>NC_060139.1:180134324-182534324 GCF_021461385.2 Schistocerca piceifrons
TTCCTCCCCCATCTCCTCCTTCCCCCCATCTCCTTCCCCCCACTCTCCTCCCCATCTCCTCCTTCCCCCCCCATCTCCTCCTCTCCTCCCCCCCATCTCCTCCTCTCCTTCCCCCCCATCTCCTCCTCACCTTCCCCCCCCATCTCCTACCTCTCCTTCCCCCCCATCTCCTCCTCTCCTTCCCCCCCATTTCCTCCTCTCCTTCCCCCCATCTCCTCCTCTCCTTCCCCCCATCTCCTCCTCTCCTTCCCCCCCATCTCCTCCATCTCCTTCCCCCCACTCCTCCTCTCCTTCCCCCCATCTCCTCCCCCTCTCCTTCCCCCCATCTCTCCTCTCCTTCCCCCATCTCCTCCTCTCCTTCCCCCATCTACTCCTCTCCTTCCCCCCATCTCCTCCTCTCCTTCCCCCCCATCTCCTCCTCTCCTTCCCCCATCTCCTCCTCTCCTTCCCACCTTCTCCTCCTCCGCCTTCCCCCCTTCTCCTCCTCTCCTTCCCCCCCTTCTCCTCCTCTCCTTCCCACCTTTCTGCCTCCTCTTCCTCACCTTCTCCCTCCTCTCCTTCCCCCCTTCCCCTCCTCTCCTTCTCCTCCCCCCTCCCCTTCTCCCCCTTCTTCTCCCCTTCTACCCCCTCTTCGCCCCCTTCTCCCCCTCTTATCCCCCTCTATCCCCTCTCCCCCCTCTTCTCCTTCTCCCCCCTCCCCCTCTTCTCCTTCTCCCCCCTCCCCCCCTCTTCTCCTTCTCCCCCTCCCCCCTCTTCTCCTTCTCCCCCCCTCCCCCCTCTTCTCCTTCTCCCCCCCTCTTCTCCTTCTCCCCCCTCCCCCCTCTTCTCCTTCTCCCCCCCTCCCCCCTCTTCTCCTTCTCCCCCCTCTCCCCCTCTTCTACTTCTTCCCCTCCTCAACTCCCCCCTCTTCCCTCCTCTCCCTCCCCTTCTCTCCCCTCTTCTCCTCCTCCCCTACTCCCCCCTTCCACTCCCCCCTTCCCACTCCCCCCTTCCACTCCCCCCTTCCACTCCCCCCCTTCCACTCTCCCCCCCCTTCCACTCCCCCCCCTTCCACTCCCCCCCTTCCACTCCACCCCTCTTCCACTCCCCCCTCTTGCATCCCTCTCTTCCCCTCCTCATGTTCCCTCTCTTCCCCTCCTCATGCTCCCCCCTCTTCCCCTCCTCATGCTCCCCCTCTTCCCCTCCTCATGCTCCCCCTCTTCCCCCCTCTTCCCCCCTCTTCCCCCCTCTTCCCCCCCCTCTTCCCCCCCTCTTCCCCCCCTCTTCCCCCCCTCTTCCCCCCTCTTCCCCGTCCTCCACCTCTCTTCCCCTCCTCCCCCTCTTCCCCTCCCCCCTCTTGTAGACTTGACATAGGTTACAAGATTATTACACTTATACCAGTTTTGTGACCAAAAAGCTTTGTCCTTTGAAGACAAGGCAGTATCAGTTTTGAAATTCAGAGATATTTCTAATCTCAACTTCAAACACCTCTGTGACCTGTTGAACATATCAGTTCCACCCAATCTCTAACGATCTTGAGGGTTCCCTACATATTGAACTGCTAAAATTTTATAGACTGTGTTTAATTACTCTATCCAACTGCCAGTGGATTGAAGTGCAAAAGTATATGTGACTGTATAAGTGATAAATTTCTGTTATTTCATGATGATGGATAATGGGTGTAAGATATGAGTCTTGAAACACAGTATTCCTGTTCCTTAAATTTTGTAAGCCATTTTCCTATAGTTGTTTACTTTCTGTTGTTTCAGCCTGTTGTCATTTCTTTATGTTGAACTACACTCATAGGTGACACATATGTTTTTAGTTTACATAATGTATTCTGATTTTTGCTTTTTTAAAAAAAAATCATAAGTTCTTTTGAGTCTCTATTTTTCACTTTGCTTCAGGGTTTCTATTTCTGTTGGGCTTAGTCTCATGTATCTGCATTCAGATCCATGACAACGTTACTGTTCTTTGTGGTGTATTTTGATTACATTCATCACATTTTTATGCTTTCATGTTAAATGTTACTATTACCACATGGCTTGAATTTCTAACATCAGATATTTGTATATCCAGTTTGTCTCTTTTCAAAGTTGATTTTATTACAATAATCTTGAGTTTTAGAGGTAATATAAATAAACTAACATTTTAAGATTCAGTTAGATACTGCTTTTTTGATAAAATACGCTTATGAAAATTACTCTTTTCAGGTTTCAAAATGGAGTGGGCTACAGTGAAGGATCAAACCTTGTACATCGGTGGCCTTGGTAAAGAATGGACCACAAGTTCGGGAGAGCTTGTTAACTTCAACCCTCAATGGATTAAAACAGTCTCCGTGTCTGGAGAAGTTTCTCATATAAACTGGCGTGATAAGTACAACAAGATTAGACGTGCTGTAGGGATTGAATTTCCAGGTATCATCATCAGCTGTGTTGACAAAAACCCTTTGTAACAATGTGAAGAAAAATTGTATGTTCTCTCTCTCTCTCTCTCTCTCCTCTCTCTCTCTCTCTCTCTCTCTCTCTCTCTCTCTCTCTCTCTCTCTCTCTCTCTCTGTAGCCGCAGCAACAGTGTTTCTAGGGCCACGGTACTGTGCATTTGGGTGTCTGCAGAGCTTCATAGCTAGTGAACACCATTTTGTGTGGCTGTATGCTACACATCAGTCTGCTATAACTGAGTGGTTGCCTTCCAGGAATTTCCTTTATTGTTTTGTAATCATACTCAAACATACCTCACATAACTTACATTTAATGAGATGGTAACTAATTTCAGTACACAGTTGTCAGTTTTCTTTCCTTGATACATGCTTAAAGGTAATCTAATGTCTCTGAACACATACACATTACTCATAAAATCATCCCCCCAGGGGATCCACAACTCTTTTGTGGATACGTGCGTAGCGAGCACGGGACCCCGAGCTAATGTGGCCTTCCTTCCTTTCCGGGCTGCATACCTTCCCTTTCCGCATCCGTCCCCATCCCCCATCTTCGCCCCCCCCCCCCCCCCCCTCACCTCTGGCTCTTTCCTTCCCTTTCTCCCCCTCTGGGAGTATGATTTGTGCCTACGTCCGGAGACGGGCGCTTGTAAATGTACCGCATTCTTCGCCTTCCTTGCTTGTATGTCTTCATCCTTCCTTTGTCCTTCTCATTTCCTTACCTCTTCTCTTTACCCTTTTCTCCGCTGCGGTGTTTGAGACCTCTCTTCTTTCCTTTCCCTTTCTCTTTCTTCCTCCCTGTGTGTGTCTGAAGGCCGACCCACGCACTTCCATGCGTAGCCGGTGACGGGGTAACGCGTAATTCCCCGCCCCGGGTAGACAGGTAGGACACGTACGTACCCCCTGGTAACGGCCAGGCCCAGGGAGGGGTGATTACCCGAGCTGATACCTTCCGAAAGTGCCGATTGGTCCCTCCGTCCGTTTGTCGGGAGGTGTGACCTGAGGTGTGAACAATCACCTAAGGCGGGAGTGCCCTCAGAGAGGGCTCCCCCAAGGGAGGAGCGCGCCATCGGAGACGCCGGTAATCATGGGGGATTCTTCCGCAATGGTTTCCTCACCTTCCACTATGTCTGCTCACAAACATAAGTTCACTGAGGAGCGCGCCATCGGAGACGCCGGTAATCATGGGGGATTCTTCCGCAATGGTTTCCTCACCTTCCACTATGTCTGCTCACAAACATAAGTTCACTGAGTCCCAGCCACAGTCAGTTCTTCCGTCGTTGCCACAGTTCCTTGTTGTTTCTCGGTCTGACGAAGGTCACGACTTCTCCGCGGTCAACCCTTTCATTATTCAGAAAGGTGTCGACGCAATTGCAGGTCCAGTAAAGTCTTGTTCCAAATTACGGAATGGCACCCTGTTGTTAGAAACAGTCAGTGCCCTCCAGGCACAAAAATTGCTGCATACCTCACTACTACACACCTTCCCTGTCCAGGTGGAACCGCACCGTACTTTAAATTCCTCGCGTGGAGTCGTTTATACACGCTCCCTCGATGGACTGTCTGACGAAGAAATTCAGCACTACCTGTCTGACCAGGGCGTAACGGCTGTTCATAGGGTTATGAAAAGGGTTGACACAAACATCATTCCAACCCGCACTGTCTTCTTGACATTTGACAAAGTTCAACTCCCATCAAAAATCAAAGGAGGCTATGAGATAATTTCTGTTCGCCCTTACGTCCCAAACCCTACGCGTTGCTATCGGCGTCAGCGGTTCAATCACACCAGCCTGTCCTGTTCCAATCCGGCCAAATGTGTTACGTGTGGCAAGGATGCCCATGAGGGTGCTTGTCCACCTCCATTCCCTCGCTGCATCAACTGTATGGGTGACCACGCTGCTTCCTCTCGAGATTGTCCCATTTTTAAGGACGAAAAGCTCATGCAGGAAATTAGTCAAGGAAAAGGTGTCGACCTTTGCTGCTTGAAAATTATTCGCCAGTCGACAGCCCACCGTGCCTCAGAAAGGAAAATACAGCACTGTCCTTGCTTCTCCTCGGCCAACAAAGGAGGCGGCCACACAAACTTGCGACCTCACCTTTAGTGCCACGGTCGTCAGATGGGCCAGCGCAAAGATCGCCCATTCAACCTCACCACTTTCACCTGCCCACTCTCTGGCTCACCCTTCGTCGAGTTCTGCTAAATCTCGAGCCCAAAAGTCAGACACCAAGACTTCGAAAAAAGAGCATACTCGTGAAGAGTTTTTACGTACGGCCACTTCCCAACCATCGGTTCCTCCTTCCTCTAAACATCATACTTCCAAGAAGGCTACAAAGAAACCCAGTTCCTCTCCTTCTCCGCCAAGGCGTGTCCCATCTACAGCACCACCTGGCGGAAATCGCTCTCGGCCATCTTCTGTGTCACTGAGGTGCACTGCTGGCGGCCGATCAACCGGCCGATCGCTGGTGACAGGAGCTGCTCCTGACCAACCTATGGATCAGGATCTTCTGCCTTCGGCTGAATGCCATTCCATGCTGTCGGTCGCAAGCTCAGAGCAGTCGTTGAGTTGACAGTGACCTTGGTCACATTCCTCCATTTTCTGTTCACCCTATGTCCATTATCCACTGGAATATCCGCGGTATTCGAGCCAATCGGGATGAATTGTCGATCCTCTTACGATCCTACTCGCCAGTCATCTTCTGTCTTCAGGAAACAAAGTTGCGTCCCCATGACCGCTTTGTTCTCCCTCATTTTCAGTCCGTCCGATATGATCTCCCCTCTGTTGAAGGCACTCCAGCACATGGAGGACTCGTGATTCTTCTCCATGAAACTCTCCATTATCACCCAATCCATTTAAACACTTCCTTCCAAGCTGTCGCCATCCGTCTTTCCCTTTCCGGATACACGTTCTCTCTTTGTACTGTATACATTCCATCGTCCACACCAATGGCACGAGCTGATCTCCTTCATCATCTTGGTCAGCTTCCACCCCCATATTTCCTGGTTGGAGACTTCAATGCCCGCCACCCGCTTTGGGGATCTCCACAGCCTTGTCCACGTGGCTCACTATTGCTAGACGTATTCCACGAAGCAGATCTAGTTTGCCTCAACACTGGGGTCCCTACATTTTTGTCTGCCTCCACTACAAATTTATCTCATTTGGACCTTGCGGTCGGTACTGTTCTTCTAGCTCGGCGCTTCGACTGGTTCGCCCTTGATGATACACACTTGAGTGACCACTTTCCATGTGTCCTTAGACTGCAGCCTCAACTGCCTTACATGCACCCGCGACGCTGGAAGTTTGCCCAAGCCGATTGGACACTTTTTTCGTCTCTAGCAACATTCGATGACCGTCACTTTCCCAGCGTCAACGATGAGGTCGCACATATTACCGACGTTATTCTTACAGCTGCGGAACATTCAATACCACGCACCTCCGAATTGCCCCGGTGCCCCCCAGTTCCTTGGTGGAACGAGGCATGCCGTGATGCAATACGTGAGCGTCGACGTGCTCTCCACGTTTTCCGCCACCATCCTACTTTGGCCAACTGTATCCGCTATAAGCAGTTCCGAGCGCGATGCCGTCGTGTCATCCGCGATAGCAAGAAGGCAAGCTGGAAATTCTTTATTAGCTCATTTAACACCTTCACTCCCTCCTCGGAAGTTTGGAGTCTGCTTCGACAGTTCTCAGGTGCGCCTAGTTTCTCCCCGGTCTCTGGGCTCACTGTCGCGCATGACACATTAGTGGACCCCGTAACAATTTCTAACTCGTTGGGTCAGCACTTTGCTGAGATTTCGAGCTCTTCAAATTACCCGCCAGCGTTTCTCTTGAAGAAACGTGCAGCAGAAGTGCGACCTCTTGCTTTCTCCTCTCAAAATCGCGAAAGCTACAATACTGTTTTCTCCTTGCGGGAACTCCAGCATGCACTCTCTTCTTCTCGCTCCTCCGCCCCAGGACCAGATGGTATCCACGTCCAAATGTTGCTGCATTTATCAACCCATAGTCTGTGTTACCTCCTTCACCTTTATAATCGAATTTGGACCGACAGTACTTTTCCCAGACGATGGCGGGAAGCTATCGTCGTTCCTGTTCCGAAACCTGGAAAGGACAAACATCTCCCCTCTAGCTATTGCCCCATCTCTCTCACGAGTAGTGTCTGTAAGGTTTTGGAGCGTATTCGTGAATTACCGTTTAGCGTGATGGCTGGAATCCGGCAGTCTTTTAACACCTGCCCAATGCGGATTCCGAAAGCATCGTTCAGCAGTTGACCATCTTGCTGCTCTCTCCACTTATATCATGAACAATTTTCTCCGGAAACGCCAAACAGTAGCAATATTTTTTGATCTGGAGAGAGCATACGATACCTGTTGGAGGACAGGCATCCTCCGCACACTGTTCTCTTGGGGCTTTCGAGGTCGGCTGCCCCTTTTTCTTCGCGAATTTATGGCAGAGTGCACATTTAGGGTGCGGGTGAACACTACTCTCTCCCGTACTTTCTCCCAAGAAAACGGGGTACCCCAGGGCTCCGTGCTGAGTGTTGTACTGTTTGCCATTGCCACCAATCCAATTATGGATTGTCTCCTTCCTGATGTCTCGGGCTCCCTCTTTGTGGATGATTTTGTGATCTACTACAGCTCTCAACGGACCAGCCTTCTTGAACGACGTCTTCAAGGATGTCACGATCGCCTCCACTCTTGGAGCATTGAAACCGGCTTCCGTTTTTCTCCCAGTAAGACCGTTTGTGTTAATTTTTGGCGACGTAAGGAATTTCTTCCGCCCTCCTTACATCTAGGTCCTGTCAACCTTCCGTTTTCAAACGTCGCTAAATTCTTGGGTCTTACGTTTGACAGAAAACTGTGCTGGTCCTCCCACGTTTCCTATCTTTCGGCTCACTGTCTGCGATCCCTCAACACCCTCCGTGTCCTGAATGGTACCTCCTGGGGAGTGGACCGAGTGGTCCTTCTCCGCCTCTATCACGCCTTAGTGCGCTCGAAATTGGACTATGGAAGCATAGTCTACTCCTCTGCTCGGCCGTCTATTCTTCGGCGTTTCGACTCTATCCACCACCGTGGATTACGTTTAGTGTCTGGAGCTTTTTACACCAGCCCTGTGGAAAGCCTTTATGCTGAGACTGCTGAACCTCCGCTGTCCAATTGGCGAGCAGTCCTTCTGAGTCGTTATGCTAGCCATCTGTCTTCCATGCCTGCTAATCCAGCCCATGACTTTTTTTTCGATGCCTCCTGTGATGTAGGGTATGCAGGCCGCCCCTCCTCCCTACTGCCACCGGGAGTCCGCTTCCGTCAACTGCTCCATTCTCTTTCCTCCCGCTTTCCTAAAACCTTCTTGACAACTTGGGGTACAGCACCGCCTTGGCTCCGTCCCCGGATCTGCCTGCTCCGTGACCTTTGTCGATTTCCCAAGGATGGTACCCCTTCACTTGTTTATCGTCGGGCATTTGCTGCTCTATGTGCACAAATGACGGACGCCACATTTATTTACACCGACGACTCGAAAACATCGTTAGGTGTAGGGAGTGCCTATATTGTTGGCGACACCCCAAATCACTTTCGGCTTCCCGACCAGTGTTCGGTTTATACTGCGGAGCTTTACGCTGTTCTACAGGCTGTCCACTACATCCGCTGCCATCAGCGGATACAATCCGTTATCTGCTCAGATTCTCTCAGCTCTCTTCTCAGTCTCCAAGCTCTTTATCCTGTGCACCCTCTGGTCCACCGGATTCAGGACTGTCTGCGCTTGCTCCACCTGGGGGGCTCTCGGTGGCGTTCCTCTGGCTCCCGGGACACGTTGGTATCTGTGGAAATGAGGCGGCCGATATTGCAGCCAAGGCTGCAGTCTCTCTTCCTCGGCCAGCTATTCAATCGATTCCCTTCGCCGATCTACGGAGCGTTCTATGTCGACGTGTTGTTCATTTATGGCACATGCATTGGTCGACACTTACCCATAATAAATTGCGGGACATAAAAGCTCTTCCTTGTGCCTGGACCTCTTCCTCCCGAACGCGTCGTCGGGAGGAGGTAATTTTAACTAGACTCCGGATAGGGCACTATCTTTTTAGCCATCGGCATCTTTTAAGCGGTGATCCTCCCCCACTCTGTCCCCACTGCTCTCAGCTGTGGACGGTAAGACACCTTTTAATTGAGTGCCCCTATTTTAATCCGTTACACTCCCGTCTACAGCTATTGCCTGATATATCGTCGATTTTAGCAGATGACACGCGCTCAGCCGGCCGCGTTCTCAATTTTATTAGTGCCAGTGAAATGACGTCAGTCATTTGAAGCTTTTTTTGGGGACAACCAACCCCTTCCTGTAGTGAATTTTTAAGCCTTCCTTCTGCCTTTAGTTTCTCCAATTTTATGACTTTCGTTCCCATTGCAGCTGGTTTTCAATTTCGGTTTTTTACTGTTTCCTAAGTCACGGACCGGGCACTAATGACCATAGAAGTTTTGCGCCCTAAAACCAAAACAAACAAACAAAAAAACAAAAAAAAAATCATAAATAAGATTTATGGTTGCATGTTGAAATTCTTTTAACTTTCATACTTGAACCAGAACCACTTACGTATTCGAGACTTCATTAAAGTAGTCCTGTTAGATAACACTGTTTAAAATAAATTAAAAGCTTCTCATTAGTCACTGACCCATTGAAGTCATGCTTTCCTAAGTGCTATAATACCTTAGCACAGGAGCATCATTGTCTGAAATGTGTGTTTGGGATACACAGTGCTCTTGTCCAAGGGCCTCAGTTCCTTGACGTGTCATGGACATAGCCTATTTAAGTTGAACCAATTTGCAGAAAAGAAGGGGAAGATGTGATATGAAATATGAAATGTGCAGAACATGATGAAAAGGTATACAGTAAACATGCCAAAATTACCTTTATATGTATTCAGCTTGCTGTTTTAATCCAAATATTTAAAGAGTCTGTCTTCCTGTGTAAAAGTGTATCCTAGTATTCCTTTAATCTCTTACTTTTTCCTAAATGTTACAAGTACGTTCCCACCAGATTAGTACATAAAAAGCAACTATATGCAAAATATATTGCGTCTTCACACGAACTTTGTTTCAAAGTATGCATAAATTCCTCACACAACCTGTTTTTAGCAAGGAAAAATGTGAAGATGTGACAGTATCAAAGTGCATCTCATACAGAAAGTGGTCTAAAATCCAGCAGCCTCTGAGATTTATATCTTTTCGACCTGTGCAGAGTAAAAAATTGCTTGCTGTTTGTGCCCCATGCCACTGAGTAATATGTGCAAAGTTGGAAGTGACAACAAAGTGAACAACCACCACCTCAAAAGAAAATATTTTACATGAGTTTATAAAAATTATTTCCTCCCAAATGTATCACACTTTTGCAAGATGTCTGGAAGTAGGAATTTGGAGAATTTACATATTTATATAAGCAAATGAAAGAAATGGTTTCATGTGTGAGAAGAAATGTAACACACAATTTTGCATCTAGAAGAGAGAGTTTCTGTATTAGTTTACTGTAAACAAAAGTAACAGCTCATATTGTTTACAGGGTACATGATCCATGAAGCAGTTTCATGGAGTACATACCATAAACGCTGGTTTTTCCTTCCAAGACGTTCCTCAAAAGAAAAATATGATGAAAATCTGGATAATGAAAGAGGAACTAACATGATTATCACAGCTGATGAAAACTTTGATGATATAAAGGTAAAAAACAGTAATACATTGAATAAAAGTTTAATAGTAACAATAAATTGATACTATGTACATATACTCCTAGTAATATTGAATAATTGCTTCCTAATGTTCTGCAAAATTAAATTTTTGGTCATAACAAGTTTTGGGCTTCCTAGGCCATCGTCATCTGATTACTAAGTGTCACAAACACAGATCAAATTATGTAAGGCTTGCACAGATATTATTAATACAAAAGGTACAAAAAGTTACATGTAGGGAGGTTACATAGAAAATATTATTTCTTTTCATCACATAGAAAGTTTCATTAAATGAAAAAGGAAACAGTTTTTTATATTCGGATACATTTAACAAATGATGAAAAATCAAGTTTAACTGAAAATTGTCATCTAACATTTATATAAGTGAAACTTCATTTAACAGAGGAGAAGAAGGATACCGAGTTTGATCATCTGCATTACGAAAAGACTAACTCAGGGCATGGTCACCTGGTCCCAGTTGTAGACTGTCTCTCTGATAGCTTCCAGAGGCAACAGAAATTTGAATTTCTATGTTTCACATAATTATTCACCAGATTTTTTTAAAAAATAAATACTGTAATAATCCACTCATTAATATAAGATTATTATGTTAAAAGTTTAACACTATAAGGCAAGTATTAACATTAGAAACTTTGTATATGCCTGGAGGCAGCCAGAATAAATTCATCCACTATTTGAGTGTGAAAGCACTTGATAACTTCCAACAACCTTTACAAATAATTTCAAACCTTCACAAAACTTTTTCACATTGACATCTTTCACAAAAGCTGGAAGGAAAAAAGTTTATTGTTTAATCTTTTTTGCTGTTTGTGCAGTAAAACTGCTGCATCAAGCATGAAGTTTTAATTTATTACTTATTTCCTACTACTCTGTATACAGTACATTTTGCAGACAGTGTCTACATGTACCACAAAAGGTATCAGCGAAATTACCATTGTGCAACACATACCTCTGGAGATATGACATAAACATTGAGATGCATTCAAAGCCATATTTTTCTTAAAACTGAGTGTAGATTATACAGACTACACTCAAAGTTCAGGGAGAGGAAATAAAAACTTTGAGATTTGCTGATGACTTTGTAATTCTGTCAGAGGGAGCAAAGGACTTGGGAGAGCTGCTAAATGGAATGGACATTGTCTTGCAAGGAGGATAATATAAAATAAACATCAACAAAAGCAAAACAAGGATAATGGAATGTAGTGAAATTAAATCAGGTGATACTTAGGGAATTAGATTAGGAAATGATATACTTAAAGTAGTAGATGTGTTTTGCTATTTGTGCAGCAAAATAAATGGTGGCCGAAATTGAGAGGGTGGAAAATGTAACTGGTAATGGCAAGCAAAATGTTTCTGAAGAAGAGAATTTGTTAAGATCAAACACAGATTTAAGTGTTATGAAGTCCTTTCTGAAAGTATTTGTGTGGAGTGTAGCCACATATGGAAATGAAACGTGGTTGTTAAATAGTTTATACAAGAAGAGAAGAGAAGCCTTTGAAATGTTGTGCTGCAGAATAATGCTGAAGATTAGATATGTAGATCCTTTAACTAATGAGCAGATACTAAACAGAACTGGGAGAAAAGAAATTTGTGGCACAGCCTGTCAAGTAGAAGGGTTTGGTTGATAGGTCTTATTCTGAGACATCAAGGGATCACCAGCTTAGTATTGGAGGGAAGTGTGGGAGTAATAATCGTAGAGAGAGACCAAGAGGTGAATACTGTAAGCACTCAAAAGGATGCAAGCTGCAGTAGTTACTCAGAGATTTAGAGGCATGCACAGGATATAGTAGCGTGGAGAGCTGCATAAAACCAGTTTTTGGCACTGAAGACCATAACAGCATACTCATCCAGTATTTGAGTTTGTGACTGCCAACAAACTTCAAACATAAATGACTGTTTCTAAACTTTCTCTCACTTCAATGCTAGATGTAAAATATTTGACCCCATTGACTCATTTATAAAGTAAAAAGTTTGAAGCAGTTTTATACATGGGAGTTAGTTTAGTAAAGAATAGAAGAGTTTACTGGTTTAATACGAACCTGGAATTCTTTATCATGTTTTTGTTGGTCTCCAATATTTCCAGAAGGGCCATCCTTCAGCTTTGCTTAACGAAGTATAAAACTTCACACTCTTAAGTCATATGAGTGGTTTTCTGTTAAAAAGATTATTGGCAAAGGTTGAATTCTTCTTTCTTAATCTCATGCCTCTCTCATGTTCAGATAATCTAATTGCCTTAGCTCTGACAGACTGACCGACCAACCAGTATATACAGTGTGGTTATAATTAAAGTTCCAGGTCCAAAACACTGTAAGCATAAGAACCATTGTTCAGAATTACATCAAATTTGAACTGAATATTATCGAATAGAAGGGAAAAGTTGTGTAAAAAAATGAAAATTTGCAAAAATCTTACCCTCAGACGGTGCTGTAAGTGACAGAATATGCATAGGATGCCAGGTACACAGCTGTTCCGCAGTTTGCATCTGAGCTGCTCGGCAAGCCTATCTCAAGCAGGATTGTGTGTTGCTGATAAAGCTCTTCTACTACAATGGTGACTGCGCGCTAGTTACTCTGCAGAAGTTCTGGACACTCAAGGGTATGAAGAGGCATTTATCCACTGCTGCCAAGGCTCTGGAGAAGTGATTGCACTTCAAAAGACCCAATCTTTTTGAATGTCAATGTGACTGTGGGAGAAAAAAATTGATTTGACGTCAGTAGAAGGTGTGGTTGCAGTATTACATGTGCGATTGAGTGGTGGTGTGCAAACATGCAGTGCATGGGAAGTTGTACGAGCTTTGGACTTGCCTGTGGACGTGGTACATAAAATTCGACAAAACACCCTGCTTTGCTATCTATACAGAATTACTTATGTTCAGAAGTTGCTTCATGCTGACCTGCATGAAAGGCAAATGTTTGCTCTAGAATTTCTTGCTTGCATGGAAGTGGACAATGAGTTGCCATGGAACATTCTGTGGACGGATGAACACCATTTCTGCCTGCAGGGACACGTCAGTACACAGAATTATACAATATGGCACATCAGCCAATACCTCTTCATTCTGCAAAGGTGACTTGTTTGATGGCATTGTTTATCATAGGGCCATATTTTATCAAGGAAATGAGTCCTGCAGTGCCTCGTACCTATATTACCACTGGTACACACTGTGAGAGTCTTTCGTGCACCAGCATTGTTCCAACCCATCAGCAGCATGGATATGTGGGTTGGATCATTTTTATGCAAAATGGCACTACTCTGCACATTGCACAGCCAGTGAAACAGCTGCTGCAAAGGAAACTTTGAAACTGCTTAAACTGTCAGCTGCCATTTCTGTTGTATAAGACTTCATACACAACTGTAAGAATAGCTAGCCTACAGAGTGGTGCGACAACTGTTATTTTAGGGAAGCTGGACAGGAGCAGAAATGATAAGCGAACAAATTAACATAGTAAAAAGAAGATTTACTGAACTTGTATTTCTGTAAGCATACAGAGGCTCATTACAAATAATGCAGCTCGGTGTCAACAAGGAAGAGGCTCTCTGAACTAAAGCACAAATAGTGGTGTTGGAGTATTGACTAGGCGCCACCTACATAGACTCAAAGCGCGAATGTGCAGAGTCACTGTCACCGGCCATACCATATTGCAGAGGTAGGGGCGGCTCATGGTCCAGAGCCGCTGGAGGTGTGGCTCAGTGTACAAGTGCCTTTAAGTCTGCCAGATCCCACCCTAATGCTACCAGTGTGTGTTGGAAACTCACAATTCCATTGCTAACTTTGATGCTCGTGGGGTGGTTTCGTTACATGATACCACAATTTCCCTATAGCCTGGCTGTACAGATAACATGTTAGTCAGTGTGACTTCTAGCTGTGGGGTTATCTGAAACGTGCTCAGATACAAATGTAGCTTAATTGAAGGCATGCATTGCACAGCACATCCTGAATGTGATCCATGAGACACTCTGATCTGTTGGGGAAAGTACTGTTTCTTGATTTCAGTTGTAGCAGAAAACTGTGAACAGCTTATTGAACATGTTACACCAGTCTCTTGGCAATTAATAACAGATTTAATTGTTGTTTTGTGTGGTTTTTGGTCTCAGAACAATTAAAAACTAATATTAGAGTTGCTTTTTATGCAGTTTTGGCCCCAGGATAATTAAAATAATTAAAAACAGATTTTCCTGTCTGATATGTCACAACCTTGCTAAGTGGATGGGCTTACCTGACTAAAAGTACCAGAACTGTTGAATGCAAAACTTATGTGATCATGTATTTCGCACTATAGGGTTGGTTTAATGTGTGAATCACACCATAGCTGTTGTATTGTGGTTCATGTGTCATTTGTAATAGAACCCATTTCCATTATGGTGCCTACGATGCAATTTTTTTTTTTTTTTTTTTGTTTTTTTTTTTTTGTGTGTGTGTGTGTGTGTGTGTGTGTGTGTGTGTGTGTGTGTATGGATGTATTTCACAAAAAAACTGAGTATTGTAAGCTGACCAATAGACCACTACTGTTAAAGCACTGTAAACCATGGCAAATTCTTAAATTGTATTTCAGATATATTTAATGAGTCTTTTCCTACTAGATCTTGTCAAATAAATGTAAATAGTAAACTTAGATTACACCAGGAACAAAAATTTCTAGTGCTAGAAAAAAGATAACTACGTAACGAATTAAAATCGAACAGAAATCCTGATTTTGTTATGTATGTCAAACACGATAATGTTTTATTTGGGAAAGCTGTAGTAGCAGCTAAAAAAATAGCAAATAGTACATTTATTCTCAAACATAAAAGTAAGCAAAAACATTGTGATCACTTGTTCAGTCAGAATTAGGAGCCAAAGTCAATAGTCAAGAGATTTTGAAAATTAAATTTGGAAATATTATAATAAATCCTGTTCAGCTGTCAAACTGTTTCAACAAATTCTTCTTGACTGCAGCAAGATTGGAGGTAGATACGGCAACTTAACAAGACAAAGCAAATTTCATAATCTTGGTAAACAAGTGGAACTCATCTTTTAAAGTGTTTGAAAGAAGCATCCAAAGGTTGTGGAAAATGAGAAACTGTCTTATAAAAACCCTCGTCTGGGTGGGATGAGATACCCGCTTCTGTAGTCAAGAGTGTACATAACATAATTTCACAACCACTGTCAGTTATTATAAGCTAGCTTTTGAGCAGGGATGTTTTCCAGATGTATTGAAATATGCCGAGAAAAAACTATTATTCAAATAGGGTTCAACAGAAGATATGGGATACTGCCCTATCTCTCTTCTACTAGTCTTCTCCAAAGTGTCGGGAAACATTGCAGCAAGATAGATTTAAAAATGTCTTCTTTTAAATGACACAATTTTTAAAACCCTGTTTGTATTTCAACAGGGAAAAGCATTGTAAATGACTTCAGTGAGTTTACTGATAAAATATCTCCACATTAGATAAAGCTAAAAAGGTCTCAAGAATATCATGTGATCTTACAAAAGTGTTAGATTCAGTGACCCACTCCTTCCTTCTTCACAAATTACGGATATAGGGAATCAGGCCACTGCTTTACAGTGGTTCAACTCTTATTTAACAGTTAGGAAAGGAGGAGTAATTGTAACTTCCAGTTCAAGAAATTACTCCTGAAACTGGAAAAAAAATTCCCTGAGGAATTCTTTAACATTCAGTATTGATTCCCAATCTTTTCCATTTCTGTGTAAACGACCTATCACTTGTCATTGATGTTCATTAAATTTTATTTACTGACAATATGTCAGTTCTAATTGGAAGTGTGAGGTACCTGAAAGAATTCCAGGAAGTGTCAAAAATACTCTAAAATGTTTTGCATATTGATTCTGCCAAAATGGACTAAAACTAAATGTAACTAAAACTAAAATGTTGCAGTTTGGAGCTAAAGCATTAGAATGGAGTGAAATAAAGACAACTCACAATGATCAGGATTTCCCAGATGCAAATAGTGTGAAGTTCTTAGGCATAAATCTTGATAAAAATCTAAATTTAAAGGTTGACTGCTTAGCAAGTAAACTTAAAAGCTTAGCATTTGCAGTGTGTATTTTGCCATGTTTCACAAATATAGACAACAGAAAGGTAGTCTATCACCACTACTTTGAGTCAGTTATTCATTCTGACAAAATCTTTTGGGGAAATTCAACAAATGCCATGAGACTTCTAGTATTATAAAAGAAAATAATTAGGAACATGTGTGTTGCCTGCAAAACAATGGTTATCCTGTTGACCACTGTTCTTATTTAAAAATACTGTTATATGGGGTTTAAAATTAATTAAACGGCAGTAATGTATTTAAACATAGAGCTTGGTTCACTGGAAACCCACGTGGGAGGTTAGAGTTCTCCCTTTGTGTGTGTGTGTGTGTGTGTGTGTGTGTGTGTGTGTGTGTGTTTAGTTAGATCAAGTAGTGTGTAAGCCTAGGGACCGATGACCTTAGCAGTTTGGTCCCACAAGAACTTACCACAAATTTCCAAACATAATGTTTATGTACTGTCTCACCATTAGTATGTTGGTCACTAAATTTTGGTGAAACATGCACACACATCTCTTCTAATCTCTGCAATATATTGTAATGACAATAATGAAATGTACTTGTGAAAAACTGTAAGTACTAAAGGACTATTTATATTTATTGTATAGCGTAATAACTATTACTAAAATTGACTGCTTATGTTCAAAAGTAAGGTTATGTAGAAAACATTCAATGAAAAAGTCTCTGTGGAGCATCATAACTGATTGGTCACTTATCTTTCATTAGCACTTAGATCTTCACAGTGTGAGATCATTATTTCAGGACCCAATATGTATAGTTTCTGATAACGCAGTCAAGTCTGTGACAGCTGAATGCAGTCTGATTTTTGATCTTTCTGGATCAAGGTTGAAATCATTCACCATAATCTAAATCTTCAAGAAAATTTTGGCACAGTCTGTGAGCCCCCTGCGGGTTCAGGGGTAAGAATAGGCCCGTGGTATTCCTGCCTGTCGTAAGAGGCGACTAAAAGGAGTCTCAAACGTTCCGGCCTTATGTGTTGGTCCCCTCTCGGGTTTGACCTCCATCTTTCTAAATTCTTCCGAAGAACGAGCCAATTGGGGAAGTGCACCTTATTTGGTGCGTTGTGTCCATTTTGCGTTGAGAACTTTCGCCAGCTTATTCGTCGTTGCATTGCAGTCCTGCCTGCCCTCCATCTCTTGGGCATGGATACATTCCTGCGTGCACTTTCCACCTTGCGCTGTGCAGTGCCACTTTCTGCACTGACGACGACCATGGACCGCATGTCACCTAACATCCACCACGGTAGCCAGTCCATTGTGGTGGGGCCGCCATGTACCCTGTTGGTTGTAGCCCCCTGACAACACAGGGATCGCTCTACTGATGCCTGCGCCGTTAACTCCCCAAGTATGCCAAGGAGTAGATGCCCATCTCCCTGGGGCATCAGGACTCCCGGCAATGGCCATCCTGCCAGGTGGCTATTGCTGCGGCTGGGTGGCGCCCGTGGGGAGGACCCTTGGTCGGAGTAGGTGGCATCAGGGCGGATGACCCGCAATGAAGCGTGGTACATCATCTCTCGCTGGCAGCCAGCCACCAGCTGTCTCTAAGTGTTTGAGGGCTCATTTTAAAGCTAATGTTTATGACCCTAAATCGTTCCCCTCCCTGGCCACACCATGGGAAAGGCAATGAATGACAGTGACATGTATTCGCCCAGGTATCTCATCTGTACCACAGCTGATGGTGAATCTTTTCTATCTGTGAAGCCTCAGTTCTTTGTAGAGCATTTAGAAGACAAGTTTGGGGAAGTGGAGGGCTTGTCCAAAATGCACTCTGGGTCAGTTTTGATAAAAACGGCATCCTCTGCCCAGTCACGCAGGTTACTTGCTTGTGACAAGTTGGGGGATGTTAACGTTACCATCACCCCACATAAGAGTTTAAATATGGTCCAGGGTATTATTTTCCATAGGGACCTACTTTTGCAGTCTGATGACGAGCTGCGCGCCAACTTAGAGCGTCGAGGTGTTCATTTCGTCTGGCGCGTTCATCGGGGTCCGAGGGACAATCAGGTTGCTACCGGTGCCTTCATCTTGGCCTTCGAGGGTGATGTTTTACCCGAAAAGGTTAAGGTGATGGTTTACCGTTGTGATGTTAAGCCATATATCCCTCCTCCGATGCGGTGTTTCAAATGCTGGAAGTTCGGTCACATGTCGTCTCGCTGTACTTCCAGCCTCACATGTCGAGATTGCGGACGCCCATCTCATCCCGATACTCCATGTGCCCCGCCTCCCATCTGTGTCAACTGTGGAGAACCTCATTCACCTTGCTCGCCGGACTGGAGTATCTTACAGAAAGAACGCAAAATCACGGAATATAAGACCCTGGACCGACTGACCTACACTGAGGCTAAGCGGAAATTTGAACGGCTACATCCCGTGCGCATGATGTCATCTTATGCCTCCACTGTCACTCCTGCTCCAGCTCCTTCAGCTGCAAGACACACAGTCAGCTCTCAGAGTCAGAGGACCTCACCTGCCCCCTTGACGATGGGGGCCACTTCTCTCACTGTTGCTCCCACACCAGCTACCTCGGGAGCAGCACCCTCTCAACCACTGGGGACACCAGTCCCCACGTCTTCTTCAGTGCCTCTCGCTCGGAAGGGATCCCTTGGGTCACTCCCTTCCCAGGTTCCTACCAGCGGCGCAGCAGACACCAACCAGTGGCTGAAGAAGCCACAGGTCGCTGGTCGTCAAGCTTCACGATCATCTTCGGTCCCGGAGACTGACTCCAATAAGCCCTCTCAGCAACGGCAACCAAAGGAACAGTGAGACAAAACGACACTGAAGACCCGTAAGGCGGTGGCACCTACTCCACCGCTACCTACAAGCTCTCTGTCTGAGGATGAGGTGGAGATTCTTGTGTCCGCTGAGGACCTTGATCTCGCCGGTCCCTCAGACGCAATAGTTAGCACTTTCCCAGGTGCCCCATCAGAGGCAGTAGGTGACCCATCAGCGTAATTGCCTTCCCAGTCCCTTCACGCCTTTCTCAGCCATGGACAATATCATCCTCCAGTGGAACTGCAGCGGTTTCTTCCACCATCTAGCTGAGCTGCGACAGCTTATCAGCCTTTACCCTTTCTTCTGCATTGCTATTCAGGAAACTTGGTTTCCAGCAATGTGAACCCCCACCCTCTGTGGCTATCGGGGTTATTATGAGAACCGGGCAGCTTATGAAAGGGTGTCTGGTGGCGTCTGCATATATGTCCTTAACTCTCTTCACAGGGAGTCTGTCCCTCTACAAACACATTTAGAGGCTGTCGCTGTTTGGGTGTGGACGCCACAGGCTGTTACCGTCTGCAGTCTTTATCTTCCACCGGAAGGCGATGTCGCGTAGCATGTCCTGGCGGCACTGATAGCCCAATTGCTGCCACCCTTCTTGTTACTGGGAGACTTCAACGCCCATAACCCTCTGTGGGGTAGGTCGGTGGCGACAGGTCGAGACGCCACCATTGAGCATTTATTAGCACAGCTTGATCTTTCGCTTTTAAATGATGGTTCCTTCACACACTTCAGTGTGGCACATGGCACATACTCCGCCATCGACCTTTCGATCTGCAGCCCTAGCCTCTTACCGTCTGTCCAATGGAGAGAGCATGACGACCTGTGTGGTAGTGACCACTTTCCGATCTTTCTGTCACTGCCACAGCGTCAGTCTTCTGGGCGGCCTTGCAAGTGGGCCATGAATAAGGCTGACTGGGACTTGTTTTCCTCCACTGCCGCTATTGAGCCTCTCTCTAGTGATGATATTGATGCGGTGGTTCAATCGGTCACCACCGGCATCGTTACTGCCGCCGAATCTGCCATTCCCCGTTCTTCTGGGTCCCCTCGGCGGCGGACTGTGCCTTCATGGTCGCCTGAGATCGCTGAAGCGATTAAAGATCGCCGGCGGGCGCTCCAGCGTCACAAGCGACGTCCCGCCATTGAACACCTTATCGCCTTCAAACAGCTGCATGCGCGAGCACGCCGCCTTATCCGCCAACGCAAGCAGGAGTGCTGGGAGCGGTATGTATCAACCATTGGCCTCCATGTCACTATCGCAGGTCTGGGCCAAGATTCGACGCGTCTACGGCAATCGGACCCCTGTCAGCGTCCCTGCGCTCTCACTGAACGGAGCAGTTTGTACTGACTCCGACGTCATTGCAAACCGCTTCGCAGAGCATTTTGCTCTGAGTTCCGCTACTGTTCTGCCACTTACCCCCTGGCCTTCCGCTCCATTAAAGAGCGGATGGAACGTCGGAGCCTTTCGTTTCGCACCCTACATCCAGAATCGTACAATGTTCCATTCAGTGAGTGGGAATTTCGCAGTGCCCTAGCCGCTTACCCTGATACCGCTCCTGGGCCAGATGGCATCCACTGTCAGATGCTGAAACACCTTTCAGTGGACTGCCAGCGACGGCTACTTGACCTTTACAACCGTATTTGGGTCAAGGGTGAGTTTCCGTCGCAATGGCGGGAAAGTATTGTTATCCCCATTCTGACAGCAGGCAAGAACCCTTTGGAGGTGGACAGCTACCGTCCCATTAGCCTCACCAACGTTCTTTGCAAGCTGCTTGAATGGATGGTGAGCCGGCACTTAAATTGGGTACTGGAGTCTCGGGGCCTTCTGGCTCCATCTCAGGGTGGGTTCCGTAAAGGCCGCTCCGCCGCCGACAATCTGGTGAGCCTGGAGTCAGCCATCCGTACTGCCTTTGCCCGCCGTCAGCACCTGGTCGCTGTCTTTTTCGACATGCGGAAGGCGTACGATACGACATGGCGTCATGACATCCTTTCTACACTTCATGGATGGGGTCTTCGGGGCTCTCTGCCGATCTTTATCCGCAATTTTCTGTCGTATCGTACCCTCCTCATGCAAGTCGCGGCCTCCCATAGTTCCTCCCGAGTCCAGGAGAACGGTGTGCCACAGGAATCTGTTTTAAATGTCTGCCTGTTTTTAATAGCCATTAACGGGCTCGCTGTGGCAGTGGGGACATCTGTCTCAGCGTCCCTGTATGCTGACGACTTCTGCCTTTACTACAGCTCTATTGGCATTGCAGCTGCTGAATGTCAGCTACAGGGCGCTATCCGTAAGGCGCAGTCTTGGGCTGTAGTTCATGGGTTCCAGTTTTCCACAGCGAAGACCTGCGTTATGCATTTCTGCCAGCGACGCACTGTCCACCCGGAGCCGCGGCTTTATCTTGACGGCGAACTTCTTGCAGTGGTGGAATCACACAGGTTTTTGGGGGTGGTTTTCGATGCCCGGTTGACTTGGCTGCCTCATATCCAGCAGCTTAAACAGGCGTGTTGGCGGCATCTAAATGCTCTGCGATGCTTGAGCCACACCCGCTGGGGCGCCGACCACTCTACCCTGTTACGGCTCTACCAGGTGTTAATCCAGACCCGTCTGGATTATGGGAGCCTGGCTTATGGCTCAGCATCCCCATCTGCGTTGCAGGTGCTGGACCCAATCCTCCACAGCGGGATACGCATTGCCACTGGTGCTTTCCGGACCAGCCCAGTGGACAGCATACTTGCGGAGGCAGGTGTCCCTCCATTGCGGTTAAGGCGCCAAAATTTAATGGCCGCTTATGCTGCCCATGTTTTTAGCTTGCTCGGGCATCCAAACTATCGTCTTCTGTTCCCGCAATCGGTCGTCCATCTGCCAGAACGTCATCCCCGGTCAGGTTGTACGATCGTGGTCCACGTCAAAGAGCTTCTCTCCGGGCTTAGGGTTTTCACTGTTCCACCTCCTTTCCGGGCCACTTTGCATACACCCCCATGGTGTGCTCCTCGCCCTTGCCTTCAGCTCGACTTGGCACAGGGCCCGAAGGACTCAGTCCCTCCAGAGGCCTTCCGCAGCCGCTTTTATTCCGTCCTGGCCACGTATCAGGGCTCTGGCATTGTTTACACTGACGGTTCGATGGTTGCTGGTCATGTCGGTTATGCGCTAACTCTAGGAGACCATTCTGAACAACGTTCCTTGCCAGATGGCTGTAGCGTTTATACTGCTGAGCTGGTCGCCATCTTTTGTGCCCTAGAGTATATCCGCTCCTGCTCAGGTGAGTCCTTCGTTATCTGTAGCGATTCCCTGAGCGGTTTACGAGCTCTCGACCAGTGTTTCCCTCGTTCTCGTCTGGTGATGGCTATCCATGAGTCCCTGCATACTCTTGCCTGTTGCGGCCACTCTGTGGTCTTTGTGTGGACCCCCGGTCATGTCGGTATCCCGGGCAATGCACATGTTGACCGCCTGGCGAAAGAGGCCACCAGTAAACCATCTCTGGATGTTGACCTCCCAGAGACTGATTTGCGGGCAGTCTTACGCCGCAAAGTTTTTGCACTATGGGACGATGAATGGCGCGAACTGACAACACGTAATAAACTCCGTGCTGTCAAGGAGACGACAGCATTGTGGTGGTCATCCCTGCGAGCCACTCGCAGGGACTCTGTAGTCCTTTGCCGGCTCCGCATTGGCCACTCCCGGCTGACACACAGTTATTTACTGCACCAGGAGGACCCTCCTCTATGTCGCTGCGGGGCGGCTTTGACAGTGGCCCACATTTTGTTGGCCTGCCCCCTTTTAGCTGTGGTCAGGCAGACATTTGCGCTGCCTGATATGCTCCCTGCCCTTTTATCTGATGACCCTGCTATGGCTGGCTTAGTTTTACGTTTCATTCGGGCAGGGGGTTTTTATCGTTTAATCTGAGTGTTTGTTATGTTCTTTTGTGTTGATTCTGGCCATTGGCCTACAATTTTAATCTGAGTTTTTAATGAGTTTCTCGGTGGTTGGCTTTTTCTTTTTTGTTTCTATGGTCGGCCAACCACAGTCACACTCTGTGTGATTTTAGTTCGTCTTGTCTGGTCTTTGTCTAAGTTTCTCTTGTTCTGTGTCGTCTGTGATCTATTCTGTTACTCGTTTTTATTCTCTGTGGGTGTTTTTCGTATTTGGAAAAAGGGACCGATGACCGTAGCAGTCTGGTCCCTTTAATCCCACAAACCAACCAACCAACCAAACGCCTGTGAATTACTTTTCCCTTTAATCCCACAAACCAACCAACCAACCAACAGCCTGTGAATTACTTTTCACTACTTTTAATCATTACTGCTTCTTAAAATTGATAACATCATTTTTATATCTTTGCATTAAATCCAGATGAGTTGGATGTGATTTTCAGTAAGTGTTTGTATCCATAAAATTAGTTCTCGGCAGGAATTTCACACTAGGGTGGGCTTTGGAACTGACATGGCCATTTTTCTCACTTTACATAACACAAGCATATTGCTAGTGATATCTGGTGCCATTTTTAATTCTTGTGCATATTCTAAATAGACATTGCATGTTGGTTACAAAAGTGAGTTGATTGTGACCTTTGTTGTAAGATCAAGGGATGCAGGGACAAAATAAAGCTATGATATTTCTTCATGTACTTCATCTGTAAATCTCTTGTAAGAGAATGTCTTCCTTTGTATTGTGTTGCCCAGTGCACATTTGTAACTTTCTTTTTACAGGTTACTTTCGTTGGGGAAGTTGTTCCTACCCATGGATTTTCATCTTTCAAGTTTTTGCCAGGAACTGATGACAGTATAATAGTAGCACTCAAAACAATGGAGACTTCTAAAGAGGTGCGGACATTTGTTATGGCATTTACAGTTACTGGTAAAATACTGCTTAAAGAAACTCCTGTTGCTGAGATGAAGTATGAAGGCCTTGAATTTATTTAAAATTCATGTTATATTAACAGGGTGAAGTTAACTTGTTCATTTTGTACACATGCTGCAGGCATGATTAGAGATGACCTCATGGATGAAAAGAAGTACAGTCTTCTGTACTGAATAGTCATAAGTGTCAGTAATGAAATTTAGAACATTACATTAAAATTTGTAATTACCATGATCTGCATTAAGTTCATGCAGAATAGTATGTAAAAAAAATGTGGCTGTGCTAAAGAAAGTAATTTTATTCTTGAATGTAAGTGTACGTTGTATATTGTTAAAGAATAAATAATTTATTTCTGTAACTGACGTAAAATTTTTTTGTTAGACCAATTCCATGTTAGCTGTATCAGCTACATTTTTCAAATTGTGGCAATTCAGGACCACCTATTGTGAAAATGACAAATTTTTTATTTCTCAAACATCAGTACTTTTATTCAGGTCACATTCTTTAGGCTGTTAAGTTCTGTATGACCTACTTTTCATTGTTGTATAGCTTGATATAATTAGATTAGATTAGATTAGATTTACTTTCATTCCAATTGATCCGTAGTGAGGAGGTCCTCCAGGATGTGGAACATGTCAGAAAAACAACAATACATGACAAATATTTACAACTAAAACAAATAAGCTAATGTACCATTCCACAGGTCCCAAGTGGAATGATCGTCATTTTTTAATGAACACTAAGAGTCATTTTACAAATACTATTGCACTGAATTTAAAATAAAAAAGTTTTTTATTTATTTATAAGGTAAGAAACATGTAATACAACTACTGTAATACTTATTTACAATGAACACATTACTGCACTGAAATGGTGCAGAAGTTAGATTATACTTACACACACACAAGCACACACACACACACACACACACACACACACACAAATTTTCAGTGAACACATTACTGCACTGAAATTGTGCAGAAGTTATGTTGTACTTATATACAAATCAGTTGGTTTTCCTAAGAAATTCATCAATGGAGTAGAAGGAGTTGGCCACCAATAAATCCTTTAGGCTTCTCTTAAACTGAATTTCATTGGTTGTTAAGCTTTTTATGGCTGCTGGCAAGTTATTGAAAATGTGTGTTCCTGAATAATGCACACCTTTTTGTACAAGACTAAGTGACTTTAAATCCTTGTGAAGATTATTCTTATTTCTAGTATTGATTCCATGAATTGAGCTGTTGGTTTGAAAAAGTGATATATTTTTAATGACAAATTTCATTAAGGAATAAATATATTGGGAAGCTGTAGTTAGTATCCCTAGTTCCCTAAACAGGCTTCTGCAGGATGTTCTTGAGTTCACACCACATATAATTCTTACTGCACGTTTTTGTGCCCGGAAAACTTTAGCTTGGCTTGATGAATTACCCCAGAAAATAATCCCATATGACATTATGGAATGAAAGTAAGCATAGTATGCCAGCTTTTTCATTTTTATATCCCCTATGTCTGACAAAATTCGCATTGCAAACAGAGATTTGTTAAGACGCTTCAGCAGTTCTGTGGTGTGCTCCTCCCAGTTGAATTTATTATCAAGCTGTAATCCCAAGAATTTAACACCGTCCACTTCTTCTATCTTCTTGTCATCATATGTTAGACATATACTCTTGGGACACCCCTTACAAGTTCTGAACTGCATGTAGTGTGTTTTTTCAAAGTTTAGTGACAAAGAATTGGCTAGGAACCAGTGATTAATGTCCACAAATATTTTATTGGCTGATCTTTCTAAGACTTCACTTGATTTGCTATTTATTGCAATGTTTGTATCATCAGCAAACAAAACAAACTTGGCATCTGGTAATGTTACTGATGAAAGGTCATTGATATACACAAGAAAAAGTAAGGGCCCCAAAATGGAACCTTGTGGGACCCCACATGTAATTAGTTCCCAGTTGGATGATGCCTGATAGCTTGATACATGTCTCTTTCCTAATAACACCCTTTGTTTCCTGCCAGAGATATAAGATTTGAACCATTTTGCAGCATTTCCTGTTACACTATAATATTCTAGTTTACTTAAAAGGATATTGTGATTTACACAGTCAAATGCCTTTGACAGATCACAAAATATACCAGTTGCCTGCAATTTTTTGTCTAATGAATTAAGTACATTTTCACTGTAAGTGTAGATAGCCTTCTCAATATCAGAACCTTTTAGAAATCCAAACTGTGACTTTGACAGTATGTTATTTGAGATAAGATGGTTATAAAGACGACTGTACATTACTTTTTCGAAAATTTTTGAGAATGCTGGCAACAGTGAAATTGGACGGAAATTTGATGCTATTTCTTTATCTCCCTTCTTAAACAGTGGCTTAACTTCAGCATATTTCAGCCATTCGGGAAATATTCCACTGATAAACGACTGGTTACACAGATAGCTTAATATGTTACTTAGCTCAGAATCACATTCTTTAATTAACTTTGTTGATATTTCATCATACCCACTAGATGTTTTTGATTTTAAAGATTTTATGATGGACGCTATTTCTGTTGGGGTAGTGAGGGTCAAATTCATATTATGGAAGTTACTTGAAATGTCTGGTCTAAGGTAATCCATAGCAGCATCTACCGAACCTGACAACCCCATCTTTTCAGTAACAGTTATAAAATGTTTGTTAAAAAGTTCTGCAACACTATACACATCTGTCACCAATGCATCATTTACTCTTAATGCTATTTGTTCCTCTTCATGTCTGGTTCTACCGGTCTCCTCCTTCACTATATCCCATATTGTCTTTATTTTGTTATCTGATATGACTATCTTTTCCTTGTAATATATTTGCTTTGACATCCGTATTACAGTCTTTAATATTTTGCAGTATTTCTTATAATGTGCTATAGCATCAACATTGGAAATGTTTCGGATTGACAGATACAGTTTTCTTTTTGTTTTACAAGATACCCCTATTCCTCGAGTAATCCATGGCTTCTTTGTAGACATTGCTCTAACCTTGGTAAGTTTTGGGGGAAAGCAGTGTTCAAATAAGGTAAGCACTTTATTAGCAAAAATGTTATATTTTTCATTCATGCCATGAGCACTGTAAACATCAGTCCAGTGAATGTCTCTGAGGAGTGTCCTAAAATAATCAATTTTTGGCTTACTGATTACCCTCTTGAGCTCAGATTTAACAGATTTTATATCCTGTTCAGTATTAACATTTAACAGAAGGAACTGCATGTCATGGTCTGAGAGGCCATTGACTATTGGTTCTGTAATATAATTTTGTTCATTTGACTTTTCTATAAAGATATTATCAATGGCTGTTTGTGAGCAAGTGGTTATCCTAGTGGGGAACTTTACTGTGGGAATTAAGTTGAATGATAGTGTTACTAACTCAAATAGGTTCTTATTGGGAGAGTCTTTAAGGAAATCTACATTGAAATCACCAGCAACCACTATTTCTTTGTTTTTGGTTGTTAAATGGGCCAGTACAGCTTCAAGGTGGTTTACAAACAGATTAAAGTTACCTGCAGGTGCTCGATATACACTTAATATTATGAAAGATTTTTTGCGAAAATCTAATTCTGTTGCACATGCTTCCATATGCTGTTCTAGGCAAAATTTATGAATGTCTATGTTCTTAAATTTATGACAGTTCCTGATGAATGTGGCAACTCCTCCTTTCTCCATTTCTGATCTACAAAAGTGAGATGCTAACCTAAACCCTGTAACACTTAAAAGTTCTATACCAGTGGTCACATGATGTTCAGAGAGGCAGATTATGTCAGCTGGGTTTGAAGACTCTAATTCATCTATGCAGATAGTTAATTCATTAATTTTATTTCTCAGTCCTCGAATATTTTGATGCAATAAGGATAGCTGACATTTCACATTGACTGACTTAAAATTGGGTGGAGTTAAAATATCTGCTGACAGTTGAAAATTCTTAACCAATGGCTGTTTATGTTGATGTAATGAGCTGGAATTATGTTTTTTGATTTCTTTCTCAAACTGAAGGTTTGTCTCAGTTCTAACCTCTCTTAAAATTTGTTTTCTTTCTGTCCTCCCTACCCTAAAAAAGGGTCTTTTCTGAATCCTATAACCACTGGTATTTTACCACTCATGACAGTGCCTCCCCCCTTTAACTTTCTTGCTATTTCCCCAGCCAATTTACCCTTCCCCTTCCTGTTGAGGTGAAGGCCATGCCTAGTATAATCCCACCTACTGATAGAATCAACATGAACCACACCAATGTGTGACCCCGCACCCGACATGAGCAGCCGTTCCAGCTCCAAATTAACTCTCTTGACAGAAGAGTTCAAATGAGGTCGGTCATGGCGCCCAAGAACAGATACAAACTCAACACTGGTATGCCTCGATGCTGATGCAATCTTCGCCAGGTCACACTCTATGCTGTACCCAGGATCTCTGTCAATACTGTTACCTGCCCCACCCACTATAACCACGGTGTCTTCCTTAGTGAAATCTTTGCAAAGTGATCCTAAATCCTCTGTCACCTGCTCCAGACCAGCACTAGGTTTAAAAAAATTGGTGACCTGGTATTCTGATCCTAGTTCATCCTGCAAGAGTTGGCCAACACCTCTTCCATGGGAACTACCTAACAACAACACTTTCTTTCTCTTTACTGATTTCCCTACATTCTTACTTTTCAATTTGCTGCTGAAAGTTTGTTGTGCCCTGTCTACACCTGTAACTGCTTGAGGCTCACCAGCTTCTAACTGAAGCAACAGGTCAAATCTATTTTCCACATTCACCATAAAGCTGTCAGACAAAGTTCTAGGCCTGTTCCTCCTGTTGCCTGTTGCCACTTCCCACCTCTCTTTACCCTTCTCCCTCCTTAACCTGTCAAGATCTCCCCTGGCCTTGTCTAACTCAGCCTGAAGGGCAGCAATTTTCCCCTCCTGTTCCAGTATCTTCCTATCTCTACTACAAATCCTACAAAACCACTGATGAGTCTCATTTACTTCCCCTATTCCCACGCCACTACAGTCACCCACATGGAAAAAACTACAGCACCCATCACACCAAAGCCCCGACCTAACAATTCTACGGCAAGTCAAGCACTTTTCACTCATGATAAACGTAATAATTTATTAAGAATAAGTCAGTTAAATTACAGATAAACACGAAAATATGGTTACACAAATTTGGCCTATACGCAACTGTGTGTAAACAAAAACAAAAGTGCAAAGTTTCTGAAACAACAAGTTAAACTTTACGCTACTTTCCGGAAATGCTAGTTAAATAATGAAGAGGTACGCTAAGTTAAATTGCTGGAGAGAGCAAGGAACAACTGGTTCCAGTGATCACCTGCTTGCTCATCTGTTGCAGAAATACGTACAGAGAAATAGAACGTGTTTTTAATGAACAACTCTCACAAGTTAAAATGAGATTTAATACGTTGCTTATGTTCTTGTTCTGAGCTTGGTACAAACATATCTGGCCAATTAAAAAAGAAGCTATTTGTGAATTGGCAGACCTGAATTTCCATGATGAAATCTACAAATATGAGTGATGGTAGAGTTTTAAAAATAGGCAATGATGAGATACTTGTTAGTGTTGAAACATTATTGGAGTCATTAATAATTCCTTTCCAAAAATATAGTTATAAATCTATTCCTGTTAAGTATGGATGATAAGATTTTTGCGAATGAACATGGATTTCATCAGATTATTTATCAGCATTTATTTTTTACTTGAACTATAATTATTAGTAAAGGATTAGTGTGATTTAATATGACATACTCATTTGTTTCTGGGCAAACATTTGCTAAAACAGTAGAAAAAACACACACAAAAATGATTAAGTTTTTAATGGTAAGAGGTACATTCCTCTGACGAAAATTAAAATAGGCAGGATAGTTACCCAGTAATGCCATAAAAATCATTCTCTAGTTGTGCATATGTTTCTAAACTGGAAAAAGCATCTTATACAAGGACTGCCCCAGAAGTACTAGACCTGATGACTATGGTAGAATGTACCAGTCTTATAAAGCTAACATCTGAAGTTAGATAATGTTAGACAATGCTATGCTGTTTGGTATTTGTTTGGCAGCCATCAGTTGTGAACACTCAGCAAACTTGTAAATATGGATAAAATGGTCATTATGTGATACAGCATTCTCATTTTAAAGGCCACAGTCCAGCTTATATTACAGGCAAGCTAGATTCTGCTCTGGGAAAGTCTGCTCCTTTGTTTACAATAATAAAATATTGAATGACACAGTTTAAGCATGGCTGTACTAGATGGCAACATAGTATCACAGCATCAACCACATGAGGCACCCATCTGAGAAACTGTGAAGGAAGGCCACAAAATGGTTGTGGATGATAACTGGCTGAAAGTGCACGAGCTAGTGAACATCGTAGGCATTTCAAAAAGTGCTGTACACTGTGCACTGGCTGTAAATTTGAACATGAGAAAGTTGTGTGCTTGATGGGTGCGGCATCTACTCACAATGGAGCAAAAGCAGTGTTGTTAGGATGTTTCAGTTGAGTTTTTGGTGATTTTTCCCTGTGATAAATTAATATTAGCATTTATTCGTAACCATGGACCTGTCATGTCACACCTGGGATGAACAAAAAGTCAAAACAGTGGATTGAAAGGGAAGAATCAGCACCAGAGAAGGTGAAGCCAGTTCCATTTGCAGGCCAGGTCATGGTGTCATTTTGTTGGGATGAGTGTGAGATAATTTCCATTGCTTATGTTCAGAAAGAAAAGTAATCAATGAGAAATATTATGCAAACTTATTGCAGCAACTGATGATTAATTCAAGCAAAAATGGCCATGTTTAGCAAAAAATAAAGCTTTGCTTCATGAAGATGATGCACTAGTTCACACATCTGTTGTCACCATGGCCAAAATCACTTAAAGATTGAACTGCTTCCTCATGCTTCACCATATTTAGCCTCCTCTGATTATTTTCTGTTTCCAAATTTGAAAAAATGGCTTGATAGTACAAGATTTGCCAAAAAATGAAGAGGTGGAGTCTGCATTTGATGGCTGTTTTGCAGAGTTTGACAGTTCTCACCATAAAGAGGGTATCGAAGCTATTGAACATTTCAAAATTGTATCAACATGAAAGTAGACTGTGAAGACATAAACATGTGTTTTCCCAATTTTTTGTGTTTTATTTGGTAGGTTGGGTACTTCCGAGACAGCCCTTGTATCGATCTTTTGCTGCCATAGCTCATCAACACCAAATGTTACCAACCTGTCCTAATGGATGCATTTGTCATTCATCCCACAACGATTTTTACTGTTATTTCACACAGTGTTGCTTGTCTGTTAGCACTGACACTCTACACAAGCGCTGCGGCTCTGTCATTAAGCAAAGGCCGTTGGCCACTCTGTTGTCCGTGGTGAGAGGTAATGCCTGAAATCTGGTATTCTTGGCAAAATCTTGACATTGTATAGCTCAGAATATTGAATTCTGTAATTATTTCCAAAATGGAATGTCCCATGCATCTAGCTCCAGCTACCATTCTATGTTCAACCAGTTGTGCAACTACAATCATGTTGGACACCTTTTCATGTGAATCAACTACGTGCGTATCCCTGGTCCACAACTTTTGTCACCTCAGTGTATGGGCACCACTGGAAAAAAACATTTGTACATCCTTTTAGAGGTTCCCTCTTCACTCAAGCTTTGTTGCAACAGTGAATAGGAGTACATGAAATTATTATGTTTACAAATCAACAGCACAAGTGATTCTGAGGTACCAGATATCAAACCATGCTGGAACACCCATATTAGTATGTGATGTAACCTTCCTGGACTGCATTGTTCACACTGACTCTGGCATCCAGTTGTTCCAGGATACGTTGTGCCATGTCCACGTGACCTGTTCATGTTTCTTTGTAAGAATTGTTGGTCGTCAAGTTGCATGACTCGCTTCTCTTCCCAGCATATACCAACTTGCTACATTGGAGACAAGTCAAGAGATTTTCCTGGCCAGGGAAGTTGCTGCATGTCTCTTTGAGCACAGTGAATTTCACTGGCAGTATTGTGGTGAGCATTATCCTGTTGGAACAACACATTACCTTCTTGTTGCAAGAACAGGTGTAACAGCATTCTGCACACACAGAGTGCTGGTTAGGGACCACTACAGAAATAAAAAAGGTGAACAATAGTTAGCTTATTGCACCCCAGACCATAAGGCATGGAGTGGAGCCAGTGTATTTTGGACAAGTGCACCTACGAGACAGCACTCAAAATCTACTTCAGGCGTGTGAATGACTACCACTTACATGCAGGTGGAATTGGCTTTCATCACGGAAGACCACAGCATGCCATTCCTTCTTCCAGGTGCTGCTCCGATGGAAGTGCTGCTCTGATGGCACCAGTCAAGAAGGGGCAGGGGGACAGGAGGAGGAGATTAGCAAAGTCATTCTAGATGGGACACAAACTCTGATTACAGAAGGATGGGGGAGGACATCGGCTGTGCTCTTTTTGAAGGAATCATCCTGGTATTTTCCCGGTGTGGTTTAGAGAAATTGCAGAAAACCTAAATCTGGATGGCTGGACAGGGGTTTGAACAATCATCATCCCAAATGAGAGTCCATTGTGGACACCAGTTGAGCCATGCAGGTCATTGCTGTGGCATTAGTGGAAGATGGTCTACAGGTGTGTGTGCTCGTAGTCCCACTGCTAATAATCGGTTTGCCACAGTTTGTGTTGACATGTGTGGGCTCATAAGCCCCCTTATCCGTGCTGTGATAGCTCTACAACCTGCCATTGCCGCAAGTACAATAGAATTTCGAGGAAAGTGGAAACTGTCAACAGCTATGAATTTGTTGAATTCCTTGAATGCAAAAAGAAGAGAAAGATGGCACAGAGAAACCAAAGACATTGACTTCACATATTCCAGCTGTAGTGTAACGACGTATAGATTTGTTTAAATGATTTTTATTTGACATATGACCATGTGCAGACTTCGTCACCTACGTCAGTTACAACACACTTCAAAATTATTTAAACTCTTTTTAAAATTTGTCTTTGAATGGTTCTTGAACGAAACTGTAATTAAAACATCATCATTTGATTCGTATGCGCAGAATTACGTCACTCAGTCCTATTGGTTTGCGCAAACTTTTTCTCAATTTAGATGTCGTTTTGTTTCTTCTCAGAAGTTATATTAACGTAAGTTATCTGATTTAATAAATATTAGAACCACATTGCATAAACTTTTAAGACTCAAACTCGTGATGAACGTTGTCAAAATTAATGATCTTGTCAAATAGATTATTAATTCATTCACATAATTCTTCATAAATAAATTCTCGGAACACATATAGTAGTATACACTACTTTATTATCTTCATACATATAGGCGTGAACCTGAGCCTTGACAAGATAGGACTGAACACTTACACATGATTAAACTTTCTATGACGTCATTGTTGTACAAAACATTAAAAAATCATAATTTTTCAATTTTTAGAAGCACGATGCAACAACTCGGTTTCAGGATCTTCTGTTGCTCTTTGGCTGTCGACCCGCGACGTATAGTGGCCAGCAATTTTCTCTCTGGTCCCGGCAACGAAGATGCTGTCTTCGTTCGTTGCGCCGCCCTCTCCGTACATGAAACATAAAAAATAAATACAAACCTTAGACAATTCACAACCATTACAAATATTACAAAAAATACATAAACAAAAACTAAATTAAACCTATATTCACCTGCAAACTGGGCTGACACTGGTGGAGGGATGACGCTTCAATTTCGCATCCCACTACATACCCCACCCACAAGCTCAGTTTGTCAGATTTTAACCGAAAATAAAACTTCTTCTATAACAATATTTAACTGTTAATATTATACATTTTTTCTCACATTTTCAGTAATCTAAAGTCCTTGCTCTTAGATATATTCAATCCTTTTATGACGATATTGTTGTGACTATTTGTCATTTACTTTTAATTGTGCTATTATGGTAATTCACAACCGAATACATGGAGATTACTCCTTTTCATTTAATAGTTGCTAGTGAATAATAATTTAGTACATTCTTTAACGTTGTTACATTAGGACAGAGCGTTCAAATTGTGATAGGTTAGTTTGTTTTATTCATTTACTAGAGTTATTCTTTCCACTAATGTATATTACTAATAAGTTTCTCACAATAACTAATAGTACTATTTACTTTACGTCGTTCTTTTCCCTAATGCTTTATTTATGCCTGAGGTCAAGAAGAAATCAAGCAAAACTTTCTTTAGAATCTCGGCACGGCTTTCTTTACCTTCGGACACTTTGTTGGGTAATGGCAATTTATTTAGGAGAAACAAGCGAGAGAGCCCCGTCTGGTGTGTTCTATATTAACACTATTACAAATCTCTATTAAAGGCACTCTGCTATGTTCTCGTGAGCCATACAGCTCTGGACGCCCATGGTCCCTAAAATTATTAACCATCCCCTTTGGTTCCTACTATCCGAGTAAATATAAAATATACAAAATTCCTTCTGACCTAATAACAAAATTTCTTCCATATAAATCCCCTTTTAGTTATCTTTCTCTTGTTGAAGTACCGGTAGATAATTGTAGAACACTTGTTTAAACTTCCTGTTATTTCTTTAAAATAACACGTAACTTCACATGAATAAAGTATGAACACTTTTCCGTATGTAACATATACTAAATATTAACTTATTTAGGAACGAAGGGTTTCATTTGATTGACACTATATAATCCTTTAATTACACCTGATGAAGGTTCCATAAGAAGTAACGCTTTGGGATGTATATCTTATGTACAACATATGGACCTTCAAAGATAAAGAAGAATTTTCTACATTCCTTATTGATCTTCGAACTTTTAGGATGAGATCATCCTAATACAAGGTCTTCCTTTTCTTGTTCGGATGGACAATTCCTAGAATAACATTTTTCTTTCCTTTATATAATACGGTAACCTACTAATTAGGACTCGTATTAGCTGACTTTCAATAATTGGTTCTTCAATTAATTTAGCATGGTTTAGATGCCATTCGAAATAATTCCTATAACCTCCCCACCGTTTAGAATATGGAGGAGGGTCTAACAACTCTAAAGTTAAGTGTTGTTGTTTTCCTCTTGACCAATAATTTTGTTTAAACTGCTTAACGAAATCATCCCAGTCCCTAAATTCAGTTCTATGCGGTACTGCCCATTCCGCAGCTTCTGCTTCTAAATGTCCTATTACAAATTGAATCCGTTTTTCATTACTCCATTTAGGAGATAATGAAGTTTCAAAAGCTTTTATAAAGATTATAGGGTGAAGTTCGCCTTCTGGTTTGAATACAGGAAATCGACTTGCTACATTTGAATTTGTCGTTATATCATCCAAACATTCTGCGAGAGACATAGTTGGATTTTGTTTAGATTGCAGAGACGGAGTTGCGTCGGATTTGCTTGCCATGATTTCTTTATTTGTATTGTTGTCGTCTAAGCTAGCAAACACGATGCGACTGTTGTCTCTGATTACGTTATTACTTCTACTACTTGAAATGTTTTCATTATTATCTAATTCCGATAACCGTTTAGTAATTTCCTGTATTCTCATTTCTGTATTGGATACGCGGTTAGCTAATATCGATTCTTCACTGTGTTCACGATGTGAATGCTCTGCACCTTCGTCAATGTTATTATCTTTGGAGGTCTCAAGGTTACTGCATATTTCAGTAATTAAAAATTTCATGTTTTCTATTTCAGTATGATCTTTTTCTACTTGATGAGTTAATGTCTCTAATTCTACATTATCTATTGAAGAAATCTCTACAGGTTTGGTAGAGACCTCTTTAATAGATTCTAATAATTCTCTACGAACAGTTTCTGTTTGCATAGAAAATTCATCTTGTAACTTATCGTTATTTTTCTCTATTTCATTTACAACTAAGATATTGACATTATCTAGTCTCTCGGTTAAGTCAGTAATATCATTTCGCATGCGAGCTTTTTCCTCACGTGATTCCTGAATATGTTCTTCTAACCTTTTACAATTACCAGCAATCTTATTACTAAGTCCTCCTAGTTTTTCCTGCACTTCAACTTTAGAAGCCTCTATTTTATCACTTAATTCTCGACTGGTTTCATTAAGATGTTTCTGTAACCTGTCTGTCGATTTTGTTAGCTCCCCTTTAAGTTCCTCTTTTAATCTAGCCGTAGATTCGTCGTCAGACTGTTTTAATCTAGTAATAGATTCTTTGTTAGATTGTTTTAATCTAGCCATAGATTCTTCGTTAGACAGTTTTAGTTCCTGTTTTAATCTAGCAGTAGATTCTTCGTTAGATTGTTTCAGTTTAACGATCGCCCTAAAAAGGGATCTCATGCTCCTATCGGACATGGATTGCTCTTCGTCTGACATTTCACTTCCCGACATCATTGTAAGATATTAACTAGTTACACACGCAGACTTGTAATCAACAATCCTATTAAAAGCACACTCCCTATGTACAACACTCCACTTCCAACTTGAAACAGACTCACCGGACACTAATATTGTAGTTGGTAGTTCTCGGTGATCAGTGTGCTGCTATGGGCTACAGAAGTAACAGCCGTCGATGCAGCCGCTGAGATGCTGCGACCCCGCTTCCGCAACCGGCAGGACGCTGAGTCGAACACCGGAGACATCACTGGCTGCAACCACTCCCGGCCGCACTGTAGACAGGTGAAGCCCTCAGCAACACCTGTAATACCAGCCGGAGGAACGCCCCCCAGCTGACGTACTGGGCCTGTTAGTTTAGGGAGGAAAAGGTTGTCGGGGTTTGCAGCGTTCAGCTGCTGCCCAACAGATGCCCCTTCTCGTGGAATAACTGCGTGACCGTACTGCTTGGCTGCGCTCCGTCAGTTGCCCACACCCGCGAAGTCGCCGCTGGCTGGTGAAGGCTCCACGAAGACTTGCGTTGACTTCCGAAGGACTCTTGATGTTTTAGTTGTCTCATACCTGTGTGCCTTAGATGCACACAAGTCCTGTCTATAAGGTCGCCACGGTGTAGTGTAACGACGTATAGATTTGTTTAAATGATTTTTATTTGACATATGACCATGTGCAGACTTCGTCACCTACGTCAGTTACAACACACTTCAAAATTATTTAAACTCTTTTTAAAATTTGTCTCTGAATGGTTCTTGAACGAAACTGTAATTAAAACATCATCATTTGATTCGTATGCGCAGAATTACGTCACTCAGTCCTATTGGTTTGCGCAAATTTTTTCTCAATTTAGATGTCGTTTTGTTTCTTCTCAGAAGTTATATTAACGCAAGTTATCTGATTTAATAAATATTAGAACCACATTGCATAAACTTTCAAGACTCAAACTCGCGATGAACGTTGTCAAAATTAATGATCTTGTCAAATAGATTATTAATTCATTCACATAATTCTTCATAAATAAATTCTCGGAACACGTATAGTAGTATACACTACTTTATTATCTTCATACATATAGACGTGAACCTGAGCCTTGACAAGATAGGACTGAACACTTACACATGATTAAACTTTCTATGACGTCATTGTTGTACAAAACATTAAAAAATCATAATTTTTCAATTTTTAGAAGCACGATGCAACAACTCGGTTTCAGGATCTTCTGTTGCTCTTTGGCTGTCGACCCGCGACGTATAGTTGCCAGCAATTTTCTCTCTGGTCCCGGCAACGAAGATGCTGTCTTCGTTCGTTGCGCCGCCCTCTCCGTACATGAAACATAAAAAATAAATACAAACTTTAGACAATTCACAACCATTACAAATATTACAAAAAATACATAAACAAAAACTAAATTAAACCTATATTCACCTGCAAACTGGGCTGACTGGTGGAGGGGTGACGCTTCAATTTCGCGTCCCACTACACAGCATAAAAGCTTGGACTCTCATCTAGATTCTGGAAGAAGACCATTCCCACAACACAAAGAAGTCAATGGTCTCTTGGGATTCTGTCACCAGTCACATAGTAAGAGTTTTCAAGGTTCCAGCAGATAAAGCAAATTTTCAGCAAGTAAAGAAAGAACTCACTGAAGTCAAGAAATCTCTGCAACATAATTCAGAATTCTCTCCATTTACGATCACTGAACTGGAGTCAGCTCTTAACCAAACAGAATGTAGATAAGCTGCAGGTACAGACAGGTTCTGAACTGAATTTTTGGTGCACAGTGGACCTACAGTTCAAAGCAGCTAGGTCTCCTTTTTAACTAAATTCTTCACACAGGAACATTACCAGCAGAATTTAAGAGACCTGAAGTTATTGCTATCAAAGAGCCAGGAAAAGGAACAGCTGCAGAACACTGTCACCAGATATCTCTACTTAACTGTGCTTACAAACTCTTGGAAAGACCTCTGTGGTACCACGTGAACGAGTTGGATTTATACCCCGTAGAAGTTGCTGTGACCAAGTGCTTTCCTTGACTACACACATGGAAACTGGCTACCAGAAGAAATTAAAGTGTGGATTAGTTTACATTGACCTGTCAGTAGCTTATGGCACGGTGTGGCACAAGGGCCTAATGAGGAGTAGTTAGTTTAAATTTCACCAAGTTGAAAAGAAGAGTAAATGGCATATACTCTGTGATGGGTTGCCTCAAGGCACTGTTCGTGCTTTAGTGTTATTCAATATCTACACAGCAGATCTGCCGGAAATTCCAATATGCAGATGATCTTGCAGTTTCATATCAAAGTGAATGTCATTCTGAATGGGAAGAATACATAATAAACAGTGTTGCCAAACTTTGATTTCAGACACAGCAGTATTATGAAAAGGATAGTTGCTACTCACTACATAGTGGAGATGCTGAGTCGCAAATAGGCATAACAAAAAGACTGTCAGAAAGAGAGCTTTCAGGCAACAATGCCTTTGTTAGAAAAAAACGCGCACGCTCGCGCCCCCCCCCCCCCCCTTACACACACACACACACACACACACACACACACACACACACACACACACACACACACACACACACCCCAGTCTCTGGCTGCTGGTGGCTGCTGAGACCCTGGTCATGTATGTGTGAGCTGTGTTGCATGTGTGTGGCGAAAGACCTTGTTGGCTGAAAAGTTCACTTTCTGACAGTATTTTTGGTGTGCCTATCTGCAGCTCTGCTATGTGATGGGTAGCAACTATTCTTTTCATAATGTTGTTACTGCTATATGGTGGGTGGCAACTATCTTTTTCATAATGTTGTTATATTCCATCCTCGATTTTCCATTGTTTGATTTATTTTTTATTTTTTTCCAGACATGGCAACTAAGACCTAATGTTCCGAACAGAACATCTTTTCCATCTCTCTAATCGTCTAGCATCAGCAGAGATTACCCCACAGTTCGGTTCTCTTGGCATAGTCAAATACAATGGTGATATGCCCGCGAAACCCGCTGGGCAGAACAGTATTGTGGAAAGGTTGAGGTCAGTTTCTCTTTCTAATTGGCATTTATTGTAATTTAATAACCTTTACAACCAAAGTGGCACATAGCCGGACCTTTACCGAATGCAACTCTTTCACGGCTGAAGGCCTCCAAACAATAATTCTTAACAAACCAACAAGATAAAAATCCAGTTAAGATAGCAATAAAATGATTTAAAAGGAAAACATATGCAAAGTGCAATACAAATGGCTGAGGGCCACAATTAAATTTCAAAATTTTAGAATATATTACCATAGACTTTTAAAGGCAGAAGGCCAGAATGTTTAACAACAAGAAATCTTAAAAATCAACTGATTAAAATGCAATTAAAGAGGCAAATCAAATAAATAAATAAAAAAAATATATCATGGTTACGTGGAAAGCCTTAAGGCTAAGCAGATAGAACATACATATGCAAGGTGCAATATCACTGGCTGAAGGCCACAATTAAGTTTCAAAATTTTAAAATATATTACCATAATCTTTTAAAGGCCAAAAGACGCAATGTTTAAGCTTGAAAGATAAATTTAAGAATTAATTTTCCAAAATTTTTAAGAGAAAAGCAACAAATAACCATAAGCCTTACAGATAATTAAACACCGGTGGCACTCTGAAGCCTCCTGGGAGGTCGGTCTGCCCTCGTTCACTTAGCTGAGACAGGTGGTGAGCCCAGCTACACTTGATCCGTCGGAACCCAACCAGGGGACAGCCATCGACCAATCAACAAACGACTTGCTTGCCACCAATTGGTACATGAGAATTCAAATACAAAATCTCCCCAACAGCGAACTACACAGCATGAATGGACGTGGCTTGGGTACTTGAAACCACTACTCAACTCTGACGTCCTGGGTTGGTGAACCACAAAGCTCTTAGTGATGGAATAGCTCCACACATGCTCCGACATTGCACAGGGACTGGCAGCAGACCCAGCCGACTGCACCGCGTGGAGATATCTTCCCGGGTCCACGGCAACCGAGCGACTGCCCACTGGTGCGTCCGCGACTGCTGCTCTGTCGCGACTGCACTGCTGGTGCGTCTCCCACTCACTTCTAGACACACAACAGTGGAAATACTGGCTCGGAGCCCACAATGCAGAGGAAACATGCCCACTGACTAAACGACATCCCTGCACCAGGAAAGGGCTGACCCAAGTTCCACAAGATGTTAAATGTTAACTGAAAGGGCCCAGAAATGCTCAGAGGACCAGTTACACATCACCCGACGAGACGACCGACCTCTCAGAGCCAATACGGCGACGACATTAAAATAACTTGTCGATGCAAATCACAACTACACACACAACTTGATAAACACTTGCACGAAGACCTGAATGATACTCAACAGCAACTAAGCACGCACTAAGACAAATCGGGAGTTGATGCACGCACGCATGCATGTGCGTGCGCGCGCCCACACACACACACACACACACACACACACACACACACACACACACACACACACACACACACACACACACACACAGCCGACTCATAAACAATTGGCGAGCCCAAACGTGTCGTTCGGTAGGACGACTGACCAACGATCCACCAAGGCTGTGGCCCGGCTCAAGTGATGCGTGGCAGCAATGGTCGGACGAGCCATGTCGACGCAGACCTCACTGCTGCTCCAACCCGACTGCACTAGTGCCGCATTGCAACTCCCCAACTGGCAGGTCCGGACTGCACTCCAAACATGTTCCAACTGACTGGCAGACCGGATCTCGCGATGCGAACTCACAACCCGAACTCCCCTAAGACAGACAATGACCAGGAAGTCATAGCAGTCTAGCAAAGATACTATGAGAGGGGATACATCAATACACACTGCTAGTGCCGGTCACAGTGAGACAAAGCAGCAGCTCAGTGACAGTAGTAATTTAAATTAACGTAGTGAGGTGGAAGTACGTTAAAAACGGGTGTAAAATATATTATGGTGGTAACACAAGCCACGCATGGCTCAAACGGTAAGCTAAAATACCTGGTGTCGCATTAGACAGAATGCTAACATATCATACACGCCTCTCCAACACAGCTGAGAAGGTACAAACATGAATGAACACAGTAAGGAAGCTGGCAGGTAGCACATGAGGGAGCAAATACATCAGTTGTCCATGGAGCATCACATGGACTGGTATATTCTACAGCAGAATATTGTGCACCGCTTTGGCTCTGCAGCACTCATGTGAAGAAAACTGACATTCATTTCAGTGCAAGTATGAGAACTGTTAGTGGCACTGTCAAATCGACACCTACATGCTGGCTGCCAATAGCATCAAACATGTCCAGCTCGTCTTCATTGAAAGGCAGCTCTGTAAAATCTTTTCCAGCAAGTTTCTAATAATGAGTCAATTTCTCTTGATGAAGATTTCTCTCACTGCCTAGGAAACACCTCGAATCCAGAAGACCAGCGTAGAGAGGAGGAGTCTGAATGCTCTCCATTGGGTTCAGCCATGACAGTGAGTGGAAATGTGAGTGGCAAACCATGGGAACCAAGAACCATGAACTTATTCACAATCCAACTGTTAAAGTTCCAGGATTTTATCATCTGAAAGAGGTGTGGGTACAGCTTAACAGATATCAGACTGAAGATAGTAAGTGCAAGGGGCTTTGAGACTGACAGAACATATAACTATGGTGACATCCAATGAGCTACCTTGTAAATGAGTAACCTAACAGATATTTTCCCAGTGGCATCAAGAGTCTACTTGAAGCATCCAACGAGGTGCTCCACTGGATTGAGGCTTCCGACATAGTGTGTAAACTGGCTGTGTGATATTTATATAGTTTAAATAGTTGCACATGTGTATTTTTGTTTAAATGTGTATTGGATTTGTTGTAATTGATGCATACAAAGATGATGATGATGATATCAACACATTATTTTTAGGCAGAGTGAAGGAACATTGTGTCTTCATATTGGGATACTTCGCACTAACACAAATGAAACACGGTATAGGTTATCGTCCATTTATATTATGAACACACAGAAAAGGAAATAGTCCTTCAAAAATCATGCAGAGCTGGCCCTGTTAGAATTCTAATTTATTCCACGAAGATATACTTTTCTGCAAATGGAATATGTTGATTTTATCTAAAGTTACAGTGTGTAGTAACTAAATAGAAAACATTCCACCACATCACTTAGAAACAGAATAGAATGGCTGACACCAAGACATCCTGTGGATGCGTAACTAGTTCAGCTCCAGGTTAAGTTACTTTTTTCCTTAAAACATTCCTCTGTCTTGACAGCTGTGTAACTCTAATGTCTTAAATATACTACATGGAACACATCCGGCCTGTACCTTGGTGTATGGTAAATTTCCCACTGTAGATGTGACAGTGCCTTAGCTAAAAATTAAAAAGTGTCTCTTTCTAGTGGCAGGTATGATAAAACTGATGCCAAATTTTGCTGTTCCATCAACTAGTTGCGATTGTGGAATGGTTTTTCTGGAGTAGAAGCTTTGTGCCATTTGACTTGGAGCCTACATTATGCCCTTGTTCAATAAGAACCAACGGATTTCAAAAAACCTTATTCTGAGACCTTAGAGTAGGCATTGTTCCTCAAATCTCACTTATAATGAGAGGCACTTTTTCACTTTATATATTTCCTGATTCACTAAAAATATAAATAATCTGTTTTTGCTTTGATGAACAATATGTTACAACGTGCATCAAAGTTCTAAGGTGTTGGTTTTTTCCCACAAAACAATCTCACGAAAAATTGAAACATATGTCATTTCTCAAAGTAATCTCCCTGCAACCATCCACAACTTTCTTAATAGCATCATCATGATTCCATAGCCACTATAAATACCTGAAGTGTCTTTTTTGACCACTGGAAAACTGCTGATGTAATAGTGTTGTGAAAGGAGAAACTGTGATCATGGATATCCCTGTTATTGTTGCAAAAAAAGACAAAAATCGCTAGGAGCCAGGTCAGGCGAGTAAGGTACCTGAGAAACCATTTCAAAGTTGTTTTCTAGAAGAAATTCTTGGACACATTCACATAATGCATTGGCTCATTGTCTTGTGAAAGAGCACTTGTCCAAACTTTCTGGCTGTTATTCTCGCAATTCTGAAAGAAGCTTGTTCTTCAAAACATCTTGTGCCTCACACCCATTGCTGTAGTGCCCTTTGGAACACAGTAAGTAAGGATTATGCCCCTGCTGTCCAACACATGACAGTCATTATTGTTTCAGCATTGAGACTAACTGCTTTCACTGAGGTTCATTTCAGGGTTGAAAAATGGGACAATAACTCATCCACTGTCACAGTTGTTAAGGTCATCCATTCACATTTTTGGAACCTATTTGGAGGACACTTTCCACATTTTTAGGTTGTCACACAGGTTTATGAGCATAGGTCCCACTGAAACACCAACTATGCTGGCAATATCATCCTCACTCAATTGATGATCCTTTAAAGCAACTGCTCTCATTCTCATTACCATGTTTTCAGACTGGCTGACGCAACGCCAAAAATCTTTTAGTTCATTGTCACATGACATTTGGCCTTCTTTGAATTCACGAAATCTACCTTCTTCACATTCATGACACCATCAACATCTCTCACTCTAACTGCCAATTAATTTCAACGGGTGGCACAAAACACACATGGAAAAATGAATGATTACTCACTGCTCTTGTAATGAAAGTCACCGTTTCTAATAACAAAATCCCTCCTCATTCTCTCCACAATGACTAGAATCCTGTGTGACATACAGTACTACCACCTGTGTCACATACATGCAAAAGGTGACCTTGTATTTGAAGCCAAATCACATTTTATTTGCTTTCAATCCTGAGAAAGAAAAATGGATATGTTAGAGAACTAGAACACACCTTCTATTGTACCCTTATTAACTGCCAATATACAGATATAAAATTTGGGTATTTTTTTCCCTGTCTCTGAATGGAACTATAACATTTTTTTTTTTTTTTTCAAAATAGTTTTACTAGACAAGTTCTGCTACTCTGCATCCATTCTCCATAAGTTAATACATTCTCTGCCAATCATTCATTTATAAAAATCTTTATAGACTCATGACAGCTGAACTGCAGAAACGTGTGAAGGCAGAACTGTGGCATAGCCAACACAAGCGAACACACCCAGCATTCACATGACCCACACGTGCAGCTTTCCCACCCGCACGGGACAAAGCAGGCAGGCAGTGCGAGCTGATCAATGCGACATGACACACATCTCGAACCTTTTCTTCCTCAGACCACGTGGGTTGAGTTAATGTGACTCCTCACAAAAACATTTATGACATCTTGTGCATTTGCTTATTTCATGGTGTGCATCCATTCATTTCAAGATGCTTTTTCTCCCATCCAAAAAAGTCACAACACTCTGTGGGACATACTGAAAACCGAACTTTGTAGACACAGCCTTTGTCTCGCATGGTCCACCTGGTCATGCCATGGCTCATCACCAGAGTGTATACCCTCCAGGATTGGTGATTGAGCCATACTGCCAGTGCAACGTGCCTGTACAGATTGACATTAATGATAAACATTGTTTGTACCATCTTGCAAGAAATGGAAAAGAAAAGTGTGTGACTGACGAAAATGACTTGTCATTTCCTGTAACCAACCTCTCCCTTGAGCTTAGCGCTTGGGCGCAGCATTAAAGCCAGTTCACTGCATATTTATGACTGTAAACGGTGATAACTATGTCCTTACTTCACTGGTTTGGTTACCCCAGTGTGATCTGAGGCTAGCGTGTGGTGATGACCATTCATCGGTACGAGTGACGAGGGCTCACGAGGAGATTGGCAATTATGCTGTTGCACCTGAACAGTGCTCCATTTTTATTTTTCTGTATGCCTCTCCCACGAACTGTCTATTGTTATTTTTTGTGCTTCTTTTTGTTGTGTGTCATGTTCTTTTCATTGTATGCTTCCCCTTGTGTGGGGACTTGACTCTAAGATAAAATGGTGACTTTAGAAGAGCTGCAAAAGACTATTGAAGATCTGCTTGCATACAACCAGAGGCTGGAGAGTGAGTTACAACATGCCCTACTTGTGCAGATGCCGCACAGTGACTGACAGCACAGGAAAATTTTGGCATGCAGAGCTGTGCCACACCGATGCCCCCTACTGTTGCTGCAGCACTCACAAGCACTAGCTGGGTGTTCGTCAGGCTACTTCCCTTTTGACCCCACGATCCTGTAATATGGTTTAGCCAAGTGGAGGCAGTCGTCATGAGCAACCACATAACCTTGCAAAAATAAGACACGTAGTGAGCCGACTGACCAAAACTACATCGCCAAAGTGCAGGATATAATCACCACACTGCCGATGCTGTCATTATACAAAAGCCTCAAGGAAGAGCTGATCTGGTGGATCTCATCATCAGAGAAACAATGGTTGTACCAACTGCTGGGGCAAGATGAATGTGGTGAGTGGAGCCCCCACAGTGCCTGCACCAATTGCGGTGCCTCGTGCAGTCCAACGTGGTCCTGGAATTGATGTTACATACTATGTGGCTGCGCAGCCTCCCAGCTCAGTTGCAAGCAGTGATAGTAGTGCAGACAGAGATGCAGCTGGATGCTGTTGCAAACTTGGATGACAGGGTGCACAATGCAGTGGTGATGGTGCCTACCACCACAACCATGGCAGCTTATGACACCGTTCTCCCACCTCTGTGGCAGCACGCACCACCTGCAGCCACCACATCTGATGCTAATCTACACCAGCTAGTGCACAACTTGGCTCTACAGGTGTCAGCTCTCACCACGCAAGTCGACCATTTGGCACATTCACAGGCAGATGGCAGCAGGCACCACAGCACCAGCTGATCCAGCCACTGCTGAACTGGGTTATGCAACTGGCAACCCAGTGCCAGCTGCTCTAACGGTAGTCCATGAACAGCAGAGCAGCTGGCAAGGGATTTCTACTGGTATCAGGTGTGCTTCGCAATGAAGCGACTAAGTGCCATCTTCCCTTTGTGCACCCAAAAGCCAGTTGACATGGGTTCGAACCTTTGGATATTCTCCCATTCTATGTTAGGAGGCTGCAGGTGGGCTGAGGCACTCTCCCTCACAATGGTGAACAATTCAGCCATTAAAACTTACAGCATACACAACCAAAATTTAGACCTAGGACTATGCCCACATTCTTGTGGACATTTATTGTGGCCAACATCAACGAGCTGATACTGGACACATTCTTTCTCAACCACTACAGGCTCCTAGCTGACATCGCAAATGGCCAGCTGATTGAAGTGACAACAAATATAAAGATAGCAGAAAGTACCAGCTGACTGAATTCTATAGTGTAAAACATGTGAAGTGCCCTGGACCTTACTCTGACATCCTAAAAAAATTATCTGACCTCACCTGCCCAGCTGGTGCCCCAAAGCACTTTAAACGTTCAACTGTGCACTACAGAATAACCACACCCAGCTCTCCCACATCGTGCTGCCCATGTCGACTCGTGCCTGATAGACTTGCAGTAGCAAATGCAGAGCTCAAGGCAATGTTGCGGCAAGGCATTGTTCAACCATCAAGCAGCCCATGGTCATTGGCGTTACATTTAGTCCCAAAAAAAGGCAATTTGTGGTGCCCATGTGGGGACTACCACACCCTTAATTTGCAGATGGTGCCTTTCTGACACCTAATCTCACACCTTCAAAACTTTAGCCATGCCTTGGTGGGCTGCACTGTATTTAGCAAGATCAGTTGTGCAGAGGCATACACCCGGATTCTGGTGATGTCCAAAGACATTGAGAAAACAGTTATAGTAACACCCTTTGGGCTTTTCAAAAGTCTATTTATGATGTTCAGTCTTTGGAATGCTACCCATACCTAGCAGCTGATCCTGGATGGCATCTTGTGGGGCTTGCCATTTTGTTTAGCATACCGCAGTGACGTCCTGTGAACTCCCAAGTTGCCCGAGCTCCACCAACGCCACATAACAACCGTCTTTCAGCATCTGAGTGAAGCTGGTGTTGTTATCAATCCAATGAAGTACTCATTTTCCATGATGGAAATTGAGTTCCTTGGCCCCCCAATGTGTCAACACCACTACTAGAGAAAGTTAAGCAATGTTGAACATGCTGCATCTGCAGAAGCCCAAAGAATTATGCCGTTACCTTGAGACGTTGAACTTTTATTGCCGCCATCTGCCCAACAATGCCAATGTGCAAGAGCCTATGACTAAAGCACTAAATGGTCCCAACTTAAAAGGAAAGACCCCTATAAATTGGATGGATGCATTGAAGCAGGGCTTCATGGACTCAAAATGGAATCTCGCAGAAGCGACGCTCCTGGCACACCTGGTACACGACGCGGATTTAGGTGTAGGGATGGGCACCAGCCAGATGGACATCAGAGTGGCATTACAACAGTATGTCAGAGGGAGATGGCAGCTGCTTGGTTTTTTCTCTAAGAAACTATGTGAACTGCAACACACTTGGAGCACTTATGACCAAGAGTTGCTTGCAGTATCTGCAGTGGTGAAACACTGGTGACCAAAATTAAAGCAACAAAAGGTAATTTTGCAAGGTTGCATTTATTTTGCCACAAAACATATAAAGAAATGATAGTGCAATAGAAAAAAATGTAAAAAATACAGAACACAAACAACTGCAACATACATAATGGTAGAGAAAAATGCTCTTCCAACTTAACAGATTTGTGCACCTATTCTGACAACTGGTTAATATGCTCAGTATGGGGTGTGATCTCCTCTGGCAGCAATACAGGCCTGACAGTGATGGGGCATGCTGTGAATTATGTTATCAATTTCATGTTGAAGTCTTGGAGAGTGGTTGGTGGACACTGACGTGATGCAAGCTGTCTCCCTAGTGGATCGCAGACATGCTCCATTGGATTCAAATCAGGAGAGTGAGCAGACTATGCCATGTGTACAATATCTTCCATTTCGAAGAAAACATCAACCACTCATGCTATATGAGGTCGAGCATTATCGTCATCAGTATAACATCTGGGCCCACAGCACCTTTCATTAACTGCAAACGAGGTCCCAAGATCTCATTATGATACCTGACAGCAGTTAAACCTTGCTGATTCACTCATGCAATCTGATGAAGAGATGTTTAAGTGGTAAACATAACCCCTGCTCACACCATTAGGGATCCTCCTTGATCTCGGTCTCTTTCCACAATATTTGGGTCCCGAAATTGTGTTCCACATTCCCTCCAAATGCGAATCCACTGAGAATCCCTCTCCAGAATAAATTGGGACTCATCTGTGAAAACAACATGGGTCCACTGTTCAAACATCCGGGTGGCATGTTGATGACTCCATTCTAGACTTTCCCTTCTGTGAAGATCCATCAGAGGTAGACATACAGCAGGTCTCCGGCAATTAAGACCACTCTGCCGAAGCCTTCTGCATGCTATTTGCCTTGATACAACACATCCAGTAGGTGCTGTGAGCTCACATGCCAATTGCTGTGCAGTACTAAGGTGGTACTCTCATGCCCTTACAGACAAATGATGGTCCTCTGTTCTGAAGTCAAATGTGGCCAGCTCTGCCCTGGCCTTCAGTATCCAGTTTCAGTCTCTATAAACTGTCACCACCTCTGAGAAACAACAAAACAATTCACATCCAGCCATTGGGCCACATCAGTTTGCGACTGTCCTGCTTCCTTTCTTTTTATGGCCCTCCGCCATTGCTAGGCATCTTCTCTGTACCATACTGCATCATCTCTGACTGTGTGCACAGCGATAGTGGATGAAAGGGTATCCGGCAAACACTACGTCATTTCATAGGTGCCCTGACATCATCGTTGGCATAGTTGTCCATTGACCGGAATGCCACCTTCTGTGCAGAACACTATCCTACGGACATCTGGTTGACAGTTTGTATGATTATATTGCGAATTAGACACAGGACAGGAAAATAACAGTTTGTTGCTTTAATTTTGGATACTAGTGTATTTCGCCCGTCGTTATAAGCCCAACAATTCATCATTTTCACTGACCCCAATCATTCACTCACACGTTTCAGAACAATCACTCTAAGGGGTCACGGTGGCAACACCAGCAATTAGATTATATGTTGCAGTTTACTACTAACATCCATCATATTTAGGGGATAGGCAGTATAGCCACCGATTACCATGGTGTATCATAAAATGCCCAAAGGACTAAGCAGAAGGACTGGGCCTTAGGGCGGGGGGACCATTCACCTTTTATTGTTCACAATATTTATTAAAGTCAATCAACAGATAGCAGTTGTCATAAACTTCAAATGAGAACCTTTGTACATCAAACACATCAGTCAACTTTCGATAGCAAAGCACGCATAACAACTTTTCAGAAGAGAAAAATAATACCTTTTGATATTACACTGAATGCCTAAAGGGCTACAATAAGTTCACTTACAGTTTTGAGACCTTGCCGAAATATACTCATTTAAAAGAAAGAATAACCTTACACATGAACTGTAAATAACTCTATTTTGCTTTAACAAATAGTGAAGAAATAACATTTATAATAATAAACTCCCTGTCAGGGAACATTTATACATGAAGCCTATCAGTTGGCTGTAGTTACTAACAAATGTATAACAACTTTTCAAATGAGACAGGTAATACCATTTTATACAAAATAAAAAACACTGCATTCCCAAAGGGTTATCGTAAGTTCACTTACAGATAGTTTTAAAACCTTGCCCAAATATGTTCATTTAAAGGAAAGAGTAACCTTACATACAGACTCCCAACTAGATAGGCAATAATCTACATCAGACACTTCCCTTGCAAATAGTTCCCAGCTCATGGGATCTGACAGGTGCACACATGAATGTCGTGTGGAGTGGCCAACATGGGCCACACCTGGTTGTGCCATTTGGGCCCGATTTATAGGTCCGACTGAGGGCATGGAGTACAGTAGGTGTGTCCGGCTTCACTGTGCAGGAGCTCCTCTCTCCCAGATTGTTAATCCAGAGGGCTATTATTGAGTGTATCTAGGTCTTAACGGAACATTCAATTCCGTCAGATTCGAGAATAAGCATGAACCTGATGGTGTAGCCCAGACCCATCACCTAGGCACAGATGTAGAACAAATTGTCAACAGTTATAGTCCAACAAATCACACGTGCTGATGCAGCAACAACATGCAACGCCATGTTAATAAAACCAAAATCAACCACTTAAAACAACTTTAAATAAAGAGGCGTAGCAGCAGTATTGCAAGAGTTGAAACAAATTGTGACTGCTAAATTTAGCTTACAAGTAACAATTAAACACACACTGAGTTGAGATATTTTAAGTAACCGATTGAGCTCATTTCCGCACCTCCCCCCCCCCCCCCAAAAAAAAAAAAAAAAAAAAAAAAAAAAAAAAAAAAAAAAAAAAAAAATCACCAAATGATATTTTAACCTTACGATAATTGAGCCCTTGGCCCTTGGTGTATGCCGACATTCAAACCTCCCCACCAGTACCTCACAGAGTTAGGGCACTTTGTTATATCATACAGTTCAAGATCCACCCAATTGTCTCAAACAAACTAAACACTCATTTTTAAAACATTATTCACAATAAGCCCCACGGCTTGGATGGTAAGGCAGAGTGCTAACACTACTAGACACCAAGCAACAAGAGTTCCATCAAAATGGTGCAACAAATTGCGTAGGGTCTGACCACAATATGGATTACTAACAGATTTTTGCAACTCAGCACTCGCTAATAGTTTGTCTAAGGTGAGGTACACTTGCAATACGGAAAGCAGAAAGTGCATGGCTGGTGAAAGACGTAACTAGAATCAGGTCACCTTATCAGGTTGGTGGAGCAATCATCCAACAACATTAGAGAAGTAGGTCGCCACTACAATCTCCCAATAAGATGTAATCGGATAACAGCCACCAACTGCTTGGCTGCACAGACCATCTCAAGACACAGCCGTAATGACTGTTGCCTGTACAAGGCCTTTTCAAAACACTTCTTCACCGACCGGGTTACCTCCCCTCCTTGGGCAATCGCACCGTCTTATCTCCAGCTGACAACTCAACTCACTCACGCTCGCCTCTCCATCCGCTCCCTGTTGCGCCACCTCGCGACTGTCTCACAAGGGCCGAAAAGTTAGCATCTCTGAGTAAATATCGATAGTTGTAAAGCTGGCATGGCTTAACCTCCCCCAACAAAGCCACTAGCTGGCCAGGTGGAAAAAAAAACTGTCTAACATGCACCCTGGATGTTTTCTCAGTGGCCAGGTTGCACACCAGAATATTCACAGGACTCAGGAATTTAAGCACCTGACAGGGTCCCAGAAAACAGGTGCATAATTTCCCGGATGGACCGTCCTCTTACTTTGACCTGGTACCAAAATTCCCCACAAACACACAATCACCCACTTTAAGTCTGCCTTCTATGTGCTAGCTCGATATTACATTTTGCCCATTTCCAGTTACGCTGCATAATATCGGGATTGATCTTGTCTGGTAGAATTTCGTCCAATGACCACAAGTTAGCCAGTGGCGAGTTAAGCTGATACGTGAACATTAAAGATGCTGGCATTGCCTTGATAGCTTCATGCCAAGCTGAGTTAAATGCGAACTTTAGCCAGGGCACTGGAGCATCCCAACTTTATTGGTCTTTTGCATCAGAAATGATCAATGTGGATTTCAGATTGTGGTTGACTCTTTCAGCAAGTGAGGGCTGAGGATAATACGTGGTGGTGGTTATATAGTGCACAGTGTTTCCAAAGCAAAACTTCTTAAATTCCCTGGAAGTAAATGCTGAGTCATTGTCACTCACCAACAACTTAGGCGGACCAAATACCGAAAATATGCCCATAAGATGTTTAATCAACAAGGCAGCGGTAACTCCACGGCTGGGAATCAACCAGGTAAAATGGGAGAACGCATTGATTACCACCAGGCTATAATGGTTCCCATTTTTTGTCTGAGAAGGGGTCTGATATAATCAATGTACAATTTATGCATAGGGTGTTCCTCATGAGTGGAATTCAGGAACCCTTTTCGTGAATTCTGATTGGGTTTCGCCGTCTTACATTTTTCGCATTCCCCCACCGAATGTCTAACATCTCGGTATAAGGAAGGCCATGTAACATGTTGCTTGATCTTGGTGATAGTTTTGTACACTCCTAAATGTCCGCTCGCCACAGAATTGTGGAAATAGCAAAAGACGGCAGGTATCAGCTCCATTGGTAAACAAATCTTAATGTTTCCAGAATGAGATTTTCACTCTGCAGCGGAGTGTGCGCTGATATGAAACTTCCTGGCAGATTAAAACTGTGTGCCCGACCGAGACTCGAACTCGGGACCTTTGCCTTTCGCGGGCAAGTGCTCTACCAACTCAGCTACCGAAGCACGACTCACGCCCGGTACTCACAGCTTTACTTCTGCCAGTACCTCGTCTCCTACCTTCCAAACTTTACAGAAGCTCTCCTGCGAACCTTGCAGAACTAGCGCTCCTGAAAGGTACTGGCAGAAGTAAAGCTGTGAGTACCGGGCGTGAGTCGTGCTTCGGTAGCTCAGTTGGTAGAGCACTTGCCCGCAAAAGGCAAAGGTCCCGAGTTCGAGTCTCGGTCGGGCACACAGTTTTAATCTGCCAGGAAGTTTCATATCAGCGCACACTCCGCTGCAGAGTGAAAATCTCATTCTGGAAACATCCCCCAGGCTGTGGCTAAGCCATGTCTCCGCAATATCCTTTCTTTCAGGAGTGCTAGTTCTGCAAGGTTCGCAGGAGGGCTTCTGTAAAGTTTGGAAGGTAGGAGACGAGGTACTGGCAGAAGTAAAGCTGTGAGTACCGGGCGTGAGTCGTGCTTCGGTAGCTCAATTGGTAGAGCACTTGCCCGCGAAAGGCAAAGGTCCCGAGTTCGAGTCTCGGTCGGGCACACAGTTTTAATCTGCCAGGAAGTTTCAAATCTTAATGTCTTTACCTTTCTTTCCCTCACGACACACCAGCCCCTTGTGCAACAAGTATCCCTCAACCTGCCTGCCCCCCCCCCCCCCCCCCCAAATCAATTCGTGCTTAATCAGGTTAATGATCGGATCACCATCTTGTTACTGCATGAGATCGGCAAATAAAGACGGTATCTCATTCAGAACGGTACCAACGGAATCTACAGGCCAAGCTTCCAAACAGCTGTAACTGGAAGTATCCTCCTCACACTTGTGGCTTAGGGTGTCAGCAATTTGGTTCTCGGTACCCCTGATATGCTTGACCATAAACTGAAAGGTGGGAATACAGATGGCTTATCGTGCAATCCTTCATGTCTTCTACGGACGTCCCAACACACAGCTCAAGGCCTGGTTGTCCTTCTCAAGTTGAAACGCTCTATGCTCAAGATAAAACTTAAATTTGTCTAACATGTAGGGGACAGCAAGTGCCTCCCACTCATAGACAGAGTATTTGAGTTCTGCTGGCGACAATCTCTTAGAGGCATAAGTTATCAGGTGCTGCTGCCCATCAAATACTTGCAGAAGCACGGCAGCAACTCCAGAATTGGAAGAATCCATCTGCACAATAAATGGCAATTCAAAATTAGGAATAGCCAAGACAGGTTGATTACTTAAGGCTTCTTTAATTGCTTCAAACACGGCTTGTTTGCTCTCATCCCAAATGAAAGCTTCTTCCTTCTTATGTAAGTTATTGAGAGGGGCCACCAACTGAGTGAAATTGGATACAAATTTATGAAAGAAATTAGCCATGCCTACAAAATGAGCTACCCTCTTTTTGTTTCTGGAAGGAGAAAACCTGAGCAAATCACACATATGCTCCTGGTCAATCCTAATACCCTGAGCAGAAACTACACTCCTGGAAATGGAAAAAAGAACACATTGACACCGGTGTGTCAGACCCACCATACTTGCTCCGGACACTAGGAGAGGGCTGTACAAGCAATGATCACACGCACGGCACAGCGGACACACCAGGAACCGCGGTGTTGGCCGTCGAATGGCGCTAGCTGCGCAGCATTTGTGCACCGCCGCCGTCAGTGTCAGCCAGTTTGCCGTGGCATACGGAGCTCCATCGCAGTCTTTAACACTGGTAGCATGCCGCGACAGCATGGACGTGAACCGTATGTGCAGTTGACGGACTTTGAGCGAGGGCGTATAGTGGGCATGCGGGAGGCCGGGTGGACGTACCGCCGAATTGCTCAACACGTGGGGCGTGAGGTCTCCACAGTACATCGATGTTGTCGCCAGTGGTCGGCGGAAGGTGCACGTGCCCGTCGACCTGGGACCGGACCGCAGCGACACACGGATGCACGCCAAGACCGCAGGATCCTACGCAGTGCCGTAGGGGACCGCACTGCCACTTCCCAGCAAATTAGGGACACTGTTGCTCCTGGGGTATCGGCGAGGACCATTCGCAACCGTCTCTATGAAGCTGGGCTACGGTCCCGCACACCGTTAGGCTGCCTTCCGCTCACGCCCCAACATCATGCAGCCCGCCTCCAGTGGTGTCGCGACAGGCGTGAATGGAGGGACGAATGGAGACGTGTCGTCTTCAGCGATGAGAGTCGCTTCTGCCTTGGTGCCAATGATGGTCGTAAGCGTGTTTGGCGCCGTGCAGGTGAGCGCCACAATCAGGACTGCATACGACCGAGGCACACAGGGCCAACACCCGGCATCATGGTGTGGGGAGCGATCTCCTACACTGGCCGTACACCACTGGTGATCGTCGAAGGGACACTGAATAGTGCACGGTACATCCAAACCGTCATCGAACCCATCGTTCTACCATTCCTAGACCGGCAAGGGAACTTGCTGTTCCAACAGGACAATGCACGTCCGCATGTATCCCGTGCCACCCAACGTGCTCTAGAAGGTGTAAGTCAACTACCCTGGCCAGCAAGATCTCCGGATCTGTCCCCCATTGAGCATGTTTGGGACTGGATGAAGCGTCGTCTCACGCGGTCTGCACGTCCAGCACGAACGCTGGTCCAACTGAGGCGCCAGGTGCAAATGGCATGGCAAGCCGTTCCACAGGACTACATCCAGCATCTCTACGATCGTCTCCATGGGAGAATAGCAGCGTGCATTGCTGCGAAAGGTGGATATACACTGTACTAGTGCCGACATTGTGCATGCTCTGTTGCCTGTGTCTATGTGCCTGTGGTTCTGTCAGTGTGATCATGTGATGTATCTGACCCCAGGAATGTGTCAATAAAGTTTCCCCTTCCTGGGACAATGAATTCACGGTGTTCTTATTTCAATTTCCAGGAGTGTAAATGCCCTAAGAAGGAAATTTGAGAGCGAGCTAGACTAATTTTAGATGGTTTGGCTGTGAGCCCAGCTTCCCTCATACAACACAGAACATGCTGAAGGTGCTCTAAATGGTTATCAAAGGTGGCACTATAAATGACCACATCATCCAGATAATTATAAATAAATTTGAACTTGATATCTGCCGGAACATTATTTAGGAGACGAGACAAGACAGCAGCTCCAGCTGAAAGCCCAAAAGGAACTCTATTAAATTTGTATAAATTCCAGTCAGTGCAGAAAGCAGTGACATGCTTGGAATCTTCAGTTAATGGGATCTGGTAATATGTTTGGTTCAAATCTAAAACAGTAAAGAAACGCACACCGGAAAACCATGTAAAACAATTGTGGGGATCTGGCAAAGGGACAGACTCCAAAATAACTTTCTCATTCAAAATTCTATAATCCACAGCAGGATGGCAATCTCCCATTTGCTTCTTAGGTACCAATAAAACTGAGGAGGCATACGGAGATGAAGAGGTCCTAATTACCCCATCTCTCATCGTACCATGAATTTACCCTCTAAAAATTTTCATTCTATATGGAGATTGCTTCACCAGGACACCATCTTTCAAATGGATTTTATACTCCACCCCTTAGACTCCTAGGTTGGTAGTCAAAACATCAGGAAAGTGCCCGATAAGTCCCAACAATTTCTTTCCCTCGGCAGACCCAGGATGACGGACATTAAACTCTGATGTTTGGCCTTGCATGGTGTTAACTCTTGGAAATTTTTGACAGGAACATATTGCTATCCTGACACTAGAATTAAATTTAAAGGAAATAGTGCCACCAGCGTAATCCAAAACAAGCCCGGTTTGTGGCATGAAATCACAACCAAACAACAAAGTGACTGACAGACCCCTGACCACTGAAACATTAACAGCATACAAATTAGTAAATCTGTATAAATACCAAAAAAGAATTCAGGAAACAATAAAGGGTGAATGACATTAATTACTAGGCAAGGAAATACCCACCCAATCTGCTAAACCAGAGCAACCGTGCTCTGCTATCATTTGAAACCGGTATTACCACGACATATCATAAAGCGCCCAAACGACTAAGCAGAAGGACTGGACCTTAGTACTGGGGGACCATTCACCTTTTATTGTTCACAATATTTATTAAAGTCAATCAACAGATAACAATTGTCATAAACTTCAAGTGAGAACATTTGTACATCAAACCTATCAGTTAGCTTTCGATAGCAGAGCAAGCATAACAACTTTTCAGATGAGAAAGATAATGCCTTTTGATATTAAAAAAAATAGAATACATTGAACACCTAAAGGGCTACAATAAGTTCACTTACAGTTTTAAGACCTTGCCCAAGTATACTCATTTAAAAGAAAGAGTAACCTTACACATGAATTGTGAATAACTGTGTTTTGCATTAATGAATAGTGAAGAAATAACACATACAGGGTGGTCCATTGATAGTGACTGGGCCAAATATCTCACGAAATAAGCATCAAACAAAAAAACTACAAAGGATGAAAGTCGTCTAGCTTGAAGGGGGAAACCAGATGGCGCTATGGTTGGCCCACTAGACGATGCTGCTATTGGTCAAATGGATATCTACTATGTTTTTTTAAATAGGAACCCCCATTTTTATTACATATTCATGTAGTACGTAAAGAAATATGAATGTTTTACTTGGACCACTGTTTTCACTTTGTGATAGATGGCACTGTAATAGTCACAAACATGTAAGTACGTGGTATCACATAACATTCCGCCAGTGCGGACGGTATTTGCTTCGTGATACATTACCCATGTTAAAATGGACCATTTACCAACTGCGGAAAAGGTCGATATTGTGTTGATGCATGGCTATTGTGATCAAAAAGCCCAACGGTCATGTGCTATGTATGCTGCTCAGTATCCTGGACAACATCATCCAAGTGTCCAGACCGTTCGCCGGATAGTTACGTTATTTAAGGAAACAGGAAGTATTCAGCCACATGTGTAATGGTAATCACAACCTGCAACAAATGATGATGCCGAAGTATGTGTTTTAGCTGCTCTCGCAGCTAATCCGCGCATCAGTAGCAGACAAATTGCGCGAGAATTGGGAATATCAAAAACATCGGTGTTGAGAATGCTACATCAACATCAATCGCACCCGTACCATATTTCTATGCACATGTCATGTACAGTTCTGCTGTTGGGCGCAAGATAAATTATGGGAGCCGGCTGGTGTGGCCAAGCGGTTCTAGGCACTTCAGTCCGGAGCCGCGTGACCGCTACGGTCGCAGGTTCAAATCCTGCCTCAGGCATGGATGTGTGTGATGTCCTTAGGTTAGTTAGGTTTAAGTAGTTCTAAGTTCTAGGGGACTGATGACCTCAGATGTTAAGTCCCATAGTGCTCAGAGCCATTTGAACCATAAATTATGGGATGATGACAGATTTTTGCACATGTTCTATTTAGCGACGAAGCATCCTTCACCAACAGTGGTAACGTAAACCGGCATAATATGCACTATTGGGCAATGGAAAATCCACGATGGCTGCGACAAGTGGAACATCAGTGACCTTGGCGGGTTAATGTATGGTGCGGCATTATGGGAGGAAGGAAAATTGGCCCCCATTTTATTGATGGCAATCTAAATGGTGCAATGTATGCTGATTTCCTACATAATGTTCTACCGATGTTACTACAAGATGTTTCAGTGCATGACAGAATGGCGATGTACTTCTAATATGATGAATGTCTGGCACATAACTTGCATGCGGTTGAAGCAGTATTGAATAGTATATTTCATGACAGGTGGATTGGTTGTCGAAGCACCATACCATGGCCCACATGTTCCCTGGATCTGATGTCCCCCTGATTTCTTTCTGTGGGGAAAGTTGAAGGATATTTGCTATTGTGATCCACCGAAAACTCCTGACAACATGCAGCAGCACATTGTCAATGCACGTGCGAACATTACGGAAGGTGAACTACTCGCTGTTGAGAGGAATGTCGTTACACGTATTGCCAAATGCATTGAGGTTGATGGACATCATTTTGAGCATTTATTGCATTAATGTGGTATTTACAGGTAATCATACTGTAACAGCATGCATTCTCGGAAATGATAAGTTCACAAAGGTACATATATCACATTGGAACAACCGAAAATAAAATGTTCAAACGTACCTATGTTCTGTATTTTAATTTTAAAAACCTACCTGTTACCAACTGTTCATCTAAAATTGTGAGTCATACATTTGTGACTATTACAGCGCCATCTATCACAAAGCGAAAAAAGTGGTCCAACTAAAACATTCATATTTTTTACATACTGCATGAATATGTACAGTAAAAACTCGATTAACCATCACTCTTTAAACTGTCAGTTTCTGTTAACCGTCACTGCTGTAACAGCATAATAATACTGTAATAACAGAATGCTCTAAGGTGCAGTGACGTGTACGCTTTGTTTATTTACTTTATTTTAGTGGGAAGTGAATGTACCCACCCGCAGTAGAATGGTACACAAAATATGACCTTCAGTTGACGTGCTAGCACATCTCCCCCTTTTCTTGTCTTTGTCTCACTTGTGAGTCAACAATCACCACTGTATCGGTTGCCAGTTGTGGCGAGAAGACTGTAATTGTCGCAGTGTATCTAGCGGGCTGTGGCGTGTTACGTGTTGTCCACTTGAATAAGCTTTATTGACTAATATTTGACACTATTCTTCCTTACCATGCCTATATATCCTGGAAACACTAATGTTCATAAGGAAAATTGTAGATTAAAATAGCAAGATTGCTCCAAAAACCCAAAATATCCATTCATACAACACAAGGAATAATCAAGTTTTACATATGCAGTTTTCTCATACAACACTAAAACAAAAAGGACCCTTGCAAGCAGGAAAAAAACTGAATAACAAACCACCTAAAGAAATTAAGGCAATAACTGGCATGCATAAATTCAAAACTGCAGTGAGTGACTACTTGCTACAGAATTGCTACTATAGTGTTGATGAATTTTTAACTACAATGTAAATATGTGAAAAATTTAAATAGTTTATACAATTAAGGCCAAAATAAGAAATGTGTACATGTAGATTTATCTGTGGTCTATTACATATGTGTGTGTGTGTATAATCAAGGCCAAAAGTATGAAATGTGTGCGTGTAAAATTTATTTGTGAAATGTTATTCCCATATGTTAGAGTTATATTGCTATATACTGAAAATCATACAACAGTTTTTTTTGTTAAACTTTATTGAAAATTATTTGACTTGTCCTATATCATTATGTACCCCTGTACAGTGTATGATTCACAGGACCAATAAATATACAATACAATACAATACTACCGTATTTAGTGCAGGTGTGTGTGATACAGTGACTTGATAAAATGTCTGAAAAACGTAAACGTGTTGTTTTAGGACTTAATCAAAAACTTGAAATTATAAAACGCTTAAGAAAGGGCGAAACTGCGACAAGTGTAGCGCTGATTTATGGTATTGGGAGAACAACAGATAAAGATATAAAACATGATGCTGATAAAATAGAACAACATGTGTCAACAATGCAGAGCATGGATGGAGATGTGCGAACAAGAAAGACAATGAAACCTGCAAAATATGATGAATTGGGCACTGCAATGTACCGATGGTTTATACAAGCAAGAAGTCAGGGGATTCCACTTTCAGGGCCTATAATAATGGCCAAGGCTGTTGAAATGAACAACAAACTTGATGGTGACTCATCTTTTAAAGCAAGTATCAGATGGCTCAACAAGTTTAAATTTCGTCATGGCATTCGCCAACTTGATATCAGTGGAGAAAAACTCAGCGCGGATAGCTCTGTAATTGCTGAGTTCCGGGAACAATTTAAAGAAAAAATGGCTGAATTTAATCTTGTTAGGGAGCAAGTTTACAATTGTGATGAAACTGGGCTTCATTGGAAGGCTTTACCACAAAGGACATTAGCATCACTCTCTGAAAAAGCTGCTCCAGGTTTCAAAGTACAAAAAGATCGCATCACTGCTATGGTTTGCGCAAATGTGACTGGCAATCATAGGCTACCCCTACTTGTGATTGGGAAATCAAGAAAACCTCGTGCATTCAAGAATCTGAATTTCAATGCTCTCCCTGCACAATACTACACCCAGAAGAGTGCTTGGATGGATCAATCAATTTTTTCTGACTGGTTTCACAAACAATTTGTACCTCAAGTTAGAGCACATTTGGCTGAAAAAAAGTTGCCACAGAAAGTGCTATTGCTGTTAGACAATGCCCCAACGCACCCTACTTGTGAAATGAAAAGTGATGACGGCAACATAACATGTCTCTTCCTTCCAGCAAACACAACTTCACTTATACAGCCCATGGATCAGGGAATCATCGAAAACATGAAACGTCGTTATAGAAAAATATTTATCAAAAGTTTGCTCTAATCTGATGAATCAACATCTGTAAAACAGTTTTGGAGGTCTTACAGTATTAAAAATGCCATTTTCAATGTTGCCAGTGCATGGAGTGATTTGTCAGTGGCAAATCTCAAGAACGGCTGGAGTAAACTTTGGCCTCAACCTAGAGGTGAAGAATCGGTGGAACCTGAGTGTGTGACAGTTGACGAGATGGTCAATTTGTGCAATAATTTACAAATCAGCACAAATTTGACCTCAGAAGAAGTATCAGAGTGGTTAGAGTGTGACAAAGTGGACGGGGGTTTTCAAATTTTGAGTGATGATGAAATTGTTGCCAGCGTAAGTGCCACCAAAGAAGAAGAAGAAGAAGAAGGGGCTGATGAAGACGAGTGTTCAAATCATGAAGAAAAACAAACTATTAGCCATCCAGAGGCCGAAACAATGCTGTCCAAGCGTATAGAATGGCTTGAAAGTCAAGAAGAGGCTAATGCAATGCAGGCACTACTGCTCCGAAAAATACGAAATATTGCCGCAGTGAAAGCTCGAACATCAAAAAGGCAGAAGAAATTGACTGACTATTTCCAAGCTAGATAAACTATTTCGCCTGTAAGTTTATAGTACAGTACAGTACTGTTCATTACGTATTTTGCAACTTTTGTAGCTACTGTACGGACGTTTTTATCATGTAATAAATAGTTTTATTTGCTATTACAATCGTGTTTAATTTGTTTTCGCTCCAAAATATTATTATATTTCTGTGAGAGTGATATGTGTCTATACATAAAATAATTGATTGAGGTTATGTTTTGGAGGAATACAGTGTTTCTGTTATCCGTCTATTTGCTCAACCGTCACGACCACGGTCCCGAAGATGACGGTTAATCGAGTTTCCACTGTAATAAAAAAAAATAATGGGGGTTCCTATTTTAAAAAATGCAGTTGATATCTGTCATAGCGCCATCTGGTTTCCCCCTTAAAGCTAGACAAGTTTCGTTTTTGTAGTTTTTTCGTTTGACGCTTATTTCGTGAGATATTTGGCCCGGTCATGATCAATGGACCACCATACATGATAATAAACTCCCAGTCAGTTGGCTGTAGTTCCTAACAAATGTATAACAGCTTTTCAAAAGAGACAGGTAATACCTTTTAAAGAAAACAGAAAACACTGCTCACCTAAAGGGTTATCGTAAGTTCACTTATAGATAGTTTTAAAACCTTGCCCAAATATATTCATTCAAAGGAAAGAGTAACCTTACATACGGACTCCCAACTAGACAGGCAATAATCTACATCAGACACTTCCCTTACAAATAGTTCCCAGCTCATGGGATCTGACAGGTGCACACATGAATGTCGTGTGGAGTGGCCAACATGGGCCACACCTGGTTGTGCCATTCAGGCCTGATTTATCGGCCTGACTGAGGGCGTGGAGTACAGTAGGTGTGTCCGGCTTCACTGTGCAGGTGCTCCTCTCTCCCAAATGGTTAATCCAGAGGGCTGTCATTGGGTGCATCTGGGTCTTAATGGAATGTTCAATTCCCTCAGATTCAAGAATAAGCAAGAACCTGAAGGTGTAGCCCAGACCCACCACCTAGGCACAGATGTAGAACAAATTGTCAACAATTATAGTCTAACAAATTGTGCGTGCTGACACAGCAACAACATGCTACAACCAATTGTCTCAAGCAGTGCTATGTCAGTAAAACCAAAATCAACCACATAAAACAACTTTAAATAAAGAGGCATAGCAGCAGTATTGCAAGAGTTGAAACGAACTGTGACTGCTAAATTTAGCTTACAAGTAACAATTAAACAGATTTTCATAACTCAGCACTCGCTAATAGTTTGTCTCAGGTGAGGAACACATGCAATACGGAAGGCAGAAAGTACATGGCCAGTGAAAGACGTAACTAGAATCAGGTCACCTTATCAAGTCAGCAAAATAATCATCCAACAGCATTAGAGAAGTAGGTCGCCACTACAATCTCCCAATAAGATGTTAACAGCCACCAACTGCTTGGCTGCATAGACCATCTCAAGACACAGCCATTACGACTATCACCTGGACAAGGCCTTTTCAAAACACCTCTTCACCCACAAGTCAACTCATTTGTGCTCACCTCTCCATCCACTCCCTGCTGCACCACCTCGTGACCGACACACAAGTGCCAAAAGGTTAACATCTCTGAACAAATATCGATAGCCGCAAAGCCGGCACGGCTAACTGACCATGTGCTGTTATCTTACCCTTTGTGAACTTTGAGGACATCACCCAAGTACAGGAGAGTCCTGAAGAACTGCACAGCTTCTGTCACGATACCTCCAGCAGCCTACAACTGGAGCTAGTGCCTGTCCCCTGTTCTACATGGAAGAATTTGTGTGACATCTCAACCGGCATGCACCATCCATTACATCTGGAGAAATTCCAGCACAGTGCCTTTGGCCATGTTCATGGGCTGTCATACCCCGGCACCGACACCACTGCAACACTCATGGCTGTGCACTTCGTCTGGCCCAGACTTCGAAATGACTGCTGTGAAAGGACATGCACTTACACAGCATGTCACGAAGCCAAAGTTGGGAGGCACACCCGTGCACCCATGGGCATCTTCCCTGGCGCAACATACTGATTTGTGCACATCAGTGTGGACCTCGTCACCCCACTTCCCCTCTCTCAAAGCAAGTGATATCTCCTAACTATGGTGGACTCCTTCATTTGCTGGCCGGAGGCAATGATTGTCATGAACATCACTGCCAAGACTGTCACTACTGCCTTCGTTGAGACCTGGGTGGCACGCTACGGGTATCCCAGTCACATGACAACTGACCATGGCTGCCAGTTTGGCTGCATGTTGTTCACGCATGTCGCCAGACTGTGTAGCATTCAATTATACAGGACAACAAGCTACAATCCAGTGTCAAATGGCATGGTTGAATGCTCCACAGGACTCTGAAAGCTGCCCTCACTTGCCACGATACTTCATGGGCAGAGGCACTCCCAATGGTGCTGCTCAGCCTGCAAGCAATGCCGAAGGAGGAGATCGATGCATCACCTGCTGAAATCATTTATGGGCAGCCTCTGACAATCCTGGGTGAGTTTCTAGATGTAGTACCACACCCACATGACACCATAGCACCCTCTCAGGCAGAATGTCTGTGTACTCATATGGCTTGCCTCCGAGCACATGCTCCAATGTGGCACAGCACTGGGAAGGTTTTCGTGCACATCTACCAGCACTTCTCCATGCACTTCATGTTGCGTAACGATGCGGTACAGCAACTTCTCAGCCACCCTACTCCAGATCGCACTGCATGATTGCCTGAGGAGGAAAAAGACTAGACATCAAGTGCAACAGAAAGCCATCTACAGTCTCAAACGACCGCATCAAGTCAGCTTACATCTTGCCCTCTCCAGCAGCCACACACTTTCTCAACCTGGCAAAAGATCTGACAATAGAGGACACTCCTCCCACTGGCAGTCAAACAGGGCCCGCACCTGTAGCCACCGGTGATGCACAGCTGCAGCCTGCTGTCATTGTGCCACCGCATCCACCTCCCACCACTGCCCAAGCAGTGGCACTGCCACCCAGACTCTGTGCACCACAACCACCAGTGGAGTATGTCACACATGCCGGCTGCTGCATCCGATTCAAACGGCCATGCTCCATCGTCAACATCCCAAGCTGCCCAAAACAGCAAACATGAGCCCCAGCTGCAGTACGCCATTAAATCTGGCATTCATGAGCTGCCATCTGCTGTAGAGACACTGTCTACAGCTGGCCACGCCTTCAGCTGGTAGCTCCAGTCGAGTTCCAGACAACTTCTTTAGTGTCCGTCACGGCTCCTGGACCTGTGTTCGCATCCCTGTGCCTCTGCCGTGTTGGGCATTGGGGCCGGATTGACGGCTGCACCAGTTACTGTATTCGTATTGCTGTCAAGCTCCAGGTCCCACAATCTGCACCGCCGGGCTTGTTTGTAACAGCTCCAGAACCTGCATTTGAGTCACGATGACAATACTCACATATACTCTTCAGGCCTCCATTGTCGCAAGTGTTGAAGCCGAATTGAGTACTGCACTGTGCTTCCACAACTGAGTCAGTCAGCAAACTTGTGGGACAGTGAAATGCATGAAACACTTGGACTTATCATTCTCGATGCCACTCTGAACAATTTAAATAGTGAATTTTGTCCTACTGTAGTGCATTAACTGTAGCACTAGTGAATACACTGGCTTGTTATTAAGATACTATTGCATTGGCCTTCGAGGTGTCTACTCAAGTGTCTCGCAGCCCCATGCCTATGCCACACATTGCTATTGACAGTTCGTACGCAGTATGTGCCACTGCCACTATCACTAGCTGACAGCGCGAGGACATGCACACGGCACACTCTCCTGTCCGGTGCACTGATATCACGGGCCTCTGCCCTTCCACCACCAACCGACCCACCACCATCACACCCACACTCTTACCACACAGCAAGCAAACTTTAAACATTCACGTGCCACAGGCCAATATCACCACTTTTTTTGCAGCTATGGAGCCCCGCTCTCCGATGGGGGGTCTGTGTGGTGGCTGCACTGCAGAGATGCATGAACAGTGTAATTGTGGCACAGCTGACAAAAGCAACCATTGCCCAGCAATTGCACACATGCAACTTTTCCGTTACACCAAATTTCAGCAATGGTGCATCATGCACCAGTCACCATGGGACAAAGCAGGCAGACAGCGCGAGCTGGTCAATGCGATGCAACACACTTCTCCAACCTTTCTCACTGCAGACCACTTGGGTCAAGCTAACGTGACTCCCTACAAATATGTGCACACTAGGTTCTCTGCATTTGCTTATTTCATGGCATGCATCGATGCCTTTCATCCTGCCCGACCTTTGTCTTGTGTTTTCCACGCAGCCGTGCCGGAGTGTATACCCTCCAGGATTGGTGATCGGGCTGTACCACCAGTGCAATGTGCCTGTATGGATGGACATTAATGATAAAATTTGTTTGTACCATCTTGCAAGGTATGGAAAAATAAATGTGTGTCACTGACAAAAATGACTTATCAGTCAGTGGTAGTGTTGCAGTTTTTAGCGGAACAACAAATGCAGCATAAACACATACACCCAGTATTTCAGGCCACCAACTCTAACTTTTTTTATACTTCATTTTCTCAGTGTGCTAAAAGTATGTTTGCAAGAGAAATAAATCATAATTTACTTGACTTCCTGACCCACCAAAAGTAGCAGTTCTGTCCAATACACTTTTGCAGTAGATATCTTGGTTACTGTCAATCTCTGGACACCTCATGCTTCAGAGACATACAAGGACCTCCCTTCCAACCAAGAAAATTCTGTGAAATCATTGGATTGACAGAAACGCAGACTGACCTTCCACTTCTGAGATCCTTGAACACATGTATGAAGGACTAATGTCAAATGAGGGTGGTATAATACATATTGAGTAGGATTTTATCCAGAATTGCTTTTTTTTTAAACTACCTGTTGCAGAATAGTGAGAGAATATAATGGCTGCTAACACCAGTGCCAGAAAATTTTTACATAGAGATGACAAAGTTACAGATGTGCCAATTACCCATACAAGTTAGAGTGACAAATGTTAAAGAATACATATGTTTAGAATCATATGAATTACACAATTACCAATACAGTTAAACCTCATTTATACATCTTTGAAGGGGGATGTTAAAACAAATGTACAAGTGAGAGTAACATTAAAATGAAACTTTTTAATGTATTTCTATTAAACCCAAGTGCATGCAAACAGAAGGTACATATATTGTACAGTAGTAGGTACAGTAGTTCAGACAGGCTTATGCTTAAGTTATGAACAATTTGTTTAGGCCTAAAGAATGAATCAATTACAGTTGTTGTTTGGAAGCAATACTGCATTCTTAAATCAAGTTTGCACGTGCAATCTCTAATGTTTCTTGATCTTACGTAACATTGTGTTACTTCGAGTGCAGTAAGTGCTTCTGACAGACTGTGAGGGTCCACAGATTCACCATCCGATTCTTTGGATTCCTCAGAACTATTAATTTCAGCTGATAGTGGCATTACTTCTTTAATTATTTCATGCTGATTTTGTGTGCAACACATGGCAGTATCAGCATCACAATCAACAAAATCATAAAAATCAGTTCCATTTGAAATATGAGCCCAGTCATTGTGTTTTGGTATATCGAAATCTACATGAAAATGTTCACATTTTTCGTGTCAGCTTGAGATTCATCAGTTGTGATGCCAGCTTTTCGAAAGCACTTGCATGTTGTGTTTGGCTTCAATTGATCCCAAGCAGCTCTTACATACTGCATTGCTTAGATAAGGAAAAAATAAATAAATAAAAATAAAAACTACATATAAGTATCTGTGCTGAATTTAATTTAATTTATAGATCTATTCTACAAATTTTAGTGAAATTTAGAGGGACCTGACAGGGAATGATATATAATGATATATACTGTATGTGTAAAGAGTGTCCTAACCTACAAAGCAATTCTTTTCTTTACCTGCAACACGTCCTGTTTAGCATCTTCCTTCCCACTGTCAAGACGTGAGACAACACATTGAACCAGCATTATCCTGTACTTTGCTTTTGTGGCAGCAATGATGCCCAAGTCCAGAGGTTAAACATGGCGTGTGCAGTTTGCTGGAAAAAATGCCATTTTTATGTTGCTGAACTGTAGTGCCACAGAATGAGCCGAACAATTGTCTAGAAGCAAAAGCATTTTCCTCCTCTCACAATTCATGCAAGCATTAAGCTTATCGAGGTGAGTCTTAAAGAGGTTTGCAGTTATCCATGCCTTCTTGTTTGATTCATACTCAATGGCATATGACTTTACACCCTTGAAATACCGAGGCTTCGCTGACTTGCCAGTCATTAGTTGACAGAGTTTATCAGAGCCATATGAATTCATGGTAAAGAGTACTGTCACTCTTTGCTTGTTTCTCTTTCTCCCAATGCTGGGATCATCTTTAAATGCCAATGTTTTGTCTAGCAACAAGTTAAAAAATGTCCTGCTTCATCTGTGTTGTAAATATCTTTCAGACTGTATTTTGCAATTATACTTGGGAGATAACACTCTTTCCAACATTCTACACTGACATTAAACACAACGTTAGCCTCCCACAAACTCTGCTGCCAGTAATGCCACATCTTACTTTGAAACACTGTGACCAAGCAGAAGAAGCATTAAAGTTTTCAATACTTAACTTTTTTTGTGAATTATAAAGCCTTTTCTATCAGTGTTGTGCCTGAAATAGGTACAATATCTGCACACTGTTGCTGAAAACAAGTCCGTAGAAGTTCTCCACATCTGCAAACTTTCCACCCTGGATAAGCAACACTGCTTTTGTAGTGGTTGGGTCGAAAAAACCTGCTTGAGAGTTAGGAACGAGTTATTAGGGGAAATAAATTGGACTGTAAACATAACTATACATTTTTAATGAGGTCAGTTCTTGAGGTAGTACATCATCATCATCATCATCATCATCATTAGTATTCTGCCGAAAGTCAGGTTTTCACATGGTAGTTCTCCAGGCTGTCCGGTCTTCTGCCATCCTCTTCAGGTCTGAATAATTTCCTCTTCCTTTTATGTTGTCTGTCATCTTGTATCTCCTTCCTCTCAGTCTTCTCCCACAAACCAATCCTTCCAAAGCATCTGCTAGCAAGCACTCCCCTCTCAATGAATGTCCCAATCAGTTCTTTTTTCTTTCTCTTACAACCTTCAGCAGACATCTTCTCTCACCAACCCTTTCCAATACTCTTTCATTACTCACTCTTTCCATCCAGCTTATTCTTCCATTCTCCTCCACATCCACATCTCAAATTCTTCTAACCTTTTTTCATACTCTTGTCTCAGTGTCCATGTTTCTGCCCCATATAGTGCCACACTCCAGACAAAACATTTTCCAAGCCTTTTCCTTCGACCTTTATCTAATTTTACCACATAAGAGTCTCCTCTTTCAGTTGAATGCCTCCTTCACTTTGGCAATTCGAGTTTTCACCTCCTGGTGACATCTCAAGTCTTCAGTTATTGTGCTTCCAAGATATTTAAATGCACTTACTTGGCTAATGGTAGGTTGTCCTAGTTTAATATTGGACAGTCTGCTTCTTGTACTGATGACCATACTCTTCGTTTTTGCTGTGTTTATTTGCATCCCATATTCCACACAAGCTTCATTCAGATCTTTCAGCATGTTATTCACTGTCCACTCACTTTCTGCCACTAATACCATGTCATCAGCAAGTCTTATACATTCTATTCTCTTTCCACCAATACTTATTCCTCTTTTCCCACCTAAGCCTTTCGCAATAACCTCTTCAAGGTATGCATTAAACAACAGTGGGGAAAGGTAACAACCTTGTCTAACACCTCACCCAATGCTGCTTTCTTCTGACATTTCAGTTCCAATCCTTATCCTTACTTTCTAGAGTAAATGTAGAGTCTGTATCAGTCGTCTCTCTTTCCAATCTACTCCTTTCCTCTTCAAAATATCCATCAACTTGTTCCACTGAACTCTGTCAAAAGCCTTTTCTAAATCTATAAAAAAAAGCAAAGATTTCTCTACCTTTTTCCATATATCTTTCCCCTATAGCTCTTAACAGGCCAATAGAATCTCTTGTTCCTTTTCCTCTTCTAAATCCGAACTGCTCCTCTGCAACCCCTCTATCCGGTTTGCCGTATAGCCTTCTATTCAGCACTCTCAGCAACACTTTAGCTGCATGAGAAATTAGACTGATGGTCCTATGCTCTTCACATATTTTAGCATTTCACTTTTTCTCTATTGGTATCATAACTGTGGCGAGGAAGTCCTCAGGCCATTCCCCTTTGTCATATATGTGATTACAGAGGTAGACTATTTCTTTTCTTGTCTTGTTTCCCAGACTCTTCAACAGTTCTGCTGGCAAATCATCAATTCCACATACCTTCCTATTCTTCATCTCTGTCAGTACCTTTTCTACTTCTGCTTCCAAGATGGTGTATCCCTTTCCATCTTCTGGCACATCTTGCTCCTCTTCAGCCTTAATTTCGCTTTGTATTTCATCCCCCTTATACAGACCTTCAATATATCTTTGCCATCTGTTCAAAACCTCCTGCTAGAGTACCATCCGCTCTTTCTATTTCCATGTTATTCCTCTTCCTTTTACATTCAAAAACTATCTCACTAGCCACTCTATACATCATTTCATACTTTCCCCTCTTTCTCCATTCTCTCTATTTCGTCGCATTTCTGTTTCATCCATTTTTCCTTTGTTTCTTTAGTTTCTCTTCTTAATTCATTATTCATTTTCTGTACCTCTTTATGCCTTCTTCAGTTTCTAAATTTTTCCACTTTCTCCGCTCTTCCATCTTTTTCAACATGTTTTCTGTTATCCATTCTTTTTTTGCTACTTTGGGATACTCTAATTCCTAGTACTTCTTTGGCAGAGTCCATGAGTCCTTCCCTCATTTTTATCCATTTGTCATTAACACTTTCATCAACACTACCTCTTTCCCATTTTTCCATAAATTTGTTTTCCAAATCTGATGGCTTTCCTACCTCTTTTAGTCTTTCTGTGTTTAGTCTTTCTTTTGCTTTACCTCTCCAGACTTTTTTCAGCTTCACTTGTATGTTTCCCACTACTAGATTGTGGTCTGAATTTATATCCACTCCTGGATGAGCTTTGGCATTCTTCAAACAGTTCCTAAACCATTTTTGTATTAGGATGTGGTCCATCTGATATATTTCCCTATTCAAATTTGATATCTATGTGCAATATCTCCTTTTGTGGTGTTCAAATAATGTGTTACCCACTGCTAATGAATTTTCTTCACAGAAATTAATTAGTCATTCACATCTCTCATTTCTTATTCCTAATCCAAATTTTTTCTACTGTATCTTCATCTCTTCCTTCACCCACCACTGCATTCCAGTCCCCTATGATGATAATGCAGGCATTCCTGTTTTCTTTCTTGATGAAGTCTTGCATTTTCTCATAATATTCTTCCACTTCCACATCTCTATGCTGGCTGGTTGGCATATACACCTGTATTGACACCAAACCTTTTGAACTAGCCTTCAGTCATATCATCATCAGTCTTCCATCAATATATTGTTCCTTTGATTACCTTATTTTTCAGCTTTTGCCCTATCAATATTCCTACACTGTTTTCACCATTCTAGATTTCCCTTGAACAAAAGAGCTTATAATCTCCACTTTCTATCTCCCAATTTTCTCCCCATCTCATTTCACACAAACCAAGGTCATCTAATATGTTCCTTTTCATCTCCTGTTTTGCATTCTCTAACTTTCCTGCTTGCAGTAGTGTCCTCACATTCCATGTTCCAACCTTTATCTTTCCTTCCTTCACTCCCCAAAGTACATAATAAAACAAGAAAACTAAACTCAAGTTCAAAAGTAATTCTTGAAGTAAATTCTAATATGTAATTTACAGTAATTTGGTAGCCTATAGATAGTATTTTTACTTATACTGTACTACTGTAACAAACAGAGTAAAAAACATTCATCCATAATGATTTTCATTAGGGATGAGTCATGTGTAGATTCCGGTTACATGAGTCCAAGTATCCCCAGTTCTCTAGGAATCACCTATTGTGGGAATCACCGGGCATTGATTCTTTGTTACTAAATCTTTATGTTAGTGTACTCATTTTATCTTCACAATGGTGCAGTCATACAAAAGTTGATGAAGAAAGTAGCAGAACAGAAAACTACAGTCTGTCTCAAATGTCAGTACATCTGACAATAGATTTTTTTTGTTTTCTCACTAAAAACAGGTCAACGTTTAAGAATACATTTATTATCAAGAAACACATGCCAGCTGTTTAACACATTCAGTAATAATTTTGCTATCAATAATCATTCTTCAGTAATATTCAGAGATTTGACACAGATTATGAAGAGTGTTTCATTACAAAGCTATGACCAGAGGAGCTGTTCAACACATGCGCTCTCTCTCTCTCTCTCTCTCTCTCTCTCTCTCTCTCTCTCTCTCTCTGAATCTGTCTGTCTGCTGTCTGTGTATTGGGGACAGGGGGGGGGGGGAGGGGGGGGGGGGGAGGAGAAAGAGAAAGAGTGAAGAGTAGAACTGATAAAAATAAAAAGGATTTTGGAAATGATAAGCAGCTGTCAGTAACACACCCTTCCTTGATTGATACAGCAAGTTGGAATGATAGTAAAAAAAAAAAAAATGCTTCTCTCTGCTTTCCTTTCGTTCTTAGTAATAAAGGTAATGAATTACATATGATCTTTAAATGTAAACATTTACTAACTTGTTATATCAGAAGTATCATCCAATCGCTTATTTTAATTGGTAAATTTTACATTCTAGCAGTAAAAACTTTAGAAAGTAGCTTTTTATAAATGCAACTGTTTTGGCCAAATTTCTTGGAAAATGCCGATTTATAAATGTTCTGCCCACTGGGCATTTGCCCTGCCCACATCACTAGGTGCAGGGGCATACACATCTGCTTTTTAATTTGTGGAATTTCTAACTGGCTGAGTTATGGTCCTTTTCCTCTGTGTGTAAGACTTGCACACCTACTACATATTTGTGGTTGAAGGCAAAGGGTTTCTCTTTGCTTTTGTATATCCCTCAGACAATAGGTAATTGCTTATTCAATGCAAAAGACAAACAACCAGCTATCACAAAAAGTGAGTTTATAAGAGAATAGGCACATAAACCCAGTTAACAAATCTTCTGGAGTTATGCAGTAAACAGTCAAATTACTTATTCACAACAACAGACTGAAATCTGCTTGGGCTGATGAGAATATGAGAAATTATAGTATTCTGCACTTTAAACATTTTTTTTACCTCCAGGTTTACCATAGGGAAATAATACTATCATTCTGTTTATTACTTGTCTAAAGAGATATGGATCTTGCCTTGTTAACTTTTAATTCGCTAAGGAGATGATATAAATCCTCTTGAAATATATTGACTTCAGTTGAAAGGATCCATTTCAAACCATTTGGAACTCCCAAAGACAAAAAGAAATCAATGAGTTACACTTGTTGTGTCCACAACATGAGAGTTTCAGAGACACTTAAGACTCAATTATTTCGATCTGCTGCAATTGTAACCTACCTGTAATGCTACACCACCGTTTATCAGCACAATGGCCCACTTTCTACTCAGTGCCTAACCGATGCTGGTCATAAACACCTTAATCCTGTCACTCTAGAAGAAATTCAGAAAATCATCATGTCTCTAAAAAGTAAGAACTCTGCAGAGGTTGATAATATATCTAGTAATTTATTGAAATATTCTTGTGTGTGGATAAGGGACATTCTCTGTCATATTTTCAATGCTTCCCTTCAGAAAGGTGTTGTTCCCAGTAAACTTAAGTATGCCATTGTGAAGCCCCTGTACAAAAAGGGCGATAAAGCTGAACTTACTAACTATCGACCTCTCTCTTTGCTGACAGCTTCCTCCAAAATTCTAGAAAAGCTAATACATGTAAGAATTACTGATCATCTTATGAAGAATTGAGTTCTCAGCAAGAGCCAATTTGGCTTTCAAAAGGGCCGTTCAACAGACGATTCAGTCTATGCACTTGCAAATGAAGTCCTAGAAACCATTAATGAAAAAAATGCTAGCACTTAGTGTCTTCTGTGATTTATCCAAAGCATTTGACTGTGTTGATCACCAAATTCTCTTGCAAAAAGCAAAATTCATAGGAATAAGTGGTGTTGCAGGCAACTGACTATAGTCGTACCTCCAAGACAGAAAACCAAAAGTTGTCTTGAATAGCTCAGGTGGAGTATGTGACATTTCCTCACATTCTGAATGGAGTTCCATTACATGTGGAGTGCCTCAGGGTTCAATTCTTGGGCCGCTATTATTCCTGATTTTTATAAATGATCTACCATCATGTACAAGCCTGCTGTGTAAATTTACATTATTTGCTGATGATACCACAATTTTTATGAGCAGTAGAACAGATAGTAATCTTGAGGAACTCATTAATCGCATACTCTCAGATGTGGTTCAAGGTGAATGGTCTCTCATTAAATTCCAGTAAGACCAGCTTTATTCAGTCCTGTACAAAAACAGAAAAGGAGAGTGAGATAAGTGTGACATGTGGTTATCAGCCAATGGAAAGAATGGAAACAGCAAAATTTCTTGGAGTGCACATTGACAAGAAAATCTACTGGTCTTCACGTATTATAGATCTCTGTAAGAGGCTTAGCTCTGTTACACATGCTTGTCACTACATGTGTTGAACCTAACCCTGCAAAAGTGGCATACTATGGCTATTATCACTCACTCATTGAATACGGCACTATTTTTTGGGGCAACCAGCCATTAGCAAGGAAAGTGTTCATAGCACAGTAGTGAGCATTAAGAATTATATGTGGATTGTGCCCAAGAGACTCGTGTAGAAATAGCTTTCAAAAACTTAAAATATACACAACTACATGCCAATATATTTTTTCTCTCGTGTGTTTTGTTTGTAAAAATATAGACATATTTCAACCAAACAGTAATTATCATGAGCATATCACATGGAGGAAGAATGACAGACAGTGAGCATAGAAATTTGAGCTTGGCTCAAAAGGGTGTCCACTACACTGGAACAAAATTCTTCAATGCTCTTCCTCCTGAAATAAAGACAGAGATTCATAACAAGAGTAAGTTTAGGGAAACACTAAAAATATTTCTGCTAGAAAAAGCTTTTTACAGTCTGGATGATTTTTTACCTAAATAAATTGTAAAATTTTAATATTATGTAATACAAGTTGACATAATGCCACTAAGAATGTTATTTAACTTGAGCTCTGTATCTGTTATCTGTAGTGCATTAATGATTCTAAGAAAATATGTATTTTCTTTTTTCTGTATTGCTGCTCAAAGAATTTACTGTATAAATTTTTATATAATTATGTACTTGAATGTCTGTATATGCTATAAGACTGTCATATTGTATTTGTAAAAAACTGACTCGTTCCACGTCCTCGTGAACCCAACACAGCTGGACCCATGGAACACGAAATAAAATAAAATCAAATCAGTGAACTGGCTTTACTGCCACACCCATGCACTATGCTCAATGCAAGATGTGTTTGTAATGAAATACTATAGGAAACTATTACAATTTAAAAAAAACTACCCATTTCTGCAATCAGAAAATTGTATGTTGTCCTTATACAGTCTGTTTCCACTTGTAGTTATGTATGAACGTGTTTAAAGATACTAAGCTGTATAACTTCCTTGTAGGATTACTTTGCTCAAAGTAGAGCATCATTCTAGGGTTATTTTCTTATAACATAGCCTATCATATCATAAATTATTGTGGATATGGTGGCAGCATTCTGAGGTATAAACTGAATAGTATGATGAATTATGTCTGCAAATGCACCATTCATTCTGTAAGATCCAATAGCAGCACATAATTCAAGGTCGTATAGCTGGATCACCTGTCTCTGAGTGCAGTAAGTACATTTGGGAGCCATTAGATTGTTTTCGTTTCATAGACCCAAAAACTGAGGTGATTCTCATGGGTGTGGAACATGTCAGAAAGTATAACATAGAAACACAAAACATTCAAATATAATACTTGCTACCCTGATCATTTGTCAGGAGATAGTCAAAATAGGTTAATACAATGCAGTAAACTGGAACAGCTAATATTTACAGAACTAACACGCTGTCAGAATGAAACACTGTTATGCACTATTAATAAATTTATCATACACAAAATACCTAATCTTGACTGTTGTGGCCAAGTGTTCTCAAAACTGAAATCTAACAGATATTTTTACTTAAGCTGGCTTAACAGCCTCTGTTAAGATATTCATCTATGGAGTAGGAGTTGCCTATCAAAAAGTCTTTGAAACTCTGTTTAAACCATGCTTTGCGTGGCAATTTATTGAATGTGTGTTCCTGAATATTGAACCCCTTTTTGGACCAAGGTAAGTGATTTTAGGTCTTTGTGTAGATTGTTCTTGTTCCTAGTATTGATATGGGTTGGAAATACAGATGTAATACTTGCAACAAATTTCATTAAGGAATGAATATACTGAGAAGCAGTGGTTAGAATACAAAGTTCCTTGAACAGGTTTCTACAAGATGTTCTTGAATTTACACCACAAATGATTCTTATCACATGCTTTTGCACCCTAAAAACTTTTGCTCGGTTTGATGAGTTGCCATAGAATATGATCCCAAATGACATAATAGAATGAAAGTAACCAAAGTATTCAAGTTTTTTTTTAATCTCCTACATCTGACATCATTCTCGTGACAAATACGGACTTGTTTAGGCACTTAAGCAATTCTGTGGTATGCCCTTCCCAACTGAATTTATTATCGAGTTGTAGTCCCAGAAATTTAACACTGTCCACCTCTTCGATCTGCATGTCTTCATATGTTATCCTCATGCTGGAAGGAAAAGAAAGTGTATCCAAAAACCATTCACAACAGGAAAATAAGTAGTCAACATCACACTGATGTGATAGCATGTAATTTTGACAGCCTAACAGGCATTATGGAAATTATGAACATGCTCAAAATCAAAATGGTATTGAGCCAGCAGAGCAGTGTATGACAGAAGCTGCCAAAGACACCCACAGGACCACCACTGCCACAAAGAAGATGGAGGAGGACCTGATCTGGAAGGATTGCAGTATGGTCTAGGGACTGTTGACTAGACGTGAATTTAACTTAACTACAAAAACTGTAACCCAAACCTTCGAAAATGTTTTTTTCAAAACAGTATTTTTGACATTGGTAGGAAACATAAGCTGAGAGTGGTACCAGCATTCTAAATTTTATTCTCTATCAGCATATATAGTCGTTCTGTATGTCTTCAAAAGTCTATTTTCAGTGGACACTTTTGTCTCGATTTTATGGATGAAGAAAATGGCATTTGTTTCAACATGTCATCACTTTGTTAGAACTTTATATTTTGCAGTTATCCTATGTATGTTGACAGGAAGTATATTGAAAATTGCTTATACAAAATTATCTTGTTATAGGTCCAAAAGAAGAACTTTGTGAATTCCCGCTGATGACCAGTATGCCAGAAATCCTTCTACCTGATATAGCACTTACAGGGAGTGTGCAGTGTGTACCAAAAAATGATTCCTTAAAGAAAAAAGTGTAAGAAATGAAACTAATCATCAGATCTAACATTAATTTTTATTTTACTTGGAAAAAAATCCATGAAAAATGGTTACTTTTACAGCATTCAAAGAAGTCTATATCCTTAATGCAGTATGAGCTTTTATTCAGTAACAAAACATTTTGCACTATTGCAATACAGTAACAAGAATACTCAACAATAGAACTTAGAAAGCCTTCTTGGATAGTGCCCATGTGCCATGTGCATGTATACCAATGGGTCTAAATACAGGGAATCCATTGGCTCTGCCTTTATAAATATTAAAAATAAGAAGAGTGAACTAGTTTGCCTGCCAAAAGAGGCATCAATTTACACCACCAAACTCCTAGTCATTGAATGGGCACAAAAGTAGCGGATGGCCATAGCAACTACCCATATTGTAACACTTAAGGAGACATTCTACATGGTTCAAATATTAACATCAATTGGTGAGGCCAAAGAGAGTTATTATTTACCATATAAAATAGCTGCTACTATATCAGAGATGCAGAACTCTGGTATAGAAGCATCATTTATGTTAATCAAGAGCCATGCTGGGATTATAGGCAGTGAGAAAGCTGACCATTTGGCTAAGGACACAGCAATAAATGATATATCAGAGCAATGCATCCCAGTGGATGATCTCAGTGTGGTAGTTCAAGACATGGCCCAGAATGAATGGAACAAGGCACAGAAGACCAATGACCTGCACAAGGGCACATGGTGCAAACAAATCCACTCTCATCTAACAACGGCCTGATGGTATTCAGGGGAGTGGGCTCTGAAACACAACTCACATGGATTAGGTAATGAGAGGCAGTTCATGTGGATCATTGGCAGGTTGAAATTCAACCACAGCTGCCAGTGGCAACACCTTTTTGGATTCCACCTCATACTGTTGCTTTAATGCAACTGGAGGGGGGGGGGGAGCTCCAGGACATTAATCACATCACCTTTGGCTGTCTTCAATACAGTAGGGAATCCATTAGGCTGATTACATAGCTGGTTCACTTCCTTCTCATTTGTTAATTCTCTTGTTTATGAAGAATTCAGACAAATATAAATTAGAAATGGAATTTGTTTTAAACTGTAACTGTTAAGGGTGGGCAAGTCGTGTGTGTGTGTGTGTGTGTGTGTGTGTGTGTGTGTGTGTGTGTGTCAGGAGCAGATGTATTTATGTCATCTCTAATATTCTGCTTTGTCTGTCCATGTTTAGTTTTCTGTATCGTTCATCTAGAAATTGCAGTTTGTGTTAACTTTTCAAGACATTATATGTTTGGACTGACTATATGACTGCAACCAAGGTCAGTAAATAAAATGATGATAATTATATTAATTTCACACAGAGGACAGTGTAAGAAGATGAATAATGAACACTAACTTCACTTAATGAAGGTTTATTCAGCACTTGCATATACAAGAGCATGGAGCGAACTGCTTCTGGCCAGAACACATACAGTATATATACAGCTATAGAACATTCCAGTACAATGCTTCTTGCCATTTGTGGATACTTTTAGAATGTACTCAAACTGAATATAGAAATTAAATTTTTTCTGTTTAGGTAAGTTTTGAACTCACAACCCACCATGCAACAATCTAGTATCATAACCACATTAGCTAAACCCTCTGACTGAACACGCTGAGCTAGCGTGCAGGCAGCACTAGACTACGGCAACTGCACTACTCAGCTTCTTCTGCGTCTCGGTGTTACATCCTCCTAGTCCAGGAACGAGTCACCGGTCCTTCATACTCCGACCCCCGATGACTGATGTTCGCCCTGGCAGTGATCTTCTTAGAACTCCCCTTGCTGCTACGTTCTTCTTTGCCTTTTCGCTTGTTGCCTGTCACTGGAACTATGAATTTACCCTGGGTTGCAGGAGGGCTTCATTCGAAGGACATGGACCGTATCTCTGATCTGTCGTCGTCTTGTGTTGGGGTCAAAATCTTCAACTTCATAAGTAACATCAGACAACTGTCTTACAACCTTATAAGGTCCAAAGTAGCGCCTGAGGAGCTTCTCAGAGAGACCAACCTTCCGAACAGGAGTGAAGACCCAGACGAGGTCACCAGGCTAGTAGACAACAGGGTGGTGGCTCGTGTCATACCTTCGGCAATCGTTTTCTTGAGCCTGCAGCATGTGGAGTCGAGCTAACTGCTGAGCTTCCTCAGTTCTGGTTAACACCTGGCCGATGTAGTTGTCGTCCATGTCATCAGGATGTAACAGAAACACAGTGTCCAGAACTGCTCTCATTAATAAACGGTCACAATGTCCACATAGTACTAGGGACGGAAAGTTGGCTGAAACCAGATGTAAACAGTAACAAAATTCTAAACTCAGATTTTTTTAAGTGCATTATCTGAAAACTACCTTGAGCAGTTAAACAGAGAACTGACTCATGGCAATAACATATTAGACCTTCTGGTGACAAACAGACCCAAACTGTTTGAAACAGTTAACGCAGAACAGGGAATCAGTGATCATAAAGCGGTTACAGCATTGGTGATTTCGCCATAAATAGAAATATTAAAAAAAGGTAGGAAGATTTTTCTGTTTAGCAAAAGTGACAAAAAGCAGATTTCAGAGTACCTGATGGCTCATCACAAAAGTTTTATCTCAAGTACAGATAGTGTTGAGGATCAGTGGACAAAGTTCAAAACCATCATACAGTATGCATTACATAAGCATGTGCCAAGCAAGATCATAAGAGATGGAAAAGAGCCACCGTGGTACAACAACCGAGTTAAAAAACTGATACAGAAGCAAAGGGAACTTCACAGCAATCATAAACATAGCCAAAGCCTTGCAGATAAACAAAAATTACATGAAGCGAAATGTAATGTGAGGAGGGCTAAGCGAGAGGCGTTCAACAAATTCGAAAGTAAAGTTCTATGTTCTGACTTGGCAGAAAATCCTCAGAAATTTTGATCTAATGTCAAAGCAGTAGGTGGATCCAAACAAAATGTCCAGACACTCTGTGACCAAAATGGTAATGAAACAGAGGATGACAGACTAAAGGCTGAAATACTAAATATCTTTCTCCAAAGCTGTTTCACAGAGGAAGACTGCACTGTAGTTTCTTCTCTAGACCGTCGCACAGATGACAAAATGGTAGATATCAAAATAGATGACAGAGGGATAGAAAAACAATTAAAATCACTCAAAAGAGGAAAGGCCACTGGACTTGATGGGATACCAGTTCAATTTTACACAGAGTATGCGAAGGAACTTGCCCCCCTTCTTGCGGCGATGTACCGTAGGTCTCTAGAAGAGCGTAGCATTCCAAAAGATTGGAAAAGGGCACAGGTCATCACCGTTTTCAAGAAGGGATGTCGAACAGATGTGCAAACTATAGACCTATATCTCTAATGTCAATGAGTTGTAGAATTTTGGAACACACATTATGTTCGAGTATAATGACTTTTCTGGAGACTAGAAATCTACTCTGTAGGAATCACCATGGGTGTCGAAAAAGATGATCGTGGCCATAGACACAGGTTCCCAGATAGATGCTTGTTTCTTGACTTCTGCAAGGCGTTTGATACAGTTCCCCTCAGTCGTTTAATGAACAAAGTAAGAGCATATGGACTATCAGACCAATAGTGTGATTGGATTGAAGAGTTCCTAGATAACAGAATGCAGCATGTCATTCTCAACGGCGAGAAGTCTTCCGAAGTAAGAGTGATTTCAGGTGTGCCACAGGGGATTGTCATAGGACTGTTGCTATTCACAATATATATAAATGACCTTGTGGATAACATCGGAAGATCAGTGAGGCTTTTTGCGGATGATGCTGAGAGGTTGTAACAATGGGAAATTGTACTGAAATGCAGGAGGATCTGCAACAAATTGATGCATGGTGCCGGGAATGGCAATTGAATCTCAGTGTAGACAAGTGTAATGTGCTGTGAGTACATAGAAAAAAAGATTCTTTATCATTTAGCTACAATATAGGAGGTCAGCAACTGGAAGCAGTTAATTCCATAAATTATCTGGGAGTAGGCATTAGGAATGACTTAAAATGGAATGACCATATAAAATTAATCATCGGTAAAGCAGATGCCAGACTGAGATTCATTGGAAGAATCATAAGGAAATGCAGTCTGAAAACAAAGGAAGTAGGTTATAGTACACTTGTTCACCCACTACTTGAATACTGCTCACTGGTGTGGAATCTGTACCAATGGGGTTGATAGAAGAGATAGAGAAGATCCAACAGAGAACAGCATGCTTCATTACAGGATGATTTAGTAATTGCAAAAGAATTATGGAGATGATAGATAAACTCCAGTGGAAGACTCTGCAAGAGAGACACTCAGTAGCTCGGTACGGGCTTTTGTTGAAGTTTCGAGAACATACCTTCTCCGAGGAGTCAAGCAGTATATTGCTCGCTCCTATGTATATCTTGCAAAGAGACCATGAGGATAAAAATCAGAGAGATTAGAGCCCACACAGAGGCATACCGATAATCTTTCTTTCCACGAACAATATGAGACTGGAATAGAAGGGAGAACCGATAGAGGTACTCAAGTTACCCTCCGCCACACACCGTCAGGTGGCTTGCGGAGTATGGATGTAGACGTAGATGTAGATGTGATGAGTAATGTTGCACTGATGGTTTATCTCTGTCACAAGATTCGATTGAAAAACTTCCCCTCGATCCGTAATTAATGACCTTGGGGCGCGGTGTTTTAATACAATGTCTCCTATGATGAATTTGGCTACCTCGAATGCTTTGGCTGTTTTCACAGCTTTTGTAATGGCATAGCATGTCAGGGTATCAGTGCTAACAATAATCCATCTATTGCCACTTGCCGACTTTGGAAATCGTCTGAGGATGTCAATCCCAACACGCTGGAAAGGTGTTGCGGCTGGTGGAATTGGTATGAGTCGGCCAGGTGGTTTCTGAGGAACTGCCTTTCCTCTGGCACTCTTGACAGTGCGACACATAGTGATGGGCACTCCTAAATAAATCTGACCAGAAAAATGTCTTGCGGTTCCTATTGTATGTCTTAATAACTCCTAAATGTCGGGCCTCAGGTGTGTCATGGAATTTCTGTAGAACATCTAAGCGCATGTGTTTAAGAATCAATGGTAGCCACCGCTTTCCAAACGGATCAAAGTTTTTCTTGCAAAGTAATCCATTAACTACCTTAAATTGTCCTTTCACATCCTCTGACCAATTTAAGGCAAGCATAATTTGAGATATCTTGGCGTCCTCCTTCTGTTCAGCAGAGAGATCCTGGAGTACAGAGAGAGACAGTCACTATCTCCATCAAAGTCTTGATGGTCTTGCACAGGGTTTCTTGAGAGACAGTCAGTATCTTGGTGTTTTATTCCACTTTTGTACTCTATGGTAATGTCATAAGCTTGAAGATGTAGTGCCCACCTGGCGAGTCGTCCTGTTGGATACCTGTCAACCAACAAAGTGAATTATGGTCTGTAACAACTGTGAATGGCACTCTGTAGAAATACTGTCAAAATTTGCACATGGCTCAGATCACAGCAAGACATTCTCTTTCTGTAGTTGAGTAGTTTCTCTTGGCTTTTGTAAGTGTCCTAAAAGTATAGGCTATAACCTTCTCTTTTCCATCCGAAATCTGCACCAGAACAGCACCGATCCTGTATCCACTGGCATCTGTGTGTAGTTCTATAGGTACAGGGTCAGTCGTCAGAGCTTTTCGCAGCACATCGAAAGAATCTTGTTGAGCACCATCGCAGATAAATTTAGCATCGGCTTTTAACAACACTTGGAGTGGCCTGGCTTTGATGCAAAAGTCTTCTATAAAATGACGGTAATAAGAACACAATCGAAGGAAGCTTCTCACATCTATAATACTTTTAGGAATAGAAAATTCTGTTATAGTTCTCACCTTTTCTGGGTCTGGCTGCACACCTTCATTTGACACAAGGTTCCCAAGTATTCTGATTTCTTTTGCTCCAAAGAGACACTTTCTTGGATTAAGTTTCAGTCCGGCTTCTTGGAAACACTTAAGAACAGCCCTCAGTCTTTTTATGTGTTCACCAAATGTCTCTGAGAACACTATAATGTCATCTAAATAACAGAGACACATCGCCCACTTCAGGTGCCTTAGAAGATTATCCATCATTCGTCCAAAAGTTGCTGGTGCATTACACGAACCAAATGGCATTACCTTTACAGGCCCTCAGGGGTGATCAATGCAGTTTTCTCACGTTCAGGCTCATCTACTTTGATTTGCAAAAGTCCTTTTTTAGTTATCTTATTAAGCTTCCTGTAACCAACACAAAAGCGACAACTGCCATCCTTCTTCCTGACGAGAGTCACTGGTGACGACCATGGGCCCCGAAGGCTGAATGATGTCATTCTTCATCATTTTCTCTACTTCGTCACAAATTATTTGACGTTCCGTTGCTGACACACAGTACGCTCTCTGGCTTATTGGTTGATGGTCTCCAGTGTTAATCCGGTGCTTCACCATTGGTTTGTCTAATTTGCTCTTCACCTGTGGATTGAAGCATTCAAAGGACTCTTGAAGAATGGCATGTAGCTTCATCTGTTGTTCCGTAGTGAGATCTGGTGATAGTCGAGCTAGAAGATCTTGTCTCATAGTGGTAGCACTAATTTTGCCCACAGACTCGGCATGGGAGGTTTCTATGATGCTCAGCTGTTCTGCAATTAACGGCTCAGCATTTGCTACGCACATGCTTCTTGGAAGGATCTGCGGTTCTCGGCGGCAGTTAACTATCCACAATTCACCGAATTCGTTCTGAAAGGAGATGACAGAGGCTGGGATGACCAAGTTATTCTTCAGTGGTATGCCTCTCTTACATTCCACTACAAGATCCATGGGTTGATGCATGGCAGGACACATGACAGCTACCTTTTTAACGCTGACTGCAGCAATGAGCACTTAATCCAGCACACATAGTCTCTACACACATGAATGCGCATCTTCCTGTCCACAGTATCTCATCTTGTCTAGCATAATCTTCAAGTGACCACAATCTATAAATGCCTGAAAAGCTTTCAAAAAGTCCCATCTGAGAATGACGTCATGACTACACTCTTGTAAGATGATGAATTCTAAGGGCTGTGTATGGCCACTTATACCCACACGAATGACATCTCCCTGTAGGTTTTACATATTTCCCATTAGCCACCTTCAGCAGAGATGTTTTGTTGTCAACGAATATGGTTTTCTGCAACTGGTGACAGTGCTTCTCCAAAATGACTTATTGACCTAGTTTCCTGTCATTTTTGTAGTGATCGATGGCAGAGGATTTTTCTCTTCGGCGGCCTCACCTCCAAGGAAGGTCGCACCCTTTAGTTTTCCAGGTTGTGGCAGCTAGGTGATCGGCTGGAGCTTCTAAACGGTGATGGAGACCTTGATCGGCGTGTTGGGAGTGTCCTCTCCAATGGCTAGCTTTCGGCGATGGTGACCTACGTCGTCATGCACCCACATCTTCTTGTTCATCTTTGTCATCCCCAAGTTGGCGTCGGCTAAGATTGGTCTGCTGTCTTCTGGCATAGGCATCATCAAATATCTGTCGTCTTTCTCAACAATAGCACACCACATGTCCCAGTTGTCTGCAGTGGAAACATACTGGTTGGTTATTCTGGATCCTCCAATCATCAGTCTTCCTTGGTGCCCAAACAGGTTCCTCATGCGGCATTGTAGGAATGTAACTTCACCTGCATCTTGACTTTTTACTGTTTCAAAGGGAAATGAAGGATGAGAGATGGGGTTCAATGTCTGTTCCACTTCCTCCCTTATGACCCCTTGAAGCATCTCTGTTTTCCATTTGCCGTGCAATCCAACTTCCTTCAGAACTTCCTCTCTCACTATCTGATGAAGACCACTTGTGAAATCATTTTCTTCCTCCATCACAGACATCGATACAACCTTTGGAAGCTGTTCAAGCTACTTGCGAGTAATTCTTTTTTGATGCATTGTCTCGATATACTGGCACCATTTTATGAAGTCATCTGCTGTCGAAACCTCCTTCAGGAGTAGGGCTTGATACATGTCCTCAGCAACACCCTTCATGAGATGTGCAACCTTATCTTCCTCCTTCACTCGAGGATCCACTATTTTACACAGATCCAAGATGTCTTGAATGTAGGATGCTGTCATTTCTCCTGGATGCTGCGCTCTGCACTTTAATTAATCTTCAGCGTTGCAATTCTGTCATTGTGTGTAGCCGAAATACTTGTGCAGTTCCGCCTGGAATACTTCCCAGCTTGTGAACTTCTCCTTGTTATTCTCATACCATTGCTTGGCAGTGCCCTCCAAGTAAAAAAATATGTTAGCCAAACACATGGTGTCATCCCATTTGTTAAATTTGGCTCTACACTCATATACCTTCAGCTACTTGTTTGGATCTTGGCTATCGCCACAAAAGAACCTGGAAGGATGTCTCATGTGGTGGCACACAGTTGCTGTCATCATGACATTCTCTTCTTCTTCTGTCTCCAATAGATTGCAATCAGTTGAATAAGGCTCTTACTCAGGTTTCTCACCACGTAAACAGTGGCTCTGTCATAGGCTGATGGGAGCCACTGTGTCGTCGATAATGTGCTGTATCACAAGTTCCAATACCCAGCGTCTCCACCTGAATAATGTCACGTAGAGGACGGTGTAAGCAGATGAATAATGAACACTAACTTCACTTAATGGAGGTTTATTCAGAACTTGCACATACAAGAGCGTGGAGCGAACTGCCTCCGGCCAGAACACATATGGTTTATATACAGCTACAGAACATTCCAGTACAATGCTTCTTGGCGTTTGTGGATACTTCTAGAAATTAAAATTTTTCAGTTCAGGTGAGTTTTGAACTCATGACCCTCCATGCAACAATCTAGTATCATAACCACTAGACTGCGGCAACTGCGCTACTCAGCTTCTTCATCAAGGAATTCCAGTTTGTGTTAACTTTTCAAGAAATTATATGTTTGGACTGGCTATATGGCTGCAACCAAGATCAATAAATAAAATGATGATGAAGATAATAATAATAATAATATATAAGGGAATGATAGAGTGCTACTCACAGTAAAGTTAACGTGGTAAGTTTCAGACAGGCACAACATCGACACTTACACATTAAAACACAAAGGAAATAAAGACGTTAGCTATCAGTGGACACTGATTATATCAATGGGGCAAGTTGAAATTTTGTGCCAGACTGGGATTTGAACTCGGGCCTCCTGCTTACTAGGCAAACACATTCACCAATGTGCCATCCGGACACTGTGGTCAATACACCTGCACAAACTACCCTAGCGCACCACCTGTCAGAACCGAATTCTCAATTTTTACTGCACATTGCTGATGTAGTGCTCCTGTTGGTTAACCTCATTACTCACTGCATTGCGCCTATTCTGATCTCAGCATATCGCCAGTTCCCATCAGAGTTTGAACTTGGTGTGTATCTGCCACACTAAAGGTCACATTAGTGTCTGTTCTTTCAGACATATTCGAAAAAAAAGACTCCATTTTTAGCCTGCAGCCACTATGAATCAAGACACTAAGCAGTTAAAGATATTAGCTGCCAATGGGTATTCATTTATATCAATAGAGCAAGATGAAAATTTGTGCTAGACTGGGATTCAAACCCGGGTCTTCTGCTTACTGGGCAGATGCATTGACCATTGTGCCATCCATACACAGTGGTCACTGCAACCACTCGGACTATCCTAGGATGCCTCACATTAAACCCAGTTTCTCAACTTGCATCACACACTACTGAAGTAGAGCCCCTGCTGATCCTCATTATTTGTAGCAACTCGCCAATCCCCATACGATTCCTGTAGTAGTTGGTGTTAGAGCTGCACCTTTTTTAGACTGAAGTCAGCTGGTAAGTATACCTGCGTAAAGGAAGTCCCTCTAAGTAAGGAATGTTAATGTCCCTGGGGTATATACCACTTTATACCCTTAACATTATATTTCCCTTTTTCTTCTCCAGTTGTAGGGTCCACTAAAAATAAGGTTTTTGGGTGGATCAGCGATTGTACTTGGCAAGCCCCATGTACTTTTGAAAAAATTATGCGTTTCTTTCTTCAGGGCAGAGCTCTGAAGATGTTGTTTTACTAAGACGAGGTCATCAACCTTATACTGAGGCTCTATGGCCTGTTCATTATCCCTGCCAACTTGCTGTTGTGCTCTCTTAACTAAGTTCTAAGCAACTATCATTCGATTCAGTTGGTTATCAGTAGTAGGTTGTTATCGCCAAGTAAAACCTTTAATAAGTGGTTCACCTACAAAGGGTTTACCTAAAACTTCCGAAGGTGTTAATCCAGTTGATAAGTGTGGTAACTCATTTAAAATAAGCTCGAAATCTTTAATTTTTGTCGCCCATGTTGTATGGTTTTCATGGCAGCAAGTGTGACATAGTTTCCCAATTTCCTTCATAATTCTTTCACACGGGTTAGAAGATGGATTATAGTTGGATATTAATATTCGAAAAATTCCTCCCCATGCTAAAAATTCTTTAAACTCGTTACTAGTAAACTAAGGTCCATTCTCAGAAAGAAATTGTTTTGGTTTGCCTACTTCGAGAAAGTATTGTTGTAGAGAATGTATCACTGTTGGTGTGTTTGCTTTTTTAATTGGGTAGAATTTAACATACTTTGACCAACACTGTATGAGGACAAAAATGTAGGCCACTCCGCCTCTTCCTTTTGGTATTGGTCCAAAGAAATCTGCAGCCATTAGATCTCATAACGCTTTAGGAATAATTGGCTACATTTTATATTTAACGAGGATGTTATCCTTTTTTACTTTCCGACAAATCACACAAGTATTAATGACTGATGCTACTTTATGTCCTAGCATTTTAAAGTAATAGAATTTATTCATTTGTTCAATACATTTCTTTATACTGAAATGTCCATACCCCTTATGAATGTGCCACACCAACTCGTCTTCTACTAAATTTGGTATACGTAAACACCAATGTGTGTTGTCCTACTGTCTCTCTAGAACAGATTATATCGTACAATCTTCCATCTTCCCTCTTGTTTAGGCAGTAGCGATTTTCTAACACACATAGCAAAGATGTCCGTAAAATAAGGGTCATTTTGGATGTTCTCTGTTATTTTCTGAGCCATCTCTTGCACCTTGTTGCATGGGTATTCTAATGTAAGAAATCTCAAAGATTATGCCAGGTCCTTCTGAACGCTTTAGTTCTTTCAGGCCTACTGGCAGCCGAGACAAAGTGTTGGGTACAATCTTCTCTGAACCCTTTACATGCTGGATCTTAATGTCATACTCTTGAAGAAACAACATCCACCGCATTAATCTGCTATGTAGTAATCAGTTATTCATTAGGAATAGACATATTTCGGGCCCCATGTCAGTGTTTGGAATTTTTGTATGCCCCATACTATGGCTAATAATTCCTTTTCTGTTGCCATATAATTTAATTCATGTTTGTTGAGACTCTGGCTAGCGAAAGATATTGACCTATGGTCTGTACTGTCTAACTCCCATTCACCTTGGAAAAGCTCTACGGCTATACCATAGTCTGCTGCATTGGTCGAAATCTTAAATGGTTCACCCACCACCAGGTGGTGCAGTATCGGTGATTCTGATAGCGCCCTCTTTACATTTTCAAAAGCATCATGTGCCTCTTGGTCCCAACTCCAAGGTATTCCCTTTCGTAATAAACGCAAAAGTCGAGGGTCGTTCAACTCTTGATTTTGTACATATCGTATGTAATTCCAAGAAATCCCTTCAATTGTCATGTTTCTAGGCGGTGGGCACTCCTTAATAGCCGTTATACGTTCTGGGTCAGGCATAATTCCTTGTACACCTACGATATGTCCCAAGAATTTTAGTTCTTGCCTTGTAAAGTGTGACTTGGACCATTTTATTGTAATATCCTTTTCCTTAAATCTTTTTTGGGTTTTCCTCAAGGTTAGGTTATGCTCTTTCCAGGGGGGTGATTATCAATATATCATCTACATATATAATTAAATCCTTTAATAACAGCACGCATATAAAAACGGATATCGGGATATTTAGCCCAAATGGTAACACATTAAAATGATATGATTTTCCATCAAAAAGGAATGCTGTATATTGCCTTGAATGTGCATGAAACCGGATCTGCCAGTACCCAGCAGTCAGGTCCATTGAGCTAAATACTGTGCTTTCTCAAATTTGGATAATAACTCGCCAATGTTAACGGGTCTACCTCTTTCGGTATCTGTATGTTTATTCAGAGTGCGCGCGTCCAGTATGAGCCGCACACCGCCTGTAGTCTTTTTCACCACTACCAAGGAACTATTTATAACGCTAGTACTGCGTTCTTTATTTTATTATCTACCATTTTATTTATTTCCTCCTTAACCGCTTCTTTTAAACTCACAGGTATGGGGTACGGTCACGGTTTACAGACGAATGGTGTATCATCTTTGATCTTAAATTTACATACGTAGTCACTAATACTTCCTGGACTATCCGAAAATACCATTTCATATTCTAATAGAGTTTCGCCTAAATCTGTTTTCTGGTCGTTGGTTAATATTGGGGATCCATTTACTTTATTTTGTATGTCAGCTCGTTGTGATGCATGACTTAGGTTTTCCATCTCTGGTAACAGTTGTGCTGTCGCGGTTAATCGTAAACTCTTGTGTTCAGTCGTTTGTTTCTATACATAACTGTTTGGTAGAAACTTAACACAATATTAATCTTCCCCGAGTCCAAAATAAAGGCAGCTCTCTTCAAAATTCAATATAACTTTAAACTCTGACAGGCAATCTAAGCCAAATAACATCTCTATTAATATTTTCTACTACCAGAAATGTTTGCCAGAACATGATCTCACTGATGTTACAATTTACTTGGGTTTCGTATTTGACAACCTTGCTTTTAGTTCCAGTTATACCGATTATATGTACTGCTGTTACTGGTAATGCAGGTAAGTTATTGCTAGTTCTTAGCGTATTAAATAATTCACTAAAAATAAGTGACACTTCACTGCCAGAATTAATAAAAATGTCCACTTTGGAATCTTCCACTTTTCCAACTATAGTCGGTTGTGGAGTAATTGTAGCTACGACAGTTTCTTCTAATAGCAACCATTCTTTTGTTGGTATTTTATGCATAAAGGAAATATACTTATTATGAGGTAGGCCTCTTAATGTACTTCTACGACCTGGCGCCCAGTCCTGGATCCAAATCGTCTTACGTTTTCCTTACTATTTGTAATCACTGCTGGTTACCAAACCTAGGTATGACGTTTCTATTTTGAGCCCTGTTATTGCCAGGAACAAATTCTTGTGTAGGTACTGGGCCTATATTCGAAGGCTTTTTTGATAATTTTCATTACCCTTATTCTGATTATATTGGTGTATTCCAGCCAAATTCGTCTCATGTCTTTTGAAATTACCAGAGCTATTATTATTACTCCTCCTGTAGTTTTGATTCTCATTTTGATGTGTATTCTCGTTTCAGTCTTTATTTATTGCAAAAATGGTTCAAATGGCTCTGAGCACTATGTGACTTAACTGCTGTGGGCATCAGTCGCCTAGAACTTAGAACTAATTAAACCTAACTAACCTAAGGACGTCACACACATCCATGCCCGAGGCAGGATTCGAACCTGAGACCGTAGCGGTCGCTCGGCTCCAGACTGTAGCGAGCGCCTAGAACCGCACGGCCACTCCAGCTGGCTTATTTATTGCATCCAGTGCGTCCACAAAGGATAGTAACTCTTGCACTGTCTTCCACCCGCTACATAACATGTCTTTCGTAGCGTAAGTGTGTAACCTCCCCCTCACTTATCGATCTTAATGACAGTAAAAAATTAAACCGCGCGCACCTAATGGAAATTTGGGAAAAGCAATCGTCACCGAAGTTAATCTGTCGGTAAAGAGGGAGGAAATGGTTACATCTAAATGAAAGGAAAAATGCAAATGAAACTGGTGGAAATTAATTTTGAAAAGGGGTAAAGTTAATAAAGAAAGTAAATGTGCGGCGGTTACGTTAACAATTAACTAGCGGTAATTAGATATTTGAGATTTGGGGAAAATTACGGTCGCCAGTCCTATGGACAATTACTATAGTAACTGAAAAAGAAAGGTTATTACACATATAATTAGCACTAGAAGCGTGGCAACTGAAGGTTGACACGTGTAGTGTGAAAACTGTATGTTTGCCAGAAGTAATAAATTTCGCTACACTCTGACTTAATATAGCAAAAGAATTAATGAAACCGGAAAATTGAAAGTTAATTTAGTGACTGAAATTAATAGTGAGATTTGTTTCTGAAGCACTACGAAATTCAGTAAAATAAGGTTAGTCTTGGGGTACCTCAACAATCATTTCAAAAGCTACTTGAATCTACGCAATTTAGAAATAAAAGATTTAACTTTGAACTTGAATTAAATGGTTCTGGACAATTAACAATAGTAACATTTAGTACGTACCAAGCTGAGTTGCAGTCACAGGTAAGCTAAAATATGCTAACAAAACTCGCACTCTTAATTTGTGCTTGTGTAATCGAAGTATTGTAGCCAGCTATGAATACCTTAACTGAACTTTGAAATTAAAGCAGTGAAATGGAATGATGTTACTTTAATGCTGGCGTCTGAATTTCAACGACACTCGGGTTCATTCCGGAAAGGGAAGGGACCCTGCTTGGTAATGCAATTGGGACAGTAAGCAACAAAGGTTCATGCTGAGTTGCTGTATTTTTACTGATGCTAATGAAATAGTTTGAAGAGCTGAGGTCTGCCATACAGTTCTAAAACTTTACGTGCTCTCAGTCTTCCTTGTTGGTTGATTGAAGGTTTTTCCTTGTTGGTTGATTGAAGGTTTGAAGCCGTCGATCGAGGAGGTGGCGACAGTCACTCATTGTCGGCCGTCGCTGCTGCAGAAACTGGATGTTGGCGCGCCTTCTCGACACGGTCACCAGGCGAAACGGGCTCTTGATGTGCGCCAGCTATTGCTTCCCGTCCGCGACACCGTGTCAGAAACTACCATAGCAAGTCGAGTGCAATTACATGCTGCCAAACCCCGAAAGCGCAGCAACTCGCGGGAGCGTCACACAACACACCTGCTCAACCGCACTACTCCAGCCAGACTCCCTATGCTCTGCCCGTGCTTCACGCGGCAGAGTTAACACTACCCAAGATCCTAAACACTTTGGTTCTCCATACGACCTATCGATGTATTCGTTCGATAGCATAGTTTTCCCTAGGCAAGACCCAGCGTAAAAATACAAATAGTATTTACAAAACAAACCAATTATACATCGACATAAACGCATAAATATATATATACAAATAGTAAAACAATTACAATATACAGAGACACAGAAACGTCATATCTTCAAGTAACAAAATAAGGAAAAAAATTTATAGTACAATAGATGGAAATACGAGGATATGCATTTCCAGCGTTACAAGTGGGTAATCGCCTTATCAAAATCCGTACCAAACCCTGTTCCTCCAGTGGTTTATCTAAATATTTGGCTCTTGTTAAATGCCAGTCGAAATATTTTCTCATTGTACCCCACATAGTATTGTAATACTTTGGGTCCCATAAATCAGATATTAACTTCTCCTGCGCACTTAATGACCAGTATTTCTCCTTAAACTTTCTCCGAAAGTCCGACCAAGACGAGAAATTTTCTATATTCACTGTACCCCATTTGGAAGCCTCTCCTAGAAGGTAACCCACAGCAAATTCTATCTTTTTTGCATCTTCCCAATTTCTTGGTAAGGCTTGATTAAATCTTTTTAAGAAATGGGTTGGGTGCACATCTCCATCTGGTCTAAATTTGGGCAATTGCCTGGCGAGTCCAGAATTTGCGCCCCATTGTAAATCTGTTACTACTTCACTAGTCAACACTACATTCTGTGAGGCTACCCCCTTCTCTATCTCATTCTGGATAAGTTTAAATTCCTTCCACAAATCGTCTGTGCCTTTTTTGTATCATCGAGATCCAACACTAAATGTAGTGGAACGCTGTCTGTGTTTACCCTCTCAGCAACTTTCCTCTACCTGTTCCTCCAGACCGCTTATATTTATGGTGTATGATGTTGCTAGCTTTTCATTAAAACTTCTCTCTACCGCATCTACACGAGTGTTGATCCCTGCAATTAGCGATTGGACAGTAGGGATCAGTTTGTCACGTCTTTCAATGGTTTCTTTTAAGGTATGTAACCTCTGTTTCACTGCGTCGAATGTAACATTACACACACTTTGAAATGACCCTAACTTCTCATTAAATTCAGATTCTATATTGGTACACTTGTCCTCAGTATCAAATTCTAATTTCTGGGTCAACTTCTCAAATTGATCATTCTGATTTTGGTTAAACTCCATAAACATTTGTACAGTTAAAGAATTATTTAATTCATTCTTTAAATGTATTCGTAAATTTCCCACTTTATCATTTAACCCCCTCAAATTTAGAATTTAAAGCTTCACCCTGTGCTTCTAGTTTTTCAAAAGCTTCACTCTGTGCTTCTAGTTTTTCATTTAAAGAAACATTTTGCTCACTTAGTTGTGCTTCTAGTTTTTCACTTAAAGAAAGATTTTGGTCACTTAGTTCTTGTCTCTGTACATCTAACTTAGTATTTAACTGATTATTCACTGAGTATAACTCATTTATTAGCTTTTTGTTTTTAATTAAAGACAAACAGATGTGAATCAGTAATTCCTACACATGACCATGTACAAATTGCAGTAACAGATAGTCTTCTGCGGAACAGAAGGAATTGTCAAAGAGAAATGTTTTCAGTTTAATTTCAAATTTTACTTTACTGTCTGTCAGACATTTTATATCACTGGGTAAGTGATCAAACCGTTTGGTAATACTATTGTGAACCCTTTTTGTGCTACAGAAAACCTTAATGTGGCGTAATGAATGTCAGTTTTTTTGTTCTGGTTTTGTAATTTTGTACATTATTGTTTCTGTTGAAGTCCAGTGGCTTATGTACAACAAACTTCATGAGGGAATAACCATACTGTGAAGCAGTTAGATTGCTATTCCCACTCCAAGCAACTGGCAGGCATGATGAAAAGACTGCTCACATATGTTTTCGGCCAAAGTCTTTTTAACAAAGGAAGTAAAGCATACACACACATTGATAGAATCATACACATAAAACTTACACACACAAGACAGCTGTCTCCGACTGTTCTAGCCAGTATTTTTCATAGTTAAAGAGTGAGTAACTGTGATGAATGAATAATTATCAGCAGCAGGAATTAAGGCATGACCTACACACCAATAGTCAGAGTTGGCACGTAGCCATGTGTTGTGTGGCTCCAGTTTTGGTGTGTTTGCGGTTTGGACGACTATGAAAAACACAGTATGGAATAAAAGAAAATATTGTTTGAATGGTTCCACTTACTAATGAAATATGATTCTTTTAAACTTAAGATTACGATCGGATCTATTAGTACATCCACAAGTGCCACAAGCTGGCATTTTTGATAAAATACTCTCCACACAATTAAAGCGCCAGATGCTATTTAGGATATGACCACAAAAGCCGACAGATACCCGAGCGGTCGAGACTGGGCATGGAGATGTCAGAGTAACATCACAGGGAAGTATCACTGTAGCGAGCCATGAAAGTATAAATGTTGTGAAATTAATGTTTTGGACTACATAAGATGGTGAACGCCAGCTTCAAGTTTGTGACATAGTGACAACTCTTCTTTTTTTACCTCTGTGCTTTCTTCGGCTTTGGGTACTTTTCAACACACTTCCCATCATATTCTAAACACCAGGCAAGTTGCAGGCCTTCATGATAGTTAGGTTTAGTTTATGTGCTGCACAGTGCCTCTATGTCGCTAGTGGTTGGTTGTGTTTAAGTGCGATTGTACAGCACTGAACTTTCCATATGTGTTGACGCCTTTGTCATAACCCTGACATATCAAATTTTGAACTTGTAGTTCGAGTTGATTTGAGTGTTTAATGATTTTATCACTTAATGAAGCACCAGTCAGATCAGTTGCAGACAGAAAGCGTATAAACTCTTTGTATACTGTGCTATTTTGTATATCCAAATACCTGATACATACACTTCATTGTTGTGTACCACTGGTATAGATTGTTTCATTACCAAAGAATGCATAATATTTTGTTTCTTAGACTTTGTTGAGTACTTTTCTCATTACAACAAAATGGCAACAGTCAGTCACCTAATTCCGAGCTGTTTTGCTCAGATATGTACCATTTTCTGGCACTGTCTCTAAACGGTTTTGGCGAGATGAATCACTTCAGCCAATATGAAATTTCAAAATTGCTCAATATTTTCCTTGGCTGATTGCATCGCTTAGTGTACCATCATCTCCTATTTGATTTAATAATTTGTCTCAGTTTCCGTTAAAATATTGGCATACTTTCCATAATTTTTATATAAACTTTTGAAGTGATTACTTTTTTAACACCTTCATATTGTGGTAATCGATAGTGGAACAGTTTCCCAAGGTCTGTAGCTATTTCATACACTATAAGACAAAAAAAGACGCACCATGAAGGGGTTATAAATACTGTTCGCAAATTGACATTCATAAAGGTATCAATGGTAAATTCAAAATTGTAAACTGTGTCAGCCAATGGGTAAATGTGTTACACTGTAGCACAATTTCACTGTGCAGATGGTAAGAGTAGTAAACATGGGACATGTCGTTGCCACAACATAAAGCCTTTGCGAATTTCATTCCATGTTCTCAGTTGGACATTAGCTATACCTCACAGACAGGCTCATGAACAATACATGCAGATGTCAGTAATTGAGAGACGACATGTAGTTAGGCTCAAGCAAGCCGACTGGAGTAATCAACAAATCACTCAACATTTGAGTAGGAGCGATGCCACTACTCGACGATGTTGGCAGGAATGGGTGAACCATGGCCATACACAGCACAAAGAAGGAAGTGATCGACACATTCTGCCTGGAATCCCATTGGCTGGACTAGAATTGCCTTCAGTGATGAGTCCCGCTTTGAATAGAGTCCCAATGACCAGCAAAGATGTGTCTGGAGACGCTCCAGACAGTGGTGGGGTACCAACCTGACTGTTGCCCACAATATGACCCAAAAACCAGGGGTGCAGTTACATTTCGTAGCAGGCCCCCTTTGGTTGTCATCTGTGACTCCCTAACAATAAAGCAGTAGGTCGACGATATTCTATGCCCCATTCTGTTGTCCTTCATGGGAAGCCATCCTGGGCTTACATTTCAGCAAGATAATGCTCACCTGCACATGGTGAGAGTTTCTACTGCTTCTCTTCGAGCTTGCCAAAGCCTACTTTGACGAGCAAGGTCGCCGGATTTCGCACCACTGAGAACTTTTGGAGCATTACAAGCAGGGGCCTTCAACCAGCTCGGTATTTTTACAATCTGAAGAGCCAATTAGACAGAATTTGGCGCGATATACGTCAGGAGGACATCCAACAAATCCGTCAATCAACGCTGAGCCATATAATTGCTTGCATAGAGGTCAGAGTTGGACGCATGTGTTATTGACCCACTCAGTTTGTGAAACTCTTTATTTTGCTATCGATTTCTGTCCGATTCGAATAATTCCTTCGTGGTGCATCGTTTTTTTTTCTTCTTTTTTTCTTAGAATGTGTTTGCAAAGTTAACGAGTAACTAAACATCTTAGAGCCATAGAACGCTTGCCCCCACTATCTGGACCAGAAAATAATACACAAGGTAAAGAAAAAAATGCAGCGTTCTGTTGTTGGCTATATACTAGCCAAGAGTATTCCATTAGGCATTCCAATTGTAACTTTCTATCTTCTCCACCCTCTATGTCCTCTAGATATTCATAATTACGTGGTGGTTCTGAAGACTCCATCAGATGTTCGTACTTTTCTTTGTCCATGAGTATTTCTTCTGTTACATAAGAAATATCAAAATGATTTTCAGCGAAAGTAGTGTATGTACTAGTCAATCCCACTAGCATTGGTTTGGCCTCTGTAACAGCAGCAAAAAAAAGCTACAAGTTGTACATGAAGTGGGGAATCATACGTAATCAAATCAACAACTGACCCACAACTTAACTAAGTCTTCAGAACAACTTTGCAGAGTTTTTTTGAAAACGGCCAATAGTCTTTTAAGGGGTTAAATATTACTCATCAGTCAATAAGAACAGCTTTCCTTTTATTATGGGACTAACTTCGAAATCGTGAAAAAAAATCAGCATTCTCTACAAAAGTTACATATTTACTAACCTACTTGACCAAACTGTGCGAAACAGCTCATTTTTGTCGCGATTTCGCAGTTGGTGTCATTGTAGAAGTTGTTCTTATTGATGAGTACTTTAACCCTTAAGAGATTATTGACCGACTATAGGTAAATAACGCGGTACAGAACTATGAAATTCATGGCAGCAGAAAACATGCGAAGATAGCTAGTTTAAAAAGAATTAAAAACCAAAAAAACCATCGATTGACTGTATATTACATTATTTTTATAAAATATTACCTCTTGCTGTCTCTTGTAGGGCAGGCAGAAGGGATGGTGTGCACAGACTCCAGCCCACAGCCAGCTTTCCCATGTTGTTGTGGTCTTCAGTCCTGAAACTGGTTTGATGCAGCTCTCCATGCTACCCTATCCTGTGCAAGCTTCTTCATCTCCCAGTACTTACTGCAACCTACATCCTTCTGAATCTGCTTAATGCATTCATCTCTTGGTCTCCCTCTACGATTTTTACCCTCCATACTGCTCTCCAACGCTAAATTTGTGATCCCTTGATGCCTCAGAACATGTCCTACCAACCGATCGCTTCTTCTAGTCAAGTTGTGCCACAGACTCCTCTTCTCACCAATTCTATTCAATACCCTCATCATTAGTTGTGTGATCTACCCATACCAACTGAAAGATCACTGAAGTCAATACGATATAAACTAACGAACTGGACTAATCGTGTTTGTATGAATTTCATTTAAATAAATACAAAATAATCAGAATGATGTGCCTGATGGCCTTTGAGTCAACATTGGTTGTTTGCAGGTAATTTTGCTTCACTTTCACTTGAGTCACTTTCCTCTTTCTTCATTTGCAGTAACATGTCGATGTCATTTTTCAAAATTTGCAAAAAAAAAAGACGTCTAGATAAGAATGAAAAAAACCCTTCATAGCTCATTCTGTAGTGTTTGATCAACAAACCATACATCAAAGGCCTATGCGTACAGTAGCATGGTGCTCCCACTTGCAAACTGCACATTCATATCTCAAGTTTCATGTGCGACCACGTCGTGGGCAGGTGGCGGTGGTGAAGCCTACGCCCATATTTTTTGTAAAGATTAAGTGTAGCCTCTCCTTGCCTACACTTGCGAGGTGACCATCCTAAAACTCTACTATCACCTCTGCTTTGGTTAGTATCTAAAAAATAATTCCACTAAAAATGCAACAAAAGCAGCGATTTATTTCCGGCTGAGTTGCTAACCATTTGTAACTTTCAGAGAAGAATTTTCAGCAAGTCCACTTTTCTCTTGTTATCATGTTAAAATTTGCTTCGTTTGCAAAACACATCGGATTTTACATAATGTCCCCTCACTAACATATGGTGGAGACATAATAGCAGGAGAATTCCGAAACAGTGAATCATTAAGTTTATTAAGTGGGAAATTCAAGTCAAGTAAGGTCAACTGCTTACGAAAAAGGACATCCTCGGTAACAAAAACAAATGTGCAATGTCTTCACTTACGTTGTTCTGGAAGCCACAGCATTTCTCGTTTCACCAGCTATCAATGGTCCTTACAATTTACATTCTTTAGTTGCAAAAGTCTTAGTTAGTGGAATAACACGAGAAATATGAAGTTAAGCATAGTAACCATATGGCAAAATATTCTCCTCTTTGCATGCTAATACTTGCCAAACTCTTTTCGATATCCCAAACTGTTTATGAGAGATGAGGAATTTTATATATGTTTCATCGGTGGCATGTGTGATCGCAAATAAGTGTGTACATAAGATTTGTTTTCTCGAAATTTGTGACCGATAGAGACCTCCAGCCAAGTCTAAAGAAAAATTCAATATGTCAGCTAAATTTCGTACTCAGAAACATTTTACTTAATATGCACCAAATGCAAAATCATAAGGCCCCTGTTTTTCATTGCAAACTTTTTTTTTCGAACTATGCGCAGTGTTTTACTTACATGCAAATATCACAATGACTATGACTACGCTATGGCCCTTAACAAAATGATGGATGTATCATCATGAAGCTGACATGTAAATCAATAGGTAACGCACAAAATGATTTTTTTATGGAATAGTTTCTGTAAGAAGGACTGGACTGGAGTGTAGTGGGAATTAACTTAGATTTATCTAAAGCTTTTGATACAGTAAATCACAAAATTCTGTTAAACAAGATGGAGGCAATAGGTGTAAAAGGAGTTGTGCAGCAGTGCTTTGAATCTTACCTTCAAGATAGAACTCAGGTGGTAGAAATCATCGCAGGACATAAAAATCAGAAAATCAAGTGGGTCTCAGACGCAAAGAAATTGGAAATAGGTGTCCCATAGGGCAGTGTTCTTGGTCCTTTATTATTCCTGCTTTATATAAATGACATAAAAAATCCTAATATTTCTACCAACGTAATGTTGTTCGCAGATGACACTAGCATAATTATAAGTGATAATAAAAAATCATTAACCACCACAACTGATATAGTCCTGAAATATTTTCAACATTGGTTTAATGCTAATGAGTTAACACTTAATCTAAGTAAAACAAATTATATACAGTATGGCAAAGCAACTCGAGATATGGACCTCCAGTTAAAACTAATGGATAAGAAGATAGAGAGTGTACAATCCACAAAGTTTTTGGGCATGCACATTGATCAAAACATAAGCTGGAAAGACCAACTCAAGTACTTATCCCACAGGCTCAATTCGGCATGTTTTGCATTAAGGATATTATCTAGTGTATGCAGCACAGACTGTACTAGACTAGTGTATTTTGCTTACTTCCAGTCCATCGTGTCTTATGGCATAGTGTTCTGGGGTAAAACTAAATCAAGCCTAACAGATATCTTCAAATTTCAGAAAAGAGCTATACGAATCATAACAAATAACTCTCCAAGAACTCATTGTAGGCCCCTTTTCAAAGAACTGCAAATACTCACTATACCATCACTGTATATTTTTTAAAAGCATTCTGTGTACAAGAGCACATATGAAAAACCTACGGACAAATGAGGACTGCCATAATTATAATACTAGAACTCGTAAGAATTTGTATGTAGAAAGAGTAAGGACAACACAAACCCAAAAGCATGTAAGTTATTTTGGAATAAAACTTTACAATGGTCTGCCAGTGTACATGAAGGAAATAATAGATGAAGTAAAATTCAAGACTGAGCTTAAAAATTACCTTTTAAGCAAAACTTTCTATGACGTAGATGAGTACTTTGATTGTGTGTAAATTTATTGCCAAAATTTTTAATTTATATGTCTAAATTTGTACTTTTGAAAAATGCCTTGAAAGTGATATTCCATTATTATGTCTGTAGTACTTGTACTAGTATGATAACTTTGTTGTGACAATTCCTACATCATGTGAATGATTTACAGGAAGCTAATGAAATGAAATGAAATGAAATTCGATCAGCGCAACGTATCGCCAACCGACCAAAAGCGGGCAAACAAAGTTGGCCTCCCCCTTCGAACAAACGAATGAAGCACATTAGCGATTCTGACGTAAAGTGGTTACTGTGCAGGCTACCGTATTCTGCGCGGACTGTAAATCACAAACTAAATAATTATGTGAAATATACCGTCGCTCGATCTGGAACGATCCTCGATTTTTTACAGAATTCTTTGTAGTATGAGACTGTTACATCTTTCCTTAGATGTATTTTGTTGCCGGTTAACGTGTCTTCCGGTGTATGGTTGCTCTTTGAGTAGTCGTTTAAGCAAGGGGTCGGATGGTAGTTGGAAACTGGGGTCGTGTTTGTCTCTAAAGCTGGTTTGTATTTGTTGTAATTCTATTTTGTTTTGTTTATTTTTTGAGTTTTGACATTGTTAAATTGATATCTCTTTCGGTAAAAGTTTTAGATAAGTGGATGTTTGTAGATTAGTTTACCAACTTTTCAATCACATGGTCTGCTGCATGATGGTAATTTTTTTATGGTCTTTCGCATGATTTAATTCTGCAGTAATATCTTTCGCGATTAATCTAGTGACGTTATTTCAATTGTAGTATTTCAGTAGGCAGTTTTGAATTTCCGCCCTATTACGGTGGACAGGTGTTAATTACGATCTTGATTTCGAGACGCAATTTACATCTAATTAGTATTACGTATTTAACGTTTCATTCATCCTACCAGGGATAAATTGGCAGTGGAAACAAATATCTCCATTATATACGCAAACAATGTGAACAACTTAATGTTGGAGGTTAGCGCAGGTAGTGGCCGTAGTTATGCTGACGGAGCATTTGCTGAAACGATTTAGGAAAGCCTAAATGAGGATGGCCGGGTGTATCAAACTCCATCTACCCTTTTTGCCAGAAATCGTGATTGTAGCGACGTGTTAAATTTGTAATTTAGCCGTAGATCTAGATTAGGTTAGGTGTCGGGACTTCAAGGCGCTTGCTTATCGTTATGGCATGGTTAATGTTACGTGTTTGTGAATACAAGAAATGGATGTACGTACACAGTTAAAATATATATCACTCACTATTTCGTTAAGTTGGAGGCCAGGATAGTATAAATAAGGTTAGGGAAATGGCTTCTTAAATTATAAATGTCATTTCTGATCTATTATTGGTGACAAATTTAAAGATTTTATGTTAATGATCCCGTTTACTTAGTTGACAGTATGATTGATATGGATACGCACATAGCAGTACTTACTTCATGAAAAGGTTCGGGTAGTAAGACTTTCTTGGGAGAGAGTTTGGAACCTAGATTTGTTAAAACTTTATATTTTAACACGTCTGTATATTTTAAAAATGCGGATATAACATTTGTACAAATTTAAAATAGTTCTATTGTACCTCAGCTCAGTACCTAGGATTCCTATTGTGAAACCTATTTGTCAAAAGGGACCTAGAACTGACGTGCAAAACTGTCAGTACTACTTAAACCTGTCCGCAGTAAATTAGTTGAAAAGTTCTTAGTTCTCAAAGTAGGTGGTAACTTTCTCTGGGGTCTTGTGGCTGATTTCCAATGTGGCTTACGTGTGCACAATATCTGCTGCTGTGGAGTTTGTGTATAGCACTTGGCAAGCTGGTTGCAAGGTAGAGGTTTGTGCCTTGACCTGAAGTTTTTCTATAAAGAGATTTTATAATTTTTTAGGAATGTTTTTTGATAAAAATTTTACTTCGAACAACAATAATCGTAATGTATATTTGGCATTGGGCAGTATTGATCAGCTAAGGTTTTCCCTGTATTTTGACACACATACACGGATGGTATTTTTTGATGTAATATATCCCTTCACTGTGTGTGGTTTGGTATTGTGAAGAGACCACACCATTAAGCTGAGACCACAAATTGAGTCAGTAGTAGAGAACACCTGTTAAGTAATCTACATACTGTCATGTATACAACAGTGTTTTAAAATAAGTAACTTTTTCCTGTCAGCAGCCCATCCATGGAAGGAACAATCTTTTATTATAAATTAATAAGATACTTTGGACCTTGAAGGTTCGAAATTTAAACCAAAGCTCAAGAATGTTTGAAATAAAATGTTCCTATTGCTCTGATTACCTCTAGTTATAAGCATTGTTTACCTTTTGATACCTTGCCTATTTTTATTGTGGATAATTTAGACTTTTTATCTCTTATATTAAGATTGTTTATATTATTGCAAATGCACGAACTTCCTGTTTACTGGGTTTGAGAATAACAAAGCAAGCAAATTGGATGGCAGGGTTGCCAGAGGTTCTGGAAATCGGGGAGCTTGAAACATGCCGAGGAAATTTGGAAAAAAACCTAAAATAATGTTGTTTCAGCATATGAAATGATTTCCTGCATGCACCGTCACTGGCTGAGTGCAGCTGATTACGTTCACCACTTCCCATCTGCCTCAATCCTACTGCTTGTCCCCTTCCTATCACTCCCCTCAGCTTATAGTAAGTGCTGCCACCACTTCTTGCCACTAGTGTAGCAGCTGCCAGTGAAGAGCAGAGAATGATTGGTTTGTTAAAATCTGATTCTGGGACTATAGACATGGCGGTCGTGTGTGCATAAGTTGTCTGAGTGATTGTGGGTTCGTTTAAGCAGTTGCCAGCAGGCTCGTGCACATGCGCAGAGCTGAATTCGCCTATGAGCAGTGCCTTCCCGCACTTCTGGCTACTTAAAGTGTGGCTGGTTGCTGTATGAGCAGTAGTAGAAAGTAACCAGATGCTACCCGGAAAAAATTTTCTGGTGCCACCAGGCTGCCATGTTCGTGCATGTGCAGAGCAATCTTGTTATAGTGGGGTCATTCTTCACGTGACCCATGTATATGCTAATTGCTGCTCTCTCTTCATTAACTCCCATGTGAAATGAAAACAAGACAGATTTCTGTGGCTGGGAGCCATTAATGAATTAATGTAGATTCCTATAATCACTCAAGACTAAAATAAGTTGTTAGTTTGTTTTCCGATTTTATTTCCACATTATTATCAATCGACCCTTGTCATAATTAAGTTTTTTTTCGGTTTGGTAGATAAATTTGCTTCCATTAACTTTTCTGCCGAGGCAGTGAATTTATTTGAAACGAGGTCTCATTCCGCACTTGTCTAGTTCAAACTTTGTTCAATTTCAAGTGCACATTTTCATTTTTTGGCATTAATTACATTATACCATAATAAAGAACCAAACATGAGATAATACAGTACTGGTCTCCAAGAAAATTGGTATCACAAAAGACCACATAGAAAAGGCGAATATCAGGTACTTCAGTGTTATCCTGGATATAGGAATGTGCACTTCAAGCTGAATTACGCATTTTAGTATGATTTATGAAATTTCAATGCTGTTAGTAGTATCTGATGTCCTGTTTCTTTTGACGCTAAGGTCTCTTAATGCTGTATACGTATGAACATATGTAAATATTCACTTGAAGCTGACTAAGCAGGCACATTTTGCCAGTAGTTTTGAATTAAATATTTTGTTTCAAATATATTGTCAACTGTAACAGAATTTCACAAATCTGCCTTCTGAGAAAGTGTTTTCCAGTCACAAGGCACTTGTCTAGTACTTCTTCTATGCTTGATATTATTTCTTAATTTTTGGAATTGTAGACAGACAACATACTGTGTTTTATCATTCTAACTCCTCACATGGCTTTATATTTATTCATAGAGTAGAATATAAACTGTCAGTTGTAAAGTTTCTTTGCCTCAGACAACTGTTAATTTTTTACACGTTTTGAATTAGTCATGAAATAATTTGTTCTCTATTCCTGGGTAAACTACACAATGAACTGTGTGTTTATTTTTGCGCGAGATTTGTCTGCCTTCTTAATAGCATTTTTGCAATGCTGTGTAGATGTAAACCTGATTTGAAAGGCTACAAAACAATAGTACAAACAAAAAACTGTTAAGTCGCCGCATAGCAAAATGTGGGGTATTTTGAGCTGTAGTCTAGTTTTTAAATGGATATTACGCCAGGAACTGCTTCCTTATTTGCATTCCTTATCTGGGTAGAGTATGATAAAACAATTGCTCCAGGTACAACACCAGGCCAGGTGATGCCCCACCAAGCACAAAATTCCAAACAGAAATGCGATGAAAAGTGTATGAGCAGAGGAAATAGCAAGCACAGGCTGCCCACGTCATCGTAGATGTGCATGCACAGTGTGGCCTGTTTTCTAGCCCTCTCTGGCAACTGCTCAAATGAATCTTGTGTGAATGTGTGTATGACCTCGTTTTCTGACGGAAGCTGTGGTTACAAATGTAGTTGAATGGCTTTCTAGATTACTGTCTATGGCTCAGCAATCATCTTTACGGTGAGATGCTACCTATCCTCATCATTATTGATTCTCAGAGTATTTGAAAAAGTTACCTGTGCATGGATTGATCACCATGGTCTCATTTCATCAATATGCTGCCTGTGGCTTGTGAATTGCTCTCCATACTAGAGGATTTCCATGACGAGCAAAAAACTGGAAGCCATTTCTGCAGGTATCTGATGGGTCGGGGTGTGCCGATTTGAAGCCATTCAGTTACCACTATTGTGCAGGCCCTGCCTGTCAGATCTGGTCTCATCGATCTGCCCACAGGCTGAGCCCGTTTGTGGCTTAATGCAGTGGATTTTCATGGTTTGTCAATGGACCCAGGACTGTGGTGCTCGTCAGCAGGCCAGAGGCCATGGGTGATGGCTTTCAGTAATTGACTGTCTTACCGCACATATAGTGTATAGTGTGGCATTTCATAGACATTTTATTTGTTGTAGTACATTTTGGCATTTCAGAAGTAATTTATATCTTAGAAAGTATGGAAGATGATAATATGAAAACTGTCGCTAGCAGTTTGTACGCTATGTACGCCTATATTTCTCGAAAGAAAATTTGCACAATACCTGTAAAATAATAGGTATAACACATTCGGTAATTACCGACAATAACAAACATAGTAAAACCAACATTTTATTGGTGGTCACCTACGTTTAAACAATTCTTCCCTGCCTTATCACTTCTTGAAGAGGCATATTTCTTTCTGAAATTTGTGAAGGTATTTTAAATTAATCTTGAGACTCCAAGGAAATGCATATTTTTGTGATGAAATGTCTTTTGTTTTGTTGAAATAAAATATCAGTGATCTTAATGAAGCGCGCGCACACACGCGCACACACACACACACACACACACACACACACACACACACACACAATTTGGCTTGCTTTCTCCATCTAAAAACAGTTCATACACAAGATGTTATTGGTACTTGAAGATTTTTGCTTACACCAGGAAACACCATCTGCTTGAAAGTTTTTTAGATGTTTTCTTGTTTGCACTATTGTTTTGTGTACTGTAGGTGCAAAGTGGATTTTCAACTTTAACTTACCCTTAAGATCTAAAAATTTGTTAGGGAAATATGCTAAAACTTGTCTGTGAATCAGGGAATTTCAACTGGAAAACTTGTGGCCATCCCAAATGGTGGAAGTAAATGCTGTGGTAAGATTAGAGCATTAGCTGATGTCTGTGTATGCAACACACCTGTATTTATAGCACTTTTATCAGTTAAACTAACATTACAAGGTTATTCATGAAACCTCAACTAGGTAAAAAAAGTCAGGTACTATGTTGTTGCCTATTTTATGCATATGATGATCATAATCTGCAAAAAATGCAAGAGCTAAGTAACTTAGTATAGGAAAAATTATTTGCTGCTAGTGAATCTTGGTGCAGTGATAAGTAATGGATGTTCTGAATACACTGGTTGCACTTTGCCTTTCATTCCCCAGGTACTGGGATTACTCTCACTTGGTAGCTTGATTCATCTTTTTGTTGGTGTTAAATCTTGGTTGTACATTATCAAATGCTTTTTCTAAGTTAAGTAAGGCTGTGAAAAATTCTGTAATAGTATATTTGTTACTGTGTTTACATGGAGTGTATGTGCATGTTATGAGACATGTTTTGTTTAGTAGGGGAAGTAAAAAGATAGATTGCCTCATTACTGGGCAAGAGACTGAGCAGAATGTCAGAATCTCTAATCATTATGAGGCTAGAAAAAATTCAGAGTTTAATCCCAGTCAGGCTCTCTACCGGACTGATTCATGGCTCTGGAACAAAATTCTATAATTCTTATGCATGAGTCAATGAAAGTTTTTTTATTTTAAGCCATATGCATATGTGACATTTGTGAAATGCAGCACATGAGTGTTTTTCTATAATTTGATTTAAATAGCTTTATGACGTTTCAAGTGGAAGAGGCCATTCAGCAGAGCTGTGTAAAGTGTGGTTGTCTGCATTCAGGCAACACTGCACCCCATCTGCCCACCTCTTCCAATGGAATCTGTTATTTCATTCAAGTTGTACTTCAGTCAATGTGGGTTGTTTGTGATTCACTTTTCCACTGCCATAAATTTCTGAAATTGGTACCATCCAGCTTGTTTATGGAAACCATGCTAGTGGTGCTGTGTAACTGCTTGTTGTGGCAGGTGAAAACTGTAAGTTAGAAGCATCATTGTTTCTTCACCTCCAACAAAGAGCTTCCACTGCTATTAGTGGGATGCACTGAGATATTCATTAATTTTGCTCTGATACCATCACATGGCACATTTTCTACGAGATACTTGGTGCAACTGCGAGGAATTAAGTATCTTATTTTGGTTACATGTGAGGAAAGGCTGTTATCGGAATAGGGAGTCATAAAGCTTGCTTTTTTTTTTTTAAGCAAGAATTCTATAAAATTGAGCTGTAGCTCCTTTTGCCCATGTAGGGATCGATTAAAGTGTTTTCTGTTTATCGCTGATTAGTGTGTATTGTCTTATAACTTGTAATAAACATTTCAAGACATCTCTGGACATTTTTAATGATTTTTTTAGTTAGAAAAATTGTGTGTGTGTGTGTGTGTGTGTGTGTGTGTGTGTGTGTCAGAAGCTGTTTCTTTCAGTGGTTAGCATTGAACATATTTGTAGAAAAGTAATTTTATTGCATACAATGAGTAATAAAAAAGGTTTCCAGATTGCCTCATTACTGGGCAAGAGACTGGTTTGTATGTCAGAATCTCTAATCATTATGAGGCTAGAAAAAATTCAGAGTTTAATCCCAGTCAGGCTACCCATGCCAGACTGATTCATGGCTCTGAAACAAGAGTTTTGTAATTGTTGTGTGTGGATGAATAAACAATGTTGAAATTAATATTAAGCTCTAGTGACTGGTTTTTAAGGTGTAACATCAGAATGAGGAAATTTAGTTAGTTCTCCTTCAGTGCTTCCAACACTTCATCTCGGACCATTCTTGTATCTTCTCTGCTTCACTCACAGCTGAAAGAGCTGCATGTCTTAGTAAAGCACCAGACATACTCGTGAGAAAGAATCTTTGTAACCTGTTGCTGCCAGTATTTGCTGTGAGACCTGATTGATTTCGTGTCAGTGTTTTTATAATTACTTTCCCTAAATATTCTGCTTGTTGCAAATTGAGTTTACCTTGCTATATACTTTTTGTTTGATCTGTTTTTGTTATTTGTGAGTTATTATCCCAGACTTACCTAGCTGAGTTTCTCAGTTTCTTCTAATTTGTCAAATTTTCAATCTTGCCTGTTGCTCATATTTAACATTGAAATAAATGTACATATACAGATTGCATTTTATATTTGCCATCAGATTATTCAGAAAAGTGAACTGTTATAAAATTACCTTTTTTTAGGTGAAGGCTAGTAACTGAATATGGTTAACGGCCGCATACCGTCGGTCTTTAGTAAGACCTATGTCACACCAAGGCGTCCATATGAAAAGGCTCGTCTTGATCAAGAATTAAAGATCATTGGTGAATATGGCCTGCGAAACAAGCGGGAAGTGTGGCGTGTTAAGTACACATTGGCCAAAATACGGAAGGCTGCAAGAGAACTGCTGACGTTGGAGGAGAAAGACCCTCGTCGCTTATTTGAGGGTTAGTATCGTTAATTTTTATCTGTTCATGGGATGCTTGTGTGTGTTTGTGTTAATAGTGAGCTACACAAAGTAAGAGAAAGGCAAGCAGTTACCTATAGAGGATATATGTGAAGTGCACAGAACATCTAACAGAAAAGTTAAAACACTAGTTTTTAAGCTCTTGCTATTTTTCTAGTAAGAGTACTAGCCCACGTGGGACTGTGTGAAGAGAAAGTACAGTCTGGATGGTGAAGGAGTGATACAGACAAGAGAGAAGGCTATGTGTATGGTGAGGCGGTGGAAAAAAGTTAGTGGATGTTGAGGCCAGGGGAGTGGTAGAGTACAGGATATGCTGGTGACAAAATTTGCACCTGCATAGTGCACAGAAACTTGGTGGCAGTCTCTAAATGACATATGTAGTGAAGCTGTTAACGTGATTAGTATTGTTGGGTGTAGTGTTATCCAAGTGGGGTGGTATCATAACTAACCAGCTGTCCATGTGCATGAATGGTCACTGCCAGGCTGTGGCGAACCAGAAACTTTTGACCGTCTAGTTGCCGAACATATTGCCACGCCAGTGACTTAAACAGCTGCTTCGTTACATGGGCTGTTCGGACACTCCCTTCCAGCACATGCAGATGGGGATTCTTTTCAGCATACCCTGTGCTCTTGCAATCCCCCTAGCCTAAACCTCTGCTGACTTCTCTTCCATTACCTCACCTTAAATGGGGGGGGGGGGGGAGAGGTGTTTGTGAGCTAGTGTTCATTTTCTGTGTGTTTCTGAGGATCATACACAAATCCTTTTTAGGTAAGCAGTTGCCTTTTCCTTAAACATTTTGTCATTGTAAAATGAAGTCACATTTTATTGCATTGAACCAGTTGCAGCAGAACTTAAGGTCTTCAGGTAATGATTAAAGTATTCCAAGCAAATACATGTATTTTTGTGTGCACACTACATAAGTATTGTTACAGGTAATTCTGCTCTGATAGCAGGAGCAAATACAGGGGGAAAATGTCATATGTTTCATATTTGTGATTATACTTGTGTAATTTTGTGTATTTTTTGTCATTCATCATTATTGACTTTTAACAATCAGTTTTTGCTGCTGATTTGCAGGTAATGCCTTGTTGAGGAGGTTGGTACGAATTGGAGTATTGGATGAAGGTCGTATGAAGCTTGATTATGTTTTGGGTTTGAAGATTGAAGACTTCTTGGAGAGAAGATTACAGACCCAGGTTTTCAAACTGGGTCTTGCTAAATCAATCCATCATGCAAGAGTTCTCATTCGGCAGAGGCATATTCGGTATGTTGGAGAACAGTTTATGATAATTGCAACATTCTATGTAATATTACTGGAAGACAGATTTTTATTGTTACTTTCTGTTTTACCTAGGTTAATACATGTCAGTGTTTTCGTGCAGGCCACTTGAAAAATGAAATATTCATTTTTCAACGTCTGCTAAGACTCTTTTGCAGTGCCCATACCTGTGAAGTACTGTTGAAATGTTTTGAGCTAGGGTGCCAGTGAATTGAGGAAGATATGGAGTGGTAAAAATCTTTAGTGTACTATGGTCTTTTTGTTTGTCCTCCATTTTTGTGCCTAAGTTAGTCTACTGGTCAATAATATTAATGCAGTTATACTTTTTGACAATGTAGTTTCCTTGTAAATAACAAATGCAAATTAGTTTGTCTGATAATTCATTATAAATGTTTGTACCGTAAGTTACACGATGCCATTGAAGGTGAGTAGGTGTTAAGGTGCAGATAGGGTGGGGAAACAATTGTTCCAACTCATTGTTATCAATATGAGTGTAAGTATTTCTGTAGTGAAGATTAAAATAAATAACGATTTTATACTAAAGTGTGACACTAGTAGGTCAATGCATTGTTTTTGTGCCATCATTAAAATCTGTGCCCATTGAAGTTAGAAAGCAGTTACAGTAAGGTAGTGAAAAAGTGCAATAAAATGGTAAAAAGTTACATGAGAAGTGAAATAGAAGAAGCAAATATGGAGATTTTGACACTTACCAGGTGCAGCTATTCATGTCCTTGCTTTTGTGGTATTTTCCTCATAATGTATGCTTGTTGGAATTTCTGAAATCCCTAATATGTGAAATCGGGTAAGGTACTGGGACTGCTTTGCCCCTAGACACTGCAATCTGCAGACACGGTTTCAAGGTTTGAAAGCCCAAGTCAAGCATCAAAGGTGTAAATAACTTCATTGAGTTAAAATACGCCAACATATGAGCCTAATGTAAGGTCAAATGTGCTTTCAACATTACAAGTTGCATGATGATATTTTTCATACAGACACAGAAAACATCAATTAAAAATGTATCTACTACATCGAATGAAAGCAGTTTTCTTGTATGCACAAGGTAACTTCGGATTAAGGAAAAAAGCTTGTTAGCATTTTGAAAACTTTGTTCCAGCAATTTGTGTGCTAACCATGTACAGTGCGACATTTTTGTAAATGTGTGTGCCAAAAATGGGGATGTAAGGTTGGATGTACTATAATAGCAACTTCATGAGAAGCATTTTCTTGTTTTTCAATGAAATATGAAGTTTGAAGGCCCCTGGCAATGTTTTAACTATCATATAGAAATAAGTAAAATGTTTGCTGTAATAATAAAAATTAGTAAACAGCCAAATAACATTGGAAATTCAGTAAAAGGTCATGCAAATAAGTCTTTTCATAATGTTGTCTTTCAAATGTAATATGAACAAAACAATGACTAGTGTTGAAAAAATGTAAATAGAAAAATGAGTGGGATAAGATCCACCAGCTCGTGCTCAGGGTCACAATGCACCGGTACACCACTGACATGTAAAATATCTCTTCAGATTTTTCTGAAATCTCAAAAGTATTATGCCTTACTGCTTGTGCATTGTTTTCCTAATGCACTATTAAGTGTGTAGTAAATCCATGATCCAAACATTGTGGCCTTCCCATGAGACGTGGTCCCAGAAATTAATGCATCTTCTGAAAGTACAAAGTCTTTCACGGAATTTTTTTAAGTTGTTTGGGCTCCCATTGGTATCAGTACCACACTCGGAGTAGACTCTCTACTTTAATGGTGTATTTAGACTTCAGAGAATTCAAATGTATCCTTTGATGGTGTTGAGTGGATTGGCAGGCCTAGACAATGAGGGCTAGGTCTGATTGTCATTGGCAGGCATAGACAATGAGGGCTAGGTCTGAGTGTTAGATTAAGTTTGTATGCAAGATTTTTTTTACCTTCCTGCTGCTTTTGTCATATAGAAGTAACAGTCATAGACATGTAATTCCTCTGTGTTTATTCCATACTGTGGGAATAGTGAAATTAAAACCGATAATTTTAGCTTCACTCAGCTTCCTTGGAATTGTTCCACGCAGATGTAGAGCAAATGAGTTGTTCTAATCTCTGAACTTTGTGCTGAAACAAGCAAATGAGGATTTCTGCACAAATTTTTTTGTCAATGTCCTTTACTTAAAAGTTCCATTTATCTGGGCCATTCACACACTTTTCGAAAATGGCTTTGATGAAATAATACTGCTCACAAATGTAAGAACCTACCTGTCTCAGCTGTCGTTTTCAGTGGTGGTTATAGAACTTAAGCTTTGAAGTCGTTCTCCCCCTCTACTTTACCAGCCTACAAACAAGAAGGGTTGCAACATTCATGTACAAGTTACATTATGTAAGCTTTGAAGTCGTTCTCCCCCTCTACTTTACCATTCTACAAACAAGAAGGGTTGCAACATTCATGTACAAGTTACATTATGTAACCATAGATTTTGCAACCAATAGTAATTTGCCTGAAGTAGTTTGGGATGAGTGATAGCTGGGCAGAGAAGACAGTATATTAGGGATGAAACTTTTATTTCCGTGTTTAGGAGTGCCAAATTAGTAAAGAACACCACTTCGTTGGTTTCCAAACCCCAGAACTCATGTATACCCTTGTAATCAGTAAGTGAATAAAGGCAACAGTGTTGAAAAGTTTTTGATCCAAAACCACTTTTAACAGTTTTGAAATGTTTCTAGGCTAGGAAGTTGTAAATTCTACACTGAATGTTATAAACTTGTTTCCTTCAATATATAATGTTGGGTATGAGGAAGCATTATTATTGCCAATTTTATGGCAATTGTATTAGTGTGTTTAGGGGTCATTCTTCACTTCAGAAGAAACCTCTCATATTTCAGAGAATATTGCTTGCTAAGTGTTGCCAATTCAGTCTCAAATGCCATAAAAGAATTTAGCTTTGACAACTCGTTTCAATTTACTAACTCTTCTCTAGCTATAAAGAATATTTTTACTTATATGCTTCTCATTTTCTTCTTTCAGTGTTCGGAAACAGGTTGTCAATATTCCGAGCTTTATTGTTCGGCTGGACTCTCAGAAGCACATAGATTTCTCATTGAAGTCTCCCTTCGGAGGTGGACGTCCAGGCCGTGTCAAGAGGAAGAATCTGAGGAAGGCCACTTCAGGTGGTGGAGCAGCAGATGAAGAAGAAGATTAAGTGTTGTTAATTTGGAAAATATGAAGCATCAATAAAGTACTAATGAATATTGTAATGACTGATGTTGCCTGTGATTTTTGTCTGATCTTGTTCCACAAATCCTAATGACAAGCAATTTTTTCTAACCTGTTGCGAAATATGTATAACACTACAATATTAGTTCATATGCTGTAATGTAGATGGACAGATACAAAAAATCTACTCACAAAGTGGCGGCAGGGAACAAACATGCTAAAGGACTTCACTTTCACAAGCTTCTGGAGTCAGTGGCTCCTTCTGTCAGAAGAGTTAAAGGGAAAGGAAGAGGGGTGACTTTCCTGAACTGTATCCAGGGAGTATATGATGTGTGAGATCCGGGAATATTTTCATCCGGGAAAAATCTGGGAATTATTTAAAGTACCAGGAATTTTTCATTTAGTTTTCTGTTAAATTTTTGTGATTGGCTGGTAAGAACCAATACTCTAACAAAGGATATTACTATATCCTGCTATTGCAGAATAATACTTCAACAATGAAACATAAGAGAGAAAAAACTAAACATAAATTGCCAAGGAAATTAGCCATATACAATGACAGTGCTCATGCAAGCATCTGCCAACAGCAAAATGTCACAGGCAATGCTTCATAACAAAAAAGGCCTCTGATGAGCAAGAAGTCACAACTGTTTACATTAGATTCATTTTAGCAGGTAAGAGTGGGCTCATGCGCATGTGAAATTTAATCGTGTTTTAGTGGATTCTCCCGCTTCTGGCTACAGGAATGTGGCTGTGCTAGATGCTACTGGGAAAAGGGGGTGCCAAATTCATATTCTTGAGGGGGGAAATTTCACAAGTGCCTAGCATCCGGTGCATGTTGGTCTATAGATTCTTTGTATGATTTTGAAACGCATCCCTGCTGGTTTTTGAACACGTTCATTTTAAGTTTATTTCTGAATGAGTAAGTTGAGTTTTGACTGTGTGCATAGTGTACGTGATGTTTGTCAGGAGAATCCTCGTTGCATCTAGAAATAAAACTTCCCTCAGACAAAAGGTGACTGCACTGCATGAACCGAGCAGAGTGAAGCTGAACGGATGAATGCCAATTGCTGTCTGATTATGTGATTGATGGGTTTGCGAATGATCAGTGTTCTAATTACTTGCGAAATCCATAGATTCAGACTAACAGGAGTAACAGATGAGGAGGATTATGTATTATCTTCCCAGTGTATCCAAGAAAATGATAATTTGACAGAAAATTTTTGGTCAGATTGCTACACTAGTAAGGACCAGTTGTACAGTCCCCAGCTAGCAGCCACTTAAGTTTTATTCTGGAAGTAATGTGAAAAGTGTGTTATAGGAACATGTGGGATAACTAAACCTATCATGGCAGGGTTGTTGAAGTTTATTGGCAAACAAATGTTGACAGTGGCAGGAATAGCTACAGAATTTGACATTGTTAGAATGAGAAAGGAGAAGATACGGGGACATCAAACAAATTATAGAATAATAGGATTTCAAATTCATATAAAAATTTCGTAATACTACTTTTCGATCTTATGCTTGAAAAACTGGTGTGTGTGAATGAAATGTGTAACACTTTCCTAACAGAGCTTTTTGCTTGTAGTAGGCCTAATAGGAATTTGATATTGGTACTTTGTGAATTATATTCTTTTGTGTTATAAAAATTAAAGAAAACTGGCATTCTACGGATTGGAGCATGGAATGTCAGATCCCTTAATCGAGCAGGTAGGTTAGAAAATTTAAAAAGGGAAATGGATAGGTTAAAGTTAGATATAGTGGGAATTAGTGAAGTTTGATGGCAGGAGGAAAAAGACTTTTGGTCAGGTGAATACACGGTTATAAATACAAAATCAAATAGGGGTAATGCAGGAGTGTTTAATAATGAATAAAAAAATGAGTGCGGGTAAGCTACTACAAACAGCATAGTGAACGCCTTATTGTGGCCAAGATAGATACGAAGCGCATGCGTACTACAGTAGTAAAAGTTTATATGCCAACTAGCTCTGCAGATGACGAAGAAATTGAAATGTATGAGATAAAAGAAATTATTCAGATAGTGAAGGGAGACGAAAATTTAAGTCATGGGTGACTGGAATTTGAGAGAAGGAAAAGGGAGAGAAGGAAACAGTAGGTGAATATGGATTGGGGCTAAGAAATGAAAGAGGAAGCTGCCTGGTAGAATTTTGCACAGAGCACAACTTATACCATAATAAAGAACCAAACATGAGAATGCAGTACTGGACCAAGAAAATTGGTATCACGAAAACCACATGAAAAGCTGAATATCATGTACTTCATAGTGCATCTGGACATAGAAATGTGCAATTAGAGCGGAATGAAGCATTTTGGTATGGTTCATGAAATTCCGATGCTGCTGGAGTAGTCTCTGATGTTCTGTTCCTTTTATGACACTGAAAGATCCCTTAATATTATATACGTACGAACATACGTAAACATTTACTTGAAGCTGACTAAGTAGGCAAATTTTGTCAGTAGTTTTGAATTAAATATTTTGTTTCAAATATAATGACAGCTGTAGCAGGATTTCACAAGTCTGCCTTCTGCGAAAGTGTTTTTCGATCACAAGGCACTTGTCTAGTACTTCTTCTAGGCCTGAAGCTATTTCTTAATTTGTGTTTACGTCTTAAATTTATAGAATGCCATTCTATGCTAAATTGTAGAGTGGCAGCATACCATGTTTTGTCGTTTTAACTCCCCAAATGGCTTCATATTTATTCCTAGAGTAGAATATAAACTGTCAGTTCTACAGTTTCTTTGCCTCGCAGACAATCTTGTTAATTTTTTACACATTTTGAAATAGTCATGAAATTTATTGTCCTTTATTCCAGTGCAAGCTACACAAGAAACTGTTTTTTGCAAGAAATTTGTGTTCCATCCTACTAGCTTTTTGCAGTGCTGTGTAGATGTAAACCTGTTGTAAATGCTACATAACAATATTGCAGAGTACGAATGAGAAAAAAAAATAAAAATCTGTCAGTCACCCCATAGCAAAACGTTATGGTACTTCGAGCTGTGGAGTCTAATTTTGAAATGATATTTTGCCAAGAACTGCTTCGTTATTTGCATCCTTTATCTGGGCGGGATGTGATACAACAATTGCTCCAAGCACAATTCTGTATGTCCTCTCAACAACATGCCGCAGGGTTACGAGATGCCTCACCACGCACGAAATTCCACCAGAAATGCGACGGAAAGCGTATCAGCAGAGCAAACACCAAGCACCAGTACAGCCTGTTGGCTGACGCTGTCTGGTAGCTGCTCAAACGAACCTATAGATACTGCGTACAGGAAAATTAAAGAGACCTTTGGAGAAAAGAGAACCACTTGTATGGATATCAAGAGCTCAGATGGAAACCCAGTTCTAAGCAAAGTAGGGAAAGCAGAAAGGTGGAAGGAGTATATAGAGGGTCTATACAAGGGTGATGTACTCGAGGACAATGTTATGGAAATGGAAGAGGATGTAGATGAAGATGAAATGGGAGATACGATACTGCGTGAAGAGTTTGACAGAGCACTGAAAGACCTGAGTTGAAACAAGGCCCTGGGAGTAGACAACATTCCATTAGAGCTACTGACGGCCTTGGGAGAGCTAGTCCTGACAAAACTCTTACCATCTGGTGAGCAAGATGCATGAAACAGGCGAAATACCCTCAGACTTCAAGAAGAATATAATAATGCCACTCCCAAAGAAAGCAGGTGCTGACAGATGTGAAAATTGCCGAACAATCAGTTTAATAAGTCACAGATGCAAAACACTAACACGAATTCTTTACAGGTGAATGGAAAAACTGGTAGAAGCCGACCTCGGGGAAGATCAGTTTGGATTCCGTAGAAATGTTGGAACATGTGATGCAGTACTGACCCTACGACTTATCTTAGAAGATAGATTGAGGGAAGTCAAACCTACGTTTCTAGCATTTGTAGACTTAGAGAAAGCTTTTGACAATGTTGACTGGAATACTCTTTTTCAAATTCTAAAGGTGGCAGGGGTAAAAGGTTAGCGAAAGGCTATTTACAATTTGTACAGAAACCAGATGGCAGTTATAAGAGTGGAGGGATATGAAAGGGAAGCAGTGGTTGGGAAGGGAGTGAGACAGGGTTGTAGCCTATCCCCAATGTTATTCAATCTGTATATTGAGCAAGCAATAAAAAAAACAAAAGAAAAGTTCGGAGTAGGAATTAAAATCCATGGTGAAGAAATAAAAACTTTGAGGTTCGCTGATGACATTGTAATTCAGAGACAGCAAAGGATTTAGAAGAGCAGTTGAACCGAATTGATAGTGCCTTGAAAGGAGGATTTAAGATGAACATCAACAAAAGCTAAACGAGGATAATGAAATGTAGTCGGATTAAGTCGGGTGATGCTGAGGGAATTAGATTAGGAAATGAGACACTTAAAGTAGTAAAGGAGTTTTGCTATTTGGGGAGCAAAATAACTGATGATGTCCGAAGTAGAGAAGATATAAAATGTAGACTGGCAATGGCAAGGAAAGCGTTTCTGAAGAAGAGAAGTTTGTTAACATCGAGTATAAATTTAAGTGTCAGGAAGTCGTTTCTGAAAGTATATGTATGGAGTGTAGCCGTGTATGGAAGTGAAACATGGACGATAAATAGTTTGGACAAGAAGAGAATAGAAGCTTTCGAAATGTGGTGCTACAGAAGAATGCTGAAGATTAGATGGGTAGATCATATAACTAATGAGGAGGTATTGAATAGGACTGGGGAGAAGAGAAGTTTGTGGCACAACTTGAGTAGAAGAAGGGATCGGTTGGTAGGACATGTTCTGAGGCATCAAGGGATCACTAATTTATTATTGGAGGGTAAAAATCGTAGAGGGAGACCAAGAGATGAATACACTAAACAGATACAGAAGGATGTAGGTTGCAGTAGGTACTGGGAGATGAAGAAGCTTGCACATGATAGAGTAGCGTGGAGAGCTGCATCAAACCAATCTCAGGACTGAAGACCACAACAACAACAAAAATTACCATTTGTGCCAAAACAGTCTCATGTGGCAAAACGTTTGACAAACTTTGATGAGGTAATAGATTCTTCCGCAGAAAGGAACGCACAGCATGTAAAGCTGTAGCAAGATTAGAGGGGGGAAAATGCTAGGAGCTAAGGATTGAAGAAATGTGTACTTCCTTGCTTGTCTCTTGTCTTTATTGGTTTTATGTACCCTGTATTTAATTTTGTCACACAAAACAAAGTTATTAGCCAACAGGCAATAGAGTGCAAATTTTCTGAAGAGTTCTTGTCCTCCCACAAATAATCCCATTAGCTATTAATTGCGAGATTTTTTAAGAGGGGTAGGCTGTCAGACTGGCCGACTGGGAGCAGGGGAGGCACCACAGGACATTTCGATTTCCACTGTCCTGAATATAATTTGATGGCATCCATTACAAAATATACACGTTTCAATTCCACAGAGCGAAAAACAGTGACGTGCGGTAGAAGAATGCTGTATGAAGAGGCGTGGCACTGTGCTTTGGCACACTTAAGACCAAATAACATGTCTTACATTTCCTCGAACACACGTTTTATGTTTCAGACTTTTCAGAAAGATGTGCACTACAAGATGAACATATTTTTGAAAATTCGATATTTTAAAGTGTTAAACCCGGTTAGCAAATATCGGAGATCCGGGGCGGATGCACAGAACAGTCATAGTTCGGTTGTCTCCATGTGACCCGTGTTTAGATTTAGTGATTTTTCTGTTCCCCTTTATTTTTCTTTCACGTCAAACGAAAACAAAACGGATATCTGTGGCCGGGAGATATCAATTGAATTAAAATACGTTCACATAATTACGGAAGGCTAAAATGTCATTAGTTTCAGATTTTATTTTTTCCCACCTTTATGACTGTCAAGCTTTAATCGCCTTGCAGAACAATGAAGTTATTTTTGTCTGTTTGCTAAAGAAATTTGACTTTTATTAACCTCTTCCGCAGAGGCAGTCAATGTATTTGAAACAAAATGTTTAATTCCATATTACTGACTAGTTTTAACTGTTTCGCTGCATTTCAAGTGCACGTTTTCATCTTCTAGCACTTATGGCATTATGCCATAATAAAGAACCAAGCATGATATACCATAGTACTGGTGCTCCAAGAAAATTTACATCCCGAAAACCACACTGAAAACCTTAATATGAGGTCGAGGTCTTTAAATGTGCACATTTTCGTATGGAAATTCCGATGCTCTTGGAGTATCCTTTGATGTCTTGTTTCTTTTATGACATAATGTATGATCTTTCGATGTTTTACACATACGTATTTACGAGCTTCCTACGTCATTGTAGCTGTGCAAGCTTGCTACCGCCTATTATCTGCGCTGTCTGGTAACTGGTGAAACGAACCTATTTATAAAAGATCACGGGAAAATATTGCGAATGGTGGTTTGAAAAGCGTTACTTTCAGAGTAAATATCCTTTTACGTAAGTTGAACTATGTACGAGAATGCACCATGAATTTCGTAAACCACAGAGCGTTTGACTCTCGTTTAAAAATAAACTCTTTGATGACGAGCCATTTAGAAGAATTTCGAACCCTGAAGTTCAGTTATTTATGTCATTATTAAAAATTTTACTGGCACATTTTGCGATACATCTTAAAGTGTAAGACGTGCATAAAGATCAACATTATATGTGAAAGCTTAGCTTCTCTTGCAGCTTATTAACCTTAGAGGCCAATATTATATGTGAAAGCTTTTCTTGTAGCAACACTATGTATATTTAACACTTTCGCTGCTGCATCGGTGCAGGCGCGAAACTCTCGAGTGCCGGCAGGTACCGCTTGGAGCTGACGCTCCTAAGCACACCTGAGCTACAGGCTGACGTCAAGACCTTGTAAGATGTGTAGGATCATGTTCTATACTGACTTAATGATGACGCCTTAGATGCATTACTTCAAATAAGCTATGAATGTATTGTGGTCATGTTCTAAAGTCTGTTTGCTGTCTGACACCTATAGGTGTCACAGGCGTCATTCAAATGTTCGTGATTTGTTGGTAATGTAACAAAAAATACAATTCAAACAAAGCAACAAATCCATTGCATTCCGGGAAAAGTTTGGATTCCAAAACGCAAATTCTTAAGAAGGAAACTGGATTCATTTGAAATTATATTTACTTCAAATGCGCATTTTTAAGATTGACTCTGCTAGAGATCGTCAATTTAGTAGCATGTTTGCTCCTAGTATGAGAGAATTTGCCGTCTACATTTATCCCAGACGCCCAGACGTGTAGAAATTAGTAAGCGAAACACAACCTACGTAGAGGTTTATTTCGTGTCCCCCATCACTTCAATTGTGGTGCTATTAACACAAATTTAGCACAACAAATTCTTTCGCAAAAAACTGAAGTGAACGCTTTACAACGCAACAAGAAATAAGTCAACACAAAAGAAAACTTCATTTTCTGTCGCTCGTGAAACAAAGTTCTAACCTTTCACGTCATAAAAAGAAACCATGCAATGTCAGAAGATGTCTGATAATCGGAATTTCCCGGATATTATCGCGTTTTTGCTACTTATGGGAAATTATACAACAGTTCAAGCAGTCTCCAGGTTTTTCTGGACAGGTTGTACACTCGTATGGTTCCGCGCACTTCTTACACCGCTTCCTTAACTTGCTTCTTCCCTACACTAGCTTTCCGCTTTTGCGCAACGTGTGTTTGTTTGTGATGTTTCTTGCTCACATTTCGTGGAACGTTCTTTTGGTGCAAGGAGGCCCTTCATAATGTTCATTCTGTAATTGTACAACGTCATTTTATTTCCTGAGTATTTGTTGTACAGATATAGAGAATTGAAAACTAGCATGAGAATGACATTAAAAGAATAGTTTTTTCGGTCAGCGGATAGTCTTTCGTTTACATAAATAATACGATAACATCTGATCTTGTTTACCAGTCCCAGACACGAACGCATTGTACCTAATAATAGACAAAGGTTTCGTGACTATTTGCTGGCGCGCATTCGTCACTTGCTCCATAACATTTAGATGTTCTGTGGAAATGTAGGAAACCTCTCGTCGATCCTTCCATTTTCCTATCATAACTCCATTAGAATACCACGCAATTGTCTCTCCTCTCCCAAGTTTTGCTGATACAGCGTCTTCGGGGTTATATTTCCTATTTAATTTCAGAGTACCTGTGGAAAATGTATTTAGGCTCAACAGAGTTGTAGCTAAATGAAAACTGTTATAATTGTCCAAGTAAATGTGCTGACCAACATGCGGCATTTTCTGCCATCAAATGCAAGACGACCTTTTCAGCGTGACCTTGCCCCCTGTGGGAAGCTGTGCTTCCACACTATCATCACTCTGCATTTCTTCTGCAGCGTCTAAACGACAATCTCCGTGGTATGCCTCGTCATCACTACACTACACTAAGTAACTGTTCCTCTGTCAATTTAACACTTTTCCTGCTCCTTTTCACATTGGTAGGTCCAGGTGTCGGTTCATTAGCCGCCATTACAAACAATATACGTTCGATAACTGACCACACAAAACAAAAGTTTACACGCTTTGATGCTAGCTTAAACGTCGCAACTAGACTGAGTAATCAGACTGATTGCGTCAGCCGCACTGGCTCATGGCTTCTGACGCTTATAAGCGTTAGCCGAAGCGAAAGTGTTAATTTAAACTATTAACTTTCACTGTTTGTGTGTTCGTGCTACTTAACAGTGATGCTGCTGTTGGCTGACTACATCACGTGTCGAGTTTCATTTTCTAAAGTGCTGGTAAATTCTACCCCCATGTATAAATGCATAACTATTCAAAGGATTGATAAGTTTTGCAGTTCCGAGGGAAGATACACTGTCACTTAAAACGGAAAAAGTGATTCCACTCGAGAGAAAGCGTATTTTTAACCGGGAAATCTGGGAATATTTTTTTCCTTGTTCATGTGTACAACCTGTGCATTCCTTTCCCTAAATCTTTCCAGTCCTTGTCCTTCACCCCTCTTCCTTTCCCTTCAACTCTTCTGCCAAAAGGAGCCACTGGTTCCTAAAGATTGTAAAAGTTAAATCCTTTGTGTGTGTGTGTGTGTGTGTGTGTGTGTGTGTTCTCTCCTACCTGCTTTGTGAGTAGGTTTTTTATCTATACATTTACATTTTATCATCAATAATAGATTATTTTCATTGTTACAGTTTATATGCTGTGATAGTTCATAACAAGAGACCATGACGTGATTTCCTGTTAAGTATTTTGAAAGAAAGCTTACGTACGCCATGAGGTGTTCAGTTGTACCTTTACTCTCTTCCAGTTCAGTTGTAACAATCACATTCACTGGATGGCTCTAAGCAGCGTTCCAATGGCTCTAAGCACTGTGGGACTTAACATCTGAGGTCATGAGTCCCCTAGACTTAGAACTACTTAAACCTAACTAACCAAAGGACATCACACACATCCATGCCCAGGGCAGGATTCGAACCTGCGACCGTAGGAGTAGCGCGGTTCCAGACTGAAGCGCATAGAACCGCTCGGCTCACATTCACTGGAGAAAATTGAGACGAGATTAATGTAAAATACATACAGGCAATATAGATAATGGTGAAATTAAAAAGTTAAAAACATGTTAAATTCCCCCATTCTCTGTTGCCTGTTTATATTTTAAATTTCTTTTGTATCTGACAGTTTTCTCCTGTGAAGATGAAACCAGTAGAGAATAAATATGAAATTGTACATCTGATGGTGCAAATCTGCTTTTCCAAAAACAACATCAAGAAACTGCTAGCAATATAGTGGAAGTTCATAAATATTGTGAAAGGTAGCAAGTAAATATTTACTTGTACATTCCAAACTATAAGATCCTAAACATTTTTGGTATGATAACATTTTTTACATGTTGTTGGGCCAAACATGTACGAAATCTCGTATTAAGAGGGTCATTTGTGCTAAAAAAGATTCAATACAGGAGGTACAAAATGACACCTTTTAATAAAATTCTTTTAAGGATACAGTAGTGCCCAAGAGAAATCTGCACACCCTGCAATGAGTTCTTTGGTAGACTGGTGGGTTGTCTGGATAATTACATGTCAAGCCCTGGTTACATTGTCAGCCCACCATTTGCTGTGGGAAATGCTGGTAAGAATTCCACACAGCCTTGTGAGACTGCATGACAAGCAGCTTTGCTCTAAGGAATTGAACAATTTCGTTCTGTTTGGTTTCCAACCCTTTAGTTTTTAATGATTACATTTCAGAGTGACAACTTCACTCTATGGGATATGATATATCCAATATTTTGTGATGGATCCAGGAATTGTGCAATAAAAAAGCTTTCTATACTTAAGTAGTGCCACATGTGACTGACTGCCTCTACCGTGGATATATTTCTCCATCATGTAATGGCAGATGGGATATGTGTTCTTATTGTTATTGTTAATAAGCGATTTTGTTCATACTAACTACTGCAAAGTTTATGGCACCAATGCTAAGGCTGATGGAATTTGTCATTCAGTCAGATGATACTAAACATAAGGGGCATTCAAATAAAACCTGTTCACTAGTGTAAAGTAACGGTAATGATTTTATTAACTCAAAAATGTAGTTATACACAGTGCACTCAAATAATAGTCACCAAAACTGTTAGCACATTTATCCCATTGCGGCACTAGCCATTCGATTTCATCCTTGAAGAAACTAATTGGTTGCTGGTGAATCCAGGCCTGGACCCAGGAGATTAGATTAGATTAGATTTACTTTCATTCCAATTGATCTGTAGTGAGGAGGTCCTCCAGGATGAAGAACATGTCAGAAAAACAACAATACATGACAAATATTTACAACTCAAACAAATAAGCTAATGTACCATTCCACAGGACCCAAGTGGCATGGTCATCATTTTTAATGAACACTATATAAAAGAATTATTTTACAAATACTAATGCACTGAATTTGAAATAAAAATGGTTTTTTATTTATTTACAGGGTAATAACCACTAAGTACTTATTTACAATGAACACATTACTGCACTGAACTGGCTCAAAAGTTAGATTGTACTTACACCCACACACACACACACCCACACACACACACACACACACACACACACACACACACACGCTCACTTATATATATATATATATATATATATATATATATATATATATATATATATATATATATAAAATCAGTTGGTTCTACTGAGAAATTCTTCAATGGAGTAGAAGGAGTTGGCCACCAATAAGTCCCTTAGGCTTCCCTTAAACTGAATTTCATTGGTTGTTAAGCTTTTTATGGCTGCTGGCAAGTTATTGAAAATGTGTGTTCCTCAATAATGCACACATTTTTGTACAAGACTAAGTGACTTTAAATCCTTGTGAAGATTATTCTTATTTCTAGTATTTGTAATGTCTCTTGCAGCGGTCTCTCCACGATATTTTCAGAAATTTTATAAATTATATAACCCAGTACATATCTCGAAATATCTCTTCTTATCTTACCGATTATCAATGCAGAGTAGTTTCAAGCCCAATTATTCCTTGGAGCGTCCATTTACTCCATGGAATAGCTTCTCTGCTATCTATGTTTTCTCTTAGGAAAAAGAATAGGGGACTTCTTGCTGATTAGTCGTGAAAGAAGGATGTATATGTATGTATTGTTGAGCTAGTCGCCATCTTGATGAGATTCTGTATGAGAAGGAATTTAATACATGAACTAAACTAAAGTAAGTGTGTTCGCGTATTATTTAACGGATTATTATTATTGACAGTGTCTGCTTACTATGCTGTGTTGCACAGGATCAGTGGGGAACGTCTGATTTACACTGGACGAACCTGCCGTTTTGTATGCTCAAGATATCCAGTTACTTCAAATAAATAGGCTAACACGGTCTTACCAGCAGATCTCCGGTCTTCCCCATGTGATCACCGAAAGTTAATAATTATTACAAATGTTTCCAGGAGATCGACTGACAATTTTCGTCACACCGAGACTTCGAAATTGCTTCACTGCCTTATGGAATTTAAGTTAAGCTCAATTTAATCAGGATAGAACAGTATTGAACTGTGTGAATGTGATAAGCCTGCTTTGTCAATGAAAATTCCCTTAATATACGCATGTTTTTTACTATCCTGATCAGTGAAGCTAAATCAGGCTGGTGTGAGAGAGGTTTTTAAATTTTAGAAATATTAAATATTGATTCCATGAATTGAGCTGTTGGTTTGAAAAAGTGATATATTTTTAATGACAAATTTCATCAAGGAATAAATATATTGAGAAGCAGTAGTTAGTATCCCTAGTTCCCTAAACAGGCTTCTGCAGGATGTTCTTGAATTTACACCACATATAACTCTTACTGCACGTTTTTGAGCTCAGAAAACTTTAGCTTGGCTTGATGAATTGCCCCAAAAAATAATCCCATATGACATTATGGAATGAAAGTAAGCATAGTATGCCAGCTCTTTCATTTTTATGTCCCCTATGTCTGAAACAATTGCAAATAGAGATTTGTTAAGATGCTTCAGCAGTTCTGTGGTGTGCTCCTCCCAGTTGGATTCATTATCAAGCTGTAATCCCAAGAATTTAACACTGTCCACTTCTTCTATCTGCTTGTCATCGTATGTTAGGCATATACTCGTCGGACATCCCTTACAAGTTCTGAACTGCATGTAGTGTGTTTTTTCAAAGTTTAGTGACAAAGAATTGGCTAGAAACCAGTGATTAATGTCCACAAATATTTTATTAGCTGGCCTTTCTAAGAGTACACTTGATTTGCTATTTATTGCAATGTTTGTATCATTGGCAAACAAAACGAACTTGGCTTCTGGTAATGTTACTGATGAAAGGGCATTGATATACACAAGAAAAAGTAAGGGCCCTAAAATGGAACCTTGTGGGACCCCACATGTAATTAGTTCCCAGTTGAATGATGCCTGATAGCTTGATACATGTGTTTTTTCTAATAACACCCTTTGTTTCCTGCCAGAGATATAAGATTGGAACCATTTTGCAGCATTTCCTGTTACACTTTAATATTCCAATTTACTTAAAAGGATATTGTGATTTACGCAGTCAAATGCCTTTTACAGATCACAAAATATACCAGTTGCCTGCAATTTTTTGTCTAATGAATTAAGCACATTTTCACTGTAAGTGTAGATAGCTGTGACTTTGACAGTATGTATTTGAGATAAGACGGTTATAAAGCTGATTGTATATTACTTTTTCTAAAATTTTTGAGAATGCTGGCAAAAGTGAAATTGGACGGAAATTTGATGCTATTCCTTTATCTCCCTTCTTAAACAGTGGCCTAACTTCAGCATATTTCAACATATTTCACACCTCACACACTTCGTCGTCAGTGGCGTCTGTGGCAAATGGATGTCTGCGAATAGCTTGTTTTAGAGGTCCAAACACGAGTCGCATGGTGAAAGGTCGGGACTGTGCAGTGGATGTTCGATTTTCCCATAGAAACTGCTGCAATGCCGTCTTCACCGCATTGGCCACGTGTGGGTGGGCGTTATTATGCAGAAGGATAACAGCACTGAAGAACATGCTTTGGTGTTTTGACTTGATGGCTCGTCTAAGGTTCTGTGAAATGGCTTAATAACACTGGGCATTGGTGGTTCCCCATTCCAAGAACTCGACAAGCAGTGGCCCCTTGTGGTCAAGAGGGGGACATCATGACATTACCCCAGAACTGTGCACGGCCTTTGATTTCTTTGAAGGTGGTGACGTCACATGTTTTCGCTGCTTGCTCTAACGGTATTATAATCTGTGACAATACGCGACAGAAAGCTGTATTCATCCTCATAACAACGTTGCAGATGACAGTACCATTCGAGTATTGAGATGTTCGGCGGTCAGTTGGCGGGGAACCCACTGCTCACAGATTTTGCGAAAGTTCCAGTGTTGATACATTATGGTGTGGGTGGGGCCCACACTAATACCCAGTGACTGACGGATCTCGTGATTCTGTGGTTTGTGCAAATTTATATTAAAAAAGATATAATACAATTAATTAAACAAATTAATTTTTTTGCACTTTTATCATTTTTATTCCTTCTACATTTTTAAGTGAATACAATGTATTTCACTTTTAACTTACATCGATTCCTGTATTTGCTTTGCTGTTGAGATTTACACAAGTTGGTTGAATGGTTCTCCTTGCGCCATAATTAGTTCTCATTCTTGACTGTGTGTACAATATTGATTCGTAATCGGACTTCCTCTTCTGATGCAGGCAGCTGCAGTGACATGACATTGGGATAATGCGCGGAAGAACAGAAAACTTTCGTGGTTTTGCACAAAAACGAACTCTCAGACTTCATATTTTAATAAAATTGTTATTCAGATGTACTATATCACAAGAATATGTCTCCTCGCCACGAGAACTGAAGACAGAGTCTCTCTAATAATTGTGAAAAAAAAATTGAAAAAAGTTTCCATCATCTGTCTTTCACCTTCCGGCGTAGCAAAATATCTCTTTGCCAACGCTTACACTGGCCGCGCCAGTGTTTGTTGTCATTGGTAATAACTTTTATCGTAGCGTGTCGGGGCTTTTCCTTTATGTACCTATACAATTGTCCCCACATTGTGCGGTGACATGCAATGGAGGCGCACAGTGTTTTGTATACAGCCATACAGCTTAAATGTAAATTTTTGCCAAACGGGGTACAATGACCTTTATTTGTCGGCACATTTTTCTTTGTATTTTGGGTTGGAGATGTCAGCTTGTCTTGCTTACACATTATCATACAGGAAATAAACAACTTACATACGGAATGAAAATTCATTAAGTATTTACACGAGAGTGCATCGAGAGCAGCTACTTGTCTGGAGGAACTCTGGGCAAATAAAAGTGTTCTTTCAGATGCTCTTAAACATACAACCTGACACTGTTAGTAGAATAGAGAATTCAAACTTACCAGAATAATTTCTGCAAAAGGTGTGACATTTGTCACGATACTGCCCTTTTCCTTTTAGGCACTGTACCTATACCTTACCTATCGGTTGACTCTATGAATACTCTCCCTCCTCCCGTTTTGGTAGGTACGCCCCTGCTAACTTCCTAATCTGTGGTACAGGTCAATCCCCTTCTTGGTGCCCCTGTTCGCACAGTATAGGTAAGCCTCTCTTGGGTCTGCCTACCTGCCCTTTTCATCCAGTAAATGCTGGGTGCGCCCTCCTTCTCCTTCCTGAGTAGGCTTTATAGTTCATTGCCCCAGTATACATCTTTATGTACACCATAATTTAATATTATCTGGTAAAATTAAAATCTATTTCACACTTCATACTCACTCTTTAATACCTCCCACTATCCTACACGTTGTCAGAATATTTGATAGACTGAGCCTCCTTAATAATTTATCCTCTGGCTTATTCCTCTTTCCTTACTCAAGTATCATCCTGATGCATACTTGATGTAAAATTATCCTAGCTTTTCTATACTTTTGTACATATATGATATGGGGTCGTTATTAGTCCTCTCTCTCTCTCTCTCTCTCTCTCTCTCTCTCTCTCTCTCTCTAGGCGATGCAGAACCGTCACCAATAAGAACTAAATATTTTACGGTACTTACATATATGTGATGTAGAACCGTCACCGCAAACAATCATGTGTACATATTTTTCTGTGTGCGGATACTTTCCCCCTACAGTTCTCACAACATTTCAATCTGTACTCTCATTGTTTGCGTCTTTGTGTTATGTTGGGTGTATGCTTAAGTGTGTTTGTGTATCCTGATTCTTCGGCAGACGTATGTGAAATAAGTTGAAGGCTATAATGAACCATGGAAATTGACAAGGACTTCAGCGATAGTAGTATATGCATATGGAAAGAGGGAAAGATAGATAGGTATTCAATAGAGAAGTTAGAAAGGAAAAAGTAGGGACAGTTGCTAAGATCCAAGAAGTGAAAGAAGATAGCACCAAAGACAGGAAAACCCTTCTCACCCTCCTTCCCTGGGATCCCTACTTCGCCGGTACTTGAGTGAGAAGCCGGAGGAGGTATGTTGTTAAACGTCTCCTACAGATTGGACATTCTCACCTTCATGTTTGAAGCCCCCGAAGAAAAATCTTAGCAACCCCTACAGAACAGCAAATGGTGAAGAATCAGTCACACTTGTCTGCGAGGGTTGTCTGAAAGGTGTGAAGTGTGTGTAGTGCAGTGTGCGATTTGTAGGGGGATTCCCCCCCCCCCCTCTGCATCAGACCATCCCCTCCTCTGCTTTTAGTTTATGCATCCCAACCTGGGATGTTTATTTCCCATTCACAGGAGTAAAACTTTACATATAATTTAAATTTGTGGAGCCAAACACTGGAAGTTTTTAATACAGTCTTACTATTAATACTATTAATATGTTTGCTTATTAATTTTGAAAAAGTGTTATGTAGTAGTTAAGCATTTCAAAACATTTAAAACTAAATCATCACTCTCATGTTATCATTGTTGCTTTCGTATAAGGTGCGTCATCCGTTTACTTGCGAGCTTGCGAGGGAAGTAGTGTGGAAGTCGTACCGCAGCAGTCGCACCGCAGCGTTGGGTGAGTTGGGGGCTGAAATTCCCACCCCGGGCCCTGACACAGGGTGGTGACCGGCCCGGTACCCGTGCGAACATTTAGCGTTAGGCCACCTTTTGGCAACGGTATGGTGCGGACTAATGCGCCTGGGACGAAAGCACAAAGTAGTGCGAACTGCGAAGTGAGCAACGGTACCTACCAGACGGGATCGGACAGTCTGACTTCGCTAGCCGCGAACCACGTGGGTGGAGCTTAACACAGGCTTCCCAGCATCGCGTACTCCAAATTAATTGGTGCCCTTCGTTCGTTGCCTCGCGTCCGCCAAACGCACGGCGAAATTCACACGTTCCCGCTTCAGTAGCTTCATTAGTGAGTTGAGTGCGTCCGGGCCTGTAAGAGCTACGGAATTTCAGGATGTCATTCAAACAAAGCAAAATTTCTGATTTCCTTAAGAGCAGGCATTACCTGATAAGTGTACAAACTCTGACAGTCAGGATACTAACAGTGGTGCTAACAGAGTTAAAATAGACAGCGAATGTAAAAAAGAAAACGGTAACGATGGTGCTAATACAGGGGAAGAGACTGAATCTCCGGTGACTAGAAACTGTGACACGTCTCAAGGTAGGAATGGGAGAAACAATACTTTTGAGATTATAGTAGGAAATTGTGTTGCCTTATCACTTTTTTCAAAACTGGCAAAAGACTAAGCCGTGGCTGTCCGTAAATGACAAAAACGTAGTAATATGCACAGTGTGTTCACAAGTTCGTGAACTGAAGGTGGAAAGCAGTGAACGTGTGCGTATCGATAACGCTTTTTTAGATGATGTTTCTGCTAATAACGCCAAAAAACTAAATGATAAAATCTGGGATCATGCAAAGTGCAAATCACACATGAAGTGTGTAGAAATCATGAGTATAAAAGAAAAGAAAAGTTTAGAAAAATGCGTGAGTGAAAATGAAAAGTTGTGGGGAAAGCAGCATCAAGAAAAAGCAATCGCAACTGCTTCGTTGCTCAGATCTGCATATGTAATAGCTAAACAGAAATTATCATTCAAATCGTATCCTGCAGAAATCGAACTACAAAGGCTTAATGATTTATCAGTCGGTAATATGCTTCATTCTGACCATGCATGCCGAAATATCATTATGTTTGTACGAGAAGAAATGAAAAAGAATCTTGCTCACTTCCTTGTAGAATTTGGTACAAACTTTAGTATCATGATGGACGAAAGTACAACGGTTTCCAATAAAACTTGTTTGATAATATGTTTACGTTTGTCCTTTGAGGGAGTTGCTTGCAATTATTTTTTTGACGTTGCTGAATTAGAAAGTGGGACAGGAGAATGCATTTTCAGCACACTGTTAGCAGCTCTTGAAAAGTATGGCATTGCAAATTACATACTAAAAAACCACCTTGTAGGTATCGCAACAGATGGTGCCTCAACAATGCTTGCACTTTACAAAGGCGTAGCCGCTCTACTGCGTAGTCATTTACGTAACTGTCGTTCATTGTATGAACCACAAAATGGAATTAGCTGTCCACGATGTTATGAATGATGTAGCTGATGTATACCATATACAGGTTTTTTTTTTTAGGTTCCTTATTGTTGTGGACTGGCAAGACAGCCAATCCACTATGACAGGTAGCCGAAAGGCACGCGTTTAAGCTCACGCAGGATGGCGTGAGGTCTTGGAACAGGACAAGGTCTTTATAGTAGCAAAAATAGTACGTAGCTTCTGGAATACTTAACTTTAATCCATAATTGGTGAACATCGGTCTGATGGTACATGCATCACAAGATAAATAGCAAATGATAATGGCGCCTTGCTAGGTCGTAGCAAATGACGTAGCTGAAGGCTATGCTAACTATCGTCTCGGAAAATGAGAGCGTAATTTGTCAGTGAACCATCGCTAGCAAAGTCGGCTGTACAACTGGGGCGAGTGCTAGGAAGTCTCTCTAGACCCGCCGTGTGGCGGCGCTCGGTCTGCAATCACTGATAGTGGCGACACGCGGGTCCGACGTATACTAACGGACCGCGGCCGATTTAAAGGCTACCACCTAGCAAGTGTGGTGTCTGACGGTGACACCACACTTATATTCTGTGATTTCTCGAAGTCCAAAAATCAGAGACTACTACAAAGTGTTTCACAAGAATTATCCTCGCAGCTACTAAAACTAGGCCGTATTTATCGCGTACATTGGGTTGCTCGCTCATTTAATGCTGTTCGAGCTCTTCTTGAAAGTCACAGTTCTCCTGTCCATCTTTTTGAAAAACTGACCCATGATGGTTCCCGATCAACTCAGGAGGGATCTAAATTTGAAGGTTTACTAAAACATCTCACAAAGTGGTTGCTTGTAATGGAATTAGTTATGCTTTATGAGGCCCTAGAAGTTCTGCAAGTACTATCATTCTTTATGCAGAACAGAAATTCTTCAGTCCTTAAAGCAAAACAGGAAATTGATGTGGCTATAAGAGCTCTTGAAACACTGAAAACAAATGACTCGCCACGAATTAGGACGATAGTACAAGAGTTGGAGGAAATGCACACATTCAAAGGGGTATTAATTAAAAAGCCATCTTGTGATGAATTTAACAGATTTCAGACATTTCGGGAGAAATTTTTTCAGTCTTTGGTAGAAAATATAAGAAACCGCTTTGAGGACCTGGATTTCTTTTCGGATGTAGCCGTATTGAATTCAGATACATGGCCTTGCAGATGATTATGAACGTGTGTTTTATGGTGACATGTCAATTTCTCGCTTGTGTAACAAGATGGATTTTAAATTACGTGAAAGCACATGTGCGCCACTAGTTAAAGATTTTCGAATCTATAAAGAAAATCCTCAACACATGCCCATTTCTGTGAAGGAACTTGTGAAAGCAGTCGAAGTTATACCTATATCTACGGCTGAAGATGAACGCGGATTTAGTGCCACGAATTTAACACTGACTGATCAGAGAAATCACTTACAAATTCTGACACTTTCAAATCTATTTTTCATTTCAATAAATGGACCTCCACTGCATTGCTTCGATGCAGAAAAGTTGAAAAATTTGCAGCAAGGTGGATCAAGTCTCAGCACCATAGCGCCCTTGACAAACCAACAGGCACACCCTCGAATCTTCAGGAGCAGTCTCATTCATCTCGTCTCTTCAACTAAACTCTGTAAGTTAAAATGACAATTACATACTCTAGTACTAGCTGAACCGGCCACACTTTCCTGTGGCTTTGTCATAATACGATGATTTAACAAATTAACAATCACTTATAATTTCAGTGTTAAAATTAAGCACAAAACAACACAAAATTTTTAATTATACATTTTATTCATCTCACATTTTAGTATAGTTTGAGTATCGTATATTACATGAATCATTTACAGAGTTGTTAATTAAGAACATACAAAGATTTATTAATTTTATAAATGAGGTAAATAAACTCTGTATTGCCCTGATGTTTCTACCTTCCCCTTATGTCCATCTCCTTCTTTTCCCACTCCCCATCTTCTCCTGCCCTTCTCTCTGTCCATCTGCTTTTCTCCTCTATCACCTCCTACCCTCTCCGTCACTCTCCCCTTCACTAAGGTCAATTTCTCTCCCCCTTTAAGTCAATCTCCTCCTCCCCTCTCTTTCTGCCCCTGTGACATCCAACATTTACATTGAAAGCAGTAATTCGCGTCTACAATTGCCATAAGGACAATGCTGAATGTTTCTTTGTAGTTGATGTATTCACTTCCAGTATTCGGAGGACACATAATTTGCACATGTTTGCCATATATGGCTCCTATGCAGTGAGGGAAATTCCACTTCACTTCGAAATTTCTTGCTACCTTCTGCCATTCTTCAGTATCCTTTGGAATCTGAAAAGTAAAACCTTCTCATTACTTTCCCTATTTTTTCAGACTGATGACACAGGGGACACAGTATCAAAAGATGACAGCGATGTAGTTCTTGAAGAACGTGTACCTCCCACATATGTCAAGCACATATTTTCAAATGTTCTTTTTAAAGCGGCCTTGGGGGAGTATGAACAGCAAACTCCGAGCATCGAAACATTGGTTGCAAAACCTAGCTGTGAAATTGTGTATATGGACAATAATAATTGTGACGAATTTGTTCAAACAGAAACAGGAGAGCTGGAATTAATTCGATTTTAGAAATAAGTATTTTTTAACAGTTCTTTAATATCCATTTTAATTTGCTTAAAAATGTCAATAAAACATTACTTAAATGAAATCAGTATTGAATGTTGCGTGCTTACCTGTGGGACTGAATGTAAAAAAGCTTACCTATAAATCCCCATGCAAGAGAAAATATCACAAACTGCATTACCACACCATTCAGTCTCACTGTCTTTTCACGCTGTACTGGTTGAAGAATGCAGTTCAGACGTGGTAGTGCTTCATTGACAGGATTTCTGCTGCGCCTATTCAGATGACGTTCTCAGTTTTCAGCTACGCATGAAGACCACAACTGGGACCTCGAATAAATTCTCACTGCTCTAAAAGCTGAGGTCTGGTGCTCAATGAGAACAAATCTCAGTACAAAAGCAGAAGGTATCTGCCTCAAGCTCATAGTTAATGCTGCAGAGAACAGACTGACCCCAGATCGGGCTGACACCATACATCAGCTTTCCCTCGCCCAGAATTATCATGAGCATCCTTAGGAATTTTGATCTTTTGCTGGCGTCACCTGCCACAAGTAGTGGCCTTACAAGAACCCGACATTGACGGACTGACAGGATCTAACAAGCAAGGGAGATGTAAGACTGAGTGAACTGCAAAGATAAAGGACTCATTTGAACTTGCTAAGGATTGCTCTGCACATCCAATCACACTGGCCCACCTCATTCTGGACACTCCACTCACATCCACCACTGGTAAAAATGAACTTCAACTGGCACTTATCACAACAGCTACTGACTGTGTAGGTGCAGCCTTGCAATTCTAAAGAGACATGATTCATATCCTGGATGAGAAAATCTCGACTGTGACACTATCTAATGGTATTTCCCGATGAGTAATTGCTCGCTAAACAACATCTCACATGAGTAAACCAGCTGCACGTTTACCTCATGATGCGCGCACCTTAAGTGACTTGCAATCTACAGCTCTGCTAAAAAACGAGTAACTCAGTGCAGTCATAGGGTTGAGCTGCAGCACAGATCTACCTTTGTGGCCAGCAGCTAACTCTCTGTAAATAATAATCTGTGCATTGGCTAGTATTGCGAATTAACAAAATACACATGATTATAAAATGAAAGATAAATGAATAAATTAATAAAAAAGGTTGTATTTATCGTCTGTAACTCATGTAAATGACAGTTATGCTGCAAAATGTTTATTCAAGAAAGCACATCTATAATAAACGGAAAGTGATCCCACGACATCCAGTTAAAATATGGATAGAAACTAATGTTATGAAATGCAGTAAAGTGTTGAGTGCGTTTCGAAAATGGTAGCGGAATACCCAAGCTAAATATTCATGCAAGGTTCACTATAATTACGTTTATTTCGTGAACACAATGCACGAAATATTCACCACTTCAAAATAATTCAGAGTTCAACTGACAAATCACAAATTAACACACGTGAGATAATGGGCAGAAAATCATACCCTGTCTATTCTTAATTCCATAATGCAAGCGGAAGAAAGTAAAGAGCGTTTTAGCAGCCATTCACAACCCAGAATTAATCACCTACAATACTAAAAAAACTCGTGTCACCGCAGGCAAGTATGTCTTAAAATGTTCAGAATCGTTTCCTTGAGCCCTTCACTCGAAAAACGTCTCTCCCCCCTTGACTTCAGTGGTCTTCCGCCACTGCCTGCTTTTCCATTGTCTGAAGGCCGTCCCCACCAAAAACACGTCGTTCTGCAGTTCTAAAGACATAATTTGACTCAACTTGACCACTTCCAACACTAAGATTATATATTAGTACAATAGTTGAATGGGAAATGTTATAAACATGCGGTCACACTTAGATCATGTACAATAAAAGTAAATTATAGTTTGTTCACAAATAAATAAGACAGCGTTCTTGCACCAATGCACTCACATTAAGTGACATCAGATTGTAACTAAATTTTGTTTAAATAATTATTTATATGTGCTTGATAGAAGAGTCTTTTGGTTCTCTATGCGACTAACCACTTCTTAAATTACCATGATTTGTATTTGCTATTCTAATCAACAGTTAAATAAATATCTGGCAAAAATAGTAACATCTTCATGAAACAAATACTCAAATATGACAAGAAGACTATATTTTATACTCGAAATTTTGGAGAACATTTTCACATTCGCATAAATAAAGAGAGTTGGAGAATATACTTCACCCGTGAATGTTCTGAACATGAATAAATGGGTGGGGAAAGTTGCTCAAAATAAATATCATTCTTCAATTTCGTAAAACTAGAGGACCTTCTCACAAGTAGAGAACATTCTTCATTTTTTTTAAAAAAGTGGTCTCTGTAACAGATTTCGATCTGAGTAAATTCTGTTGAGGATAAAATTGATTAACTTTTTAGTACTCTTGGCAGAATTTATGTTGTTTGGAAGGTTAAAGAAAGATATGTAACCTGAAGAAATACTGAAGACAGAAACTGTAGGAATTTATACGGATTTAACAATAAAAATATTATTTATTAATCAAAACTTCCGGGGTGAATTGCCATGGTCCATATATAAAACTGCTTCTCCTTCCTGACGTTTCGTTGCCTACCATGGGCTACATCTTCTGAGGTGAGTTGGCAACTGGCTGTAAGGAGCTGGAGGTTCCGCTTATATAGAACTCCTAGATGGCGCCACCACTCATCACGTGCTATCGACTTTAAAACTATCTCTGGCTATTGTGGTTGATAATTCTTCCGGGTTATATGGCCATGGTCCATGGAATTCTTCTATTCCTAGCGTTTCATCCAATACTACGTTGGACATCCTCAGAGGTATGGCTGGTCCTGCTGAGTCCTGAGTACTTTTCACATTAATCTTTGGTATGAGACTCGAATAACTATCTATGTATTTAACAATAAGAAAAAGTTATGAAGTTCCTCTACATCGCCCCCTTGGGCGAATTGTCCGAAGAAATGTCAAATTTCGGGCAATGAGCCCAACCACTTCACACACTGGTAGTCCTTGACGCCTTAACACAAATACTTCAATTGCACTGTTCATCTCTTTAAGGGATTTCTCTTCACCACTTTGCTTATATAGTTCTGGTGCCAGCCCTGGCACTTAGCAATGAAAACAAAACATATACATTAGATCACACAAAATATACATTTACTTACATAACAAACACAATACTTACTACATCGTCGTTTACATCAAATATTTGGATACTACATTAAATTTTATTCAAGTCCATAGTTCAGTTCTTTATGATGGTTTGCAGCGTCATTGTTTCTACGTACATATAACATTTTCAGTCACACGTTGACAATAAAATTACATTTCACAAGTCTTTTCTATGATTCTACAATTACATTTTTGCTGAAAATAAGAAAGTTTCACAAGTACGTTGTATATTTTGATGTATCGATCTAGGCTGTAGGGTTAGCAAGGATATCTGGAGTAGTAAGTGGGACAAATTCTTCCTTATAGTTGCTTGTGCTCTCCACTGCCTCCCTCTTTTATACCAGGATCTATTTGATAATGTCCTTTCTGGGTTTTATAGTTGTCCCATCATGGGTAAGATAAACATGTAACAAATGATATTCACGGAGATTAGTACTTAGTCTGACTTAACACTGTTGTTGTTGTTGTGGTCTTCAGTCCTGAGACTGGTTTGATGCAGCTCTCCATGCTACCCTATCCTGTGCAAGCTTCTTCATCTCCCAGTACCTACTGCAACCTACATCCTTCTGAATCTGTTTAGTGTATTCATCTCTTGGTCTCCCTCTACAATTTTTACCCTCCAAGCTGCCCTCCAATACTAAATTGGTGATCCCTTGATGCCTCAGAACATGTCCTACCAACCGATCCCTTCTTCTAGTCAAGTCGTGCCAAAAAATCCTCTTCTCCCCAACCCTATTCAGTACCTCCTCATTAGTTATGTGATCTACCCATCTAATCTTCAGCGTTCTTCTGTAGCACCACATTTCGAAAGCTTCTATTCTCTTCTTGTCCGAACTAGTTATCGTCCATGTTTCACTTCCATACGTGGCTACGCTCCATACAAATACTTTCAGAAACGACTTCCTGACACTTAAATCTATACTCGATGTTAACAAATTTCTCTTCTTCAGAAACGCTTTCCTTGCCATTGCCAGTCTACATTTTATATCCTCTCTACTTCGACCATCATCAGTTATTTTGCTCCCCAAATAGCAAAACTCCTTTACTACTTTAAGGGTCTCATTTCCTAACCTAATTCCCTCAGCATCACCCGACTTAATTCGACTACATTCCATTATCCTCGTTTAGCTTTTGTTGATGTTCATCTTATATCCTCCTTTCAAGACATTGTCCATTCCATTCAACTGCTCTTCCAGGTCCTTTGCTGTTTCTGACAGAATTACAATGTCATCGGCGAACCTCAAAGTTTTTATTTCTTCTCCATGGATTTTAATAGCTACTCCGAATTTTTCTTTTGTTTGCTTCACTGCTTGCTCAATATACAGATTGAATAACATCGGGGAGAGGCAACACTAACATATACATAAACATAGGTGCTGTTCAATGAACATGGGTGTCGTTTTTATTTTCTAACGTGGGACGTAGATCATGAGCTGTAGTGGTAAGACTTTATTTAGTGGGTCAGGAAATCGTGTCTCTACACCTCTTTGCACTATGGTGATTGTCCATTTGAACGTAGATTTCACTTCCCATTCAAATTGTCCTCCTGCATCACGCCATCAGTCAATAACGTGTCAGTTACAAGTAACGGCACACGAAACAATTAGTCTGGTAGCATGCCTCGCGCCATTTGGAGACCAGTTGCCGTGCACATACCGACGGATAGTGATCCCGCGCGTGCCGTTCAATACATCTCTATAAAGTGTTTTCTACAGCTTTCGCAGCGTTTACGAAACTACTGCACCTGCTTCAACTCGTCGTACACCTTGACTGTGAGAAGGGACCACAGGGCACCTCCTACGTTCACTGCACGAAGGTAAGTACTGCACTTTATTCTTTAGCATGCCAACGGCACACTGTCCTATAATTTGCACAGATACCTGTACCGTAGCAGGCTTTCTCGATTTACCAAGTCTCCTTTATTTCGAAGTAGACGGCTTGTGGTATAAAACGTATTCTCACTTGCCTCTATGCGTATAACTCACATGTCACTGACACAGAATAACTCGAATAACTCATTGTCGTTGGGTAACTATACACTGGCCCGTTCATTTTCTACCCGTTCAAAAAAAATACCTGTAGCTCATGAGACTACAGTATAGTTTTTAGTATTTTAGTAGTTTACGCCCACGTTCGTTATTTGCCCATGTATTCTCTTTCCAAACTTTATCAGGGTACATATTGCTCAAAATGTTTCATTACACAAGTTGGTAGGTGAATGTGTTCACAGAAAATAGTGCCTCTAGTACTACACTTCGCGATCGCGATTCTATCTTACATCTCACAGGACATAAGAGAACACGTTTTCGAGAACAGCATCACTTCCCCTAATTTAGGATCGTGCTACAGATGCACTTATCCATTGAAACGACAATACAAAAAAGTGAATGCACAAAAAGTGCTTATAGAAATTGTCTCCAAATGAGGCAAAATCTGTTCATTAACTACCCGCGAGTTACTGGGAGGGGGGGGGGGGGAGAATTTCATCTTTAAGTCACCCAGACTTGTAACAACTCCTGGTACACACATCAAAAACAAGTAGAAAGAAATAAAAATACATGAATAAGTAAATCACTATACTTAAATTCACTCATAAATAGAAAATTAAAATGATAAGTAACACGAACAACCAATTGGTAATGAAGCTTGGCTGCTGTAAGCTGTACTGCTTTCTAAGTCTGTGTCTGTGTTTGTTCATGGTTTCTTGTGTGCATCATTGTATCATTGGTATGTGCACATTTTTTTTCTTTAATCGAACGTTACGTTAGTCATTCCTTACTCTACTTCTTCCACAAAATATCTTCAACTCAGATTTGATAAAATATTATAAACATAAGAGAAAATCAGTGTATGCTTTCCACTTGCCCGCGAAAGGCAAAGGTCCCGAGTTCGAGTCTCGGTCCGGCACACAGTTTTAATCTGCCAGGAAGTTTCATATCAGCGCACACTCCGCTGCAGAGTGAAAATCTCATTCTGGTCACCATAGATTCTTGGTACTTTCAAACCGAAGAAAAGACAAATTATTAAAATTCGCTGGTATTACTGAGTGTCAAGTAGTGTACTTCTCAGTGATCTTGGTAATATTTTATAACGTAGATCGTAAATCGTAGTGACATAAGAATAGCTTAGTTACTTCTCTTCGCCGATTGGAGTCTCGTAGCATCTCGATGAACGTCGCCTGTAAATAATTATGTTTGTTTCGGTATTACATAATTTCTCTGCCGGTCAGTTTCCTGTGTCTTACCTCGTACATATTTCTTTCTTTTTATTTTATTTTATAAGAATTGGTATTAAGTTTGCCTCAGATAACTTTAACGAATCGTACCTCAGCAGTGAACTTGCACTCAAACGTGTGTATAAAGTTGAAAAATTATTTGTATTCAGTAAGATCACAGTAGTTTTTATTCATAAGTTCTACATTTAGATGAACTTTATGTACATTAGGTTGTCGTGCGTATGGTATATAACACGCTAAACTTTCATTAGCAGCCAGAAATCATATCATCATCGCAGCATACAAAAAATTAATACCGTTTTGCTCGATGTATTCATAGATAAGCCTAGTGGTGTGGATACGTAAAAAAAAAAAAATTATTTCTCTGCAACATTACATGTACTTGGCGTGACCGTATACTTGTGTACCTTAGGGAGTCCAATATTTTCTGTAACTTACCCTGTACCTTGTAATCTTGATGCACAAGTGGCATAAAAAAAACTTTCAGCTTTGTTCTGAGGTCTGTGCTAATTGTTCGCTCCAGAATCCGTCGTACGTAAATTTAAAACTAAAATACCACTGTGATCATAAACTATTCAGTCAAGCCTTGCAAGTACATCCTGTGCTAACATTGCTTGTCATCAATTAAGTGTATGTCCTAGCTTGTTGTGACTTCTGAAATTTTCCCGGCGTATTTCTTCTTCTAATAATTTCCGGGTATGCAGCCGGATCCCGTCGACATTCTGCCACGATATTTCGGCCCAGAGACGTCCGGCCATCATCAGGTGAGTACACAACTACTGAAGAGCCCCCTACCTACCTGCACAATTGACTGAGGAAGATAGCCTCGACTGGGGGCGAAGTACTAGCGCAACAAGGCGCTTCACCTTCTGGCATGGCGGTTTGGCTAGGGAAATTACATGGCTTTATCGTGCTGCTTGACTCTTTGTGCATTTTTTTAAATTTTTTTTTACAGTTGAAAGAATAGTCAGAGCGATAGTTTAAGAAGTGGGAAAACGAATGGCCCGATTGACTGGCCCGTTTTTTTTTTTTTTTTTTTTTTTTTTAGGAAAGAAGTCAGGACAGTAGAAGGGACAGTAGAAGAGTGGGGGAAAACGAACGGCCCATTGACTAGCCGGGACTTACGATTAAATTACAGAATAAAGGAGAGTAGGAGGAATAGTGAGAGTTAGTGAAAGCGAAAGGCCATTATCCTGGCCACTTCTTCTTCATAGCGGCGTCTTGATGGTGGTGGTAGTCAGTCTTGAAGTGGTGGAATGGGGGGAGGGGAAGAGAAAGAAGTCAGAGGGTGACAGATGAAGAAGTGGAAAGTGGAAGGGCCTATAATGATTAGGCCAACATTGGGGGTAGTGTGGGTGGGAGGGGGGTGGCGTGTTGAGGGGAGTGAATGACATTACATGTTGGGGGGAATGATCTATGGTGTGAGGGAGGTAGTTGTCATGAGATGAGGTGGTTGGTGCATGCGAAGTCATGGGGGGCGAAATAAAAGGTCGGGCCATCGAGTGGTGGCTAGACGGTGAACACGGGTGCCCAGGGAAAGGATTAAGGGATTAGGTGAGTGACGGGTTTGTTGGTAAAAGGAGTAGGCTGCGGAGAGGATGCGGGTACGAAGGAGTGGCACTTCAGTCAGGATGTGGAGCTCTTGGGTTGGGAAGTTGAAGGGGAGACGGAGGGCACGCCGGAGAGCCCGGTTCTGGACGGTTTGGAGTCGGCGGAGGTGGGTGGGGGCAGCATTGCCCTACACCACCGCCACGTATTGAAGGATGGGGCGAACGAGGGAGGTGTACAATCTCACGGCAAGGTGGGGGGGGGGGGGAGTGAAGAGGTTGGGTTGATGAGAGGGTAGAGCAGGCATAGCCGCCCCATTGCTTTACGGCGCACGTCATCTATGTGGGGGCGCCAGGTAAGGCGTTGGTCCAGGGTAACACCCAAGTACTTAGCAGTACGAGTCCAGGGGACTGGTGTACCAAGGAGCATCACCTGAGGGAGCTGAATGGGAATATGGCGTCGGCAGATGATAAGGGCTTGGGTTTTGGAGGGATTAAATGCCAGACGCCAGGTCCTAGCCCAATCGGTTAGGGAATCTGTAGCCCCCTGGAGCCGCTGTTGAAGAACTGCCGCACTCCGAGAACGAGAGAAGAGTGCAGTGTCATCTGCATAGAGAGCTAAATGTACCCTCGGCGCAGAGGGCAGATCAGCTGTTAAGAGGGAGTAGAGTAGCAGTCCAAGTACGCTGCCTTGTGGTACTCCTGCCCTGATGCGTCGTCGTGTGGATTTCCCGTCAGAGATCCTAACGTGGAGGGTGCGACCTTCCAGGTATGTGGCTATTAGCCCTACATGGGACACTGGGAAGCCAAGGGAAAATAATTTGTAGAGCAGCCCTTCGTGCCATACCGAGTCAAACGCTCTGGACACGTCGAGGAGTATGGCCCCAAAGTACTCCCTATGTTCTATGGCGTCCAGTGCCTCTTCTACAAGGCGCAGGAGTTTGTGAGTGGTTGCGTGTCCCTGCCTGAAGCCAAACTGCTCATCAGGGAGGACTCGTTCTCGGGCAGTGTGGATGAGCAGTCGTTTAAGATACAGCCTCTCGAACACCTTGGAGATGGCGGGCAAGAGGCTGATAGGGCGGTAGCTGGCAGGGGAACGAAGATCCTTCCCAGCCTTGGGTATGGCGACCACTTCAGCGTGTTTCCAGGCAGTGGGATATTGCCTGGTTGTGAGGATGTTGTTGAATGTGGCCATCAGGATGGGAATAGAAGCTGGGGGTAGTTGCTTGAGGAGGGCATTTGTCAGCTTATCGGGGCCACCAGCTTTCTTGGATTTGAGGTACCGCAATTGCAGTTCAGCCTCATCTTCGTTAATGGGGGTGATTTCATCCTCAGGGTCCTGGACAGCAAGGAGTTGAGGGAGGCGTGCCGTTACCAGGCGAATATGGTCAGGGTCAACGGGGTCATTGACCGGGGTGAAGCTGTGCGCGAAGACATCAGCCAAGGCGTTAGCCTTGGCGTCTGGTTCAGACACAAAGTCATTGCCGACCTGGAGTGGGGGAATCCGTTGCCCTCGTCTCAGAAGGCTTTTTGTGAGCCGCCAAGTGGACGGGTCACTCAGGTCAATGGCAGAGATTTTGTTCTCCCATGCCTGATTGCGGTGGTCTTGCACCGCAGCCTTGATTTGGCGCTGTAGTCTATTGATGAGGCACTTGGTTGCCGGGTTCCGAGTGAGCTGCCATTCTCGGATGATCCGGTTTTTCTCTGTGATGAGAGCAAGGATGTGTGGGGGGAGTGGACACAGATGGTCTGGGGGCCGGTGCGGACGGTGAGGGGTCGCTGCTGTTGCAGCATCTAGGACAATGGTGGTGAGGTGTATGAGGGTACGATCTGCATCCGTTTGATCGGCAGCAGGGATTGTAGGCAGGGCTGCGTCGACCCGTCTTTGGTAGGACTGCCAGTCAATACCGCGGATGTTCAGGCCTTCGCTCGACACGGCCAAGGTTCCAACGAGATCGATGGAACAGATGACCAGTCGGTGGTCGGAGGCTAGAGCGATGTGGGTGGCTGCAGTGATGGGGTGGGGTAGACCTTTCACCACTGCGATATCTAAGACATCTGGGAGACGTCCTCCAGAAGGGTAGATGGTGGGGTCGAGTGGGCCGATAGTGCAGGCATGATGCCACTCAGCGACATGGAGGAGTCGACGACCTGAAGTGTTTGTTAATCTACTGTTCCAGGCAGCATGTTTGGCATTGAAGTCACCGCCAACGAAGACGTCGTTGCCGAGCGACAGCAATGCTTCATAGTCCGGCGTTTCAAGAGGGCCTCGTGGTGGTCTATAGAGAGCCACAAACGTGATGGGACCCCTCGCCGTGTGGACAACAACGCCAGTGGCTTCCACAGTGTTAAGTGGAGGGAGGGGAATGGGTGGTGGCGGTGGGAGTTACGCACGTACACCGCCGTGCCACCATAGGCGGTGGGCCTGTCTGTCCTGTAACAGGAGTAGTTTGCTACATGGACAAGAACACCGGGTTTGAGGTGTGTCTCTGCAACAAGGCAAATATCAACCCTCTCATCAAGGAGGAACTGTCGGAACTCGCCCTGTTGTTTGGGGAGACCATTGGCGTTCCAGATCATGGCTGTCAATCTGTGGTGTCTAATAGCCATGATTGGTTTGTATGGGAGTGGTGGTGCTGATGGGGGACATGGATTGGGAGAGGGCGGTGGCAAGTTGGTGTGGGATGGTTTGGAGGAGGGAGTTGAATGTGGTGGAGATGGCTGAGGTCAGTGCCTCAACAACAGTGGCAATGAGGTCACCAAGGTGGGTGGGAACAGAGGAGGGGGTGGGGAGAGGGTGCTGCTGAGATTGTACCAGGGAGGGAGAGGGGGTAGCAGTGCTTAACGCCTGCTGATGGGATGGGGAAGGAACAGCGGAGCGTGACACCCGCTGTGAGGAGGGGGAAGCAGTGCTTGACACCTGCTCGGTAGGGAGGTGAGGGAAGGCTGTTGGGTGGGTGGGATAGGGGTGGAGAGGAGGGGGGGGTGGGTAGGAGCCCAGAGGGGCGGGATGGGAGCGAGACGCATGAAGGGGGTGGGTCCGAGGCGCCGACCCTACCAGGGCACCAGAGTAACTGGCGCCTGGGCGGGTCGCCGCTGATGGCCCTGAAAATCGTTTCTGGCTTGCCTTGAAAGACTTGATTTTTGGGCAGCCCACGTAACTGCCCGTGTGATTCCCGCCACAGCGGGCACAGGTGGGGGGGGGGGGGGGGCGTCTCGAAGTTTGGTGCACTCCGAGGAGGCGTGACCACCAGCACACTTCATGCAACGCACCTCGCGGGTGCAGTCACCCGCGAAGTGCGCCAGTCCCTGGCAGCGATAGCATACCAGTATCATCCTCCTGGAGCGCGGTTTCTCTATCGTCACACTAACGTGATTGAGGAGCGAGAGGGTTAGGAAGTGGCGGTTCTCCGGCGTGTCAGGGGCGGAGACGAAGAAGAGTGAGGTGGGGCGTCGGGTTCGAGGGGAAATGATCCTGGATATAACAGAAGTTGTGATGTTTAATGACGCAAGTGCCTTCCTCAGGTCATCATCAGAGTACTCTATGGGGAGCCCTCTGACAACAACCCGGAGGCGGCGGGTTTTTGTAGGGGGGGTGGAGACACCTATTTTGAGCTTGCTGAAGATAGCAAGGGTCTTCATAAGGTCTGAGGGGGACTGGAGATTCAGACGATAATTATCATTGCCTGACCATTTTAATCGGAAGGGGTACTCAGTGTGAGCAATTAGGATGTCTTCAAGATCTTTCAAGGGTCCCTTGTGTTGTAAGTAGATGGGTGGGGGGGCAAGAGGGGTGGCTGATGGTGGGGGGGGGGCGGGGGAGTGGGGGGGGGGGTCTGCGGCACCATCAATAGCCGCGAATGTGTTGCTGATGGGTACGTCCATCAGTGACGTGGTGAACTGGTGACGAGGTGCCGTTTTGCGCGGCACCTGGAAGCCCTCCGCGTCAACAATGGCCTTTTTCTTCTTGGAGAGTCCGCATTCAGCGGGCTGAGTGGCCTCAGAGTCTGATGAGGAGGCTAACTGCCGCTTCCGACGCTCAGCGACCGGGCGCCGATGGTCATCATCAAACTCCATCGCGCTCCCGTCATCGCTGTCATCGGCCGCGGCAGCCATGTTCGGGTAGAGGAGGGCCTGACGCCGAACAGGGTCGACCTGCTGGCCCCCCTCCTCTGCGGCGTCGTGGAGGGCAATCAGCTGTTCTTCCAGTCCCTCCATTAAGTCAGCGTCTGACATCACTGACGACGCGATGTCGTCGTTGGGTGCCGGATGCGGTTTAGGAACGCATATAGCGTCCTCTAAGTCCGGCATGTCGAGTGGCGGTCGGGCGGGGGGGGGGGGGGAGGGGGGAGCGAGATCTAGAACGCGGCGCACGCGGGCTTGTCCCACATGAAGGGGGCCCTGATGCGCAGTTTTCCCTAATCGCCCTAGGTGCAGTTTCATTGATGACTGCATCAATGAAACTGCGACCGGGAGTGGCAGGGGAGGGGCAGAAGACTGTGGATGTGATGGTTGTGGTGGTAATGGTTGTGGTCGTGCTGGTGGAGGTGCAGATTGCGGCGGTCATAGGCAGCGCAATAACGCCGCCGGCTGCGGCTGTCTTCGTCCGTTTCGTAGGCCCAGTCGTCACCGTCGTCGAGTGCGTGGTCGTTGTAGGTGGGGGGCCGGATGGGGCCGCCGACAGAGCAAGCTCCGCTGGACGGCGATCCGCCACACCCGTCGCATCAGGACACACGTCTGTCTCCCCCGGCATTCCAGCTCGGAATGCTGAAGAGCCCATTTTTTTTTTTCTTTATTATGATTTCATGCCCCGCCCCATATGGGCAGGGGAGGGCTGTCAGCAGCACAATCCGCCGCTCTTCAGCCGAGTGACATGACAACTAAAACAAGAATAAAATAATACATACATAAGGAGGTAAAAAAGGGGAACATGTTAGTAAGGGGAGAAAATGGAGGTAAAAATACACTGACATGTAGACGTTCATTGGGGACAGTTAAAAAAGTCACCAGAAGGTTAAAAAACACAGTTGGCGATTCTTAAAACACAGAGAAGACACTGGATGCGCATGCACAGGTTAAAAGTTGGCCACAGTATTAAAAACACTCCGAAACAACACACTTAAAACTCACTTGGAGCACACATGACGAAGAATAAAACTACCAGGCGGGACCTGCCGAGGGAAAGGTCAGAGAGGATGGAAAAGGAGGGGAGAGCATGGGGCAGCTGGGGAAGCGGCGGGATGAAGAGAGGAGGGGCAACCGTGGGTTCACGAAGAGGCAGGAGACACATGGGGCGGGAGAGGAAAAGGGAAGACAGGGCAGGAGGGAGTGCAGAGACACTGAAAGAAGGCACAAGAGATGGACGGAGAGTAGGAGGGGAAATCCGCTCAGAAGGAGGGAGGGGGAGGAGAGGGACCCCTGAGGAGGAGGCAGGAAGAGGGGGTTAGAGTTGGTAGGAAGGGTAGATGTCAGGGCGAAGCTCATCATCCGGGAGTGGTAGACGGTGGAAGTTGTGTTGGGAAAGGAGATGGAGGGTGTGGAGATGGAGAGAGGGAGGGACACAACGGTAAAGGCGCGGCAACTGGTTGGGAGTGGAGAGGAAGGGAGACACCAGGGGGTGAGGGGGATTAAGGCAGCGGACAATATATAGTGTGCGGATGTGTTCAAGGAAAAGGAGAAGGTAGGGGAAGGGGATGAGGTCATAGAGGATGCGCGTGGGGGACAGAAGGCGGATGCGGAAGGCGAGGCGGAGCGCATGGCGTTCGTAGATTTGGAGGGCTTTATAGAACCGGGGAGGGGCGGAAATCCAAGCGATGCTGGCATAACAAAGGATGGGGCGGATCATGGATTTGTAGGTGTGAAGGATGGTGGAAGGATGCAGACCCCACGTCTGGCCGGACAGGAGTTTCAGGAGGCGGAGGCGGTTGTGAGCTTTGTTTTGGATGGTAAGGAGATGGGGAGTCCAGGTGAGGTGGCAGTCGAGTGTGAGGCCAAGGTATTTGAGGGTAGGAGTGAGGTGGATAGGACGGCCGTAAATGGTGAGGTAGAAATCATGGAGGCGGAAGGAGCGGGTGGTGTGGCCTATGATGATCGCCTGGGTCTTGGAGGGATTAACACGGAGGAACCACTGGTTGCACCAAGCGCTGAATTGGTCAAGGTGGGTTTGGAGGGTACGTTGAGACCGTTGAAGGGTAGGATAAAGGGCTAGGAAGGCAGTGTCATCAGCGAACTGGAGAAGATGAACAGGAGGGGAAGGTTTGGGCATATCAGAAGTGTACAGGAGATAGAGGAGAGGGGAAAGGACAGAACCTTGGGGCACGCCGGCAGAAGGGTAGAAAGTACGGGAGTTGGAATTGTGGATAGTCACATAGGAGGGACGATGGGAGAGGAAGGAAGCAACGAGACGGACGAAGTTGATGGGGAGAGCATAGGTCTGGAGTTTGAAAAGGAGCCCGGGATGCCAGACATGGTCATAGGCGTTCTGGAGATCAAGGGAAACAAAGATAGCAGAGCGACGGGAGTTAAGTTGGAGGGAAAGAAGATGGGTAAGGTTAAGGAGCTGGTCGTCAGCAGAGAAGGAAGGCCGGAAGCCACATTGGGTAAGAGGAAGGAGGCGGTGCTGGTTAAGGTGGCGGTGGATACGGCAAGAGAGGATGGCCTCAAAGACCTTACTGAACATGGAGGTGAGGCAGATGGGACGATAGGAAGAGGTAGCAGAGGGGGGTTTGTTAGGCTTATGGAACAGCAGGACACGGGAAGTCTTCCACAGGTCAGGGTAAAATCCAGTGGAGAGGAGGACATTGTACAGGGTAGCAAGGACAGACAGGAAGGATGGAGGGGATTCCTTGAGGTGACGATAGGTGACGCCATCATGACCAGGGGCGGTGTTGCGTTTGGAGCGGAGGACGAGTGTGATGTCTTGCAAGAGCCCAGGTGCAGTCACGGTATTTATGCCGAATCTCGCGCAAGCGAAATGTACTGGCATCCTACAGCGCATGCGTCAGGTGTTGACATGCGCAGCATAGCCGAGTTGTACGTGCTGCCCTCGGTGGTGAAAATAAAGGTTCATCTAGTCATTGAGTATCGAATGACACTGTCGATTCTGCTGTGATTGTATAATTTTAATAACAGAATTCCAATTTTTATCCAGCTGAAAGCCGTTGTCACGATTTATAAGATTATTGGCAAGACGTATTTCCACTGATTCCTTGATTATAAAATATATACCGCCTAAATTCCGCGACTGCACCTGGGCTCTTCAGTAGTTGTGTACTCACCTGATGATGGCCGTACGTCTCTGGGCCAAAATATCGTGGCAGAATGTCGACGGGATCCGGCTGCATACCCGGAAATTATTAGAAGATGTCCTAGCTTGCTTGTGTGTTGTGTCCACAGATACTGACAAATGTAAACAGAAATAGTGAAATGCTCTGATGCACGTAGCTGTATAAGATATACTTACATTACCCTAATCGTATTCCTTCTGTTTACCATAGGTTACTTATTTCACTCATGTGCATAGATAGATGTAAAGTGTGATATTTGAACATGGTAGAATTTTCTCAAGTCTGTGTGCATAGAGTCCTTTGATTTTACCATTGAGGAGTACAATAATGTACAGACCAGTATACCTTATTTGCCAGTTAGCGTTTTTCTTGGTTAACAGAGAAGATTTCACATGGGTCTTAAGTAATACATTTTCTCTAACCACAAATCTGGTAACACCAGGTAGCTGTCTGTCAAAATGTTTCCTACGGCGTTGAGCTTGTTCTGTAATAGAGATCAATATCTGTCTTATCTTGGATCGCCCCCCCCCCCCCCCCCCCCCCCCCCCCCCCCCCCCCCCCCCCCCCCCCCCCCCGACTACCCATGGTAAACATTGGGGAGCACAATGAGGCCTCGTTTAGTTTAACGTCCCAGTATTACTGTTTATAGGTGTTTCGTTTGTCACTTCTGTCATGTTCACTCCCGACGTGTTGTTCCTCTGTTGCGCATTCCGATCATGATTCTGCCCTGAGTTTATAGGCGTAATGTTATTTTGAGCTTGGGACTGATAGGGTTGATTACTAATAAGGTACTGCAACTACACATTTCGTGGGTCAGCCGTGTTGTTGTTGCTAAATTGAGGCTGAAAATCACTGTAAGCGTTACCCCACTGATTCCCGTTATCGTTTATATTCCAATTTCGTTTCCAGTTACCGGAGTAGCCAGAGTAGTTTCTGTCACCATTTTTTCTTTTCCTTTTATACCCTGAGTTAAAATTTTGGTTATAGTTATTACTAAAATTGCCCCCCGAACTCGGGCGTGGCATACGCGCTGCTGCGGCGGAATCGACAAAAGCCGGTCGTGACTCCGCCGCGCACGCAACATTGTTGACGCCGTACTGTGGCTGGCTGTGCGTAGGCTGGTTGCCACCACTGCTACGGAAATTATTTTGGTTGGTGTGGCTCTATCTCGCATTTTCATTAATTAAGTCAATAGACTCTAAGAGAGATAGAAAATACTCCAAATTGCTTTCGGGTACTTGTACTAGGTTTTCCCGAATATTAAGCGGTAGTTTAGCTTTCAGAATGCGTAAGACGTCAGTGTATGTCACTGGCTCATCTCAGAACCTCGTCTTATTTAAGTATTTTTCAAAATACTTTCGCAATGATCCAAATTGTGGATTATATTGTTCAGGGTCGAATAGGGCTTTTCTTAATCTCTCTTGAACGCCATGTGACCAGTACCTCGAAAGAAGCGCGCTTTCAAACTGTTCTAATGCCTGACAAGTTTCTGACATTTCCATCGCCCTTAACGCTCCATCGCCTTGGACATAACCGTAACGTATATTATCTGTTCCGACCACGTTTTAGGCAGTACATTTTTGAATGACTTAATAAAAATTACTGGATGCACAGATTTTTTTCAGGGATAAACACTTGAAATTGCCGGTGTTTTATAAAACTCTTTTCTAACAAAACTGATGACAAAGTGGGTTCAGCTATCTGCTATTTCTTTCGTCACGGTGTCGTTGGTTACCGTACATCTCATAATTTGGTGAATACACATGTACCGGGTGATCAAAAAGTCAGTATAAATTTGAAAACTGAATAAATCACGGAATAATGTAGATAGAGAGGTACAAATTGACACACATGCTTGGAATAACATAGGGTTTTATTAGAACCAAAAAAAATACAAACGTTCAAAAAATGTCCGACAGATGGCGCTTCATCTGATCAGAATAGCAATAATTACCATAACAAAGTAAAACAAAGCAAAGATGATGTTCTTTACAGGAAATGCTCAATATGTCCACCATCATTCCATCATTCCTCCACAATAACCGTAGTCGAGGAATAATGTTGCGAACAGCACTGTAAAACATGTCCGGAGTTATGGTGAGGCATTGGCGTCGGATGTTGTCTTTCAGCATCCCTAGAGATGTCGGTCGATCACGATAAACTTGCGACTTCAGGTAATCCCAAAGCCAATAATCGCACGGACTGAGGTCTGGGGACCTGGGAGGCCAAGCATGACGAAAGTGGCGGCTGAACACACGATCATCACCAAACGACTCGCGCAAGAGATTCCGTGGTTTATTAAGTTTTCAAATTTATACTGACTTTCCCCCCCCCCCCCCCCCCCCCCCATGAACCATGGACCTTGCCGTTGGTGGGGAGGCTTGCGTGCCTCAGCGATACAGATAGCCGTACCGTAGGTGCAACCACAACGGAGGGGTATCTGTTGAGAGGCCAGACAAACGTGTGGTTCCTGAAGAGGGGCAGCAGCCTTTTCAGTAGTTGCAAGGGCAACAGTCTGGATGATTGACTGATCTGGCCTTGTAACAATAACCAAAACGGCCTTGCTGTGCTGGTACTGCGAACGGCTGAAAGCAAGGGGAAACTACAGCCGTAATTTTTCCCGAGGGCATGCAGCTTTACTGTACGATTAAATGATGATGGCGTCCTCTTGTGTAAAATATTCCGGAGGTAAAATAGTCCCCCATTCGGATTTCCGGGCGGGGACTACTCAAGAGGATGTCGTTATCAGGAGAAAGAAAACTGGCGTTCTACGGATTGGAGCGTGGAATGTCAGATCCCTTAATCGGGCAGGTAGGTTAGAAAATTTAAAAAGGGAAATGGATAGGTTAAAGTTAGATATAGTGGGAATCAGTGAAGTTCGGTGGCAGGAGGAACAAGACTTCTGGTCAGGTGACTACAGGGTTATAAACACAAAATCAAATAGGGGTAATGCAGGAGTAGGTTTAATAATGAATAGGAAAATAGGAATGCGGGTAAGCTACTACAAACAGCATAGTGAACGCATTATTGTGGCCAAGATAGATACGAAGCCCACGCCTACTACAGTAGTACAAGTTTATATGCCAACTAGCTCTGCAGATGACGAAGAAATTGAAGAAATGTATGATGAAATAAAAGAAATTATTCAGATTGTGAAGGGAGACGAAAATTTAATAATCTTGGGTGACTGGAATTCGAGTGTAGGAAAAGGGAGAGAAGGAAACGTAGTAGGTGAATATGGATTGGGGGACAGAAATGAAAGAGGAAGCCGCCTGGTCGAATTTTGCACAGAGCACAACATAATCATAACTAACACTTGGTTTAAGAATCATGAAAGAAGGTTGTATACATGGAAGAACCCTGGAGATACTAAAAGGTATCAGATAGATTATATAATGGTAAGACAGAGATTTAGGAACCAGGTTTTAAATTGTAAGACATTTCCAGGGGCAGATGTGGACTCTGACCACAATCTATTGGTTATGACCTGTAGATTAAAACTGAAGAAACTGCAAAAAGGTGGGAATTTAAGGGGATGGGACCTGGATAAACTAAAAGAACCAGAGGTTGTACAGAGATTCAGGGAGAGCATAAGGGAGCAATTGACAGGAATGGGGGAAATAAATACAGTAGAAGAAGAATGGGTAGCTTTGAGGGATGAAGTAGTGAAGGCAGCAGAGGATCAAGTAGGTAAAAAGACTAGGGCTAGTAGAAATCCTTGGGTAACAGAAGAAATATTGAATTTAATTGATGAAAGGAGAAAATATAAAAATGCAGTAAGTGAAACAGGCAAAAAGGAATACAAACGTCTCAAAAATGAGATCGACAGGAAGTGCAAAATGGCTAAGCAGGGATGGCTAGAGGACAAATGTAAGGATGTAGAGGCCTATCTCACTAGGGGTAAGATAGATACCGCCTACAGGAAAATTAAAGAGGCCTTTGGAGATAAGAGAACGACTTGTATGAATATCAAGAGCTCAGATGGAAACCCAGTTCTAAGCAAAGAAGGGAAAGCAGAAAGGTGGAAGGAGTATATAGAGGGTTTATACAAGGGCGATGTACTTGAGGACAATATTATGGAAATGGAAGAGGATGTAGATGAAGATGAAATGGGAGATATGATACTGCGTGAAGAGTATGACAGAGCACTGAAAGACCTGAGTCGAAACAAGGCTCCCGGAGTAGACAATATTCCATTGGAACTACTGACGGCCGTGGGAGAGCCAGTCCTGACAAAACTCTACCATCTGGTGAGCAAGATGTATGAAACAGGCGAAATACCCTCAGACTTCAAGAAGAATATAATAATTCCAATCCCAAAGAAAGCAGGTGTTGACAGATGTGAAAATTACCGAACTATCAGCTTAATAAGTCACAGCTGCAAAATACTAACACGAATTCTTTACAGACGAATGGAAAAACTAGTAGAAGCCAACCTCGGGGAAGATCAGTTTGGATTCCGTAGAAACACTGGAACACGTGAGGCAATACTGACCTTACGACTTATCTTAGAAGAAAGATTAAGGAAAGGCAAACCTACGTTTCTAGCATTTGTAGACTTAGAGAAAGCTTTTGACAATGTTGACTGGAATACTCTCTTTCAAATTCTAAAGGTGGCAGGGGTAAAATACAGGGAGCGAAAGGCTATTTACAATTTGTACAGAAACCAGATGGCAGTTATAAGAGTCGAGGAACATGAAAGGGAAGCAGTGGTTGGGAAGGGAGTAAGACAGGGTTGTAGCCTCTCCCCGATGTTATTCAATCTGTATATTGAGCAAGCAGTAAAGGAAACAAAAGAAAAATTCGGAGTAGGTATTAAAATTCATGGAGAAGAAATAAAAACTTTGAGGTTCGCCGATGACATTGTAATTCTGTCAGAGACAGCAAAGGACTTGGAAGAGCAGATGAATGGAATGGACAGTGTCTTGAAAGGAGGATATAAGATGAACATCAACAAAAGCAAAACAAGGATAATGGAATGTAGTCTAATTAAGTCGGGTGATGCTGAGGGAATTAGATTAGGAAATGAGGCACTTAAAGTAGTAAAGGAGTTTTGCTATTTGGGGAGCAAAATAACTGATGATGGTCGAAGTAGAGAGGATATAAAATGTAGGCTGGCAATGGCAAGGAAAGCGTTTCTGAAGAAGAGAAATTTGTTAACATCGAGTATAGATTTAAGTGTCAGGAAGTCATTTCTGAAAGTATTCGTATGGAGTGTAGCCATGTATGGAAGTGAAACATGGACGATAAATAGTTTGGACAAAAAGAGAATAGAAGCTTTCGAAATGTGGTGCTACAGAAGAATGCTGAAGATTAGATGGGTAGATGACATAACTAATGAGGAAGTATTGAATAGGATTGGGGAGAAGAGAAGTTTGTGGCACAACTTGACCAGAAGAAGGGATCGGTTGGTAGGACATGTTCTGAGGCATGAAGGGATCACCAATTTAGTATTGGAGGGCAGCGTGGAGGGTAAAAATCGTAGAGGGAGACCAAGAGATGAATACACTAAGCAGATTCAGAAGGATGTAGGTTGCAGTAGGTACTGGGAGATGAAAAAGCTTGCACAGGATAGAGTAGCATGGAGAGCTGCATCAAACCAGTCTCAGGACTGAAGACCACAACAACAACAACAACAACAACAACTGACTTTTTGATCACCCGGTACATTCGCGGTAGGATAGTCACTAACTGCACTATCGCTCTTGCCTGAGGGTATGTTATCAAGCTCTTCTGCGTGTTGGTCTCGTTCTTTAATTGTAGTAAGTTTCGTGTTTAGTTGCTCGACTATTTGATTCTGCCAGCCTGGTAAGTCCTGTGTCAAAGTTTTCTGTATCTGGTCTATGTCAGTTTGCAGTTCAACTACAGATGTACTTATTGCTTTTTGTAACTCTGTTTCTAGAGCACAGTTTATGTGTGTGTCTTTTTCTTTTAAAAAATCCTCAAATTGCTGTTTTGTCATGTCTTCTACTTTATTTACAGCTTCCTGCATTTTTGTATTGAGCTCTGTTTGCTGTACACTCATAGCATTGAAATTTTCAGTTAACTTACGTATCTGATGTGGCACATCCTTAACTGTAGTTTTCAAATGATCAATATCCTGATTCATGGAATTTTAATCTTCACGCACCACTTCTATTACCTGATCCGCTACCACTCTTTAGTTGTGTCGTCAGGTTATTGTGCATATCAGTAAGGTTTTTTACATCACTGTCTAGCTTGTTCATTTGAGCTGTTACATTCCCAATCTGTGTTGTGACATTGTCTACCTGCGTAGTGACATTGCTTATTTGTGCTGTAACATTTTCTGTCTGTGTGTTCATTTGGGCTGTTTCATTCCCTACCATCGTTGTGACAATTTCTGTCTGTGCATTCGTTTGGGCTGTTATCTGAGTTACAAATTGTGACATCAAATCTATCTGCGTTACTCCAAACATTTGCATAATAACTGGCTCTACCGCACCTTGTACATTTGCGGAATCCGGAACAGTTTCCTAAGTTGACACATTACCGTCTGTCGCTTGCGACGGAGTACCACCAGTCGCTGCGACTGCGTTATCAGTATCTGCAATTTTTTCTGCCTCTAGGTTGAGCAATTGACTCCTCGTCGGATGAATTATCCATCATTTTGGTTTGTGATCTTAATTTCACCATGGCTGTATATAACTCTAAACCAACAAGCAGCCGATCTTCACTACTATTGCGGCTCGTACTACACGTAAACAAACCACAGATGAGGTCGCGCTCGTTCGTGAAATTCAACGTAGTAAAACATGTCTCTGGTGAAACAGTAGACTAATAAGTGACTTATACTTTTGATACATTCGTGTATGATATATTTACACAATCTACAAAACTACCAAAAAAAGAAATTTTGAAAAAGTATGTGCTACGCAGTGGGTGTCGGAAAAATGCAATTCAGTCCCTCATTTACGATCAACCAAAAGCGTAGTAGTGCTGTTGCTCTTACCTTACGTATTTTCTTTTGCCGGTCGATTTTCTTGGTAGTCGGTTTAAAGTTTAACGTTCCAAAAGTGCCTTCTTTTCCAAATTTTTTGAAATAAATATTTGTAAATTTTATGGACTGATTTCGGTAATAATTTTTTTATCTGGTACGCAGCTGGCGTAACATGTAACAGAAACAATTAATTGTAGTCGTAATAATGGATGGAAAAAAATGCTTAAATATTTCAACGTAAAATTTGTACTAATTTTTTCTGAAACGAAGGTCATGGCACTCGGTCGCCATTGTAACCACCCTGTTAAATTGTTGGAAGTTTAGTCAGTCGGTGTCGTAATTTTGAAATAAGAGTTGTTATCGTGGTCGTGTAATAAGTATTTCGCGTGAAGCGCCGTTGCGACACAGGCAAAGGTCAACTGTGGAAACTAAGCCACTGGATATTAGAAGTAACGTTATTATAGAATACGCCCGACTGACTCCACAAAGGCGGCCGGAGTGGCCAAGCAGTTCTAGGCGCTACAGTCTGGAACCGCGCGACCGCTACGATCGCAGGCTCGAATCCTGCATCGAGCATGGCTGTGTGTGATGTCCTTAGGTTAGTTAGGTTTAAGTAGTTCTAAGTTCTAGGGGACTGATGACCTCAAAAGTTAAGTCCCATAGTGCTCGGAGCCATTTGAACCATTTTTTGACTCCACAAAATAAGAGGGCACGTACATTCGCGAGTGAGTGGGTCAAAATAAGAATTAATACCGTAAGGGAAATGGGTCATAAATATACACTCCTGGAAATGGAAAAAAGAACACATTGACACCGGTGTGTCAGACCCACCATACTTGCTCCGGACACTGCGAGAGGGCTGTACAAGCAATGATCACACGCACGGCACAGCGGACACACCAGGAACCGCGGTGTTGGCCGTCGAATGGCGCTAGCTGCGCAGCATTTGTGCACCGCCGCTGTCAGTGTCAGCCAGTTTGCCGTGGCATACGGAGCTCCATCGCAGTCTTTAACACTGGTAGCATGCCGCGACAGCGTGGACGTGAACCGTATGTGCAGTTGACGGACTTTGAGCGAGGGCGTATAGTGGGCATGCGGGAGGCCGGGTGGACGTACCGCCGAATTGCTCAACACGTGGGGCGTGAGGTCTCCACAGTACATCGATGTTGTCGCCAGTGGTCGGCGGAAGGTACACGTGCCCGTCGACCTGGGACCGGACCGCAGCGACGCACGGATGCACGCCAAGACCGTAGGATCCTACGCAGTGCCGTAGGGGACCGCACCGCCACTTCCCAGCAAATTAGGGACACTGTTGCTCCTGGGGTATCGGCGAGGACCATTCGCAACCGTCTCCATGAAGCTGGGCTACGGTCCCGCACACCGTTAGGCCGTCTTCCGCTCACGCCCCAACATCGTGCAGCCCGCCTCCAGTGGTGTCGCGACAGGCGTGAATGGAGGGACGAATGGAGATGTGTCGTCTTCAGCGATGAGAGTCGCTTCTGCCTTGGTGCCAATGATGGTCGTATGCGTGTTTGGCGCCGTGCAGGTGAGCGCCACAATCAGGACTGCATACGACCGAGGCACACAGGGCCAACACCCGGCATCATGGTGTGGGGAGCGATCTCCTACACTGGCCGTACACCACTGGTGATCGTCGAGGGGACACTGAATAGTGCACGGTACATCCAAACCGTCATCGAACCCATCGTTCTACCATTCCTAGACTGGCAAGGGAACTTGCTGTTCCAACAGGACAATGCACGTCCGCATGTATCCCGTGCCACCCAACGTGCTCTAGAAGGTGTAAGTCAACTACCCTGGCCAGCAAGATCTCCGGATCTGTCCCCCATTGAGCATGTTTGGGACTGGATGAAGCGTCGTCTCACGCGGTCTGCACGTCCAGCACGAACGCTGGTCCAACTGAGGCGCCAGGTGGAAATGGCATGGCAAGCCGTTCCACAGGACTACATCCAGCATCTCTACGATCGTCTCCATGGGAGAATAGCAGCCTGCATTGCTGCGAAAGGTGGATATACACTGTACTAGTGCCGACATTGTGCATGCTCTGTTGCCTGTGTCTATGTGCCTGTGGTTCTGTCAGTGTGATCATGTGATGTATCTGACCCCAGGAATGTGTCAATAAAGTTTCCCCTTCCTGGGACAATGAATTCACGGTGTTCTTATTTCAATTTCCAGGAGTGTAGTTCTTCCGGTACACACTCAGTTGTATGCGAACGTACGATCGGGATAGAGGCACGTACGTTCTAAGTACTATCATTCCCCGTGGCCTAGATAAAAAGAATTGTCATTAAATTGCATTTATTCATCTAAGAAGGATAATTATCGGACTTCCAAATTAAATGAAAAGAAAGACTGCATGTTCTGAATGTCGCGGCAAATATATCGAAACTGACATTGGCGGCCACGAAGGGAAAGAGATGAACACATTCTCGTACCTCTATTGTTGAACAACGCCGTCGTGAATATCGTAGCCTCCATCTAAATTCTCCATATAAAATTAAAATAATTATAATCATCTCCCAGAGTTACAGGAGCTGGGATCCGTGGTATCGTAAATCAGAAAATCATATTGACCATGAATTGCTTTCATTGTATAACACAATTTCACTTTAAAATTACACTACACGTCGTATCACCAGGACAGGAAAACAACCATAGAGTAAATATCTCTGGAGTGAGCACTTACATGCGCAGAACAGATTTTGTGTTGTCAACATACATTGCCGGCCTGGTCACGTGATCTCGGGACGTCGTGTGTTTGTTCGTATAGCGCCCTGTATATTTAGAATGTCACTACATCCCTAGTACAGGCGGATTCTTTTCGTACGTGTCGTCGATTATTTATATATGTTGCGCAGACATTGTAACAGTATCCATTTGATACCGGGTATAAACCAGCTACGTAACTTTTAAGGGCAAGTGATATTATATTCAGCTTCTTTGCGATAGGTGTCATAGTTCAGATGCACTCGATTTTTGGTAGTTTTTGGTATGATACCGCACTTTATAGTATTACAGAGCCTGAAGTACATTTTTGCAGTGATAGTCCTGCAAAACGACTTGACAGTACGTTAGTACTTTCGCAAGTGTCCGAAAAACACCGAATTTACCACACATTAGCGATTATATCCCTGCTAATTCGTCCTTTTTTCTTGTATTTCTGCGTATTTATTTTCTCGTTTTTGCGACCTAAAGCACAATTTTTCTTACTGGTGGCACTTTGAGGTATTTATTTAACGCATTTTAAGTACTTGCTCCCAGTTCATTAAATAAATAGTAGATGGCGTAATCTATATACATAATTGACAAGTCACTGATAAATGCATGGAGCATAGTATTTACTGAAACAACTAACCTTTCCCTTTCCTGTTCCACAAGCAAATTTACGAGAGGAAGCGATTGTTTGTAAGCTTTTGTACGAGCCGTAATATCTATTATATAGTCATAAAATCGTAGAAAAATAAGTCTACAGAATCAAGTCTTAATTATAATGCGTCTCGAAATTTTTAAACGTATACAGTGTCTCTTACTAAAATGAAAACTATAATTAGAGCTATATGGAATGTACCCATGAAAAGTTACTATCCCTCCTTTCACATATTTTTCTTTGCATCCGTAGCAACAACGTAATTCACCATCGCCATTACACTATCAACAAACAGTGAAACACAACAAAAGCTCTTGGCATTATAAACCTCAAACGCTGCAGAAAGCACACAGGCACAGCGAAGTCCCGAGATCACGTGACAATCCTGGTTTAATGTTGACAACATGCGCAGAACGCAATGCTCACTCCAGAGATATTTACTCTATGAAAACAACGAAAGGTAACTAATACTAAAACTAATAAACGAAGAGCGTAAACCTGCTTTTGTCGATCATTAATCTTTGGTATGAGAGTCGAATAACTGTCTATCTATTTATCAATAACAACAAATTAGTAAGTTCCTTTACAAAGTGATGCAGGATGTTGATTCCCATAACTCGGTGGTATCAGAAGTCTGTTTGAGCTGGTGATGAGGTGACAGTTGTGAGGTACATTTGGTAGTTCCACACATTGTGTTTTGTGAAACGCCAATGTTCTTTAAATTGGTATTCGGCTAATGTTGGATCCATCATCAACATCATCAGTTTTCTGCCTAAAGGCAGGTTTTCACATGGTAGTTCTCCAGGCTGTCCGGTCTTCTGCCATCCTCTTCAGGTCTGCATAATTTCCTCTTCCCTTTATATCGTCTATCACCTTGTATCTCCTTCTTCCTCTCAGTCTTCTCCCACAAACCAATCCTTCCAAAGCATCTACTAGCAAGCACTCCCTTCTCAATGAATGTCCCAATCAGTTCTTTTTCCTTTCTGTACATCCTTCAGCAGACATCTTCTCTCACCAACCCTTTCCAATACTCTTTCATTACTCACTCTTTCCATCCAGCTTATTCTCTCCACTCTCCTCCACATCCACATCTCAAATGCTTCTAACCTTTTTTCATCCGCTCGTCTCAGTGTCCATGTTTCTGCCCCATATAGTGCCACACTCCAGACAAAACATTTGCCAAGCCCTTTCCTTAGTCCTTTATCTAATTTGCCACATAAGAGTCTCCTCTTTCTGTTGAATACCTCCTTCGCTATGGTAATTCAGGTTTTCACCTCCTGGTGACATCTCAAGTCTTCAGTTATTGTGCTTCCGAGATATTTAAATTGGCTTACTTGGCTGATGGTAGATTGTCCTATTTTAATATCGGACAGTCTGCGTCTTGTACTGATGACCATACTCTTTGTTTTTGCTGTGTTTATTTGCATCCCATATTCCACACAAGTTTCATTCAGATCTTTCAGCATGTTATTCACTGTCCACTCACTTTCTGCCACTAATACCATGTCATCTGCAAATCTTATACATTCTATTCTCTTTCCACCAATACATATTCCTCTTTTCCCATCTAAACTTTTCGCAATAATCTCTTCAAGGTATACGTTAAACAGCAGTGGGAAAAGGCAACAACCTTGTCCAACACCTCGTCCAATGATGCTTCCTTCTGACATTTCATTTCCAATCCTTATCCTTACTTTCTGGTGTAAATATAAATTCTGTGTCAGTCGTCTCTCTTTCCAACTTACTCCTTTCCTCTTCAAGATATCCATCAGCTTGTACCACTGAACTCTGTCAAAAGCCTTTTCTAAATCTATAAAAACAGCAAAGATTTGGATCCAGTGTCCACCAAATATTGCTTTCTTGAAATAAGGTTGGAGATGTACAATTGGCAACACAGGTGTGTGGTCAAGGGAGTGTGTGCTTGAGTCACCTGTAGTGACTGTTGGCCATTTGACAATATGACACTAGCTGGTGTGCCCATTGCGGCCCATGTGTGGAGTTTGGGAACTCCCACAGTATCTGACGGCTATGTATGGTCATGGCAAACTGACAATGGTACCAGCACAGCTGCTAACTTGAGCTATCCACAGTGCCTGTGGCCTTGTTCCCATTGTGGCCAGGTAACGCTGATATGGTGTGTTGACTACTTGTTGCCCCAAAGGCGAAACAGCATTCTATCAGTCAGTTGTTTGTCATAGATAGCTTGTTCAAAAATGGTTCAAATGGCTCTGAGCACTATGGGACTTAACTTCTGAGGTCATCAGTCCCCTAGAACTTAGAAATACTTAAACCTAACTAACCTAAGGACTGTAGCGCCTAGAACCACTCGTACACTGCGGCCAGCGGTGCCGTTAACGGTTCTTGCAATTCGGCTACATGTGGCAAGTGTCAGCGATAGAAATTAAGCACATTGACGAAACGACGCAGTTCTTTAAAGGTTCTTGATGGTGGGATTTGCGAGATGGCTTCAACTTTCTCACATTAAGGTAGTGGACCTGACGACGAGATCTTAAGGCCCAGGAAGTTAATCTGTGTCTGACCGAAATCACATTTCGCGATGTTTAAAATTATGCTGAAGTCGTGTAACCGTTGAAACACTTCACTTAGATGGTGCCTATGTTGTTCTCACATGGGTGAGAAAACCAGGCTATCCTCCAGATACGCAAGGCGAAACGGGAAACCCTGTAATACCGATTTTATAAAACTTTGCTATGTCTGTGCATCGTTTCAGGGGTCAAATATCATGAAATATCTCTCAAACAAACCAAATGGGGTGATTATGGGCATCATTGATATGTCTGTCTTTGGTTGAGGAATCTGAGTGTGCAGCTCGGCACAGTCTAGGACACTGCACAAGGTTGCACCACTTAACATAGAATAATAGTATCGTAGTAAGGGTACAGGATATTGATCCGGCACAATCCTGGCATTAAGGACTCGATAATCCCTACATGGACGACATGCATCATATTACTTATGCATTAAGTGGAGGTGACCAACGACTGCTAAATGATCACATAATGCCATCCTGAAGCATGCTGTCAAACTCAGCTTTACTACGGCGAGACGGACTATGGCCAAACGTGGGGGTTAACATAATACTGGTGAGCCACAGTTAGTTTTAATATAATGCATAGTGTCGTGACATACCTCTCTCAGCTATCCAGCAGTAGCATCAGTGCTGTGAATTTCTGTTGTAAGGCCATGTACTCGCCGCTTGTGGCTGGTATGAGCTTGAGCTTGATGTTGCGTGTTGCTGCATTTCGTCGGAAACGCAAGGCTGTTAAGCAGTAGTACTGTCAACTAGCCAAGTGTCCGCCATGTCTTGCAACAGTTGGTAAGAGCCTAGAAAATCCGCCCCTATTATGGGTTCCAACACGTCTGCAAATGTGAAGGCCAACGCCAGGTCAAGCTGCAATCCAAGGTCCAGCTTTATCCGCAGTGTACTATATATCAGTATGGTAGCATTATCAGCCTTAGTCAGGCAGAAGGTGGCTGGTTGTCGCTTGCTGTGTAATTGCGACTCAGTGTACACTAGAAATTTTTGCCTGGACTAGTAATCGCTTATGAACAGGCCCAGGGATATAGGCCGGCAATCAACTTATGTGCCGACTGCCGGGGCATCTGAGGGACGCAAGGCATACTACATTTATGCACCTGTCTCCAAAACTTTTGTGGTACCAACAGAAGAAGGTTTGATTTGTGCCAGATGATGAGGAGATAATTGATGAGCAAATTCTCAGTCTCTTGCGGTAACAAGTCTCCATTCTTGTTGTGATCCTGTTGAGTCAACAGTTTACCAATCTGTTTGGTCAACAAATTAACCTTGGCCACTAGAAAGTCATAATCAGTGCATCTAACCGTGAGTGTCGACAAGTTGTTGTATGATACTGTCACTCCACTTATCAGTGTGGGTGTTACTGAATCAAATATTTTGTCAGCCAGTTCAGCCACTGCATCTGAGGCCATTTTCGTTTGAGAAGTTATTATAATCTTCGCTTGAGGTGACAGATAACTACTCCACAATGTACACAGAAGACTATCAGGCACAGTACTGGCCTCAAACTTCCTCTTTGAGTGTCTCAAATATAGTGACCTTCTCCTGTTACCAATGTCTTCTGGTGTTAAAACTTGCCTTATTCATTCTTCTTGCGATGCAGCCCCCCTACAGATCTGTTCTGTCTACAGTTTCTCGTAAGCGTCCATCACAGCTGGAGCGGTGATCACATTTTCAATCTCCACGGCGTATTTATGGCCCAGCTGGCTTACCACGATTGCGAATATGGCGGAACCCACTGTAACGCCCGTATAGAGAAAACTTGTTTCCACATGCAGGAACCACAACTCCGAGTCATGTGACCAGAAGGGTGATAAACTCATAGCGAACCGAGACACCAATGGTAAGGTTCAGTCGATGATTCCGTCATGTTCTAATCTTGACCTTCCAGTGCTTTTGCATGTTCAGTCACGTCAGTGTCACCAGAGTCACATTAGCTGCGAAGAAGACGTTATCCAAACGATTAATGTGCTTGATGTAATCAAGGCTCGTGACATATGGAATGTGACATTCTTGTAGAATAACAGTTCTTATACTTTATTCATACAGAAATGACGAGCTCGTCAATGAAGAATACAATTTCGATAAATGCCACTTTATGGTAGCATTATCCCTAGAATAATTAGCTAGACTTCAGCCTGTAGCTCAGTACATATTTTTCACGAGGAAGGTACAACATTCAGTCAAAGAATAGGCATAACGTCGTTGCAAAACACAACACCTCTGGCGGCTGGCGCGAAAATATATGACAGTTCCATGTGACACCACACGACAGTGCACTACACTGAGAATTGGCGATCTCGGCCTCTACTAAAGTGCGCGTCATTTATGTTGGCGGCCGAGTTTAGGTTCGTTCTGCGCATCTGACGTCACAAAACACAGTCAGCCAATGAACAGAGAACGACGTTGCCAAATCTCGACTGCAGTGCAGAGCATGGACGAGTGTCTTCAGTTTTAGAAACGTTCAGTCATAAATAAAGTAATAGAACAAAAGCAATGTCTTGATAGCAAACTTTCTTTTATACTGCTTTTTCGCAATAAAGAACAGCGGTAATTGCTTATTTCCTATTGTACTTCGACGAAGCGTGAGTAATTCATAGTTATACCAACAGTGTTTGTCAGTATTTTGCGTGACGTGTTACAGTCCTCATGGCAGCCTCTAGGCAGACGAGCTGCGATAGCTTAATGGTTAAGGTGTTTGGCTTCTATGTGAAAGGTTATTAGTTCAAACCTTGTGTGGCGCTTAATATTTTCATTATTTATAAACAGTATCTAAGTGCCTTACTTCACGAATTATATTCGTTTGAATGCAATTTTTTGAAATTTCTAGTGCTTTGTCTCTTCATTAACCCTTTCGCTGCTATACACACGTGCTCCCCGCATTCTGCACTGTGGGCGATTTTGTCATCACTGCACTGCTCGCCTGTGCAGACACATGGTGTTCCCACTACTTTGACACGCTTATCATTCGATTTCACAAAAACTACTTGGCCCAAAAATTTGATTTTTACACGTGTTCTTGACTGATACCTTCCCCCCATAAATGACTTAATTTTGTTTGTATGTTCAACGCAGTTATTATGCAGCATTAAATGTAGTAAACCATTGCACGAAATTTTGAAGAGTTTGCAGAGGTAGAAGTCCATAGCGTATACTTTCCGTATGGTCGATTTTAGTAGCCACAATGTTGAGAGTGAAATGTGGACAAGATACCTAAATTTCATATAAAATTTACTGTATAACCATATCTCATTTAGTTTAAGTACCACATAGGTGTCGTATGTAATATTGAGAAATATTCCGTCTTTCGCGACTGTAATAAAAGTTTTATTTACACTGGACGTGTTTGGCTTTATTTTAAAGCACTTCAATCAATGAAAGGTATGGCACATACACAATGGTACTCACGTTCTCTTTCTTGTTTTTGTTCCACAGTCGCAGTTTTACCAATGGTACTGAAATATATTCCTCTTCTGCAACTGTAATAAGCGACTTATTTAGACCAGACGCGTTTTTCTCTTTTGAAGCATCTTCAGTGGACAGTATTTTGTCTCCTCCATTGCCAAGTCACCTTTCGTAGTTTTGTGCTGCGGTAACACGATATTCAACGTTTGTGTTGGCTGATCAGTGTTTTAACAAATAAATGATGTTTGTGTGTGCGACACACAAAAATTATATTTGACATACCTCAGAGCACTTCACTGATAGACGGTATATTCAAGTCCTAATGTTTTTATAAGTCCACAGTTTTGTTTAATGTATTTTGTCTACTTCCTTTTGATTGATTGAAGTGCTTTAAAATAAAGCCAAACGTGCTCAGTGTAAATAAAACTTTTGTTACAGTCACGAAAGACGAAATATTTCTCAATATTACATACGACACCTATGTGGTACATAAATGAGACATTGTTATACAGCAAATTTTATATGAAATTTGGGTATCTTGTCCACATTTCATTCTCAACATTGTGGCAACTAAAATCGACCATACGGAAAGTATACTCTATGGACTTTTACCTCTGCAAACTCTTCAAAATTTCGTGCAATGGTTTACTATATTTAATGCTGCATAATAACTGCGTTGAACATCGAAACAAAATTCTCATTTATGGGGGGAAGGTATCAGTCAAGAAGATGTGTAAAAATCTAATTTTTGGGCCAAATAATTTTTGTGGAATCGAATGATAAGAGTGTCAAAGCAGTCGGAACACGATGTGTCTGCACAGGCGAGCAGTGCAGCGACAAAACCGCGCACAGCGCGGAATGCAGGGAGCACGTCTTTGTAGCGAAAGGGTTAATGCGGCCGTGGTGGCTTTACTTCATGAACTGCGCGCTCCCCCCTAGACGTAAGCTTGCGAACTATGCAATACTACGGCGCTGCTTCTATTGGCGCGTGCGTCGTGTGCAACTGGCAACGCAGCAATCTCCCGTGTCTGGGCGGGCATGCGTGAGCCGCCAAGATAAAAGAATTGAACTATAGCTGACTGTGCATTTTTTCTGCCCAAGCACACTTTCATAGAGCATGCCTGAAGTTACTTCCACGTCTGTCAGTATCTTGCCATCGAAGATAACAGGCATCGTCCTGGTCTTCAACAGATCGTCAACCCAGTGACAAATTTAGTTTGATATTTTATATGATTAATTGATTATACGGTCGTTAATAAGTGTTGGTGTGGTGCTGAGACAAATGCTTTTCAGTAGTAAAGAATTTCTGCAGTTACCTGACTGCATTGATCCATTTTTCGCAGAATGTCATGAGAGGAGTGTGCGATCTGGAGTTTGCAAGACTGGTATTCGTAAATATAAGGTTACTATGGGCCAATTCCCGTTTAAATGAGGTATTATACCTTGCAATAGAGATGAGCCAAACGCTTATTTTGGAGTATCAATTATTAAGCTTACAGCTGTCGTTTTACATCAATTATTTTAAACTGTTATAAATCAGTCAGTTATTCTTTACCACCAAATTATTCAGACGAAGTTACATTTAAATGAGTAGACGTAATCCATCAGTTTAGTTTGTCAGTAGAACTGCGAGTAGTGTGAAGTGGTAGGAATGTTGCATGAATTGTGTTATAGCCTTATCATATTCACTGTTCAGTACATTTCAGTTGATGTTTGAACAGTTATTGGTGTTTCATATTATGTATGTATAGGTTACCCTGTCTCTTTTAGAAATATTATCATCGCAGCTGCAACAGAAAGTGCATGGAACTTAGCTACAGTACTGTTAAAATGAAATGTAAGCTGAATACTGTGGAATTCGAATCTTAATTTCTGATACTGTTCACTTAGTGGAATAAGTTTTGGGCCCTGTAATACAACACAAAAATATATGCAATTGATAAATATGTTTACTTCTGTAAAAGATAATCCATTTGCGGGTTGTTTTATGAGAGATCTGGAAAACGGCTTGAGTCCTTCAGCTACTGAGAGGGTCTCAATTTTTTGGTGGGAGAATGGCTAATTACATCTCTCCAAATATTCAGTTTTTTACATATCTCTTACATTTGGCATTATTGTATGCGGAATTCCCGTGAATGGTTGGTTGTGTGAATCTCATATGAGTAACATATTTAAACGCCTCAAATGCCATTACTCTAACTTTTTACTCTTGTTGATCTGATTTTTCTTTGGGCACACAGATTGTGAGATTTTGAATTAATGGTATAGATGTAGGGAATACGAATTTGCAGCACGTTTCCTGTCCTGAGGAATACTTCTTCTGTCGATTCCATGTTTTGCCTTTTTAAACTTAAATATGATGATAGCATACACATTTTGTTAAATATATGAGGCAATAATATGCACCTTGCCAATATACTTCATCTGTCAGTGTCACACGCATGCTTTTTACTGTTTTCTTTCTTTTTACAATTTAATGTCATCACAGTTAAGACCGCTGCAGTCACAGGTTCGAAACCTACCTCAGGCATGGATGTGTGTGATGTCCTTAGGTTAGTTAGGTTGAAGTAGTTCTAAGTTCTAGGGGACTGATGATCTTAGTCGTTAAGTCCCATAGTGCTCAGAGCCATTTGAACCATCACAGTTAACTGTCTAAATATATAGCAGGCTACTTCATGAATGAAAGAGATGACCACTCAAAATGTATGTAACAAAACCTCAACGTGGTAATGAGTGCATCTGGCAGAAAGTTTTTCAATGTTACTTAACGTAATAGAAAATGAAATGACTTGAGCTCTTTGAAAACAAAAAAGTATGTATTCTTGAAATATGTTCATGTAGTATGCACAAGTGCTAGTAGGCCCTAATGTAAGTAAATCTATACTTTTATTTAAATACCACTAACATGTATTTGACCTGTATATTATTGTAAACACCTGTATTCATTCCAAATACGACTCTATGAAATACGTAATTTGCCATACATGTGTCTGCAGTGCAAATATTTCATTGTACAATTTTCCTGTATAAAACTGATTTACTTAATAGTTTGTAGAAAATTTTTCAAAGGCAATGGCCAAATACTAAATAAATAAAAAAACCTTTCTGTAATAGATCTGTGTAAATTGAGAAAACTTGTTTACACTTAGTAAAGCCACAAAGTTAAGTATCGCCAAATTACACAAGTTTTTTGGATTCATAAGTTGAAGAGACACACTTTAATTAGATTAATCTGTGATACAATGCTGGCACTTTTTCATCCTAATGATACCATCAAGCATTAGGGATATGGTACACTTTGAGAAGATAGTCAACTATTTTCCATTTCACACCACCTACAATATTCAAATGCCTCAGTAAACACAAAATCTATAAAAATATTAGCATGTTGTATACTGTATATACTGCATAGTTTTCTGTACTATGTATGAGATAAAACTCAGTGAATGTTTTTCCTCACCGTAGTGCCAAATTTATTAAGTATATTGTTTGAGAAGGTTCGAGATGTGTTACATCTGCTGACATGAATTTCCTATACTACCCCAAATTACTATGCAGCTGTGTGAATTCTGGCCAGCATTACCAACTTCTATGTTACCTGTAGTGGTAGCTCATTAACTCCCATAGAACAAGAACTGTGTACAAATACAATAACTGCCACAAGGAAATACCGACATCTGATGGTTATTTCCATAGTTGTGCGAATTCCGTATGGTACTCCATTTGCACCATCTGCCCAAACTAAGTTGAAACACGGCGCATTAGTTCGTCTGGATAGTAGTGAGAATGTACGAAAACGTTGTACATAATTATATAAACAGACGCCACACAGCCTTACAGTTATTTCCATGAGCTATGGAACACATTCCAGATGGTCCATCCCTCTCCTTTGTGGCCAGATTTCAGATGACACAGAAGTATTGTACAACCTTCAATCAACAAATAGAGCAATGTACTGTTGGCAGTCACTAAAAAAACTGTGTGTGTGTGTGTGTGTGTGTGTGTGTGTGTGTGTGTGTGCAGAAACTGTGTCTGCACATGTATTGTTTGCACACTATGTGTGCTTGTAAAAATATTGTATACATGTATTTGTGTGTGTGCGTGCATGCGTATGTGTGTGTTTGTGTGTGTGTGTCGGGGGGGGGGGGCTTTCTTCACCTTCTGCTGATAGTCCTCGTTTCCTACACATATATTGTACATAGTCAATCAAATAATCAGAAAGAAGTGATCGATTAATTAGAATAATCAGAATGTAAAAACTTAATTATCAAAATTTGACAAAACCAATCTGAGTAAAATGTAAGTATTGTAAAAAGATTTTATAGAAACATAATCGGAAATGTAGTAATAAGTAATTCTAGTTTCAGTATCTCAGATTATTAATCTTAAAGAAGAAATTCATAATACAAATATTGTAAATAGAAAAGAAATGATTAATATAAATAAAGTGAAAGAAATATAAATATTGAAGGAGATCATTGTAATGATTATATTTGAATCGTTGTATTTATAAGTTCATTTTGTTTTTGTAAATAGTACATGACATTATTAGTTTAAAAGAAAAATGTATGTAAGCAAATTACAAGAAAAAACCATTTACTTTAAAATAGCCTTGTAAATAAATCAGAAAATATTATTGTTAATAGATGTTCAAAAGATTGTTAACTAAAAAATTGTCAATGAAACATAATTTATTTTTATATCATTGTTAATATTTACAGCCCTTTCACTATAGATTACAACTGATTAGCCTCATGAATAATTGAACCATACATAGAGAGAGAAAATTGCTGTCAATAATTTGCTATTGTTTATAACATACCTGAACCTCTCCCTTATGATTCTGAGACCCCAAATGAAGAGGTCCACACACAGTTGAGCTTGCTATGAAAGATGATGAGGGTGAGGAGCAGGAGAGCTCAAATTGTATTGTTCCATTGTGTTTCCCACCATGTTTTTGTGTTCCCACTGGCTGTGAGGGATTTCCCACCAATTTTACATCGCATAATTCGTATTTAGTCCACCTGCATAATTTATGGGTAGGACCATGTGATCACTATCGAGCTATGTCACAACCTTGAATATAACTCAGACAATTGTCTAAGAAATGTGGGGGAGTGGGTTCCCCTCGGTGACCTTCATCAGTTCCTGATGGGTCTGAGCCTATGTCTGCGAATTGTATCTCGATGTGTAACATGACACTGGACATGATAAGATCATTATCTGGGCCAAAAAGGACCCTGATATCCTACTACTTATCAGTTGCAGTGAAATCATATCACAAGTCCTTACTGATAACATGACTCTGGATACTGAAATTGGCAGACTTTCCTCAGTACCTGTCAATGTGTTTTGGAAAGGCTTCTCACTGGAAGTGATACACGGCTGAATGTTTACCTGCCCCAAAATGCCAACTGCTATCTATCAGCGTTTTCCTCTCAACATAGACGAAGCTACTTGACAGAGAACACTTAGCGTATGGAAGTATACACTTGTTCTCCCCTCGCTAAAGTATTACTACTTGATGGCTAAGACCTTCAGTCAGACCACTGAGTATATATTCAGATTAAAATTTTTGCTGTTGAATCCGATGTATGCACAAAAGACGACAATGCAGGACTCACAACGCACATTAGATGAAAATTTAACACTATCCGGCAATGCTTTAATCTATATGTTGAAGTGAAATCGGCGGGAGTGCACTACACAAAGCTTAGCAGAAGCAATGTGAAAGTCTTTAGCTGGGAATAATACAATGTACGATATGTTAAACTTCAATCATCCCTCCCATAAACAGAATGCGATCTAATATTCAGGATAGCTTTTATCACACAAATTACAAGTTTTTATGTTGTACATATTATATCCAACATATCTAACAGATTGCTAATGGTACTTCTAACGTTTAACATCAGGTGGACCTGTGAGCCAGAAGTTGTCAGTGGCAATGCATGGCTAACAATTGCTATTGTGAGAGGTACTGAAGGTGAAAACAGGTACTTTACGGCAGACCTTGTCATATTAGATTTATGGTACTGTCTTGCTTAGGACAATGGAAGCTATGAGGTGGAATGTGCTGTTTTTTTTATTTCGGTCTCTCCATATTTCTAAGATCTCAGTTTGTAGGTGAACAAAACCAGCAGGTATGTCTTGTATATAGAAGCACTGCAAACAGCTCTTGCTATTGTAAGAGAGATTTACATGGAATGAACACTTACAAATGTTAACTTTTTTTTAATAGACTCAGATCAAAAGGAATTACGATTAAAGTTCGCAATTTGATAGGTGTGAGGAACATTTTTGGGAATAAAACCAGACCCACATAGATTATATGTTATTAAACTTTGTCCAGAATCTTCAAACAGAAGACAACTGAAGTCATATAGGAATGATAGGATTTTATAGAAAATTTCTTCCACAAGCAATACTGAATGTGCACACTTATTGAAATTATTGAAAGTAAACACATCTTAGAGTTGGGATGGACATTGTACAGAGGAGTTTAACTATATAAATTGTGTGGCAAATTCATCTATACTGTTTCATCGAGACTCCACATTACCATTCCACCAATCAGCAGATACAACCCACTATTGTCTGGGATGCTGCACATTTCAGGAACATGTTGTGCAGCAGACAGTAGAGCATAGGCCAATAGTTTTCCCCAATAGAATGGTCACAAACCATGAAAGGTATTATACTATCACAGAAAAAGAGACATTATCTGTAGTGTGGCCTTTCAGAAAGTTTAAATACTTATTGACAGGCAATGAAACTATAATACATAGTTAAATTTATAAATTCAATTTAAAATTTTCTTTAGCCACATAACAGGAAAAGACAACTTAGTATCAGCTGTCTTATGAAGATTACCTCTTTGGCTTACAATCAAACAGGATGTAAAGGACAGAGGAACACTTGCTATACATTTCTTGAAAATTAGTAAGTACAAAAAAGGTATTCAAACGCTCAGTTACGTATTAACCACTCTACAACTGTAAGATAGTAGTTTAAATAGACGAATTCAAAGCATACAACAACAGAATTCAGATCAGAATAAAAAATTGAAGATACAGGAAGTAATGTTGTTTCATAAGAACAATAAAACAGTTTAATGGTTACTATGCTTCCATAAAGACAGCACAGAATTACATAATTGGTATATACACTTAGGTTATTTTGGACCAAAGAAATGTATCATGCATATGAAAAAGTACTAGTACTTTAAAAACATGAATCTTGGTTAAGAAAATATTACACTCCTATCAGATATGCCAAAAGGTAAAAATAAATACTTTAGGAGTACATGCATTGCTGTATCCTATTGTTCCATAAGAAATTTGGGAGTCAAGTGGAATTGGATTTCTTTCACTCAATGCCTAGAGATCGGGGAGGAATGGGATATGTCCTGGTCATTTTAGAATGTTGGTCACAGTTGGTAAATTTGTGCCCTCTAAGAAAAGCTGCAACCAATAGTGTAGCAAATAAACAACGAGATCATTATTTTAAGCAAGTCAGTAAACCTGAGAACCTGTTAATGGACAATAGAAGCTAGTTTACATCAAAGAACTTCAAAGAGTTTGGTAGCAATGTGATCCATCAGAAAAGGTTATGCATACACTGGGACAATTGTTATGGCCTTACTATGCTACTAAAATTGAACAGAATTAGTAAGTGAATTGGAATTAGAGTTGACTGAATTGCCACCCACAGACACCAAGGTGTCACCAGTAGAGGTAATAGGTCAAGGGGGAACCCTACATGAAATGGGTTAAGGGGCCAGAAGAAAACTCAGCCCTCCAGTCGATGTCAATAAAGAATATTAGAGAGAAGATGGCCACGGAAGCTGAAAAGCGGAAAAAGCACCCCTATATCGTACAGAGTACATGATACAGTCTTGGTTAAAAGTCACAAGGAAAGTGACAAGTGTGGAAAGACAATGGGCACGTTTTACCCACTGTGTGAGGACCCATTCATGATAACCAGGATACCACATGCATTGACCGACCCAACAACCAGCAAAGAGAAGGGCATGTATAATACCCAGGATTTACGACCATTCATAAGAAATTAAAGAGCTATTTTTCCAAAATTTTATGGTATAACAAGCTTATTCGGCAGATTCTAACAAATTAAATATTTCAGAAATAGTATGTAGTTAGTGCTCAGCAGGGTTTGTATAATAATGGTAACCCATCGTTTAGAACAGTGGGGTAGCGGTAAGGCTAACACTATTATGGTATTAATAAAATTATGTATGTTGTTTTATATGCACTCAATGAGTGGCGTCAAGAGGAAGGTGATTACGTTATATGAATATGAAATGCTGTATTAAGTTGGGTAATGAACCCATCAAGAAAAACAAAACTAATTTTTTTTGTTCTCTGCCAGGGTTTCCAAACCAATAAAGGTATCTGATGCTGCTGCATGTATAGAGTGAGTTAAGTAGCAGCTCCAAGATGAGGAGTCTGTTCTCGATTATGAGGTTGTTATGCATGCTTTAGGTATACCAAGGGTGTACATTATAATGAAATATATTTATAATGTCTATACTAGTATTGATACTGCTAGCATTATGACTGAGCAGAAATAAAACCTTTCTTCAGTTCCTCCACTTATAACCATGTTACAACTCACTAAATGTTATTTCTGACTTAGAGAAGTTTTATCAGGGATGGATTTTGATAAATTAACATTCACATGACACAAATTGTGTATGACATGTTATTCCCTTTTGTATATGACATTTTATTTGGTTTTTGGTGTCATTATAGTGGATTTTATAATGGAAACTAAGCTTCACAACAACACCCCCAAAAGTGCTGTATGAGTCTTTGCATGCAAATACAAACTCAGACACTTGGGTTCTAATATTTGTTTAATGGGTTTATTACAAATGCTGTACTATGTAACTGAAGTATTTTAAGTGAGGCATTGACTGATCATCTTAGACTGTAAAGGTACAAACGTGTCATACCACAACTACAGTGCTTTGTAACTCCTATAAGGTACAAAAAAGTAAGATAAATAAATTTAAGGATGACATATTGCCTTAGAAGACCAAATGAAAACAGATAATTGAGGCATCCATGGTGTTTGTGACTTCATTTATTGTTTCTCAATATTGCAAAAGTATTTCTATTTTATGTGTGTATGTTTGTTTGTTTTTCTTTTTTACTTCTTTCCTGCTTGTTCATTTGTAAGGGGCGGCATATCTAAGGATATAAAGTGTTCCTTACATATGTTGATTTCATATCCAAATTGTATAGGTTCAGACAAATGAACAACTGGAACGAGTTGAGCATTAGAGTGTTTCTTTTTAAGGAGATTATCATGTTTATTTCGTTTTTAGAATTGTTTCGTTTTTGTAGTCTGCAGTTGTCATATTATTGTTGAGGTATTCCTTTCGAGATACGTAAGCCGCTGAGAGCAGTCCAGCTGCCTGTGATGTCATCCCAAGTAGCAGCAAAGAGACTTCAGGCCGTGTGCAGCTCCCACAGAATACTGAAGACTGTAGCGTAGGGCTGAGAAGAAGTCAAGGGAAATTCAATTGTTTCTGGTATCAGTCCTGTTTGTCAGAATTCGTCCATGTTTGAGGAAAGTTGCCAGTCCTTTAGTAGAGGAGTGTGATACGAAACAAAGAAGGATTTGGTCGAGAATCAGTCAACGTTTGCTCCACTGAAAACGCAAAATAGTCGAAGACCCTTGCACCATGGAAGGATACCGCCTCTGATTGGTGAAAGTCACATCTTGCGTCATACTAAATGAATGGTAGGAAGTGTCACAGGTTTGCGAGTGAAGTTAGATGGTAGAGCTAAACATCCATTCGAAGTGTCGCAGGTGTGCAATGAGTTAACTTTCCTACCTATATATCAAATGTTTCCACAGGACTTTAAATCATCTCTGACGAATACATGTGTGACTCCTTCAACCACAAACTTGGGTTTTTTGCTGCCCGAGGTTGTGGAGCATACCAGATGTGACAGAGAAGTTTTTATTTCGGTTTGATGCTTTTTTTACACAATCTATATATGATTTGGGAACCCTACACCCAATAACACCCTGTTAATGTAACAGGTAGCAGGAGTGTCATGACCACATATATTAGACAGTGGACAGAGAATGTTACACATCTCAATGTCCATAAACGCCAGACATAGAAATCAAACATTTCCTTGGGATTTCTAAATCATTTCTGATGAATGCAGATATTATTCCTTCAACAACATGCCTGAGTTGGAAGTCTATCGCTGACCAAGGTTGAGAATGGCCATGATAGAGAGGTCTGCTGTTAAGATACAGACAAGATTCTACATGCAGGCTTTTGGTTACCAGAAGATCGAGCATGCTGAAGACTCAGTTTTACAGCTATTTCCCCCTGAGGTATCTGGGATCATATATTTATGCACAACAGCTGTAAATTACAGATGTAAACGTGACATACAGTAATTATTCCAGGTGCAATCAGATCAGACGAATTTGATGGCTAAGACGTCAACATGAGTTCTTGGCAAACCACTGTAATTCGATTTAAACCTTGTACCATAGTCAGTTATAAGGGCACTTGTTCCAACTAGGTATAGCAGTAGTAGATTCATAACTATAGGTTCTCAGCTACCTGTATCGCAATGACCACACACTCTTCTGATGGATCACTATTATTCTTTAAAATACTAACATTGATTTTCCAGTTCAGTCCAAATTCAATTCAGTTTGTTACAAATTCAGTTCATTCTCAACTAGCTGTATCACACTGATCACACACTCTTTGATGGATGGCAATATTATTCTTTAACTAACACTGATTTTCTTACCCCGAAACTGTAAACATGATGACTGGTCTTTGCCAAGTTGTGGATTTTCGAACACTGACACTACACTGAACTCACAATAGGATGACATGTCTACAACATGTTTATTCCCACTTGCACTCCGTTTGTATGTTGTAGTGAATAACAAGATATCCTTCCTCGATTCACTATACAATGCTGGTGGCTCGATGACTGGTGCAGACATTGTACGAGAGGTGTCTGAAAAGTCCATGCAAAAATAAAAACTACTTACGTGTTTGGGGTAAACCTTTTTTATTTTCTGACATAGTCTCCTTTTAGACTTATACATTTCGTCCAAAGCTGTTCTAATTTGTTGATCCCTTCTGAATAATAGGAATTGTCCAAGTCTGCAAAATAGCTATTAGTTGCTGCAATCACCTCCTCGTTTCAATAAAATCTTTGTCCCACCAGACATTTCTTCAAATTAGGGGAACAAATAGTAGTTCGAGGGAGCCAACTCTGGAGAATAGGGGGGATGTGAAACAAGTTGGAATCCTATTTCCAATAATTTTGTGACCACAACTGCTGAGGTGTGTGCTGGTGTATTGTTGCGATGGAAAAGGACTTTTTTGCGGTCCAATCGCTGGCGTTTTTCTTGCAGCTCGGTTTTCAAACGGTCCAATAACGATGAATAATATGCACCTGTAATAGTTTTAACCTTTTCCATAGAGCCGATGAGGAATATCCCTTGCGAATCCCAAAGGACACTTGCCATAACCTTTCTGGCCGAAGTAATGGTCTTCGCCTTTTTTGGTGCAGATTCTCCCTTGGTAACCCATTGTTTAAATTCTTGTTTGGTCTCAGGAGTATAGTAATGCATCCATGGTTCATCCATAGTGACAAAACGACGCTTGAAGTCGTGTGGATTCTTCCTGAACAGTGGCAAACCATCCTTGCAACACTTCACACGATTCCGGTTTTGGTCAAGCATGAGCAATCATGGAACCCATCTTGCGGATAGCTTTCTCATGCCCAAATGTTTCTGCAAAATATTATGTACCTGTTCATTCGAGATGCCCACAGCACTAGCAATCTCACACATCTTAACTCTTCTGTCATCCATCACCATATCATGGATTTTATCAATGATTTCTGGAATCGTAACCTCCACAGGGCATCCAGAACGTTCAGCATCACTTGTGCCCATATGACCACTCCAAAAATTTTGAAACCACACATAAACTGTTCTAATTGAAGGTGCAGAGTCACTGTAATATTTATCAAGCTTCTCTTTAGTCTCCCGAGGCGTTTTGCCTTTCATAAAGTAATGTTTAATCACCACATGAAATTCTTTATCGTCATTTTCTGACAATTACTCGACTTCCTTGATTCACACGAATGCCAAACGCAAAGAAATAGACCAATGTGGCTGAAACTTGGTGTGCGTTCTTTCCAAAGATGCTACTAACTAAACATGACCTCAGGACGCTCTGGTGGTACCAACTCTCGGACTTTGTACGAACTTTTCAAACGCCCCTCGTATAGAATGGAAACTCGAAGTTTGGAAACAGTAATTCATGCTGACTTGATTTCCACTTCAACATGTTGGGAGCTTCAAGGGTTCATATCCATGTGCCCACTTGATTTCTGCTGCTGCTGCTACTCAAATGTATCAGACACTGCATCATGTGTCTGTCAGCTGATGAGGTGAAGGAAAAATAAAAGAAAACCACATGCAGATAGATACATAATAAATTATAGTAATTATAATCATTGAGACAGAGAGAGGAATGAGTTAGTACTTACATCTAAGTATGTGTGTAAGTTTTTATTCTTTCTGGAGGTGGTAGATTTATGATGATGCTTCATGACTATGATTGACCTTTCACTATGGTGCACAGAGCACATGTGGCAATAGCTAATGAAGTTGGACACTAAGGATGAGTGGTGGGAGGTAGATGATTGCAACGCTATGGACACTGGAACAAATTTTTTGGACTGGAGACGCAGGAGTTGCACTCGTATCCCCATCCTGGATCGCCTTCTTGGATTCTGAAGTTATTTATAATGTCATGGTTCACCATCTCGGATAGCCAACTTAAATTCTAAATTTAACAACCCTGCACACTGCACCAGAACCCTCAGGATCATTGTCTTGGATTGCGCACCATGCAGACTGCTCTAAGACGAGTCATCATAAGGCTGCCAGTGATCATAAGGCTGTGACAGCATCTATTACGACCTGCCCTTCAAGGAATGTTAAGAAAGGCATGAAGATACATTTGCTCAGCAAGGGTGACAGATATTCTGTTTAAAGAATTTGGTGGGAAATCGATTATAGTGTATGGAATATTATTTAAACAATTTAGACAACATTTGGCATATTGTTTATTTAAACACTTTATGGGATATGAGACTGTATATTTATTTATGTAAAGAATTCGGCAGTTGGCAGGAAATCGACTGCAGTGTATGGAATATTGGTTGAATAATTTAGACACTGTGTGGAATAATGTGTATTTAAACAGTTCATGGGATAGAAGATGATATATGGAATACGCGGGTCAGAACTTAAGTAGTGGCAACTACACTCCTGGAAATTGAAATAAGAACACCGTGAATTCATTGTCCCAGGAAGAGGAAACTTTATTGACACATTCCTGGGGTCAGATACATCACATGATCACACTGACAGAACCACAGGCACATAGACACAGGCAACAGAGCATACACAATGTCGGCACTAGTACAGTGTATACCCACCTTTCGCAGCAATGCAGGCTGCTATTCTCCCATGGAGACGATCGTAGAGATGCTGGATGTAGTCCTGTGGAACGGCTTGCCATGCCATTTCCACCTGGCGCCTCAGTTGGACCAGCGTTCGTGCTGGACTTGCAGACCGCGTGAGACGACGCTTCATCCAGTCCCAAACATGCTCAATGGGGGACAGATCCGGAGATCTTGCTGGCCAGGGTAGTTGACTTACACCTTCTAGGGCACGTTGGGTGGCACGGGATACATGCGGACGTGCATTGTCCTGTTGGAACAGCAAGTTACCTTGCCGGTCTAGGAATGGTAGAACGATGGGTTCGATGATGGTTTGGATGTACCGTGCACTATTCAGTGTCCCCTCGACGATCACCAGTGGTGTACGGCCAGTGTAGGAGATCGCTCCCCACACCATGATGCCGGGTGTTGGCCCTGTGTGCCTCGGTCGTATGCAGTCCTGATTGTGGCGCTCACCTGCACGGCGCCAAACACGCATACGACCATCATTGGCACCAAGGCAGAAGCGACTCTCATCGCTGAAGATGACACGTCTCCATTCGTCCCTCCATTCACGCCTGTCGCGACACCACTGGAGGCGGGCTGCACGATGTTGGGGCGTGAGCGGAAGACGGCCTAACGGTGTGCGGGACCGTAGCCCAGCTTCATGGAGACGGTTGCGAATGGTCCTCGCCGATACCCCAGGAGCAACAGTGTCCCTAATTTGCTGGGAAGTGGCGGTGCGGTCCCCTACGGCACTGCGTAGGATCCTACGGTCTTGGCGTGCATCCGTGCGTCGCTGCGGTCCGGTCCCAGGTCGACGGGCACGTGCACCTTCCGCCGACCACTGGCGACAACATCGATGTACTGTGGAGACCTCACGCCCCACGTGTTGAGCAATTCGGCGGTACGTCCACCCGGCCTCCCGCATGCCCACTATACGCCCTCGCTCGAAGTCCGTCAACTGCACATACGGTTCACGTCCACGCTGTCGCGGCATGCTACCAGTGTTACAGACTGCGATGGAGCTCCGTATGCCACGGCAAACTGGCTGACACTGACGGCGGCGGTGCACAAATGCTGCGCAGCTAGCGCCATTCGACGGCCAACACCGCGGTTCCTGGTGTGTCCGCTGTGCCGTGCGTGTGATCATTGCTTGTACAGCCCTCTCGCAGTGTCCGGAGCAAGTATGGTGGGTCTGACACACCGGTGTCAATGTGTTCTTTTTTCCATTTCCAGGAGTGTATTTATTCACAACCGATACAAAAGAGTTACAAGGTACAAAAGAGTTACAAGTTTACAACTGTTACAGTCCTTGAAAGCAGTCACCAGGCTTGTGTAGAACTCGTTGCCAGCAATGTGGAAGCCGTAATACACCTTTCGCAGAGCCTGTTCTGCTGATGGTGCGATGGAACAGTCTAAAGTTATGGTGATTCTCGTGTGCGACTGTGATGGTGTTATCCTAACGCATCACGTTCCTCCACAGCAGATCATCAATGCACAATATTACTGTTCGTTTTCAGAGCATCACCTGCGACCAGCTTTGCGAAAAAAGCGGCGACACTTTCTGCGCAACCCACTCATCATTCTGCACGACAATGTACAGGTGCATAAAGCACAAGCTGTGCCTGCTCTGTTCGGTCGATGGGACTGGGTAGTACTGTACCATCCACCATATTCGCTGGATTGAGGTCCTTGTGACTTTGATTTGATTCCGAAGATGAAGAAACCACTTCATGGCATTCGCTTCAGAACTGTTCCAGAGATTCGACAGGCAGTATACCGCTCCATTCTCACCGTCAACAGAACAGGGTCTGCTAACAGTATACTATGCCTTCCACATCTCTGGCAACAGGTTCTACATAATGCTGGTGACTACTTTGAAGGACAGTAACAGGTGCAAACATAACTCTTTTGAATCGGTTGTGACTGAATAGTTGCCACTATTTAAGTTCCAACCCTCGTATTTAAACAAATGTGATGCTTTTTCTTTCCGATCGTGCAAGGAATACTTTCATGAAGCACCCATCAAACATAATTACGCTGTTAAAAATCGTTCGACTTTGAAGCAAGCACTGTCTGTCATTCCGCCCATGCAGGCTGCCCCAGCTGCACACCCCAAGGGCTTGTATCACCTGCCGGGCCGCGCCACACCGGCGAGAATCTGAGAAGCTAATCCCCAAACAAAAGTACCCAAGAAATTCCTGTCGAAACACGTGCTCCTTCTCTATTTCACCTTCTGTAATGTGCCACTGCCTGGGCTGCACCCGCCATGCATCGCAGTTGGACCGAACCGCAGACAGAGCAGAGTTAACCCTGTAAATCCCTGCAGAATACCGACACACACGAGAACTCCTTCCAGGGCAAATATCTGACTGAGTATGGATTCCGCCATGGGCACTAAGCTGTCGTTTGCGCTGGAGAGAAAGGATCATACAACAAGAAATTACCCTTATCTAACGTACCTGCTTCAGTTTGACTAATGATATCACTCAGATTTTCATTGGTTTTCTCTCTCTCCTTCTTAGCACATGCTGAGTCAACTTCTAATGTTGCTACCCTTACAGTAAGCTCGTCGACAGATAGAGGTACACCTTCATAGTCTTTATTTAGTTTGTTATAAAACAGTGGTTACCTTTTTTACTGTCGAAATCAACTGGTTTTGTATGACTTTTGTATTTGTATATGCATCTGTGATTTTCTTTATCTGTTGCTCTACTGGATCACTGTGGTCGTTAAATGAATCTACCTTCTGTTTCAGCTCTGTAATATTACTGTTAACTTCAGAAAGTACTTCATGCTTTACTTGTTTTCTCATATCATTCAATTTTTCGTCCAGTTCAGTGCGAAAATTTTTGTCTAAGCCATCGAACTTCTGCGAAACCGTGTTTTGTAAGTCCTTGAATAATTGTTTTTGTTCTTGTTTCATTGTATTTCGTGTGACGGTGTTCTGATTGTGTGTCGAATTATCAATTTTGGTATTCGCATCTTGTTTTATATCACTGAAAAGTGAAATGATCGTATGGCATTTATTGGCCAGGATATCCCCTTCAGGGTTCGGCCGCAGTATTGCAAGTCTTTTTAGTTGACGCCACTTCGGCGATTTGCTTGTCAATGATGATGAAAAACACACAACACCCAGTCCCCTGACAGGAATCGAAACGAGGCCTCCTTGTGTGTAGGTGATAAAGTTACCACCGTGCTATGGAGGCGGACTATGTTCATATTGTGTTTCATATAGTCAAATATCATGTTTATGTAGATAATAACTGCCATAGCAGTGCTTCAGTTGTATACTGTGGTTGCTGTCAGCTGTACTTTCCAAGTTAATGTTTGTGCTGACACCAAGTGGTGTTTGTAACATGTTGTCAAGTTTCGTATTGGAATCGCTCTCTAGTATTTCATTCATGAGCGGTATGTCGCTTTGGGAGATACTGACATTGTCTTGTTAAATGTAAACATTATTTTGTCAAGGTTATTGTACTGTGGAATGTCGCTATCATTTGTCACACCTGTGACACTCATATCTGACCCATTTAAGCTTTCTGCAGTAGGCATGCATGGCGCCTGAACTCCAATTGTTCGATCGCGCAATCCTACGCTATCTTGGCCGACTGCGTTTTCGCCATTGCTATCAATAATGGACATATATTTTTCTCCCATGTTGTATGAATATGCAAAAATAAAAATTTCACAAAATGTTAAAATTTCGTATGCGAATTATTACATTGTTATTATATTGATAATTGTAGTTTACGTCATGTCAAACCCTGTGTAACATCTATTCCTGTCCTACCTTTGATACGCAAAGAAAGCAGCTTACTATATACAATTTTACGTGGCCTGGATCCAATTCTTATTCCTTTCCATTATTTTCTCCTCAATTTTTGCCTTTTTGCATCACTTGCTCCCTGTTGCAAACAGAAAATCCCGACAATTAGTTTTTATGACTAATAACAATGTCATAGAAATTTCTTACTATAAAAATAGTTAAGAAACCCTACTCCCAACTAGTGCCCTGAAGTCCTGACACTCAGGTCGCCAACTGTATCATAATAAAAATATATATGAATGGAAAAAATTAATTTAAAGTATATTACAATTGCATTATTAGAAATGTGATACTTGTGTGATTTTTGGCTAATCAGACTTCTTTTCTTACATTTCAATTGTAGATGCAGGCAGCAGACTTCAAGGACACCAGTGTGTGTCAAAAATAAGGAAGTCCTCCTTACTTGGTATCACTTCACTTCAATAAAATATACTTCATACTGATATCAAATCTTTTCTCTTATTTCGCAACATACACGACACAAAACATTCGTAGCACGTCTTAATCCGAACCGCACATCTTAACAGAAACTTCTACATGGAAGGGAATGAGAAACGAAACCATGTATAAAGAAAAATGAATAACTTTTTTTTTTCATTTATCTGCGCCTTACTGCGCATTCATAATTAACGACTTTGCCAACGCTTATGGTCGATCGGTGTTTCCTTTTTTGTTTTTAATAAATTTTAACTTTACGATATCCTGGGGGGTCTTTTGCCATGAAGACACAAGACCAATGACGAAATCCCGCTATTACGAGTTAATGCCCTGAATTTACACTGAAATACTCTTTTGGAGGCGAACCCACTTCTTGCTGAAATTTCTTATCTAGACCTACAGACTATTAGTAGATTGAAACTGTGTCATTAGGACGCATGAGATATTCAGCAATGTATTCACAGTCATCTGCCCGTTAGTACTAAATATTTATCCGATCCTAATAGACACTGGAACAACTACATTAGTTTAAGGTGGACCTCGTACTAGTGGTTTATATATATATATATATATATATATATATATATATATATATATATATATATAGTAACTTTCTAGAGCACAGTGACGAAAATTAATGTCGCTGATTATTTCTACATGAGAATAGCGCCAAAGAGCTTCAGTAATGACTGGGAGGGAGAAGTAGTATTATGGTACGCAAAGAACTTTGGCATGGTGACGACGATGGTGGCTCAAGAAGAGGAAGTATCTGAAAATAAAACAGATTTGCCAGATGAAATTGTTGAGAGTAATATTGATGGAGACGGCAAGTTATTTACCCTGGAAAGTATCCTTAAAAATGTCGTTATGTAGATGGTTTTCCTTTGTTTATGTTTACGTATGCCATATGGATCCATAACCTCTTCTGCCCCATGTAAACATGTAAGTGTCAACGTTAATAACTGCATGCATTGGAGAACAGAAAACAGATACGTTCATGTACTTGTGTTGTTACGTATTTCTATCGCGCATTGTCGATTTTTTAAAGTATATCCTGATATGAGTGCTTAACACTGAACATATATTTGGCTAGTGTAGTGGAATATGAAACGCCCTAAACAATCAAACGCTATTAATAGATATTAATACAAGTAACTGTTTCTGCCTCCCAGAGTGGAAAATCCACATCTTGTATGTCTGGTGGTGTTTGTCATTCGGATTGTTATCAAGGATTCATGAGTTTTGACACTATGAATGAGGTTGGAAATAGCAAACAAGAAAGAACGAAGGCAAGATTTATGTTCTCATTTTATGTTCACGACACCTTCGTCCAGTGTGTACAGAATTTGTTCCTGGAGTTACAGGACATACGATCCAATCAGTTGCTTATAACAGCCCATGTCAGATAAGTTTCTCTCTGTCAGCTGGGCATTTGCGAAAAAGGAAACCACCAATAGACACTCAAAGAATAAAAGAAGTAAACTTGAAGATACTGAACCTTCTGTCACAAAATTTGTGCTCTGACCTATTATATCATCATCATCATGATGTACGAACCTGACTCATCAACGTATAATGTTACCGAGTGAGGTCGCACAGGGGTTAGCACACTGGACTCGCATTTGGGAGGACAGTGATTCAAACACGCATCCGACCATCCTGATTTAGGTTTTCCCTGAGTTCCCTAAATCACCCAGGCAAATGCTAGGATGGTTCCCTTGAAAGGGCACAGGCCGCTTTGTTCCCCATCCTTCCCTAATCTGATGGGGCCAATGACCATGCTGTTTGCTCCCTTCCCTCCAACAAACCAATCAACCATACAATGTTTGCATATGGTACCATGTTAAGGTGTATGTATATCACATTCATTGATTTATCCAACTTCCAACCAGCCTATCATATGTCAGCTTACTCTATTCCTCAGGCTACAATGCAGCAGATCAACATGTCATCACAACTAAATTTCATATTAACATTTGTTGGCCTCACCACGCATAACTAATTTGTCACCAAATCTAGACCTTGGGGCTATGCTACAAGTCTGTCTGTCATCACAAACTTACGTAAAAACGTGGGGAGGGGGGGGGGGGGGGAGGAGTTTGGACGTGTATGATAACAACATTAGAATGTCATTGGTCAAAGCAGATTACTAGTATTGGTACATTCAACACACTCAAAGTGTATTATGATTAGTCTCTCTCCATATTGTTACAGGAAAGTCTTTGTGTATGAGCAAATTATAAAAACAATGTTTCCAATAGTAGACACTAGTGGTAGATGTGGAGGCACAAATGTGTGATAGATATTTACATCAGACAAAGTACAAAAACCAGCTTTAAATGGTGACTTTGGGAATATATTACCACCCTCTGCCTATCACATGAGTAAGAATTGTGAGGACAAGATTAGATTAATTACAACACCCACAGAAGTATTAAAACAATCATTATTTGTGTATAAACGGAACAAGATAAAACTCTTATAACTGGCACAAAGGGATGTGCCCTCTGCCATGCACTTTACAGTGGTTTACCGATTATAGATGTAGATGCCCCCTATTAAATCTACCATTGTCTCCTATTATAAAGTGCTAAAAATTTCAAGTGAGTGTGTTTGTTGGTCTACAGCACCTTGCTGTTGAGGTGTACTTTTAGATGACAATGCCCCACGATGCCACTTTGAGATTAAGCTGTTTTGAGGAGGATGTAAGGTTGTTTATGTGCTTGTCCTAGCCATTTTATCCCAGCTAAGTAAGATGTGCATTGTTGCTTATTGTCTTCTGTCAGTGTAAAGTGCTTAGTTAGCTAGGTGGACAGGAACATGACTATCATTGTACAAAAGCATGGGTACTATTTGGCCAGGATAAGTTTTCCCTTTTTACTGTTCTGCCAGTAGTGGAGAAAATCGGCACTAGATGGAAAATATTCACTGCCAACATTTCCTTTGCTTTAATACAAGCACAGAATATGGATAATTGTGCTAGCATTGCAGGAAGGAGTTGGCGCTGCCTTCCCATCACTGCTCCTCTCCCCTTGCAGTCCTAATGTGGGGGCAATGCGCTCTTCCTGCCTCTCCTGACAGCCACCATGCAAAGGGTCAACTTATCGTGGCCAAACAGGTGTGGACTAGGAATTTACTCTCCAGTGAGCACGCCAGTGTAATTGTTCTACATATTCCCAGTAAATAAATAACTGTGCTGTATTCCACTGCGATTGGTGATTGATTCATATTTTATTTCTTTTCTGGTTGTGTGAGATTATATGAGCCAAAACTGCTTGGTCATAAAATGAGTGGATGGAGCAATTCACTCTATACATTATGTACAGATTGCTGGTAAAGGATAGACCCCCCCCCCCATAAAAAGCAATTGGTGGTAGTTTGGTGGTAGTTTACACAAATATGCATACAGTGAAAGGCTCTAAAGTACTCTGATAAATTCCTGTGCCGTATGGGAAGAGTATGTTACAAAAAAGCCTTTAAAATTGTATATGACAGTCTATAGTTTCATTAAGAGCTTCTGTTGTGTTAGTCTCTTGGAAATGGAACCTGTGCAATAGTTGAAATGTTTCTGCTTCTACATCTGTCCTCTGAAAACCAACGTGAGATGCATGGCAGAGGGTTCGTCCCATTGTACCAGTTATTAGGGTTTCTTCCTGTTCCATTTAGTTATGGTGCAAGGCGGGAATAATTGTTTGGATGCCTCTGTGCGTGCAGTAATTATTCTAACCTTATCCTCACAATCCCTGTGTGAACAATATGTAGGGGGGGGGGGGTGCAGTATATCCCAAGAGTAATCATTTAAAGCTGGTTCTTGAAACTTCATTAATGAGATTGTCTTAGGACAGTTTACATCTGTCTTCAAGAGTCTGCCATTTCAGTTCCTTCAATATCTTCTGCCACGGATTAAACAAACCTATGACGATTTGTGCTGCCCTTCTCTGTAGACTAGTGCTCACTTCGATAATTATGCAGTTCCCTATTGGGTGATTGTACAATATTGTTAAACACAGATCTCATGAAAGAGTGTACATATAAGAACGGCAAGTATCTCCATTATTGAAAAATGTGCCAATGCTTTAATATAAACCCCCCTGTGATCTGCCTTCTGTGAAATGTTAGTGTATGATTCATCCTAACGGCAAAGACCTGAATTGTGGTCTTCACAAAGTTCCTGAGCCAGCTGAACATCATTCTAATCATCCTTTCATGACCTAATAATATTTTGTAAGTGTGCAACAATGGCCATAATAGAGTGAAAATAAGCAAAGTAAACAAGCTTCTGTGATCTCATTGTTACTGGAGATTTTTCATCTACTGAAGACAGCAGCACTCAGTTTCTCCAAGTGTTAACAAAATGATACATACAGAAAAAGTTCTTTCATCTTCAGTACTGTTAATATTATATGATCTTCTTCATTGCATACCAGATCTTGAGATAACAACATTTTGAGTTTCTTTTTGTACCATGTTTTGAAGCAGTCGTGAGTCGATGTGCCATTCCACCGAAAGTGAAATCATACCAATGGAGAAATATTTTTTACTCCTTGATTGTTATATGCAAATTTTTTGCAGTAGAGTCAAAGTTGCCAACTGTGTATAAAATGCATAATGTCTTTGTAACTGTGGATGCAAACCTAGACATCTGCTAATAATAAACCAAGCTGTTTAGCAGCAGTTTTAGAAGACAGGTTTTCAGTGGTGTCTGGCTTGATAGCCAAGTGGTCAGTCCGGCAGAACGTCATGCAAGGGGCACGGGTTCAGTTCCTGGCTTCAGGCAGTGTTGGCTTCGGTCACACAGCTTGAGGCTGTTGCCAATGGGCATCACTGTGGGGTTCCGGATGGGGGTTTGTCGGGGACGGCCAGCTCGTCCCACGCATCCCCCGATCGGACTACGACTGTGGTTGCCCGGGATACTGCCCGCATTGAGGCTGATCCCTCACCTGTGGTAGAGTGGGAGGTCGTCTCAAGGTGTGGCAGGGGGCGAAAGACATTCCGGAGGGCTGAACGGAAGGCCTCTCCAGTTTGTCTGACGAACCGGTTTCAGGCTCTGTCTCAGGCTGATACTGATCTTCGGCCTGACATGGCTGCTTGTCCTGTTCCAGAGGTTGCCCCTCAGTCTGCAAGATCCGGGCGGTCGCAGAGGGTGGGCTTACTGGTAGTTGGGAACTCCAACGTCAGGCGCGTAATGGGGCCCCTTAGGGATATGGCAGCAAGAGAGGGGAAGAAAACCAATGTGCACTCCATGTGCATACCGGGGGGGGGGGGGGGGTCATTCCAGATGTGGAAAGGGTCCTTCCGGATGCCATGAAGGGTACAGGGTGCACCCATCTGCAGGTGGTCGCTCATGTCGGCACCAATGATGTGTGTCGCTATGGATCCGAGGAAATTCTCTCTGGCTTCCGGCGGCTATCTGATTTGGTGAAGACTGCCAGTCTTGCTAGCGGGATGAAAACAGAGCTCACCATCTGCAGCATTGTCGACAGGACTGACTGCAGACCTTTGGTACAGAGCCGAGTGGAGGGTCTGAATCAGAGGCTGAAACGGTTCTGCGACCGTGTGGGCTGCAGATTCCTCGACTTGCGCCATAGGGTGGTGGGGTTTCGGGTTCCGCTGGATAGGTCAGGAGTCTACTACACACAACAAGGGGCTGCATGGGTAGCAGGGGTTGTGTGGCGTGGGCTGGGAGTTTTTTTTAGGTTAGATGGCCTTGGGCAAGTACAGAAAGGGCAACAGCCTCAACGGGTGCAGGGCAAAGTCAGAACATTCGGGGACCAAGCAGCAATCGGTATTGTAATTGTAAACTGTCGAAGCTGCATTGGTAAAGTACCGGAACTTAAGCTCTGATAGAAAGCACCGAAGCCGAAATCGTTATAGGTACAGAAAGCTGGTTGAAGCCAGAGATAAATTCTGCCGAAATTTTTACAAAGGTACAGACAGTGTTTAGAAAAGATAGATTGCATGCAACCGGTGGTGGAGTGTTCGTCACTGTTAGTAGTAGTTTATCCTGTAGTGAAATAGAAGTGGATAGTTCCTGTGAATTATTATGGGTGGAGGTTACACTCAACAACCGAGCTAGGTTAATAATTGGCTCCTTTTACCGACCTCCCGACTCAGCAGCATTAGTGGCAGAACAACCGAGAGAAAATTTGGAATACATTTCACATAAATTTTCTCAGCATGTTATAGTCTTAGGCGGAGATTTCAATTTACCAGATATAGACTGGGACACTCAGATGTTTAGGACGGGTGGTAGGGACAGAGCATCGAGTGACACTATACTGAGTGCACTATCCGAAAATTACCTCGAGCAATTAAACAGAGAACTGACTCGTGGAGATAACATCTTGGACCTACTGATAACAAACAGACGCGAACTTTTCGACTCTGTATGTACAGAACAGGGAATCAGTGATCATAAGGCCGTTGCAGCATCCCTGAATATGGAAGTTAGTAGGAATATAAAAAAAGGGAGGAAGGTTTATCTGTTTAGCAAGAGTAATAGAAGGCAGATTTCAGACTACCTAACAGATCAAAACGAAAATTTATGTTCCGACACTGACAATGTTGAGTGTTTATGGAAAAAGTTCAAGGCAATCGTGAAATGCGTTTTAGACAGGTACGTGCCGAGTAAAACTGTGATGGACGGGAAAAACCCACCGTGGTACAACAACAAAGTTAGGAAACTACTGCGAAAGCAAAGAGAGCTTCACTCTAAGTTTAAACGCAGCCAAAACCTCTCAGACAAACAGAAGCTAAACGATGTCAAAGTTAGCGTAAGGAGGGCTATGCGTGAAGGGTTCAGTGAATTCGAAAGTAAAATTCTATGTACCGACTTGACAGAAAATCCTAGGAAGTTCTGGTCTTACGTTAAATCAGTAAGTGGCTCGAAACAGCATATCCAGACACTCCGGGATGATGATGGCATTGAAACAGAGGATGACATGCGTAAAGCTGAAATACTAAACACCTTTTTCCAAAGCTGTTTCACAGAGGAAGACCGCACTGCAATTCCTTCTCTAAATCCTCGCACAAACGAAAAAATGGCTGACATCGAAATAAGTGTCCAGGGAATAGAAAAGCAACTGGAATCACTCAACAGAGGAAAGTCCACTGGACCTGACGGGATACCAATTCGATTCTACACAGAGTACGCGAAAGAACTTGCCCCCCTTCTAACAGCCGTGTACCGCGAGTCTCTAGAGGAACGGAAGGTTCCAAATGATTGGAAAAGAGCACAGGTAGTCCCAGTCTTCAAGAAGGGTCATCGAGCAGATGCGCAAAACTATAGACCTATATCTCTGACGTCGATCTGTTGTAGAATTTTAGAACATGTTTTTTGCTCGAGTATCATGTCGTTTTTGGAAACCCAGAATCTACTATGTAGGAATCAACATGGATTCCGGAAACAGCGATCGTGTAAGACCCAACTCGCTTTATTTGTTCATGAGACCCAGAAAATATTAGATACAGGCTCCCAGGTAGATGCTATTTTTCTTGACTCCCGGAAGGCGTTCGATACAGTTCCGCACTGTCGCCTGATAAACAAAGTAAGAGCGTACGGAATATCAGACCAGCTGTGTGGCTGGATTGAAGAGTTTTTAGCAAACAGAACACAGCATGTTGTTATCAATGGAGAGACATCTACAGACGTTAAAGTAACCTCTGGCGTGCCACAGGGGAGTGTTATGGGACCATTACTTTTCACAATATACACTCCTGGAAATGGAAAAAAGAACACATTGACACCGGTGTGTCAGACCCACCATACTTGCCCCGGACGCTGCGAGAGGGCTGTACAAGCAATGATCACACGCACGGCACAGCGGACACACCAGGAACCGCGGTGTTGGCCGTCGAATGGCGCTAGCTGCGCAGCATTTGTGCACCGCCGCCGTCAGTGTCAGCCAGTTTGCCGTGGCATACGGAGCTCCATCGCAGTCTGTAACACTGGTAGCATGCCGCGACAGCGTGGACGTGAACCGTATGTGCAGTTGACGGACTTTGAGCGAGGGCGTATAGTGGGCATGCGGGAGGCCGTGTGGACGTACCGCCGAATTGCTCAACACGTGGGGCGTGAGGTCTCCACAGTACATCGATGTTGTCGCCAGTGGTCGGCGGAAGGTGCACGTGCCCGTCGACCTGGGACCGGACCGCAGCGACGCACGGATGCACGCCAAGACCGTAGGATCCTACGCAGTGCCGTAGGGGACCCGCACCGCCACTTCCCAGCAAATTAGGGACACTGTTGCTCCTGGGGTATCGGCGAGGACCATTCGCAACCGTCTCCATGAAGCTGGGCTACGGTCCCGCACACCGTTAGGCCGTCTTCCGCTCGCGCCCCAACATCGTGCAGCCCGCCTCCAGTGGTGTCGCGACAGGCATGAATGGAGGGACGAATGGAGACGTGTCGTCTTCAGCGATGAGAGTTGCTTCTGCCTTGGTGCCAATGATGGTCGTATGCGTGTTTGGCGCCGTGCAGGTGAGCGCCACAATCAGGACTGCATACGACCGAGGCACACAGGGCCAACACCCGGCATCATGGTGTGGGGAGCGATTTCCTACACTGGCCGTACACCACTGGTGATCGTCGAGGGGACACTGAATAGTGCACGGTACATCCAAACCGTCATCGAACCCATCGTTCTACCATTCCTAGACCGGCAAGGGAACTTGCTGTTCCAACAGGACAATGCACGTCCGCATGTATCCCGTGCCACCCAACGTGCTCTAGAAGGTGTAAGTCAACTACCCTGGCCAGCAAGATCTCCGGATCTGTCCCCCATTGAGCATGTTTGGGACTGGATGAAGCGTCGTCTCACGCGGTCTGCACGTCCAGCACGAACGCTGGTCCAACTGAGGCGCCAGGTGGAAATGGCATGGCAAGCCGTTCCACAGGACTACATCCAGCATCTCTACGATCGTCTCCATGGGAGAATAGCAGCCTGCATTGCTGCGAAAGGTGGATATACACTGTACTAGTGCCGACATTGTGCATGCTCTGTTGCCTGTGTCTATGTGTCTGTGGTTCTGTCAGTGTGATCATGTGAGGTATCTGACCCCAGGAATGTGTCAATAAAGTTTGCCCTTCCTGGGACAATGAATTCACGGTGTTCTTATTTCAATTTCCAGGAGTGTATATAAATGACCTAGTAGATAGTGTCGGAAGTCCCATGCAGCTTTTCGCGGATGATGCTGTAGTATACAGAGAAGTTGCAGCATTAGAAAATTGTAGCGAAATGCAGGAAGATCTGCAGCGGATAGGGAATAATATAGAAGGCACAGGGTGTGAAACTGTCACAAGCACATTTTCTTGCGTGACATGTGCAGTAGCTGGGTGGTCTAGCAGTCTCTTGGCCACAGTTATTCCATCCCGTATTTTCTATGGGTTAAAATGAAATAGTTTTGTACTAGGCCCATTCAGTCACAATGATTGTCCCAGTCCATCAATTGAAGAAATAACAGATGGAAATGAAGAAATTAGTTATACAGTTTGAACTACTGACTCTGCTTCTGACGCACAGAAAAATTTCAGAATCTAGTTGGGTGTAATTTTAAAAGAATTTTTGTAATGCATTACGATTGCTGAATTATGTACGTCCCATTCTGTCCCACATCTACTTTTATATGTTTACCCAATACCAAATAATATTTCTATTATTTCATTTTACTGAAATTTTATTTACACTTAAACCATTTTATGGCCACTGAAAGAGAGTTGCTCCTTCAATTAAAATTAAATTGAAGTGAAACCTTTTAAAATACTATGGAGGTGTCCCATTTGATCACATGCAATGACTGCAGTCTATTTCTTGTAAACCATGGGCTTGCCTATTATCCTTCATGCTAAATCATTTTTCTAACATTACACATCTTTCACAGTGACACTTAAATCATCTGGAAATAATTTTTTTAATGAGCATACAACATAGAATATTTTTAGTGATAAAAGTTCTTAGCAAGTTGCACTGATTTGATATAATCAAATCAGACTTTCAGATGTTACCAGTTTGAGCAACACTTAAGAAAAGTGAAAGAAATTTTGTAGGATTATGTGTGTAGTTAAAACTACATTATTGGTAATGTAGTAGGAAAGACCCATTTCTTACAATTCTTGATATATAAACAGGTTTTCAAATTTTCATTTGTTCTACTTAAATTATAATCCCTGTTCAAAATTTCCCCTCAGCTTCCTTTAGTGCATGCTCTATCTACAGATTAACATTGGGGGGGGTGGATGCTGCAGCTGTCCTACTCCCATCTTAATTACTGGTTCCTGTTCATGTTCTTCAACTCTTAGAATTACTGTCTGTTTTTTGTACAAGTTGTAAATAACCTATCACTCACTGTATTTTACCTTTGATAACTTCAGAGGTGCAAAGAATGTTTTTCATTCAACATTGCTAGAAGTTTTTTCTGAATCTGCAAATTCTAAATGTGGGTTTGACAATCACATAAGTGTGAACAGAGAAAGAAGGAACTAAGCCTTTCGATGCTGTGACAGTGACAACATTTCAACTTGTGGTATTGTAATCAGTCAATACCACACAGGAGGCAATTATTCAAGGCTCAGGAGTTGGTACTAGAGCTTCCCTGATTGTGTGACAGTGGCAGTGGTAGCGACTGATTCCACCCAATCATTAGCGGCACAAGTTCCATGCCATCTGAGCAGAAACGTCACTGATGCCATGGATCACAAGGATAAAGTGACCTCCTGGTGATAGCTCAGCCAGTTCGACCCCAGACGAGTTCATGTGAATTCTTACCCAGTGCTTACGGAGTTCTAATTGAGTAGTGTAGCTACGGCATAGAGTAGTCTAGTAACGTCTTAGTGCAAATGTAAACTTTCTCCATGGAAGTTGTACCTCGAAACTAACCTCAAGACTTATGTTTATTGTGAACGGTTAAAGTGTTTAATGAGGAGTCAGTGTACACAAGTTGGGTATGATAACAACAACAACAACAACAACAACAACAACAATAATACAAGATGTACAACTTTGCTTCTGCCATTTACTGATAGGTGGTGACAACGGTAAGTAGCGGTCGAAAGAAACAGATCACTGACGTCAGGCAGTTAGCTTGGACCTCAGTCAGCATAACCTCATTTAAACATTAGTCGATTTGTGTCTGCATCATAAAGTTGTTCTTGATAGAAAATGTCAGTTTACAAGCGTAATTCTCGTCATTTGCAGGAGGTGTTACTGTTTTGTTTCAATATGAAGAAAACAGCGGCTGAGTCTCATCTAGTGCTCTCAAGTATGTATGGTAAGGATGCTGTTAGTGAAAGAAAGTGTCGTGAGTGGTTTAGATGCTTCAAGAAGTAACGTCGTAGACTGGCTTAGTGGCGGAAGAGAGAATGTTTTCTAAGATGTAGAATTGGAGACATTGCTGAGTGAAGACTCAGAGAAGAATTGGCACGATTAGTCTCAAGGCTATGGGCATGATTCAGAAATAGGAACTTGGGTCCCGTGTGAGCTGAAACCAAGAGACATTGAACGGCATTTGTGTGTTTGTGAACAGTTGCTTCAGAGGCAAAAATGGAAGGGATTTCTGCATCGCATTGTGACTGGGAAGGAAAAATGGGTTTATTGCGATAACCCTAAACGCAAAAAATCATGGGGATATCCCGGCCATGCTTCCACATCGACGACCAAACTGAATATTCACAGCTCCAAGATCGTGCTCTGCATTTGGTGGGACCAGCTCGGCGTCACATACTATGAGGTGTTAAAACCAAGTGAAACAATCACAGGTGCTCATTATCAAATGCAATTAATGCGTTTGATCAGAGCATTAAAAGGCAAATGGATGCAATACAGCGCGAGGCATGATAAAGTGATTTTGCAGCATGACAACGCTCGATCCCACATTGCAAAAGAGGTCAAAACGTACTTGGAAACGTTAAAATGGGAAGTCCTACAGCTCCCGCCGTATTCTCCAGACATTGCTCCCTCTGACTATCACCTGTTTGATCAATGGCGCATGGCCTGGCTGACCAACAGTTCCGATCTCATGAAGAAGTCACAAATTAGATCGATTTGTGGATTGTTTCAAAAGATGAACAATTTTTGTGACACGGGATTCGTACACTGCCCAAAAGATGGGAGAAAGTAGTGGCCAGCGATGGAAAATACTTTGAGTGATAAATGTGTAACCAATATGTGTTCTCTCAGTTTTTTTGATTTGTGCCTCAGAACCCATGCACTGTCTGGGTGGGACATTGTACTTTTGGCAGTGAGACCTCACAATTGGTAACTGTTTACACAATCATTATAAAAGCCAAGACGTTAGCAGATTCATTACAAAATTCCAAATACCCAACAATACAAAGCTACACAAAGAAGAACTATTCTCTTTGCTGCTTAGAGTGTAGTCATTTGACAGATAAGTAGGCTACTTGCACTTAATTGTACCTCACAGAGTTATGGTATCAGATGATTACATTATTTAAACTCTTTTTATCTTTTTAATGGGAATAGTTTTAAGGAAAATATGTAGAATTGCTCAACTACAATTTTTATCTGAAATTGTTAGTAAAAATCTTAACTCAACACAGTACTGAAAATCATCAAAGATTCTCAACAGCAACATGGTTTACGTCATGGTGATTATCAAAGATATAGGTAAGTGTTGTATCCATTTACCTTTCACTTCCTCATTCTCAATATTGTGTCAGTATAATGTGAAAGTGCAATGCCAAGATCAGCATTATATTATTGTGCAATATTTATGCCCTGACATGCAAATTAGGACATTGCCTTCTTGGGAACATGTCAGTGATCAGTCTTGTGCAACAGCGATTGAGTTGCTTGTTTGGTTGAATATAAGCAGGAGGAGCAAAAACGACTGAGAGGCCTTCTGCGATTATTTCAGTGCACAGGGGCCCCTTCCTTGGAATTTATTATGTACATGTGCTGTTTTCTATCTATTTCAGCACTGTGTCTCTGCAGTAAAACAATTATGCTGACTGAAAACTTACAAGACACTGTGTATGAACTGTGACAACTTTTGGTATTGACAAACTGCATAGTCTATTGAAGACTGCACAGCTTTAAACACATTGATGTTCATTCATTATATTGCACAGTATATTGTGCTATGTAAGAGTAGTATTGCACAATACAAGTCAGTTCCTGCTGAGACCAAGAGAAATTCAACTAGCTCCAAATTAATTATTTTGAATAACTGAAAATGATAAATGCCAAAAGATCAGAAAATGGGCTGGAAGATGTATATCATAGCACCATGTGTAACATAAAATAAATGAAATTGATGATGGATCAGGATATGTCATATACATTGTTGTCCACAATAACAGAGGAAACTGAAGATCACAGTGTCATGACAGTAAGCAGTAATGTTTATTTTTCTTGTAACAGTTCTCAGGATTGATAAATAAGATCATATCAGATGCCCAGTGATCATACATACTAATTTTTGTGCAGCAGTTGTCTCAGTACACACGTAACTTCGTGGAAGGTTTCACTCACCAAAATTGCTTTCTTTCATTTGCAACAAAACTTACTGTAGAGAAATACTTAGACAGCACATTTACAAGACAAATTATGCAATTTTCTTGTTATAGATTTGTAATTAGATGTTGTTCTTTGCCAGCCGCGGTGGCTGAGCGGTTCTAGGCGCTTCAGTCCAGAACTGCGCAACTGCTACGGTCGCAGGTTTGAATCCTGCCTCGGGCATGGATGTGTGTGATGTCCTTAGGTTAGTTAGGTTTAAGGGGACCACACCCTGCCCGTCTAATCCATGTTAATTTAGGCAAGTATTTGACTCATTTCCGAAAAAAACTATTTGATGCAGGACCTTAATATTTTTACTGTATATTACATGATGTTAATAGAGTCAACTGTACTAAAATCTACTTTATCCATTTTATAGTTTTTAAGAAATACTTTTTTAAATTTATTATCAAAAAATATTAAGTTTTTTCTGCAGAAAATATTCCTAATGGAGGAATATTAATGAATGTAGTACCAGAGGTGGCTTTTTGTGTTATGCAGGGTCACTGAAAATTTCATTCATTTTTCTGTGATAGTTTCTGATATAATGGGGCATATGTACTGAAGATTTTAGTTTGCGGGAAATTGACTTTAAAGGAAAACTTTTGAAATTTGTTACTTACAGTTAATTAAAACTGTCCTGCTTCATGTGTTGGCCCTTCTTTGGCCTCTAGCAGGTCTTCTAGCTCCTTTTTCGCCTTCCTGGATGTTTGTCTTGCTTTCTTGGCCATATAAATGTATACCTGTTTGCATCGGCTATCCTCATTTTATCTCAATGTTGCAGCCCAGTGATCATATTTTCAACAGGATTAATTCCCAGCTTTTTCAGTACCCAGCACTTACCAATATTACCACAACTGAATGTAATAACAGCATCATGAACTCCTAGTTTCATTGTATGCATGCCTACAAATACAGTTTTAGGATATGGTTCCAAATTATGCTGTTGGAACATTCATTTGGGTTCTGTGTCTGCCCATGCAGACATTTCCTTACAAGGTCAGGATGAGCCAAGTCTCTGAAAATAGGTTTAATTGCTGTAATAACAGCAGCAGGAAGAGAATGCTGGTGAGAATAAGATTCTCCAGTTGCTTGAGCCCTATTGTATTTGCACCACAAATTTTCTCCTGATGGAACCAATCCATGGCATGGCTTATCATCAGTAGAGTACTGCTCATAGCATTCCTGCAAGTTTCTATAACAACTACTCGCATATCACACTTTAACAAAACTAACCACATGTTTGAAAGCGTGTTGTTTACTAACACCTGAAACAAAAGAATACTGACCGTTACATTATAAGGACAGCCAACACACTCAGGAGTAAAAAAAAAAAGTCCCTAACATGCAATGTAGGGGATATAAAGATCTAACATATATGCAGAAAAGTGGGTGCGGCACATAAACACACATGGTAGGAAAATGCTCTTTAAATGCTAAAAAAATTTTTTTTTCAGCAAAATCCTTTCCAGAGTACTTAATTAGAACCTTAATCTATTGAAATTTGAGGAAAACTGAAAATCGATTTTTTTCGACCTGAACCACAGCGTGGTCCCCTTAAGTAGCTCTAAGTTCTAGGGGACTGATGACCTCAGATGTTAAGTCCCATAGTGTTCAGAACCATTTGAACTATTTGTTGTTCTTGACTAACAAATGCTGCTATGAAAAAGCCTCTAGTCCACTGAAATGCTCACAGAAAGCTTCTCAGACTTGTTTCACCCATTCTGCATAATTTGTTCTTGTGTTTTGCAAGGCAAGCATCTCACTCACAGTACATATGAGTTCCACATTGGCAAGTACCAATTGACACAATAATGTAATGTGGAGCATGTGAGGACCACATAAGACAAAATAGATTGTAAGTCAATCACGTAGTACAGGAGTAATTATTGATATGGCTACTACTGTGAAAAACCTGTACTTTTTCATCAATAGCTCATTTATAGAAGAATTTATAGTGATAATTGGGCATAGGCTCTTCAAGACTGTAGTAGTTATGAGTGATATAAATAAACCTAACTACAGAAATAACATGAAGACGGAGAATTATAGGAAGTATGTCTCCAAGAAAGGATTTCATTTCCAGAGGTTTGCGCAAAATCACAGAATACTGGGAGAAAACGGAAGGAGTGGAAACGGTAAAAGGTGAACTGACCACTAAAAATTATTCCATTCAGTTGTGGCAGGGTGCTACAGCAACCAGTCTCAAATTATTTCAATAAAAACATATAAAATGCAAGGTGGGCCTTGAAAACTCCAGCTGACTCTGCCGTAGCAGTACAAAATAGGGCAACGCTTACAAAATAAACGCAGTATGAGCTGCACACAAATACTACTGTACTACCGCATTTACTTGTAAACATGTCCCTATTTTGTACTACTGTGGCAGAGTCAGCTGGTGTGTTGGAGGTCCACCTTGCAATTTACAGTTTTTCCTACAGTTGGATTACATATCTAGTTACTGCTGCATCTATTTTCCATTTTATATGGCTTTTGGACATATGAGTTTTATATCCAGCTACTTTTACACAATCTGATGATGCCCCAAGAGGGTGAAGTGTGTCATTGCTATTAAATAATTTCGCAACCAAAACTGTTTTTATTCTGAAATGATTTGTCCATTGTTTATCTCAGTACCTTTGGAAGCAAGTAGGGCGAAATATCACACAGTAGTGCACAAATTAATTAGGACACGATGATAAACTTGAACTATGTACATGTGAATGTAAAGTGACTCGTTCCACATCATTACAATCTGTCATGCGAAATGATCCATGAAACATGAAACTAACTAACTAACTCTATTACTATATGTATAATATATTTAGTAGCTTAGTGAATATTAATAACTAATATGTCCTCCTTTTGCTTTAATGAGCTTCTGAACACATTGTGGCATAGATTCGATCAGGTTAGAGCAAATGTTTCGTAGATGTTCATCGCCATGAAATCACACTTTTACCACATGTACTAATGTGTGTTCTTTACTAATCAGTCCACTTTACCAAGACACGTTTTGACAATAATCCCCAAATTCCCAGTGGTATTTAAGTCGGGTGATTTACGAGGCCACTGAAGCACATTAATGTTTTCTTCCATGAACGTCTTGACTGCTTTAGAAGTGTGACACAGGGCCAGATCATGTTGAAATGTTCGTTGACCATCTGCAAAGATCTGTAGAAATGGTACAATCCTGTGCCAAAGGATTTTCATGTATTTGCTTGAATTCATCGTGCCGTGAACTGGAACTAGTGCCTCAGGGCCACTTGCAGTGAAAAACCCCAAAACCTTTTTTGTGAGTGTATTTTAGAGTCTGTTCAAGATGATCAGATCTTGTGCCTCATGGGTGCTTCGCCTGACAACCCTTGCTCTGTATTCTTGAGCAATAAAATGTGATTCATCACTGACGATTACACATTTCCAATCAGTGGAAGTACAAGGTGTACATATTTCACCCAATGCCAAACAGTTTTCCTTCATGGCAGGGGTTAACAGCTGCTTCTTTTGGCTTTTGTGCCTTCCACCTACAATCGAGAGACCTGCACATACTGCTGAAGGGTCAGTTTCAATCCAAGTAGCCAATAAATCTCTCTGAAGGTCCTTACTTGTCTTATGAGGATGAAATCTTCTGTTTCTAAGTAGAGTTTTGTGAGTTCTTGGGGTGATTTTTCGTTTTCATCCAAATTTGCCTTTTCGTTATGGAGACAATGAAACAGTCTCACTATATGTCCCAGTAAGTCTAGACTTTCCTAGACCAACAACAGAGGCAGTGTCTCTTATAGTCATAGATGTTTGTTCATGAAGAGCAACTATTTTTTGTCTGCTTCTTAGGTGAATGTGGTCATTTTAATGGAAACACAAAGTTTTCTTGTTGAGAACACACAGATAACAATACACACTGTTGCTACATGTACATACACTCAACTGAACTGAAGGGGACCTACAGTTGTTCATAGCCAAGGCAACAATAATCCGCCGAGAGCCCAACAATTGGATGGATGAAAGTGGTTACAGCTAAACAGCTTCAGTTCCCCTTAAAATGCGAACTTGTCTCAAGTAATTTGCAAACGACTGTATACATATAGAGCATAAAATGTACCAAATTGGCTTTTTTGGCGTAATATAATTCACATTTTGAGAAGGTGGTTGATAAATCAGAGAAAATGGTTGCTAATGAGAGAACAAAATTTAGTAAAAAGAAATGAGAGTTTTTGAGTGATTGAGTCAGAAGAGGATGGGCACAGACACTTACATTGTCTGTGAGTGATAGGCAACCTATGAATCTAATTCAACACAGTCAGTAAAAATAGAAATGACTTACCCTAAGAAAATACAACAGAAGTACCAGCTTTCAGAATCGGAGGTACCATTATCTGACAAGGAAGAATGGGAAATGGTTTTGTGGAAAATAAAAAAATTGAAGGATGAAGTATAAATTATTCACTCCTAGAAGACCCTCAGTCTGGTGACTGGTCGGAATAGCTGTTTTAACTGATGTCGGAAGACTGTGTAACTTCGGGCTGATATCACATGTTTCTGTTCACTACCAATGGTAGCTTTGTATTGTGCGCTGACATTGTTGTAGCCATCTTTTTTCCAAGTTAATGTTGTCATGCGATTGTGATTATGTACAACAGACATACTTCCTAGTATTTGAAACTAATAATTCTGTTTATGAGTGTAGGTGCACTGAGTACAGTGTCACCTTTTAGCCAAGACTGTCTAGGATTGCTTCGCTGAGAAAGCTGTTGATAATGTCAGACACCATTCGACTTTAATTGAAGCAGCTATTCCTGTGACTGCACAGCAGGAAGTATTATTGGAGTGACCATTTTGTAGGAACCAAGTTGAAACAAAAATCAATGAAGATAATTAGGACAGTATGATATCGAAATTGACAATGAAAATGTAGCAGCCAATGAGATTTAGAAAACCTGATAAGTTACTAATGTCCAAGAGGATGTTTAAAGACTTTAGGCCTCGTCAGATGTAGCCACTTAGTGGTGCCTTGTAGCAGTGCTACCGCTGGTGAATGCTGCAGTTATACGAGTGGTTTCATATGTAGCCACAGCCACTGAACAGTTGTGCTGCTGGCCGTCTTGGCGGTCTGCTTTAACGTGAGTGGCACCTGCAAAAGGTGGCTCACTTATAACTATGCAAGGATCATTACAGTACCTGTAGCATTCAGACTGCATCAAAACCCCATCACTATTTCAAACACACAAGTGCAGCACTGCCAGCACACGCGTTGTGGAACTGTTCGTTCCTAGCACAGTAGCTGCTGGAAAGTGGAAATGGTTGGATGTGCACTGTCCTAGACAGTGGTGTTGGATGTGGGAAGATACGTCAATACAGAAGATTTTGTCATTGAGATTGAAAAGTGGTCTGCCATATGGACTCTGAAACATGACAATTGCAGCAAAAATACTGCAAAGAAGAATGCGTGGTAGTCCAACAGAGAGACATTCCAAACAAATTTCACTGACACAGTCACAACAGAAAAAAAGTAAGTTGATAAGAAAAGTAACATTTATTTCCACCAAATAAGTCATATAGAAAGTACTGTAGTAACTAAAATACCTCACACATTCAGCTCGTGCAAAGTTGTAGTTCAAGCAAACATCTTAGCTGCACATTACTCCTGATTTCAAATTTTATGTACGTTTAAATTACTTCCACGCCCCTTCATTCATGAAGTAATCAGCAGATGCTGTTCGGATGCATTTCGTAGCATTCACAGGAAGAGAGTGCAGTAACAGAAAGTGTGTCCTCAAACATAGATCCATCTCTTTACCTGTTGAAGTTATGCAGAAGGCAGCAAGTTTCTACTGAAGTTTCTGCCAAATCTTGTTGAAAATTTAATAAAATATCCTCCACTTATTGCTTAGTATTTTACACAAAGTGAGCAGAGCTTGCAGTGCCACTAATGTGTCTTTGCAATGCCACTAACGTGTGATAGCAGCGCCACAGAGATCAGTGGAAGAGCTGATTGCAAACCACTTAGCATCGCTGCAAAGTAGCCCTGTGGGAAGCCATCCTTAGATGTAAGGGGAGGACAAACTAAAACAAGGAACGTTTAGGGGTACAAATATGAGCAACAAAAGAGAAAATGTAATTAAGAAGCAATTAGTGGAGGGGGAAAATCAGACAATGAAAGAAATCACAAAGTTGAAAAGGTAGTGGATAATTAAAGATGGAAATATGGAAAGGTAATAATGGAAACATTTGGTAGGAAGGGACAAATGGAAATTATAGATGAAATCAGGGAAATTAGAATAAGTTATGACATGTACATTGTTAGGTCCACACATATACAAGGGATGGTCTGAAAGTAAGTTGTATTATTGTTTTTGAAAGAAATGATTGTAGATGAGGTGACACAAATGCCATATGAAAACACAACCATTGCTGTTTCAGTGACAGAAGGGGCATCAGCAGAGGAGGGAGGATGCGTGCACAGAGCACCAAGGAAGAGAGAGTAGCAGCAGACTGGGTGCCCGAGATTTTTCGAATACACATCACAGATGCTGAAGTATTGACATACTAGTTGCTGAACAGACTATAAAGCAAAAGACATTCTTAGTAATAACAGCCAAACAACCTTTTGTTGAAACCTGTGAAAAGATATTGGCAAGTGCTGGAGTGTGTTGATTTCCCATGAGTTCACAATTTTTTTTTTTTTAAGTTGTCAATGTAATTTTCTGGAAAAACAGGCAACAGAAATATTAATTTTAGATGCCTTTCTCTTTTGCCATTAGTGCATAAATAACGCTTACTGGTAATTCATCTGTATGTCTGCAGTAATTCTCATTCTCTGTACCCACAGGTGCTACTGTTCTCGTCGCATCAGGCGGTTGAGGAAAGTACTCAAGGTTACACAAGGAGATAAGCGCCACTTCAAGAGAAAAGATGTCACAGAAACAATGGTGAAAGATGAGAAGTAGGTACTACTGAAGAATCGTATTTGAGATAGTTTTTAAACTGAGTTAGATTTGTTATTTCACAGTAGCTGTGTTATGTTTCAATCACTTCCATCAGTTCTCAAAACTACTGCCTGCTGAAGCACAGACCAGTGGTTCTGTGAATTGTACATTTTTACAACTTCATGCAGCCTTAAATTGTTTTAGATGTAGGAATGAACATGTGAGCTTGAAAACTTTGTAGAAGAAAATGTCAATAGAGATGGAGCTAAAGGGTCCAGACAAGATTGCAGAATGATGAGAGCCATGCTTTGCTTATTAATTATATCACAATTGAATCATCTAACAAGAAATCTAGTTTTTGATAAATCCAGCCACTATCTATAAGGATCAGCCTACTTTCCTACCAACATAGTGAATTTCTCTTATCCACCTAACATTGAAGTATTGCATTATGTTGTACCCATGTGGAATCTATCATGAATGGGTTATTTTAATGCCAGTGGCCCTCTTGTAACATCCCTTGTACATCTCTCCTTTTACTTCACTCAGCTGCAACTATCACCTATCTCATAAAAGGAGGTCCGTATTTGAAACTGGCATTTCATTTGCCAACCATTCTAAAATCACTATTTGCTTGTCTCTCATGGGTTCAGCAGACTCTTCTGCTAATTGCAAATTACAACTGCAACTTCCAAGGAGCAATTGGACAGTGTAGCAATTTAGCAAACTGTTAGTATTAACAGCTCTGGTAACTACATTGGTGTTAAAAGCATTTGAGCTGCCGTTTTCAAATTGATTCCTTTGAACTGGATGATGTCTCTGTAGCTTATTCATTCATCCCTGTATGTGCCATCATGAAGGAGAACCTTCAGGGATATGGAAAGACTCAAGGTACACATTAACATGAGACAAAGGTATCGGGTATCATTTAACTAATATCTTAATATTTACTCAACTAAAATTGTATTTTCCAAAGGAAATATTTCTTTGTATATTGGTACTGAGCCCTATTTATAGTATGTTGTTACTTATTTTCTAGCAGTATGGCGAACACTAACAGAATGTTTCAAGCCTTGAATCTAAATATTCGGATTATTTGTAGAAGGGCGGTTGGTTAATGAGGGTTTTTTTTTATTTTCTTTTGAATAGGTAAGGGTTTCCATTCTCTTCCTTTATTTTAGATGGAAGCTTGTTGAATATCTTCCCACCAGAGTACATAACTTCATTCTGAACCTTAATCGAGGAGGTAAAGTGTGCATGAAAAGTATTGTGTGTCTTGTATTATGGTTTTATAAATCACAGTGAAGCAGAAGCTGGTTTTTATTGTCAGCAACATAAACCATTAACCCTTTGAATTCCATCAATATGAAAAAATATGATTCTAAAATTTTTCACAAAATTGACATTGATTATCATAGCAAGCAACAAATTCTGAAAAAAACTGATAAAAAGTAAACAATCAGTTGTTTTAAAGAGGCAGGTTCATTTTGGAACCACTGGATTATACAATTTTCAACCACCCATCATTTTGTGTGATATATTTGAAAGCAATTTCCCATTTTTCATAGACGCAATCCCACATCTCAAAACTGACATGAACTCATAATGCCTAAAACAAATTATAGTCCTACTTAACAAGCAAAAATGGACCTAACATTTAAAAAATTTGTTTCAAAAGTACGTACTATCCCAGTGGTTTCATTTTGAAACTAGTCACAAAAGCAGTACTACGAACTCAAATTTACGTTGCAGTAGCTTTACATACACTTATTTTCACAGTCGTTGAGGCACTCAGTATGATCACCAAAAATAAAAAAAAGTACACTTGACAGTTTCCTACAGTCATGTTGCACAATCTCTACACTAATTGTTACTTTGAATGTGTAAATGACCACTACAATGTACTACATTTATAGAGGTACCTCATTGTACCACTAGATGTCTGTCTTGCAATAGCATCAGCGGTTTCATGCGAAAGGCACTGATACGTCAAAACAAAATTAATAAAATTGTGGTTTGAGGCAGAAACCACTGCTACTCAAAGCATTAAGGAGGAAATGTATTGACAAGTGAGTGTACGTATTCTGCAAGATGTTTGGTTATGTACTTTAGTGTTCATATAGTATGTTGCTGCTGAACAAACAGCTTTTTTACTTTAGTTGCACTACCTCACAAGATAATTTCACAATTCAAAAGAGATGCAAATGAACACAATGAGAGATACTTCTAAAACCGTTGGCACACGGGATAAGTTAGTTACAGTAGATGTGGCCCTCTGCGAGTTTTCTGATGTCACTTTCTGCTATTTCTCTTTGAGTAGCCATTTTTTCACGTGAAACACAAAATAAGTTCTGGCTCCAGCTGCCAGAGACAGTGGTCGTGTGTGTTTGAGTTGCATTTGAAAGAGTGGCGTTGTCCAATTTTGACAAAGGCCTTGTTGGCTGAAAGCTAATTGTGTGACAGTCTTTTTGTTGTGCCTTTCTGCGACTCAGCATCTCCACTATATAGTGAGTAGCAACTATCCTTTTCATTATATTGTTATATTCCATCCTGAATTTTCCATTGTTTGACAAAATAAGTTCTGTGATATTTCGACAAAAAAGTAGAACCAACAGGAAGCAAGAATGTTCCCTACGTCACAGCCAGCAAGCAAGACTGTATGTGTCATGTTCAGTAGAAGCTTATATTCGGTGGGTTTTATGTTATATGTTAGACCCTATGAATAGATGCTATTTCTGAGCACCAGCACATTGAATGGCTTGAGAACAAATTGGTATTGGTACGATTTGTTGTAATAAAATGACTGGAAATGTCATATTGATGGTTAAAGAATTTTCATATTAAAGTATTTTTGTGTTATAGCTCACATGTTATGAGAGTAAGCTGTTTTAAGACAACAATCCATGAAAAGGTGTCAATTACCTTTCAGCAAGTAAAGCCTTTAGAAGACTGTAACGTAAAATAAGAGGCCAATAGCAGCTGAGTTTCAGCATAGCGTAGTTGATTGAGGTGTCATGATCCAGAAACGAGGTGGATTGAAAGAGGGTTCACATCCCGCTTTATCCCAACTTTTTTTCCCACCCATGCATTTTCTAAAAGGTTGTGACTGTTTCCTATGAAATTAATAGAAATAATTTCTGTAATTTATGATGTTATAAACGCACCCTAAGTCAGGGGTAAGTTTGTTCGATTTGGTGAACTTCTATAAGCTAATGTCCTTCCTGATTGGACATGTAGTGGACATGCATCTTTGATTTTTGTGTTATTATGTTTTTATGTATATTGAAGTTTTTATTTATGTATAGCACAGGCAGAACAACATGACTAGGATACAGTCAAGAAAGTAAATGTACATTTTAATAGAGCTGTCATAGGAATTCTACACATTTTCATGAACAGACTGTGTAGTTGGCAAGCCATATAAAGCAAACAGCTGCCACTGGAGAGTGCTGAGAGCACAAAATCACATTAACCAGCTTGTCTCTTGTGCCAATGGCACTGTCTCGTGATGTGGGATATCCTGAGGTGTTAGCGTTAGCTGCCTTGTCCTGTATGATGATGTTGTAAGGGTATAACGCACTGAACTGAGCTTCTTGATTAATTAACCTATGTGTTGAATCCATTGTAATTTGTTATCCAGCTGTAACCCAAGGGATTTTACACACTGTGCTTCATTCTGTGAAGAACAATTGATATCTACTTCTGGTGCTAAAGGATCACTATTGCCTGTTTGCAATTGCATAACATGATTCTTTGTGAGTTTAAGACTTAAACAGTCAACTTTGAACCACTTGTAGGTCTGTTCAGTTGTTATCTTAGCTGTGTCTGCTTGGAACAAATTTGAACCCTCAATTAGTATGCTTGTGTAATCAGCAAGATCATTTATGTAGGTTAGAAACATGAGTGGGCCCAGTGCTAACCCCTGCAGCACTCCACATGTCATGCCATTCTCATGTTATTTTTGTGCCTGAGATAGTCTGTTAATGAGACTCCCTGCTTTTTTTTTACGGAGGTAGGATCCCATCCATACAAGAAGGATGCCATTAACGCCATAATAATTTAGTTTGTAAGTAGAATTTTGTAATCCACACAATCAAAGGCTTTATAAATGTCACAGAATATCCCAAATGAATAATTTTTTCTTGTATAGCTCTACTAGCACTTCACATGTGAAGTAGTGTATCGCTTTTTATGCAGAGGATTGTTTACAAAAGCTCAACTGAGAGGTGATTAACAAGTTCTGCTCTGTTAAATGAGGCAGTATATGTCATAGGCCAATTTCCCAAACACTTTTGAGTGATATAAATTTGTAATTAGAGTTGGTTTTATTATTTCTAGTGTTGTAGATGGGTGTTACTACAGAGTATTTTAAGTGTGTCAGCAAGTATGCCCAGAGTCATTGTCTGATTTTGAAGGTAGCTGGAGGGGAGTCGTAATAAGTCAGCACAAAATTTTAATATTTTGCTAGAAACACCATTATACACAGCAGGTTTAATACTTTTTAGTTTTATTTATTTATTTATTTACACCGTAGTTCTATAGGACCAAATTGAGAAGCCAGTCTCCGTGGTCATGATACGAGTAAGCACAGGAAATTTATAATTTTTGTATTATAACGTATTAAGGCTTAGGAAGCAAAATGGATGCCTCTGAATCATTTATCACAGGATGTTGTTACAGAACACCAGAAATCAGTAGATAACATTTATCATTTAAATCAGAAGGCTATACCGTAACATCATCTTACTGCAGAACACACATTAAAGGTGGTGGTGTTGCGATTTATGTGAGAAAAAGTAATTTCATAATTTCCTTTCCAGTTGGCATATGGCTTGCATAAGTTCAAATTATGCAAATCGTGTCACTGCGAGTAAATAAATACATCATAGTACAGCACTTGTACGTGTACTTTTACTTGAAATAAGTTCATAACGATCACAGAAAGAGTGCTTTGGGTGTACAAGTTTTGTTGTAAATAGTTCAAAATTGCAATTCTCGGATTCGTATTTCATACTGTTCCTTTCTTTGTTATAAGAATATATAGATTCCCCTCTAGAAATTTTGATGTTTTCATGAAGTCGCTTATGGAGTTTTCAGTAAACTGTCAGGTTGTAAAAGTGTAAATCTCATTGTACTTGCAAATCTGAACATTAACACTTTACATGACTGTCAAGAAAGCAACTGTTTCACAGATTGTATTCTATCTTATGTGGTAAGATCTACTTGGACTAGTAGTCACTAGAATAGTTAGCACTTAAAGCAGTTCAGTAGCTCATGTTATAACAAATTATGACCACATCATCTATTGGACATCATAAACGGTCACCTCTCAGATCAGTACATAAAATAAGGGAAAGGCAACCACTCATCTAAAGCAGATCATCAATATGTGGAGCACAGAAACTACAACAGAAAACAGGATTCACACTAGCTTTTCAGTACTAGCTCTGTTTCTAACTGAAGTACACATATTCACACACACACAACCACACAGACACCCAAACATACACTCCTTTGGCCACAGTGAACAGTCTCTTGGTTGTGGCATCAGGAGTATGCATTTGGGTGTCTGTGTGTGTTTAGTTTAGCTAGAAAAGGAGCTAGTGCTCCAAAGCTAGTGTGAATGTTGTTTCTGTTATGTGTTTCTGTGTTCCTTGCATTTACCTGCTGCAGATTAGTGGTTGCCTTCCTCTTATTTTACATACTCCTTCATCCAGGAATTTCCATTATTATACACTGACCTCACAACTCAGATGATACAGTTGCTGAAGGGTTCAAAGATAACTTGAGTTTGATTTCAAACATATACCCAACTCATACAATCATAGTTGGTGGTGACTTTGTTTTACCCTCAATATGTTGACAAAAATACATGTTTAAATCTGGAGGCACACATAAAACATCATCTGAAATTATGCTAAATGCATTCTGTGAAAATTATTTCAAGCAGTTAGTTCATGAGCCCACTTGAATGTTAAGTGGTTATGAAAACATACTTGACCTCTTAGCAACAAATAGTCCTGAGCTAATAACGAGCATAAAAATGGATACAGGGATTAGTGAACACAGGGTTGCTGTAGTGAGATGGAATATTGTAACCCCCAAAGCCTCCAAAAATAAACGAAAAATATACCTATTCAAAAAAGCAGAAAAAAATTCACTTGATGCCTTCCTGAGAGACAATCTCCACTTCTTCCATATTAACAGTGTAAGTGTAGACCAGGTGTGGCTTGAATTCAAAGAAATAGTATGGGCAGAATCAAGAGATTTATACCAAATCAATTAACAAACGACGGAGATGATTCTCCTTGGTATACAAAACGGGTCAGAACACTGTTGCAGAAACAACAAAAAAAGCACGTAAAATTTAAACAAACGTGAAACCACCAAGATCGATGATCTTTTACAGAAGCTTGAATTTTAGTGTGGATTTCAGTGTGAGATGCTTATAGTAGTTTCCACAACAAAAGTTTTTCTCGAAACCTGGGATAGAAAATCCAAAGAGATTCTGGTCATATATATAGTATTCTAGTGGCAGGACACAATCAGTGCCTTCTCTGCATGATAGCAATGGAAATACTATCGACGACAGTGCTACCAAAGCAGAGTTACTAAACACAGCCATCTGAAATTCCTTCACCAAAGAAGCGGAAGTGAGTATTCCAGAATTCGAATCAAGAACATTTGCCACCATGAGCAACTTAGAAGTAGATATCCTCGGAGTAGTGAAGCCACTTAAATCACTTAATAAAAGCAAGTCATCTGTTCCAGACTGTATACCAATTACGTTCTTTTCAGAACATCTGCAACTGCTTGCTTGATGAAAGATCCGTACCCAAAGACTGGAAAGCTGCACAGATCACACCAATACTCAAGAAAGGTAGTAGGAGTAATCCACTAAATTACAGGCCCATATCATTAATGTCGATATGCAGCAGGATTTTGGAACATATATTGTGTTCGAACATTATGAATTACCTTGAAATGAATGCTCCATTGAAAAACAGTCAACACGGAATTATGAAACATCATTCTTGTGAAACACAATTAGCTCTTTACTCACACAAAGTTTTGAGTGCTATTGACAAGTGATTTAAAATTGATTCCATATTTCTAGATTTCCAGAAGGCTTCTGACACTGTACCCCATAAGCTGCTTATAGTGAAATTGTGTGCTTGTGGAATATCGTCTTAGTTATGTTAGTGGATTTGTGGTTTCCTGTCAGAGGGGCCACAGTTTGCAGTCATCCGCCGAGGTAGTGTTATAGGTCCTCAGCTGTTCCTCATCTATATAAATGATTTTGGAGACAATATGAGCAGCCATCTTAGGTTGTTTGCAGATGATGCTGTCGTTTATCATCTGGTAAAGTCATCCGAAGATCAAAACAAATTCCAAAATGATTTAGAAAAGATATCTGGATGGTGCGAAAATCAGCAATTTACCCTAAATAACAAAAAGTGTGAGGTCATCTACATGAGTGCTAAAAGGAATCTGTTAAACTTCAGTTACATGATAAATAAGTCAAATCCAAAGGCCATAAAGTCAACTAAATACCTATAAATTACTGTTACAAACAAATTAAATTGAAAAGAACACATAGAAACTTCTGTGGGGAAGGTAAACCAAAGACTGCGTTTTATTGTAACAGATCTACTAAAGAGACTGCGTATGCTATGCTTGTCCATCCTCTTTTTGGAGAACTGCTGCACGGTGTGGGATCCTAACCAGACAGGATTAACAGAGTACATCAAGGAAGTTTAAAGACGATCAGCATGTTTTGTATTATCGAGAAATAGGGGAGAGTGTGTCAAGGACATCATGCAGAATTTTGGGTGGACATTATAAATAGTCAGTTTTTGTTGCGGCGGGATCTTCTCACAAAATTTCAAACACCAACTTTCTCCTCCAAATGCGAAAATATTTTGTTGATGCTGACCTACATAGGGAGATACAATCATCATAATAAAATAAGTGAAATCAGAGCCTGCATGGAAAGATAAAGGTGCTTGTTTTTTCTGCATGCTGTTCGAGATTGGAATAATAGAGAATGATCGTAAAGGTGGTTCGATGAACCTCTGCCAGGCTCTTAAGTGTGATTTGCAGAGTATCCATGTAGACGTAGACACAAAAATCCACCTTTAATACCAAAAGCTGTACCATTAGATGTTAAAACAAAAGTTCTAAAAGGAGAAACAGAAAACATTCATAGCATGCACAGGGTGACTAACACAGAGTTATATAAGGAGCTCTCCAAGCAGTGCAAGTATCAGTTCCACAAAGAAGACATAAAAGCAGAAAGAATTAGCCAGCCTTGCTTGTCAGTTGTAAATAAAATTAGAAAAAAATGGAACAGAAAGTAAAATTACTAATGAAAATTAACTGTGAATAACATTTCTGCTGCCCTTCTAGTTATTAGTATTTTTAATGATTACTTTATAAATACTATTGAAACTGATGTCTGCATAAGGTGGATGCATGACATACATTTGAGTCCATTAATGAACAGAACTGCAGTACACTACCTTCAGTAGGCACTAATGACATACTGCAGCTCATTGATAGCCTTAGATACAAAAACTCTGTAGGATTAGATGGAATTTCTCCATTCGTATTGAAGAAATGTAAATATGAGCTAGTGAAACCGTTGGTTCATCTAATAAACTGTGTTCTTGAAGACAGTGTAATCCTTGACAAGTTGAAATTGGCTATACTCAGACCTTTACACAGAAAATGAGAAATAAAACATGTTCAGAACCACAGATCTATTGATCTAATCTCAACATCCAGAAGACTAATTGAAAAATAACACTATTACAACAAAAAACTTTTTTCCTGTACAGAGATAAAACATGGTGGACCTAACTAATTTGGACTTGCTGAATCTGAAAATGCAGTTAGTTTTTTGCCATCACCCTCCAATTTTTTTTGTTACAGAGGTTTTTCAAATGCCTATATCTAAAAACAGAGACCAGGGTGGTCTACATTAAATTTAGACAATATATAACAAACTTAATGCCATAAAACTGCGTGCTCTAGTGTTCTGGCCCTGATGTACAGTTTTACAAGAAAAATTGCAACATTCATTTGCTCAGTGATGATGTTGATGGTGGAAAGTTGAGTCTTTTTGATGAAAACTTCCTTCTGTGGGATATATATCCTTCATGCTTCAAAAACCAATAGTAGTCACCTAACATTGAAGGGTTCCATCTAACTTTATAGTGGTTTTCCATTCGCAAAACGTCCTGATGGAACATTTCTCAATGTTCATCACCAACCACTTCCAAATTGACAGAGAAGAAATCTAAATGCGAATGAAGGAAGTGCATTTTTGCTGACATTCTGAATCCAAGATTTTTATAGTTCTCCTAAAGAGTTCCCACTAATATGTCACTGTTTTCTGCTCTTGTATTTCCTAGGAAACCTTCAACGACATCCTTTAAAGAATGCCAGACTGCAAGTTCTAACTGACTTAATTTTTCTTCGAAGTTCTTATCACACATTAAGTTCCTGATTTGTGGCCCAATAAAAATCCCCTCTTTCAATTGGTGTCACTTAATTCAGGGAACACTTCACATGGATACATGAAACCATTAGCATTTTTGTCCACTCTTGTGACAAAATTCTTCATAAGGCCAAGCTTAATATGCAGTGGGAGGAGGAAAACATTTTGAGAATCCACCAAAGGTACATATTTCATATTCTCTCTCTCTGGAGCCAACTTCTCTCATGGTGGCCACTGTTTAACTGTATGATGTTTATCAGTTGCATGGCTGTCCCAAAGACAAAGGAAACAGCAGTACAGGGTTATTACAAATGATTGAAGCGATTTCACAGCTCTACAATAACTTTATTATTTGAGATATTTTCACAATGCTTTGCACACACATACAAAAACTCAAAAAGTTTTTTTAGGCATTCACAAATGTTCGATATGTGCCCCTTTAGTGATTCGGCAGACATCAAGCCGATAATCAAGTTCCTCCCACACTCGGCGCAGCATGTCCCCATCAATGAGTTCGAAAGCATCGTTGATGCGAGCTCACAGTTCTGGCACGTTTCTTGGTAGAGGAGGTTTAAACACTGAATCTTTCACATAACCCCACAGAAAGAAATCACATGGGGTTAAGTCGGGAGAGCGTGGAGGCCATGACATGAATTGCTGATCATGATCTCCACCACGACCGATCCATCGGTTTTCCAATCTCCTGTTTAAGAAATGCCGAACATCATGATGGAAGTGCGGTGGAGCACCATCCTGTTGAAAGATGAAGTCGGCGCTGTCGGTCTCCAGTTGTGGCATGAGCCAATTTTCCAGCATGTCCAGATACACGTGTCCTGTAACATTTTTTTCGCAGAAGAAAAAGGGGCCGTAAACTTTAAACCGTGAGATTGCACAAAACACGTTAACTTTTGGTGAATTGAGAATTTGCTGCATGAATGCATGAGGATTCTCTACCGCCCAGATTCGCACATTGTGTCTGTTCACTTCACCATTAAGAAAAAATGTTGCTTCATCACTGAAAACAAGTTTCGCACTGAACGCATCCTCTTCCATGAGCTGTTGCAACCGCGCCGAAAATTCAATGCGTTTGACTTTGTCATCGGGTGTCAGGGCTTGTAGCAATTGTAAACGGTAAGGCTTCTGCTTTAGTCTTTTCCGTAAGATTTTCCAAACCGTCAGCTGTGGTACGTTTAGCTCCCTGCTTGCTTTATTCGTCGACTTCCGTGGGCTACGCGTGAAACTTGCCCGCACGCGTTCAACCGTTTCTTCACTCACTGCAGGCCGACCTGTTGATTTCCCCTTACAGAGGCATCCAGAAGCTTTAAACTGCGCATACCATTGCCGAATGGAGTTAGCAGTTGGTGGATCTTTGTTTAACTTCGTCCTGAAGTGTCGTTGCACTGTTATGACTGACTGATGTGAGTGCATTTCAAGCACGACATATGCTTTCTCGGCTCCTGTCGCCATTTTGTCTCACTGCGCTCTCAAGCGCTCTGGCGGCAGAAACCTGAAGTGCGGCTTCAGCCGAACAAAACTTTGAGTTTTTCTACGTATCTGTAGTGTGTCGTGACCATATGTCAATGAATGGAGCTACAGTGAATTTATGAAATCGCTTCAACCATTTGTAATAGCCCTGTACTTTGTGAAACTAATTTGGAGACCAGTTAGTAAACCAATCACCTTAAGATCACATATTTTCCATTTTTTTTCCTTATACGTAATGCTTCAAGTATCTCTGACAAATTTACATAGTTCTCTTTCATAGTCACAGAGTACCCTACAGGTACAGGTGGAAATGTATTACCATTATGCAATAGTGGAGCCTTCAGACTTGTCTTGGAAGTGTCAATAAACAAGTGCCACTCAGCAGCATCATATGGTATGTTTAACTGTTTCATTAATCCTACTACATCACTACAAGCACAAATGTTGTCCACCACGTTGCCTAAAGTGAGTAATTCTTGTTTCTTCATCAAGTAAGTTCCATTCCTTAAGACGTAAAGATAAAATTTCTGCATGCTCCTGGATAAGTATAAATCATGAACTAGGTCATTCAAGTCTGCTTGTGTTATTAAATATGGTCTTTGTTCTGGAAAGTGCTCCTCTTCACTTGATTGACATTGTGCTCCCACAGCATTTGTAGATTCATAATCAGAATTAGGAACTTCTTCCCACACTAGTGGAGGAGTTGGAACTGGCAGGTATTCACCGTGGGGAACAGGTCTAATTGCTGAGGGCTGGTTAGGGTACTTAATAATCTTCTTATTCTTTGATGAAAAGCCAGTTACATTAATCGAACAGAAGTAGCAATCATCAACATGATTTTGAGGCACTCTCCAAATCAATGGTATGCCAAATGGTAAGTGCTCTTTTTTCCTTTCAGGCATTGTGTTAGTTTAGAATTGCACCTAGTGCAAGTTATGTGAGGTGCCCAATCTTTATCCTGATCTCCCAGTTGGCATTTGAAGAATAAATGATACGACATCTTCAGTAAGTTAGAAATTGTTTGTCTTTGTTTCCTTGTCATGAATTCACCACATATACAACAAAATGAATCGTGATGGTTTGTACATCCACATTTTGATTTCTTCGTGTTGTATTTTCAATGCCTTCAAAACACTTTTCTGTTGAATGAACTTAGCCAGATCAATTCCTGAAAAAGAAAAGAAAAATTCGAAGACTTGAGATAATATAGAAGGAAGAGTACGTAAGCAAATGTATGTGACTGGAGGTTTTAAATACACAGTGTAAAATACACTCATGTTTCATATTACATTTAAAAAGTAGTTCACATTAAAGTTAAGAACAAAAAAGGTCACTGCACTAATTTTTATCACACTCCTTTCAAACACAAAGACTTAAAAATTATACAGTAAATTCAGCTATGTTGTACAACTTGCAGGTCATAACTTTTACTCTTGACATGATGGACACTTTCTGATTCCACATTTTATGTCACATTACAATATAGAATTAAGTTTTTTATGTACTTTGTCTGTACCAAAACCACTGGTGACCCCCTAGTGTAATGCTAAAAAGCATCTTGGAACATTACAGTAATGCTACATATTAAGTGACTTCCAGCCCGGTATCAAAAGAGGTCGAAGTACCATGTCAGCAGTAGTACAGTTTGTCCATCATGTACGTGAGAAAATAAATGAAAAGTCCCAAACAGTAGGAGTATTCCTGTTCCTTTCCAAAGGTTTTGATACAATACATCATGATACACTCTTATCAAAAATTGTGATGGATGGTGTCACTGGAAAACTCACACAATTGCTAGAAACATATTTAAAAGGCAGACAATAGCATGCAGAAGTTATATATGATGGTGGAGAAGTACTGAAAAGAGAAATATGCATTTTGGAATTCCTCAGGGCTCCATTTTTTTCATATATTATGTAAATGATTTCCCAAGTTCTCTAGATAATTAGCACATGATCATACATATGCCGGTGACATGCATGGCATCTGTTATGCAGACAATGAGCCCAGCCTTATTGAAGAGATTCAGAACTTTATTGAAAAGGCAACAGCAAGAGCTAGCAAATGTTCTACAATGGATGTACAGTTACACAGGAATGTAAAATACCAAATTATGATGGCCAGAATCAGTGAGATTTCAATTGTCAATCATGTCTCCAAAAAAAGGAATGCTGATTCCAGTTAAAGAGACAGTTGTTGACGGGGATCCCAAACAATATGTGCAAATTGCTCAACAGTTTGTCATTTTGTGTGAGCCTCCATGTTGAAGAACGTAGTTCCAGTTGAGTGGAAGACTGTAATACAGTTGGATAGTTGAAGTTTCAGTATAAAGTATTGGACTGTCCTACGGCAGGATGCTTGTTTTATTCCAGAAAGACTAAACAACCTCCTGACATCTGTGAAATATTAAATCTTTAGCAGAGAAGCCCCGCATTGCCCAGGTATTTATCTATAGCTATGTCCAAAACTTCGTACCTGTGGAATTTATTTTTTTCCTTATAAAGCTTCGTAGTATATCCAGTAGCATTCAAAATGAAAGCAACAAACCACTGTTTCTCTGTCCAGTGTGTCATTCATGACATAATCATACAAACTCTCAACAGATGTCTGTACAATCATGTTATGCGAAGAAGATGGCATTCCAGACAATGGACAATCTCACTAACTATGATGTCAGGGCACCTACCAAATGGGATAGTGTTTGCCGGGTAGTCCCACATCCCCATCGCTCTGTACACAGTCACAGATGGCGCAGCATGGCATAGGGAAGGTGTCTGCCAGACTCTCTGTGGTGGAAGGCTGTAGGAAGAATGGAAGCAAAACAGTTGGAAACCGATGTAGCCCGATGGCTTAATGTGAATCGTTCTTTTGTTTCTCAAATGTGGCAACAGTTTATAGAGACCAAAACTGTATCCCAAAAACCAGGGCCAACTACGTGTGACATCAGAAAAGAGGAATGTTATTTGGCTGTAAGGGCATGATGGTACTGCCTTAGTATCACGTGGCAACTGGCATCTGACCTCGCAGCATCCACTAAACGTGTTGTATTGAGGCAAATGGTGTATAGATAAAAAATCTTGTTTTTTTTGTATTTAATACATATATTGATTCAATCGTTCTTGTACTCACTCTTGACGACAACAAGGTTTGTTTTGGAGGCAAGATGTATTTGCAAATTATAAAATGGGCATTAATTTTTAATAAATTAGGGCTTTTAGAATTATATATACTTTGTATAATTTTTTAATAGTTTGAAAATTTTTACACATTAATACGTGTGTTGTTATTGTTGCAGGTACTTATGTATTCCACTGATGATGGCTGAAAGAGCATGGGGCTATGCAATGCAACTGCGCCAAGAGTCAAACACAGAACCAAGGAAAAAATTTCACCTTGTTTCTAGATTACGAAAGGCTGCAACATACGCACTGCAGCTTCAAAAACTTTGTGAGGTGAGTATGATCTTATTTCTGTGTTTTCTATATTGTTCATTGTTGAGGTTTCATTTGCAGCTATTATAAGTTTCCATTTTCTAATTTTTTGTTGTTGGTAATTGCGGTTTGGTTTGACGAAGCATTATCAAAAAAATACATGTGAATAATGCATTAAAATTCGGAGGGGTCCAGTCAGTTTGTCATTTGCATTTTGTGCTGTATATTGGTAATGAATAATGTACTAGACAAGGCTGTTCCAATGCACCTGCATGTGTTGCTCTGCTCATCCACGGGCAGGTGAAGGTAGTATAGCCCACTCACTAGATGGCCCTGTAGCAAGTGTTCTGCACATGTGTGACCACTTGACCACCCCTGCCCACAAGTGCTCAGCTGAGGCATACAGTCGCATAGACTGCAGCCAAGCTGCCTGACTGCATGTAGGCTATTTACCCATCGCACCCACCTGTGCCTAAGGACACCTGGCTGCCTGCGGGCACTCAAGTTGGAATAGCGTGCTCTAGACAGAGCAAAAGAAGTGCATGCCTTGAACAAACATTTGTACTAAGCGCATTGGGCCCTGTGGCAGACACAGTCGGTAATACTGGACAATTAGATCTGTGTTCACACAACAAACTGAGTGAAGTAATGGTAGTTGTGATGATAACTTCACAATAAGATAAGGCACTCAGTGGGCATGCGACATGAACTGATCTCTGTGTGGTAACTATTTGTGACAGGAAAAGGCTAGCAGTGCCCATACACTTTTCTACAAAGCTAGTGAATGTTCTGCATTGTGTGTACAGTTACATGGCATGTTCAGTTGAAAAGTAATGAGAGTCCAGAACATGCCAGACACAACCAAAAAAAAAAAAAAAAAGCTAATTTCAGTTAAAAACAAAATTATTTGGAGAGTGAGCCCAAATTATAGGTATATACTGCTCAACAATTTGATGAGTACAGAGGGCCACAGAAAGATAGCATTGTTTCAGCTTCCACTGTGTTTTCAATACATTTCATGCCCAGTATTATTCGTGACCTACAAGCAGAACTGCTTAACTTACCACAGAAAATTATCCTTAACCAAGACACAGCGTCAAGAGTAAATACATTAAGAACTGTTTCCAGTGTCTGTCATAATAAGCACGCAGATGATGTGGTTTCCAGTGTAACGACTGTGCCTCAGAATAGAGCAGACAGGTTGTAGGCAATGAGAAGTGCACTTTGACATACTAGATAATTTGTTCTCTTAAAAAGGAAGAAATGGCAATGAGAGCCTTAATGAAGGAGACTGGAATGATTGTAAACTGCGGAAATTGGGATGCGAGAGGTGATGGCAGCGTCCATAGAAGAGTTACTGTACCAAACCGCCTCTACTGAGAGGAATGTGACAGTGCTAGAGAAAAAATTTCCTGAATTAAAATATGTGGAAGAATTAGAAAAGAAAGGTGGCAGTGAAAGACCAAATCATTCGATGTTCTTTGCAGGTAAATTGTGGTTCCCTTAATTTTTTGTCACCACACCTTCTGCATTTTTTACTATTAATTTGGAATGAAGGTTGCATTGATAGATTGGTTTATAGCAGTCCAGCCAGCTACGTTAACCAAACATTTCAAATACTTATTCAGAAGATAGTCTGTGAACACAGGTCACATACATCTACATACTTTGCATTGTCATTTCACTTGTATTATTATAAAAAACACATATATTTTTATTACAAAGTTAATTATATTGCTATAATTTGTGATATGATCACTGTTCCCTCTTTAATGCACAGCATATGTGCTCTTCGTGTCACCATTAGGATTTGAGCAAGTACTTTTTGATTCCACTCATTTTTGCAAACACATTCTTTGCTCACTGGACTCTCATTGGCTACTTTTCTACTACCTGAGGACAGTCCTCTTACCTTCCTTTTGCACCTCATAGCAAATGCTGCCAACATACTTTTCTGCGAAGCACTCTCAATGATATTGACTATTACGAGAACATTAGATTGGCAGTGTTTGTACAGAACTGAAGTATAGATAAAAATATCTAATAAAAGTGGAAGATTGTGTTCAGAAACTGAAATATCTGTGGAAGTGCCAAAAAGAGCACTATGAGACACACTTACTGAAATTTTAGCAAACAAAATCTTCATAATGATCTCGCTGTGTACTGTACCTAGGACAGACTATTTTTAAGAAATGAGGTTGTTTTCCCTCTTCCAGAAATATCAATTTAAAAAATATAGACTTTACACTGGTCAGACACTTTCCAGGTGGTTGTGAGAACAGCTCAGCATAATGTGGTGCTGCATTGTATTGAGTGAACCCATAAACAAAGCAAGAATTGGTCAACTTTTCAACGGTGTATCTATACTGCTATGTTGATACAACTAACACTACAGGAAAAACAAAAGTCGAGACAGAATCAAGCAGTACTGAATGCATGAGGGCAAAGAGTGAAGTGGACATTACTGTTGTCGACAGCATGTACAATGAGTGAATGGAACAAGTTTGTTTCCAAGAGGCTGCAAATGGGGGGAACACAGTGACATAAGCAACTTTGACACAGGGGAGATTGTTATGGCCTGTCACCTTTGAATCTTGTTAATACGGAAGCTTGTTGTCTGTTAGGATGCTACTGTCAAGAGCATCTACAGAATGTGTTTGAGGGATCATGAATACCTGAATAGGTGACAATGTGTTGGACATTCACACAACATCACAGAACATAGAAGTCGGATTTCCACTCTGTAATGCATGATAGTTGACAATCTGTGTCAGATCTAGTGGCAGAGTACATTACTTTTGCAAGCATAGGTGCTTTGTAGCAAACTGTTCAGTGCATATTATTGAACATTGGGCTCTGCAGCAGACAACCTAATTGTGTTCCCATGTTGACCCAATGACATAACCAAATGTGACTGAAGTGAGCACAGGCTCATGGAGATTGGACCATGGAGCAATGAAATCACATTTCTTGCTACGCCATTTGGTGGCTGTGACCAGATACTCTGTCATGCAGGCAAACAGTTGCTCGAAACGTGTACCTCTTCGTGAGTGCAGGCTGGTGGGAACAGTATTATAGTGTGAGGTACATTGACTTAGGCTTCCTTGGGACCTATGGTAGTAATTGAAGGCATCTTGACCACTGTGGATTGTGTGAACATTATTATGGACCACCAGCATTCCTTTATGGTTTATTTCTTTCTCAATGGTGATGGCATCTTCTAGCAGGATAACTGTCCATGTCACAAGGTTGGAGTGGTGCTACAGTGGTTTGAGGAGCATTGCAGTGAATTCTCGTTGAAATTTGTCCAATCTAAAACCGATGGAGCACATCTGGGATACTATCGGAAGCTCCACTCCCACAAACCACTGGAATTGCATGATGTATTGTGTTTCAAAGATGGACCAACACACTGTTAAGCTGGTGGTCATAATGTTTGGTCTCATCAGTGTGTTTTAATGCAGTACAGATACAGAGTTAAATGAATGGTAAGAAATCTAGGAAACTCCTATTACTCTATGATGTGCTAGCTACCCTTATACCTCGGTGTAGTTTGGTTCACGCTGTAGGTACCTACAGATTAGATTAGATTAAATTTACTTTCATTCCAATTGATCTGTAGTGAGGAGGTCCTCCAGGATGTGGAACATGTCAGAAAAACAATACATGACAAATATTTACAACTAAAACAAATAAGCTAATGTACCATTCCACAGGTCCCAAGTGGAATGATCGTCATTTTTTAATGAACACTATATGAAAGTCATTTTACAAATACTAATGCACTGAATTTAAAATAAAAAAGTTTTTTATTTGTTTATAAGGTAATAAACATGTAATACAACTACTATAATACTTATTTACAATGAACACATTACTGCACTGAAATGGTGCAGAAGTTAGATTGTACTTACACACACACACACACACACACACACACACACACACACACACACATACATTTACAATGAACACATTACTGCACTGAAACTGGGCAGAAGTTATATTGTACTTATATATATACACAAATCAGTTGGTTTTACTGACCTCAAAGGTTGCTATGTGCTAACATGGTGGATGCTTGATGAGTTGAAACTGTCAGCAACAGACGACTTCTAGATGCCCCTTCTAAACCACTGTTGTATTAAGTGTTCCAAATAGTATTGGACACGCACGCGCGCACGCCCACACACACGCACGCATGCACACACGCACGCACGCACACACACACACACACACACACACACACACACACACACACACACACACACACACACACGGGAATAATTGCATGTCCTGTGTTAATGGATGAAAGAGTAAGCAGTACCTTGTATACTTGTCATTACTTTGAAACACTTAAAAACTAATAATTAGATAAACACAAAACAGAAAAGTTGTGCATATTATTCAGTAGGTCTTATTTATTGTTTAATGGCTGTGAATATGTAAATCTTTATCTGAATACTGAATAGTACTGTCATTTTAAATCTCCTATGAAGTCTCAGATCAGTGAGTGGAAACATGAGCAGCAGCTCTTTCTTAGTCTTGTATTACACTGTCAAAATTCTTTGGCAAATCTTTTACAAAAGCTAGGACCATATTCTAACTGTGATAAAAGTACCACAGTACAGTTTCAGAGATTCTGTATTTGACAGGTCTTCTACAGTGTAATACTGGACTTAGGGCTGGGAGACACAGTGTTTCCAGTGTCTGCCACAGCTCTTCAAGTGCTTGTGGATTATTTTCATATGTGTGACCAGACTACTTGCTCCTGAGGAAAAATATCACAAATAGAGAGCTCAGATGATCTTCAGTGCCATATTTTACTACATTTGCTGACTCAACAAAAATTTCATACTGTGCCATGGTTTCATGAAAATTGAATGGTGTTGCCCCAAGTTTCAAAAAACTTACTGAGTTATTTATATTTTGGTTACACTGTATAATAATTGCTCATGTTTATTTTAGATCTGTTATTCAGTGGTCATAGATGATGTCAGTGGCATACTAATGCAACAGTAGCCTTTTCACAGTCTCACCTTACATATCTCCACCCGTCCAATCCAATGATTTGGGAGCTGTCTCTGCAGTTCATTTCTAGCCAACAGCGAAAAATGTGCCAGACACCCATTGTGTTGGTATCGAATTCTGTTCCTTGTTCCTAAAGGTATTTCTTCCAATAACAGACGTAATGTTTCTTGCAGGAATGTGGTGTACTTCCTAGCATTAAGACTTCTTTCGATGAAATAGGTACCTATAATTCTGTTCTCCAGAAGCCCACACCATACATTCACCGACCACGGTTTTTGGTGTGCAACTTGCTGCAGCCGACATGGATTTTCAGATGCCCAATAATGCATGTTATGCAAATTAAAATTTCCATGGTTCATGAATGTAGCTTTGTCAGTACATAAAATCAAATTAATGAATGTGTCACCCCTCTGAATCTGAAGTTGAGCCCATTGGCAGAATTCAATGCAACACGTACAAGCCGTACCAGTTAATTCTTGGTGGAGCCTGATATGGTAAGGCTGATATTTATGGCGATGCAGAACATGAACAACACTACCCTGGCTCATGTCAGATTCCCCTGCGATTTTATGCGACCTAACACAAGGATCTCGAACCACAGTGGCAAGAGTACCAATTTCTGTTTCCGTGTTAGTAACTTTCCTTTGCCTGATATGTTTCCAATGCATTAAAGATCCAGTTGTTCTCAATTTATTGTACATATATTTAAGTGTATGACGTTTAGGATCAGTATGTTGAGTATATCTTTCAGCGTATAAGTCTCTAGCTCTCACTGAATTTCGTTGGCATCTCCGTAAATGAGAAGCATATCAACTTGTTCTTTGAAGGAATGCATCATTCACATTTGCTTGATTCGATGTCACTAGTCTTACCATTCCTGTTAGTGTTGTATTGCAAAATCGTCGAATGGTGTTCACATGTCAATGGCACATTAGGTGGATACGCCGTACTCGACGAATATTTACTATTTGCACGATATACGAGAGAGGCGTGCTTTGATAGGTGCCGAAGTGATAAGGAATACCATTCAATCCGAGATAAGAAGATTGCAGCACTGCATTGATATCAATTGTCATCACTTCGAACACATTCTGTAAATGGATGTTCATGCCACCTTCGTTGACCTTCAAAGACCTTACTATTACAAATCATTGGATTCATCTTGATAGCCGCTGTCAGAAAATAAGTACAAAACTATAGCATCCCATTTAAAAAAACAGAGTTGGCCTTCATAGCTCTGAAGCAACTCCACTTAGCGACAAAAAACCAACCTCATATTATGGCCCCCGTTGTCCCAAGCAACTTTTGTCCCACAAACTTTTCAGCTACTATCATATGTTCAGAGTTATTCTAGGTGGCAATAGTTAGTAACTCACCCTGTATATTGTGAAAATGTAAGTCAGGTGTCAGCTTTATCTGTGAAATATTTTTATTTTATATCATTTTTTAAAAGAGCTTTGTTTGGTGTTCCCCATTCACATGGATAACTGAAATTTTAGTTATTTCTGATTTGCTTAGGCTTTACTATTTTTGGGGGAGGACATTAAAGAATACTATATTTCTGATTTAAAATAGTGTGGAACACATAAATATATTGTGAGCAACATTGCAGTCGTTTGGCAGGAATCTAAATTTTATTACAAGTGAAATAATCGCTATTTAGTTTCTGTGTTAGACATTTACTGTACATAATAAGAGAATCGTGATATTGCTTCACTTTACTTTATCATCAGATACAGTTAATTTATGTGATACAAAAGTTGTTATTTCTCTTTCAATTTATGCAGAATACCAGATGCGATGCACGTACTAAACTTGAAGCTCAGGCATATGTAGCATGGATACATGGCAGTTTGCATTTTGAACTGCAACTGTGGAAGTCTGCAATGGAAAATCTTAAGAAAGCACAGTAAGTTATCATGGAACGAAAATTGTTTGGATTACCACTTGAAAAATGTAATTTTTTTGTGGACAATTAGAGCATTGAGTATGCAGAAAATCCAATTTTAGCATTTGATATTGAGACTGAATAATTGCATTGAACATTATATTGATGTGTAAAATACTTTTCCTTAGTAAGTATTACATTCAATGCCCACCACTTACTTTTCTTCATTTATTTGCTGAACTGTTTAATTTGTTAATAAAAGTAATTATAAAATTTGGTGCGTGTGAAAATAAAATATGCATATAAAATGTTACTATCACCTTGGTTTCATAGTATTTGGTGGTGTCATTTGTTCTGTGCTTAAATCATATCATGACACGCTGAAAAAGAAGTTAATGTGTGCTTATTTCTTTCATTTTTCCCATTTATCTTTCAACAACTATGTGTTATCAATGAACTTGATTTTCTATTTCATTCATACTTTGTCACTTACACAATTCTACCTTGTGTTCTGTTTGTTAGAATCATGTTTTCAACAGTGTTGCTGATTGGAAACCTGAGACTTAATATGTATAGGACACTCTAAAAGTGCACACTCTCTGTCTCTCTCTCTCTCTCTCTCTCTCTCTCTCTCTCTCTCTCTCTGTGTGTGTGTGTGTGTGTGTGTGTGTGTGTGTGTGTGTGTGCGTGCGCGCGTGCGCGCGTGCGCTCATGAATGATAATAAAAATGTAGGTAAATCTAATTGTGAATACAAATAATGCAAAGTTTAGCATAGAATGAAAATGATATGAAGAGGGTGGATTGCTACGCAAAGCTTCAGTCTTTAGCAGTCTTTTCATCATGCCTAACTGCAGTTCAGTGCGTCCTCTATGTGCTGAGTAGCAATATATCCTTGTCACACTATTGTTAATTGTGAATATGGTTGAAGAGACTGTCACATCTCTTAAATTGTATTTGGGGTAATAAGAACAGGCTTCAACGTGTTTTATTTAAGAGGAACTACAAGTATTTTGTGGTTCTTTGTGTCCTCTGGTGCATTTAGGATGAAAAATTTATAAATAAAAAGAACTGATACACCTGCTACAAAAAAAAGAAACAAAGGACATGCCAATAGCTACATAAGCAACTCCCTGCTATAAAGATAGTGCCTATTGCACTGTTAGTGCTGTAAAAGCAGCAAGGCGAACAAATTTTTTTTTATGAAAAGCAAAGTGGTTTCTGGAAAAATTTATGTTACAACAAATAAATCTGCAACTTTGAACTTATCAGCTGAAGGACTAATATATGCAAGAAAAATTTAATAGTACAGGTTGTACGTAAAGTCCGCATGAACCAAACATTGTGCAGATATCATACATATGTCATTTTGAAGAGAAACCCTGAAAGTTCTTTTTCACGTATACCGCCACAGTGTAGTTTGGTAATTTGCCGATAGTCAGTGCTAGTCGCAAACATGACGACTTCAGGTGCAGAGGGAGCTTTCTGTGTGTTGGCGTTTGACAAAAACAAATGTGCTACAGCTGTTAACGGATGTTTGGAACCAAGTATGGTAGGAAGCCACTGACAAGGAAGGCCATTTACCACTGGCACAACAAATTCGTTATGACAGATTGCTTGTACCCGGCAAAGAGAAGCGGATGTCCCAGCATGAGTGAAGCGAATGTGGGGCACATATGAGAGACATTCATAAGGAGTCCAAAGAAATCGGTGCGTCATGCATCCCGTGTACTCGAAATGGCTCCAATGACAGCGTGAAAAGTCCTGCAACAGAAGCTGTCTATGAAACCATTCAAATTGGCGCTAGTGAATACCTGAACATGGAACTGCCACATCGATGGATCAGCTGTGCTACAGAAGGCAGCATTTGTTTCATGAAATGGCCTCCCCAATCACCAGATCTCACTCTATGTGACTTTTTTCTGTGGGGACACATTAAAGATCTGGTGTATGTACCACCTCTACCATGTGATGTAGCAGAGCTCCAGGAGAGAATACGGGAAGTGACCGCCACAATCGACGATGCCATGCTGGGATGGGTATGGCAAGAATTCAATTACTGTATTGACGTCTGGTGGGTCACTCATGGTTTGCATGCCGAATGTTTGTAAAACAAAAAATCAGAGTTTCTTTTCAAAATGCAATATGTATGACATCTGTACGATATTTACTTCTTGTGCAATGAATAATTGAAAGTGTTTCCAGACTTTATGTTCATCCTGTACTTGCAAGAAAAATTTAATAGTACTTACAGATTTCAGTTTCCATAAAGCATACCACACAGTTGATATGAACATAGTATGACATTGTAAAAGATCAAATCTATCAGCTGGTAAAGAATTTAGGAGTAGAGATAACAGCACATCAAATAGAGAAGCATTGAGTTTTTGACAGGCACACAAATAAGATTTAAAACTACATCAGCCTTTGGACGAATCCTTTTTTGACCTAGAGTACACATACAGTACCACCCCCCCCCCCCCCCCCCCCACCCACCCACTCACCTACACACACACACACACACACACCAGTAGAGCTATGGTGTACTAGCTGAGTACACAATGCTTGGACTGCAGTTCGGCAAGTGGACTGGGGTGAGGGTTTGTTGGATGAAGTGTGTGAGGGAAGAGAAAAGGTGGGGGGCAAGAGGAAGGTTTGGTGAAGGTGATTGAAGGCTTGGAGGGAGACAGTAGATGTACAAAATTGAGCACAAACTCACTGGCTCTGGCACCCATATATCACATTCCTATCTCATATCCTTTCTGGCGCTCTCCGATCCATCTGCTGTCCTCCCCAGATCCTCCTCCTCTGTTCCTCCCTGCTCCCCTCACCCATTCCATCCGACACAACCTTTCACTGCATTCTACCTGCTGAACTGCGTTCTAGCATCATGCTTTCAGTTGCCACACAGTGTAGCTCTCTCTCTCTCTCTCTCTCTCTCTCTCTCTCTCTCTCTCTCTCTCTGTGTGTGTGTGTGTGTGTGTGTGTGTGTGTGTGTGACTAACATTAAAGAAGTTCTAGAAGTCCTAAAATTCGATTGTGATTCAGTTTCCTTTGTGATTTCATACTGTGCCTGCCTGGCTGATGACAATGCTACGCTTCTACTATTCTGCGAGTTGTCACTGCTACTCCTAAATTATTTACAGTCTGCCAGAACTTTCCATACCAAATCTATCAACTCCTTGCATTTTTGTAGATCTTATTCTGTTATTGAAAAACATTGCATTGGCAGTTGTATATATCAACCTAGTCACTTATAGTTTCTCTTAAACGAAACCGATAAAATAAGTTGAAGCCTGTTCTGAGTACAATTTAGTAGATGTCTTAGGTTAACATTGGTCTAAGAGGACATTTATGGAGATTATTTCATGACTAACATCAAAGAAGTCCTAAAATTCGGTTGAGATTCAGTTTTCTTTGTGATTTCGTGTAGTGCAGTGTATTAAAAGTTTCAGATTCTGAGAGAATCAAGAGAATGGAGATCCTTGCAATCACTCAGTAAAAAATGACACACTAGTTAAAACTGCATTCAGACACTACTTGACAGTAGTGGATTAATCATGGAAAGGAAGAAGGAAAAAAAAGACAGATAAATCCTCAGATACGCAGCCCTTGCTGCCAGTGCAACTACTTCGTACTTAACAAAATGTGATGTCATAAAGAAACTGAGGATTAAAATGGTTTGTCTCGTCTCAAGTGTCAACAACACTAGATTCAAGTTGCAACGGAAAATGTAGTTCCTCTGAAAAATGGTTTGTAAACGAACATTAAGAAGATCTGTGGAATAAATGAATATCACAGAAAAAAATTAAAAGGTTTAACCACATTTGAAAGGTTCTGTCAAAGAGAAACAGTGACCAAGGGCAGACAACATTGAATTGATAAAAATGAAGAGGAAATCAACAGGGTAATGTTGAAATATATGCCAGAGACGACCGATATCTTGAAAGGTTACTTATAGTTTTTAGTAAACCAAAATTAGTCCAAATCAAAAAGAAAAATGTAATATTTCATTTTTATAAAGCAAGAAATATGAAATTGGAGAGTGTATTGATTGATTGAAGCAGTAGTGTGGAAGTTAAGCTTTTGTGAGATTTCAGTCTTTCATAAAAAAGAAAAGTGTTGAAAGTGGTATTCTCAAATTGTGTAACTTGCTTAAGTGTTGAAAAGACAGCATTTTTTACACTGATCCTTTTGTAGAAAGACTCTCTGCAATTGTTCCATGCTACATAACTAATTTTGGACCACATCAGATTGGTTATGGACTGAAAGACGATGTTGTGAAATAATGTCATTGCTTCGGAAGAGACATATTTTATATCTACATTGTCATTTTGCAGTATTTATTTAATAAAGCCCAGTTATCCAAAACTGAATAATTAGTGCTGTCATCTTAATTTGTGTGCATGTAAAATTTGAAGTAGTTTAAATAAAATTATTGACCTTGAAAAAGTGCCATGTAATCATAACCACCAGGAATAACTTTTCTCACTTAATTTTAAAGTAAGAGTATTACTAAAGATCACTAGTAAGTAAAAATGTTTTGAGGTTTGTAATTATACTATCTGCTATTCATCAAACTAGTAAATCACACTGTAAGATACATTCACATTCTATGTCACACAATAATATGGCTTTGTGGTAAACATATGTGTTAAAGAAAGTTGTTTTTCTAGAATGGTGTATGAAAAGCTGTCTCTTGCACTTCCTGAAGATGACCAACTGTTGTACAAGCAAAGAGTCGATGAAATTGCTCCAAGTTTACGTTATTGTGCTTATAACATCGGTGATGAAAGTGCGATTAATGATCTTCTGGAAATGAGAAGTCATGGTCATGGAGAATTGCTGGATACATTAGATGTGAGTGGTCATGAGCCTCATAATATATCAATGCAGCTTTTTTAATAGAAAAGTGTAGTATGGGGGAAGGCACACTGTATCTTTTGCAACAAACTATGTGAACAATCTAGAATATACTATTGTTATAAATGTAGTATATTGTGATAACAATGCTAAAGATTCTCTGTGAATCCAAGATACGTAATGGGTAAAGATAACTAGTGACCCTGTAATGAAGGTGCTGACTTGTGGATCGGTTAATGAAAAAGAATGTGAATGTAGTTTGCTCAAAGTTTTCGTTTGTATGTGTATCTACTGCTCAGCACCTCCACCATTTAGTTAGTGATTATTTTTGCCAATTCAAGTGGAGTCGTTAGTTATATTTGTGTCCAGCATTCAGTTATAGCTTTATTTATGTTGCACTTCAACAACCTGGTCCTTTGTGTATATCATTCTGCCAACTGAACATGTTGCTAAGCAAACTTATTCTGCTAATACTTCTTTCCTATGTTTCCATATTCTGTGGACTTCAACAGTAGAACACCAATCACAAAGACACAAAACTGTGTGTTCAAGTCCTAGTCTTACATAGTTTTGTTTATCAGTAATTTTCATTAATGTGTCAAGAAGACTCATTTTGGTACTCTCTTTTACTACATAATGAGGTGTTTCATTCAGATGTAGCATGTGAGAAATTAAACTGCAAGGGGCTGTGGAATACAGAATAGTAATGAAGGGTCTTTTATCTTTTGGGTTAATGCATTGGTGCAGGAGAAGAGAGAACACGATTTCAAGAGTGTATGTGAAAGATACTATCACTCATCCTCTCCATTTCTGAGGAAGATTTGTGTAGCCTGAAGTTCAACCCCTCTTCCATTTGCTTCAGTGTGAGTTATTCATTACTCTTGGTTCCATCTTTTCTTCAGTCATAAATTTATAACCTCAGTGTGTGTCCATAGTTTGGTTCTATGTTTGTGATGGAACCGAAATGCATTATAAGAATTGGCCAGGCTAAGTCATTATTGGACTGAGTAAGGACCTTCCCTCTGGAGTTATTTACACAATATGATGTGACTCACCTGTGATGTGTTATGTGTCCTTGGTAACTCGTCGCCGAGTATCCGTCATCTAGTTGTTGGCTCTAATTTTCTACCAATTTTTGAAGTGATGTATGCAATACAGCATTAGTTAAAATGATACATTTTCGGATTTATTGTAACTTATAATCACTTGATGATCACTTTGTAAAAAGTCTCATATTGAATAATAAACACGGTTAAGCGTATTTATTGAACTATGAACTATTTACACAATGGCAGTCTTTAATTAGTGTTCCTTCTCAAGCAAGTTCAGAGTCTACCAACACAAATATAATACAGTAACTATGCAATGTTTCCAAAGTGAGTCATTCCTACAAACTCAAAGAGCTTTCCAAAGACATTTGCACTGATACATAGATGTTAACATACTGGTGGCAGACTGTGGATTCTGATGTAGATGTTCACACTTTGATTGCCAGATGCTGACTGACTAAACAATGGATTCTCACAACTATGTATTGGCATGTGTAGGGATAACATTATAAAGGAACAAGCAACAAATTGGTTTATGTGTGTGAATTACTGCAAAAAAAAAAAAAAAAACCAGCTAGGTGGATTATTTAGTTAAATTGTGTATACCTCCATTGGGATGTACTGATTGTCATACAATATTCTTACATTTGTAATTTACTCAGTTTTTTAATTAAAACCTTATACTGTTAAACAAATGTGCTTTTCAGTTTAAAAAATGGAGGGCAGCAAAATTCAGTTCTCAGAATTACACAGTTTTAAAGAACAAAATAGCAAAAGTATATTATGGGAAGTAGAATTATAATTACAAATTTCTTTATAAATTGTAGAATTTTTGGAAAACATGAAATGCTTACCAAAATGAACAACTGAAGGGCTTTTGAGCGAGGTACATTATTTTACAAACAAATAACTATTTGCTCAGACGAAATATTAACTCCACTTGTTTTGTAGTAACGTAATATGTTTAATTAACTGTTGTAGTTAAACTAATTATTCCTTTGCAATGAAATACAACTAGGGCACTTGGTGAAGTATAATGTTTTATGAATAAGTCATGGATCAAGAAATTAATTACTCTACATACCTGTAGTGTATGTATTATGTACGTAACAAAAAAAAATTGTATTCAAGTAGTTGAATTGTATTAAATGGATTCACCCTCCACCCCCACCTTGCTACGTTTCAGCAGGAAGAGAAACTTTGCTTCTCTAGTTTAACCATTTAACTCTGTCAGTCTCGCCTTCACAGTCTTCACATAAATATACATTGATAAAATGTATATTTTCAGTCTTTCAGCACACCAATTTTCCTAAATAATCCATTTTACTTCCTTTCTGTTTTTTTGCAGCTGTTGATTGTACAGACCCGTGAACGGAAAGCTGAAACTCTATGTGAAGTTGAATGGAGAGGACGTTCTGTGACAGCCAGACCAGAACGAGTGCGTTTATTCTTCATTTCTGAACAGGAATTGGACAAAAGCTTAGTGCGTGCCGAAGACAATGCATCCAAAATTGAACTAATTGAGAAGTTACTTTTGGACTGTAAAGATGCTATAGCAGCAGTAAAGGATGAACTGAAAGCAGATCAGGTATGAAGCTGTCTCTGGGACCTTCTGTTGATTTGTATTCTATGAAAGTTTTGTGTAATGTTGTTGATGTCCTCTGTCCAATTAAACTGATGAAATTGTTTCTAAGAGCTGGACTGTAATACTGTGCACACATTTTGATTTGAATAAAAGGACTTATATCCGAAATTTAATTTTTAAAAAAATTCATTCCTAAGGGATGATTTAATACACAACTTTATGATTACACTACAGCTAAAGTTTTATTGACAAGTGGTTCAGAACCCTTATAAAAACAGCAGTATTCAAAGAGGCTTTACTATTCAGGGTAGAGACAGTAATGTGAATCAGGCACTTATTCAGATACAGTAATGACTTGGTCTTTTTAAACTATAAATTGTTCTCATGGAATTAAAGTAAAAAGAAGTATTAATTTTTTCAGTCTGCTAAGACCCGTTCTGGACCTGGAGTACCTCTGTCTTCAGCACAGTACTTACTGTCATATTTGACATACATTCGCCTTACACGGACTATACAAAGAAATCTACTGATGATTGATGCAGCAAAGGCATCCCTGGCTGAAAAAACAGAGGTAATATATTTTATTGTTGTTGATTTTATTGCTGCATGTTTCATGTCCACTATGATCACGAACCATGCCAATTCAGACAATAGGCTTAACTATGGGCCACATCCAGAAATTAAAATTATTGCATTGTTTAAAAATTTGAAATGAAACATATTTATGAACAATTTACAAATTCACAGATATACATCAAACACTATTTTTAAAGTAGTCACCTTCGTTCTCAGTGCACTTTGCCAGTCGAATTATAAGCTTTCTGATACTTTTGTCCATTGGTCAACAGCACTCTGGATCTCACCGTCATCAGAAAATCTTTAATCCTTGCCCCCTCCTCAAAAAAAAAAAAAAAAAAAAAAAAAAAAGAAAACTTCAGATGGATGAAAAGATGAAAAACTGAAAGCTCTAGGTCAGGTTTATTAGTGGGATGGTTGATGATGTTCTAACCGAATTAATCCAAGAGTTTTGTTGTGATATTAGATGTTTGGAAACTTTCCCCTTGTTCTGTTCTGTATCAGCCTCCACAGTTTTTTAGGCTTTTACTGAGCTGCACAGCATTAATTGTTTCCCCATGAGGTAGAAATTCAATGCGAAGAATCCACATAAAGTCCCAAAAGGCTGAAACCAAAACTTTTCAGGCTTGAACAACAGACTTGAATTTTTTCACTGATGTTGAGGAGTGATGTCACCACGACATTGTATTTTCATGTCTGGGGTGCAGTGGGCCAACCATATTTCATTACCAATCACAATAGGATCAAGAAATTGTTCATCTTTTGGTTCTAAGCGCTCAAGAAATTCACCGGATTGGCCAGTTCTGTTGATTTCATGTTGATCCGTGAGTAATGATTTCATACCAAAGAAATCTGGAGATGCCTGGAAACATTGTATTCATCCTGCCAAAAGTCAGTCAATGGTCGCTGTGAACCTTTCTTTGATCTTGTTCTCCATCTCATCTGTCACATTTGAGGGACACCCTCTCCTTTCTTTATTGTGTACGTTTGTTCTGCCAGTTTTAAACTTATGACACCACTTACACACATTAGTATAATTCATCGCACGATATCAGTTATGGACATGTCACGTAGTAATTTGAAGTGTGTAAGCTTATGACGAATTTGTGAACAGTGAATAGGACGAGAGAGAGGGAAGGAGCATGTTAAACTAGTACCTGACACAAACTTAAGACTAAAAGTGCAAAAAAGAAAAATACCAAGAAACTGAATTTAACAGTGTTAGAAGATTGAGTATTTAAGAAGTGAGGAAATTATATGCTATATGTAATGTCAATCATTAATGTAATGCAATTGGATAGATTGAAAATCTGTTCAAGTGGTGGTAGGACACGTGCATAAAGAAGATTACACTTATGCAAGCTTTTGGAGCCAGTGGCTTATTCTTCCGGCAGAAGGGGAAAGAAGAGGTGTGACAAAGGAAAAGGGCAGGAGAGGTTTAGGAAGAGTGGTAGATTTCGGAAAAATCACCCAGAACAGTGGGTCAGGGGAAACTGACTGGACGGGATGAGAAGGAAAGACTGATTGTTGACTGCAGCAGACGAGATATGAAAACCTGAGAGCTTAAAGGTGGAAGACAGGGTAGTATGCAAGTCAGAGATTACTGCTAAAACATCGTGGATGGGTTAATAAGAGTGAAAAGCCAAGTGCATTTGTACATAACAGAGGTGGGAGGGGCACGGCGAAGAATAGACAGGTCAGAAAATGAAAGATGTAGAAAAGTAAAACGAATTGAAGAAAGGCGTAGTTATTGTGAAATGTGCATCAAGAAAAAAGTCACTTTTGTTTTAAACCTTTCTTGTAAGTAAAAGCCTCAAAGTTTAGTGTTTGCTTTTAAATATTTTGAAGTTGTCTGATGATGTATAAGTCATGATTACCAAACCTCATCAAACATTTTGATAATCCCCCTCCCCAATGTGACTAGGAATGGAACTAGAATACATGAAGCTGTGAGTGTTTTAGATGCTTTTCTACAGAACTGTGATGATTGCCAGAAAGACGTTTTCATGTGCTTTATAGATCATGGAAAGGCTTTTGATAATGAATGTCATTCAGAATTGCTACAAGTCATATTTGACCACTAGCATTGCCAGATGAGTTTCGCTGTATGTCCCGATTTGTAGGACTGTCACAACCCATCCCACTTCAGGTGGGTTGCCAAATGTTCATGACTCTTGAACACTGCTGACAATTCCAAATTTTTTAATTTGTATTCATTTCAGAAGTTGTTCATTACATTAAAGTTACTAAATGAGTTTCTGAAAGTGCTGGTGGTGGTAACCAAGAAAGATAGAATACAGTGCACCAGGAGGTTGTGATTAGTGTTGTGAATTGTAAGTTCTGAAAACAATCGGCTGTATGGCTTTCACTATTGTATTATTATCACCACACCAGTGCTTTCTTAACAGTGTTTCAGCTTCTTTCTCTCACTCATCGACTGACCGTGATTTCACTTGTTGCGCTAATTAATTATATGTCAGTAGCACAGGTGGCTATAATAGACAATAAAACATCTACAGAAAGGTAACACATTAACAAGTTTATTTTACACTGTGTACATTTAATACTTGAGGTAAACATAACTTTGTAAAGCTGTAGATTTTTCTGTGGTGGTTAGTTACATACAATGAAAGTAATGTTCTTAATAGAAACATATTGTCTTGAATGCTGATGATACCCTAGTCTCTGAATATTAGTAATGTGTAGTAGTGTTGTGCTGTGTTGATGTATTGACTTCACTGCAGTCTCCTGTACTAATGTTGTTAAGTCTATTGATGCACTGAATCTGAGGTGAAACTCGTGAGTGTGGCTGCCTAAAATGATGTGCTTGCCAATCAGAGTCATGAGCAATGAGATCATGTCAGTTTACTGCCCTCTAGAGGTGACTGAGCATGGCGCCACCCCTCAGAGAACGGTGAGTGCTGGAAGAGCGAGCTCACTTGGTAGCATGCCTGGTTTAAAAGTGCCATCTCTTAAGTAGCTGTGAGCAGCATGCCATCAACACCACAGTTAGTAACTTGTTGACTAATTCTGAAATGTGCTGAACATTTTTTTTTTCTAGTCAGCCTAAAGTTGTTGGTTGGTTGATTTGGTGGAAGAGACCAAACAGTGAGGTCATCGGTCTCATCGGATTAGGGAAGGATAGGGAAGGAAGTTGGCTGTGCCCTTTCAAAGGAACCATCCCGGTATTTGCCGGAACTGATTTAGGGAAGTTAGGGAAAACCTAAATCAGGATGGCCGTATGTTGGATTGAACTGTCGTCCTCCCAAATGCGAGACCAGCATGCCAACCATTGCGCACCTCGCTTGGTCCTTAAGTTGTTACTTTTGATGAACAGAGTGGTACTTTTGAACACAGCCGTACCAACTGACCACTCATAAGCCCCAACCAGTGTACCAACATTGTTCATTGTAAAGAAATATTAATCTAATGATTGTAAATTTATGTTGTAGTTTCTTTATCTGCCTCTGCCCCCCCACCCCCAGTTACCACTAGCACCATGACCATTACTACCACTACTTTTGTGCTCACATCCCACTGATTTTTTTAACCACCGGATTCTGCCTTCATTGCCTTGTTTGGGTGTGATTAATTCACTAATCAAGATATTTAACAATTACCATTGTTGTTGTTGTTGTTGTTGTTGTGGTCTTCAGTCCTGAGACTGGTTTGATGCAGCTATCCATGCTACTCTATCCTGTGCAAGGTTCTTCATCTCCCAGTACCTACTGCAACCTACATCCTTCTGAATCTGTTTAGTGTATTCATCTCTTGGCCTCCCTCTACGATTTTTACCCTCCACGCTGCCCTCCAATGCTAAGTTTGTGATCCCTTGATGCCTCAGAACATGTCCTACCAACCGGTCCCTTCTTCTTGTCAAGTTGTGCCACAAACTCCTCTTCTCCCCAATTCTATTCAATACCTCCTCATTAGTTATATGATCTCCCCATCTAATCTTCAGCATTCTTCTGTAGAACCACATTTCGATAGCTTCTATTTTCTTCTTGTCCAAACTATTTATTGTCCACGTTTAACTTCCATACATGGCTACACTCCATACAAATACTTTCAGAAACGACTTTCTGACACTTAAATCTATACTCAATGTTAACAAATTTCTCTTCTTCAGAAACACTTTCCTTGCCATTGCCAGTCTACATTTTATATCCTCTCTACTTCGACCATCATCAGTTATTTTGCTCCCCAAATAGCAAAACTCCTTTACTACTTTAAGTGTCTCATTTCCTAATCTTATTCCTGCATCATCACCCGATTTAATTCGACTACATTCCATTATCCTCATTTTGCTTTTGTTGATGTTCATCTTATATCCTCCTTTCAAGACACTGTCCATTCCGTTAAAATGCTCTTACAAGTCCTTTGCTGTCTCTGACAGAATTACAATGTCATCGGTGAACCTCAAAGTTTTTATTTCTTCTCCATGGATTTTAATACTTCCTTCAAATTTTTCTTTTGTTTCCTTTACTGCTTGCTCAATATACAGATTGAATAACATCGGGGAGAGGCTACAACCCTGTCTCACTCCCTTCCCAACCACTGCTTCCCTTTAATATCCCTCGACTCTTATATCTGCCATCTGGTTTCTGTACAAATTGTAAATAGCCTTTCTCTCCCTGTATTTTACCCCTGCCACTTTTAGAATTTGAAACAGAGTATACCAGTCAACATTGTCAAAAGCTTTCTCTAAGTCTACAAATGCTAGAAATGTAGGTTTGCCTTTCCTTAATCTTTCTTCTAAGGTGAGTCATAAGGTCAGTATTGCCTCACGTTTTCCAATATTTCTGCGGAATCCAAACTGATCTTCCCCGAGGTCAGCTTCTACCAGTTTTTCCATTCGTCTGTAAAGAATTCGCATTAGTATTTTGCGGCTGTGACTTATTAAACTGATAGCTCGGTAATTTTCACATCTGTCAACACCTGCTTTCTTTGGGATTGGCATTATTATATTCTTCTTGAAGTCAGAGGGTATTTCGCCTGTCTCATATATCTTGCTCACCAGATGGTAGAGTTTTGTCAGGACTGGCTCTCCCAAGGCCATCAGTAGTTCTAATGGAATGTTGTCTACTCGCGGGGCCTTTTTTTCGACTCGGGTCTTTCAGTGCTCTGTCAAACTCTTCACGCAGTATCCTATCTCCCATTTCATCTTTATCTATATCCTGTTCCATTTCCATAATATTGTCCTCAAGTGCATCACCCTTGTATAGACCTTCTATATACTCCTTCCACCTTTCTGCTTTCCCTTCTTTGCTTAGAACTGGGTTTTCCATCTGAGCTCTTGATATTCATACAAGTGGTTCTCTTTTTTCCAAAGGTCTCTTTAATTTTCCTGTAGGCAGTATCTATCTTACCCCTAGTGAGATACGCCTCTACATCCTTACATTTGTCCTCTAGCCATCCCTGCTTAGCCATTTTACACTTCCTGTCGATCTCATTTTTGAGACGTTTGTATTCCTTTTTGCCTGCTTCATTTACTGCATTTATATATTTTCTCCTTTCATCAATTAAGTTCAATATTTCTTCTGTTACCCAAGGATTTCTACTACCCCTCGTCTTTTTACCTACTTGATCCTCTGCTGCCTTTGCTACTTCATCCCTCAAAGCTACCCATTCTTCTTCTACTGTATTTCTTTCCCCTATTCGTGTCAATTGTTCCCTTATGCTCTCCCTGAAACTCTGTCCAACCTCTGTTTTAGTCAGTATATCCAGGTTCCATCTCCATTAGTATTCTGAATATCATCAAGTACTATAATATATGCCAATATACACCATATCATCACATATTAAAAGAGACACTCTTAATATGTGACAATATGGTGTATTCAATGACATATTTTATAAAACCTCATGATGTTCAGATTGCTTATTTGGAACTGGTATATATCATGGTGAAGCTATTAGTGGATTAATCACACCTGAAGATGATAATCAAGTGCTGAAGCTGGTAATGTGATTGCTGTAATTTTTAGCAGGGTTATACTGTATGTCAATTTTTAATAAAACTAAAACAAAATATGAATAACTGACAATTGGTACTGGGATCAGATGGCTGAAATGACAGTAGAAGCATCGGCATTGTTAAGTATCTAGAGTGAGAGAGCTGCTCAACAAGTTTACCTTCTCAACCCTACAGTTTATTATCTGCTCACTCATGAAAGAGTCCTCTGCCGATAGCAAACCTGCAAAGCGTATCAACTGCATTCTTTAAATACTGTAAAGATCTGTTAGACAATATCTGTTCAACAGCAATAGAATTTAGTCTCTAAACAACCATATTGAAGTAGTAAGATACAACTTAAAAAAAAAAATAAACTGGAGGCATTATTGTGTAAAAGTTAAAATTTCAGTAAAACAAATGTGTCCAGCACAGTATGGAAGCATAGACCTTAAACATGAATGCACTGAAATTCCTGAAGGCATTCGAAATGTTTGTGCATCACAAAGTCTTATGTATTCTTTGCACTGATTGGCTCTAATGATGAAGTCTTTTTTTTCCCAAGGAAAAACAGAAAAGAGATCTTATTTCAGTAATGAAATGCAGTGGAATTATATATGTTGGTCACACAATTTGCAGACGCAAGTAAATACTTTCTACTGTTTACTTTAAAACGAAAGATGACCGCAAATGGGCCAAAAGTTGATAACAATTATGATGAATTGCTAATCAAGATGTGCACAAGGAATTATTCAGTTCATTTGTTTTTCAATTATTTTGCAGGCTGGATCAGGTGAAGGAAAGAAAACTCGCCCTCAGGATATAACGAGACTTTATGAAATCATTCTTCAGAACTGCACTGAATTGCAGCAGTTGCCAGGCTTTGAAGACGATCCTCAGTATCAGCAAGAGGTGGAAGCAAAAACGAAAGCTTACAAGGCCTTCAGGTAAGAATAATAATTTATAATTTGAACACTTGTCATATGATAATGTTGCACTACATTTTCATTATTGCATGAGATTATAAAAATTTGTTACTTGATGAGAGAAGTTTGCATTTTGTCTCTGGAAACTGCGCTTATGGGATTTTGGTTTCCCCAGTTCATTGTATAGAAAATGTTCAAAATATTCTGTAAGTTAATCCCTAGTGATTTGCCAATGGCTGTAAAATTGATTTACAGTGGTTTTTCAGTTCCAGTATAAATGTAGGCTGATATAAATATTATATGAATTGAAGCATGGGGACAACAATCTAGCTGAAATAAAATGTAAGTAGGAGTAAAATCTTTCTCCTCACATGGCACATTTATTGAGATCAGAAACCAAAGAAGTGGGGTTGCTGTTAATAATGTAATGGTGGACTAGTGAGGTCCATATTCATGTATAATTCAAAATAATCTCCCAAAAACCAAACTGATGATTTTATCAAAGTTCTTATTTGACTGCTTGAATTAATAGCAAAATTAGAGTGCTAAATCGGGAGATTTCAGAGAATGCTGCATGCAGATTCATTTACCATGCTACCATAATAGCAGATGATGTCAGTTGTCACAGAATAGCATGTTTATTGCAGTATGTAAATACAGATATGTGTCAAAAGTCATTATGTTATCAATTAATTATCTTGAATATAGAGTTTGAGAGCCATCTGTACTGGTAACATCTTAGATTCGTGCACATGCCAGCAGACCTCACCTCTGTGTTTTAGTTCAAATTGGTCATAAGCTTTATAACTCAGTGACTGAAAAAATTACAAAAGATGAAAAGGTTTTCTTTTCATTGAATTGGAAACTGTCAGTAGGCATTTTCAATCAGTCACACTATAACAAAGAGAGCTATTTAATCTACACCATTTTGCATGTCAACCTCCACCAGTGGCAGACTGTGACTTCTTCTTCTTCTTCTTCTGAGTGCCTTGTCATAAGAAGTACTGGCCATAACTGCTCTCCTTCAGACTGCACAGTGGTCATACTTCAGCAACAATACAGTTTCATTCATTGTTTTCTGTTGCAACTCCACATAAGGATTTGCATCGTAGATGATGTCCCAACCACACTGCTATGAGAGTGGCAAATGATGTGACTTCAGTGGAATATGATCCTCGTCCAGGTCAGGCACAACGAGTTGTGACTCCACAGAACATTGCAGCAGTTGAAGCCATAGTGAAGGAAAACTGCAAAGTGACACTGAATGATATTGCAGCATGTTTACAGATTAGTCATGGGTCAGCACACCACATTGTACATGATGTGCTCCAGTTTCACAAAGTGTCTGCAAGATGGGTGCCATGGCAGCTGACTTCTGAAATGAGAGAACGATGTGTTGATGCTTGTGAGAAATTTCTTCTGTGCTTTGAACGAGAAGGTGATGGCTTCCTTGCAAGAATCATTACTGGGGACGAAACCTGGGTTCACTTCCACCAACCGACGTGGATTGTTGTCAGCAGGTGCCCTTTTGCAACATGACAATGCAAGGCCCCACACTGCCCGTACAACAGTTGCAACAATCACAGACTGCATTTTGAGTGTCTTCCTCATCCACCATACTCACCAAACCTTGCCTCAAGTGATTTCCATGTTTGGACCACTCAAAGACGCAATGAGAGGAAATAAGTTCCGTTCTGATGAAGAAGTACGCCACGCAGTGCATGAGTGGTCGCGCGAACTACCAAAAGAATTTTATTCTAAAGAATTTATGCACTTTGTAAGTGCAGGAGGACTTGCATTGAGCATGGGGGAGATTATGTTGAAAAGTCGTACAGCTTTGTACCACTTCTGCACGATAAATAATATTTAAAAAAAATTTAAGGTTTTCATTTGAATCACCCTCGTATGTATAAGCAGAATTGGTCATAAGCTTTATAGATCAGAGATGACTGGAAAAATTAAGAAAGATTGAAAGGCCTTCTTTTCATCAAATCAGACAAAAAGCGGACTGTAAATTGCCAGGTCAAGCATTTTCAAGCACTCACACCCCAGCAAAGAGAGGATATTTTTGACAATATTATGAAAAAGATAAATTCCTGCTCACCATATTGAGGAGATGTTGAATCAAAGATATGCCGAACAAAAAGACTGTTAACAACTAGCTTTCAGTCAAAAGGCCTTCTTCCGAATTAGACCCCCCCCCCCCCCCCCCTCACACACACACACACACACACACACACACACACACACACACACATTCATGCAAATGCAACTCACAGACACATGACCACTGTCTCTGGCTGATTATTTCTTTTTGTTGTGCCTGTATGTGGCTGAACATCTCTGCTATATGGTGAATAGCACTCTTATCTTTTTCATAATATTGTCTTTATTCCATCCTGGATTTTCCAGAGGATAGTTTTGGTTTAAATTAAACCCTTTTGCCCTCTGCTCTCCACTATCACTTGGTACAACCTGTTTTCTGATGTTACACACACATTGTGTGCCAAAACTGAAGACTGTATACATCTACCATTGTTTAACACAGAGCACTTACTATGGAACCAAAAAGAGCCTAATTAAGAGCCAGAAGAACTCATATCATCAAGAAAGTTAAATTAGATAAGGAGAACGTAAAGGATATAAAAATTGAAATATTAGCAAAAAAGTGTTTAGAATCGAGACCTTTCCTCACACAGTCTTATAAAAAGTCAGGAAATTTCATAACAATATACACTCCATTAGGAAATTTCATAACAGTATACACTCCATTGCAGAATGAAATGAATACATAGTTAGTTAGGTGTACCTGGATAGCTCATTTGGTATAACAATGCCCTGAAAAGGAAAGGATGCCACTTCATTTGGGCATTTTTATATTTTCTTCTTTCATCGGCTGAATTCACTGTCGGGTGTGTTATCTGAGAAGTTAAACTGGGCCTTGTATTTTTGCACATTTGATGTGCTGTCCTCCCTATTTTATCTTGTAAAGCTACTCATTTGTCTTCCGTTGTATTCCTTTCCCCAGTTTCTGTCAATTGTTGCCTAAAGCTCCCTTCAAAACTTTCAACAACCACTGGTTCTTTCAGTTTATCCAAGTTACATCTCCTTATTTTCTGCAGTTTCTTCAGTTTTAATTTGCTGTTCAGTCAGTAAATTATGAGAATCTGTGCCTGTAGAAGAGTTTTGCAGTTTAAAATCTGAATTCAGAATCCCCTTTCCACCATTAAGTAATCTGCAATCTGTCTGAAACCATTCAATGTATCCAGGGCTCTTTGTCGTATTCAGCCATCTTTCATGATTCTTAAACCAAGTGTTAGCAATGATTAAAGCGTAGTCTGTACAGAATTTTCAGGTAGCTTTCCTTGTCATTCTTCCTCCTTCATCACACATTCTTTCTGTCAGTCTTCTGCAGAACTAGTAGACATATGTACTTTTACTACTGTGGTGGATGTAGTCTTATTGTGCTGTTTATAGTAGCTGTTTTCGTATTCATTAGTAGACCTATTCCTCCTCCATTCTGTATATTTGATTTTATGTTGATAACTCTGTACTCTTCTGACGAGAAATCCTGTTCGTTTTTCCTACCACCCCCGTTTTACTAATTCTAATTTTGCAAAATATAGCTTCAGCTTATCCACTTTTCTTTTTAAATTCTCTAACCTATCTATCCAATTATGGGATCTAGCACTCCACACTCCTGTTCATAGAATGCAAATTTCGTTATTTTGATTTCAACAATCTTCTGAGTAGTCCACATCTGGGGATCTGAACGGGTGACTATTTTACCCCTGGAATATTTTATCATTATTAAGCCATACAGTAGAGCTGAATGTCCTCCATAAAAATAATGGCTGTAGTTTTCTGTCACTTTCCGCCATTTGCAGTACCAACATAGCAAGGCCTTGTTGGCTAATGTTGTAAGACCGTGTCAGTCAATTGTCCAGTCTAATTCAGGTGCTGCAAGTTTCTCTGTTACGGTGAGATATCATCTCAACTAGACTGTTGCCCCTATTTGGCCTCACCAAAAACACCCTTCTCATGTGATTACTCCTACAGTATGGCTATCTGTATCATTGAGCCCACCATGGCAAGATCAGTGATTGATGAAGGAGCTTATACACTCAAAAAACTATATAGAATTTCCATACTAATTTGTACATTAAATAGATGTATGCTGTTAAATGTTATGAGTGTTAGCGTTCTGGGGCTGGCATAGAACAATTAAAATGTGTTAATTTTGGAAGTAAGCAGTTTGACTAAGCAACAATATGCCTGCATGCAATTCTGAAACAGCAGGAACTTAGCAAGATAGTAATTACATCATTATAAGTTACTTATTAATATCCATTTCCAAGGTGTAGCTTGATGGTTTTGCTTGAAGAGACAGGTGTTTTCGAATTGATTATCTTGTAAGAATCAGCTGCATTTCATTCCTGTGGTTGGAAGCAGTGAGAGTAATGTTGTCTAAATTGCACAATATTTCTAAGGTGCAGGTATGACATGGCTTGCTATAGTTGCGTGCCAATTTATACTCTGCTTTGATAGAAAGGTGCAGGTGCCAAGGCAGGACAGTAACACCACGGCAGGGGATGTTGATATCCAGAGTCCACTTCAAGCTACAGACTCTGCAAGCACGGGTCAGGAAAGCCCAACCAAAAGGCATTCTAAGTTTACTGAGCTGTCTAAATGTTGCCTCGTAAGTTGTCTTCATCCAAAGACCAATTGTTGATTGCTGGGAGCTTTAAGCAATTTTAAATAACTTTACACAATGCCACTGATGTAGATATTCATTCACCCCATCCCCGTTCGCTGTCTAAAAGATGGTACACAACTAATCAGTAAACCGTATAGACTTCAAGGAGTCTAACAAATTGTAACAGGTGGCAATAATGTGTCACCTGTACTCAGTAAATGTTCAGCTAGGAATGTACACTAGTGATTGTATACAGAGTGTAAAAAAATACATCATCCATACTCAGTAAATGTTCAATTAGAAATCTACGCAAGTGACTGTTTACAGGGTGTAATAGAACGATGTTTTAAAAATTTGGGAGCGTGTGGAAGATGAAATTCAGAACATTTTGATGTAAGGAATCTATGTAGCCTGAAATGTGAAATAGTTTCTACATCCATCACTGGGCTGTTGAAAATACGCACACCTGTACAAGAAGATACTAGGTGAGATTCTCAGTCAACATGCGGGTTGTGATTTGTGGAGATCAGCTTATTGGATCACTTAATTTACAAGGTCCTTTGAATGGTGCATGGTATTTTAACTTTCTGGGCAATGCCTTTCTTGAACTTCCTGCGGACATTCCCTTGCAACTGCATACTGGTTTATGGTTACAGAATAATGGGACACCAGTGCACTTTGATCTTCAGGCCGGGGCTTGTTTGACAGACAACTGCAAGTCGAGAAAACTGTAAGGGGATGCCCAGTCCCATGGCCTCTGCATTCTCAACCTCACCCTCCGATGTTTTCCTGTAGAGTTATGTAATGTCCCTTGTGTACTCAGTACCATTAGGAAAAATACGTGTGATTACTGAGTGCATCTTTGCAGCATTTTATACCATCAGAGGGAAGCATGGAATCTTTCAGAGACTCAGACAAAACATGGTTCACGATTGCACATTGTGTAATGAAGTTGGTGGTTGTCACATTGATCAGTTTCTCTAAAGTGGTGAAGCCATTGGCTTCATTTACAGTACTTGAATGACTCTATAGTTTTATTTAAAAAAAAAAAAAAAAAAAAGAGTATCCCAGACTACAGTATCCTGATGTTTCATTTAGCCTAACAAATGCATAGAAAGTGCAGAGTGCTGTAAAAACTTTTTCACATTTTTTTCTTAGGATCCTTACATGAAAACGTTCCAGATTTCATCCTCTACAATGTCCCAAATTTTTAAAATATCATTCTGTTATACCCTGTACAATGCTGTCACGAAACATTACCTAATGACTACAGTTTTCTGGCAACTGAATGTATGATCTTTACATAGTGATTGGTTAATGTGAACTGTGACAGTGTGCACAGTGTCTATTTAAGGACACTTGTAAGAACTTTGATACTTTTTTTTTAGAATAAACGCTAATGACATAACCAATAATAAAATAAAAGGCAGAAAAAATAGAAAATACATAACACTTTAGGGACAGAAGGTATTTTGAGGATTTTCTGGAAACTCAAGTTTTCTAATGGAAATATTTCAGTAACTTAGTAAAAGCATACATTTTTAGAAACAGAAAAGTTATGGCTTATGTACCATGACATGAGATTATCAAAATGATTACATTTTAAGAGTCAAACATCCTAGAATTCTTATGATGACAGTAATACTGAATAAATACATTAATTACATTACACAAAAGAAAATGAGGGCTTTCAAATGAAGTGTGGCACTCCTAAAATGAACAGTTGTTAGGAGGACTGAGTTCTCTAGTGCACGTGGCTCCATGAATTGTAAATTTCAAATATTTCATACAGAAAATGTTTCTGCCCAAACTATTTCTACTCAGAACTGCAACAAGTTCTTGAAATCAGGGAATATCAGGGAATTTCAAATGTGTCAGAGAAATATCAGGGAAATTTGAAAATGACACTGGAAAATCTCGTTTTTGTCTCGGAAGATAAAATGGTTTGTTTATTGAGGAGATGTCATGCATTGTTGCTGGCTGGGCACAGCACCTCTTCCCTACTCCCTCATTCTTACTTCTTCCCCCATTTCCACCACTCCCCTCAGCTTGCAGTCAGTGCTGCCACTTCTTGCTACTAGCCTGGCAGCTGGCAATGAGGGACAGGGAGGCATGAGGAATGGTTTGTTTGGATCTGATTCTCAGACACTGTTGACACAGCGGCTGGAGAAGCGGTCACGTGTGCACGAGTAGTGTCTGAGCGATTGTGTGAATGTGTGTGTGCACTCTCATTTTCTGACAAAGGCTAGGCAAAAAATTTAGTTGTGAGAGTGTGTTAGTCTTTTCTATGTGCCTGTCTGCGGCTCAGCGATCATCTTTATGGTGAGTTGCTACCTATCCTCATTAGTATTGATTCTCAGCGTATATGTGCAAGTTATCTGTTGCATGGATCGATCACTGTGGTCTCATTTCATCGACATGGTGTCTGTGACACGCGAATGGCTGGCCGCTTGAGTGGACTTCCATAATGGGGCAAAACTGCAGGCCATTTCTATGGGCATCTTTAACAGATCAGGCCTGTCGATCTGAAGCCCATTGTTCTCCAATAATGTGCAGGCCATGCCTGTTGGATATAGTCTCACCAACATGCATGCAGGCCAGATCTGTTTGTGTGTGGCGTAATGGGGCAGATTTTCAGGGTTTACTCACGGGCTCGGGACTGCAGTGCTCCTCAGCTGACCAGAGGCCTCGGGTGATGGATCTCAGAAATTTCGACTGCCTCACTGCAAGTACATTGTACAGTGCAGCGTTTTATAGACATTTTATTTATTCTAGTGCATTTTGGCACTTCAAAAGTAGTTTATATATTAGAAAGTATGGACGATAAGAAGAAGAAAATTGTAAACTATACCTGAATAATAAGGTTTCAGAATGTACTACTTGGAAAAGAATTTAAAGACTCCATATGTACATGGTATATGTGTTGTGTGGCTAAAGTGCACTTAATGATGTCGGCAGCTCTTGTGTTGTGTGCTGATGTCAATATGTTGATTTTGGTTTTAACCAATTGGGTGATAGTACACAGTAGGCAGTGAGAATTGCTGATTCTAATGACTTATTTTGGCAGAATATACGAACTGATTACAGTTGCCTTCGATATGGAGAGCATCAGCATAACTTTCAGTGATCTGGTTGTTATGTACTTTAAGGTTGCTCATTGATTTTCAGATTTCTTTGGTGACAGGAAAAAAAGTAGATATAGCCCAAGGTTAGGTTAGAATGTGGTAATTCGCTTGTTCATTGGTGAAGCCAACAAGCCTCAACACAAGCATATGATTGCCATATTGGATTAATTGAGATATATGAGGGTCGTTTGATACATGTGGTAAATTTCCATGAAGAATGGAACATTTTTGTGGTGCCTTCATGGTTGGTAAGCTTTACTCTTCCAAGGATTGTATAAAGAATTTCAGTGATGTACAGTGTACACAGTCCATTGTTGACAGTCATCCGCATTGGTCAATGTGTTGACTGTGACGTTACATGAAGAAAACAGTCACTCATACTTTAATGAAACATTTTCATTTGAAGAGTTGAACTGCTGCCAAATTGAAAAAGAATTGGTTGAAGTTCACGTAAACTTTGCACCATAATTGAAGATCATTTATTTTTGGATTAATGAATTTAAACATGGTCAGACAAGCACCAAAGATGAAGTGCACTCATGTTGTCCAATTGAGGTCATCATAAAAGAAACCATTCACAAAATCCATGATATGGGTAAGCAAGATTGCCGAATAAAAATTTGCGAGATTGCTGAGACTGTAGGGCTCTCAGTGGAGTGAGTGCATAAATATCTTGTATGAAGAATTGGCTGTGAAGAAGCCGTGTGTGAGGTGGGTACTGCGATTGCTCAAAAAAATGAAAAGCACATTTGGCACAACATTTCAATGCAATGTCTCATGATGTTCAATTGCAGTCTGCAAGACTTTTTGTGCCGATTCCTGACTGTTGGTGAAACCTGGATCTGTCATTACACACCAGAGTCAAAATGGCAGTCAGAACAATGGACAAAAGCTGGTAAACATGCACCAAAGAAGGAAAAGCTCATTTTGCTAGCTGGTGTGTGAAGGCCACTATTTCTTGGAATTCTCAAGGAATAATACTCATAGGTGAATTTGTCATTACTATAACCTACTTGTATGTCTAATGTACGATTTTGCCAAATATTCTGATGGTATAGTTAAAATCTAATATAATAGAACAAAACATCAGATAACTTTATTTACAAACCATAGAATATTACAAAGGAGAACTCATTGGCTACCTATGTATGACTCATGATTTGTCATGTTGTCTTCTCATGACTCATCACACAAACTGTTATGAACAGCAACACGCAATGGAAAAGCTGCCAACATTGTAACTGCACTTGAACAGTATTGTGTATGGAAAAAAGATGAGAAAAGAAAAAAAAATATTCATGTTAGGAGTGTTACTATAGCAAATGGAATTACTATTCTTTCCTACATTTCAGACTGAAGTTGTTACTGAAACTGCAAATATAGAATGCAGAAAATTTATAAGCTTGTAAATACACAATACACCATAAAAGACCCAGTCCCATGTTTACTTGCTGTAAAAAGAACCTATATCCACTTCTCTATTAATTTTTGTGAAACGTGTCAACTTTAAAGATTTATTAATTTTTTTATGAATATAAATTCCATCATATGTTTGGTTTAGGTGCTTCTACATAGCCCAGAGCCTAGTGAGCTTGCGTCGTTGGCATGAAGCGATGGCACTTTACCAACGTTCTCGACAGTATGCTGGTGAGGCTCTTGCTAGTAGTAATGCCATAGGAGGTGATCTCGCAGATGACTTACAGGCTCTTCTACATGACGTGGGTGGACAGGAGTTCTCTGCTCATGCCCACAGTGTTCTTGAAGGCGAGGCACAAGATGATGAGGGATCAACTGTGCATATCAAGCCAGCTACACGTTCTAAAAAGGTACAGTATTTATGTAACTTATTTTCTTTTTCTGTTGTAATAATTCCATAAGGACCTTTCTGAATATTACCACAAAATTCATACAAAAACCAAAGCAGATGCTTTTACACAAAAGCAAACAACGGAAAACTGGGATGGAGTAATAGCGAGCACATGAAAAGTATAGATTGTTACTCACCCCATTTGATGAGTGACCGCTTATCCTTCTCATATTATTCAAACACATGCTTTGTGTTTTGTTTGCAAAAATTTACATTGGTGTATCAGACTGAGGCCTGTAGATTTGCTGTCAGTACTTTTCAAATTATTATGTATAAGCACATTTCGACAGCAGATTTGCACAGCATCGTGACCAGTATTGCATCATCTAATAGAATGTTGTGTGTGAATCAAGCCAAAGAACAATTGTACGTGGTTCAACTGGTTCATCCAGTATGCTAGACACTCCTCACAACAGTCCTACACTGCCAACAGTTTTGTCTAGCTGGAATGTCATTTGACTTAAGTTCTACTGGGCATTGTTGAAGGTCAGTTTTACCGCAACATTGATACAGAGAGTCTAACCCCAAAATTAGGCTTAACCCTCATTCAAATATGCTACTGCCTCTACACACTGCTAAAATCAAACCGTCCGTGTACAAAGATCTACATCCACCGACGTCAATGACCTCATATCATTATCCCTGATCCAAGTAAACTTTAGTGTCGGTTTCCATTGCCTTTGACCTACTAAGTGTCTACTGGCAACTGACATGGGCACCAGTGTGTGCAATAATGTTCTTTACCTCCAGCAACACCGCTTACTGCACGCTCCACCTCTACATATGTATTTGTTGCATTTAATCTTAATAGGAACATCTTTAAATGTACTTTTGGTTCTCTCTTGCATTTAACGGCTGCATAATACCTCTTCATCCAATTCTGTGTCCATTACCAAAGTTCTGCTGCTGATATGTTGCATTTCCTCTACTTCACTGTGGCTGGCAACACTGCCTATGCAAGTGCCCTTTCTGCCCACAACTGTAACACTCACCACTTGCAGAAAATACCCCACATCCATGCTGCTGACATATGAGTTTCTTTGCACTCCATTGCTAAACTAATACCAGAATACAGATCCTTTGGTACACCTGTGTGCACCCTCCGTGACATGTCTGATGGCAGTCATCTCAGAAAAGCATTGAGTGCCCTTTGTTCAGCTTCTTGCAATAAAACTGCGTTTGCTGCATCACTCTGCCCTAACTCATACATGTGTTTATTACATTTCCTTATCCTATCCACAAAATTTTTCTGCAGTTTCCCCATGCGTCTTTAACTGTTCCCAAAAATACCTTTTACTATTCTGCCTATACCTTTACAAAAGCCCTACACCCCACATACATTTTTTGCTTCTCCCACTAATCAAAGGTTTGCTGCCTGCAACAATTGACAGTCTGTCCAACCACCCATCTCTACCGATGTTAAGACCCTCTAAGAAAAATCATACATCCACAGATGATATTCCAGAAAAGGGAACAGTCAACCCTGCAGCAGCTGGATCCATCTCATGCTGTGGTAGCTGAAGCACTGCTAACTGTTTTGTCTTCAACTGCCAACTGTCCACGTAGCTGCGTATTATCTGCTGTTAGCTGTGCCACCTTTTTTAGCAAACCTTTAGTCTCTGACTGCCATTGTGATACTCGTACTCCCCAGTATACATGATAATACAACAACAAAATAAAATTAATTAGGATTCCACAAGATCACTAAAAAGTAGTCTTTATGTCATATCGTGAACCATCTAAACTTACTACACTGCCTTGCAATATAACCATATCAACGACATGTGTAACAGGTTAAAGGCACAGACTCTGTGCATCATGTAGTACGCCCAAGTAAGTTACACTGTATACACCTTGCAAGCACCAAATCCTGCTCTCTGCCATTACCTTTAAACACAGATTAGCAGTTGGCTCAGAGGCGACTAAAAGGAGTCTCACATGTTTCGGCCTTATGTGATGGTCCCCTCTCGGGTTTGACCTCCATCTTTCTAAATTATTCCGAAGAGCGAGCCAATTGGGGAAGGGCGCCTTACATGGTGCACTGTATCTGTCGTGCAATTAGACCTTTAGCCGTCTTTCTCGTCGTTGCAAAGGTGTCCCGCTCGTTTTTGATCTCTTGGGCGATTACCACGCTGCACTCTGCAGTGTTTCTTTTAACTGCGACGACGTCCTTGGCCATTTATGCACCTAACATCCAGCACGGTAGCCAGTCCGTTGTGGTGGGGCCGCCATGTACCCTCTTGGTTGTAGCCCCCTGACAACACAGGGATCGCTCTACTGATGCCTGCGCCGTTAACTTCCCACGTATGCCAAGGAGTAGATGCCCATCGCCCTGGGGCATCGGGACTCCCGGCAATGGCCATCCTGCCAGGTGGCCTTTGCTGTGGCTGGGTGGCGCCCGTGGGGAGGGCCCTTGGTCGGAGTAGGTGGCATCAGGGCGGATGACCCGCAATGAAGCGTGGTACATCATCTCTCGCTGGCGGCCAGCCGTCAGCAGTCTCTAAGCGTTCCAAGGCTCACTTCAAGGCTAATGTGTATGACCCCAAATCGTTCCCCTCCATGGCCACACCATGGGAGGAACGAAGGGCTATGACTGAGAGCGAAAGATACTCGCCCCGGTATCTCGTCTGTACCAGAGCTGACGGGGAATCTTTTATGTCCGTGAAGCCTCAGTTCTTTGTAGAGCATTTAGAGGACAAGTTTGGGGAGGTGGAGGGCTTGTCCAAGATGCGGTCCGGATCGGTGTTGCTCAAGACGACATCCTCCGCCCAGTCGCGGGCCTTGCTCGCTTGTACTAAGCTGGGGGATGTCTCTGTCACTATCACGCCCCATAAGAGTCTGAACATGGTCCAGGGCATTATCTTTCACAGGGATCTCCTTTTCAGTCCGACGACGAGCTGCACGCCAACTTGGAGCGCCGAGGTGTCCATTTCGTCCGGCGCGTCCACCGGGGTCCGAGGGATCGTCAAGTTGCCACCGGTGCCTTCATCTTGGCCTTCGAGGGTGACACGTTACCTGAGAAGGTCAAGATGATGGTGTACCGTTGTGATGTCAAGCCGTATATCCCTCCCCCGATGCGGTGCTTCAAGTGTTGGAAGTTCGGCCACATGTCTTCACGCTGTGCTTCCGACCTCGTCTGTCGCGATTGCGGTCGACCTTCCCATCCTGGTCATCCCTGTGCGCCGCCTCCAATCTGTGTGAACTGTGGTGCGCACCATCCGCCTTGCTCGCCAGACTGTCCGATTCTGCAGAAGGAGCGGAAGATCATGGAAATAAAGACTCTCGACCACCTGACGTACATTGAGGCGAAGCGGAAATATGATCGGCTTCATCCGGTGCGCATGACAGCTTCTTATGCCGCAACTGTCACTCCTTCCACAATTCCTTCCGCTCCAGTCAGCTCTCAGAGTCGAAGTCCCACACCTGCCCCCTTGATGGTGGGGGGCACTAAACCTCCTGTTGCTCCTGCTCCATCTACTTCAGGAGCAACACCCCCACAACCATCGGGGACATCAGTCCCCCCTTCCCAGCCGGAGAAGCGTAAGACTTTTTCGGCTACTCTCGTAAGGAAGGGGTCCCTTGGGGACCTTCCTTCGCACGCTCCGACCGGTTCCAAAGCCGACGGCCGCAAGTGGCTCAAACAACCGCCAGTCCCTGGTCGTCGGGACACACGGTCATCGTCTGTCCCTGAGACTGACCCGGTGATGCTCTCCCAGCCTGAACCACCCAAGGCGCAGCGCGAGAAGCAGAAGAAGAAGAAACTCCCCAAGGCTACCGACATTGCGGTGGCACCCATTCCACCGCTTCCTACAAGCTCTGCGTCTGAGGATGAGGTGGAGATTCTGGCGTCCGCTGAGGACATGGATCTCGCCGGTCCCTCGGATGCAGTAGATGGCTGTTGTCCAGGTGGTGACTCCATAGCAGCAGGGGCCCCGGAGGCGTAAACTGCCTCCCCAATCCCTTCACGCCTTTCCCATCCATGGCTAATACCATCCTCCAGTGGAACTGCAGCGGTTTTTTCCACCATCTAGCTGAGCTCCGCCAACTTATCAGCCGTCATCCTTTCCTTTGCATTGCTCTGCAGGAAACTTGGTTTCCAGCAATGCGAACCCCCGCCCTCCGTGGCTATCGGGGTTATTTTAAGAACCGGGCAGCTTATGAAAGGGTGTCTGGTGGCGTCTGCATATATGTCCTTAACTCTCTTCACAGCGAGTATGTACCTCTACAAACAGCTTTAGAGGCTGTCGCTGTTCGGGTGTGGACGCCACAGGCTATCACCGTCTGCAGTATTTACCTTCCACCTGATGGTGCTGTCGTGCAGCATGTCCTGGCTGCTCTGATAGCACAACTGCCGCCACCTTTTTTGCTGCTGGGCGATTTCAATGCCCACAACCCTTTATGGGGTGGGACTGTCTCCGATGATTGTGGTCGGGCCGTGGAGCATGTGTCGGCTCAGCTCGACCTTAGCCTCTTGAACACCGGTGCTCCCACGCATTTCAGTGTGGCCCATGGCTCGTTCTCGGCCATCGATCTCTCTATTTGCAGCCCTGGACTTGTCCCATCCCTCCACTGGAGGGTGCATCCTGACCTGTGTGGTAGTGACCATTTTCCCATCTATTTGTCACTGCCACAGTGTCATTCTTCTGGGCGCTTGCCCCGCTGGGCTCTCCACAGGGCTGACTGGCCAGCTTTTACTTCCGCTGTAGCCATTGCGTCTACCCCACTGGGTGACATTGACGAGGTGGTCCGTGTTTTCACCACGTCCATCATTTCAGCGGCCGAGGCTGCCATCCCCCGTTCCTCTGGCCTCCCTCGGCGGAAGGCTGTCCCCTGGTGGTCGCCGGAGATTGCTGAGGCTATTCGCGACCGTAGGCGGGCTCTCCAGCATCATAGGCGGCACCCGTCTCTGGAGACCCTCATCGCCTTTAAGAGGCTCCGTGCCTTCGCCCGTCGTCTTATTGCATGGCGTAAGCAGGAGTGCTGGGAGAGGTACATCTCCTCCCTGGGCTCCCGTGTCTTGTCCTCGCACGTGTGGTCCCGGATCCGGCGGATTTATGGCTCCCAGACCCCTATGGGTGTCCCTGGGCTCTCCTTGGACGGCGCTGTCTGCACGGACGCTGCCGCCATTGCTGAACGGCTAGCCGCGCACTTTGCTCAGAGCTCTGCGACTGCATCCTATCCCCCCGCCTTTCGCTCTCTAAAGGAGCGAGCCGAGCGGACGCCGTTCTCATTCCACACGCGTCATTCTGAAAAATACAATGCTCCTTTCAGCGAGAGGGAATTCCTCGCTGCCCTCGCCGATTGCCCTGATACAGCACCAGGCCCAGACTGCATCCACGCGCAGATGCTGAAGCATCTCTCCAGGGACTGCCAGAGACACATTCTCGCGATATTTAATCGCATTTGGAGCGAAGGCGTGTTCCCGTCGCAATGGCGAGAGGGTCTTATTGTCCCCATCGTGAAGCCCGGTGCGGACACACTGGCGGTGGACAGCTATCGTCCCATTACCCTCACCAACGTTTTGTGCAAATTGCTCGAACGTATGGTGGGGCGGCGTTTGTGTTGGGTCCTTGAGTCGCGCGGTCTCCTCGCTCCATCCCAGGGTGGCTTCCGTCGGGGCCGGTCTGCAGTGGACAATTTGGTGCGGCTGGAATCTGCTGTCCGTACGGCTTTTGCCCGACGTCAGCATCTTGTTGCTGTATTTTTCGATCTGCGGAAGGCGTATGACACCACATGGAGGCATCACATCCTCGCCACGTTGCATGGGTGGGGTCTTCGTGGTCAGCTCCCGGCTTTTCTTCAAAGCTTTTTATTGCGCCGCTCTTTCCGGGTGCAAGTCGGTGCCACCTCTAGTTCCTCTTATATACAGGAAAATGGCGTCCCGCAGGGTTCGGTGTTGAGTGTCTCCTTATTCCTAGTGGCCATTAATGGTCTGGCAGGCAGCAGCAGTGGGGTCGTCGGTGTCTCCTTCTTTGTATGCCGACGACTTCTGCATCTCATTTAGCTCCACGACTACGGGAGTCGCCGAACGCAGGCTGCAAGTCGCCGTTCGCAAGGCAGCATCATGGGCTCTGACTCATGGGTTTCAGTTCTCTGCACCCAAGACTCGAGTTATGCACTTCTGCAGGCGTCGGACGGTCCACCCTCATCCTGAACTTTACCTCGACGGCCACCTGCTTGACGTGGTGGACACTTGCCGCTTCTTGGGACTCGTGTTTGATGCCCGGCTCACATGGGTTCCTCATGTTACTCAGCTGAAGCAAAAATGCTGGCGGCACCTCAACGCCCTCCGCTGCCTTAGCCACACGTCTTGGGGTGCAGATCGCTGCACGCTGCTGCGATTGTACAGAGCCCTTGTGCAGTCCCGGCTTGATTATGGGAGCCTGGCCTATGGGTCTGCGTCCCCCTCAGTGTTGAAGTTGTTAGACCCCATACACCACTGTGGGGTTCGGCTTGCCACTGGCGCTTTTCGCACCAGCCCCGTGGATAGTCTACTGGTGGAGGCCGGGGTTCCCCCGCTGCGGATTCGCCGCCATCGTCTGCTCGCCGACTATGCTGTCCATGTCCATTGCTCGCCAGGCCATCCCAATCGTCGCCTGCTTTTCCCTGCCATGGTCTTCCATCTGCCCGAACGGCGACCTAGGTCTGGGCTTTCCGTAGCTGTCCGTGTCCAGTCCCTGCTGTCAGAACTGGGTTCATTCCCTCTTCTGCCTCCCTTCCGGGTCCGTACACCTACGCCTCCCTGGTGTTTGTCCCGGCCGTCTGTCCGTCTGGACTTGGCACAGGGACCCAAGGACTCGGTTCCGCCTGTGGCCCTCCGTCGCCGTTTTCTTGCTCTCCTCGCCTCATTTTCGGACTGTGAGACTGTCTACACTGATGGTTCCCTGGTTGATGGTCGCACTGCCTACTCTTTTGCTCATGCTGCTCATGTTGAGCAGCGCTCCTTGCTGGCTGGCTGCAGTGTTTTTACTGCAGAGCTGGTGGCCATATTGCGCGCTCTTGAGCATATGCGTTTCTGCTCAGGTAGGTCCGTCGTCATCTGCAGTGACTGCCTGAGCAGCCTTCAGGCCATCGACCGCTGCTATCCCTCCTCTCCTCTGGTGTCCTCCATTCAGGAGACTGTTTCCGCCATTGCCCGTTCTGGTCGTTCGGTGGTCTTAGTTTGGACGCCCGGTCATGTTGGAATCCCAGGGAACGAATGTGTAGACAGGCTGGCCAAAGGGGCGATCGACACCCCGGCTTTGGAGATCGGCCTTACGGCTCGCGACCAGCAGATGGTGTTGCGCCGTAAGCTGATTGGGATGTGGGCTGCTGAGTGGCGTGGCATGACAGCCCCGAATAAACTGCGGGCTGTCAAGGGGACGACCGATGTGTGGCGTTCCTCCCTGCGGGCTTCTCGGAGGGACTCGGTAGTCCTGTGTCGGCTGCGCATCGGCCATACCTACCTGACGCACGGCCATCTGTTGCGTCAGGAGGATCCCCCCTTGTGTCGGTGTGGGTCCCGGCTGACGGTCGGCCACATTTTGCTGGAGTGTCCTCGACTGCGCACACTCCGGCAATCTTTTAATCTCCCGGGCACTTTGGCTTTGGTTTTATCCGACGATGCCTCCATGGCTGACAATGTTTTACATTTTATCCATAGTAGTCGTTTTTATGGTTCGATTTAGGGAGGTCCTGCGCCTTTCCCTTTCTGTGTCTTTTGTCCTTGTGTCTGTTGCTGTTCTGGTGTGCCGTCAGATGGTTGACTCTTTCCCCTTTTTTTCTCATGGCCAGTCAACCAGTCTCCGGCCATCGTCCTTTCGTCTGTTTCTTTCTGTCTGGTGTTCCTCTGTCCTGTTCTTGTCTGTAGTGTTTCTTGCTGCATGTGTGTTCTTTTAGTGCCTGGGGGGACGTCTCCTCCCCCTTTGGTTTTTATCTGCTCCGTAGATTTTCGGCTCGCCTGATTTTGGAATGGGGGACTGATGACCTTCGCTGTTTAGTCCCCCTTAAACATCCCAACAACCACCACCAGCAGTTGGCTCCTGCGGCCTAAACAAGGTAACCTTAAAGTTAAAATGAAAGTCATGCCTCGCTTCCATGTCTATTACTACTCCAAAATGTAAACAAATAGTTCATCGCTCAGCGCAGCATGTTGACACTGTAGGTTGTTGTCCAGATGCCATACTGCACAAAGGCAGTGCCCAAATTCTGACACCCAACAGTAATGGCCCCTGGTGCAGAGTGGAACGGCTACAAGCCAGGATTGTATGAGAAGCAGTTGGAGGCGAGGTTGGAGCCCAGGTGGCTCCAGAGAAAGACGGTGGCAGGTTCTTTTATTGTGCATCTGTGCTGCAGGGTACAGTGAGTTGGTGGCGGGCTGGCCTGCTGAATTCTTGCTACCTGCACACCCTGCATTGCTGACACAGTTCTACACCGCACTGGCAGTCCCATTACGTAAACCGTCTGCATGGAACCCGCACCAGCAGTGTGTGAACGTGACACTGCTGTAGGCCACTATGACTCCTGGTGGCATCATGGAGGAGGATGTCCACCGCATTGAGCCATCTGTCTGGCAGTGGCAGATGGTGGCTGGTGTGCATTGGAAGTGACCCACTGCCCCCAGGGCAGGAGTAGGCTGTGCTGCTGGAGATGACCTCGTGTGGCTAGCTGTGCCATGGCACTAAGCCCACGGAGAGACTTAGTGTGCAGTGCTGTTGCATTGTTATGCCCTCAAACCAGTGACCTCTGCTGACAGGTGCATGTGATGATCTTAGCCAGCACAGCTCTGTCATCCTGTTTGGGCTGAGAGACTCAGAATAATTCTATTACAAAAATGACCAGTACTTATAGTCAGCAGCAGTGGAATCGTTATGAATATGCACCACTACCAGTTATGTATTTAATACACTACTGCCACTGTCAGTGTTGAAATTTGTCTTGCCCCTTACTGCACTAGTCAGTGCAGTACCACCAAGTTCGCTGTTTCGGCTAGCTAACGTGCCTTGAAATATTGCATTGGCCTTGTTGAATTATTACAGTGACAACATTCCACGCTCAACCGCCGTCAGTGCTGCTGCAATACACTACTTAGGCTCACGCCAGTACCTAATAGAAAGGGGATGACTGCTGTCAGCTGTAGCAGGACATTAAACAGAATCAGCAGCAATAAGCGAAAATGCATACCAGACCGGGATTCGAACCTGGACCTCCTGCTCACAAGGCAGGTGTGGTATCCACTGCACCATCCGGGACACAGCGTTACCACAATTGAACGGACTATCTCGGCATGCCTCACGGCCAATCCACACGCTCACTGAGCAGCACCTATCCTCAGTCCCTGTCCATTATACTCTTGTTCACTACTTTGAGATTTCCACAGGAGGGAATGCACAAATATGTCTGACCCCCTGTGGGAATCTCTAAGTAGTGAATGTGGATAGCTGCCACTCCATGGGAGTGTGGATTGGCCGTGAGGCATGCCGAGATAGTCCACGCAGTTGCGATAATGCTGTGTCTCGGGTGGTACAGTGGTTACCACACCTGCCTAGTAAGCAGGAGATCCTGGGTTCAAATCCCAGTCTGGTATGCATTTTTGCTTGTCGCTGCTGATTCCACTTAATGTCCTGCTGCAGCTGACAGCAGTGTTCCCCCTTCAATTTACATATAATGTTTCACAGCTGCGAGTCTGCATGGTGTCATTCTTTCAGACATGTTGGAAAGAACAGACACCACGCATTCATATAGTTCACACCAATATGCCCATGTATGATTGTTAAATTAAATAATGAATCTGCTTGCAATCACTTCATTGCATTGCTACTGAAATTTTTGTGTGTTTAAAGTAATGGAAACGTATTTTTATAAGTGAAAAATGACTGGTATCATTCTGAATTGGAGATCCACATTACTCTTTAATCATTCTATCAAAAACATTCTGCTCACTGCACTAACTACTTTTATGCTATCTCGTAATTCAGTGACTTTGGTATAAATCCCCACACAACTAAAATTAATTTACTGCGTTGTGAATGACATAGGTGTCTCCATAAAAATGTCCCTGGGTCACTTTTATTCAAAATAAGCTTGTGTTTGTATTAATAAACTGAACCTCTTTGGCCAAGCACACTTTGCAGTTGTATTCTAGTTCATTGAACATTGGCAGTGTTTGGCATTCATTGTAACTGATTATTGATTCAGTTGCTTCTTGACACATCATCGTTGTGTTGTTACATACACTATCTGATCAAAAGGATTTGCACACTTGTTAGTGAACATTAATATGAGGTGTGTCCACCCTTCCCCTTCGTGACAGTTTGAACTTTGCTGGGGTCACTTTCAGTGAGGTGTTTTGAATGTCTGTGGAGGAATAGTAACCCATTCTTTCTCAAAATCCAAAACCTGAGAAGGTAGTGATGTAGGATACTGGGGTCTAGAGTGTAATACATGTTCTGACTCATCCCAGAGGCATTTCGTTGGGTTCAGGTCAGGACTCTTAGAAGGCCAGTCCATTTCGGGAATGTTATCATCCACAAACCATTGCCTCACAGATAGTGGTTTATGACAGGGTGCATTGTCATTCTGATACTACCAGTCATCATCTACGAACTGTTCTTTTACTGTTTGGAGTACACAGTGCTGTAAAATGTGTTCATATCCTTCCTCATTTAGTGTTTCCTTAAGCACAGTAAGAGGGCCTCACTGTAACCGTGGAAAATGCCCCCTTACCATAACACCGCCACCTCCTCTGTTCTTCACTGTCAGCACTACACATAATTCTTCAGGTATTCATGAAACCCAAGCCCATCCATCAGATTGCCACAGATGTGAATCATCACATCAAATCACTCATTTCGTCATCCGCTATCCAGTGGTGTCACTCTTTGCCACTTCAGGCATCGTTTAGCATTGATTAAGGAAATGTGTAGCTTATGAGGAGGTGCTTGACTGTCACTCTTTTTAACTCTGTTCGCACAGTCATTGTGTTAGCTGGACTGCTGGTTGCACTTTTCGATCTCAAGAGTGGTTGCTTTTGCGGATGTCATGTGATTTTTTACGAACATCACCTGTGGTTTATGGTCCCTGTCTGCTAATATGTCAGGTCTGCCTGGTCTTGGTTTAACTGTTGTTGTTCCTTAGCTTTTCCACTCCACATTCACATTACCAATGGTCAGTTTGGGCACCTTTAGAATGATTGAAATGACCCTGATAGATTGTTTGCTCAGGTGACATCCAGTGACTAGTCCATGATCGAAGTCACAGAGCTGTCCCGGCCGACCCGTTCTGTTGCTATGTCTTCTCTATTGACAACACAATATTTTTTACCTCTTTTTATACGGGTTATTGAATCATGGTGTCATCTTCTCACCCTTCATTACTCTGCATGCCACTGTTCTTCGCCAGCAGTGATATGTAGCTATGTACATTATTTTAAAAATTACTTCACATTTGGGGGGAAAATTCAACACAGTTTTCATACTAAGTGAAAGAATTTTTAAAAATACGAAACCTATTTTGAGGTAACTGACAGCAGCCAATAAGATCTAAAACGATTAGGATGAATGTTGATGGGCAGCCAGTTTTCAGTGTACCGTACAGAGATAAGATTGTATTTAAGAGCCACTTTTAATGTAGGTAAGATGACCCTTTACTACGTAAAAGCCCTTTAAATAAGGAGGGAAAATGTAAGTGGTAATAGACTGTCAGCAGCTCTTTATTTGTGCTTTCAAGAATAATTTTATGAGCCATTTTCGTAATTTAATGTTATTTTATACTGGGTAAGACCAGATTTAGTAATTATTATTCTCCTTATTTCAGCCGCTTTATGAACGCCTGGGAGAATATCGTGAAGAACCATCTCTTACATCACGTAATCCAAATGTGTATAAGCTGCCACCTGAAATGCACCCCATACCATGTAAGCCTCTGTTTTTTGACTTGGCGCTATATTCTGCCGAGTTCCCATCACTGGATGACAAGATTGAAGCTGGCCCAGGAAGGAGAGCACCTTCTGCTGGTTTGACAGGTTTTGTGAAAGGCCTTTGGGGTTGGGGTGGATCTGGGAAGAAATAATGTCTCAAGATTTTGTCAGCAGGACTTGGTCCTATTGTATTAAGCAAAATGTTGAAATGGAAAATATATGTGGAGGGAATTAAAAAATTAATTTTTACAACTCAGATTAATTAAAACAAATAAAGCATATACAGTGTTTAAAATAAAATGTTTTCATTTAGTGATGAAACAAATTCACTTTTAGTGCCTGATGTATGAAATGAAATCAGCAGTCTGGCAGCTTGTGACTGTACTGCGGAACTGGGTCCACTGTCCACCAGGTATTTTATGTTCTGATGTGTTATCAGCTGCTTTTAGTGTGCTGTATGTATGTGAAAATGCAGGTGAGTTTTTGTAAGAACAGAGTAACTAGATGACTGTAACTACATATGTATTGGTGCAGCCTGTACTGAAATAATATCAAGATGAAATGTTAAGAGGAGATCTCATTTAGTGTTTAGGAGTCCCCGTCATGTATTTCTGTTTGAAAACATATTTTCTTAAAGACAGGCAGATTATTAACTGTAGTAGTATCACTCTCCACCTTGAAATGATATTCACATTATATGCAGAATTAGAATTTGTGAGTTGTTTATAATTTGTAATGGCTAGGGACCTGAAAAATTTGTATTTGTGATATATGCAAATACAGATACAAAGCCTGCCTCAAAATGTGAAACCATGAAATTTCCCAATAGACCCTAAAGCTACTTCACAGTGAATTGGATCTAGATGAACTGTTTACTCAGAGATAGTTCGAAATAGCTTTATGTTCTTTATATAAATATCGAAAATGTCTAGATGAACTGTTTCATCAGAGATAGTTTCAAATAGCTTTATTTTCTGTATATAAATATTGAAAATGTAAGCAGTTTCTTTGTTACTGCTATTGCACAACATCTGGCAAAGCTCCGTCTGGAAAGACGATGTGCAACCATGACGCATGAAGTAGATCCGAATGGTAAGCTTTGCTACCTTCAATGTGGAAGGATCCAAGTTTGATTCCCAGTACCTCCCCATATTTTTTTTCTGAGGTAGGGAAGTCTGGAACGGGGTCCACTCAGCCCTTGTGAGGCCAGATGAGGACCTGCTTAAATAAAGAGGCAATGGTGCACTATGTGATCAAAAGTATCCAGACACCTGGCTGAAAATGACTTAAAAGTTCCTGGCACCCTCCATTGGTACTGCTGGAAGTCAGTATGGTGCTGGCCCACCCTTAGCCTTGATGACAGCTTCCATTCTCGCAGGCATACATTCAATCAGGTGCTGGAAGGTTTCTTGGGGAATGGCAGCCCATTCGTCACAGATTGCTGCACTGAGGAGAGGTATCAATGTGAGTGAGGCCTGGCACAAAATCGGCATTCCAAAGCATCCCAAAGGTGTTCTGTAGGGTTCAGGTCAGGACTCTGTGCAGGCCAGTCCATTAGAGGGATGTCATTGCCATGTAACCACTCTGCCACAGGCCATGCATTATGAACAGGTACTCTATCGTGTTGAGAGATGCAATCGCCATCCCTGAATTGCTCTTCAACAGTGGGAAGCAAGAAGGTGTTTAAAACCTCAATGTAGGCCTGTGCTGTGATTACTGCCATGCAAACCAAGGGGTGCAAGCCCCCTCCATGAGAAACACAACCACACCATAGCACCACCACTTCCGAATTTTACTGTTGGCACAACACATGCTGGCAGATGAATTCACTGGGTATTCGCCATACTCACACCCTGCCATCAGATCACCACATTGTGTACCGTGATTTGTCACTCAACATGTTTTTCCACTGGTTAATCGTCCAGTGCTTATGCTCCTTACACCAAGCGAGGTGTCATTTGGCATTTGCCAACGTGATGTGTGGCTTATGAGCAGCCGCTCGACCGTGAAATCCAAGTTTTCTCATCTCCCGCCTAACTGTCATTGTACTTGCAGTGGATCCTGATGCGGTTTGGAATTCCTGTGTGATGGTTTGGATAGATGTCTGCCTACTACACATTACAAACCTCTTCAACTGTCTGCAGTCTCTGTCAGTCAACAGATGAGGTCGGCCTTTACACTTTTGTGCTGTACGTGTCCCTTTCCATTTCCACCTCACTATCACATTGGAAACAATGGACCTAGGGATGTTTAGGAGCGTGGAAATCTCACATACAGATGTATGGCACAAATGACACCCAATCACCTGACCATGTTCGAAGTCTGTGAGTTCCGTGGAGTGCCCCATTCTGTCCTCTCACGATGTCTAATGACTACTGAGATCACTGATATGGAGTACCTGACAGTAGGTGGCAGCATAATGCACCTAATATGAAAAATGTATTTTTTGGGGTGTCTGGATACTTTTGATCACATAGTGTATCATCAAGGTTTAAATGACCCATGATCATTGATCAGTTTTCATACTGCCTTGTAGGTACAGTCACCTAGTTGGAACAGACCCAAGGCCTAATCTGTGAATTGTTTACATTACATTTAATGTGCAAAAGAATGAGCTTGTAAAATAAAAACTAAATTAGCATTACTATGTACCAGTGCGCTCAGTGCTCTCGTGCCACACCAGTTGTGGGCAATTGAATGATCTGTATAAAGAGGTCCCTGTAAACGATCTAAGTTGTTTGTCAAATTCGCTGATTCCTATACACAGTTTTGCCAAACAAGCACATAGACCAGTGAAGTTGAAATATTTACCAACAAAGTTTGTCAAATTTAGCCTCAGTCTTGGAACAGCTGTCACGAAATAGTGGGAATAATTGCCATTGGGAATGGAGACCAATGCAAAAAGAAAACAAGTTGCTGGTCCAGAAAATTGTTGAAATTGAGAGATAAATATATCCATGTAAATCTAATGTCAGTTCATCAAAATACCTCAACATGCTAACATATACATCGTCCATGGAAGAATCAGAGGGCTTACATTTTTTATATTGATTTACTGTACTCCCACTTGTATACTGTGCATAGATCACTGATTTTCTTATCACCTTCCTGCATAATATATAGCTGGAAAAGACACCATGATGCTACCATTTTGGTAGTTGCCAGTTCTCTGTTTTTATCTACATACTTTTTTGATAGTAATTACCACAATTGTGAAAACTCAAGATATTGTGAGAAAAACTCGCTAAACATGCGTAACACATCGATACAAACAACATCTGATATCATGTCAAGTTAGCCATCGGTCAAAATTTTTCTCAAAAAACACCAAACACATTATGATTGACAAACTAGTGAAGTTTAAAAAGTTGTTTGATCATTTACAGAGGCTTAAGGTACACTCCATGTAAAGCACATAGCTCAGCAATGAGACCTAGCATCTTTTTACAACAAAGAAACACATAGGTTTGTCTGCTAGATAAAGTTCAAAAGTTGGTGTAACATGCCAGTTTTTGGTGGCAGTTGTTGTAAATGGTAAATGTATCAAATACCAGGAGAGATTGGATCTGAACTACCTCATTTATGACACTGCATACCTCAGCAAGCAATTGTGTGGTAGCTGTTACTGAATGCGTTCAATTGTGTGTTGCTGGTTGTTTTCTTTTTGTGTTTTGAAATGAGTGAATAGACTAATCCTGGTCCATCAAGGAGTTTGATTACGACATTCACACCAGAAGGGACTGACAATCCCTATGGCCATGTGCCAGTCTTTGTTTCACAGAACACTGGTGTAGGCTCACTGCTCTGTGAGGAGGAGGCAGGACTTGTTTCCGAGCACTGTTCCTTTCCTCTCTGGTGGTCATAATTCTGGTTTCTTTAACCCTTTAACTGCTCTGGACGTGTTAACGTGTGCGCCTTTGTACCTGTCCCTGTGTGCTCTGAACGTGCTTACGCATGCCACCAGTCCTTCTACCTGGTACTCTGAACATGTCTACGCGTAGACACGTTCAGAGTTCCAGGTAAAAGGACTGGTGGCATGTATAAAAACATTCACAGCACACAGGGACAGGAACAAAGGTGCGCACGTTAACATGTCCAGAGCAGTTAAAGGGTTAAGCTCACAGCTGATTGCCAATTTTTGGTATCCATGCTCTGCACTACAGTGACCTGAAAACAAAACCTGTCAGTTTATTTCAACCACACCGAAAGTCTTCCCCTAATGTGCGAATAAAGTTATTTTTGGTCTACTTCACTGCTAAGTACCTTGTCGATTCTATATGCAGCATTAAGTATGGGTCACATGGCTATGAACGCTGATGGAGAGCCAAAATCAGTACTGTGCAGATTTTATAATTATCAGCTTGGGCGAGAAAAGAAAAATAATGTCGAGAAACACCAACTCTGTTCACTGCCAGGAAAATGTTGCTGCTTCTCGACAGAAACAATCATTTGTTAAAGCTTAAGTAGTTTCAAAAGAAGAAAACAAGACAATGCCATTTGGGGGGAGGGGGGGGGGGGGATGACTGTTGAAGTTTCTGCAACAGCAAACATTCCAGAAAAAAAAAAATCTCACCCAATCAATACCATTTTTAACAGTCATTTCAAAACCCTAAGGCTGTGTCTTCAGGCATGTAATAGCCTATTAAATCTGGACGTCTAATCATATACGAATACAAAAAAATTGGACAGAAATATTGCCAAAAATAAATGCAAATTTTGCCAAAAATTAGGTGCTAGTGATAGTGGCATAAATGTGTTCTTTTTCTAATGTCAGTCATCAGAGTGGTAATAAAATTATTCTGTGTTAATTGTGAAAGTAGATATTTCATAGATTTTATTAATAATAAACTTTGAACATAGCTGCTAAGGTCCAATGACCGTGTCAGAACTATATTAGAACAAATAAGCCCAATTGACTTAATATTTGCGACCGAGGGCTTATTTGTTCTATTAATTTAGCTTCTACTCCACCAGACAACATTTCTTTCTGTTCTCTGGGATTGTAGACTTCAATGGACTTTTTGATTTAAATCTTATCCTCATCTGAAACAAGTCTTTTTCATTCTATTCTGTTCATTTCCATCTCTCAGTGTGTGTTTGTGTGTGTGGAGGGGGGGGGGGGGGGGGGAGGAGGAAACTTTAGTTACAGAAAACCTCAAGTCTGTTCATCTGTTCATGCAGAGTACCTTATTGTGAATTTTGAGTTTTTATCCTCAAGTGTTTGAAAGATATTGCAGTATATTTCAAGTACTTATAATGTTATACCCATATATAAATACATGAAAAATTCTGAAAAGATGTATATGCAAATGTGTATGAAACAACAGACCCACTGAAACAACAGAAATAACTGCAGGTTGCCTCTAACAATTTGAAGCCCTTGCATCCTATTCAACCATTGTTAATTGGGGCTTGCAAATGAAATCTCAAGAAAACTCTGTGTCTGGAAATTCCACTCTGTGACCATTACTAATTTTGTGTTTATCTCATAGTTGGTATCCTTTTGTTGACCCCTCACCCTCATTGTGTATCACCCTCTGCCAATGCACCCACTCATTCTTTCCCCTCCCCTGCTCTTCTCCATTTCTGCTCTCTGCCCCTCCTCCCTCCCCCGACCTTCCAATGTTGCACCTGACAGTCTTGTCAGGCCACCATCTAGTCCCTGCACATCCCACTAGGCAGCACTCTTCTCTCCCCCCACTCGCACCCTGCTAACTGTCCCCCTTCTCTGCTCCACTCCAGATGCAGCAATACTCCAGGAGAGAGCAGATGAGCATAATGTAGGCAGTTTCTTTAGATTTGTTGCATCTCTCAAGTGTTGCCAATAAAACACAGTCTTTGGTTCTCCTTCCCAAGAGCATCAACATTATTATTATTATTATTATTATTATTATTATTATTAATAATAATAATAATAATAATAATAATAATATGGCTCCACTGGGCAAGGTGGTGCTGTGGTTAGCACACTGGACTCACATTCAGGAGGACAACGGTTCAACCCTGCATCCGGTCATCCTGATTTAGGTTTTCTGTGATTTCCCTAAATTGCTTCAGGCAAATGCCTGGATCGTCCCTTTGAAAGGGTACGGCCTGCCTCCTTCCCTAATCTGATGGGACTGATGACCTCACTGGTTGGTCCCTCCCCCAAGCCAACCAACCTGTATGGTTCCAGTTGAAGTAGTCCCTAATTGTAATCTCTAGGTATTTAGTTGAATTGATAACTTTGTGTGATGATTTGTATAAACGGAATTTAACGTATTGTTTTCACTATGCATGTGGATAACCCTTTTTTTCTGGGTCAGATTGCCACTTCGCGCACCATACAGACGTCTTGCTAAAATTGTTTTGCAATTTGATCTGATCTTCTGATGAGTTTACTAGATTGTAAATGATAGCCTCATCTGCAAATAATCTAAGACAACTGGTCAGATCATCTCTTAAATCTTTTATACAAACTGTAATTGATAATTGTTTACAACATTCCACCGTTGTGTAGAGGTAGTCTAGACAAATAGCTTGTGGCCTATCAAGTCAGGGAACGACCTCAAATAGGCCTATGAAAACCTCTTAAGGTACAGTGCATGCACATTACGGGTGATCCTCTATTCTCTAGCTCCCTGTATGCAAACAGTTAGTCCTAGAGAAAATGGATGAGACCTTTTTTAGGAATAATTTTGTACTGGGACATTTTTTCGTTACAAGGTTCCAGTTTTCTAGTTATCCAAGAATAACATAGAAAAGTGACATTCAAATACCACACCACCACCACATTCACCCCCTGCCTCCTGGTGGTCAGGATTGTTAGTATGTTGTGCATGACACTCCCTCCTGCTGCTGTATAAATATTTGTGAATCCTTCAATTATTTCCCATATTTGACCTTCTTTCAGTCTTATTGACTGGCCAGTTACACCACTTACACCACCAGCTCTATCGTGCACTAACAAATTGCAAAGTTGACATTTCTGTAAATTTTACCACAAAATTTTGGGAATTTTAACAGCATAAAATTGACAATTAAATAGTTTTGTTTGTCTAGCTTTCTCACTGTGAAATTGTTGTGCTTGTAGGGTCAAGTTTAGACCTTTGTAAATGTAATTAGTTTTTGCCATAACATTTACAACTTTTTTTCTCTCACTACCCACACAAATTTCTTTTTATTTCACTCCCATCACAAGAAAGTTTAAATTATTAAAGTTAATGAAATACTGGAGTAAACCGTTGACAAAATACCAGGGTAAGCCAGTGGCTGGTTACTCGATCTACCCACCTGATCTTCGGCACCACAATTCAAAAGCTTCTGTTTGTTTTATGTCGGCATGTTTTATTGTCAACATTTCAGTTCCATACAAAGCTACATTCCAGACAAATATTTTCAGTAAAGACTTCGCAATATTTACATTTATATTAAGCGTTAACAAATTCCTCTTTTTCAGAAATGCTTTTCATGATATAGCTAGTGTCTCACGTCCCAGTATAATTCCCTCAGCATCTCCTGCTTTAATTAAACTACATTCCATTAGGCTGCGTTCACACTGCCGGCCGGGCTGAGCCGAGCCGAGCCGAGCCGAGCCTGGCCGGGCCGGGCCGCCGCCCGCTTTGATATCAAACACATGGTTTTGAATTGCGGTGTTCACACTGGCGGCCGGGCCGCGCCGACACGGCGTGAGCCTCCCGGAGCCGAGCCGGCGACATCCCGAGTGTTTAATATTGCCGGCGCGAGCCTGTGGAGCAGCACTACAGCTTCTGCAGTACACGCATCACACGTCTCCCTTCTGCTTTCATCACAAGTGTGACTGCACACGTCTTTTATTTTAAGATGTTACCTCACATTTCACAATCAGTGAGGAAAAATTACGTTTATTATAATGATACATGCGAAATTACTTTTATTTAATTTATTTAATCTACCATATTTACATGCATTTACAACAATAGCTTGCCAGCGATCGCGGCATTGCCGCCACTGAATATTTCGCATTTACTTGTAAACGGAGACAGATATGAGTGTCACTGAGGGACGGAAATGTGTCCCTACCAGATGATAATGCATTGTAAAGTCATGCTGTGGCAGTTCCTTATCAGTGGAAATAGAACCACTGAGTCAAAGGGCATTATCTCAAAACTCTTCGCCTATCAATCTGTCTATCTTACAAGGTAATGAAAAGAATTCTGTGAGGTCATCAGTGGCTCCACATGATGAACCATCACCACTGCCAAGCGCTGCATCATGAAGAAAAAAGTTGGAAAATTCTGAAGGAGTATTTCTGCGATTCTTCGTTGAAGGCACAGGAAGACATTACCCAAAATGACGAAGCTAATTACTTCCTAATGATTCTCAGGAGTCCTATAAACTCTCTTCCCCTCAGAGGTAAGCGTTTGTGAAATTTAAAATACAAAAGCATGACTACAATTAATTGGAGGTAGTGAATGCTGTACAAAGTTCTACTGTAAACCAAAAAGTGTGTACTAACGAATCTTACCTTATCGTTATACACAATTTTTCTTCTGCTGTTATACTTACGCGAAAATTTGTGTTATGTTTAGAAATTTTGTCTTGAATGTTCTGCAGCACATACTGAAATGTGTTATGATTCATTCTGTAATTTGAATACAATTTTTCAGGATAGTTTTTAAGTTCTTCATATAAAGAAAAAAACTCTCCTAAATGTCTGTCGCTATTTATGGGATGAATCCATAACCTCCTAGTTCTTCTGTACTTCAAAACTCGACGAGTTACTGCAAAGTCAAAACAACACCAATAAAAGAGTGAAGACATTGTTTTACACTACAGCACAGACTAGCTAAAGGCGAGCAACTGTTGACTGCATCTGCGTTTTCTACTGACTTGCTTGTCAGCTGTCGAAGGGTGGGGATCTTTTTAAATTTATTTATTTGGCCTCCGGCAGCTAACAGCCATTTAGCCAAAGAGTGGGGATTACCTTGACAGTGCAGCGCATCCCGCCAAGGAAGGAAAAAAAAAAAAAAAAAACAATGAAGAACAATGAAACACACATCTGTGCCGATCTACAGTAGTTTCATTAACTCTCCATTATTTTTTCTGCCAAAGTAGACAACGAGACTACAGAATTGCGCTTCAGTTATCTTTTAGTTTGAAATACGAAATGTACATCATTGTAGGATGTTGATGACAAATAATTGTTTGTCTTTTGTGATGCAGCGTGTGGCCAATTATAAAAGCATAGCAGATGATTGTCCAGTAGCCGAGGCAAAAATTCTTATACATTTGGATTTATCTAGAGAATGAGACCATTAAAATAATAAGAGGGACCGGCACTAGGTCTGCGCTGATCACTAGTAATTATTTTGTCTGTCCTGCATTATATGACTACACTAAACCAAGCTGTAACCGTGCGAACTCCGTGGCTTGCGGACGCGGCACTGACGCCACTGAATAGCTCGCATTACTTGAGACCAGAGACAGATATCAGTATCATTATCATTTCAAAAACTTTTTGGTACTCTTAGCTACATTTCATTCCAAACAATGTATGGTCTAAAACGGATCTAACAGTAAGCTACCCGCTACATAACTTTTTCACTACAAGATTTGTAAATCAAGTGCACAACGTTGACAAATAGCATCATTTCACAATGACTGTTAAGAACTATGGAAAGATAAATGATTCAATACGAAGCTAAGATGTTGCACTACCACGTGTACAAAAATCAGATTCTTTAGCCGCATACTTTCTTCAAAATCGGTTGGGAAGCGTTACGAAACTAAGAAAGAAATTACGCGAAACGAAAAGTAGACTTTTTCTTTTTTCACGACGTAAGTAACGCTTTTAAGGAAAAAATAAGTTCATAAAACGATGTGGCGAAGTCTTAAATACCGATAAGAATTTTTAAAACATGAAAATCGGAGAAGTGGATTTTCCCCCATTTCGCCGTCCCAGCTCGGCGCGGCGCGCAGTGTGAATGCACTACTCGTCGGCCTGAGCTGGCTAGGCACGAGCCGAGTCAGTACGCGTCGGCCCGGCCCGGCCGGCAGTGTGAACGCAGCCTTACCCTTGTTTTACTTTCATTGATGTTCAGTTTATAATGTCTTTTCAAGACACTACCCACTTCATTCAAATCCATTCCATTAAACTGCTATTCCAAGTACTTTGCTGTCTCTGACAGAATTACAATGGCATTAGCAAATCTCAAAGATTAAATTTCTTCTCCCAGAACTTTTAATTCCCTCTCAAAGTTTCTCCTTGGTTTCCTTTACTGATTGCTCAATGTAGAAATGGATTAACATTTGGAATAGTTAACAACCTTGTCTCACTTCCTTCTCTCAACCACTGCTTCCCCTTCATGTTCTCCGACTCTTATAACTGCTGTCTGGTTTCTATACAAGTTGTAAATAACCTTTCACTCCCTGTATTTTATCCTTGCTACCTTCAAAATTTCAAGCAGTGTAATCCACACAATATTTTCAAAAGCTTCCTCTAAATCCACAAATGCTATAAATGTATGTTTGCTTCTCTAACCTATCTTGTAAGGTAAGTCATTGGGTCTGCATTGCCTTGTGTATTCATACATTTTCCCAGAACCAAAGCTGATCTTCCCTGAGGCTGTCTTATACCAATTGTTCCATTCCTCGTGTAACTGTCCTGCAAGTATGACTTATTAAACTGATAGTTTGGTAATCGCCAGGGATTTCTACTGAGCTTTGTCTTTTTTTCTGTTTCATACACTCTACCCATTTGTCTTCTGTTGTGTCTCTAAGCTGTTTCAATCAATCATTGCCTAATGACCTCTTTGAAATTCTCAACAATCACAGATTCTTTCAACTTATCCAGATCCCAGTCTCTTACTTGTCCTGCCTTTCTGCAGTTCACAACCAGTAATTTGTCAGAGCCCACATCTACTCTTGGACATGTTTTGCAGTTTAAACTCTGGTTTCAAGCTCTTTTTCGTACCATTATGTAACCTGTCTGGAACCTTTCTGTGTTTCCAAGTGTCCCACATAGGTACAGCCTTTCTTCATGATTTTGTAAACCAAGTATCAGCAATGATTAAGCTATGCACTGTGCATAATTCTACCTGATGGCTTCCTCTTTCATTCTTTTCCCGCAGTCTATGTTCTCATACTATTTCTCTTTTATTACTGTAAAAAGAAAAAAAAATGTAACTAGTATGGTGATTGGAGCTGAACTATCTTAAATCCATATTTTTCCCAGAATTTTAAATGAAAATGGTGTGGAGGATGCAGTGCATATAGAAAATTATTTAAAATATCTTGAATTCAGAAGAAATTGGAACAGCCTACTGAGTGCTTAATTTTATTGAGATATTTAAAAGTGTCTTCATAGTTAGGCAGAATGTTCATTACTATCTCCCATTACAAAAGCATAAAGGTAAGCTGAAGTAAAGAAATTGAGGAAGAAGTGTGTGATTCAAAGCCTCTTTGATGGTGAGGTCATAAGTGGGGGGGGGGGGGGGGGGGTAATTCAGTAGCCTGATGCTGGAAAATGTCATTGAAGATTATGTTCATATCAACTAATTAAACATTTTTTAAAAATATTTATCAAATTAAGATTGTTTCTTTTTCATGACTCTTATTTTCATTTCATTTCTTTCCAAAATGTCTAAAAGATTCTAAAAATCAAGACATTCCTCTATACTCTTTATTTTGTGTGTGTCACTCTATTTCACTTGGTTCCTTTTCAGCACAAGGTAAGTGGATGTTTCCGTCACAGATACTGTTTTAATGAAGTAGAGCTAGATGACATGTGTCTGCCACATCATCAGAACAGTGTCGTTTAAGGGGAGAGAGGTGTGGATACTGCATAATGCCTGCACTTGATTAATGATTTAAACTCATTTTACTATTGTAGGTAACATCAAAGAGAAAATTAACTAACTGAAGCCACATCTTTGGTCAGAAACAGAACAGGTAATAAGACACTACACTTGTACTTGAAAGGAATGTGGTTCAAATCCCTGTTTATCATACTGATTTAGATTGTCAGAGATTTTCCTAAAAGTTTTAAGGCAAATTTCAGGACTTTTCTTCAATACGGGTGTGGATAGTTCCTTAGAACAGACATTGTCTCATTTCTTTCCCTATCTTTTTCCAGCCTTGGTGAGTGCTGTACATCTGATGTAAGCCTCAATGGGTGGAGAAAGTGTTAAACTAGAGGCGCTTATTTTTTATTCAAAAGATTTTCTCCGAACATGATAATCCATCTTGCAACCTTTCAACTCTATAGTTCAACCTCCAACTGAACAGAACTAATGCTAAAATTTCAGGTTCTTTTGACCATTAAATAATTACCCATTATTTCAACTCCAATCTCCTATATTCTCCATAAGAAAATGTGAAAAACAGACAAATCAGTTGCAATAGCAAGGTTTATTAAGAACTCTTTGACTTAGGTTTCAATGTCTTTATGCTTTCTTCAGAAGAATCAATGATTAACACTGGTTACATGATGTGGAGGTTTCTCAAACGTGTAGCCATCAGGCACAAATGAAGATCAAATTCGCCTACTCAGTAACATCATGAAAAAATTTCGTGCTATCATTAGGAAGCGCTTCATGAATGCAACTAGTGTGTTCATTAGCCTAAGCAATTTTGTGAAATCATGGGAAACCTACATCTGGGTTTCTGGATGCATTGTAGAGTGAAGATAGACCTCTCCAGATTGTACCAATAGAGCACATCTACCATGAGCCATCACAGTGTAGTGGACATTCAGTACTGTCTGCAGGTTGTGGTCTTGTGGCTAGCTTTGCTGCCTGTGGATCACAGGGTCCGGGGTTCAATCCCCAGCCAGTTCAGGATTTTTCTCCACCCAGGGACTAGGTGTTTGTGTTGTCTCAGTCAGGAAGTGCTGAGACTGGAAATGGAAAGATTTCGAACTTGTAAGGGCACTGATGATAACAATGTTGAGTGCCCCACAAACCATCATCATCATCATCATCATCATCATCATGCAGTACTCTTCATATACATGCCTCTTGGTGAGAACCTCTGACTTATTTTGGAATAGTTGCCGCAAGCGTCAGGCAGTTGCATCCTTGCCTTTAAGATTAATGGAACTACTGCTGCTGCTGCTGCTGCTGGCTGATATTTGAACTACAGCTATCATATTATTGGATTTGGCATTGGTATTGATATTGCACCAACTTGACATTACACAGATTCTGACTTGTCCTTTTCTTTATCATGGCATTTTCTGTTTTGTGTTGTTAATAAACAGCCATGTTCCAGGTTACCACAGAATGGGGATTTGAACCACCACCCTTCTAAATAAAAGTCCAATGACACTGCTGCACCTCCTTTATTAGTAATGTTGTAAGGGGGAAGAGAACTACCAAACTTAAATCTTTCTGAAAACATTCAGAAGAGAATTTATGTTGCTACATAGCACTTCAACCATGTCTGAGTGGTTCTTCAATAATTATAGATACTTCTTTTTAAAATCGTAATTTGTATGTATGAAGTAAAGCTCTTTCAAAGCCATTTAAAAGCTATAAATCAGTGACTCTTTGAAGTAATAATTTTGAATGTTTAAAATAAGCATGGATTTTCATTATGTTAAAGAGTTGCCAAAATTGTGTGTGCTGCCCAGTTCTTAGCAGAAAGGTCATCTCACACAGAGATAGTAGTGAAACTTGGGGAACCATGTGGCTGTTATCCATGTAGGGCCAATGACAGTATTTAGTTATAAGGAAATAGGCTTACAATAGTAGCTTTCATAAATTAAATAAACTTGAAAGTAGAAGAATTAATCTTAAATCTTATAGCTTTGTTCACTTTATATGCTGAAGGAAGAAAAGGATCGTAGATCTCATAAGGAATATGAACAATGTATCAAGTTACAGGTGTGGCTAATAGTATCTAAAATCTTAAGTATAGTCAGCTTGTGGTTCCTTACATGTTTTTAACAAGTTTGTGTTTCTGTGGGATGCAAGAATCAACTTCGTAAGTGTACACAGCGTGCCACATTCACTGCTTGTTATGCTTGTGGTCAGTGGTCACCGGTGTGTTTGTGCACTTGCCATGTTTCAGAATGTGCATTCAGTGTTACATAAGACAGTTAGATTTTGTGGATTACGTTACTGGCACAATTCTGTGTAATTTTCTATGAACACTGTTAGCAGTGTCAGCTGATGATGTTCACAGAACGAAACTGGTTGTGACGTAATAAATCTACCTCACTATAGCTGTAGTGGTTATTATTAACATTAAAATCTTTTTTTTTTTTTTTTTTTCACTTCACAAAACAGCCTCAGCATAAAGTCTGGCAACTGAGTTGTTCCTCTAGGTGCCCTGTGGCCAGCTTAATAATCTCTTGGCGGAAAGTGTCAATGATACTAATCTGCAGGGTGTTATTGTTTTGAAATGAAGAGATTTAGCAGATTGTTTTTTTCTGCAGATTCGTAAAAGGCCTTAAAAATGATGTACAACAAAAGTTTTTTTCCGACAAACCCTGAAATTATGAAATGAAATAAAAATTGCTCTGCTGCATGTGGGGATGAAAATAATGTGTTAACAAATATGTAAATACATATATGTGTTTTAAACCAAACATACATAAGATTTACCACAGGGCTCATCTTGAAACTTCTTATATTAGCTTTAGTGTATCTCCAGACACTCTCTCTCCAATACGCAACAACAGTCTGTCAGCGTATGAAAAAACGCAAAGTGTGTCAGTGGTTTCCAGTCAGATGTTATATTTTTAAAAAAACCAGAGATTATTGTGCCTTTTCATGTAACAAAGAGCAGTTTAGTTTTATTTCATGAATGAGATACCATGTCAAACCAGAAACATTTTCAGCCAGATTTTCACTAACACTGCATCGGTGTTATATTGCGGCTAAGCAGATTTTACCAATAGCCTAATCAGTAAGCAGATGAGTAGGTTACATACACCCCGGATTCACAATAAATATAAAGAACGTTTTTCATCCCTGGTATAGCAAAAAATAGTCTGGATGAAAAAGCCATTTCTTCATGCCAGGTTAAAGGGTTAATGTAGAGAACAACAGAAAGTACACTCAGTCGTGGATATTTTAGTGAGTTCAAGGATATATGGGGGCTATTTAGAAAGTGTGTTACGTTAAAAAAAAGAAAGAAACATTTTAATTACATTTGAAAGGCACTTTGTTCGGCTGTTTTTCAACTTAAGCTCCGTATAAATTAAGACACTAAGCATGACCGTCTACCAGCTGTTGCATGCAGTTGCTCGTCATCGTGGAAGTGCTGGACTGTGAGCCACGTCTTCATGTGTGGAAACATGTGAAAATGGCTTGGAGCACGGTCTGAACTATACCGCGGATGACCAAAATGCTCCCATGAAACCATCGAAGATCCGCCGATTCGAGCGGTGTCATAAATGAAAAAAAACCTTGGAATGCAACTTTCCTCGACGCTTGTTTTGTATCGCTCTTCATAGTTCCTTTAAAGTTTCACAGGCTCTCTCGCTGGGAAAAAAAGAAAGAAAAAAAAAAGCCGCCACCGAGCGCTTCCTCGTATCAGCGCGGCCACAATTACATCGTTTCGTACACCGTGCAAAGTTCGCGATACATTTCATTTGGCATCGCACATCGAAAATCATCACAATAAAGCAGTGGCTACGCGCGCTACGAATTTGTTTTACGATAATGCTATGTCGCATTTTCGCCGAGTGTTGTAGTGTCGGCAGAAACAAATTACAACAGATAGCTTCCTGGTAAAAAAGAATTAGTTATGTATTGTGAATAATAAAGTACGTAATACTGTAATATAATTTTCTTTGAATAAATGACATGAATACGATAAAACTTTTAGTACTTTTTTTGCATGGAACGCATTATCATATTTTACACTAGTTTATATAGGATAAATTGTCTCGTTTAACGAGTGTTTCGCACTACGAGTAAGATTCTGGAATGAATTATTGGAGGTTCCACTGTAGGTAGTTCACGATGAGCAGTCTAGGAGACTCCAACATGTGTCAATACCACATGTCAACTGCAAATGAAGAAGGTGATAATGAAATCGACAGCAAAACAATGTAGGGTTGGTGCCGGAACTGACCTTGGAAAGCGGGCTCGGAAATTCTCGCACGGTCAGAAAGACCACACATACTGAGTTAAGGACGAGTCCTTGTGCTGTGAATCTTCTTAGAGAGCACATATAATTATTAGATATGCACTATTACATTATACTAGCGATACAAACACAGCAAATACAATTTTAAAAAGCATTTAGATCCTGCACCATATTGTATAGTATGATTTAGTGGGATACAGTAGCCTAGGATGATTTTATTACATCCAACAAAGTTCAGTTTGTCAAAGAACGCAAAAATGAAAGTAGACATGGCAAAAAGAGCGTTTCTTTTTTTTTGTCTCTCCTTCCTTCATTGCACGCTACAGTAACGAGCTCAGAAGCATGGAAGGGAGAATAAAACACGAAGTAGCGGAAACTACGCTCTATAATCGAAGGTCTTATTTTCCCGTTTCTCACTGCCTTCTAACAAAATACAAACTTCTATCAATGAAATCCTCATTTCTTATATTTACGCTTTTAAAAATAAGTCTAATAAATGCATGGTGGCCAGGCATCTTGGAGCAGCCCGAACCTTCTTTCTGCGAGTCCTATAAAATTTAGTTTCTTTGGTGTGACACATCCAAACTCAGCGACTCAAGTTATATAGAGCGCCCCACCCTCCGTTAAATTTCTGCAGAGACTATGACCCCAAGGCAAATATATACGTATCATGACCAAGTGAAGCAACATGTTAAGACTTTCGGAATTTTACACTCGGGTCATGTATCTGTGCGAAATGACTAGGTCAAATGGATGGTTACGAATTATGTTCCTGAGAGTAAGGGATTTCGCTACATGAAAATCCAAGGGAGTAACAAAATACAAGGTGTCTAGCATGCAAGCAGTGAAATAAACAAAACGAGGTGGTGGAGCAGCAGCAATTGCTGCTTATGTGTAACATATTTTGTACAAGCCTGCCCACGTAATCTTATACTACACTTGAAAACCATTTCTTTGGTAGTTGTGCTACCTGAAATATTTGTTTTATTACATGACCAATAAAGATTCATTTTTTAAAACAAATGCTAAATTCCTGCTTTACATGGTCAAGATCTTCTTTAATAAGTTGTTTGACCCAAAGAGTTAACACTTCAGCGTTGCTTCGTTGACAACTTGACATAATACGGATTCTTTAATGACATTTGTTGTGCAATCCATGGAATTCGCAAGCTGCATAATGTACCGTCTTCATTTCCTGGATTTTATAAATTACATTTTTATTATTTACAAATTCTATCTTGATACAAACTAAAGCTCATAAACTGGAACATGTGTGGTTCAAATGAATGTAAAAGCTCGGTGATCCTGAATATCACGGATTGATTTCATGATATCTCTTTAATAAAACATGTTAATGGTGGCAATGTTTTAAATTTTTAAATCCGTGTTTCATAGAAACAACGTAAGCACACTTTCTTAGGGTGTGTGGAACAAACTAACCTATTATGAATTGGTGAAGAAGTCATTCATTTCTTAAGTTCTTGCAACCGCAGCAGAAGAAGTTACCGTACCTTATGTTTGTTTGATTTATCATGTCGAACAAAATCCGCGTTCCAACCCTGGTGCAATCGAAAATGTTCCTTTGCAAATTTTTCTGTGAACTTCATAACTAAGCTGTTTCTCTTCGAGGAAATTATATTTTTTCTTTAAGTTGGAAGAAAAATTGGTTTTTAATTTAGGCATAATAGCTTAGTTCACGTAGATAACACTACACCACAACTCCGACACTATACTGATCAATGACAACAAGTGAGATAAGCGCCAATCCATAATTTCTCAAAAAAAGAAATGGCAAAAATAGTTCTGTTTCTTTTTTAATTTAGGAAGATGGTGTCAAGAAAATATAGGACGTATTCGCATCCCAATAAAAATGAGGGGAAGCGGGACACACAAGCAAAGAAAGGGGACTGTTCCACATTTTAAGGGACGAATGGCAGGCTTGTGTTATCACCCCCAACAGAATTCAATCCCATGCAATACATGAGCCACTTTTTCTGCCTCCATATGGTGACAAAAAAGATTTATGGGGTAACATTGAATAACACAGTCTACGTTCAGATATTACAAGACAAAGACAATACTATCAGTGCAGATGCGAGAGTTGACCGTATCTACACGAGCGATTAACTCCTGTTTGTTGTTCTAGAAGTCAAAAGATGTAAGCAGCCTATTGCATTCACTCCAGAGGGAAAAAGACATTGTTCTGATTATTATGAGTAGTACTAAAGAAAATGCTGAAAAAATATCGCAGTGACCATCCGCATCGATGTGACCAATGTTTACAGTTTTGAATTAATTACGATTTTTGAACATGACAACATAAGACAAGGTTTTACGTATGCTTTCCTTATTTCAAACATAACATATCAAGAGATGCCATACCGCAATTTCTGTTTGATGAAATAAGGACTGAAGCAGGAAATATTTTCCTCAAGTTTGTACATCCAATCTAGATTAATCATTTTACAATGCTTGGCTTTCCTAAATGGAAGTAACTGTGAAAAGACTGCATTGCTCATGGCACAAGGGCAAGATATAGAACAAAAATATAAATAAAATTAAATCGTAGGAAAGAGATGCTGTAGTTTGTGACATAGGGAGAATTTTTATGTAAGAGGGATAAGTTATTTCTTTCCAGTAACTTGAATTTATGGTTTGGTCTCTGTAGCACAGTACTGTTTTTTATGTCCCTTGAAAATATTCTTCTACATAATTAAAACAGTAAAAAATGATCTCAAGTGGATTGAGTGCCAGTGACGTGTAAAGTTGCGCATAATGTGGTAGATCTGTGGTTGTCAACCTTGGGGTAATTACCCCCTAAGTGTACAATGTAATTTTCTCAGGGGTGAAAACAAAAGGGTTCAATTGCATTTCAGTCAAAAAATTGAATTACTTTTAAAAGATCATTGCTATTACCACTATTTCGTAAGGCGGTAATACAGATTACGCATATTACCAAAAATTAGATTTCTCTCCAAATGCTTGCATTAGCCCGTAACATAGGGTGGCCAAATTATTTTCGGTGAAAACCGGGACACATTCACCCGAGTGCCAATGGACACCTCATTCCACATGTACCCAGGTTTCTTAATTTCAAATATTAGTGTTTTGTTGATACATTTTGTTAACCCGATAATTATAACTAATAATAGGATACAAAAAACTGATATAATCTAGATTATCTGTATAATTAATGACATTTAATAAACTTATACAGTAATAAAGAAGTGTATTAGGATTTTACTAAATTTTACAGCCATTCAACTTTTAATCAATTAATATTAACATGAGCTTTAATATTACTGAGCACTTGATGATGGAATTGACTGTCCTTGGAGAAAAGGGTATTTTTCACTGCCTCCATCCTTCTTGATCGTGTCTTTGTTCTTTGAGACACAGTGATAAAACTCGGCACAATCCATTTTGTAGTTGTACAGGATCTGCAGGATTGCTTCAAGAGACTCCACCTCCATTCTGTTTCTTTCATCAGTCCACTGGATATTCATGAACGAAAATATTCTTTCCACATTGGCATTATGGGCTGGGATTGCAAATAAATACCTTGCAATTACTACCAACTCAGAGTAATGCTGAAGACAGTCACAGCTTTTAAAAAAACTCACCCACTTATGACATTCCAATGGTGTTTTTTTTTCATCATTCCACTTGTGAAGACTTTCTTCAACAAAATTTGTCAGTATGCCGAACTGATCAAAGAGAATGGAATCATCGATTTCAATCTCTTTACTCTTCAAATAAGAAACTGTCTCTTCAACATTTTCCAATTTTGGCACTCTCTTCAGTAACATCCAATCAAACACCGGCGATTAGCGTAAATATGAAGCGCTCCAGTTGCTGAGATATTCTACACAAGTGTCATAAAACTTGTTAACTTCTTCTCTAAAACTCCTTTCTGCTGCTTCTGATACTTCTGCTCTTTTAAGGACAGATTTAACATTAAAAGAAATGAGCTGCTGTTCTCTCCTCTTAGTAACAGTTTCCAGAGTATTTTTCAAAACATCATTTACCTCTATTACACTTTTCGTGCTTCCCCTGACTGTGAATGAACCATAAGTAGGCTTCACTTAAAGGGTTACTGAAAAACTGAACCAATATTTTGGGAGCTTTGTCTTCATTTAGGAAAAAATCTTTTAACCGTTCAAACAGGCGGATTACTCTTTCAGCTGCTGGAAACAGTGATAACCAGCGAGTTTTCGAGGGACACATTCATATATTCAGTTCCCACATAATCACAGAACTCCTTAAGCCTTTCTGTTCTAACAGTATATATGTAAAAGTGTGAGTATACCTTCATGACGATAGTTTCAACATCACAGCTTAAACTGTCAGCAGATGTTTGCACGCTATTGTGTAAAACATGTGCAGGGCACCCCATGCCTTCAATGTTTTCATGCCATGTTGCCTTTAATTTGGTAAATACGTTGCATTTGCCTTGTCTTTTTAAACCACCAAAGTTTGTATTGGTGTTGTCTCCACAAAATGCCACACATTTATTTTTCTCAAGATCAAACATTTCGATAGTATTCATACAAAATCTCGAAATATCGTCAGATGTTTCATTAGGTAGGGAACTCACCTTCAAAAGTTTGGTCTGAATTCCCTGATTAATATCGAAAAACTGAACAACAAACGGAAATATTTTAGTGACCTTATGATTGCTGGCATCAGTGGATATCCCGTAGAAAGAAGACTTTTTTTGACATATTCAAGGTTTTCCTTTACACTCTGGGGAGCATTAACTCCTTTCACTAAGGCTGACACTTTAGTTCTTGCTGAACTAAACCTTTTTGCAATGGAAGAATCATCAAACATAATGCTGTTAAGCTTATTAGTACAATCACTAGATCTATAAGTTTGGTGATGTTTTACCGTGTGGTAGGCTAGTGTAAGCTCGGATGCTCGAACTTTCGTCTCTTCACTTGACTAATATTTCACAAAATAATTTTGTAGAGTTTTGCTGCAGCTCGGTGCACTGATCTGTTAATGTGTTTCTTTGACCTGATGTGATTAACTACGTCGGAACGTCCACCATGACTTATACTAATAAAACAGTTACATACGGAACACTCTGCTTCGTGATCAAAACGACCTTTCTTAATGAAATTCCATTCCTTGGAATAACAGTCACTGAACTTGCAGGCACATTTCGGCATTGCGTTTCACAGTACTGCAGCAATAATACCACTAATATGAGAAAAAACTACTGCAGTTTGTCTGACAAAACATCAACTACTACACTGTTCTGACAATGAGTGTGTGAGTAAGTGGCGCGACAATCGGACGGTTTAATAGCTCTGTTACGATAATACAACTTACTACTTGTTGGCCAAAGTACCGCTCAAAGTTAATTATTGCCTGAGTGTATCAATACTGATACTGTGATTACTAGTATGGGACAATGGAGGTTTTAGACAAATAAGCCAAAATATATTAATTTCTTGAGTTGTATTTCCTTTAATATAGCGAAATCCCAAAAATTCGAGAAAGTTTCACGAAATGTATTTAAAAACTGAATTCCGGGACCTTTGAGCGTCCCGCAACAAATTTTCGGGACACCGAAACACAGGGATGAAAACCGGGACAACCCCGGTTTTCCGGGACGTTTGGTCACCCTACCGTAACACAACGTGATGGAGGTTACAGCTTGTGAAACGAATTTATGAACAATATCGTCCTCATATAGCCCATGCACTACACACATACTTTGTGCCATGCATCTCTGACAGTGAAACAGAGACTTACATATCGCATCGAGTATGCTTAAATAACTCATGTTGTTGAATTCGCTTCATTATTCACTTCAAAACAATAAACTGACAGCACAACACAACACAGACCACCATACTACACTGCTGTGGGGCCTACGCTGTATTATTATTATTGTTATTAGCGGTGTTGGTGAGACACAAAACATTGACAACATTAAGTTTTCCGATTTCTACCAGCCAAGTGATTCCCAAACAGTAGGTCAAAGTATAGTAGACACCTTTTAATTTGGTTCCATTAACTGGGTGGGATACGGGGCATAAGTGAAGCAAATGTCCTAAGGAGAGGACGTGTACAGAGGAAGCATGTTACGTAACATCAGTCTGGATGGTTAGCTTCTTTTCTCAGATTTCATCATTCTATAAAAAAAGTTGTTAGAAATAAACAATAATAATTATCTCATTGATTCATCAGTTCCAGGTTTAATAAAACATCTACAAAAACTAAATACATAACTTTGGTAATTTTAAAAATGAATATGTTCAAATAGATTTCTTATTGATTTTTAAGGTTAAGTTAGGTGTTAATGTTAAGAGTTGGGGGAAAAGCTGGGAGGGGGGGGGGTAATGTACTAGCTAATACCTGATTGCGCTGAGTGGTAAAGATTTCAAAAGGGTTGGGAACGACTGAAGTGTTCGTAGGAGCACAGAAATGGTCCAGTGTGTGGGTGTGCTCACGCATCAATAAAAGTGGAAGACAAATCTGACAATTGCTTTCACAGTCATTTATCATAAGGTGAAATGTGGAATGGGGGGTTGGTGATACCTGAGCTGAAAAGTTGGAAGATATCTGCGGAAAATAAGCCTTTTATGTGGTTTATGTATTGGTAGTGGTTGGCTGGACATAAGATTAGCTGATGACATTGCTGCTCTCAATGCCAGTGAGAAGGACTTATAGGACACTGAAATGAATGAATAGTCTATTGACCACAGATTATGGATCGAGAGAAAAGAATAGAAACACAAAAGCAATGAGGAGTAGCAGAAATGAGATTAGTGATAAATTTACCATCACAACTGGGGACCACGAAGTAGATGAACTCAAGGAATTCTATTATTGGTAGCAAAATAACACACTACAGTAGAAGCAAGGAGGTAATAAAAAGAAAAAAGAAAAAGGAACCACACAGACTATCACAGGCAAGGAAGGCATTCCTGTGAAAAGGAGACTACTGGTATAAATCATTGTCTGAGTGATGATTTCTGTCTGCAATACAGCATCGTGTGGAAGTGAATCGCGGACTATAGGGACGCGATAAAAGAATGTAATCTAAGGGTTTGAGACGTGGTGCTATAGCAGGGTATTGAAAATTAGGTGAATGAGAAGGCATGAGGAGATTCTCTGCAGAATTGGCGAGGAGAGAAAGGTGGAAAACACTAACAATAAGAAGGGACAGGATAGTAAGACATGTATTCATACTTCAGGGAATAACATTCGTGGTAGCTAATGGAGCGGTGAAGGATGAAAACTGTGGGGTAGGCAGAGACTGGAATATATTAAACAATTAAATAAGGACTCTGGGAGCAAGGGTTGCATTGAGATGAAGAAGAGGTTAGCACAGGAGTGCAATTCGTGGCAGGCACAACAAACCAGTCAGAAGTCAGATTGAGAAAAAATGATAAGGAAAGTTGAACAAAGGTCAGAAGATCTCTAACATTTGGGTAAGTTTGAGTGCACCAGTAATAAGGTAACAAAACAATAGTTATAGGAATGCAGTACGGTCTAAAGATAGAATTGCAATAACCCTGTGTTTCTGGGATTCGTTAACTTGATGTATTTCTTTAAAGTATCCAAACAAAGCATCTCAATGATTGCTTCTGATATGTGCAGCGCTCTTTAAAGACAAACTGAAAAATATATATTCTTTAATTGAAATTTATTTTACTACTCCTTAGGAGATAAAAATTTTAACAGATTCCTGCACAGAGTCATAATACTGATGGGGAAGCATATGATATCTTGAAGGGGTGACTGGACTATCTGACGTCGAGAATATGAAGGTGAAGGTGTAAGAAGTGACTGGTAGGTGGTTGAAAACTGTGTTGAAAAGGATTGCACTCAGGAGTACGATCTGTACCACGGTTCTTTATTTTTTTTCCCGGTAATCATATTTCAGATTCTACAATTCTTGTTGTTCCCATTATAGATCTGTTACATGTTCTATTTCCTCATGATTCCACGCAGAACTCGCGTAACAGAGTGTAAAGTAATAACACGCCTCCTGTCGTCTCAAACCCCGCCCAAACTGAACACAAACGATACAGCCCGGAACTTGTTCGTTGTTGCCGCCCACATTGAGCGCGTATTACGAAGAAGCAACTTCGTGGAACCAACTCCTGTCAGCTGCAGGCAACGAGTATGTAAAATATTATACGTACAATAGAAGACGATCCATTTGCAAATGCATTTAGTTTCAATATGTTGATATATTCTTACAAAGTATAGTGTAGTTGTCAGCTATAAAGCTCAATCTGGCTTCATGTTGCACACCATATAGAAATCGTCAATTTTGTGTCTCCCGCCTAAGCTCTGCTCGTTTCCATGTCTGGAGACGTAGTCGTGCGTCACAGGCTATATCATAGACGCAAGTATCGTTCAGGGTACCTAAGTTTGCTGAGCCGTGGCGCTAATTGCTCATTTGAGTAAATATTGTCTTACTCGTGAAGGTCGTACGTAGGTGGTTCTTTCGCCGAATAACACAATATGTATCAGTCGCATCTGCATCAAAAGCACGGTCTGAACTATATCGCAGATGACCAAAATGGTCCCATCCGAAACCATCGAAGATCCGCCGATTCGAGCGGTGTCATAAATGAAAAAAAAAAAAAAAAACTTGGAATGCAACTTTCCTCGACGCTTGTTTTGTATCGCTCTTCGTAAATTTCGAATAACATACTGTTTGTCTACATACTCCACTGCATTTACGAGAGCTACTCAGAAAGTAACTTACGTTTCGTGGCGGATTGCGCTAGTGACTCACCTCTTTATGTCGGAGCGTGTACTGGATCATTAAGCGTCGTCATGCGATAATTTGCGGTGCCATTTGCCTCTGCTTTGTTCACTGGAATGTTTAAAATATGTGCTGCAATAGAAAATCCAGCGAGTTGTGAAGTGCGACCAATGATTAGGTTTTTGTCCGCCAAAAAATATGACCGCGCAACCGATTCCTATGCTTTCAGCATTTCTCTTATTGCACCAGAAGACTGCTGCTTTGCTGCTACCGTCTCCTCCTCCTCTGAACTCCTGGCCATTTTAGTCCCATGCTCTTGACCAAAGACACGATCTCGTTGACTACAGGCTCCACAGGTAGTGACAAATGGCTCAAGAGTTACATTCGACAACGCACTCCAGCCAAAGCTTCTTGCAAGCAGAAGTGAGAGTTCTCTTTGTAACCCCTTCCCACACCTTTTCGATCATCTTGATGCAGGCACCGATGTTGGAGTGATATATCCAAAACTCTGTGAGAGTGAGATTGCTAGCTTAAGTCAGCTCAAAGCAATGCTCAAAGAGAGGTTTAGTATAGAGCTCGTTAAAGTTAGAAATAATCTGCTGGTCCCTAGACTGGAGTAATGGGGTGGTGTTGAGAGGCAGAAATTGGATCCTGATTAATTGAAATTCTTCAAGGAATAACGAGCAAGACATAGAGTGGCAGATTCATCTCAAGCAAATATATTTTCACCGAAGGACCAAACACTTCATTGATCCAATCACAAAAGAGGTCACGTTTCACTCAAGCTTTGTTGTTGGACTTCCACATCATATTGAACCTGCTCTTCTGGACTTTACACTTCTTGAAACCTCTTGGACCTTCTGAACGGTAAACAAGCAGCGGTTTAATTTTCAAATCGCCGCTTGCACTCGCACAGAATAGCAGCGTGAGATGTTCTTTCATTGGCTTATGATCGGGCAATGCATTGTCCTTTGCTTTTATTAATGTACGCTTCGGCATCTTTTTCAGGAATAGACCCGTCTCGCCACAATTAACCCTCAGAATCTACGAGCGTCTTGGAGTTGTTAATGACTTTCTCTGCTGCCTTTGTGCCGGAACTGCCTGCTTCGCCGTGCCTTCCGATGCCGGTTCTTTTCTTAAACTTCTCGAACTACCCACGGCTTCCCTCCATCACTTCTTCGGCCGCTGACGATCCTGGCATCTTCTTAACAAGGTCGGCGAAAATCATCTCGCCTTCTCACAAATGATATTCTCGTTAATAGTGTCGCCTTGCAGTTGCTTTTCATTTATCCATATAAGGGGTAACCGTTCGACATCGTCCAGAATACGAAACCGATGTTTCGATAGTCTTGTCACTCCCTTTAAAGCATGTGTTATCTCCTTAATGTTGTCCTTGTTCTTCAGGATAGTGCAAATAGTCGATGTAGGCCAATTGCATATGCATGCTAAATCAGCAACGCGCACACCACGTTCGCGTTTTTCAGTGATTTTACGTTTCATTTTTATGGCCATTTTCTTTCTCTTATGGTCGTCTTTTTGCGGCCTTGTCTTCGGGGACATTTCTAAGAAGGTTATTGAAATTTGCACACAAAAAAACTCTGTTTGAACACAAGCTTAGAAAAATGTGTGATCACAAGCAGAAGGAGCTCTAAACCCAGACTCAAGGTAGCTAGACATATAGCCAAGACTACAGTACGCACTAAAGACATTGTTCATATGCCGCTGCCGACAACGAAAGGTCTTCATATTGTTGAACGTTTCCACTGCCGTGCGCAAACGGCTGGTGACGTCACACTAAATCGTTGTCACTCGTTATGTGAAACATCGCTCGTCATGTTGAACATCGCTCTTTAAGCGAGTCATTTTTTCATAATTTGTTTTGCTTGTCATGCGAATTGCGCGCTATGGGAGGTGCTCGTTAAGCAAGGTTCCACTGCATTTGTTTTATTCAGTATAATACAAAACGCATAGGCAGGAACGTGTCAGTTTTAACGACTGTTCGTCAGTGGATGAAGAAAGATGTCAGTGATATAGATCAAGGGCACCCATATGATAGTTTGTGGGTGAGGGTGAGACTAGACTTGTCGGCATGGAATATTTTTAATATTTGGAAGACGAATAGCAACTTGTATACGGTCATAAAGAGGTGGGACGTTTAGTTAACGATCGCTGAAATGTGACTGATTTATTGACATGTGAGACCCATTAAACACAGTGCTGTCTGCTGTCCAAAGTTGCTAGTGATTGGAGTCAGTATCGATACCAGCAATCGATTTTAATCGACACACCGACTCCCATCAGCTACCTCGCCGAGGGTCTTCTCAGCCTGCCCATATATACTATTTTTATACTCCAATGACATACTGTGTAGTAAAACACGGCTTCGTTGTCAAAATTATTGTTTTGACTTCACTCACAGGCAGTTTAACGACTTTGTAGCCATATCAGAGTGCACAGTGAGATTCTACCGCAGAGTCAGCACTCTCTCTCACCAGCCTGTGTACAGGGCTACATAAAGCATAACAAACAATTAGGCTCTTGAAAAAATAAAGCGGAAAACATCTTGGAAATTGGATTTTTCTGAACTCGTACGAAAATTAAAAATTTCTTTGCATACAGTGGACTATGAGCTAGATAAAAAACGTGTTTTAAAGGTCTACAAAACATGTATTATAACTGACACGACTGACGATTTTGCACAAAGTCTTTGCTGCGACTGAAAGTAGGACACCTACTGCGTAAAACACGATCGCGCTCTTGGGGTGCCAGTGCAACGATCCGGCGTCAAAAACTGGATAACAATAGAGGGTAACAGAAAAAAGATGAAGGACTTTGTTCCAGCACTGTTCTGCAGTGGTTCGCACCTGCATCGTGTTTAGGAGGCTGAAAAACGTAGCTGCACCAAAGGAAAAGTGTGTTGGGAATAATACAAGTGAACATGAAAACGTTCACACATTTGAGAGGAATATAAACAGAATTAAGTTCATTTCACTGGACCTTTAACCGAAATCAGCATGCTGAAGTGCTGATGCAAATTTCATTTGTGACACCCAGTAATTTGCCCTGTCACAGTCGCCAGATGTGTTATAATAAAAGAAAAAGAACACACATATGAATGGAAAGAAAAAAAAATAAAGGCTAATATAATTGCACTATTAGAAATGTTCTGCTAATCGGACTTACTCTCTTACATTTGAATTGTAGATGCAGGCAACCCACTTCCGGGACACCAGTGCAAGTCAAATAAATGAAAAAAAATCCTCCTTACTTGGTTTCACTTCACTTCAATAAAAATACTTAATACTGATGTTAAATGTACTGTTATTCAGGCCCACATATGATACATAATACTTGAAGCCGTCCAACTTCAAAAGCTGTTCGTCTTCATTGGCCTGCTACATATGAGAGAGTGAAAAATAGAATCATGTACAAAGAAAAATGAATGATGGTTTTTTTTTTCATTTGCCTGCACCTTACCGCGCATTTATAATTAATGTATTTGCCAACGCTTATGGTCGTTGGTGTTTCACTTTTTTTTGTTTTTAATAAATTTCAACTTTATGATATCCCAGGGGTCTTTCACCATGTACCTACACACTCTTCCAACCTCTTTAATTCTTCGTTTATGGCGTACCCTATGATTTCACTCTCCTGTTCTGAATGCAATTTGCTGTAGTGTCCTTCAGTAAACGATTTTCTTACATATATAATTATTATAACGCAGATTAAACATTTGGCGTTATCGTCATAACTAACAAATATGAAAGTTCCCCTCTGGTTTAAATGGACTTTCGGAAATCTTTGCATTTTCTGGAGTAGGTTGTTCCATTATTCTATTACCTCTCTTGTGCTTATCTATTTCAGTGTTGTATAAGCCATCTAGCAATGCACTCGGCAATCTAACACGGTGGTTTCACCATAGAAGCAGAGTTGATGCGAATTAAACCGAGTTGGACTGGTGCGTCGTCCAAACACACTCTGCACCTCGCTTTGCACGCGCGCGACTCTCCTGCTATAGAACATCGCACTGCAAGGTATTTACACAGTTTATCACATACGTTTACTGTGAGGAATCCAACAACGACAGTAAAACACTTAACGTCACAGTTGCTTACTGTGGCTTGAACAAAACGTAAAGAATTCCTGATGGAAAAAATTGCATCAAGGCTCGCTCCTGAAAGGAAAGGTCACGAGATATAAAGCATTAATAACAACGTTGAACAATGTAGTCTAGTATTTTGATTGGATCATAAAATGCAAAATTTATTTTGAGACATACTCATGTGTTGCATTTTAGTGTAGTACAATACTCATCATATTGAAATGGGCCCATCTACCTCTGTTGCTATCGAGAGTGAAATGCAAGTCGTAGACATTTTTTGCGGAGCGTCACTCAACAGCGTCACCGAAGTTAAGCGCTGTCGGGCTGGGCTAGCACTCAGCCCTTTTGAGACAAACTGAGGAACTACTTGATTGAGAAGTAGGGAGGATGCTAAGTTCACCCAACCTGGATATGATGTGACGTCATTATGACGTAACACGCTTTAGTCCATTAACACACCTATCGACTTTTACGAACGTTCGAGATTGTAAACTGTCGTCAGCTAGTGGTTTGTTTTGACACGTGCGATTCTGATAACAGCTCAGTGTGGCAGCTTATATGTATTTCGCCAAAATAAAAGTAAAAGAGCTGGATATTAATAGAAATATTCCTGACCGTGGCCTTGAAAACACCACGGACAACACGTTTCGTAAAAAAGTGAAGTCTTCTTGTGTCCTGACCAGATTAGATTGTGTGATCGTTCTATTGAACGCTTACGCAGAAAATAATATTTATTTATTATCAATATTTTAGTATGGTTTCCTACAATTGGTCTTGTCAGTACATATTAGATTGTAGCAGCATACTCTTGCTGACTTTTTTTTCTTAATTTATATAGCTGAAAGAGAACTCGTGCAAGTTTGTTAGCTAAGTAATTTATATCTCCATCCCAAGATAGTCTTTTATCAACCATAATTCCAAGTAATTTTACACTCGGACCGCAGAGACAGGTACCTTAGTGTCCAGTAATGACTGTTGTGTAGAATGATTGAATTTCGAACTTAAAAAGAAAAAATATGAGGCATTGTTGAAGAAAAATCGTCGACCGGAGATGAAATACGAGGGGAAGTGGATTTCTCAATGTAATCTTAACGAAAGGTTAGTGTCTTGACGCATCTAAAGATTTTGGCTGCTGAGTGCTTCTTCTCACCGAGTACAAATAACCGACGCACTTCAGCTGGGTCAGAAGTACATCAATTTCTGCTTGAGATTCACAATTACCACGCAATTGCCCGTCGTCATCGATGCTGAACTCTTTCAGATTTTCTCTCGTTAGTCTCTCGAATGCTGAACACATAATTAGAGACGAGCAAAACGAAAAACAACGCACAGGACATAAACACAGTACAATACACGATTTAAACGCAAGGAACGCAAAACACATTTCAACGAATGGTGCAGAGCACAGCGCTACCCTGTCACAACCTCTCGAAAGTTCACAAAAGTCGAATAGTCGATATACGGTTTCTATCGTTTTCGATGTAGCGTGTATACGTCATAATGAAGTCACATCGTATCCAAGTCCGGTGAACTTAGCATCTTCCGAGAAGTAGCGACTCCGGTCTCAGAAACTGACATATGGCTGGGAGAGCGGTGTGCTGAACACATGCCCCTCCATATCCGCATCAAGTGACGCCTTTGGGATGAGGATGATACGGTGGCCGGTCGGTACCATTGGGCCTTCATGGCCTGTTTGGGCAGAGTTTAGCATTTTTTAGTCACTCAACAGCAGTCAAGCATTTTGTGCTGCCTAAAGCGACGAACGGTACCTGACGCTTTGGACACACTTGAGTCCCCACCGCAGCTGCTGCTGGATGCCAGATAATGTGCCCCGAAGAGCACTGGCGCATAGGGTGTTCAAAGGCAACCTGCTAAAAAAACTTTCGCAAAACTGTTATTGTACAGAAGTGTTGTTGTTGGTGTCTTAGAAAGTGAAAACGTTGTAGCTGTACCACCATTACACTTAGGACTGCCCGGGTGGCCGTGCAGTCTAACGCACGGCTTTCCGGGCGGCATGGATTCGCCTGGCGGATTTGTGTCGAGGTCCGGTGAACTGGCCAGTCTGTGGATGGTTTTTAGGCGGTTTTCCATCTGCCTCTGCAAATGCAGGCTCGTTCCCCTTATTCCGTATCAGTTACACTATGTCGGCTATTGCTGCACAAACGAGTTCTCCACGTATGCGTACACCATCATTACTCTACCACGCAAACATAGGGTTTGCACTCATCTGATGTGAGACGTTCCCTGGGGTGTCCACTGGGGCCGAAACGCACAATAACCCTGGGTTCGTTGTGGGGCGGCGGAGAGGTGAAGTGGACTGCGGTAGTCATCGTGGGGTTGTGGACCACTGCGGCTGCGACGGAACGGAGCCTCTCCCGTTTCTAGGTCCACGGTTAACATACGATACAGTACACTTAGGACTTCAGGAGTCAGACGAAAGGCACTATAAAATTTAGACAATGAATTTCGATCGTGAGACATTGTATTCACACAACTTATGGTTTACTGCTACACCATGGGCATGACATAGCGTAACTGTTCTAACAGGAGACAAGACTTCCTCCAGCAACTGCCACCACCTACATTTTTGCCAATTTTGCATATAGCCGGACTTAGAATATTATCACCATGGCCACTTTATTTGTCCCATGTCGCAATCGTGGACTTTGACTCTGTGGCGGCCACACCGGCCAGGTTCACATTTAATCATAACTCAGATACACAGTTCTGAAAAAATGTTCCAATGCCTATGAATTCCTATGGGATCAAACTGCTGAGGTCATCGGTCCCTAGACTTACACACTACTTAAACTAAATTATGCTAAGAACAAAACACACACACACACACACACACACACACACACACACACACACACATGCCCGAGGGAGGAGACGAACCTCCGGCGGGAGGGGCCGCGCAATCCGTTACATCGCGACTCTAACCGCTCGGTCATTCCGCGAGGCCACAGTTTTCACTAACAGTACTAGTTCGCTTGCCAGATCTGAGCTATCCTGATGCTTCTATCATAGTCGGCTGGTACGGAGTGGAGCAATCGCCTCTGCGCTATGATGTAATTAAACTTCCAGGAGCAGCGACATGCGGAACGCATCACTTCCTTAGCCTCTCGCATTCGCGGCTGCGCCTGGCAGCGGCTGTCCTTAGCTTATGAATGTGTTGCGAGGTATCATTTTTACTATGGGAACTCACTCTTAGGGCGACACCACAAGGGGTGTGAGAGAGTATGAAAAAATTCATGTACCATTGTAAAGCATTCTTTGCAGCTAGTATTCCCCTACTTGAAAATTACTCTGCTCTGTTGTTATTGTGTGCAACATTTTTGTGCTAATAAAACAAATGCATATGCATTTGTGAACATCGAACCTCTATCTCAAAACACTCAGTTCATTGTCTTCTGCCATCTGCACAATTTCAGCCCCAAAATCTTGAGACTCATCGTGTAGCTATAATTACAAGGACTCAGCTCTATTGGAAGTCTGTATGTAGCAGTCGAAGCATAATCTACACTGACAGATTGCCCAACCGCTCCGTCCATAAATGCATTCCCACATAATTTTAAAGTCCAGTTACTACAGCTCACTCTAAATTTCAGGAAAGCTCTACCATTATTTTGTCATTCAGAACAGTATGTGTATCGTGTAGGAGACAGCCTTAGCTTCCTTCAGTAGCTTTGTCAAACGATACCAGTGGTTACTAGCCTACCAACGTAGTTTGATCGTATGATTATCAATCAGTGTTGCCAAGAGTCAAATGCGATTTCCCACTAAAAAGCTTGTTCAAAACCCCCAGAAACCAGTAGTTTTTGGTCGTATGTTCAACAAAGACGTTAGACTGTAATTTTTTTGAAAACAATGAGTACATGTCGTAACCAGAACATGAGTCAATTCAATTTATCCCTTGTGTTTACAGCTAGAACAGTATTGTAAAATGTGTCACAGTGAACTAATGCAAGAGCAAATGAACAGCTGTGGATTATCAACGCCTTCGTTGATAGAAGGTTCAACATCAGAGACAGAGGCAGTAGCGAATGAAGTACACTCAGATGCTTTATATGCCGCGACAGTTCGTATCTGTTTCAGCACTTCTGTTGGCAATTCATTATAGTGGCAACATTGTTTCGTCCATCTCCTTCCTGCTCGAATCGAAAAAAGCGAATTCATCATTTCGAATTTCATCCTATTTCTCTCTTTAGTTTTAATAATGTTCATCTAACTGAAATGTCTTTCGACTTCTGTATTCGACCAAGTTAACACTAGTTAGGGTTACCAGGCGTGGCAATTTTTCGCACTCTTGGCTAACTTTTTTGTTTTAATCTACTAGTAAACAGTGTAACTTTCTGGTGACTGGCTATAAAATTTGGCTAGTAAAAGAATTAGTTGGCAACTTAATAGCTATTTTCTTTTACTTGAATGCAAATAAAATGAATGTAAAACATTCCTTCTTGGGACATCATTGCTAACGATACCGGCTGAGCATTCGATAATTTTTCTGTTCTTCTCACGGATGATGTTGCATTATTTCATGACACAACAAAACCTGGCATTCTGCTACCGAAAGAATTGTTATATATTGACGATGAAATGACCAGTGCATTGTTACGCTGGAGGCCATCAAGGGCACTAAATCGTTCAAATGGCTCTGAGCACTATGGGACTCAACATCTGAGGTCAGACTTAGAACTACTTAAACCTAAGGACATCACACACATCCATGCCCGAGGCAGGATTCGAACCTGCGACCGTAGCAGCAGCGCGGTTTCGAACTGGAGCGCCTAGAACCGCACGGCCATTGCGGTCGGCTAAGGGCATTCCAAGATAGGAAAGCGGAGGCACAAAGCAGAGAGCGCGCAAAAGTGGTAGCGTTTAGGTTACCGGAGCTAAATAGTAACACTATGAGCCCTGCAAATTGCAGAAGCTCTGTGGACCTGTTCCAGGGGACAAGTTTCACTTCAGAGAATTAGCTGTGATAACTCCATACACCTCCTAGATGCTGTTGCAAGGCGTCACAGTAGAATATGGCCACGAAGAGACACGTCTTAATAGAGGCAGCAAGCCTGATACTTGCTCTTGAGAGGTGCAACATCAGCGAGTTTACACAGGTTTGAATGCTACTACAGCTGTCTCCACTCATAAAAAGACTAAGGGCGAGGACAAGTGACGTAAAACACTGTTGCTGCTGGCCATAATAGGAGTGCAGTGACGTTACCTTTCAGCTGAACGTACACTCCTGGAAATGGAAAAAAGAACACATTGACACCGGTGTGTCAGACCCACCATACTTGCTGCGGACACTGCGAGAGGGCTGTACAAGCAATGATCACACGCACGGCACAGCGGACACACCAGGAACCGCGGTGTTGGCCGTCAAATGGCGCTAGCTGCGCAGCATTTGTGCACCGCCGCCATCAGTGTCAGCCAGTTTGCCGTGGCATACGGAGCTCCATCGCAGTCTTTAACACCGGTAGCATGCCAAGACAGCGTGGACGTGAACCGTATGTGCAGTTGACGGACTTTGAGCGAGGGCGTATAGTGGGCATGCGGGAGGCCGGGTGGACGTACCGCCGAATTGCTCAACACGTGGGGCGTGAGGTCTCCACAGTACATCGATGTTGTCGCCAGTGGTCGGTGGAAGGTGCACGTGCCCGTCGACCAGGGACCGGACCGCAGCGACGCACGGATGCACGCCAAGACCGTAGGATCCTACGCAGTGCCGTAGGGGACCGCACCGCCACTTCCCAGCAAATTAGGGACACTGTTGCTCCTGGGATATCGGCGAGGACCATTCGCAACCGTCTCCATGAAGCTGGGCTACGGTCCCGCACACCGTTAGGCCGTCTTCCGCTCACGCCCCAACATCGTGCAGCCCGCCTCCAGTGGTGTCGCGACAGGCGTGAATGGAGGGACGAATGGAGACGTGTCGTCTTCAGCGATGAGAGTCGCTTCTGCCTTGGTGCCAATGATGGTCGTATGCGTGTTTGGCGCCGTGCAGGTGAGCGCCACAATCAGGACTGCATACGACCGAGGCACACAGGGCCAACACCCGGCATCATGGTGTGGGGAGCGATTTCCTACACTGGCCGTACACCACTGGTGATCGTCGAGGGGACACTGAATAGTGCACGGTACATCCAAACCGTCATCGAACCCATCGTTCTACCATTCCTAGACCGGCAAGGGAACTTGCTGTTCCAACAGGACAATGCACGTCTGCATGTATCCCGTGCCACCCAACGTGCTCTAGAAGGTGTAAGTCAACTACCCTGGCCAGCAAGATCTCCGGATCTGTCCCCCATTGAGCATGTTTGGGACTGGATGAAGCGTCGTCTCACACGGTCTGCACGTCCAGCACGAACGCTGGTCCAACTGAGGCGCCAGGTGGAAATGGCATGGCAAGCCGTTCCACAGGACTACATCCAGCATCTCTACGATCGTCTCCATGGGAGAATAGCAGCGTGCATTGCTGCGAAAGGTGGATATACACTGTACTAGTGCCGACATTGTGCATGCTCTGTTGCCTGTGTCTATGTGCCTGTGGTTCTGTCAGTGTGATCATGTGATGTATCTGACCCCAGGAATGTGTCAATAAAGTTTCCCCTTCCTGGGACAATGAATTCACGGTGTTCTTATTTCAATTTCCAGGAGTGTATTTTTCTACCAAACTTGGAGTTTGTTAAAGTAAAGTCCAGAAGCAACCCTACCTACCAAGTAAGAAAAGGGGAGGAATCTGAATGTCGTTGGCCAGAGGCGCCCTGGAGGTGCAGAGCGACTCGTCATATTGGCCGAAGCTTATTAAATACGGTGGATTGGCGGGTCAACTACAGGAAGGGAGACATAGTGCGCCGCCACGATTCTTTAAAATCCCATGTTTTTGTATTCAGAGGAGCTCTCAGTCAGATCGTTGGGGTGCCGACTCCGTGTCGCTCGTGGTCATCCTTTGTAAGCTCCGACATGTCTGTTTTTCTCACTTCAAGTGCTGCCCTCAAGTTTGTACCTATAATGCTACTACAGTTCGCTCTGTTAGCGCCTAACCCCGTGGATTCAGACACTGACTTCTGTTCAGCGACCAGTTGCCTGCTTAGAATCAGCCTTCAAGGTAGTGGTTAGTATGATCGTTAATAAATAGTGAAAATCAGGCCTCTGAATTCCATGAGTCTTCTGCTGCAAACATGCTGTCGAGTCCCAGAATCCGTACCTGTCGTAGGTGCTCTGTGACAATGTTTGGCGCTAATTCAAGATATCAAACCTGCCTTCAGCGGGAATTTGTCTTCTTACATTTGCTCCTCACCGTTCGGAAATTGCAGACTGGCCTCAAACCCCCTGTCTTTTCCTATCTTGTGTAAGAACACGACAGAATTATACTTCCTTCTTACTTGCGCTGATCTTGCATTCTTTTGTGGTGCAGTAACGGTCAACCTCAGATACCGCTGTCGTCAGCTATTGTTATTGAGCTGACACACCAGTTAACTGATGTAAGTGCTCATGCAGAGAAGAAGCTGTGGACTGTGGGTTATGATTAGTGCTCTTCCGAATCCATGCAACAATGAGCCTTTGAAAATATCGCCGAGGATGGGAAGCAGAGGACTGTGCGGAAGGTACGAGGGGCGTTTGAAAAGTCGTTGCAAAGTCCAAGAGATGGCACCACTGCGCATATCGAGGTCATGTTTAGTTAGTAGCATCTTTGGAAAGAACTTACACTAGGTTTCAGCCATATTGGTCTATTTCTTTGTGTTTGGCATTCGTGTGAATCAAGGAAGTCGAATCATTGTCAAAAAATGGACGACAAAGAATTAGTGTGGTGATAAACATTACTTTATGAAAGGCAAAACGCCTCAGGAGACTAAAGAGAAGCTTGATAAACATTACGGTGACTCTGCACCTTCGATTTGACCCGTTTGTAAGTGGTTTCAAAATTTTTGGAGTGGCCATATGGGCACAAGTGATGCTGAACGTTCTGGACGCCCTGTGGAGGTTACAACTCCAGAAATCATTGATAAAATCCATGATATACTGATGAATGACAGAACAGTTAAGGTGCGTGAGATTGCTAGTGCTGTGGGCATCTCGAATGAACGGGTACATAATGTTTTGCATAAACATTTGGACATGAGGAAGCTATCTGCAAGATGGGCTCTGCGATTGCTCACGCTTGATCAAAAACGGATTCGTGTTAAGTGTTGCAAGGATGGTTTGCAGCTGTTCAGGAAGAATCCGCAGGACTTCAAGCGTCGTTTTGTCACTGTGGATGAAACATGGATACATTACTATATTCCTAAGGTCAAACAACAATCTAAAAAATGGGTTACCAAGGGAGAATCTGCACCAAAGAGGGTGAAGACCATTCCTTCGGCCGGAAAGCTTATGGCGACTGTCTTTTGGGATTCGCAAGGGGTAATCCTCATCGACTATCTGGAAAAGGGTAAAAATGTTACAGGTGCATATTATTCAACGTTATTGGACCATTTGAAAACCGAGCTGCAAGGAAAATGCCGGCGATTGGACCGCAAAAAAGTCCTTTTCCATCTCGACAGTACACCAGCACACACCTCAGCAGTTGTGGTCGCAAATTTAATGGAAACAGGATTCCAACTCGTTTCACATTCCCCCTATTCTCCATACTTGGCTCTCTCGGACTACTATTTGTTCCCCAATTTGAACAAATGGCTGGCAGGACAAAGATTTTATTGAAACGAGGAGGTGATTGCAGCATCTAATAGCTATTTTGCAGACCTGGACAATTCCTATTATTCGGAAGGGATCAACAAATTAGAACAGTGTTGGACGATGCGTATAAGTTTAAAAGGAGACTATGTCGAAAAAAAAAAAGGTTTACCCCAAACACGTAAGTAATTTTTATTTTTGCACATGGACTTTTTCAAACGCCCCTCGTATGTAGTACCTACTGAATTCTTCAAGTGCAGTGCGTTCTTACATAATTATAGTTAAACTAAACGATTATTCCACTAAACATTAATTTCGACTATAATATGTACTATTGTATCGTAGGCTGCTCACTGACAGTTCAAAAGATGCCAACAGCTTCGAAGAACCTTTTAGCAGAGATTGTAGGAAATATGTATGTGCCCACAAGACAGATATGCAGAAGCATGCAGCCGGGGAATTACATGTCTCAAAAATGAAACGTCGCTGGCCCCAAAAGGAACAGCAGAGATAAAATAATTTTGTATAAGTCGTTAATGAAGCAGGGAAGGAGACAGAACTATTAGTAGCTGTTTATGTAGCATTGCACTTATCGATAAAAGCCGTTGGTCAATCCCGCGTCCGGCCATCCTAAATCGCTCTAGGCAAATGCTGGGATGGTTCCTCTGAAAGGGCACGGCCGACTTCCTTCCCTGTCCTTCCCTAATCCGATGAGACCGATGACCTCGCTGTTTGGTCTCTTCCCCCAAAAAACCAACCAACCAAATAAGATGACTAATAAAACACTGTAAGAATTCACAGGACGAAATGCTGTCTCTCACTAAACATGTTGTTGTACCATATTTAATTGATCCTTTATTGCATGAAATTGGTAACGAACCTTACTCATTAATTATTGACGAGAGCACCATTGTGGGGGACTTAAAGCATCTTTGTATTTGTATGAAATATTACTGCAAGGCAAAAGGGACAGTGACTATAGACTTTCTTGGATTACTGGGCAGTAGACAGTAAACAAAACCAAAGAGGTACTTGGAAAGGGATTGGTTGCTTGGTTGATTTGGAGGAGGGGGCCAAACAGCGCGGTCATCGGTCTCATCGGATGAGGGAAGGATGGGGAAAGGTATTGGCCGTGCACTCTCAAAGGAACTATCCTGGTATTTGCCTGAAGCCATTTAGGGAAATTACGGAATACATAAATCAGGGTGGTCGGACGCGCGTTTGAGCCGTCGTGCTCCCGAATGCAAGTCCAGTGTGCTAACTCTGCGCCACCTCGTTTGGTGGGTTACTAGAGGTTCAGAAAACAATTGGAGTGAATTTGTATACAGCACTTCAGATGTATCTGCAAAAGTTATCATTGAATTTAAATAAAATGGTAGGGGTGGGAATGCACAATGGTAGCAATTTATGTAGGGTTCAGAATTAAATTTTTGCTCTGTTTAGAAAAGACAATGTTAAAATCCAATTATTTCGGTGCGTTTGCCATTCAATTCACAATCCTGCATCGCAGGCATCTGAAGTCCTTCCTGCAATTGATGTGCAGGGAAATTTGCAGTTGGTTTCATTCTAGCCCATTACGGAAATTAGAATATCAAATGTTATTTAAAATTCTTAACAATAATGAGAAAAAATTTCACAGTTTTGTACAGCTAAGCAAATTCAGGAGGCTATGTAGATGTAATATAGTAAACACAGTATTAGAACACTGTGAAGAACTATAGGTGCATTTTGATGCTCTGGTAGACAAAGAAATATGTTTAATAGCAAGTACAAGAAATGAGATGTTACAAGATAATGTCAACGATGTAAATTTAACGTTTTGAAACCCATTCTTTTCGAGGTAATTAAAGTCGATCTAATTTTTCAGCACACCAATGTCAAAATTAGGCATACCACTATCCAGAATGATTTTCAAACCCGTTTTTGTGTAGAACTGTTTGCAAGAAATAATTGATCCTGTTGAAAACGATCTAACATACCTAGATAATAAAGATATTGATCTTGATTGAGAATGTTATCATGTGTTGTCAAAACTTCAGCTCAAAGAGAGTAAGTTGCTTCAGTTGCAACTCAGAGCAGAGCAGTGTATTAAGTGATATTAACTTACAAAATCCTGAAAAACTTGCCCACAAACTTGAATCATTTTAAGAAACTCCAGTATTTCAGCCCAAAGATATGTCTGTCACAAGCATCAGCAACGAATTCCATGCATTTACATAACAAATGATATATATCAAGTTAACTGAGATAAGTTTTTTGGACAGGGCATTTTGACAAGTTCATGCAAATTTTGGCCAACAGTTTTACACCATACAAATGCTGTATGATCTTTAATTTTCCAAGTGTTAGCTGCATCTGCATTATTGCTGATGTCACTACCTACTACTAATACTGTAATGGAAAGACATTCAGCGTTGTGAATGCAATAAAAATAAATGGCGAAATAGAATGAAAACAGAAATGCTTAATGCATTGTTTCAAATTAAAGTTAATCTCAACTCTAAGTTTGTGTGTACTAAAGAAATGGTTTGGAAGATTCAATAACACAGTTTATTCAACAGCTGTCAACAGCAATACTGAAGAAGGTGAAAGTATTTTGTAATCGAAGCTATGCATGAGTATATCCTTTGCACAAGTTTGGTACACTGATTCACGAACCATTTCATGTTATAAGGGTTGTAAGTTCAAAAATTAATAAATCTAACATTTAAATGGATCTGTACTCAAATTTAGTAACTACTGTACTTTCCAGATTCCCACTATTGCATTTAAAATATGACTATATTTTGATCGGATTCATGGCCCAGTCGCTAGTGTAACTGGGATCAGCTGAACTCATGTGATTGTGAGTGTGCTGGAGTGAGTGTTGAATAACCATCTAGCTTTTTGTTGTTGTTGTGGTCTTCAGTCCTGAGACTGGTTTGATGTAGCTCTCCATGCTACTCTATCCTGTGCAAGCTTCTTCATCTCCCAGTAACTACTGCAGCCTACATCCTTCTGAATCTGCTTAGTGTATTCATCTCTTGGTCTCCCTCTACGATTTTTACCCTCCACGCTGCCCTCCAAAACTAAATTGGTGATCCCTTGATGTCTAAGAACATGTACTACCAACCGATCCCTTCTTCTAGTCAAGTAGTGCCACAAGCTCCTCTTCTCCCCAATTCTATTCAGTACCTCCTCATTAGTTATGCGATCTACCCATCTAATCTTCAGCATTCTTCTGTAGCACCACATTTCGAAAGCTTCTATTCTCTCCTTGTCTAAAGTATTTATCGTCCACGTTTCACTTCCATACATGGCTACACTCCACACAAATACTTTCAGAAACGACTTCCTGACATTTAAATCTATACACAATGTTAACAAATTTTTCTTCTTAAGAAACGCTTTCCTTGCCATTGCCAGTCTACGTTTTATATCCTCTCTACTTCGACCATCGTCAGTTATTTTGCTCCCCAAATAGCAAAACTCCTTTACTACTTTAAGTGTCTCATTTCCTAATCTAATTCCCTCAGCATCACCCGACTTAATTCGACTACATTCCATTATCCTCGTTTTGCTTTTGTTGATGTTCATCTTATATCCTCCTTTCAAGACACTGTCCATTCCGTTCAGCTGCTCTTCCAAGTCCTTTCCTGTCTCTGACAGAATTACAACGTCATCGGCGAACCTCAAAGTTTTTATTTCTTCTCCATGGATTTTAATACCTACTCCAAATTTTTCTTTTGTTTCCTTTATTGCTTGCTCAATATACAGATTGAATAACATTGGGGATAGGCTACAACCCTGTCTCACTCCCCTCCGAACCACTGCTTCCCTTTCATGCCCCTCGACTCTTATAACTGCCATTTGGTTTCTGTACAAATTGTAAATAGCCTTTCGATCCCTGTATTTTGCCCCTGCCACCTTCAGAATTTGAAAGAGAGTATTCCAATCAACATTGTCAAAAGCTTTCTCTAAGTCTACAAATGCTAGAAACGTAGGTTTGCCTTTCCTTAATCTATCTCCTAAGATAAGTCGTAGGGTCAGTATTGCCTCACGTGTTCCAACATTTCTACGGAATCCAAACTGATCTTCGCCAAGGTCGGCTTCTACCAGTTTTTCCATTCGTCTGTAAAGAATTCGCGTTAGTAATTTGCAGCTATGACTTATTAAACTGATAGTTCGGTAATTTTCACATCTGTCAACACCTGCTTTCGTTGGGCTTGGAATTATTATATTCTTCTTGAAGTCTGAGGGTATTTCGCCTGCCTCATACATCTTGCTCACCAGATGGTAGAGTTTTGTCAGGACTGGCTCTCCGAAGTCTGTCAGTAGTTCTAATGGAATGTTGTCTACTCCCGGGGCCTTGTTTCGACTCAGGTCTCTCAGTGCTCTGTCAAACTCTTTACACAGTATCATATCTCCCATTTCATCTTCATCTACATCCTCTTCCATTTCCATAATATTGTCCTCAAGTACGTCGCCCTTGTATAGACCCTCTATATACTCCTTCCACCCTTCTGCTTTCCCTTCTTTGCTTAGAACTGGGTTTCCGTCAAAGCTCTTGATATTCATGCAAGTGGTTCTCCTTTCTCCAAAGGTCTCTTTAATTTTCCTGTAAGCAGTATCTATTTTACCCCTAGTGAGATAAGCCTCTACATCCTTACGTTTGTCCTCTAGCCATGCCTGCTTAGCCATTTTGAACTTCCTGTCGATCTCATTTTTGAGACGTTTGTATTCGTTTTTGCCTGTTTCACTTACTGCATTTTTATATTTTCTCCTTTCATCAATTAAATTCAATATTTCTTCTGTTACCCAAGGATTTCTACTAGCCCTCGTCTTTTTACCTATTTGATCCTCTGCTGCCTTCACTATTTCATCCCTCAGAGCTACCCATTCTTCTTCTACTGTATTTCTTTCCCCCATTCCTGTCAATTGTTCCCTTATGCTCTCCCTGAAACTCTCTACAACCTCTGGTTCTCTCAGTTTATCCAGGTCCCATCTCCTTAAATTCCCACCTTTTTGCAGTTTCTTCAGTTTTAATCTACAGTTCATAACCAATAGATTGTGGTCAGAGTCCACATCTGCCCCTGGAAATGTCTTACAATTTAAAACCTGGTTCCTAAATCTCTGTCTTACCATTATATAATCTATCTGATACCTTTTAGTATCTCCAGGGTTCTTCCATGTATACAACCTTCTTTCATGATTCTTGAACCAAGTGTTAGCTATGATTATGTTATGCTCTGCGCAAAATTCTACCAGGTGGCTTCCTCTTTCATTTCTTAGCCCCAATCCGTATTCACCTACTATGTTTCCTTCTCTCCCTTTTCCTAATGACGAATTCCAGTCACACATGACTATTAAATTTTCGTCTCCCTTCACTACCTGAATAATTTCTTTTATCACATCATACATTTCATCAATTTCTTCATCATCTGCAGAGCTAGTTGGCATATAAACTTGTACTACTGTAGTAGGCGTGGGCTTCGTGTCTATCTTGGCCACAATAATGCGTTCACTATGCTGTTTGTAGTAGCTTACCCGCACTCCTAACTTTTTATTCATTATTAAACCTACACCTGCATTGCCCCTATTTGCTTTTGTATTTATAACTCTGTAGTCACCTGACCAGAAGTCTTGTTCCTCCTGCCACCGAACTTCACTAATTCCCACTATATCTAACTTTAACCTATCCATTTCACTTTTTAAATTTTCTAACCTATCTGCCCGATTAAGGGATCTGACATTCCACGCTCCGATCCGTAGAACGCCAGTTTTCTTTCTCCTGAATACGACATCCTCTTGAGTAGTCCCCGCCCGGAGATCCGAATGGGGGACTATTTTACCTCTGGAATATTTTACCCAAGAGGACGCCATCATCATTAAATCATACAGTAAAGCTGCATGCCCCCGGGAAAAATTACGGCTGTAGTTTCCCCTTGCTTTCAGCCGTTCGCAGTATCACTACAGCAAGGCCGTTTTGGTTGGTGTTACAGGGCCAGATCAGTCAATCATCCAGACTGTTGCCCCTGCAACTACTGAAAAGGCTGCTGCCCCTCTTCAGGAACCACACGTTTGTCTGGCCTCTCAACAGATACCCCTCCGTTGTGGTTGCACCTACGGTACGGCTATCTGTGTCGTTGAGGCACACAAGCCTCCCCACCAACGGCAAGGTCCATGGTTCACGGGGGGAGGCATTACAGAGCTTATTAGAGGATTGTCACTGTCGAGTCATATGACAGTCTAGAATTAGAGGAACTAAGTTAACTGATTAAATTGGTGATAGTTTGGCTATTTTTATTGATAACAAGATGGCGAAATTTTGGCTATTACTTTGTTCAGCAATTGGCTACAGAGGAATGGAAGAACCTGGCAACCATGCAGTAGTTGCAACAATGCAAACATTGCCAATCTGTGAAATAGGTTGATGTCACCTGCAGCTCTGTGTTTATGAATTTCACACCAGGAATTAAGAATGTCTTTAGTTTCGGACCATTTGACAAATGCTAAATTTTGATTTTGAAAATCAACTTTTTCTGGCCGGGATTAATATTACACAATACAAGGAGAGGAATCAGTGGCCCTTTAATGAGACGAAAAGCTTTGGACTTTGAAAAAAGTGAAATTCTCCTCAAAATTTCATTACTGTCTGGAAGTCTTTGCAAGAACTAGTTATTAATTGGCAGACAAACTGGATCCATTTGTGACGAGTCTATTTTTCGAATTCATGTCCTAGATGTGGTTTGGGATCTAAAATATTTCTAAGTCTAAATTTAATTTTCTTTGCTCAGGGTATGTGGGGGCAACATCTTTCTTCAATACTGACTCTATTAGCACGTTGAGATCATTTAACAATTTTCACTGATCCCCTGTGTTGCATTCAAAATATTTATTAACCATCTAAAAATGTAAAAGAGTGGGTTTAAAAAAATATTAAGTATGCGAAATTACATTCATCAGAAAATTCTACATAAAACGTTTCTACTATGGGACATTTGTCTCTGATTCATGTTATTTCAAAATGCTGAATGCTGGCTGGTTTCAAAGATGTTGAAATGATTGTATAGGTTCAGCACTGTAATATATTATTGTTATTTCTAAAAATATGATCACACTAATATCTGTTGATTCATCAATTAGAATGCTATACATGCTGTCACCAATATTGTGCTGCAAATTTTCCGAAAAATAGGACCTCGTACATGTTTTATAATTGCACTACACTTTTTTCTATATATTTGCAGTGTTCTGGCAATATGAGTGTTCGTGAATTTACTCTTGCACAAATCACTTAAGTGACCACATGGCACAATCGCACAATGACTGGAAACAAATACTGTAATTCAAGGGTACCTGAGCTTAATTCACTTCTAAATAATCTGCCATGGTTTTCAAAGGTAAGTTGTTGAACATGTCCAAAAGAACAAATATCATTTTGGATCTCACAGCTGTACATGTGCATAATGAGATGAAATAAATTCTGAGATCGGCGGGGTCAAAAACGGTGTCTGTTCTTTCGGTCATGTGTGCCACAAGATGGGACTTTGGGTAGGGCAGAATACATGTTTGGATAGCCCAACGGTTAAGTCGACAGCTCATGTAAAGTGAGAAATCCAGGCTCGAGTCTCGGTCTGACACAAATTTTCACTTGGTGCTATTGAATTCATTTCAGTGCCCAGTTGCCGCCGATGTGAAAATTTATTCCATTTCATCATGTAAGTTTATACGATGATGTCAGAGTGTGCTTAAATAAATCCACAACAGTGTCGTCAAATAACTGGGAGAGCAAATCTAAGGAATCTTTGATGGGAACCCAAGTGAACAAGCACACTCTGACATCAGCATATTTTTTGTCTGATGGAGATTATTTTAACCAGACGGACGTCGTCGCGATGGGCAGACCACTAGCTTCAGTTATAGCTAACCTCTTCATGGAGTACTTCGAGAACATCATCCTGGACACGGCTCCTGCAAAGCCTAGTTGCTTTTACCGTTACGTCGACGACACATTCGTTGTCTGGCCTCATGAGAGTGAAAAGCTTGGACAATTTTTCAGCAGCATCCATGATAACATCAGATTTACGATGGAAGTAGAGACAGACGGTGCCGTGCCTTTTTTAGCCGTCCTCGTCCGCCGGAAAGAAACTGGGTGTATCAGCCACAGTTTTTTATCGGAAACCTACCCACACAGACCGATATCTGCATGCTGCCAGCTATCATCACACTTTGGAGAAAAGTTCTGTTTGAGGACATTTGTGCATCGATCGGAAGCCGTTTCAGACGCTGAAATCCTTTCGAAGGAACTGAGCCACTTAACGAAAGTCTTCAAAGAAAACAGCCACAACAACCGCCGGATTTCGCAATCCATCTTGCCGAAGAAACAAAAGCAGAAGACCTCCGAGGTTGGCACGAGGAAGCTTGCATTCTGCCCTTCTGTGACTCAATAACAGGAAAGATTAGCCGGCCTCTAAAGAAGCATAAAATCGATATAGATTTTAGGGCAACAGCTAAAATTCGACAGCTAATGTGGCCTTTGAGGGACGATGTTGGACACAGAACGCCAGGAGTATATAAAATACTGTGTGGGTGCGAACAGTTCTATATTGGACAGACTGTACGTGCTACTGAACGTGGAAGACGAGAGATGTTTTCGCCTACGGTACCCTGAAAATCAGCGGTGGTGGAACATGCTTTAGAAAACGGACACCGTATTGCATTGACGAGATATCTGTTAGCAGTGGACTACTAGTTTTTGGGACGGTGTTATAAAAGAAACGATCGAGTTAAAAATTTGTGACAACACCCTCAATAAAGACGGCGGCCTGCAGCTAAGCACAGCTTGGAACCCGGCCATGGGAAAGTTGAAGGGTGCGCAGCAAGCGCGCAATGAAAACCTTACCATATATGACGCTGGAGAGAGTACCAGTGACGTCACGGAAGACAGCGCGGCTATATAAAGACGGAAGCACGAATTATTCGACAGTCACCACTTGACAATGGCCGAGGAGAACTCGGCCAAAAGCTCGTGGATTTTAAGCCACTGGACGCGGCTGGTAGCCTGAGAAAATTTTATCAGTACGAAACCATGCATTCGTATAAATAATTCTGTTTGCTATATGTCGAATGGTTCAACTGACTTTTAAAAATAATTTTACCGTAAAACCATCCATGTATTTTGAAGATCCAGTATAATTACCACTAGCGACTATATGCAAACTTTGCACATTAGGCAGGTACTCAACACAACCAGATTTAGTGGGGAAAACCATTAACTTCGCAACCATGGTACCAATAGTGAACAGTCCACTCTTGTTAGCTGAAACCTAAATAAATCGTTTTTCTCGATAAGTCGAACTAGTTGTCTGGTCTCCTAATACCTCGATGGATGGGTGCTATTGTCATGGGATATCTCCTCAAATAGTGTATAATTCAACTGTTGTGTAATAGTTCGGTAACTGTTTGTTCAGCTCTTTGCGACAATCCTTTATTTACATGAAGCACAAAGACTGGATTGCTGAAAACGTATCGGATGGGAGAAGGCAGCAGGACCTAGCTATGTGACTTTTTGCATCTTGAGGAATGCTCATTGGAACGTTGTCAATGCAGGGGAAAAAATTTGTTCAATTTTATATGCTTACTTTAAAACTTTGCACCCCAAAGAAGTTATGGCAGTGATAATGGATACCACTGATGATGGTCAGAAACCCAACATAAAAGTTTTAGCAGCGATGACCTGTGCTAATAAAACATGGAGTAACGATTACGAACTGTTTCAAGAATTTCGGATTCATCAGGGAGTAACAGAATAAACTGTAACAACAGGTGTGCGGAGAAATGGATGAGTTTCCACGTTATCTTAGGTCTTCTGCCTGATTCAGGACACAACCTGACATTTGATGGCTTAAATATTTTAACGATCATGTGGAAGTCCGTTGTGCCCTGTCTGAGTTTGAAAGTTTAGCTGTTCGGGGTGGTACGAAAGAAGACGATAACAAAGCAGAAGAAGAAGCAAATCCATGTGTGACCCCAAAAGAGGCAAAAGTCATCACTGGGAAGATCCTTAGAACGAGTGTAGATTGTAATGTACACTGAGGGCAAAAGAAAATTAGTAGGCGTGTTTCTACATTTGAAAGATAATGTCTGTGTAAACATCGCGCCTATCGCATAAGAGTGGCGCTAGTAGCGCTATTGTGACGATGCAAATCATGGCTCTGAGCACTATGGGACTTAACAGCTGTGGTCATCAGTCCCCTAGAACTTAGAACTACTTAAACCTAACTAACTTAACGACATCACACACATCCATGCCCGAGGCAGGATTCGAACCTGCGACCGTAGCAGTCGCGCGGTTCCGGACTGCGCGCCTAGAACCGCGAGACCACCGCGGCCGGCGATGCAAATCATGTTCGCTTTAAATATACGCTGTAACTATCGTGAACGCTTGTTATCTTTGAGACTGGACCCGGTGAGTTGATGTTAGTCAAGAACGTCTTTAATCCTCCGTTACTCGCGCGAAAATTCGTGACATGGTCACGTGCGCGGTTGACAGGTGTCATTCACAAAGCAAGCGGTCCATTTGTATACTTTGAACGGTCTTTATGACTTATTTTATGATTTTTTATTAAATCTAGATATAATACATTTAATTCGTACACAGTATAATATTCGTACACAGTATAATATATTCTAACGTTTGAAACAGTTTGACCATTCGAAGAAAAATATCTTCAGCTGAATTACTGGCATTACATGGTTCCTCTGGTTGCTTACCGACGTACGATTCTAAATTCAAAGTGTAAGCTGTTTCTACATCAACCAAAGTAAACACTTCTGACCCACACTTTGTTGGTTTGTTGGGGATATGTTGCTTGAATGGAATGGGCAGTTTCCTCTAAATGCCAAAAGCTGTTCGTCAACAGTAAGATATTCACTAGGTGAAAAATATTTTTGGCAATTGTTCGTGAATAGTTCAAGTATCTCTATGATAGAAGCCAACTTGTCAGTCTCTCTGCGAACACCTCTATCACGGATATTATCAAACCTAAGACAGCTCAACAGAAACCTGAATCGGTTTTCACTTATGCATAAATAACATGATTCCAGTCCATTTCCCTTTGAGTTATCCCACAATTTCGATATACTCTTCCTAGAACATCTCAAAGATCCACACAGATATAACAAACCAATGAAAGCATATATCTATCGCATCTGTTTCTTTAGCATCCCTTTCCCTAGAGAAGTTACCATGAACTTCACTGATGGATATATTAGTGCATGTTGCGATAATGCTTATTATGTTTTCATCCAAGAACAAATTCAGAATTTCTATTTCTGTCTTTTTTATACGAGCTTGATTTTATGGTCCAGGCAAATGCGTAATAATATTACAAGATCTACTTCTAACAATGGTAGGATATTTATTATTCCTTCATTTAGTTATTCCATCTTTCCCTAAATGAAATGCATCCTCTTGAGTTATTTCTTCCTGTGACTCATATTCATCATTCCTGTTCTGTTCCTTAATCATGACCGCTTTCATGAACACAGTCCTCAGTCTCTGAGTCAGCGCTATCACTGTGAGCATCTTCATCACTCAGCTCATTGAACCATCCCAACCATACATTAGGACCTCTACTAAACTCTGTCCGAAGTTTTTTTGCTTTTGACATTTCTTCCACGAACTAAAAATAAAGACAATACTAGGTAACACGGAAGGTACCTGCAGTCAATTTCAGTAAGTCCAAATTTACGCACATGAAAGATCAATTGAATCTAGGAAAGCAATAAAGTAATACAGACTTACTTTGTTTCAGATTGTGGCATCAGAGCTCGCGCGGGTGACTTGTGTCCTCCAGACTATAACAATGTTTCATTAACAATGTATCTTTCGTAACTGAACGCCAACAATGATTGAAGCTAACTGCTGGAGCGTTAATAGAAAGGTACTGAAAATGGCGCGATCTCAATCCTGCCCTGTCAGACAAAATTGAGCGGGAAAGTCATGTGGATGACAAGTGACATCCGCGCGAGCGACGGAGGGTTAAGGCAACAAAGACTCCATTATCAACACATCACTGAGTTTGAACGGGGTCTTGTAATAGAGCCATGAGAAGCTGGATGTTCCTTCTACAGTACTACAGAAATACTTGACAGGAATGTAGCCACTGTACATGTTTAATGGCGGCAATAGTCACAACAATGTATGGCCGCAAGAAGATCACACTCCAGACAGCCACGTGGCACTGCCGAGAGGGAAGACCGTCGTGTTCGACGTATGGCTCTGGCCCATCATACTGCATCTGCAGCAGTAGTCCGAGCAGCAGTTGGCACCACGGTGGTACAACGAACTGTTTCAAATCTGTTACTCCAAGGACAGCTCCGAGCCAGACGCCCTGTAGTGTGCATTGCTATAAAGGAGGTCTGTTGTGTTTTTTGATGAAAACTAGTTCTGCCCCCGTGTCAGTGATGGCCGAGTGTTGGTTAGAAGGACGCCATTATGGGCCTGCTACCAGCTTGTCTGCATGCTAGACACACCGGACCTACACCAGGAGTTATGGCTTCGGGTGCGATTTCGCATGATAGCATGAACACTCTCGTGGTTATCCCACGCACCCTGACTGCAAATTTGTACGTCAGTCTGGTGATTCGACCTGTTGTGCTGCCATTCATGAACACCATTCAAGAGGGTGTTTCCCAACAAGATATCGCTCTCCCACATACCACTGTTGTAAGCCAACACGCTCTACAGAGTGTCGACATGTTGTCCTGGCCATCTCGATCACCAGATCTGTTTCCAATCGAGCATATATGACACATCATAAGACGACAACTCCAGCGCTATCCACAACCAGCATTAGCCGTCCCTGTATCGACCGACCAAGTGCAACAGGCATGGAACTCCATCCAACAAACTGACAGCCGGCATCTCTACAACACAATGCACGCACGTTTGCATGCTTGCATACAACATTCTGGCTGTTAACCGGTTATTAATGCACCAGCATTTCACATTTGCTATGGCTTATCACGCACTTACATTAACATGTAATGTTGCAATGTTAATCACTTAAATGTATTACCTTGACAAATCTATTCCCTAAATTTCATTACTCATTATTTTTTGGTGTTGCGATTTTTTTCTGTCAGTGTATTTTCGCCGTTGGTCACAACAGAAAAACCTCTTGACCAAGGACGCTGGAACTCACTGGACACTGAGCACTGATTTCACATGTATTTTGAGATATCTGTATGTAGCCCGTTGTCTGAAATGTTAAAATAAACGAGAATGAATAAAACAGGTAAAAAGCATTTTTTTATAATTTGTGTTTTAGAAATTACTTTTGCTTCCCTTCGTAAAGAAATACGATTCTCATACCATGTTTAACTTCATTTTTTGTAGAGGATTTTCTTATGTCAACTTGCTCTTCATTCCACGTTGTTCAGTCATACTTTCTTAAATCAAAGACTCAGTTTTTCGAGGTGCATTGGACTTCCAATGATTAAGAGTCAACTATATACACTGCATGAACTGTATAAAACAACTGCGTTGTTCACTTTTCTCTCAGACGCGGAGAACTCGATCGCAAAGGAAAGAAGAAACAATAACTACACATAAGAGCTGCGAAGGTGATTTCTTAAAAAAAAAGTAATATTCGACTGTATTGTGCAAATTTTTATATATATATATATATATATATATATATATATATATATATATATATATATACTCCTGGAAATTGAAATAAGAACACCGTGAATTCATTGTCCCAGGAAGGGGAAACTTTATTGACACATTCCTGGGGTCAGATACATCACATGATCACACTGACAGAACCACAGGCACATAGACACAGGCAACAGAGCATGCACAATGTCGGCACTAGTACAGTGTATATCCACCTTTCGCAGCAATGCACGCTGCTATTCTCCCATGGAGACGATCGTAGAGATACTGGATGTAGTCCTGTGGAACGGCTTGCCATGCCATTTCCACCTGGCGCCTCAGTTGGACCAGCGTTCGTGCTGGACGTGCAGACCGTGTGAGACGACGCTTCATCCAGTCCCAAACATGCTCAATGGGGGACAGATCCGGAGATCTTGCTGGCCAGGGTAGTTGACTTACACCTTCTAGAGCACGTTGGGTGGCACGGGATACATGCGGACGTGCATTGTCCTGTTGGAACAGCAAGTTCCCTTGCCGGTCTAGAAATGGTAGAACGATGGGTTCGATGACGGTTTGGATGTACCGTGCACTATTCAGTGTCCCCTCGACGATCACCAGTGGTGTACGGCCAGTGTAGGAGATCGCTCCCCACACCATGATGCCGGGTGTTGGCCCTGTGTGCCTCGGTCGTATGCAGTCCTGATTGTGGCGCTCACCTGCACGGCGCCAAACACGCATACGACCATCATTGGCACCAAGGCAGAAGCGACTCTCATCGCTGAAGACGACACGTCTCCATTCGTCCCTCCATTCACGCCTGTCGCGACACCACTGGAGGCGGGCTGCACGATGTTGGGGCGTGACCGGAAGACGGCCTAACGGTGTGCGGGACCGTAGCCCAGCTTCATGGAGACGGTTGCGAACGGTCCTCGCCGATACCCCAGGAGCAACAGTGTCCCTAATTGGCTGGGAAGTGGCGGTGCTGTCCCCTACGGCACTGCGTAGGATCCTACGGTCTTGGCGTGCATCCGTGCGTCGCTGCGGTCCTGTCCCAGGTCGACGGGCACGTGCACCTTCCGCCGACCACTGGCGACAACATCGATGTACTGTGGAGACCTCACGCCACACGTGTTGAGCAATTCGGCGGTACGTCCACCCGGCCTCCCGCATGCCCACTATACGCCCTCGCTCAAAGTCCGTCAACTGCACATACGGTTCACGTCCACGCTGTCGCGGCATGCTACCAGTGTTAAAGACTGCGATGGAGCTCCGTATGCCACGGCAAACTGGCTGACACTGACGGCGGCGGTGCACAAATGCTGGGCAGCTAGCGCCATTCGACGGCCAACACTGCGGTTCCTTGTGTGTCTGCTGTGCCGTGCGTGTGATCATTGCTTGTACAGCCCTCTCGCAGTGTCCAGAGCAAGTATGGTGGGTCTGACACACCGGTGTCAATGTGTTCTTTTTTCCATTTCCAGGAGTGTATATATATAGCAATAATAATAAGAGTTACATAAATAAATTAATAGAAGTCAATATATATATATATATATACATATAAAAATAGCAATAATAATGAAATTTACATAAATAAATTAATAGAATTCAATATATATATATATATATATATATATATATATATATATATATATATATATATAGCAATAATAATAAAAGTTACATAAATAAATGAATAGAAATCAATAGAAATTAATAGAAATCAATTATTTTCAATTGATGCCCAAATTCTAGATTTGTATAGTTTGTCTCCTTTGACTCCGTTTTAACATGAACTTACTTCCTTATAGTAAGGATCCTCACACTCCTGTTAGGTGCTTCTTCTTCCGACGCCATAAAACTTTCCATTCTTCGTGAGCGTGCCGGTAATGTAATTTTCATTTATTGGACTTCTTCGCCGGTGGCAGGCTGCGTACGTGACGTGAAATTTTCGTGGTGCGCGGAAGAAAATAGAAAGGCCTCATATTTTTGAACTGAGAACAATTATTATTCAGATACCGTGAAAGCTACTACACACATCTATGCATCTCATATTTAAACACGTCCTCTCTCCACGAGAACTCAAGACATAGTCTCTTTATTAACAAAAAAAAAAAAATGAATTGAATTTTTTATCATTTGTTGTGCGCCTTCCGGCGTAGCAAAATACATCTTTAACGGCGCTTACGGCGGCCGCGCTAATGATTATTATCATTGGTTTTAAATTTTTGTCGTAGCTTGTTGGGGCTTTTCCTTATTTACCTATACAGTATGTTTCAAGTAATTGACATCATTTATTTGCACCTTCACTTCGGGTGCAGTAGCGGGTACTCCGTAATACAATCCATCGTAAGCATTCATGTGTTTCACCCCGAGAACGGGCTGCGCCGGTCAACAGGAAAGCCTTTTTATATTAACCGCACAGAATTGTTATAGGCGCGCATGACAGCTGATAAAACTTATTTATTCGCTTTGTCAGGGCCATATTCAGAATCTATAAACTCCAAGGCTCAACCTGTGATGCGGACGCAACCTGGGGAAATTTTGTGGTAACCCACAAAAATTGAATTTAGAGCAATTTCGCGTAAACAGGCTGTAACGCCGCATTTAAGGTTGTTCTCTCCTCTACGCAGGATACAATGCTGTAAAATGTACTCATATCCTTCCGCATTTAGCGTTTTCTTAAGTGCAATAAGGGAGTACATTCTAGCTACAAAATCACCCCCATACAGTAACACCACCTCCTCTGTACTTCACTGTTGCGAGTACACGTACCGACCGAGGTGGCGCAGTGGTTCGGGAGGACAACGGTTCAAACCCGCGTCCGGCCGTCCTGATTTAGGTTTTCTGTGATTTTCCTAAATCACTTCAGGCAAATGCCTGGATGGTTTCTTTGAAAGAGCACGGCCGACTTCCTTCCCCATCCTTCCCTAATCCAATGGAACCGATGACCTCGCTGTTTGGGCCCCTCTCCCGAATCAACTAATCAACCAACCAACCAACCAACGACTACACATGATGGCAGGCAATGTTCACCAGGAATTCACGAAACCCAAACTCTCACAAGGAGTTGTCACAGAGTACAGCGTGATTCATGACTCCAAATCACTAGTTTCCAGTTATCCATCTTAACACCACCTCAAGGGTCACTTGGCACTGATTACGGAAATGTGTGGCTTATGAGGAGCTGCTCGATTTTACTGTAAAATTTTTGATTTTTATAATTGTAAAAAATCAGATGGACTGAAATCGTTAAGGTACTTAGCAAAATTTATTAACACCGCTATAAAGAATTACATTTTATAAAAAGAGAACAAGAGGTCAGTTTCTCGTCCACGTAAAATCAGTATTCACATTTTGAAAATAACATGTTGTAAGTGCACTATCTGATCAAAATTAATCCGGAAACCTACTAGTGAACATTAATGAGGGGTGTCCCCTACCTACGCCTTTGTAACTGTGTGAACCCTGCTGGGAAAACTTTTAATGGGATGTCTGAATGTCTGTGGAGGAATGAATGGTAGCCCATTCTTCCCCAAGAGTCGTAACCAGAGACAGTACTGATGTTAGACGCTGTGTCTGGAGAGAAATGGACGTTCTAACTCATCCCAGATGTGTTCAACAGGGTTCAGATCGGCACTCTGGACAGGTCAGTCCGTTCCAGAAATGTTAATGCTCACAAACCGCTGCCTCACAGATAAAAGAATGAAATGATCCTATGCCATTGTTGGCTGGTAAGCCCCACCTGGGGAAGTCCTGCCGCTGAGTGCAAGTCTTATTTCAGTCGACGCCACATTGGGTGCTGGTCATGAGGATGAAATGATAATGAGGACAACATAACACCCAGTCCACGAGCAGAGAAAATCTCCAACCTGGCCGGGAATCGAACCCCGACGCACTTCATTGGAGGCAAGCACCTTACCACTCAGCTAAGCAGGCGGACTGCCTCACAGATGCTGCTTTATGACGGCGTGCTTTGCCATTCTGATACAATCAGTCATTGTCTCCGAACTTTTCCTCTCCTGCGCCGAGAACGTAATGCAGTAAAATGTGTCCATATCCCTCTGCATTTAGCGTTTTCTTAATGCAATAAGGAGACACTCTAACCACGAAAACACCTCCACACAGAAACATCTCCTCCGTGGCAGGTAACGTTCTCCGCACATCCACCAGACCCCGTCTCTTCCATAGGATTGGCACTGGGTATAGCGGGTTTCATCTCCCCAAATCACTCGTTTCAAGACAACATCGCTCTTTACACCACCTCAAACGTTGCTGAGAACTGGCTACACAAATATGCGGCTCACGAGGGGCTGCTCGACTATTATAACCCACTCTTTTGAACTTCCTAGACAGGGTAATTGCGCTAGCTGGACTACTGATAGCACTTTGGAACTCATAAGTAACTCCTTCTGCAGATTTCAGGCGACTTTTTTCAATGACCCTCCACAATGCTCGACGCTCCTTATCTCTCAGTAAATGAGTTCTACATGGTCCCAGTATAGCTATAATTGTTCCTTAGCATTTCCTCACCATTAACAGTCGACTTCGGCAGCTTTAGAACCATTGATACGTCTCTGATAGACATCCAAAGAGTAGTTCACGTTCGAATTCACGGCGCTCTACTGATTGACCCATTCTGCTGTTAAACCTAGTCCACACCAGGACTCAACGTTGCGCGTTTTTGTTGCACATTTGAATCGGCTCCGCTGAGATTCCGACCCAACACATGTTCCCATGTCCCCGGAGTATTTTGCGGGTCCATAGTGATACAGTATTTGAATTCCATCGAAAGGGGATTCTCTGAAATAATGTTGCGTAATGTCGTAGTTTGGCACATAGCCATCGGTGTTATCCTCGGCGCCTGACATCGTTGTCTTTTAGATTTTCCTTCTTGTGGATCACTTAAACTATTATGAAAGTAATTGAAGATTTCAAATGATCAGCTGCTTGTGGGACACCACACATATCGAATGCAGAAACCCCGACAAACGAAGATAGGCATTAAAATGTTTGTCGGAAAAGTTTGGCGTTTCAGTAGCGGAAATGGAGAAAAAATCGGACTTGAAAGCGTTTCGGCGAGAACGGAAGAAATTAAGAGGAAAGTAGGAAGAGTGTGATTCCTCCTAAAATATTGTAACCGCCCTGTTCAATTGTTAGAAGCTTAGTCAGCTGGTGTCGTAATTTTGAAATGAGAGTTCGTATGAATGTTGCGTAATAAATATTTCGAATTAAGCACCATTGCGACACAGGTAAAGGTCAATTGTGGACACTAATCTACTGAATATTAAAAGTAATGATATTAAGGAATGACTACACAAAATAATAGGGCACGTACATTCGCGAGTGAGTGGTTCAAAATAAGAATTAATACTGTACGGGAAATGGGTAATAAGTATAATTACGTCGGTACAAATTCAGTTGTATGCGAACGTACAATCGGGATAGAGGCACGTACGTTCTAAGTACTACCATTCCCTGTGGCCCAGGTAAAAAGAATTGTGATTAAAATGCATTTATTCATCTAAGAAAGAAAACTACCGGACTTCCTAATTAAATGAAAAGAAAGACTGCAGGTTCTGAATGACGCGGCAAATAGGCCTATGACCTAAATATTGAAACTGACATTGGCGGCTACGAAGGGAAAGAAATGAACGCATTCACGAACCTCTATTGTTGAGCAGTGCCGACGTGAAGATCGTCGCCTCCATCTAAATTCTCCATATAAAATTAAAACGATAATAATCTGCCAGAATTACAAGACTTGGGATCCATGGTATCGTGCGAAAGTCGTTCTGTTTCGAAACTGCTTTCATTGTATAACACAATTTCACTTTAAAATTATACAGCACGTCTTATCATCAGGACATGAGAACAACAAAGGTTAACTAATACTAAAACTAATAAAGAAGAGCGTAAAGTTTCTTTTGTCAGTCAGTGATAAATACTTTTCAAGTGGATCTTTGGTATGAGAGTCGAATAATTATCTATACATTTATCAATAAGAAAAAATTATTACGTTTATTTATATTGCCCCCTTGGGTGAATTGTCCGAAGAATTGTCAAATTCCGGGCAATGAGCCCAACCACATTACACACTGGTAGTTCTTTTACTCCTTTACACACGTACTTGAATTGCACTGTCCGTGTCTTTTAAGGGATTTCTCATCACCATTTTGCTTGTATAGTTCTGGTGCCAGCCCTGGCCCTCAACAATGAAAACAAAATATATACACTAGGGTACACCAAATATACATTAACTTACATACTACAAACAAAAATTCCTGCGTCGTCCTTCACATCAAATACATAAATATTACATTACGTTTTATACAAGTCCATAGTTCAGTTCTTTACGATTGGTTTGTAGCGTCATAGTTCCTTCATACAAATAACATTTTCAGTAGCATGTTGACAATAAAATAAAACTTCACATTCTTTTCTATGATTCTAAAATTATATTTTTGCTGAAAATAAGAAAGTTTGACAAGAAAGCCGTGTATTTTGGTGTGTCGATCCAGGCGTAGGGTTAGCAAGGGTATCTGGAGTGGCAAGTGTGATAAATTCTTCCTCATGTTCCCCACTGCCTCTTTTTACCAGGATCTATTTGATAACGTCCCATATGTCTCCTTTCCTGTTTTTATAGTTGTGTCATCATGGGCAAGATAAACATGTAACAAATAAAATTCACAGGGATTAGTACTTAGTCTAACTTGACACTAACGTATACATAAACATAGGTGCTGTTCTGCCTTAAGTTCAGTGAACATGGGTGTCGTTTTTATTTCGTAACGTGGGACGTAGATCATGAGCTGTAGTGGTAAGATTTTATTTAGTGGATCAGGAAATCGTGTCTCTACATCCCTCTGCACCATGGTGAGCGTCCATTTGAAGGTAGATTTTGCTTCCCATTCAAATTGTCCTGCTGCTGCACGCCGTCAGTCAATAATGCGTCAGTCACAAGTAACCACACATCCAACAATTAGTCTGACAGCACGCTACGCACCGTTTTGGAGTCCAGTAGCCCTGCACCCACCGCCGGGTAGCAATGCATCACGTGACGGTCAATCCACCTGTACGAAAAGTTTTGTGCAGTGTTCGAGCATTTACGAAACTACTGCACCTGCTTCAACTCATCGTACACTTCGCGTGTGAGGAGGGACCATAGCGCACCTCCTACGTTCACTGCACGAAGGTAAGTACTGCATTTTATTATTTAGCTTGCCAACGGGGCACTGTCCTATAATTTTCATAAACACCCGTACCGTAGCAGGCTTCCTCGATTAACCAAGTCTCCTTTATTTCGAAGTAGAAGGCTCGTGGGTTAAAACTTGTTCTCACTTGTCTCTACGCGTATAACTCACATGTCACTGAATAAATCACTGTCACTGGATAGCTCACAGTCATTGCGTAACTATACACTCGCCCATTCATTTTTACCGTAAAAAAAAACTATCATTCGTGAGACCACTGTTTGATTTTTAGTAGTTTATGCCCACGATCGTTATTTGCTCCTGTATTCTCTCTCAAAACTTTATTGGTGTACATATTGCTCACAATATTTCATTGCACAAGTTGGTAGTGCGGCGGGACGGGTTATAAATGTTTGCTCGTTCGTCGTACTGATCACTGCCCAAGTTCCACCTACCTCACAAGGGAACCTCCCCATCGCACCCCCCTCAGATTTAGTTATAAGTTGGCACAGTGGATAGGCCTTGATAAACTGAACACTGATCAATTGAGAAAACAGGAAGAAGTTTTGTGGAACTGTGAAAAAATAAGCAAAATATACAAACTGAGTAGTCCATGGGCCACATAGGCAACATCATGCACAATGTGAGCTACCCTCGAGTGAAAATTTTACTTGATTTATTTTTGCATAGTTATTATCTGTCCGTTCGTTCATTGACGTCTCTGTTCACTGTATTAAGTTTAGTGTCTGTGTTTTGCGACCGCATCGCAAAACCGTGCGATTAGTAGACGAAAGGACGTGCCTCTCCAGTGGGAACCGAAAACATTTGATCGCAAGGTCATAGGTCAACCGATTCCTCCACAGGAAAACACATCTGATATATTCTATACGACACTGGTGACGGCATGTGCACCACATGACAGGAATATGTTGTCGACCCACCTAACTTGTGCACTTGGCGATTCTTCTACCTTGCCCGATTTCGGTTTTCTTGTGGATGTGATTATCACTCCCAAAAAAGTGATGAAAACATAAGAGTTTGTCACATAAACCGAAAATAAAAATTATCACTCAATGGAAGATTTGAACCAAGGACCTTTCATTCCGCAGCTGCTCACGTTACCACGAGACCATGACGTTCCTGTTATCCTGTTGTCCTAGATGTTAGATATGTTCCCATGAACTACTCAGTTTGTATATTTTGCTTATTTTTTCACAGTTCCACACAACTTCTTCCTGTTTTCTCAATTGATCTGTGTTCAGTTTTTCAAGGCCTATCCACTGTGCCAACTTATAACTAAATCTGAGGGGGGTGCGATGGGGAGGTTCCCTTGTCAGTAAGGCGGCAGATCACCAGCCCGTTTCTCTGCATACATACGTACTGCGCTGACGACGTAAAAGCAGCATTGAAGCAAACGCCGTCAATACTTATCTTGCAAAGTAAACTCTGGTAGCAAGCTATCATGTAAATTCTTATGATACTTTTCGGGCGGAAAGTGATTGCTTCATTCTCTCAGTAAAATGTCAAAATTCTGGAATGAGCCTTTATTCCATTTCAGTTCAAAAAGAAAAAAAATGCCTGCCATCAGCCCACATGTAATTAGCGAACAACATCACTGTCATCAGTTCAAAGTTCATGCAACCCAGTACACATGCAAGGCAGCCAGAAATGTACTTAAGTCCAACCCGAAGAATTACACGATTTCACAGTCCATACTCCGCTACTATATCTGTGTTTCACATTCAGTCCTTTTCAGTGGATTTCCATTAAAGAAAATTTCTCGCCAAATAATCCATATACGGATACGAAACATGCCACGCGGAATTTTACAAAGGCCGAAAGTTCACAGGCGTTCATCTTTCCAACAAAAAAATTCTAGAACTTCCAAGTTAATAAAACTGTCCCTAAATGCAGCTGCTTCTACGGCAACACAATCTGGACGCGAAATTGCAATAACTTCTTCATTTTACACATTATGCAAACGGAAACGCTCAACATGACCTACGCGCTCAATAGCTACCCAGCGACTCCTTACTAGACTTGGCCACTGTTTGTATGTTTCGATACAGTGTATCGATACGTGGAACTGTTTCAGTGTTTCGGTACGGCTGTGGTTCACTGTTTCGAAACAGTGGTGTTTCATTCCGCCCCTGTCTCGGATAACCGGACCAGATACGATCTCGAGCCAGACACAGAAACTGAATCGTTGTTTCAAAATAAGGTTGTTTCAGTCCACCTGTGCTTAGAACGGACTAATTGTATCGAAACAACGATGTTTCATTCCGCTGTGTCGGACGAGATTCGGGCTCGGCACAGGTACTGAAACACAACATACCCCTTCATGAAACACTGCAAAGAGTGTCGAAATCTTTTTGACAAGCAATAGCATGAAGCTTAAGATATCCGAAAATAAAGCTCCGTTTCTAGCTGACTGTCCTATTCCGAAATGGCGTAACATCTGCTTTATAAACACTAACCAAACAATAAAACAACGCATAAATCAAAATAATAAATATGTAAAAATCATTCAGTTAAATTACACTTTTTATAACATACGCTTCTCTGTTCATGTACAGTAATCATATTAAGAAACGCAAGTAAGCCTACAACATTTTGTATAAAAAAAGGCGTAGAGTGACAGCTATTAGACATACACATATATTTGATGTAGGTATAATTGCAAGAAATCTGTTTGACATATCACTAATAGTGATAATTGTATAATTGCAAGAAATCTGTTTGACATATCACTGATAGTGTAATGGTGAACGGGAAGTGCTGGGAAGCATGGTGAATTTATAGTAACGGTTCGAAACACCTTGCAAGACAAAATTTTTTTCTGTTATATTTTGTTATTTATTCGAATTATTTGGCGTTATTTGTGAGTCTGTGCCTATTATCCAAAATGATTCCCTTTGTGTGGATGGATTTTAGCAGGATGGGTATATTACCCATACTAACGTAATGTGGGAACCCCAGTAGCATATCCGTTGTTTCTGCAGTTTGCTTCCATCTCCAGTTCCGTTTGTGGTGGTTCTTCTGTCTTCAGCTATGGCTGTCCTCAGCCAATTGAAAAGTATGAAAGTCACACGACACGAAAGCAGCGCATTTGCTGCACGAAATACGAAACTCCCAAGACGCCTAAGTGGTAGTATCATACTTTCTGCGATATGATTAGCGCTCTCGCACCTCATTTGTGTTTATATGGACATACTTATACAGTAGACATTCAAGATGATAAAATGTGTAGGTTTATTAGATTACAAAACACAAACTGTTTCACTGTTTCGAAACAGCGTATCGGAACATTACATTGTACTGTTTCATTTGTTTCGAAACAGTTACGTGTTTCAGTTTGCACATCTCTACTCCTTACTGGTTCTTCCACAGCCTGTAACTACCTTGTAGTGCGCGGGAACTGCTGGTCAAAATGACCAGCCAATCAGAACAATCGTTTGAGATCATTCTCTCGCCAAAACTGTCCTACGCCAATCACTATTCCCAGTTGCACTGACGACATTTCTATATGCAAATATTAATATAATATTTAACAAAACCAAACGAAAAGAAAACTAATCTGGGAATTTATTTAGAACACTATTACTCTGCAAACGGCTATTTGGCTGCCTTCTTACAAAAGCAAGTACTCTTAGACATACATCATCATCAATGAGGGGAAAAAACAACTTTGCCACTACACAGTTACGTAATGTGGTACAATATACAATACAGAATTTCTACATATGTTCTACTTACACACTCTCACTCATTCACATACATTCCACAACAACAAAACAAATAGATATTAATCAAATAATAATCTTTTCAGGATTTTATATTACGAAAATGAAAAGTAGTTAACTTTTTTAATATGAAAATCCAAATAAATTGACGTGTCATTTGGTGAACTCCAGTAATGATTTCAAATGATACTGAGAGATAAACTGTTAATATTCCTAACCGAGTTTTTTAGTCTAAGTCTCGGTTTTGGGTGTTTTAGATAATTTCCTCTGACTCTGAAACTATGACAGATAGAAGGCCGAAATGTTTATGTCATATTCTCTTGAATAACAAAAGGCAGTGTATCGACTTTAAACAATGTTAAATAATATGTAATATAGTTTATATAGATTCTTAAGGGTTTGAATATTCAGTCACTCGAAGTGACGCAGATACCGCTTCCCACAGTTAGCATAGCGACAGGTGCAAATGAGTCATTGCTAAGACGCAACTGTCTCTTTCACAGCCAACGGCTCCCAATGCTACGGACTGTTCTGCCAAGTAGCTTACTACAACAAAGTTACCGCGTATTGACTCGCGACGTCACAGTAGGTGAATGCTTTCACAGTAGTGCTTTAGAACTACAGTTCGCGATCGCGATACTATCTTGCATCTCACAGGGTATAAGAGAACACGTTTTCGAGAACCACAGCACTTCCCTAACTCAAGATTGTGCTACAAACGCAATTAAACATGGAAAGGATGGTACAAAAAATTAATGCACCAAAAATGCTTATAGAAATTGTCTCCAAATGAGGCAAAATCTGCTCATTAACTAAAAATATATCTGCAAGTTACTGTGGGGGGGGATTTTATCTTTACATCACCCAACACTGTAACAACGCACGGTACACACAACAAAAACAAGTAGAATGAAATAAAAACCCATAAATAAATCGCTATACCTAAATTCAGACATACAAATAGAAAATTAAAATGCTAGATAGTACAAACAACAGACGTAATGAAGCTTGGCTGCTGCACGCTATACTGCTTCCTACATCTGTGTCTGTGTTTGTCCATGTTTTCATGTTCGTGTGTTCATCATTGTATCACTGGTGACCTTAGTCACTCCTTACTTTACTTCTTTCACAAAATATCTTCAACTCAAACATAAGAGAAAATCATGGTATATATTCCTCTAAAGTCAATGTAGATTCTTAGTACGTTCATGTTGAAGAAAAGACAAATTATCAAAAACCTCTGGTGTTAATGAGCGTAAAACTTCTCAGTGTCCTTGGTAATATTTTATAACGTCGATCGTAAGTCGTAGTGACATTAGTGTAACTTCGTTGCTTCTCATCGCTGGTTGAAGTCTCGTAGCATCTCGAAGAACGCCACCTGTAAGGAATTACATATTCTTTTTTTTATTGTAAGAGACGGTGTTAAGTTTGCCTCATATAACTTTTACAAATCGTACCTCAACAGCGTATTTGCACTGTAACGTGTGTATAAAGATGAAAAATTATTTGTATTTCAGTAAGATCACACAGTAACAGGAGAAGATAACTCGGATTCTGGAAAACGTTGGAGAATATAACAATATCGAAGATCAGTGGGAAGCGATAAAAAAAAAACAAAAAAAAACGGTGGAGACATCGGCAAGAGAGATATTTGGAATTGTGACAAGACAAGTGAGATTATCATGGTTTGATACTGAATGCGAAATAGTAACTGAAGAAAAGAACAAAGCGTATAGAAAGACACGGCGATCACACTGTACGAGGAATATAGTAGAAGAATACAAAGAAAAACGGAGGATTGAAAAGAGGACTCACCAAAGAAAAAAAAGGGAATGGATGAAAGCAAGTGTCAAAGATATGGAGCTCATGATAAGCAAAAATGAAATAAGAAAATTCTATTGAGGGGTGAATGCGGCATGGAAGCCTTTTGGTAGTAAAACAAGCTTAATAAAAGATGAGACAGGGAATATAATAAGTGAAGAGAAGGGAATATGCGAAAATGGGGCAAGTATTTTGATAGCCTCCTCAACCCTACTATAACTATACCAGGGAATCCAACAGAAACGAATGGTGAAGAGGGCCCAGACAACAACATTACCCCACCAAATATAGAATAAGTGAACACTGCCATGAAGAAATTGAAAAACAACAAGGCGGCAGGGACAGATGGTATTCCAGAAGAACTGTTTAAGCAAGGAGGAAGAGAGCTGGAACGAAGCCTTCTGAAAATGGTCACCAGAATATGGAAAGAGGAGAAAATGCTTCAACAATGGAAAGAGGGTGGGGCCGTACCAATGCGGATTCCTTCCCAGGAAGTCAACTATAGATCAAATATTAACCTTAAGACAAATAATGGAAAAAACAAACGAATACGGGGTTGGCACGCATCACCTCTTTATAGATTTCAAAGCAGCTTATGATAGCAGAAATAGAGAGCAGTATATCAAGCTTACCTTTAAGTTTTTCTTTTGCCGATCAGTTTTCTTGATAGTAGGTTTAACGTTTAACGTTCCAAGAGTTCCTCCTTTCCTAAATTATTTTATAGGATAAATATTTGTGAATTTTATGGACTGATTTCGGTAATAATTTTCTTATCTGGTACGCAGTTGGCTTAACATGTAACGGGAACAAATGGTTATAGTCGCAATAATGGATGGAAACAATTACTTAAATATATCAACTTAAAATTTGTACTTATTTTTTCTGAAACAAAGATTGCACACTCGGTCGCCATTGTAACAACCCTGTTAAAATTGTTAGAAGCTTAGTCAGCCGGTGTCGTAATTTTGAAATGAGAGAGTGTATGAATGTTGCGTAATAAATATTTCGCGTGAAGCGCCGTTGCACACAGGCAAAGGTCAGTTGTGGAAACTAATCTACTGAATATTAAAAGTAATGATATTAAGGAATGACTACACAACATAAGAGGGCACGTACATTCGCGAGTGAGTGGTTCAAAATAAGAATTAATACTGTAAGGGAAATGGGTCGTAAGTATAATTACGTCGGTAGACACTCAGTTGTATGCGAAAGTACGATCGAGATAGAGGCATGTACGTTGTAAGTACTTTCATTCCCCGTGGCCTCGGTAAAAAGTATTGTGATTAAAATGCATTTATTCATCTAAGAAAGAAAATTATCGGACTTCCTAATTAAATGAAAAGAAAGAGTGCAGGTTCTGAATGTCGCGGAAAATAGGCCTATGACCTACATATTGAAAGTGACGGTTGCGAAGGGAAAGAGATGAACACATTCACGTACCTCTATTGTCGAGCAGCGCCGACGTGAAGATCGTCTCCATCTAAATTCTCCATATAAAATTAAAATAATACTAATCTTCCAGAGTTACAGGGCCTGGGATCCATGGTATCGTAAGTGAGAAAGTCGTTCTGTTTCGAAATTGCTTTCATTGTCTTACACAATTTCTCTTTAATATTACACAGCACGTCTTATCATCAGGACATGAGAAGATCGAAAGGTAACTAATACTAAACTAATAAACGAAGAGTGTAAAGCTTCTTTTGTCAGTCAGTGATAAATACTTTTCAAGTGGATCTTTAGTGTGAGAGTCGAATAATTTATCTATACATTTATCAATAAAAAAAATTATTAATTTCCTTTACAATATGTCCATGATTCGGGTATGAACCATACTGATCAAGCAATGACGCGAGATATTTCATTCCACCATTTTTTCTCTTCACAACTTGGACATTCCCCTCCGTACGATAATCAGTCTCTAGATAGCAGTAACGATATCATTTTTCCATCTCTCAATTCTAAAAGCGGTCCTTGCGCTGAGTATGAGAAGTTTTCCACGTACTTTGATGCACGAGTTCAAAACGCTGATGATGACTTCACACACTTCTGGGGCAAACAAAGATGTGATTTTCTTAGAAATCTTGAAAGTATACATGAGACTTGTAAAGGAATCGCCACTGGTAAGGTATATAAAGGGTAGTTGCAAACCTCATAATTGGTGAAATCGAAATTCTAAAATTTCTACCAGTCGTAGAAGATGTTCAAAGTCACTGGCTGTCATAACAAACCCATTGCCATCTTCCAGTTTTAATACTTAGATCATGGAACGGTTCGTTGGTAACACTGAATTGCTTCCGTATCCACCACTTTTTCCGTTTTGTGTATTTCGATTTTAGTCAGATCTAAAAGCGAAACAGAGGCCAACGTAGGCTAGTTCCCGAAGCATTTAGAGCAGAATTGCCCCTTGTAGTGTGGATAATAGTGATGGGGAGCTCGTGAATGTGTCGTTCAAATGAACGCTTCACTCCATTGAAGTGTGAACTAACTACTAAATTACAATGAACTGGTACTTCAAACTCTTCACAGATAGCACACTCCAAACTTTTTTTCTAGTTCACTCACTCTCTTCCCCTCTTCCTCACCAACTACATCGACGCTACGTCACTCATCTTCCCTTCCCTTTAGTCCTCCCTCTACTCACTACTGCCTGTCGACGAATCGCGCGGTGTTTGTGGGGAACGACAGGTTTAGGAAGGGTTGGGGAGCTGCTTCCTGCAGTGCTGACATCATTACCCGTGACTATTTGTGCAGTTCAGTTATTCTTCGCGTCTACGGGTAGCCTACCGTTGGCAGCGCTTGCAGACAAATGAATATTAAAGATACAAACGAAGAGGCTGGCTGTGTGAGCACGCACAGCCAACATGAAAATAAAAGGTTTGTTAATAACACTGAAAGAGGGATTTTACCTGAAATCGTACCAATGACTACAGGTGACAGTTTACGTTTTGAATCTGGAAGGTTATTATTCTCAACAAAAATAAAATCTACAGGAAAACTTCTCAATAATTACTTAAAGTAGGTATATAGACTTTGTGACAGTGGTAAACATACTCATTCCATTTTGGATTAAATTTTTAAAGGAGCATAAAATTGGACTGCATTTCGTTGGTAGTCCTAGTTTTCAGTCCACGAATACAACAAATAATGTTTCATTTGGGCGCTTCGTGAGAAAATGTCGAGCAAGATTAAACCCAGCTAGCACTCAAGCTTATTTCAAGGTGGATATTGAGTTTAGGTTCAGTTGAAAATTCAAGATTGAAAAATCAACCTGTTACACAGCTTGTTTCAAGGTGGGTATTGAGTTTAGGTTCAGTTGAAAATTCAAGATTGAAAAATCAACCTGTTACACAGTTTACATCAAGCTGTAAAAATTTAGCTTGAATTAAAATAATTTTCCCAAGCTTGAAATAAACTGTAATTTCCCTGGAAGGCTGTACAGCAGATGCGCGCGCAGCATAGTTTCCATAGACGTCCACGGGAAGCACCACAAGCGTTTATAAGCCGTGACGTAAGGGTGTTGTGTGTGACGTCATGACGACGCGGAGTTTGGTTTTAGTATGGCTGTCTCCAGTTCTGTTTTATCTTATTTTATTTACTTTTCTGAGCCTTGCTATGTTTACAGCCATTTTACCTTTGTGACGCGCGTTAATGGTTGTGGTTTGTTGACAAGTTTGTTTTATACTAGAAAACAGTTCGGTACGTTAATGTTACAAATGTTAAATATTACGTAACGTAAAGTTACGTTTACGGCCATTTTACCTTTGTGACGCGCGTTAATGGTTGTGGTTTGTTGACAAGTTTGTTTTATACTAGAAAACAGTTCGGTACGTTAATGTTACAAATGTTAAATATTACGTAACGTGAAGGAATACCATATTCTTTTACGTAGAAAAATTGAGCCTCGATAAAAGTGAAATGGATTACCAGCTAAGAATACGTATTACAAGTTGTTGAGCAAAAAGAGGTCATTTTAAACTAACTCTCTAATACGTGGCACAAATAAATTAAAACTACTTCATAATTTTTTCACACCATTTCCATTCTGATATTTATTTAATTAATTAGGTTCAATAAATTCAGATTAATATTTATATAGCTTAAAACAAGCTGTAAATACCAGGCTGTATTCCACGTGTGTAGATACAGCTGGAGCCAAGCTTGATAAGTCAAGCTTGAAATATAGCTTGAACTCTGCCAACTTTGATGTTTGTTTCAAGCTTGAATCCAGCTAACAGGCCTGAATATTCCAGCTTTGATCAAGCTTATATACTTGAACTTTACAGCTGGAAACAAGTTTGAAACCGGCTTACTGTGCTATCTGGGAATGTAATACCTTCTTTATATGTGATAGTATTCTCTGTTTATCTTTCCTTTGTCCCCTTCGACCATGCTCTATTTAACTCAGACGCTGTAAGGGCGTAAAACGTTGCGTGCACGTTACTGCATAGTTCGGCCATCTGGTGGTAAAATTATGAAGTATTACGAAGCTTTATTGTATGAGCGAGGCGAAGCAAGCGTAGCCGCAGCTGAGCGGCAAACTGGGCAACTTCGCCAGGCTTCCATACTTTCATTTATTTATTTATTTATTTATTTATTTATTTGATTAGCCATCCATAGACATTTTGCAATGTATGGATGTTGTCAGTTTGGATACAGTGATTTTTGCAGATACATTGACACTTTTATATGCATTTACAGAGTATACAAATACAATGACATTTATCACTTAAATTACATTCAAACAATTAAATATTCACTTATTGTTTAGAAACAGTGTTCCTGAAAATATAGTTTAAGGGTTTTCTGTAACAGTACATGTTGTTAATTTCTTTGATGTCCTGTGCAGCTTGTTATACATTTACAGAATATACAATACAATGTCATTATGTCACTTAAATTACATTCAAACATTTAAATATTCACTTACTGTGTAAAAACAGTGTTCCTGAAAATACAGTTTAAGAGTTTTTCTGAAACAGTACATGCTGTTAATTTCTTTGATTTCCTGTGGCAGCTTGTTATACAATTTTACACCCTGATACAAGAAACTTTTTTGGGTCTTATGCTTGTTTCTCCTATCTAGATGAAGGCAGTGGCTTGTTCTTGTGCTATAGCTGTGTAAAATGCTGTTTGTACTATAATTCACTATATTTTTCTTTATATATACTATAGTGTGGAACATAAATAAATAGGGAACAGTTAGAATACCAAGTATTTTGAATAGTTCTCTGCAGTGAGCCCACTTACTGCTTTTAGTTATAATTCTCACTGCTCTCTTCTGCACTTTAAAAACTGTTTGTAAGTTGAGTACATTATTTCCCCAGAAAATTATCCCATAGCTTATGACTGAATGTACATAGCTAAAATATACAGTTCTTAGACATTCATCGCTGCATACTGAGGAGAGAACTGTAAGTGCGTAACACGTTGTAGATATCTTTTTTGTGAGTTTTTTAACATGTTCACTCCACCTAAGCTGGCTGTCAATATGCAACCCTAGGAATTTTGTGGTGGACATTTCGTCTACAGAGGTGTTATGTAGCTTTAACTTTAGGGGACTGTTTTTTCTGTTTATTCTAAAGCGTATGCTATTTGTTTTCTTAATATTTAAGGTCACTTTATTCTCTGTAGACCATTTGTAGACATCTTTCAGTGATTCATTACAATTTTCCAACATTTGTGCTGATGTCTCACTGGTGATTATAATATTGCTGTCATCGGCAAACAATATCTTCTCTCCATGTCGGATATATTGTGGAAAGTCATTTATATAAATCAAGAACAACACCGGACCCAGCACACTTCCCTGAGGGACCCCAATATTAATATGCTGTGGATCTGACAGGTGTTTTTCTATGAACTTTGATCTACTGGAGACATGCGAGATCTCTACCCACTGTACTCTATTTTTAAGGTATGAATGGGACCATTTGTTGATTACCCCTCTTACTCCTAGTGCTTCTAACTTAAGTAATAGATTCTGGTGGTCAACTGTATCAAAGGCCTTTGACAGGTCAAGGAATATGCCAGATACATAGTTGCCTTCATCCAGTGCTTCTAGAACCACTTTAGTGAAATGTGCTATTGCCATTTCTGTATCTCTGCCTGGTCTGAAACCAAATTGGTCATTTGAAAGAAGGTTGTATTTGTTTAGATAGCTCATAAGTCTGTTCTTCATTATGGACTCTATTATTTTGGAAAATGATGACAGTAGGGCAATTGGCCTGTAGTTCTCAATGTTTTCTACATCATCTTTTCATGAACGAACTACTTCATTTGAACGCTTCACGGCAAAGAGTGAAATGAATGAAGTAGTTCACGGGAATGAACGAGTTCGACCCATATCTAGTGGATAAGACTCTTTGTTGCGGGGCTTCCCTGAACAGATGTGAGGCATTGAATCGGGGCAGCCCCGCAAAATATATCCGCAACATTATTCCAGAGAGGACTGTGCCTTACAGCCACTCTGCTGCCAACGCAGTACACTCTCTCCTCCTTTTATACTAGCTGATCCCCATTACACGGGAGTGTTCACATGCTTTTCATCAAGTAGTGTCTAAGCAAACAAATTTGTTAGGCAAATATAGACTGCCCAAGGAATTTAACGACCAAATAAAATTTACTGATATTTAACAATCTACATTAAAATGAAAGTCTCAAACAATCTTACTGTCTGACAGCGAGTCCAGATTGTGGTCTCTTTTCGCAATTTTGGGGAAAAATATTTTTTTGAAAAACTTTTGGGAAAATGGGAAACTTCCGGAAATTTTTGGGGAAGAAAATGTCGGTATTGGGGAACTGACGGAGGATTTTATCTGCCTAGCCTTACTACTAATGCCATCTCTGACATTTCAGTTCAAAGAACAGATACCGTACTTAATTTTCTAGATATTCACAAGATGACTTCAAATTAATTGACACCCTTTCTCTTTGTGGGAGACGTTAGGCTCACTGAAGTCATACATGTCCGTGACATCACTATGATGTATACAAATCAAGTTTCGACCGTTTGGGATGTTTATCGGTCTTCGTGGTCGTATCGAATTCTGAGGAGACGCCATATTAGATTGCAACGTTTTGCTTGAAGCTTTTATTGTAGAAGGCTTTAGTATTATAACGTATGTATATGAATATATACTGTTTCAAATGCTGAGCATCTCTCGAAAACGCTTTGACATTTATTATAATTGAATGTAAGGTAATGACAGATCTCCGGTTAAGAACCCTAAGGAGATATAAGTAAAAATCATTGGCAGAGATTTTGTGTGTTGCACTAGCGTAGTGGATAGAACTGTCGGGTTACAAAGTGAGATCTAGGTGGTGCGCTAATGGGTAAATCGATAGAGCAATGAAAAACGCACGGAAAAAGCAAATGTGGCGCCCCTAGAGCAGGTTTTTTAATTATTTTTGTCACGCTGTGTGTTTTCATTTACAAATTAAAAATTTTAGTTTACGTACTACAAATTTTTGGAATGTACGATACTTCTACGGCTCTGAACACAGAAATCCATCTCCTCAAGCTGCCAACACTGATAACAAGTAATCGTTGAAAGGAATAGGTAGGCTTAAGATATTTGGATAAAAGTTACTGAAATGGTATGATGCAGGAGAAATTTTTTGTCTGTTATGGGGGAATTTGGAAAACTCAAACTGGAAATGGTGCTGTCGGATTAATTTGTGTTTACAGTTTATACCAATAAAGCTACTGACTTAGTTTGTATCAGCAGTCCATTGAAAAATTTGGCCGAATAAGCCACTTAAATAAAAAAGACCTTGCCTTTTACGACTGTAAGAGGGTCGATACCACAGTATTAAAACAATTTTTTTTTATTTTAAATTTTCGTGGTTTGAGCCTGTGGCTGCAACGCTGATAGCTTGCCCATAAATGTGATCCTGTGTTTCACGATGACTATCGTAGAAAATAAATGCTACGTTCGTTCCAACTTGACTATATTCCTCGTTCACGATTCCATTATCTGTTGTATCAGTTATTCATCAAGATTCGAAGTTGTGCTTCAATACTTCGGAACGAGTGGTCTGTGCATTGATTACCTTCAGTAACACAAATATACATCTACATACATACTCTGCAATCCACCATACGGTGCATGGCGGAGGGTACCTCGTACCACAACTAGCATCTTCTCTCCCTCTTCCACTCCCAAACAGAACGAGGGAAGAATTACTGCCTTCACGCCTCTGCACGAGCCCTAATCTCTCTTACCTTATCTTTGTGGTCTTTCGGCGAAATATAAGTTGGCGGCAGTAAATTGTATTGCAGCCAGCCTCAAATGCTGGTTCTCTAAATTTCCTCAGTAGCGATTCACGAAAAGAACGCCTCCTTTCCTGTAGAGACTCCTACCCGAATTCCTGAAGCATTTCCGTAACACTCGCGTGATGATCAAACCTACCAGTAACTTATCTAGCAGGCCGCCTCTGAATTGCTTCTATGTCCTCCCTCAATCCGACCTGATAGGGATCCCAAACGCTCGAGCGGTACTCAAGAACAGGTCGTATTAGTGTTTTATAAGCGGTCTCCTTTACAGATGAACCACATCTTCCCAAAATTCTACCAATGAACCGAAAACGACTATCGGCCTTCCCCACAACTGCCATTACATGCTTGTCCCACTCCATATCGCTCTGCAATGTTACGCCCAAATATTTAATCGACGTGACTGTGTTAAGCGCTACACTACTAATGGAGTAGTCAAACATTACGGGATTATTTTTCCTATTCATCTGCATTAATTTAAAAATATGGTTCAAATGGCTCTGAGCACTATGGGACTTAACATCTGAGGTCACCAGTCCCCTAGAACTTAGAACTACTTAAACCTAACTAACCTAAGGACATCACACACATCCATGCCCGAGTCAGGATTCGACCTGCGACCGTAGCGGTCGCGCGGTTCAAGACTGCAGTGCCTATAACCGCTCGACCACCACGGCCGGCCTGCATTAATTTACATTTATCTATATTTAGCTATACTTGCTATTATATTCATTACGGTACTTCATAAAGAATCAGAGTTATTGGAATACCTAATAGTGTATTTCTCGTAATAAAACTGAAGGTGCCACCATTTTCTGTCCACGTAAGCGGAGAGCATTAGGTAATGCATTCCATTTACATTAATGATACTGCGTTGGTTTAACGCTTTCAACAAAATTCAACCATGGAAAAATTTTCATCATGTTACAAATCATCGATGTTGTTAGTTAATGCACAAGGAACACTGTTCACTCGGCTTTACGAACTTGTCGCATCAAAGAAATATACCTCAGATTGAAACATAACACAACTGTTTCCAAACTCACTGGTTCCAGTACCAGATTTGTGCTCTGCATAGTGCTTATTCGAGCGAATTGACTGAAATGTTTGAGAAAGAGCGTGTTCCCCTCGGGACATGGCAACTATAACTTGCTCCTTCGCGAACTCCTGCCGAAGAATCAATCATACGTGTGCCTTTGGCAGCATGTTAGACATCTACCAGTTATTAAAATATAGGCTACTTATCTGTTTAGCGCCGGCCGATGTGGCCATGCGGTTAAAGGCGCTTCAGTCTGGAACCGCGTGACCGCTACGGTCGCAGGTTCGAATCCTGCCTCGGGCATGGATGTGTGTGATGTCCTTAGGTTAGTTAGGTTTAATTAGTTCTAAGTTCTAGGCGACTGATGACCTCAGAAGTTAAGTCGCATAGTGCTCAGAGCCATTTGACCCATTATCTGTTTAGCCGGCGAAGCAAAATACTTGATTGTCAAGCATCACATGTGACGTGGCCAGCCTGCATTTTAAGGAGCTTCGTTTGGCAAATTAATTTATTTGCAGTTGTCTGTATTTGTGGTTGCTAGTATACTTTCTAGGCATCCAGCACCTACCTGCGTTTACAAAAATTATGTACATTCTCTATGGACACAAACACAGCTGCGTGCACAAATGTGACTTAATTACGCCTGCGTGGTAGACAAGCAAGTAAATGCGTAACATCCTTTTTCCGGGTCTGCAAATACGTATTGTGTGTCGGCCTACATAAAGGCTGGAGGTCGAGGAAGCTGGTGCAAGACTCCAACATGACGAGCGTGACATTGGTTGTCCTCGCCGCGGCAGTGGCCAGCTCTGCCGCATTCGACATTTTGCCGAAGGAGCTGGGCAGTTTCCACTTGGGACACGCCGCGTTCCTAGAGGTCTTCGCCACTGAGCAGTCTACTGAGACTGTCGCAGACCAGTACACGCTCTATATCTCTATCTTCAACCCTGCTACGCTGCTGCAGGCAAGATTTATGACATAACTCTTGATATATAAGTTCTATCTTACACTACAGGGTGGTCCATTGGTCGTGACCGGCCCAAATATCTCACGAAATAAGCGTCAAACGACAAAACTACAAAGAACGAAACTTGTCTAGCTTGAAGGCGCTGCCATAGGTCAAACGGATATCAACTGCGTTTGGCGCTGTAATAGTCACAAACATATGGTTCACAATTTTAGACGAACAGTTGGTAACAGGTAGGTTTTTTAAATTAAAATACAGAACGTAGGTACGTTTGAACATTTTATTTCGGTTGTTCCAATGTGATACATGTACCTTTGTGAACTTATCATTTCTGAGAACTCATGTTGTTACAGCGTGATTACCTGGAAATACCACATTAATGCAATAAATGCTCAAAATTATGTCCGTCAACCTCAATGCATGTGCAATACGTGTAACGACATTCCTCTCAACAGCGAGTAGTTCGCCTTCCGTAATGTTCGCACATGCATTGACGCATGTTGTCAGGCGTTGTCGGTGGATCACAATAGCAAATACCCTTCAACTTTCCCCAAAGAAAGAAATCCGGGGACGTCAGATCCGGTGAACGTGCGGGCTATGGTATGGTGCTTCGACGACCAATTCACCTGTCATTAAATATTCTATTCGATAACACTTCAACCGCACGTGAGCTATGTGCCGTACATCCATCATGTTGGAAGTACATCGCCATTCTGTCATGCAGTGAAACATCTTGTAGTAGCATCGGTGGAACATTACGTAGGAAATCAGCATACATTGCACCATTTAGATTGCCATCGATAAAATGGGGACCAATTATCCTTTCTCCCATAATGCCGCACTATACATTAACTCGCCAAGGTCGCTGATGTTCCACTTGTCGCAGCCAAGGTGTATTTTCCGTTGCCCAATAGTGCATATTATGCCGGTTTACGTGAATGACGCTTCGTCGCTAAACCGAACGCGTGCAAAAAATCTGTCATCGTCCCGTAATTTCTCTTGTGCCCAGTGGCAGAACTGTACACGACGTTCAAAGTCGTCGCCATGCAATTCCTGGTGCATAGAAATATGGTACGGGTGCAATCGATGTTGATGTAGCATTCTCAACACCGACGTTTTTGAGATTCCCGATTCTCGCGCAATTTGTCTGCTACTGATGTGCAGATTAGCCGCGACAGCAGCTGAAACACCTACTTGGACATCATCATTTGTTGCAGGTCGTGGTTGACGTTTCACATGTGGCTGACCACTTCCTGTTTCCTTAAATAACGTAACTATCCGGCGAACGGTCCGGACACTTGGATCATGTCGTCCACGATACCGACCAGCAAACATAGCACACGCACGTTGGGCATTTTGATCACAATAGCCATACATCAACACGATATAGACCTTTTCCGCAATTGGTAAACGGTCCATGTTAACACGAGTAATGTATCAAGAAGCAAATACCGTCCGCACTGGCGGAATGTTACGTGATACCACGTACTTATACGTTTGTGATTATTACAGCGCCATCTATCACAAAGCCAAAAAAGTGGTCCAACTAAAACATTCATATTTATTTACGTACTACGCGAATATGTATTAAAAACTGGGGGGTTCCTATTAAAAAAAAACGCAGTTGATATCCGTTTGACCTATGGCAGCGCCATCTAGCGGGCCAACCATGGCGCTATCTGGTTTCCCCCTTCACACTCGGCGAGTTTCGTTCTTTGTAGTTTTTTCGTTTGATGCCTGTTTCTTGAGATATTTGGCCCGGTCACTATCAATGGACCACCCTGTATACACATTAAATAGACACTAATGACCCATTTTACTAAAGATAAAGGGTTGTGACTGTCACTTCTGCACTGGGATTGTCCAGCATACTACAAGGAGCGTCTGGAAAGATCGGCGAATAATAAAGGAAACAAGAGCTAGAAACAAAATATCTTTACTGCTCTTCCGAGTAATCACCGTTAACCAGAAAACACTTGTGATATCGGTAGTAACGCTGTTGGAAACTGTCAGCAAACGCTGCTAGTGGAATTTCTCGAAGCACCATGACCATGGTCATGCGTTGTTGGATATCCGTATGATTAAAGGAGATGAAACCTGGTGTTACCAGTACGATCCGGAGACCAAGCGACAGTCAGTGGCTTGATGTTCATCGTCTTCCCCGCCTTAACAAAATCCAACATTCAGGCGAGGTTGATCGTCTTTTGGACAGTGAGGGCTTGACCCATCACGAATTTCTGCCCGAGGGAGACGGGGGAAAAAAATTAACACCATGCCATTGACGGTCGCTTGGTCTCCAGATCGTATTGGTAGCATCAGCCCTCATCTCCTGTAATGATGCACCTATCCAACAACGCGTGAGCACAGTACTTCGTGCGACCATGCCATTGACGGTCGCTTGGTCTCCAGATCGTATTGGTAGCATCAGCCCTCATCTCCTGTAATGATGCACCTATCCAACAACGCGTGAGCACAGTACTTCGTGCGACTCCACGGAAAGCGTTTGCTGACAGACGGAGCTCCACCAACAGCAGCAGACAGCATTTAGCTAGTATTCCTTCCGGTTCGAGGTGCTACAGTCTGGAACCGCGCGACCGCTACGATCGCAGGTTTGAATCCTGCCTCGGGCATGGATGTGTATGATGTCCTTAGGTTAGTTAGGTTTAAGTAGTTCTAAGTTCTAGGGGACTGATGACCTCAGAAGTTAAGTCCCATAGTGCTCAGAGCCATTTGAACCAAGTATTCCTTCTCTAGCATAAGCGCAGGAAAAATCCCTTTCTACACAATGACAGGGAAAGACTCTGGGAAGAAATGAAGAAAATAGATGTAGAAGACGCATACATTAATGTAATAAAGACAATGTACAAAGGACACAATTGTAGAATTAGAATATCATTGGGGAACTCTGAATACTTCGAAATAAGACAAGGACTTAAACAAGGAAGTTTTCTATCTCCTGTGCTTTTTAATGTTGTGACGGAGGGAATGAATAGGGCAGTTAAAGATATAGTAAAAGAAAAAGACAAAAAGATGATTTTTGCAGATGACATTGTAATATGGGGCGATAAAGAGGTAGATGTACAGTTACAACTTGATGCGTGGAAGAAAATAATGAAAAGGTATGGATTAAAAATAAATAAAGATAAGAGTGAAGTAATGGTATTTGTAAGAAACAAAGGGATCAACGGAAATATTACTTGAATGGAGAACCCCTCAAAGTGGTAGACAGTTTCACTTATTTAGGGAGTGAAATATCTAGTGATGGAAGAATAACCAACGAAATTAATAGGAGGTTACAGAAGGGAGGCAATTTCTACCAAACAATAAAGCACCTGATTTGGAATAAGGAAGTTTCAGAAAAAGCAAAACTCCTTATGTATAAGAGTTATTACTGCCCGATTATCACCTATAGAGGCAAAGCATGGACAATGACAAAAATGGACTGGGGCAGACTGCAAGCAGGGGAAATGAAATTTCTCAGAGCAGTTAAGGGAAAAACAAGAACAGGCGGAGTAAGGAACGTAGATATCAGAAAGGACTTTAAACAAGAAAGTATGAGAGAAGAAATTGAAAAAAAGAGATTAAGATGGTCTGGGTATGTTAAGAGGTGTGTGAGCAGAGACTCCCCAAAATTATGGAAGAACTGAAGATGGATGGAAAAAGACCTAGAGGGCGCCCAAGAACACGGTAGAAAACAGGAGTGAGAATATCTGTGGAAAGAAGAGGTGTGACCTGGCAGCAAGTGGAGGAAGAAAAGTGGTGGGAGGACCGAACCAACTGGAGAGGACTCGTCAGCACCCAGACCCGGTACTAGCTGGTGCGGGATACGGATATAGATAGATAGATAGACACAATGACAAGAATTGTAGCCAATAACCCCTCTTCTTCTGCATCAATGCGGGAAACTTCACTAATTATCGAACGAAGACTGCCCACCAATGGAGCCTCGGGAATTTTACCCTTAAATCCATCGTCTACAGCACAAGAGCAGGAAAACTCTCTCCTTTATAAGAGAACACGACACTGATGATTTATGGGACTCATAATTAGCTATACAAGGTGTGTGTGAAAAAAATAATGTGACTGACTTTTTAACTACCAAATTTTTTATTTTTTTCAAACAATTTCATTTTTTTTCATTTATTTATTCATCCAGAAATCTTGTGTTATTACACATAGATGTAGGATAAGTTACATTTAACATGCTTTGATACATAAATATACTTATTTTGTAGGTATCAAGTTACATGCATAAGCATAGACATTCTTAAGATATACATTTATATAAATTATATGCTGTACATAGCGAATCATAACTTTTTTGGTATGTTACATATAGTCATCAGATAATGATTACAGAGTAAAACTATTTACATTATGTTATCATAAGTGCAGATGAGCCATAACAAGGAACTGTTATATCTGTGAATAGAGTCAAATAACTCAGTTGAAAGTAATATTTTAACACAGGCAGTAAAATACATTACAAAAATTGTTTTAGATTACTATTCATAAATTCTTCCACTGAATAGAAGCAGTGCTTCTGTAGGATTGACTTTATTTTGGATCTGAATCCTTTCTGGCAAGACCTGACATTTTCAGGTAGCTTCTTGTACAGAAGTACTCCCCTGTGCCTTACATTACTGTGCCATTTATGTCGCTGTTGATCAGCTATAAATATGTCATCGGAATGATGAGTATTATGATAGTGAACATCTCTATTTTTTATAAATATATGGAGATTCTCATGAATAAAACACACTGTTTCATGAATATAGATACAAGGCACTGGCAAAATACTGAGCTCCTTAAAGAGATGTTTAGTGGTGGAAGACAGGGGTACTTGTTTCATTGTCTTAATTATTTGCTTCTGCATAATAAATACATTCTTATGGGAGAAGCCCCAAAAAGGAATGCAGTATGTAATTATTGAGTGTACTAATGCAAAGTAGGCACATTTGAGTGGCTCTTTCTCGCTGTATGGGCGGGCACATTCTCAATCCTGATACCATCTATCACAGACGATACCATTTGTGTCGAGTGGAAATTTATATACACTATTTTATCTTCATTTAGGAGAAGTTTGTTTTTGTTCAACCAGTTTACCAGACCACAATTTGTATCAGCAATTGTGGAGTTGAGTTGATGAGGACAGTGATTTGAAAACAGTATATTGGTGTCGTCAGCAAACATTACCGGTAGACCTCCCTGAATGCTTTGGGGCACATCATTGATGAATATTGGAAATAAAAGGGGACCAAGTGTAGAGCCTTGGAGAATACCTTGTCTTACAACTTGCCCCTCTGATTGGGCATTTTCACCAATTTTTGATGTAATCACTACTTTCTGTACTCTGTCTGAGAGATATGACCTAAACGAGTCATTGCAATTTCCCCTTATCCCATAACGTAGTAGTTTCTCCAAAAGTAATTAATGGTTGACAAGATCAAAAGCTTACAATATTGTGCCCTTCAAAGTGGTTCCCTACAGTAGCTATACACTGGTGGTATAGTTGTTCCCAGTCTTGGTAGCAGCGCTGAAAGGCTTCAAGTGTTAGGGCCTTTAACATGTCTGTCGCATTCTCCTGAATGTTCTCCAAGTCCCGAAATGACTTCGTTTTAAGATATTTTTCAATTTCAGGGAAGGAAAAAAAGTCACAAGTACTCAGATCAGGTGAATTGTGAGGGGACGGGGTTAGAACAACAGGAATGCCTTTTGAGGTCAAAAACTCCGTGTGGAAGTGGCCGTGTGAAATGGGGCCTTGTCATTATGCAGCATCCACTCTGACATAAACCTTTCTCACGGTGAAAGTGTTTAACGGATCACACGCCATCCTTATTGTTATTAAACGTTGGTCTGATCTCACAAGAGTACGCACACGTAGAACGTTTACGTCGGTTTTTGAAGTGAATCCGTCACCGAGGTTCATCTTCAACGTGTCATCGGCCTTCCAAAAATAATTTGTGCCAGCAGAAAACCTGTACTCTTGATCAGGAACGTTCCCCGTGGGCCAGTTTCAACAATTCAAAGGTCACACTCGCGGATTGCCCAAGTTGAACACATATTTTGATTGCATGACGCTGCCCTAAATTCCGTTGTGTGCTTCGTAACACACAACTGTATAACTACACTGATGGCGCTCTCAAGAATCACGTCATGGCCGTACAGAACTGAAACTCGGACTCAGCATCTGGAAGGATTAATACATCAGTCTGCTCAAGTCGAACAACACAGCGGTACCAAATCGCTCGTAGTGTCATCAGTCTCATTACTTTTCTCACACACCTCGATGTACTCATATTTTAATGTTTTATTTTAAATCTGTGTAAGAAGTGCACGTAATGTATAAAAATACAATATGTGTCTGAAAAGTTCGGTGAAATGGTCTCAGAAAGAAATAGAAGCCATTACTGGCCTTCAAAGTAGCCACCTCTAGCTACAGCACACTTCTGACATCGGTTGTCAGACTGTTTGCAACTGACAGCAAGCACTTCTTCTGGAATCGATCGAGGTACAATGGTCACACAAAAATAGTTCAAATGGCTCTGAGCACTATGGGACTTAACTTATGAGGTCATCAGTCCCCTAGAACTTAGAACTATTTAAACCTGACTAACCTAAGGACATCACACACATCCATGCCCCAGGCAGGATTCAAACCTGTGACCATAGCGGTTGCACGGTTCCAGACTGTAGCGCCTAGAACCGCTCGGCCACCCGGCCGGCAATGGCCACACATTAATGGATATGCGCATAATTACAGGAGGTGGGATCTGGTGTTACCATTATAATTCAGAGACCAAGCGATAGTCAATGGCACATTGTTCATACAACGTATCATACATTTCCACCCGAGGGAGACGGGGAAAACGATGAACACCATGCTACTGAATGTTATTGACTGTCAGTTGATCTGTGGATCGTATTGGTAGCACCAGGTCTCATCTATAATGGTGTGAGGTCTCATCTGTTATGAAGCGGATATCAAACAATGCGTGAGCATGGTGCTTCGAGCGATTTCAGAAGAAATGCTTCTTGACAGATTCCAACAACTTCACAGCCAATGCCAGAAGTGTGTTGTAGTTAATGGTGATTAGCAGATTTCTTCGAAGTTCCTTACAGGAATTCTGTTTGTAATTCTTTTTTCTCCTATCTTCTGAGATCATTCACCAAACTTTCCAGACCTTCTTTGTATTTTATCACACTAATTTAAGCACCTTGAACTTCATTATTTCACCATTATTTGGCGAACATAATAGACAGTAGCCAAGACAGTAAACCTACCAGTCACTACTTTCATTTCTTCAGTTCATATAGCAAGGAAAAAGCCCTGTTTGATGAGTAAATAGTTAAATGCCAGCCCATGTTAAGCCCCTTTTCCAATAACATTGTTGCTAACACATTGAGATGCCTATGCAGTAACGTGTCAAGGACGTCGTATTGTGGACGTGAGTGCTGCCTCGATTGGACCCAGTGTCATTCTGGGTTGGTTCTATGATCAGCCTCAATGTGGTTCTCAAGCAGTTTCCCTTTTCTTTTTTGGGTACTGGTGTGACTTGAGCAACTTTCCAGTCTTGATGGGATCTCCAACGTTAGGCGCGTTGTGGGGCCCCTTAGGGACTTGGCTGACAACAAGGGAAGAAAACCAATGTGCACTCCGTTTGCATACCGGGTGGAATCATTCCAGATGTGGAAAGGCTCCTCCCGGATGCCATGAAGAGCACAGGGTGCAGCCAACTGCAGGTGGTTGCTCACGTCGGTACCAATGATGTGTGTCACTTTGGATCAGAAGAGATTCTCTCTGGTTTCGAGCGGCTAACAGAAGTGGTACAGGCTGCCAGTCTTGTTTGCAAGATGAAAGAAGAGCTGACCATTTGCAGCATAGTCGACAGGACCGATTGCAGACCTCTGGTACAGAGCCGAGTGGAGGGTCTGAATCAGAGGCTCAGACGGTTCTGCGACCGTGTAGGGTGCAGATTACTCGACCTGCGCCAAAGGGTGGTTGGGTTTCGGGTTCCGCTGAATAGGTCAGGTGTCCACCATTCGCAGGAGGCGGCTACACGGGTAGCAGGGGCTGTCCGGCGTGGACTGGGCGGTTTTTTAGGTTATAGGGTCTCGGGAAGACACAAGAAGGGCTTCAGTCACAAAGGGTGCAGACTGAACTCAGGAAGAACGTAGATACAGGAACAGAGCTCCAAGTGCTAATTGAAAACACTGATGCTCAAATCGTTATAAGCACTGAAAGCTGGCTAAAAGCCGGATATAAGCTCAGCCGGAATTTTTGCGAAGAACCTAACGGTGTTACGAAAGGATAGGCTTAACCCGGTTGGTGGTGGCGTGTTTGTTGCTGTCAGAAGTAGTTTATCTTGTCGCGAAATTGAAGTAGATACTTCCTGTGAGTTGGTGTGGGCAGAGGTCATTGTTGGCAACCGGAATAAAATAATAATTGGATCCTTTTACCGACCTTCCAATTCAGATGATATAATTGCTGAAAGGTTCAAAGAAAACTTGAGTTTGATTTCAAACACGTACGCGACTCATACGATAATAGTCGGTGGTGACTTTAATTTACCCTCGATATGCTGGCGAAAATCAATTAATTCCGGAGGTACGCATAAAATATCATCCGAAATTGTGCTAAACGCATTCTCTGATAGTTATTTCGAGCAGTTAGTTCATGAGCCCACGCTCACGGTTGTGAAAACACACTTGACCTCTTAGCAACAAATAATGCTGAGTTAATAACGAGCGTCAAAACCGTTACAGGGATTAGTGAACACAGGGTTGTCGTAGCAAGACTGAATATTGTAATCCCCAAATCCTCCAAAAATGAGCGAAAAATATACCTAATCAGAAAAAATTCACTTGACGCCTTCCTGAGAGACAATCTCCTCTCATTCCAAATTAATAATATAAGTGTAGACCAGATGTGGCTTGAACTCAAAGAAATAGTACCGGCAGCAATTGAGAGATTTATACCAAATAAATTAACAAGTGACGGAGCTGATCCTCCTTGGTACACAAAACGGGCTAGAACACTGTTGCAGAAACAACGATACAAACTTGCCAAATTTAAACAGACGCAAAATCCACAAGACTGGCGATCTTTTACAGAAGCTCGAAATTTAGAATGGACTTCAATACGGGATGCTTATAACAGTTTCCACAACGAAACTTTGTCTCGAGACCTGGCAGAAAATCCAAAGAGATGCTGGTCGTATGTGAAGTATGTTAGCGCCAAGAAAGAATCAATGCCTTCTCTGCGCGATAGCAATGGAGATATAGTCGAAGACAGTGCTGCCAAAGTAGAGTTACTAAGCACAGCCTCCCGAAATGCCTTCACAAAAGAAGACGAAATAAATATTTCAGAATTCGAATCGAGAACAGCTGCCAACATGAGTAACGTAGAAGTAAATATCCTCGGAGTAGTGAAGCAACTTATATCACTTAATAAAAGCAAGTCTTTTGGTCCAGACTGTATACCAATTAGGTTCCTTTCGGAGAATGGTGATGCATTAACTCCATACTTAAAAATCATATACAACCATTCGCTCGACGAAAGATTCGTACCCAAAGACTGGAAAGTTGCACAGGTCACACCAATATTCAAGAAAGGTAGTAGGAGTAATCCACTAAATTACAGCCCCATATCGTTAACGGCGATATGCAGCAGGGTTTTGGAACATATATTGTGTTCAAACATTATGAATTACCTCGAAGAAAATGGTCTATTGACACACAGTCAATATGGGCGTAGAAAACATCGTTCCTGTGAAACACAACTCTCTCTTTCTTTACATGAAGTGTTGAGTGCTATTGACAAGGGATTTCAGATCGATTCCGTATTTCTGGATTTCCAGAAGGCTTTCAACACTGTACCACACAAGCGGCTTGTAGTGAAATTGCGTGCTTATGGAATATCGTTTCAGTTATGCAACTGGATTTGTGATTTCCTGTCAGAGAGGTCACAGTTCGTAGTAACTGACGGAAAGTCATCGAGTGAAACAGAAGTGATTTCTGGCGTTCCCCAAGGTAGTATTATAGGCCCTTAGCTGTTCCTTATCTATGTAAACGATTTGGGGGAGAATCTGAGCAGCCGTCGTAGGTTGTTTGCAGATGACGCTGTCGTTTATTATCTAGTAAAGTCATCAGAAGATCAAAACAAATTGTAAAACGATTTAGAAACGATATCTGAATGGTGCGAAAATTGGCAGTTGACCATAAATAACGAAAAGTGTGAGGTCATCCACATGAGTGCTAAAAGGAATTCGTTTAACTTCAGTTACACGATAAATCAGTCTAATCTAAAAGCCGTAAATTCAACTAAATACCTAGCCATTACAATTACAAACAACTTCAATTGGCAGGAACACACAGGAAAGGTTGTGGGGAAGGCTAACCAAAAACTGTCTTTTAGTGGCAGGACACTTAGAAAATGTAACAACAGAGCTACTAAGGAGATTGCCTACACTATGCTTGTCCGTCCTCTTTTAGAATACTGCTGCGCAGTGTGGGATCCTTATCAGATAGGACTGACGGAGTACATCGAAAAAGTTCAAAGAAGGGCAGCACGTTTTGTACTACCACGAAATATGGGAAAGAGTGTCACAGAACTGATACAAGATTTGGGCTGGACATCACTAAAAGAAGCGTTTTTCATTGCTACGGAATCTTGTCATGAAATTCCAATTACTAACTTTCTCCTCCTGCGAAAATATTTTGTTGACACCGACTTACATACGGAGGAACGATCAGAAAGATAAAATAAGGGAAATCAGATCTCGTACGGAAAGATATAGTTGCTTGTTCTTTCCGCTTGCTATACGAGATTGGAATAGTAGAGAATTGTGAAGGTGGTTCGATGACCCCTCTGCCAGGCACTTAAATGTGATTTGCAGAGTATCCGTCTAGATGTAGATGTAGATGTCCTTAGAAACGGATCTTCCGACGAGCGAGTGGTTGTATATGGTTGCTAAATATGCAGCCATTGCATGAGCATGCTATGAAAGGAACCTGATTGATATACAACCTGAACCAAAGGGCTGCCTTTTTTAAGTGACTTAAGCTGCTTCCCCTACAGCGAGGATATCTAATTCTCAGTTACGCATGTTACCAGTTGTTCTTGTTTCGAATTCTGGAATATTTGCTTCATCGTCTTTGTTGAAGGAATTTCGTAAAACCGTGTTTAGTTACTCTGCTGCAGTGGCACTGTCATCAGTAACATCGCCATTGTTATCTCGCAGTGAAGGTATTGACTGCGCCTTGCTGCTGGTGAACTTCACATACTACCAGAATCTCTTCAGGTTCTTTGCCAGATTTAGAGACGGAGTTTCATTGTGGAAAGGAATTTCGTAAAACCGTGTTTAGTTACTCTGCTTTAGTGGCACTGTCATCAGTAACATCGCCATTGTTATCTCGCAGTGAAGGCATTGACTGCGTCTCGCTGTTGGTGCACTTTACATATTGCCAGGATCGCTTCGGGCTCTTTGTCAGATTTAGAGACGGAGGTTCATTGAGGAAAAGATTTTCGTAAAAACGTGTTTAGTTACTCTGCTTTAATGGCACTGTCATTAGTAACATTGCCATTGTTATCTCGCAGTGAAGGCATTGACTGCGTCTTGCTGTTGGTGAACTTTACATATTGCCAGGATCTCTTCGGGCTCTTTGTCAGATTTAGAGACGGAGTTTCATAGAGGAAAAGATTTTCGTAAAAACGTGTTTAGTTACTCTGCTTTAATGGCACTGTCATTAGAAACATCGCCATTGTTATCTCGCAGTGAAGGCATTGACTGCGTCTTGCTGTTGGTGAACTTTACATATTGCCAGGGTCTCTTCGGGCTCTTTGTCAGATTTAGAGACGGAGTTTCATTGAGGAAAAGATTTTCGTAAAAACGTGTTTAGTTACTCTGCTTTAGTGGCACTGTAATTAGTAACGTCGCCATTGTTATCTCGCAGTGAAGGCATTGACTGCGTCTTGCTGTTGGTGAACTTTACATATTGCCAGGATCTCTTCGGGCGCTTTGTCAGATTTAGAGACGGAGTTTCATTGAGGAAAAGATTTTCGTAAAAACGTGTTTAGTTACTCTGCTTTAATGGCACTGTCATCAGTAACATCGCCATTGTTATCCCACAGTGGTTGGATTTAAAGACAGAATAATATATCAGAAGTCCTAAAATAGTCAAAAGTTCATCCAAATCCAGGTTCTGAAGTTCAGCTTTGCTTTTGTCATAGTACTTCTGCCTGATCCAATCTATTTTAGCATTTGTCCATAGTAGGATGTGATCGAGAACTTCATAAAAATAGAGATGCCATAATGGAAATGGTTCTTTTGGATCTCCTGTAGTCAACTTAGTGGATGGAAATTTCATGATGATGTTATGGCAGGAGTTCTAACAGCTCGGATCGGAGGTGCTTTGGCCCATTTGTACTGATTCTTACCATAGAAGCAATTGTTTCTCCCTTGCTCATCACATGGATCACTACTTTCACTACAGTAATTTTCTGTTGCACTTTGTTCTGACAAGGTGTCATGCTTACTCACAATGGGAACAGTTTCTTCAGGGTTATCGCCTCAGTCACTATCGTCTGCTTCCTCCAACCATCTGCTCACAGTTTCCTCAAAGTTTCGGTCTGAAGTGTTCACACAGTGTCTGCTACTTGCATCAGATCCTTTACCTGTAGAATTACTAGGTTTCGGCATATTTCAAAAGCTGTGAAATGTTAAATATCGAGATTATATAAGGAAAGTACTTGTAGAAAAAATTACACAAACAACGTAGGGCGGTGAAAATGACCGCGACGATTTTCAAAAGGACTTCACTCACATTACAGAAGCTCTGGAATATCACCACATGGCGTTGCCAATCCACTCGCAACTAAACTCGAAGCTAACGAGCCGATGGCCGCAATAATGGGTCGGGAACTGGCTACATCGCAATTGACGAAAGCGCGCGGTCAAATAGACCGCACCATGCTAGTTACAGGTTAAGCAGAGACACAGGAAAAGTACAGTTATTAGACTTATTTGTAGTGAATGAAGAATGTGAACTGGCGCTGATTATAAAGTATTCATTAAGAGTATTGCATCTGTTGGGTTTGAGGTTTGTCCTTTGCCTATACTGAGCTCACTTTTTGTCAAGTTCCAAGCTGCTTGACAACTGCTTTTTGTGCCTGTGATAACAGCCATCATCGATTTTGCATTTAACTGGCTTTATTTCATACCTCTACAAATTTCTTGATAGTCATATACTGTTGTGTGGCATACTCACTTTTACCACCCTTATTTTTGTTCATATGTAGCAATATCCTCATTTCCTAGAGCTTTGGAGTTTATTAGTTACTAGAGTGCTGGTGTATTTGTCTACTGCTAGGGATACGTATTTTTTGTTATTAGTGGATAATGCCCATCTATTGCATTTTTAATTATAGATTAAAACAAAGAGAAACAATCATCAGTGTTATCTTATGTGGCAGTATATTTGGCCAATCTGCCACCTTCAGTTCATGTTTCAATGGCTCCATATTGCCCTCATTTAACATTCTGTATGTGACTAACTGTTTATTTCCCTCAGGGTTCACAATGCCTGTTCTGAGGCATATCCAGTCACGATCAAATAACTTTAGCGTAATCATACAGTACATTAGTTGATCTCTATTTACATTCTAATAACATTTTCAAGGCATGCGTATAATCTAGTAGGCTTTTCATTTACATAGTAACAGTTTAGTGCTTTTAGACAGTTAATCTTGTGATTTACATTTGTTTTGCTTTCACATATGTCTATGTTAAAGTCTCCTGCAATACAGAATTTGTGATTTTTGTGTTTAATGAACAACTTGATCAATGCATTTAGCTCATCTATAAGAACTTCCTTATCAGACGCTGTTGTATGGTACACAGAAGCAGTGATAAGTTTTGTAAGTGCAGTATTACAGTATTACAGCTTCAAGTGCACTTTCAGTGGAGCACTTGCTTAGGTCTGTCACTGAATTCTGCAAATTTAGATTTTCTTCTGCATAAATTGCCACTCCACACCATGTGCAGTATTAGTTCTACAATCATTGTGGATAATATGTAGCTGTATGGTACATATAAGAGTAGTACTGGACCCTCTTGTATTTTTCAATATCACATGGCTGTAAACATTGGCTTCCTGGTAAATATTTTTATCACACATTTTATTTGACTTTCACATTCATGGGGTTTGGCAGCTCACAACCAAACTGCCACATTTCAACCTATCCTAGACCTTGGGTTGTGCTGTGGATCAGTCTGTTATAACAACCAAGATTTCAGGTCTGGCTGAAAGTACACGATAATAGAAGCACAAATGTCCCAGTAAACAGGGGTCCGCAAACGAGCCGCTTGCGATATCACGACTATATGGTTCCACGCCGCCACTGACGGCATTGTTTGTAACATTGTCCGGTTTGCCCCTTGCGCATTTGAGGCCATCCTATGTTCGCTGTTTACACAACGGAACATTGCTCAGAGGTGGAGTTGGAATCACACCATACACACAGACTGCACAGGACAGATACAGTACACAGTCTCAAAAGGTATCAGTCACATCTGAGGAGTGCCACGTGTGCTGTGTTGTAGTTACAGTGGAACCGTACAGTAACGAAGGGTATGTGGACATGCATTTCATGTATGGTAGGGCTAATGACAATGCACGGGAGTCTGCATGCTTGTACCAAGAAACATATCCTGATCAAAGACACCCAGAAAGTCATACATTTACACGGGGTCCATCGGCGCCTGAGAGAACACAGGGGTTTTGCACATGGCAGAGCAGGAGGTAGGTCTGTTCGCATTTGGCCTGAGGTTCAGGATATGGTGTTGGAAACAGTACAGTGCTCTCCAGGAACCTTGATGAGAAGAATTGCCACACAAGTGCCTGTACCAAGCAACAGTTGTGAATGGAGAATTTTACATCACAACTTACTGAACCCTTACCACGTCCAACGAGTTCAATGTCTCAACGATGCAGACTTTGTTCCTAGAACGATTTTTTGACAGTGGCTGCAACAGCAGCCTGTAGTCAACCCTCATTTCGCATGTAACATTTTATTTACAGATGAAGCAGGATTCACACGCGATGGTGTGTTTAACTATAATAATTCACATTTGTGGTGTGAAATAAACCCACATCCTGTTCATAAGTCACCACATCAGCAACATTTCTCACTGAATGTGTGGTTAGGAGTATTAGGCGATCAACTCATTGGTCCACACATTCTTCCACCACAACTTAATGGATGGAGGTACCTTAGCTTACAAAATTGCTTGAGGATGTTCCCCTTCAGCAATGTCAGAGTATGTGGTCATGCATGATGGAGCTCTGGCACATTTTGCTGCTGGTGTAAGATGGCATCTAACATGCAGATATGGCCAAAGATGGGTAGGTCAAGGCGGACCTGTACGTTGGCCTCCAAGATCACCTGTTCTAAATCCTTTGGATTTTTGTCTTGGGTCATCTCAAAAGCAAAGTGTACAGCACACTCATTAACATGGTTAAAGAACTGGAACAGAGAGCTGTACTTGCTTGTCAAGAATTCCAGAATGATCCAGGGGTTTTCGAAAGGATTCAAAATTCATTGCAGAGACGAGTACAGTATTGCATCCAGAAGGATGAAAGGAAAACACTTTGAACATCTCCCTTAACAGATACCCTATACGAGAATTGTGAACTAATTGTAATGTACAATGCAATAGTAAAGTCTGAATTTCAAATTAATGTGTACTAGCTAGGACAATGTTTACAATGACGTCAGTGGTGGCGTGGAGCCATACAGTCATGTTCTCTTGCAAGTGGCTCGTTTGTGGACCCATGTTTACTGGGACATTAGTGCTTCTACTTTCTTGTACTTTCAGCCATGTACATTTGTGCCATCCTTTTTGATACACCATGTATATCTACCTTTTGAAATGGCCACCGTTAAATTATTCTATCTAGGATAGATATAAATTAATAAGCTATTTGATTGTGCATAAAGTTCCCTTTAAAACTGTTTATGCAATTTATCTACAATAGTTCCAGTTTTCATATATTTCTGTAAACCAGAGTGCTCATAATTAAACCAAGATTATTCTTTAAATGTCAAGTATTCCCACATGCACCAAATTTAAAGATGTGTAACAACAGTGATGGTCTGATTTTTATTCTTATTATTTTTTTTACTTCTGATGATTTCTAATGTTGGTTAAATCTCAGTATACTTGGATGAATTTGCAGTTCATTTTAATGGACATTTATTTTTATGCTGAACCTAAAAATTTTATGTTTATTTGTTTACAGAAAGATTATATTTACTATATAAAATCTCCTGGAAGTCAGCTTGATAGTGTTGACAGCTGGGTGCCAACAAGGATAGATCAAGAGAACTATTGGCCAAATGATCTCTACTACATGAACAGTGAGTAGATTTTAATAGCATTCACTGTAAGGGATTTGCCCATTTTTCTTTTAAGAACAAAAATATTTAATTCTGTTATGCTTACAGCACATTACGAATAAACTTCACAAATAGATTAAAACTTTTTCCCTCTACTAAATAAGTGATCTGATAAAATACCTGATTTATATATTCAACTTACATACTTATAATTTTGTTTATGCACTGATATGAGAGAAAAAAATCAGCTGTAGTGAGTTAACAGTTATAGTTTTCATCTTAATGAAGCAGTCTGTTTAATGTAGAAACTTAAAGTATTTGTGCAAAATCTGTGTACTTATACATAACAATTTTCTCCTAGATAAATTTAAGTTTCATGGTATTGATGGTATAACCAGCCAATGGATAATGTCACTTCTAACCAAATTATTGCAGAAAGTTGTGCTTAATAATTCAACCAATTCTGGGTATATAATTATGGCTGGGGAGAAGCCTCATGTGGGGTTCCCCAAGACTCAATCTTAGATCCACTGTTGTTCCTCATATATGAAAATGATCTTCCATCTAATATACAACAAGCAGAATTAGTTATTTTTGCAGATGATACTATTATTGTAATCAATCCAAACATATGCACAAAAACGAAATAGTAAACAAAGTTCTTAAAAGTATCATTGACTGGTTTTGTGTGAATGGTCCACCTTCAATTTTAAAAAGACACAACTATTCAGTTCTGCACATCTAGTGGTATTACACCAATTATGGGTGTAACTCATGGCGAGGAAATAAATAATAAATAAGGTGGAAACTTCAAAATTTTGAAATATCCATATTGATTAGAATAGGTTGTCTTTAGCACAACAAGGGATGCACAGTGCTGTAACAAATATTTTTGATCACTTTCCCAGTGATGTGAAATGTCTGACGGACAGAAAAGTAAAATCTGAGAACTCCTTATTTTGTGATGTGAATGTAAAGACTTGAGGGAGAAGTTCGGCTCGGTTACACCAAACAATACTCCCATTTTGCAATAGTTCATTTATTCACCTCTTTACACAAGCAAGGCTTACAAAGAACTGGATGGCAGAACTGCACAAAGATAATGTTTAGCTTAGTTCGAAGACGATACTCAGATCGATACTGGTGTCGACCTCATCGGCGCCACAGACTCATTCTGCATCATTACAATCTATCGAGCAAAATTATGTATGGAACATAAAAACTAAACTGGATGACAAATGAGTGAAAACCAATAGACTGGATGGTTTGTGTCTGGTGAGTAGGGTTTGTAACTGTAGTTTTATGGAGACATCTACAGTGGCAATCAAGTTATTGAGTCATAATTCAAATCAGTGAACTTATACAAATATGAGGATTGCCTTTTTATGTTTTTTACAAATGACCACTATTGAGGTGTGACATTACTATTGTTATTGTCATTTGTTTTTGATAAAACAGTAGAATAGCACAAATGAACTGAATAATTTATTTCCAGTATGAGTTTAAACAAAGACTGCCACGAAAAAATGGAAGTTTTTGTTTAACAACTTTTTATAATTTTTGCACTCACCTTACTCAGTGACAATGCCTCAAATCAATTGATTCAGCTTCAGAGAAGACTATTAATAATTTTACAGGTTTACACTGTGGTAGTGTTTCTGTCAGTGATGAATTTCACGGAATCGACCAGAATCAGTTGTTGTCACAAAAAACACACGTGCTGTGTACTTCATGGTTGAAGTGGATTGGCTTGTGAATTACTGTGAGACAGAGGTATCCCTAGGCTCTGGAATGTGGTTGATGTGTGAATCTTAACTGTGAAACAGATCATGCTCTGTTGCATTACACAGTGTTCGACTGAAACCCACCAGAACTTCATGTCACTTAGTGTAAGGAAATAATGAAAAATGTCAGCACAGGAAATGCAAAGTCTGTATACAAAATTGTGAGAAGAGAAAAAATTGGTATAAATATATTTATATCAGTTGGTTACTAAGCAACATTCCGCTGTTTGGGTGTCCTAAGGTTAACTGAAACCACCGATAGTTATTGATTCACAAAGTACTTCCAAAAAAATGAAGAATTATTTCTTCAGTTAGCAGTACACTGAATATATCGCAACAGTTGCCTTGAAGTATCGAATAACAGTTAATGGTGAACAATTTGTTTGTCACAAGTCTTCAATGACATCATAAAAAAATAAGCAAAAATTTACATCATTCTTCATCATGACAGTGCCAGCTGTCAGACAGCATGTCAGACTTTTTTTATTTCATGAAGAATATATCAGTTTAATATCTCATCTGACTGATGGACTGTTGACTTCTTTGGGTTTCCTTAAGTCAATCAAAAATGCATGGGTAGTGATTTCCATGTCAAGAAGATGTTAGGTCCTTCCAAAATCATGTTTGATGTTACTAAAGTGCGCGTCATTTATGTTGGCGGCCGAGTTTAGGTTCGTTCTGCGCATCTGACGTCACAAAACACAGTCAGCCATTGAACAAAGAACGACGTTGCCACATCTCGACTGCAGTGCAGAGCATGGACGAGTGTCTTCAGTTTTAGAAACGTTCAGTCATAAATAAAGTAATACAACAAAAGCATTGTCTTGATAGCAGACATTCTTTTATTGAAAGTTTGGAAAAAGTATTATTTATACCAATTGCTTCATATTCTATTAATTAATTAAACGAAACAAGCAATAAGACTCCTAATTCAGGCGATAGCAAGGAAAGGTGTTTGTATCACTCTCACGAACCGCTTTTTCGCAATGAAGAACAGTGGTAATTGTTTATTTCCTATTGTACTTCGACAAAACGTGAGTAATTCATAGTCATACCATCAGTGTTTGTCAGTATTTTGCGTGGCGTGTTATAGTCCTCATGGCATCAGGTAGTCAGACGTGGTGCGTTAGCGTAACGGCTAAGGTGTTGGGGTGCTACGCGAAAGGTTATGAGTTCAAACCTTGTGCGGTGCATAATATTTCCATTATTTAAAAACAATATCGAAGTGCCTTACTTCACAGATTATATTCGTTTGAATTGGAATTTCTAGTGCTTTGTCTCTTCATTAACCCCTTCGCTGCTGCAGACACGTGCTCGCCGCATTCCGCTCTGTGCGCGATTTTGTCATCACTGCACTGCTCGCCTGTGCAGACACATGGTGTTCCCACTGCTTTGACACACTTATCATTCGATTTCACAAAAACTATTTGGCCCAAAAATTTGATTTTTACACGTCTTCTTGACTGATATGACTTAATTTTGTTTCGATGTTCAACGTAGTTATTATGCAGCATTAAATGTAGTAAACCACTGCACGAAATTTTGAAGAGTTTGCAGAGGTAGAAGTCCATAGCGTATACTTTCCGTATGGTCGATTTTAGTTGCCACAATGTTGAGAATGAAATGTGGACAACATACCTAAATTTCATATAAAATTTACTGTATAAAAATATCTCATTTAATTTAAGTACGACATAGGTGTCGTATGTAATATTGAGAAATATTCTGTCTTTCACGACTGTAATAAAAGTATTATTTACACCGGACGCGTTTGGCTTTATTTTAAAGCACTTCAATCGAGGAAAGGTATGGCACATACACAATGGTACTCATGTTCTCTTTCTTGTTTTTGTTCCACAGTCGCAGTTTTACCAATGGTACTGAAATATATTCCTCTTCTGCAACTGTAATAAGGGGCTTATTTAGACCAGACGCGTTTCTCTCTTTTGAAGCATCTTCAGTGGACAGTATTTTGTCCCCTCCATTGCCAAGTCACTTTTCGTAGTTTTGTGCTGCGGTAACACAATATTCAACGTTTGTGTTGGCAGATCAGTGTTTTAGCAAATAAATGATGTTTGTGTGTGCCACACACAAAAATTACATTTGACATAGCTCAGAGCACTTCACTGATAGGCGGTATATTCAAGTCCTAATGTTTTTGTAAGTCCACAGTTTTGTTTAATGTATTTTGTCTACTTCCTTTTGATTGATTGAAGTGCTTTAAAATAAAGCCAAACGTGCTCAGTGTACATAAAACTTTTGTTACAGTCGCGAAAGACGGAATATTTCTCAATATTACATACGACACCTATGTGGTACTTAAATGAGCTATTGTTATACAGTGAATTTTATATGAAATCTAGGTATCTTGTCCACATTTCATTCTCAACATTGTTGCAACTAAAATCGACCATACGGAAAGTATACTCTATGGACTTTTACCTCTGCAAACTCTTCAAAATTTCGTGCAATGGTTTACTATACTTAATGCTGCATAATAACTGCGTTGAACATCGAAACAAAATCAAGTCATTTATGGGGGGAAGGTATCAGTCAAGAAGATGTGTAAAAATCTAATTTTTGGGCCAAATAGTTTTTGTGGAATCGATTGATAAGAGTGTCAAAGCAGTCGGAACACGATGGGTCTGCACAGGCGAGCAGTGCAGTGACTAAATCGCGCACAGCGCGGAATGCAGGGAGCACGTCTTTGTAGCAGCGAAAGGGTTAATGCGGCCGTGGTGGCTTTACTTCATGAACTGCGCGCTCCCCCCTAAACGTAAGCTTGCGAACTATGCTATACTATGGCGCTGCTTCTATTGGCGTGTGCGTCGTGTGCAACGGTCAACGCAGCAATCTCCCACGTCTGGGCGGGCATGCATGAGCCGCCAAGATAAAAGAATTGAACTATAGCATCAGAATAGAGAAAAAAATATTCCCAGAATCGGTTGAAACACATGAAAAAATGCGTACATTTTAAGTCAGATATTTTTAGGAACAATAAAACAATTTGTACCAAAAATGTTTTTCTTTAATTATGATGAACCTTCACTTGTCACCAAGTTTGCTGTAGCAAGAACAAACACTATTTATGGAACATAGTACTTTATAGAGCAATACATAAGATACGGTGAAATACAGGTTGTGTGTAGTACTGAACACATAGAACGAACAACAGGAATGCAGCTTAGAGAACAGGCTGAACGCTCATTTGCAATCACTTAAATAGTATTGTTTCTTTGGCGGCTCACTGGAGCATGCCAGGAGGCCAACCCAGGTGGCCTCTCTAAGCGGGCCTGTGAACTGTACGGGCGCACGATCTCTGAAATCGCCCTCATCATGAGTGAAGGTACATCAAATTCCTTTTATAAAAACTTTGCATCATACTTGGGTGTACAAATTTATGCAGATATGATATATAATGATCACTAAGGCTCAGTCATAAATAAAGCAGGTAGGGGACTTTGGTTCATTAGTAGCATACTGGAAAAATGCAGTTAGACTGCAAATGAGATTGTCTCCAAAACACTCATGAAAACCTACGTAGAATATTGCTCAAGTATGTGAGACCTATCCCAGACAGGAGTAACAGAGTATATTGAAGGTGTATGAGGAAAACTAGCACAAATAGTTGTAGATTTGATTGGTAAATGGGGGAGCATCACAGAACTCTAGAAAAACTTGAACTGGCATCAGCTTGAAGATATATGTCAATGACTCCACTTACGAAGTTTTAAGAACCAGTATTGAGTGTGGTGTGTAGAAATGTGCTACACTTCGCTTGTTTTTCTCCTGTACAGACCTTGAAAACAAGGTTAGATTAATTACAGTAAACACAGAGGAGTTCAAGCAGTCATTCTTCTTCACATGTATATAAATGTAAAGCTGCTTTATAAAAATGAGGAAAGGGATAATGTAGACAATTTTAGACCTATTTCTATGCCATCAGTGTTTGCTAAACTTAAGGATAATTTATCATTTTATATCATACAATTTGCTATCAAATGTACAGTTCGGCTTTAGAAGTCATTTAACAACTGAAAATGGTATATTCTCTTTTCTCTGTGAGGTACTGTATGGCTTAAACAAAAGGTTTCAAACTCTAGGCATATTTTTCAATTTAACTAAGGCATTTGATTGTGTTGATCACAAAATATTGCTCCTGAATTTGGGCCATTAAGGAATATGAAGAGTAGCTCACAATTGGTTCACCTCTTACTTTAGCAACAAACAGCAAAAGGTCATTATTCATAATGTAGAGAATGGCTGTGATGTGGGGTCTAAGTGGGGTACAGTCAAGTGGAGGGTGCCTCAGGGATCAGTGTTGGGGCCACTCCTGTTCCTTATTTACACTCCTGGAAATTGAAATAAGAACACCGTGAATTCATTGTCCCAGGAAGGGGAAACTTTATTGACACATTCCTGGGGTCAGATACATCACATGATCACACTGACAGAACCACAGGCACATAGACACAGGCAACAGAGCATGCACAATGTCGGCACTAGTACAGTGTATATCCACCTTTCGCAGCAATGCAGGCTGCTATTCTCCCATGGAGACGATCGTAGAGATGCTGGATGTAGTCCTGTGGAACGGCTTGCCATGCCATTTCCACCTGGCGCCTCAGTTGGACCAGCGTTCGTGCTGGACGTGCAGACCGCGTGAGACGACGCTTCATCCAGTCCCAAACATGCACAATGGGGGACAGATCCGGAGATCTTGCTGGCCAGGGTAGTTGACTTACACCTTCTAGAGCACGTTGGGTGGCACGGGATACATGTGGACGTGCATTGTCCTGTTGGAACAGCAAGTTCCCTTGCCGGTCTAGGAATGGTAGAACGATGGGTTCGATGACGGTTTGGATGTACCGTGCACTATTCAGTGTCCCCTCGACGATCACCAGTGGTGTACGGCCAGTGTAGGAGATCGCTCCCCACACCATGATGCCGGGTGTTGGCCCTGTGTGCCTCGGTCGTATGCAGTCCTGATTGTGGCGCTCACTTGCACGGCGCCAAACACGCATACGACCATCATTGGCACCAAGGCAGAAGCGACTCTCATCGCCGAAGACGACACGTCTCCATTCGTCCCTCCATTCACGCCTGTCGCGACACCACTGGAGGCGGGCTGCACGATGTTGGGGCGTGAGAGGAAGACGGCCTCACGGTGTGCGGGACCATAGCCCAGCTTCATGGAGACGGTTGCGAATGGTCCTCGCCGATACCCCAGGAGCAACAGTGTCCCTAATTTGCTGGGAAGTGGCGGTGCGGTCCCCTACGGCACTGCGTAGGATCCTACGGTCTTGGCGTGCATCCGTGCGTCACTGCGGTCCGGTCCCAGGTCGACGGGCACGTGCACCTTCCGCCGACCACTGGCGACAACATCGATGTACTGTGGAGACCTCACGCCCCACGTGTTGAGCAATTCGGCGGTACGTCCACCCGGCCTCCCGCATGCCCACTATACGCCCTCGCTCAAAGTCCGTCAACTGCACATACGGTTCACGTCCACGCTGTCGCGGCATGCTACCAGTGTTAAAGACTGCGATGGAGCTCCGTATGCCACGGCAAACTGGCTGACACTGACGGCGGCGGTGCACAAATGCTGCGCAGCTAGCGCCATTCGACGGCCAACACCGCGGTTCCTGGTGTGTCCGCTGTGCCGTGCGTGTGATCATTGCTTGTACAGCCCTCTCGCAGTGTCCGGAGCAAGTATGGTGGGTCTGACACACCGGTGTCAATGTGTTCTTTTTTCCATTTCCAGGAGTGTATATAAATGTTATGCCCCCTAGTATTACGGATAACTCTAAAATATTTCTATTTGCTGACAACACTAGCTTGGTTGTAAAGGATGTTGTATGCAACACTGGCTCGGTTTCAAACACTGCAGTTTATGACATAAGTTCTTGGCTTGTAGAAAATAAACTAACACAAAATCGCAGTAAGACTCAGTTTTTACAGTTTCTAACACACAGTTCAACAAAACCTGATGTTTTAATTTCACAGAATGGGTATATGATTAGTGAAACTGAACAGTTCAAATTTCCAGGTGTACAGATAGATAGTAAGCTGTTGTGGAAAGCTCACGTTCAGGATCTCGTTCAAAGATTTAATGCTGCCTTTTTTACTATTTGAACGGTATCTGAAGTTGGAGATCATTTGACACAAAAATTAGTCTATTTTGCTTATTTTTATTCGCTTATGTCATATGGTATTACATTTTGGGGTAACTCTTCCCATTCTAAAAGGATATTTTTGGCTCAGAAATGGGCAGCTCGGGCAATAAGTGGTGTAAGCTTATAAACCTCTTGTTGACCCCTGTTAACAAGTCTGAGTATTTTAACATTGGCGTCTCAATATATATATATATATATATATATATATATATATATATATATATATATATATATATATATATATATATATATATATATATATATATATTTTGGAAGGAAACATTCCACGTGGGAAAAATTATATATAAAAACAAAGATGAGGTGACTTACCGAACAAAAGCGCTGGCAGGTCGATAGACACACAAACAAACACAAACATACACACAAAATTCAAGCTTTCGCAACCAACTGTTGCCTCATCAGGAAAGAGGGAAGGAGAGGGGAAGACGAAAGGAAGTGGGTTTTAAGGGAGAGGGTAGGGAGTCATTCCAATCCCGGGAGCGGAAAGACTTACCTTAGGGGGAAAAAAGGACAGGTATACACTCGCACACACGCACATATCCATCCACACATACAGACACAAGCAGACAAATATATATAGAGAAAGCAATACAATATATAGAGAAAGCAATACAAGAACTTATTAATTAAATAACAACAAAAATTATACTGTTGATATATTATATGGCTATACCAAAGCCTTTGACTATGTCTATCACAAATTTCAGCTTGTCAAATTAATATGGTATGGCACTATTTTGAAAAACATGACTTCACTGTATATATATATATATATCCCTTACTGTCATTTCTTGTTAACAATATTAGCTTATTCCCAAGAACAAGCAGCATTCACTCATTTAATATTCGGCAGAAATCAAACTTGCATTTGGATCGGACTTCCTTAACTCTTGTGCAGAAAGGTGTGCAGTATATGCTACATCCATTTTCAATAAGCATCCCTAGAATTAAAATCTTAGTAGTAATCCATGCGCTTTCAAATCGAAACCAAAGAGTTTCCTCATGGGTAACTCCTTCTACACTGTTGACGAGTTCCTTGAAAAATTAAGCTGATTCTTGTTGTATTATTCACTGTGTTTACTTAAACTTACGGCTTTACTTTTTTCAGGTTCATAAACATTTTATTTTTATCTGTTATTACTTTTATGTTGTAATTGCATGCACTTACACTTTCCGTGGCCTTGGAGATTTGATCCTCAATTTGGTCCTATGGAACCTGACGTGTAAATAAAATAAAATAAATGATTGGATGGGGATTAAATGCAGATGTGTGGTGCAATGGGACACACCTACTGCCATTCATTTCACAGTGGTTTTCAGAATTTGATCATAGATGTAGATGTGTATGCAAATAGAGTTCTGACACATTTTTCTGAACAGAACTTATTCATTGCTTGTCAGTTAGTGTTTCATAGAGAATTCTTCATAGAGAAAGCAATACAAGAACTTATTAATTAAATAACAACAAAAATTATACTGTTGATATATTATATGGCTATACCAAAGCCTTTGACTATGTCTATCACAAATTTCAGCTTGTCAAATTAATATGGTATGGCACTATTTTGAAAAACATGACTTCACTGTAAGAGTCAGTTTGGCTTTTGGCCAGGATGAAGCAACTGAAGTAAAACTTTTGCCTATGTTCCTTCTAACATTTTACTAACAAAACTGGATTTTTATAGTGTATAGAAATTTACATTAGTAGCAATCGCCTCCCACTTGAACAACAGAAGACAGATTGTGTCAGATAGAAATACACTTTCCCTCTTAGTAAAAGTTAGTTCTGGTGTTCCACTGGGTCTGTCCTCACCCCCAACTTCTTGACCTGCATCATTATGTATCACAGTCTGTTATCTGTTGGTATACCACGTACTTCCCATCATGACATCAACAACCTTTGTAAGATTATGTGAACAACCTTTGTAAGATTATGTGGGAAACACTCAACTCTGGATTGAATTACATAGTTCATTATATGCTGTCAGTTGAGTAGATTCTTTAACATCCATAACAATTAGTTCTACATTTTCTGAAAGATGGGTGGGGTATATGTTAGTTCCCACTGCTACTGGTGAACTGCTGGAAACGGCACTGACTATGGTTATGAGGTTGTTTCTTCATGCTATAGCAGCTATTATAATATAATATACCCCAAAAAGAACAATTCCATAAAAGAAATCTTGACCTTAATGCATTTTATGTTTGATCACAGTTTACGTAGTCTAGTGATGACTTCCCTTAAATGTTAAACATATTCTTCCCAGTTGCTACTACAAATAGTCATCTAAGTAATTGTAGACAAACATAATTTCCAAGAATAACAAACCTGGCAATGGAGAAAGGACTGCAGCACCAATTGGAAGGTTGAACAGAACATGACTGAATTCAAAAAGATTCCATTCCATGGCAAAGGCTGCAATAGGTTGAACCCTTCATTTAAGAGAAAATGGTGTCACATCTGGTTGAGATACAGTGTGGTAAAATTCTGAGCATCAGCGAATCAACAAAAGTAAGTACATAAATTGGGTAAGGGTATTGAATGATGAACCACCTTTTTGTTCAGCTCTCTATAATCCATCGCCAGTCTAGATTTCCTTGTGGCCACAGTACCAGGAAAATGAGTGCTGAATACAGATATTTGGAGGGGGGATGACACCTTGGTCAGACATCTCCTTCATAAGTACCTTTAAATCTTTCATACTATGCTGCCCATGCCTTTCTTCGACTATATAGAATTCTTTGGCAGTTTGTTATGCTGACAAAATGAGAAGATACAGTTTTTACAGAATCGAAATGAAACATAGTCTCTTCCCCAATTATGTATTAATCCAGTCATCTGAATAACACCAGAACTTAAAAAAATTCAGTCAACGGACCTTGTGTGTCACATAGCTTAATAACCCATGTGAAGCCGCGAATCTTAAGCTTGGCTTTTAACAGCCTAACACATGCAATGAAATGGAGTTTACTTTGTTGTAAGAAGCAGACTCCTGATTCAACTCAGGACACCCATACAAAGAATGATGGGCCATGAACCTTGCTCACCTAAAACTGTCACTGACCTATCATTGCCCAGCAGGGTGCAAAGTGGATTGTTATTAATGCCATTAACACACAAATGCAGCGAGGTTTTCTTGTGCTGACATGGCCTCTTGCCACTGCCTGGGACAGGAACTGACCTGAGCACTTGAGTTGTACCCTTTCAAGACTGTCATCTGATTGCTCTGGCATCCTGCTTTTTCCCACAGGCAATCACGCCTAACATGTTCATGACTTTTGCAGGCAAAACAGCTACTCTGTTTGGCCTCTTGAAGCTTCTATTCTTCCTATGACACCAGCCAGTTTACTTCCTGCTGCCCAGCCTAGGTCCATGTAACTAATGCCCTCAATCATATAGGCCAATGTTTCCAAGTCCTTTAACATTTTAGGTAGTTGGGCAAATATGATATGTGATCATTCCAATGGATTGGTTCCTTCCACAATATTTGATACCATTTCTAGCTCAGTGTACAAAAGACACTAAGTTGTACTTGCCATTTTTCCTGAACTAAACTTACTCTCACGTGTGCATACAACATCTGTAAGATTCCCACATCCGCTAATCCAAAAACTTCCTTCTGCTCGTTGAGCAACACCAAATATAGTATACAAATTATGCAGTATTTGGGATAGAGTACAGCAAGAACCTAGAAAACTGTTAGCTCCACTGTACCACCCTTACACCAGGACCCACTAACCTCTGATCTGGATAAGGCCATCTTCCTGCACCATGTTTATTTTTGCCCTGCTGCCTTGTAATGAAGTTGCTGACAGCATTTCATTTAGTGTCCAACTCTGTTTGTGCCTCCTTTGCATGAAGCTTCTCCAGCATGTCACTGTTTACCTTCCCTTGCATAAGAAACATAAATCATGTAGTTGATATAACTTACATGCTACCCTGGTGTGTAATCTCTTCAACTATGACCAGGAGGGAACCTCACCTTTCAAGAACTTTATAAATGCATTGATTTCATACAGTGTAGCAGTACTGCAGCATTTGCACTACTTGCATTCTCCTGCTCCCGTGATGCTAATCAGACTGGCTTCCCCAATACCTGGCAAAGCTTCTGGGTCAACTTGGGTCAGTACATGTGGGGGCCTGTGTCTATTTTTTGGAGCCTAATGCAGGTAAGAATTCCTAACATTTTTATTGTGTTCATGCACTCTGATTTTTCTGGATCACATTATTAATAAATGTTTCTAAACTTGACAAGTATTTACAGCCCCAATCCCCTAACCACTTATCACTCACATGTACTGTGCCACAACTGGTAGCAGAATGTGATTGTGTGTTGTGTGGGTGTGTTGTTCGTATGTAATATAACTGTGGTATTTCAGTGTTGCTCCACTCTTTTGCTGTTACTATTCCAGGGATGACAGTTAGAGACTTATCAGAAATGGGAAATGGCATGGCTGTGTAAGGGTGAGTTACCATGTGAAGTAGCCATTCCTGTCACTTCTCGAACTACCATCCCTGCAATAGCAATAACAAAAGAGTGGCAGGACACAAAAATAGCACAATTATCTTAAGTACTAAAAACACACCCTTACAACACACAACCACATTGTGCTGCCAGTTGTAGCACAGGACACTTTTTGAGTGGTAAGTAGCTGGGGATTGTGGGGGCGTAAATACTTGTCTAGTTTAAAACCATTTATTAATAACACAATCCAGCAAATCAGAGAGTATGAGCGTAATAAAAAACAAAGGAAAGATTACTTGCACTCAAATCTAACAAGCCTATAATTGATTCAGTGTATAAGCTGGAGAGGACAACAGTGGAATAGGGTAGTTATGCACAAGTTTAGGAAAAAATTCACAGTTTAAATGAAAATGCGAACTGACTCAGGAACACTTAAGGCTAATATTAATTATCCCAATTAACCAAAGGCAGCAGGAAATAGACAACTTATAATCCAGAAAAAGGCCTAAACTATGCTGGAATATAGTCAAGATAGACAGATCTAGCAAATTCAAATGCTAGGCCAACCAATCAGATATAAGGTCACCCATTAAAACACAACAATAATATAAGTGCATACCTAAGAGGCTAATTCAATAAATCTTCAATAACTGAAATATATTTCAGCCAAACACACTTAAGCATTTGCAGCAGTCCAACCTTTAGGACAACAGTAAGTAGGAAAGCACTGAGCTTGAAGAAGAATAACAATTGGAATGCAAATGACTGCACAACCAATGTTTTCATCAAGCACCACTCATTTGACATTTAGTATCTACTCGTGTTTTTTCAGCACAGCCTACCCTGGAGCCAAGATGCCAGTCACCATCAGCCCACCTGGAACAAGAATATTTGTTCATGCTTTGATAACAAGATCCATTAGTTACTATCTTAAACCCAGACCCCACCTGGCTGTCCCACTGTTGCCCAAGCGAACTTGCAACTCTGTCCTATTGCTTACACCTGTCCCTGTTGCTCTGTTGTTGTCTTTTCTTGATAGCTCTCCACAGACTGAATGATGTCTATGCCCAAGGCTCCTTGCAGCTAAAGCCTTGTGGCACTTCAGGTGACCTCTGGATGACCAGAGACCAGCAATTGCCGGACAGTGTCAGCATGCTGTAGTTCACAGCCCAGTCGTCATCTAAAAAGTAAATGATGGACAGTAATTAGTCTTGGAGTTTGAGTACTGCCCACATTGCTGTCCTTGTATTCCACAACATTATGTATGAAATGTTAACTGTTTCTAGTATACAGGCTGAGCCACGTGAGCCATGAAGAGATATCGTGAGATGCATCATTTGGGACTTTGATTGCCAAGGAAGGTTCAGGCTTGCACAGAAGGAAATGTTGGAGGCTGTCAGGGAAACAGGTTAGGAAGAAAACCAATGTGGAATCAGTGTTTCTAAGAAGGCTTTACTGGCAGCTTTCAAATGTATTGGATGCAACTAGCTGCAAGGATTAGATCATGCAGGCACCAGTGAGACCTGCCACCTTGATTCTAAAGCTGTCAGCTGCCTTCAGCAGCTATCAGAGGTAGTGGAGACAGATTCTATGTGGCTCATGGAATGGAAGCACAGCTCATAATAATTAACGTCATCCCAAGAACTGAATTATGTCCTCTTGTCTAGCCTGAATCTAGGTGTAAGGCTTAAACCAAAGATTGTGTGGATATTGTGACAATGTCAAGTACAGAGTTCTTGGCTTATGATAATGTGTGGGGAGTTATAGATTCTCCCAGAATATGTCAACAATAAAAAAGCAGCTGCTGGAATAGCACAGTACATGTTTTGTGCCTATGAGGTTGTTTTATGTTAAAAAAACAAACCATTAATGTTCAGAAACAGCATTAATAGTGTCCTGTTTGACACATCAGATCATTTCAATATCTGGGCATAACACTACCAAGTGATATGAAATGGAAAGAGCAAGTAAGGATTGTGGTAGGGGAGGCAAATGATGGACTGTGATTTATTGGGAGAGTTTTGGAAAAGTGTGGTTCATCTGCAAGGAGACCACATATAGGCCACTATACTTGATACTGCACTAGGTCAGATTAAAGGAAGACATCGAAGCATTTCAGAGGTGGGCTGCTAGTATTACGGAGATGCTTTAGGAACTCAAATGGGAATCCTGAGGGATGGCAGCATTCTTTTTAAGGAACACTATTGAGAAAATTTAGAGAACCACCATTTTAAACTGACTGCAGAATTATTCTACTGCTGCCAACATTCATTTCGTGTAAGGGCCACAAAGATAAGGTATGAGAAATTATGGCTCATGTGGAGGCATAAAGACAGTTGTTTTTTCCTTGTTCTATTTGTGCGTGGAACAGGGGACTTGCAGAGCATGTATGTGGATCTAGAAAAAAAACTCTTTGTTAGGCCAATAAGTAGTACACAGCAGAATGAAGAGTCGGTCATATGTATTTGGTGTAGAATGGAGTACATGAAATTATGGTAAAGGTGGTTCAATGAACCCTCTGCCAGGCACTTAAGTGTGTTTTGCAGAGTAGCCATGTAGATGTAGATGTAAGCATGAATGATTGTAGCATGACCATTACGTGAACTCGGTAATGTTTAATGAGAAGTGTACAGAGTCAGAATACGAGAATATCTGGGTGAATATAAGCATCAGTGGCGGGCCAAAAAGAGTATTTAAATTTACATATTGCTCACCCGTATCAAATATGGAAGCTGTGGACCATTTTAGAGAAATTTTGGAGAGTATCACCCTTAATTTCCCCCATCATGCCTAAGTGATTAAGAAAGGTTTGAGTCTGTCAGATGTAGGATAGAAGATGCACAAGATCTAGACAAGGACAAAGTTTAATGCAAGACTCCACTAAATGTATTTTTTTAATAAAAATAATTCAATTAGTTGATTGAATTACCAACTTACGAGGGTACTGTAATATATTGGACCTGTTTGCAACAAATTTCCCTGAACATTTTGATTTAGTGACTATAGAGACAGGAATCAGCAACACCTAGGCTGTTGCAGCATCACTGATCACTAGTGGGAAACAAAACACAAATAAATGTAGGAGAATATTTATAGTAAACAATAATGACAAGAAAATTATTATAAACTGCCAGAGCAGCCGACTACAGCTATTGAGATATAGTAAAGAACAAGTCAATGACTTATAGTTCAAATTGCAGGCCAGGAGCTAGATTAGTCTTTTCTGGGGAAGATGGCAATGGGTGGGAAGAACTGACTGGGGTTCAATAAAAATACTTTAAAGTTACTATGAAATCAGTGGAACTACACTGCAGATTAAAATGCATTCAAATCTTTGTGGCAAACAGAAACGAAGCAAAGTCAAAACAAGCATAAGGGCAACTATGAATGATGTGTTCAATGAATCTGAAAGCAGTAACTTACATACAACATTATTTTAAAAAGTTTATAAATAGTTTAGAACATACCTATCAGCAAATGGATCATAGTTAACTGTTCAGATTTTTGTTGATCTTGAGACACTGAAATTAAAGAGTATCAGGTGAGGTTGCACAGTGTTTAGCACACTGGATTTGCATTTTGGAGGTCAACAGTTCAAATCCCCATCTGGCCATCCTGATTCAAATCTTCCATGATCTCCCAGAATTGCTTAAGGCCTTGCTCTTGCCCTTGAAGGGGCACAGCCAGTTTCCTTCCCCATCCTTCCATAATCCCAGCTCATGCTCTGTCTCTAATGACCTTGTCACCAATGGTATGTTAAACTCAAATCTTCCTTCCTTTGAAATTAAAGATGTTGAACTGAAGGCCGAAATACTAAATTCTGTTGATTGAGATTGCTTCACCAAATATCACTACTTTCAATCATTGCTTAGCTGCAAAAATGATACAGATAAAAGTTAGTGAGCGCAAAGCTGAAAAACAGCTGAATACACTTGATTGACATAATGAAATACTGTTAAATGAATATGTAGAAGATCCAGCTTCTTTTTTTAACAGCAGTATATTGTAGCTTAATAGAACAGTGGCTGGAAAAAGTGGTCAACCCTTAAAGTTATTGAGAAGAGTGACAAGACAGTTTCACAGAACTAAATACCTATTTCACTGAATCAATTTGTCGTAGAGTCAGGGAAACATTTTGTGCTCAGGCACAACTTTCCTGGGAACAAAAAAGCTAATTTGCAGGAACCAAATTGAATTCATCATGAACTGATTATAAGAAACTTAGTGTGAACCAGCTGCGTGATACTCAGCCTGCTATGCTCATACATTAGATCCACTAGCCTATTGATAACAAAGATCAGATTGATTTCATTTATGGCTGTGAGATTATTTCAATTGTAAAGCATAGTTACTGATAGAGACAGTACAGAAGTTCGATTTTCATGACTGATGTCTAGTGTTCTTTAACCACTCATGTTACTGAAACTTGTTCACTATCCATTCTGTGTATTTATGTACAATAATTGAGTGTTAAATAAAACTTGTGCATTCATTTGCATCATTATATGCATAGTTTTCACTGTGGACCAGCATTCCCACACATCTTCCGTGACTTCCAGAAAATCTTTAGTACAGTTTGACATCACCTGTTGAATAAAATATATGCTTATGAAATACTGGAACAGGTATGTATTTGGCCAGAAGATTTCCTGGCTAACAGAATCAAATGCTTCATTCTTAATGAGGTGACATCATCAGAATTGAAAGTGGCATTTGGTGTATGTCAAGGAAGTGTGGTAGGACTATCAATGTTCATGATATATATGTAAATGATCTGCCAGCCACTGATTTTAGCTCCATAAGAAATGTTTGAAGGGCAGTGTGGAGGGTAAAAATCGTAGAGGGAGACCAAGAGATGAATACACAAAGCAGATGATCTGTCCAAGGCATTTGATGTCATACACCACAAGATTCTTCTCAACAAACTGGAGTCATATGGCATCAGAGGCACCCGACTAAACTGGTTCAGCTCATACCTGACAAATAGGAAACAAAAAGTGTCAATAAAACATAGCAACCAAGGACATATCGAAACATACTGCTCTGACTATATGCAATATTATGCAAGGTGTGCCCCAAGGCTCAATTCTTGGACCAGTGCTCTTCCTGGTCTACATAAAGGACCTACCCTCAAACATCAATGCCAGCACCAGTAAACTCATTGCAGATGATACCAGTATCCTCATAACAAGCAAAAATGAACATGAACTCCAAGAGGCCATAAATGGAAATACAGACAAACTTGGTGATTGGTTTGAGGAAAACAAGCTCATAGTTAACACAAAGAAAACCACTTACCTAAACTACCACCTAAAATCAAATAAAATTATTGCTGATATGAAATTACACGGTTCCCAAATATCCCCAAATACAGAAACAAGATTTCTAGGCCTATGGATTCAGGATGATCTAAAATGGCAAACACACATTAACAAAACTGATAGTAAGCTAAACCAAGTTTGCTATGCCCTACGAATCCTTGCATACTGCACAAGCCGAGAAACTGTTCACACAGCCTACTATGCACAATTCCACAGTGTAATGCAGTAAGGTATTATATTCTGGGGAGACTCTACACATAGCCCAAACATCCTCCTCACCCAAAAGAGAGCTATAGCAATAATGAAGAAGGCAAAGCCGACTGATAGCTGCAAGCCTCTCTTCCAAAAGTTACTCATCTTACCCCCTGGCAGCCTGTATATACTAGAACTATGCAATTTGTAAAAAGTGATATTACAAAATTTAATAAAAATATAAATGTCCATGACTATGGTACTAGACAGAAAATGGAACTCCATGTTAAAGAAATGGGCACCTCTGCCTTTAAAAACTCTCCCTTCAACAAAGGCATTAAAATATACAATAGCCTGCCATCAGAAATAAAAAACAGTAAGTCCCCGACTGTATTTAATAAAAAATTAAAGTCATTCCTACTTGATCATTGTTTCTACAGTGCAAGTGAATTTCTGCTCCACATGGGTGGAAAGAAACATGAAACAAATTGCAGCAAAGAATTTTGTAAAGAGTAAAACATTAATGCAAGTATGTGCAAAAATCTTGCATCTATATCATCTGCTACTAAGCAAATTAAGTGCAGAAAGAATATCCAACCAGGTACTGTGGTGTATATGTGTTAGAGGAATATATCATTAAAATACAAATGTGTAACTGAGTATGTAATTTGTGTGTCCATAAATTTATGTGTCCATAACTTCTCAGAAAATATGTGTGTAAGCTCATGTTTGTGTAAACTTTTGGTATATTACATCATGCCAGCAAATTATCACAATGTGCAACATCAAATGTATGTTTGTGCATCACCATGTGCATGTCATGTAGAGTATTGATTCAGAGGACAATAAATAAATAAATTAATAAATTCAGAAGGGTGTAGGCTGCAGTACGCACTGGGAGATGAAGCAGCTTGCACAGGATAGAGTAGCATGGAGAGCTGCATCAAACCAGTCTCAGGACTGAAGACCACAACAACAACAACAAGAAATGTTCACAGATGATCAGGCAGTTGTATACAGAAAAATCACGTTGTTACAACATCAGTACAAAATGGATGAAAATGCTAATCAGGCTGCTCCCACACAGTCTTTGGTTACTGTGCCATTTATGTTAAGACCCAGAGTTAGACTGGTATAAAGCAGAAGAGATAATGTATTAGAAATTTGGGGGGTTTTATTACTCGCAGTCTTTTATGAAGAATTTTTTTTTGTTAAACAATGGAAAATCCAGGAGGGAATGATGACAATATTATGAAAAAGGTAGAGTACTACTCACCACATAGTGGAAATGCTGAGTCATAGATGGGCACATCAAAAGGACCATCAAATAGTTAAGCTTTTGACCAAAAAGGACTTCATCAGAATTAGACAACATACACACACACATACTCATGCAAAGGTAACTCACAATCATATGACCACTATCTCTGATTGTAGAGTCCAGGTTCAGTCTGAAGTTTCTCTTTCTTGGTGAGACATGTGAATATGCAATGACTGAATGAATGAATCAGTGAAAGCAAACAAAGTGGAAGGTTGAGAGAACAATGGCAGTGACAAGATTCCCAGATCCCCCAGTAAAAGAATAAAAATAAAAATAAATTTAAAGAAAAAGGAAAAAGAAAAATCCACTTACAGCATGCAACAGACAAAAATCTGAGAGAGAACAATGAAATAATGAGCAAAGGAAGAAAAGGAGCCCAATGGAGAGAAACGGATCCAAATATAAAGCACAGAAAATACAAGCTAAAAATAACAAAAGTACAAAGAAATAAAACATTAGAAACTACAATTCAGGTAGAGACTCCTTGCATATGCTCATAAATGACAAGCTAACACAAGTGTGTACTTTTCATAAATGTTTAATATATCCAGAACACTGTTTCAAGGCCAGGTGCTTTCCGATACTGTCATTAGGCCATTAAAAGGTAAGTGTTCCTGAAAGACAGAGCTGCTGACCAGCTATATATAAAATATTAAAAAAACAAAAAAAATTCACATTACAAGGGGTAACAGTCAAAACAGACTGTAACTTATCCACCAAAACAGAAGAAGGATATCAAATAAGGAAGATGGTCGTCTCATATATTTTACAGGAAATTGTAAAATCTAAAGGTATTTGTACAGATCTTCTATGCACTACAGACCATAAACTGGAGTTCACAGAAATTGAATAGATTCATCTAGAACGATAATAATTCCAAGTGACTCTGTTGCCTGGTGCAAAGTCTTCAGCTGGATGCCACGCTGCTACTTGAATATCCCTAACCTCCCCCGCTAACCATACTGTGAAATGGAGTTCTGCTACAAAAGTGTATAACAGGTTGCCAATGCACATGATTCTGGAAATTAAAAGTTCTCAGATATTCAGAAGTATAGTGAAAGAATACTTTTTAGCTTCTCCTATAATTTACTAGAAGATCTTGACTTCCGTATAACCCTAGTACTCTTATCAGTCAGGTTTTAACTTTACAAGTATACAGGCAGCATATAGAAATCTGTGCAAAGTTACATAAATTCCTTACAAGAAGTATAAGATAAAAAACAGCAGTTGAGCAGGAAATAATGTCCATGGTGTTGTAGAGATCTGTAGTGTGTAAAAGCTGCAGGATGAGGTGAGATTGGGATATATCCAACAAATAATGTACAGTGTTGGATGTAAGTAATACAGTGAGATGAAGAGATCAACACAGAAGAAGGAGTTATGATGGATCACATCAAAGCAGTCTGATGGATAATGCCCCCCCCCCCCCCTCCCGCCCTCCCAAAAAAAAGAGTAGTGGAAGAGGAAGAGCCATGTAGTTGCCTTTCTTGTAATATACAATATACGTATACAATTGTGTCATTCACGACTGTGTCATTCTTGTTATTTTAATATGATATTATACATTTTCAGAATATTATGGAATGTTATCAAGTAGCAATTCAGTAAGTTACTGTCCATCATTACGTGGCATCATAATTGGATTGTTCCAATGTATTGTTTATGAATATAAAATTTGTGACGTACTACATATGATTAGCATAACTACTTCAAGTTGCATTCTCTGTATTACAGGTTCAGTAGTGGGCCGCGAGGGAATAATTTGGACATCTGGGTTTCTTGTGCCCACCAAAACAAAAGGTTGTTTGAACATCTACTTTACTGGTACAGAGCCATTTGATGGGCCATACAACATTGCTTCCCTAGATGTAAGTTAAATTTATTGTAAACATAGCATGAAACCTATAACAAACAAGTAATGTACCATACTAATTTAAGGTGATTGTTGTTAGAGAGCTTTCATATTAGATTTTAAGCACTTAAATTTTCACATAAAGTGATATTAGGGTCCCAGGCAGTTCAACAATGCTAAAAGATTTCAATGCCTTTGAAAGTCTAAAGAAACTGGAGTGCATGTAACATTATGTTTTTATTAGTATGTGTTGCAGCAAATTCTAGTTGGATATTATACAATGTTTATTTATGCAGGACCAAGACTACTCTTACCATCGTGTAATTTGGAAGGATATTAATGGTGATGGTCTTTTGGATGCAGTAACAGCTCGTTTCCATACTGGTCTCCTAGGTAGGCATGGGTGAAAAATTTGTCATTTGATTGAGAATAATAAATCAAAAGCATTCATGTCCCATAGCTTAAATCAGTTTTTGCTTCCTGATTATGAGGGGCTGTAATGAGTCTCAGAAGCTTATATAGTGAGAGCCATACATTAATGTAATTAAATGCATTGTTTACCACTCTACTGAAATAGATAAGTTCAATGGTTAACATATACCTATATATGTTTCAGGTAGTGTAACAAAACAGTCGTTGTGGCTTGAGAATCCCGGTAGTTCTCAGTTAGAGGGATGGACTCAGCATATGGTAAAAGAGGATGGAGCTGATATACATTTCCAAGTAGAGCAACTGACAGCAGGTGGAACAACTTATGATGTCCAGATCAATGGAGAGTTCTGGAATGAAAAACTCACAATATATTATGGAAATAACAATGCAAACTTCTGGGAAGACCCATCTGAGGTAAGTACCATCACATTTTTATATACAAGGATATCACCTAGATCATGAGATAAATGACTAAGAATTTTTTGTAGTTTATGTGAAAGCCACAAATGAAGGCTAAAAATTACTGTAAATGTTAGACAAATAATTTATAAAAGTGCCTAAAAAGGGAGAGAGGGAAGAAGGGAGGGAGGGAGGGGGAGAGAGAGAGAGAGAGAGAGAGAGAGAGAGAGAGAGAGATTGGGTGGGAGTTGAGGGAGGTTCAAAAAGTGACAGGCATCCTCTTTCCAATTACATATAGTCCATCAGTGAAGGAACACTGGGAAAAAATTGTGTAATCACAAATTTTAGTACAACTGTAGGAGGGAGTATCATGAGCCGCATACTCTAAATCCCCACCATTGGCACGTAAGCATGGGTGTGGAGGGTGTGTGTTTAAAAGTCACTTTTCTATGTTTCTCATGAGTAACTCAAAAACAGCAGCTGCTAGCAAAAATGTTTCCCAGTACAAAATTAAACTACATTAAATTTTCCACAAAAAGGCCCTGTTTGTTGTTTCTCTGGGACTAATAAGTTTCCAGGCTGCAGCTGATGGAAACTCATAGATTATTAAATATAGTGTTTTAATGGTATAAAATTAACATTTATTGTGAAATAAAGTGAGTTAAGAACAAATATTTACAGGCATTTGATGTGTGTCCAATTTTTTAGTGCAGTAGAAACATGTTAATGCCCAAATTGTGTTCTGAGTGTGCGACAGGGTGAAAGGGCAAGGGGGGGGGGGGGGGGGGCAGAAGTGCCAAGGAATGTTATGTCATTGGATTGTAGTCATGTAGTTCTTTTCTCTTTATAAATCTGCAAGCTGAAGAATGAGCAGATGCCTCCCCACTATGTCACAAGAAGCAACTCTGGCTTTTTCATGAAGTTATAGAGACGTTCTGCAGCGCACCTTATGAATCACTGGCGACATAGTGTGCAGACATGTCCGGGTGTCGTTTGCTGTCTACAAAGTGCATTCACACTGCATGGAATATAGATAGGAGTTACTAATAATACTAACACAAGAAATACATATGGATGTAATCTATGTAAATCTGTGCATACAGTTCTACACTCTAGAGGGGAACTGATTCTTAGTCATCCTGTATGGCAGCTGTAGCATTTTTCTGGGAAAGGAACTGCCTCCACCATGATCATAGCTGACTTTTCAGTTTACAGGCAGATTATATTTCCCCAGCATTTCCTGTACAGTCCTCTTTTGTGAACAGGCAAAATAACTTCATTGAGCTCAAGTACACTGAAGACCTGACCATCTCAGGTATATATCTTTTCCTTTTCTACATCTCACTGCTTTATGCTTGGTCCATGCCTGGGTATATATGCTGGTGCTCCACTTTTCCCTGATGTCAGTTGTGGGTGCAGTGTGTCTCCCACCTCTCCTTAATCTAACAAAGTGTTGGTTCTCATGCTTTACTACATTTGTAGGCACAGTCTCAGTGTATCAACAGACACTTTTCTGAGATCTCAATGGTTGTTTAATGACACAGCCCCAGTAGTTTGATACCTGTGCCAGAACCTCATTGTGATCATAATTGACTCAGTGAATTATGTTGGGAGAAACAGAAAGGTCACAAGTTGATCTCTCTCTCTCTCTCTCTCTCTCACACACACACACACACACACACACACACACACTCACAAACACTCAATTGTGCAGCTACATTGTCTTGTTGCTGCAGCCAGACTGGGGAGAGGAGACGTGCCAGCTGGAAGTGGGTGAGGGGAAAGGTAAAGGGAAGGGACGGTAACAGTTGGGGAGTGAAAGTCACCCAGGGAATGGAGCAATAATGTGGCTTGGAGAGCCTGCCCTGACACAGGCAGGGGAAATTCCAGGTGGCACAGAACGAAGTAGTGGAGAGGATTTTGACTGGTTTGGCTATGATCAAGTGGCGTAGTCCATATCAATTCAGGCAGGCTAGAAAAAAATCTTACCTTCATAGTCTCGGATGTCATTGAATTTAGCGTATGTTAAAATGAAGGACTAAGTAAGGAGCATGTATTTTTTTGTTTTCTCCAAAAGAATTTCTGCTCCGAGATACAGCCCTCCAGGGATGACACTGTGTATACTAGAAATGTGTGGTTCATGAACTAACGGGTCCAAAGGAACGGTTCATCAAGATGAAAGGAGCAAGTGATGAATGAATTCTAAGCAACGGTCTTTCATAGTTCACTTCAGTCACGGCTTTCTACTTATAGTTCCCGGGAATGGAAACGATCGGTCTCGTTCCCACAACGGCACATTGGCCAGTCTCGTTCCAGCCTCGGTCCTGTTCCCATAGGTCTCGGTCGCAGCTTTCTACTTATAGTTCCCAGGAACTATAGTAGCAGTAGACCATAGACCCAGAAGAAGGCAGCTGCAACTGTGGCCAAAACTACTGCTGCTGGAGGAAAACCAACATTTGAGCCACGGTTGCAGCGACCTTCTTCTGGGTCTACTGACAGTAGACAGTAGAAGCAGAAGGCCACTGCAACCGTGGCCGAAACATTGGTTTTTCACCAGCAGCAGTAGTTTTATACATTATGCTGTGGTACCACACCCAGAAAACTTTAATATTTGACAGATATGTCCAAATGGAGGATATCATTGTAATTATAAAGCAATTATCTTTCAAATAAAGAAAACTCTTAACAAAACATCTAGAACTGTTACAAAGATACAGCATTTAAATTTTTTTTCCGAATTTCACATCTTCAAAATGGTGTTTTCAGTGTCGTATTTGGAGGCCTGTACTGCGGGGTATGAATTTTTTTGGAGAAAACAAAAAAAATAAGTGTTTCTTACTTACGCCAGAATTTTAACATGTGCTAAATTCAATAACATCCGAGACTATGGAGGTAACCACCCGGCTGGAAGTGATACGCATTATGCCAAGTGCAATGTGACCACTCAATGGCAGTAAATGTCTGTCATCAGAACATCCTCAACTTACCATGTGATCTTGATTCTTCTTCCTCAACCAACCTCTCTGACACAATCTCCTTGAACTGCGTAGATGGATTTTGTCCTTCGATCATGCTATCCTCTTGGGTGAGATCTTCATCAAAATCAAGTCAAATTAACAAAGAACTTGTCAGTAAGAGTCCAATTATCAGTATGATTTTGAGTCCCCTGTAGCCTGAATGCACTGATTTAGTTGGGAGTGGCCTCTCCTGAGGCAAGGCGGCCCATAACTGTTGTAACTGATCCTTGATATTCTTGATACTGATATTGGCACAGTGTTGATATATAAGATGGTCCCTCATGTGCTCTATCAGGAATGGATTTGGGGTTCTTGTTGGCCATGTGAATATGTCAGCATCATGCAGACAATTCTTAGAGACATGTGCCATATATGGATGAACATTGTCCGGTTGAAAAACGGCTCCACGATACTGTCACATGATAGGTAACACATGAGGGCACTGGATGTCTGAGACATACCATTGTGCCGTCTACTCCCTCAATAACTACTGGTTGTGACCTGAAGCAATACTTGATGTCTGCCCTCGCACTGACACCAGGTGTAACAGCATTGTGCCTCTCCAAAACATTGGAAGAATAAGACACTTCTCCACGTTGCCACCATACTCACTGGTGATCGTCATCTAAGAGAGTGCAGAGCAGTGACTCATTGCTGAAGACAATGATGAACACCATTCATCAGCAGTCCACTCTTCCCAGTCAACGACGCCACTCCAAATGCAGTCTTTTGTGTTGTGGTGTTATAACAGCAGCCTAAACATGGAATGATAATTCCCTAGTCCTATGCTGCAAGTCTCTGAGTAATGTGCAGGATGACACAGATTGTTGCAAGGAGTTCATTACTTGTTCTTGGATGGCAGGCACTGATGTGAAGGGGTTACAATGAGCTTGGTGCACTGTATGATGATTGTCCTGTTACATATACAGGAGTAGAGTGGGAACTAGGTCCAATAAGTGCAGAATGCCCTTTCAAAGCATTCATCTATTATGCAATCAATTAAATAAAAACTTAAAACACAGTAAAATTTAAGCATTCCTTTGAACCATCTTTCAAATTTTTACCACCACAGTTAGTACATATGTACACAATACATAACTTGAATTAATCTTATCATCTTCTCAAGTCAGCTGGTCCACCATCACAATACAGTCAGTACAAGTGGACACCTTAGTTGTATGCAGTGGAATAGTCCACAGAATCATGCCGACACAAATAATACAAATGATATCACAATAGACCCATCTGAAAGGAAAATTATATTAGAATCTGACCACAGAAACATTCAGTAACAACTCCCTTTGTTCGTAGTGCCTGCACTTTTCCCTTTGACAGCCATACCTTAAAACCGTGACAGTAAAGAGTGCCCAGTTGTATAACAGTGTAAAGAAGAATTCCAGCCACAAGCAAGATACCAATTATTAACCAATAATCTAAATCCTGAGATATACTAAAAATGACAACATTCATCAAGTAATGCAGTCTTAAGGAGAAGTGGGTGCACTACATTTCAGCTAATAGCCACCTGTAACACGACAACAAACATTTGACTCTAAGAACCAATAAAAGATCGTGGGAACTCACTCAGCTTTACTACAAATAATGATGTAGGCTCGGTGTGAGTTTAACTACACCCAAGTGCTTGGGTGCACACACATAACTGACAGACATTGTTTTTCCAAGCACCATCACAGTGTTATAAGCTAGCCTCAACAAATTAGCATAAAACAAGCGTGTACAGAAATCAAGCCTGCAGTCTGAAGGCATTTACAACAAACACTGGTCCACTTCATTAATGAGAACCTGGCACTCAACACAAATTACGTTTGGTGGTTCCACAAAGATTAGAATACACAGATCATCTAACAAGTCCATGGAAAGTACGATAAACAGCAATAAGGCTCACCAAAAATATCATGTTCCTTTTCCACTGCATGCCCAGCTACACACTTCAGCTGTGCAATATTGTAGCATCAGCATATCCATTGGTCAAACTATTCACTGGATTTCAGCTATATAACATGCTTCCAATGCACATGACATACAATCCATCAATCAACTCCTTAAGGTACCCTTTTAACAGTCCCACATCATGTTGTACCAGTTGCTATTGCTGGTTGTACATGTGTGTCTGATTGTTTGCTCCAACTGACCTGTGCCCATCCTCTCCTCCTGCCACTGCCTCCCAACGGCACTCATGGTGGGCTAGCCCGCACACTGTGAAAATGTACCAGTCCCCTGCCACAAGCAAAGGTGTGCCAAATTATGGCACACTCCCTTGTGGTGGTTGGGTGTCATCAACAGGAACCTTGATGATCGGTATATCTGCCTTCATGTTCACATGCAGTTTAACATTGTGCTACCATCACATATAAGTGTCACATAAATCTGGATACTGCCCAGTTTGACTGGCCAAACAGAATGGTTTAACACTCTTCAAAAATTTGTCTGGTACTGATAACACTGTCTTACATGAATATGCAGCATCTCCTTGTCTTTGACATCTGATGTTGCTCACACCCCTTATGTACTTTATCATGTCTGGTAACAACACTAAAAATGAAAAAAAAGCAACTAATGCCACATGTCACAGAGACATATACATGTATGAAGTTACACATTGATGTCTGACCATCTCTCCTGGGTGCTTTACTTTTTTGTCAGGCAGCATATGTTTAAACCATGTCTATGTTGGAGAAGTACTGGCCACCAGGTAGTTTTAACATTAGTTCTTCTATTCATAGAACGAGATGCATGTCAGTGACCAATTGTGGGTTTACAGTTGTTTTGAAATCACCACAAACATTTGGTTTGCATAAAAGTACCAACAGGATTCTCATTGACTAGATGGAATAGAAGTGAGGATATCATATTTCACTAAGAGGTTAACTCACTTTTGAGGTCTTCTCATAATGCTGCTGGGACTGGTCTGGTTTCTAAGTAAAGAGGTCTTGGAAAAGAATTGAACTGAATATGAACTACATAACTGCTGACACATCTTAAACCTGTAGGAAAGAGATCAGAAATTTGAAATCACTGAATGGTACCTTTGTAGATGAAAAATTAATACAGCCTATCATTTGAAATCAGAAGTTTTGTAAATGTTGGTTGCCAATATGTTTTTTGTCCTTGGTGAGGGAACAACTAAAAATATAAGTGATCACTTGACTTTCTCGTACAACACTGTTACTGTAATTTTACTGAACTTTGCACAATATGATGTGTTGTTTGCTATAGTATCTTAGTCATCATTATGTAGGTTGGGGTGGCTGTGAACCAATCTAGATATAGACTTGCTTCTTCTCATTTATGATGGGGTCTGGTACACCAACATCAACAAGAAAATCTATTGACTGCTTGTTAATCATTAATGGAAGAGAAAACTTTTGTAATCATGGTGTGAAAGAATTCAGCTGTGGTTGAAGTACATTTATGCTGTACTGTTGTCAGGACTTAGTTGCCAAGTTTGACTCAATATGACTTTGGCAAACTGTCCCTGTGTATTAGTACTGCACACAGATCATTTCCTTGTATGGGCACTGAGTGTGAGAATGATTTGAAAAACAGTTTAGGCAATTTCAGTACAGAGCCTTGGGCTGATTAGGGTTCCTGTGAAGTCTGAAATATGTGCAGCTGCTGTGTGGATCCTCTGGAGCTTTTATTATCTACATATCAGGCTTTGCTCCCAAATTTGATAATGACATACTGCATGTGTTCTGGTCTTTCTTGCAGAGAAATCATATTAAGTTCATCAAAATCTTCCTTTACTGCAGCTGACATTACAAATTATTTTGCTGTTTCTAATTTTTTGCAGTTTGCTAGATTAACTGCCAGTGCAGAAACTTCCTTGTTAGGTGCATACCTAATTATTATTATTATTATACACTATTTATAAATTTCATTTTGACATTTGAGTTGATACTACTATGTTGGGCCTCAACGTCAGCTTCCCACGCAGTGTGTGGTTAATCTGATTTCTTATGACAATGAAAAAATGTGAGTGTGTTTGCTACAACATGAGTTTTCCAATAATTCTATGCATTCGACCTTAGTAAGAGGTTACAATTTCTGTAGAAGACACATTAACTGTTGGTTATTAGCTAATGAAAGTGCACTGCATAGCTATGTCACTGGTACTACTAGTCTGGCAGTGAAACAACAGACATCTGTAGTACAAGTTCAGGTCTCCATTTTCTGGATGAAATGGTTGTTGCACTGACATGTTAAGCAGCTGTAGTATGTGATGCTGTTGTGCAGCCTTCTTAGCTTTTTGTTACACGAGCAAGCTGCTCCTCTTCTGCTGTTCCAGTTGTTGCAATTGATATACCTGTTGTTGGGTATGTGAAGTTGCAATTGTTGCTGCCACAGTTTCATCAATATAAGATCCTTTTTAACTGTAAAATTGGTCTGTCAGCCTATCACGTACACTTCATTGGAGTCCTCACTGTCATGCAACTGCTTGTGATGGCTTAGCAAAAGAGATTTATTTCATTATCTTTTACACAACTCAGAATAAGCTAATAGCATGCAAACCGAGTCCATACCTCGATGTCATAACCACGATAGATTGCAATCCATCAAGAAAGTCCATAGTCATGTCCAAATAGAATCAACTGCCAAGTATAACAGTTTGAATAAGTAAACACAAAATAGTGATAACTCAAAACTAGGCAGAATGGAGCACAGAATCAGTAAGAAACGTAAACAAGAATGCAGCACATTTCAGAGTGATTGTTCTCAGCTACATAATGAGTTATATTAGTTGTATAAAGTCAGAGGCTCTAGCCATGTAATAGCCTTCTTATTATGTCTCATGGCACTCGACAAAGTGTACTGCAGTGATGATCTTGTGCTATCAACTTTGTTGTCTGGAGACAGAGATAAAGCGGATGCAAGTCAATAATTTACTCAGTACTCCTAAATCTGATCTTTTGGATTAAACTGCAATATACAAATGAATATTCTCATTTGTTGTAACTGCGATTATCTTCTTGGGTTTCTTGCAGAATCAAACCATAGTGTTCTGTGACATTTTGTAAGGAAATAACATGTCTTGTAAAGCATCATGGACACACTGCAAACTGATGAGGCAAGAAAGCCTAGGAAATTTTACTGCTTTAAAATTGTCTTATTTCTGCTTGTGCTTTTTGGCTTATATTCTTTTTTATACTGACCCATAGATTTGTCAAATAAATTTAATAATCTATTTACTCTTATAATAAAATTTACCTCAGCACTTATTCGAATATAAGTCTGATTATGAGACTCCAGATTTGTAATACTGTTATATTTTTTTTACAGCTGCAGGAAGTTGTTGTTGATGATACAATTGGTCAACCTTTTGATGTGTATTACTGGGATATTAATCTTGATGGTGTGAAAGAAATAGTTGTGACAGCCTATAATGGCAGCTATGGAAATGTGTATGCTTACACTGTACCAGAAGACTTCAGGTGAGTTACTATTCTGAGTGTTATATGTGCTACTCTGATTCTCTGCAAGACATAATTATAAAAATTGACAACATACCTTTGGCCGTGTATTATACTTTACATTTCTTTGTGAAGCAAGTTTGCTAATTATCTTTTTAGAGCTGAAGTTTTGAGATAATGTAATGTGAAAAGATTTAAAATTATTTAGGGAATGTAGGCCATCAAGGATGAAACATATTTATCTGACACAGCAGTAGAAAACGTCACACACAGTGGTCAATGAATGCTTTTAATGTCATAAACTATGGGTTTTGATGGGATTGGGATTAAAAATTGTTTTGAACAACAGTGAAACAGTTTTGTTTGTGGTTAATGAAATATCTGGCTGAGAAAATTGGGAAGACAGTTCATTTATATTCATAAGATACTGAAGTAATCACATAATCACAGTTCAAATAAATATTAAGAAGAGCAGGAACATAACAAAGACAAATTTGTTTTATATCTTACTAAGCAAGAATTTAAAACATTTAATTCTGTTATAAAGAATTTTCTTATGATTTACTGATTATAAAAATATAGTATGCAGCTATCAGATCATAGTAAAGTATTAAAATCTATCTTTTCCATAAAGTAATTTATAATTATCTATAGGTCTCATCATTTGAGAGGCGGTGTTTATTATAAAGCTGTATGACAAGTAATAATATCAGGGTGTATACGACCCGGAACAACTGGGAGATCTGGGAAAAACCTAGGAATTTTTTCATCTGGGAGAAAACAGGGAATTTTTCATTGTTTACATTTTCAGTTAAATTTTTATGATTTTCACTGGTAAGAACCAATACTCTAACAAAGGATATTACTGTATCCCGCTTTACTGCAGCAACATAACATGTTAAAAAAAAAAAAAAAGGGGAGGTGGGCAGTCTCCACGTGACCTGTGTTTACGTTTAGTGATTTTGCTGTTTCCTCTTCATTTATTGCTCTCACATGAAATGAAAGCAAAACAGATTTCCATGGCTGGGAGCTATTAAATGAATTAAAATACGTTCGCATAATTACGGAAAGCTAAAATATGTTATTAGTTTCAGGTTTTATTTCCACCTTTCTGACAGTCAAGCATTAATCGCCTTGCAGAGTAATGAAGTTATTTTTGTCAGTTTGCGAAAGAGATTTGGCTTTTATTAATCTTTTGCAGTGAGGCAGTTAATTTATTTGAAACGAAGTGTTTAATTTCACACTGTTGGCTAGTTTCAACTGTTCGCTGCATTTCAAGTGCACGTTTTCCATTTTCTAGCTTGTATGGTATTATGCCATAATAAAGAACCAAACAAGAGATAATGCAGTACTGGTATGAAGAAAATTTACATCTGAATCTGGACATACGAATGAGCACTTTAAGCCAAATTATGCATTTTAGTATGGTTCACAAAATTCCAATGCTCTTGAAGTATCCTATGATGACTTTCCTTTTATGACATAATGCAAGATCTTTTAATGTTTTACACGTACGAACATGCAGGCTTCTTGCGTCATCGTAGCTGCACAAGCGCAGTGACACCTGTTATCTGCTGCTCTCTGGCAACTGCTGAAATGAACCAATTTTTAACAGGTCACAGGAAAATATTGTGAATGGTGATTTGAAAAGCGTTACTTTCAGTGTAAATTTCCTTTTACACAAGATGAGCCATGTGCGAGAATGTATGATGAATTTCTTAAATCACAGAGCGTTTGACTCTCATTTAAAAATCAACTCTTTGAGGGCGACCATCTAGAACAATTTTGAGCCCAGAAGATCAGACATTTACATCGTTATTAAAAATTTTACTGGCACATTTCTGTGATGTATCTTAACATGTAACATGCGCAAGAAAAGATTAACATTATATGTGGAAGCTTAGCTTCTCTTGCAGCTTATTAATCTTTGAGATCACTATTATATGTAAAAACTTTGTTTTTCTTGTTGCAACACTATGTATATTAACTTAAACCATTAACTTTCCTTATTTGAGTGTTCACACTACTTAAGAGTGATCTTGCTATTGGCTGATTACATCACGTGTCCTACGCTGTCATCAGCTGGTGAGATCATGTGACATGAGCTACGACTGGCTTACAAAAGCATGTTGCAATCTCTATTTAAATGCTTCAGAAAGTATTATGCGGTGTTTGGTGAAATTCAAATTTATACCTTCGTAACACAAAAATGTGCAGCATACATGTTGCTGCACATCAAAGATCTTTCCAAAATGTGTTTTTTTCCCTCTGAGTTTCGTTTTGTAAGTGCCGGGAAATTCTGCATCGGTGTATAAAACAATAAAAATTCAAAGGATTGATAAGTTTTACAGTGCCAAGGAAAAGTATACTGTCACTTAACATGGAAAAAATGTATTTTCACCTGGGAGAAAGTGTATTTTCAACTGGGAAATCCGGGAAAAATCTGTGAATTTTGTTTCCTTGTCCATGTATACACCCTGAATTACTATGAATAATTTATAGATGTAAAAAAATATTCTCTTTGAAAAATAACATTTTAATCAAAGTAATGTAAGCGACCAGTGACAGACAAACAGCAGGTATGCAATAAAACATGGCAGCAAGTTGTTCTGAGTAGCAGTTTGGAAGGTAGGAGATGAGCTACTGGCAGAAATAAACTGGTGAGAATGGGTCATGAGTCATGTTTGGGTAACTCAGATGGTAAAGCACTTTCCTGTGAATGGCAAAGGTCCTGAGTTTGAGTCTCAGTCCGGCATACAGTTTTAATCTGCCAGGAAATTTCATAACAGTGCACACTTTGCTGCCGAGTGAAAATTCAGCTGGAAACAAACAGTTCTTGTTTCTCTGCAAGTAGGTCTAATATTTGTATGTCAGATACTTGTGTTAAATTTTTTATAGTAGTGGAGATTATACTAAGATATTATCATTGTATTTCACTTTGGTTTCTCCAATATACTGGTATACTTTTGGTTTAAAAAATTAAAGAAGATTTGATTTTGGCATTGAAACAGTTATCAAGCCTCCATGTCGTGTGTGAATAAGCAACTCTTAACAACATGAATAGCTAATTTTTTCTGCCTGACCACTAAAGTGTGTGTGTTTGTTGAAAACTTAGCCCTAAATAAATGCTACATTGACTAGACACACAGGAAAGTGTAGAATAACGTCAATGTATCCTACTAAACACAAGGAATTTTATGAAATAAAGTTTGCATAAAACCAGTCAGTACATAAAGAGAAAACATCATGTTAGTTAGATGAAATGTTATCATCAGAAGCAATGTTTATCAGAGTATAAGTAAAGTTTACTTGAATTTTCATTTTATAACATAATTGCAAGACATTTATAACATATACATTAACACAATAAATAAAATTAAACAATGGAAAATCCAGAATGGATAAAATCAGAACACAAAAAATAGTGCAATGCTAATAATTAACACTGGGAGAATAACACTGCACAGCTAGAGACTTTCTGTTTGCCAGGCACAGGAAATTCTAAGAATGACTGTTCCCTTAATGTCATATGTTGGTGAAAAGTTTTTCTTTTCCAGTCAGTAGTCATTAAGTACCAGTATATATGTTTAAGCCTTCTGTATATATGGTTTCCCACTTTCACCTGTATATCATCAACATACGCTTCCAACATATCACAATGTGCCATCAGATTCAATACCTTTACTGTTATTAACATCAGTTACTTTTCCATTACTTTAACATTCAGTTAATGATTGTGATCCATCACATTTTCACTACCATTTTCAGACAGTTTTTCTTCATATAGTGAATTTTTGTGTAGATTACTCAATCTTCCCTTGAGTCATTTATGAATCCATCTCTGATACTCTTTCCACCATTGTGGATACAGTCATTTACTTATTACTGCCAGCTTTTCTCGAAAGGGATTGTTATGAGACATTTTTCCTGAAGTCACCAAAATTGGGTTTTACACATTCTAAGTTTTGTTTGGTGTTTACATGACTTTCAACCGCCCTCCCTCCCCCTTTCCCCAATATCTGATTCGTGAGCAGACTTTGGCATTTCCAACACAACAGACTTTAGATAACTGACTTCTTCTTCTTACCCCCCTTTAGCATCTAACAACTTCACTATATCTGAGACTTCAGTCTCTTCTTTTCCTAACAGTATTTCTTCATCAGTTACGTATACAAAACCACATTGCTTCCACCTCAAGAAATCTCTTTACAAACTTAATTATTATTTCATTTCTCATTTCAGAAAGTAGATTATCTTTGCAGTGTTCTGTGAAATCCATCTCCAGGGAAACTTTTCACAGGAACATTAGACCAGTTGTTATATGCAGCCTGAAACAAACTTTTTGCCTTTCCAGTTGTTTTATTTAAAGTACTAACATGAACAGTATTTTGACTGTTGACAGTTTTAATTTGATCTTTTAATGTACAGCAGAAATTTCATCTCTGAGTCCTGGCTTTATTTCAATCACTTCCAGTTTTACTGTTTGCGATCTGGATTCTGTGTTAGTTAACCAGTCATCCGTCTTATTCTTTTCTCACTCAACTTGTCTACTTTTTCACTTATAGCTGTTACTCGTCCACCTAGCTCACTTCTGACCTCAGAAATCTGAGTGCTCTGTCCACCAACTATTTCACTTTTTGTTGCTAAAATGTAGCTACTTTTGCCCAATATATTGGCATCCATTTGAGCCTTTAGTTCTTTCTGGTTTATAATAATTAACTTAATTCTTGATGTTGATGTTGGTGTTAAAAGTATGTAGTTGGTTTTCCAAGTTCATATTCTGCACTGTAAACTTTCGTGATAGTGCTTATGTGTTTTCATAAATAAAAATGTTAGTCACAAATTTAGTTAAAATCTATGATATATTACTCAGCAGGTTCACATGAACTCATAGTCATGCACCATTTTACCATGTCACACTATTGTACAGTAGCCACAGTCCTGGACTTGCCACTATTGGACAATACAATAACGTAAAATACACATGACCATAAATCACAGCTGTCTCTCAGAATTCAAAACACCATCTCGACTTCTGGAATCTCACTAACAAACAAGGTGGATTTAGTCTTAATATATTCTAATGTCTTGGGTTGGTGACAAATGGAAGACAGTATTTGTGATACAAACAAAACAGATGTTGATTATTTTCATATACTAATTCTGCTTCCATGTAGTGATCATTAACTACAGAAATATAATTTACAGTTTCTGTGTTTCACACTTTGGAGACCAAGCCCAAGCGTAGCTCTGGCGACAACTTTTTGTATGCGAGTATAGGTTGGGCTGCAATTTTTTTGATGCACGAGCCATGTATTGCTCCCTAACTGGACTCATTTCTTATGAGAACAATGTGCGGATGTCTCACCACGTGTCCCTTGACTAATGTGGTCTTCTGTTGTCAATTTCTAGAATTATTTCACAAGAAACATAGTGAACTTAGCAGCTGCTGTTACAAATGCCTGAGTTACTATGATTGCATTGAGGCAATTTCATGCATGTACTCATTAGGTTTTGCAGTTTTCTGTAATTTTGCTACAAATATGTCAGTTGAGTGAGCAAGTAGTTTTGGAAGCTCAAGAGGAAGAAATTGCTCAATAACTCACCTCATAGTATTTTCTTGGGAGGATAGTTGCACTTTCTGTCATCATTATTTTAAAATTTGCAGTCCATCAAAGAACTAAAGTAAATAAGAAAAATAAGTCTTGGAGCTTGCTCCTTTTTAGTATGTGTTACTCTTGAAGATACATCAATTACATATGTGCTATTAATGCGTTAAATAATGGCATAAATGGCTGGTTTCCTAGGCCCAGTATTCTTCTAAGTGGCTGCTCTCCAAAGTAATAATGGTACAATGAATGTGAACCCAATAGTGGTTAAGAAAATTTTGATTTTAAAGTTTATTTTTCTTTGATAGTGACTTTCTAAGTTTGTGTATTACTTTAATAATGTAACCATGTAGATAGAATTCTTGTGTCAACAAGTTTGTAAATTGAGTGTGGTATGGAATTTTGATTTACTGTACAATTTAAATATTTCATGTTTTGATAATGGCCCAGTACAACAAGTTTGACAAGATTTATTATACACTGTCTTTTAAGCATTCTGATGAGCAACAAATTCTCACAAGATTAAAAAAAAGTATTTCTACAGTCTCTTACAAAAGTCATGGTCTTTATCAAAATGGACTGACTGATGTTCATGCTTAAATAGTTTGAGTCTGTTAGTTTTGAGTGTTTGTGTGTTGAAAATGTAGTCGTAATTTTGGTTCTTTAAAATCATCTTTTCTTTGCTGTTCATAAGAACATAAGTTGACTATTGCAACATTGTACAAGTATAGATATCTAAAGATGGTGTTGCAATTTTTAATATTTAATTTAAGAGTGTGCAAAGTTTTAGGACAGAATCTGTTCCAAAGCAACATGTGTTTTGCTGGTAAACACATGACCAAACCCATTATTGAAATACCCAATATATGGTCTAAAATTCTATACTATGCAGTCTTACGCAGATTTTGTTACTTTCTTGAGTGTCTCCTGTGTTACCGGTGCCCTTCTTCAATTGTCTGCACAGTCTCCCTGATGTGTGCTGTACCGCATCTGCATGGAATACAGTAGACACCTAATTTAAGAGCTCCTAAGTCATCTCTTGCCATATCTAATTGCACACATGTTTTCTGATGTGGACAGAAAACTCATTTAATGTTTTGTTGAGCTGAGACTCTGCTGATTTCATTCAATGCTTTGCCAGTGTATGTCAGTTACAACATTGTCTTATCCTCATCTCGTTCTATTTGCTGCTTCTGTACCTCCTACCTGAAAGCACATCACCATTATCTCCCACTGCCTTTGTTCTTCCTGAATAGGTCATTAAGGTGGTTGAGCCCCAGTGGCAGGCTTTCTTTATAATTCATAGGCCCTGTGTACCAATATATGTACCACACCCTCACACTGTGACGGCAGCTGGAGTTGTGGAGATACAAATCAGTATAGGTGGCTTTCCTCTACACACTGTGTCACAACTATGCTTGACTAGGATACTCAGAAATGGGAGTCCACTATTTGCTTCTGTCTCCTCAGTGAATTTGATACTGGGGTGCAGAGAGATCAGATTTTGGAGAAAGCCATAAATCTTTGCAGTCCTGTGTGGCCACACAGCAAATATATCATTGGCATATCTGGAAAGAAGTTTGGGCTTCAGTGCAATTCTTTTCAGATGTTTCTCTTCTAAATCCTTCATGAGTGGTGACAGAGGGCTCGCTATGTTTATGCCATCTGTTTGTTTGTAATAATCACCATTGAAGAGAAATAATGTAAATGTGAGGGCAAATTTGAAGAGGTTAGTTATTGTGGGGTTGAAGTTCTCTACGAACAGCTCAAGGGAATCAGCAAGCAACACTGGTGAAGAGGGAGACAACATCAAAGCTAACCATAAGGTTCTTGTTACAATGGCGTAATTCTTGTAGCCTTTGAATGATGTGTACAGGGTTCCTGATGTAGTGCTGACATTTATTGACGTATGGGCTTTGTACTGCATTTAGATGATTGGTCATTTGGTATGGAGCTACACCTATGTTGCTTAAAATAGGACATGGAGGAGTGTTATTTGTGAATTTTTGATAAGCTGTAGGGGCTCAGTGGTGCAGCTGTCTGTGGTCAAAGCTTCTTGATGGTTTTCTTTGCCAGAGACTGGCGTAGGATCTTGATGATGTTACTATTTACTCTACTTGGTCAGGTCTCCTTTTAATTTCCTGTAAATTGGATCCTCAAATAAGTTCTGCTATTTGTGATTCTATACTGACAGCAGAAGTAGTCGACCGACATTTTCTTTGTCTGCATGTCAAAATGAATATTTCAGGATCATTCCATAGTTCTCAAATGGGAGATGTTTCCACTTTGGGATGTTTGTCTTCAGTGGAATGGCTCTAGTGACTAAACAAGCATGTTTCCCAAGGTATCTATTCTACATCATTTCTCAGGAGGGTAGAAATTACTTGTTCTATGCCAGTGATGAAATCTGCATCAGCTGTTGGTGTTGGTGCAAAATTAAGCCCCTTTTTCAAAAATGGTTTTGCCATCTCATCAATCTCTTTCACCATGAGACTTGTTCTTGTTCATTATTGCTGTTTTTGTGGCTGCTGTTCTCTTGCTGCCAGGTGTGTGAACTTGGAGACTCATTTGGTTGTATCATTGTGTTGAGATCAGTCTGCCTGAACTCAAAAGACAGTGTCATCCAGTTCCCAAGAATAAGGAAAGAGTAAACAAGCCATCTCTAAATGGAGTATGAGCAATTCTTTAGATGTTGTGTCCAGTCTCTGACGAATATACCAGATCCTTTCTCATACACTTGCCAGACTTGCTTTTCGCGTGATCCAGTGGGCAGCCATGGTATTTGTATGATGGGTGATCCTTGTGAATATTGGTATTATGCCATAGTCTCAGCACTTCGTCAAGAAGGTGAGAGAGCTAAGGAGACACTCATTCCTATCATAAAGCTTATCCAGCTTCTTATAGAAACAGTTACTTCACTTTCAGTAAAAGCCAGCATTCAGCCAACTGAAGTCACTTCATCGCCTGAGAATGATTAGTACATCTACATTTCTGATCTTCAATTAATGTGAGTGTTGTTTTCATTCTTCAATTTGAAATTTATGCTGTGTGTTTCCTTCTTGTTCAACATTATTTGTTTGCTTATTGACTAACTGCAGACGTTGGTGAGGATTTCATTTTTTTTGCTTTCTCTATAAGGATTTCTTGTGTTTTATCTGTGATTACAGTTACTTTCATACACAAAAGATTTTTTTCCTTATGTAACATTGTCTAAAAAGGTACTGATTTATCTCTAGATCAACAATAGTTGTAAGAAACTATCTTGAGAAGTTATAAAAAGTGAGACAAAGACAAAAACAAGCGACACAGATGACCTAAAAATCAGGCATGGGAGTAACTTAATAGAAAATCAAAAAAGTGTGGCTGAAATTTTTAACAAGCATTTCCTGTCAGTAACCCAACAAATTGGCTGTAGGCCATCTGTTGAGGAAGCTATGACTTTATGTCAAGATGCATACTCCAACATAATACAAGAAATGTGCATTAATCCTATCACTGTAGAGGAAATTCAAACAGTCATCTGGTCTTTAAAGTGTAAGAACTCTGCAGGAGCAGATAATGTATCCAATAATTTATTGAAATTTTCATGTAAATGGATTAGTGATATTCTGTGCCATATTGTTGATGCTTCATTTCAACAAGGCATTTTTCCTGAAAGACTGAAGTATGCCATTGTGAAGCCCCTACACAAGAAGGGTGATAGAGCTGAGCTCACTAACTACCGCCCTATTTCACTGTTAACAGCCTTCTCTAAAATTCTAGAAAAATTAATGCACAATAAAATTACTGAACACCTCATAATGAACAGACTTATCAACAAGAGCCAGTTGGGCTTTCAAAGGGGCTGTTCAACTGAGGATGCAGTGTATACTCTTACAAATGAAGTACTTGAATGTCTAAATAAAAAAATGATAGGAATTGGTGTTTTCTGCGACTTATCAAAGGCATTTGATTGTGTAGATCACCACATTCTCATACATAAAGCCAAACTACTTGGAATAAGGGGTGTTGCAGGTAACTGGCTACAATCTTATCTTCAGGAAAGAAAACGGAAAGTAATTTTAAACAGCTCAGATGAGTCAAGGGATATCTCCACTCAGTCTGAATGGACTTCTATTAGTTGTGGTGTGCCTCAAGGCTCAGTTCTGGGGCCACTGTTGTTTTTGATGTTTATAAATGACTTACCATTGTGTGCAAGCCTGCCTTGCAAATTTACTCTTTTTGCTGACGATACCACCATCTTCATGAGTGGAAAATCAGATGTTAATTTCGAGGAGTCAGTTAACAACATACTCTCTGAAGTGATTAACTGGTTCAGTGTTAATGGTCTCTCTCTAAACTCAAGTAAGACAAATTTTATCCAGTTCCATACAAAACAAAAAAAAGTGAGAGAAATAAATGTAACATGTGGAAATCAACCAATAGAAAGAATGGATGTGTCTAAATTTCTTGGAGTACATACTGATAGCAAAATGAACTGGTCCTTCCATATACAACAGACCCTAAAAAAATTGAGCTCGGCTATGTATGCTATCACAATGATGTCTTCCATTGGAGATTTAACCACTATGAAGTCCGCATACTATGGGTATTTTCACTCTGTTATGTGTTACGGAATTATCTTCTGGGGAAATTTAGCTTTGGCAAAGAAAATTTTTGTGGCCCAGAAAAGGGCTATTAGAATTATGTGCAGAGTACCCCCTAGGACATCATGCCGTAACCTTTTCAAAAAGCTGCAAATAATGACCACTGTATCGCAGTACATATATTCGCTGATGTGTTTTGTAATTAAGAACCCTGCACAATTTCCATAAAATAAGAACTATCACAAATATAATACAAGAGGGAAAGAAAATCCTCATTGTGAACTTAAGAACCTGACAGTTGTTCAGAGAGGTGTCAAATGGTCAGAACAAAAATTTTTAACCATCTCCCTGACCAGATAAAATGTTTAAGAGAAAATGAATCTCTTTTTAAAGCAAAACTAAAGGAATATTTGTTAAATATGTCTGTTTATACATTATAAGAGTTTTATGATCCAAAAAGGGAAATAGCATTTAGATAGAATTATCCATCTTGTTAACAAAGAAATGTGCTTGCAATTTTTCTCCAAATTAAAGTATGAAATTTTGTATTAACACTCAAAGAAATCTGCTGTTATATGTACAATATCTGTTTTTCCTCTAAACTTTGTATTAACTATATGCAGTTATGTAGAAATTTTTTATATATTTAATGAAGACCGTTTTGTATCTTTTTGTATGTTTGTTGTTTTGTATGTTTGACTCGTTCCACATCTCATGTGACGTGCTCACAATACGAGATCTATGGAACATGAAATAAATAAATAGAATCTCCTATACTAATGAATTTGTATTTTGGATATGGTAAATTGTTTTACGAGAATACATCTCTACCCTCTGTCACTTCCTGTCAAGATATGTTTGGAACCATTCATTTGCTACTCTTATTATTCTTAATGATTCTAGATTCTTCAAAGACTTGGGTAGATTTAAAATATGCCTGTCACATCATAATTATTATCTAGTGCATGAAGTACCACATTACCTACACCCCCACAGAAACCCTTGTCCTCCAACAACTAGAAGAACACTTCAGATACCACATCCAAAAGTTTTCCAATTTACTGAAACCCTACTCCCATCTTGGAATGTCAGTGCCCAACAATATCTGTCTTACCCCCAACCATAAAATATCCTCACCCCTTTCTATATTTGCATGTCAACTTCTCATAGCACCTAGACATTGCCTTGCTAAAATTTTCCACCTGCTACATCCCCAAAACTCCCTCCCAACATCCTACAAAATCCAGAACCCAAACCAAAATCAAATACTGCTCTTCATCTAGCTACCAAAATCCTTCAGTCCTAGCCAAAGGCCTCACCTTTAGCCCCACACCCAGATTCAGTCATGCTGTATTTGTCAAAGACATTCTCTCCTTCCCTGATCGTTGCAGCAGGAAAACGTTTTTTTATTGTCAACCCCTATGACCAGAACTGACCAGTAGTCAGTATTGAACCTTATCTCTCCCAGTTAACACCTCCAACAAACTGTGACTCTTATCACACTCTCACCTATCCACCCCCTGGTCACCTTCCAGCAATTACTTACCACCAACAAACACATCTGTCTCCAGAGCTTCAGCTACTTATGTATGAGGAATGGGAATGAGGAACATCCTATCCACAATCCTTCCCATGCCTCTCAAAGTGATATCCTGCTGCCCATTTTAGTCTATGAAACATCCTGATACATCTTTATGCTTCATCTACTCCTTCTTTATGCTGTATCTATTCCCAGCCTCTTCACAAAGGGATCATACCCCTCTGGAAGATTTAGATGCAAGACCTGTCCTATGAACCCATCTGGCATTTTGTATTCCAATCATGTCACAGACATGTCCCATGCAGTTACAGACAGGGCTGCCTATAAAATCAGACATGCTTTCGCACAGCCTGTTATGTGGATATGACTGCCAACTGGCTGTCAGTCTGAAATGAATGTTCATCATTAAATAGTTGTCTAAAAATCATATATGTGATTTCAGTCAGTAAAACAGATTTTTCCATGCTCTCATACTAATTGTTATTAATATTGCATATTGTAAATAAAGTTCACAAATAAATGTATTATATGTCATTTACAAACTTACTTATCTTTCAGTGGCATCAGTTGCATAGGAGATATGTTATATTTTAGGAGTAATCATTATAAATGTCTTGGTTGATTCTTAGTAGACTGAAACACTCTTTGGTAATTCGTCGTACAGTTTATTCCATTATTTAATCTCAAAACATCTTGACAAAAGTACTTGAATTGCTAAAGAACTGCCTACAAAGAAGTTAACAGAAGAACTGTTTCAGATAACAATTAATTGCATGTTACATGTAGCAAAGCTTCTGGAATGTTTTACAAATTTCAAAATAGGAATTAGTTAAACTGAAGTTTCAGTTTAAATGTTACAAAATAGTGGTGTCAATTAAATTTAGTTTTAGTTTTACATTTGAACTTTTTAGAATGGTAAGGCTTGTGGATTACATTCTTATTTTCAAGTATTTTTCTTGGAACCCTCTGTTTCTGACAAAACTAATTTAATGATTAAATTTATGAGGAATATAATTAGGTAATGAATAATAACATTTTGATCATAATCTCCTAAACAAAGTTTTTAAAGTTACAAAATCTGTGTACTTCTCATTAAGTGTATAAAAGGGAAGTATTAATTACATCAATATCACCTATTATTACCTTTTATTGTTCTGTACTGTTCCAAAAGAAATGATGGGATAACAAATTTTGGTTATGAAATATTATGTTTACATATTGTGTGAACTTGTGACTGTGTAAGGTAATTATTGACAGATTGTAGAAATAATAACACTGTATAAGTCTGAAATTGTATCAAATAGTGAAACAAAGATGGTCCCAGTCTTTTTCAGAATGTGGATGTGGTCTATTTTCTGGTGTCTTACAGCACCCAATTGTAGGCACACTGCTGAGCACAACATGCTGCATTTTGAAGGCTGATTTACAGCTCTAGCCATTTGGATCCTACCTACCAACTCCAGCTTCTCTGACTACTGTAGATGGGAGTTGTTCTTGCAACACGTCTATTCATCCTTCAACCCAAAATCTTCCTGGTCTCAGTCTCTGCTATCACCTGTCCGAAACCCATCTCCTCCCTTGTCCTCATGCCCTCCATTTCAGTCTTTCTACACTCACATCCTACTCTTTCCAGGCACCCTCTTCCTCTGTTCTGTCTCTCCCTTCCAGTCCTCATCTCCGTGTCATTGTGCACCACGAGCAGCTTCACAGCCTATGACACAGTGAGCTCATTGATGCCACTTTGCCACATTCATGTGGGAAATAGGTTACTATCAGTGTGATAACAAAATAGTGACACAGCATAGAGATACAATTTCCACACTGTTTACTAGTAAGTACAGATACATAACACATATAAGCGTGATGAGCATACAGAGCATACTAACTGTCACTATCTTCGGGGGACAGCAACCCACATTTACAGAGACAGAGATGTTATGCCACCACTATGTCCCCCACCCCATCCAGTAGTGCGGAGCATGTGAGGAGAAGCTGTGCCTGGGTGTTGTGTGTCTGAAGTGATGTAGGCAGGAGTGTGACGATGGATATGATGGAAGACATGTTGTAGTCAGCAAGGTGCGCCAAAGGGGTGCAGGGAATGCTCAAAGCACGACATCGGCAGTGTGACTAACAGGTTGCCACTGGTAGCATTAGCAAATAAGGAAGTATTCTTGGCAGCATTTTTAATTGTTGCTGGCTCGGTGGCAGTATTTGAAGAGGGAGGCATGTTGGCAGCATTGCCTTGAATTGTTGCAGCCATAGGAGGCATTGCAAAGCCAGTGGTGGCATAAGCCAAAATGGTGATGGTGAGTGTACCATCTGATGAAAAATGGGAGGTTAGATCTTCCGTACAACTTCTGGCGAAACAGGGTTGGTGTGTATGAAACTGTGTGTGACAAAGCTTGCATCCAACCACCTGTCCATGTAGGTAGCAGTAAACATGAGGTCATTATCACATAATGTGATGGATATGTCGTCAGGCAGAAAATTGTGGAGAATCCTATGCCCTTGGAAATCGACTAACAGGTACATAAGAGGTGGTTAGGTAGGGAATATCTGTTATGACAGATTCACTAACATCCATGCTGGTGTAAGCCAGATCACCAAGACTGTTGTTTATTTTCCAGCAATTACGATGTCAAAAGTGTTTGTATCGTGTTTCAACCCTTGTTATGGTCCTGTAAATAGCAGTTGCAGGACAGTGGGCACAGCCCTTTTCCGGGATGGTCTGGCTGCTGTTGGGTGGTCAGCGTCTATGCAGAATGGTTGGCCGCTCAACTGGCATCATGCAAAATCAGTTTTGGTGCAGGTGTATTGGGTGTGAACTATGGCATAGTGATGTTGATTGCTAATTAGAATGCAGTGTTGTGATAGTGCCTGCGTTCTGTCAGCGAGTCAAAGTTTAAACTCCAGTGGTGTCTCCTCATGCACTAGCATCACTGTTTTGATGTTCTCTTGCAGTTTTAGGAGCCAGAGTGTCCACAATGCGTGACCAGGCAGGAATCAGGCAAATAGAACTTGCAGGTGACGTCAGAGTGAAGACGGTGTGCTGCTGCCCAAATTAGTCTCATTGATGATGAGATGTAGATGCTACTCAGGCGTGCATATCTGTCATTGTAGCAGTAGCGTCTTGGCAGTTTCGTATTTCTAAGAAGCTAGAACATCCAAAAGCAAGCCACTCACAAGATCTGCATTGTCTCCAACGTGGCTAAGAAGAGGTGAACTTCTCGTTGTTCCCAATGATGGCCATTATACCACCCACAACATCCAAAACTACAGTTGTTCCTTGAGGTTTCTTCTGCAATGTGGTTTTCCCTTAGTGAATGTTTGAAGTCAGCCAGTGGCTCCACCCCCATCTCATGATGGAGCCTTTCAATCAAATGATTGTAAGACACCATAATGAGGTGGGAATGGCACGGTGCAGGAGACCCAGGAGTATCGGTGCGCAAGATGGGCAGGAAATGCAGCTTGACTAGGGTGATCTGTGATCAGGTGGGCCATGTCATGGCATGGTTGGCATCAGTGTCATGCAGCAATGTATGTAGAACTTGGCTGGTTGTTCAAGGAATGGCCACAAGTGTGAGTGAATTTCCGGGACCGATGCGGTAGGTATGACTTTCTGAATTTCAAATGACTGAGAAAGTCTGCATGAGGTCCTGGCTCCATAAAGAAGGGAGGCAATAGTCCATTTATTATCCAGCAACACTCTCTGTGTCTCACAGAGGTCGTGCAAATGTGCAGTCATTTGTGACGCGGCAAACGCAGGTGTGATGTCGGGCGACCCAGGAGGGAGAATTATCTGACCTTGCTGAGACAAGATCATGGAAAATGCATTCTCAGAGTCAGAGGCCATAGTTGGTTTTGGTGTTGGGTGTGGGTGATGCAAATATGAAGCGCAGTGCTGCACTGGAAGCAGGTTTGTTTTGAAGCCCAGCGCAGCTTGCGTGATGGGGATATGAGTGCATCATGTTCTGTCTCACGAAACTCATATTTAGTCGCTATGGTTGAAACAGGATTTGGAAAATCGGAAAGCACAGGTACTGAAAGGTGGTGTAAAACTTGATCCCGTGGCCCATTGGCAGAATGATGACTAAACGGAACAATGGAGTGGTATGGCGTGGGCCATTGTCATTCAACTGTAACAGCACTGTGGGAATCGTCCGTATGGTTCAGATCGTTAATGTAAGTGACATAATGCACAAAATAACTAGCACTGGAATATGCAATGTTTTGTCCTGTGCAAAAGTTGAAGGTACTGAGATTAATGTTTGTTATGGATGTGGCCGGCCATTGTTTATTGTCTCTCCGCCACACTTCTGTCTGAAATACCAGGAATAGATTCACTTGGTGTCAAATCTGTAATGTTGATTGTGAAGTAACTCAGTAAATTTGGCACACATCATGACACAGTTCACTGTGGTGAGTTTGTACTATATGTAATGGCAGCATTCTTGACGATGTAGCCAGCACGGCAGATTTTCAACTTAATATCAAAATCCCAGCGCGATGTGGAAATTCAGGGTCACCAGTGGGGGAAATGTACCAGCAGTGCGATAGCAGAATAGTGACACAGCATATGTATATGATTTCCACACTGTTTATTAGCAAGCACTTGTACATAACAGATGTAAGGGTTTTGAGTGTACAGAGCATACTAACTCTCACTGCCTTGCAGGGCAGCGATCATCATTTACAGAGTCAGGAATGTTACTCCACCACTTTCCTATTCCATGTACTTACTGTCTGTCCATCCCACCTTCTTCTCCAACTTTGCCTTCCCCTCTCCACTTCCTTTATCTCCTCAGCCAATCCACTTGATAAAACCCCTCATTCCAGTTGAGCTGCAGTGTTATTACTTGCTAGGACAATAGAGCAGTGTAGGTGTGTGTGTGTGTGTGTGTGTGTGTGTGTGTGTGTGTGTGTGTGTGTGTGTGTGTGTGTGTTTGTGTGGGTGGGTGGGTGGGTGGGTGCATTCACGTGCATGTATGCGAGTGCACGTGCACGCGTACATGCAGTACTCTAATTAGCTCTGAAGAAAGATGCCACACAAAAGCTTAGAAACATTTTCAGTCTTTTTTTATGTTCCTGTTGACCATTGAGTGTTTTGACAGTAATGTTTGTTGTTATCTTTACTTCTTACTTTATAAGCTCCACCATTACCATCCATCACCATAATTAGTACTTTAGCAAACTTCACTACAATTGATTCAGTACTTCTGCTACTGTAACAATGAAACTGGGCCTTATGGAGGAGGTTATATTTGTTCAGGTAATTCATTAGTCTATCTTTTAGAATTGTTCTTTATTTTTGTTTAGAATGATGAAAGAGATAGGCCTGTAATTTTCCATGTCTACTGCTTTACCTTTCTTTAGGAGAGTTATGACCTTTGGATGGGAAGTTACCAAAGTTGGAGTCGTTTATTATGTTAGTTAAGAGAGCTTGCATGCTGTCTGTACACACTGTCAGTATATGGTCTGACACTTGATCTATGTCTGCTGACTTGTTATTTTTCAATTTTTGCACTGTTTCCCTGACTAAGCTCTGTGGTGGATAACATCACTGTACTTGCTTACCTGCTCAAGAAGTTAGTTAAAAGTAATGGGCAAATATAAGGATAACTGAGAAGCTTAACTGAGAATTCTGTGTTAATACTGTATATTAGATAATGCATAAAATAAATAATAAATATGCTGTTGAGAAAAGATTCATCATATTACAACAGTGATGATCCAAAAAATTATTTTTCATATTGCTGATAAACTCTCTTAAATTTTCGGTACACTGGCCAGTTACTGCGGTACTCCGTCTGTGTATAATGTTTTAATATTTTTTTTTTTTTTTTTTTAGAACAGGAACATTTGAAAGACATACACTTGCAGATGGGTTTGAGGCCAATTTCATTTTGGGAGGTCAGTCTATGACACCTGGTGCAGCACATCTGTTTTACATTTCTGATGAGCATGAACAATCAGGGTAAGTGTAATGTTGTCACCATAAATCCGTTAAGAATTTATTTACATTTCATTATCTTGATTTCATATGTTATCATAAAGTTCTCTTACCTTATTGAAATTACATAACAGGAAGGAGGACCACATCTTACTAAATTACAGAATTGGAGAAATTGAAGCAAAGCTAAAAGAAGTATCAAATTCAAGGCTGCCTCAGCTGGTAGCTCATTTTTAGGAGAAACAGATAAAAGTGGAGGAAACAGGTTGTGGAAAGGGACATGCAGTGAATGAAGTTATACATTAACAAACAAAAGCAACCACTGCAGACTACTTCCATAAAGTGTACTAACAGCTGTTTATGACCATTGTTAGTCTGCCAGCATTTATAACTTTGGAAGTTAGTTCTAGACTTTTTAATTCAAAATGCAAAGGAAAAAGTAATGAATATATCATATAAATAATGGTGAACATCTCCAGATATAAGAGCAGATTACACCATGAATCACCAAAAACAAGCAATCTAAAGAGCATTTCAGCAACACATGAAGTAAATCTTCCTTTATGCAGAATGTGAGATACAGCCCAGCAGCAGAGCAAATGAATCTTGGTTTGCATTTCTCTGCAAATGCAATTAGTAGTGATAATTGGAAATTGTCATTTTTGTGATTACATCTGTAACTCCGGACCCCTCAGTGTAGATGACTGAGGACACATCATGTAGACCATTTCTCTTTGTGGTCTGTAATAAGCTTTCATGCCTCATTCAACACCTTCTTTGTTTCAAAAATTATAGTTGAAAACATCAGTGACAATGAAAGTTTGAACCAGGCTGGTGTTCTCAATAGCCTCATGGTTAATTGACTGCTTGCAAATAGTATAAAATCTTGGTTCCAGCCTTGATTTAACATAAAGCTTCAGCTTTCATTACATTTTAATTTACTGAGTTGTTTACCTTGTATCACATAGGGCATACCATGGAGTAGCAGGTTTATAATATCATTGTTCTTAATGTTTGTGACTGAGAGCACCAGCTACAACCAATTACCTACCTAAGTATGTTACTGCTGGGTACCACTTTCAGCCTTGTTTTATGTCAATGATGCTTGTATATCAAGGTGATACATAAATATTTTGTATATGGTGCTGCATCCATGTATGCTGTATTTACATTGTATCTGTCTGTATTTATCATGATAAGTGCACAGCTGAATTTGAACTGGGTTTGGGTGCAGCTGATAGTTATAAAATACCCATCTTCTTCAAAACTGCTATAACCCAAAGTTCTGTATCTTTAAATAACTTAGCATGAGTTACTAAAGGCAGATCATGTGCATAAAGGAAACTCCTGTCCTGCTCTGGAAGTGGCTTGTCATTAGCATATATATTAAAAAGAGCAGGGCATCTTTGTGGTAAGCCATTTTTCAAACAAAGCCATAACACAGCATTTTCCCAGAAAGTCTATAGTAGACCTTCTGTTTCTAATTAATCCTTCAATAAGTTTGGGGAAACTGTATTTCTTGATAAGCTTATAGATCTTTCTTGTCAGTATACAGCGTTTGACAATATCATAAGCAGCTGGCAGTTTCATGCAAGCTGCAGCTGCATTTTTCCAACCCATCCTCTATATACTGGGTTACATTAAGAATCTGAGATGTACTTTTTTTTCCTGGTTTGTAACCCGTCTATTGATGAAATAATGCTGGTTCCATCATGTGCTGCAAGCAGCTTAGCAATATTCTTTCAAAAGTTTTGTATAAGTGACACAACAGTATTATTAGTCTACAGCTTTTAGGATCTGACTACAAACCGGATATTACACGTGTTTTCCTTCAGAATTTTGGGATATGTTACATTTTGGGACAGTTACCACAAAGTTCAAGGACCCATTCTCTCATCTCCTTTCTGTGATATTTTATCTTTTTCATTCTGATGTCACCTGCATCTGCTGTGTTACTGTCCTTTGAATTGACAGCTGATATATTTCAGTTCAGATATGCTTAGGGGCTACATTAGTTCATTGGTTTCATGTTCTTTAGTCCACTTTATTTAATAATGGGAAACTCATACAACATTTCCACCTTCTGACATTTATGAGGAGCTAAAAGGACTAATTGACAGGCAGTATACTATGCATGCATTACAGTAGTTGTTGAGTCACTGCTTAGTTTCTTAATATGTCTCCAGGCTTCCAGTTTTTCATCACTGAAAGTAATTTTATCGTAATGACTCCTGCAGGATTTAACATTGCTTCCCAGATACACTATAATCATAAAGCTTGACATAAATCACTGTAAGTGCATTTTTTGTGTAACTTCAAATCACTGATGCATTATGTACTTATAACTGGGAACTAATAATTACAAATACTGAGTGAATATACTTATCTTTTCTGGCTTTCTTACAGGTAGTTTGCAGAACATCTCTTGTCTCGTTGTCAATAGGGTCAGTTTTATGATCATTCTGATTGAAACGCTTTCCAGCACTTTAATTATTGACATTTTTTGTCTTCCAAAACACTTCTTAGTAGATGACATTGTGAGAATACACATCAGAGAACATTTTTCCTAATCTCATTTTAACAAGAGGGTGACTGAACAACTGAAATACTGAACAACATCTGAACTTAACGAATATGCTGTTGGTGCACAATTTATAACCTATTTGTTTGCCACAAATTCTTCTAGAAAATTACACTTTTGCAATTAAAACATAACTTTCAACAATAGTAAACATTTTTAGAAAGTATTAATTTAGTGCCACAGAAGGATAATTTTTGTTATTTAAATTAATTTCAATTTATATTCAAAGTTTCTGTTGCCTGAAAGTTTCTTTTGAAACCAATATTTTTGAAAAGTGTGTTTCTTGATTAAGGCAAGTTAATTCTTTTGTCAGTAGATACCGACTTTTGAGTATATGGAAATTTTATGTAATCTCTGTTTTGTTTGTGTTGTCACACTGTGATTATTTTCTTTAAATAACAGGTTTCCAATGAAACTAATTCCATTTTTCCAAATAGGTAACAGATATCTAAATCCTGAGTAATTTCAATCCAAATCATATTAAATAATTTTTTATAATTGCACAAATTTTTTCAGCCGTTTTTATGAATTCAGTAGATTGTATACATCAGATTCCCACTAATCCGACCATTCTTTGTGCATTTGGGTGCCGGATTAATGGAAGTGACGGATTATTGAGAGAATCGGAAATTTTGTGTCAACACATAGGGACTACACTTAATAAAATCCAAAGAATCTTCATTTTCATAGAAAACTTATGCCTTTGTGTGTATACATATACAACAGTATCACTCACTATGAAACATATTCAACATTTTTAATTTTTGTAATGATGATATGTGGTGGTTGCATGCTTATCATGCAACTGCTTTACAAGCAATACATCAGAACTTCTTGTTTCTGAGTGTTGAGTTCGTAATGTACTTCAGAAAGATGTTTGCAGCTCCAGCATCAGCAGTGTGAGAAAACTTCATGCTCTCTTCATCACTGCTCTCTTCTTCATCACTTTCATCATTACTTTCCTGCTCATTAAAGTTTGTTCTGACTCTCAGTTTTTCTCATTCAGTCACTTAGCAACATCAAGTTCATCAATTTCCCCTCCTCCTGGAAGCTTGTGGAACATGTCGATCTACAAAGTGTCAGCAACTCATGATTCTGAATTGACTTGCTCACCCCTGTCACTCAGTACTGGCTCCCACCTCTGCATCAGTTAATGGCCACACTTTTCTCCAGCTCTTCATTATGGTAGCTTTTTCCACTTTATCCCATGCTTCTGCTGTTTGGTAAACAGTATCACACAAGTTGGTCACTTTCCACACCCTCAGCATAGCTTCGATAAAGTCATATTCATATTTGTTCAGCAAAGAGATGAGATGTCCACGTCGATAATGACTTTTAATTTATTGCATAATTCCCTGGTCCATATGCTGAAGGATGTAACATTGGGTGGTAGAAAGAGTTCTTATACACCATCAGACTTCAGAGTCACATTGGAAGGGTGAGGATATGTTTCAATGGAAACCTTTTCTTCCTCAGCACTTTTCTCACAGCTGGTACAAATGTTTCAGGAACCACAAAGGTAATATTCCTCTGTCCATACATGCTTTCTTTTGATCAAAATATTGCCCTGGTAGTGATTTCCAAGTCACCATGAGCAGTAGTTTACAACTCCAATTTGCATTACAATGTGTGTTGTTTCTGTTGTTTGTACCCACAAACTGTCTTCTCGTTCATCTTTTGCAAGAAGCATTTTCTATGAGAAGCTGGTTTCATCAGCATTGTACAAAGCATCAGCAGTTAAATCTTCTTTATCTATTATTTTCCATATCTTCTTTACAAACTGTTCTGTATCTTTTTCGTTAGCTTAGCAACTTTCTCCAGTGACTGTCAGTTGCCACATGCTATGTTGCTTTTTGCAGTTTTATATCTGTCACCCAGTTGTTTGTTAAATGCAACTGCTTTTTCCTTTATTATAGGGCCACTGAATGGAATTCCCTTACTGTGTTGCTGTATGCAACTGTTTTTTTCTTTATTATAAGGCCACTCAATGGAATTCCTTTACTGTGTTGCTGTATGAACCATCTACAAAGCGCTATGTCCTGTTCTTCATTCTCACTCTTTCACATAACTCTCTATTTTCCCAAGTTGCTCTCCATTGGGGCTGCTTATTGTCAAATAAAATTTTCTTTGTTTTTTGATGTGATGAATAGTTGCTCGTCGAACATTATACTCAGCAGCAATGGTTTTCTGGGAAGAAACTCAATTCAACTACTCTAAAATTTCCAGTTTCTTCTTGGGATCTAGTGTAATGTACTTATATTTAGAAGCCATGATACTGAACTTTAACAAAAATCATAATTTCAAAGATACTTACCATTTTTATGGACTAACAACAAAGTTCCACACAATAATTCATTGTTTTGGGTGTCATTTCTGTTTGAGTGACTAGATGTTGGATGTGGGCTGCATTACTAAGAGGCCAGACTACTGAGGGCTGGATTAGTGAGATTTTAAAGTAATAGAAGACAACAGTATGTAACAGAAAGATAGATCTTTCTTTTATACTTACAAGTGTCTCTTCTGTTCCAAAAGAAATCATGAGCTGATCATCTATTAGTTACAACCCATATTGGATAATATGCTTATTTTTATGTGATCACCTGTATTGTGTCATACATATGCAAGTTCAGATTGTGAAGTATACCTGAGATTTGGTTTGAACACTTTATTAATGGAATTTTGCCTACCCACCTGATACATTTTAAGTAGTTTCTAAGAACCTGATTACAAGCATTTATATATAGTGTGAACCCCCACCAATAATTACTACCTGATCTTCTTTTGTGATACTGTTTGTCTCTGTTATGCATGTTAATAATTCTTAGCTTATTTCGAGATTTATCCTCTGCATATGCAGTGGAGATAGCAGAATTACTCCAGAATCTACGTCAAATAAAGTTTCTGCAATCACCCAGCAGGATGCTGTGAGAACAATGTCCTCTTCCTTCCATAGATTCCTAAGTAAAGTCTTTCAGCAATTCAGTTACACTTTCTTATGAATAAAATAAACCTATTACAACCCTAGCACTGTGTCAGTGAATAATTTCTGTCTGTTGTTAAGCCTGCACGATAGAACTCATTGCATGTGGATACAACTGTAGAATAGATCACATGAGTGTCTTGTATCTAGTTTCTGTAATATATGAACTGACTTTCTTAGAATCTTTTCAACAAACCTGACTTTCAGTTTATCATCCCCAATGTTTTATGTTAATTACATTTCACATCACTTTGTGGTATCACCTTGAAGACCCTTGGCTGCTGTTTTCACTGGGCACAGAGGCCTTCAGTGTTCAGACCAGAGATGATGGTGGCCGTGTGTGTGTGAGTTGTGTGTGTATGATGAGTAGCAATCTATCCTATTTCATTTTAATTTTGTAATCAGATGTTGCTGGATTCTTTTTCTTATTTATGAACATTCTCCTGTGTTTACCCACATTGAAAGAGAGCTACTGTTCATTACTTCAAGATGCTGCTCTGTCTTCATCAGACTGCATCATCAATTGGTGATTTTTCATGTAGACAACAGTGCCACGACCAAAAACTTAAATGGAAATATTGATTTATGTGACAAACCACATACATGTGTTGACAATATTGGCGATTCTGTTATGCTTCCGTGGGGTAAATTCCATGCTACATGTGTTTTTGCCGAAGACAATATAAGTGGTTCTACCAGTCAAATATTGTTGACCCACTCACAGGTTGCATACTTTGTATATTCATGTCACAGTTTGCAGTAAAAATTGTGGTACCTTAACCAACGCCTTTTGAAAATAAACAAGACAGAAGCTATCCACTGATCTGTATCTACTATTATCGAGATATCATGTGTGAAAAAAGTGAGTTGTGTTTCCTGTGAGTGGTGTTTTCTGCAACCATGATAATTTTTTCAAAGGATTTTTCTCTTTCTCTAGCTTTTCTTTGTGTAGGTTTTGGACTTACTCACAAAAATTGGATTTTTAACTTGGCTGAACACACAAAAATGGCTCTAAGCACTATGGGACTTAACATCTGAGGTCATCAGTCCGCAACACACAAAAATGTACCTTCTGTACTTTTGACTCATTTTTATGACTTTTCTTTGTTTTGTTGCATTTTATGTTAATATGGATTAAAATAGTACACAGTGTTCAAACTATGCTTACTTAATTGTCACTTTGGCTCCACTGACATGATACTGAGCATGACACTGATTTTTTACAGAGAGAAGCCCTATATACTTTTGTCTGGTGATGATGATGGGAATCACTACATCCTCACTGCAGTAAGCCAAGACGCAAATGAATGGAGTTATCAGAAAAATATTTACTTGGAAACAGGTGGTACTACTACAGGTGAGTTTTTGGGAATGTGTACATATTAAGTTGATTAACTTTAGATAATTTACTTTAAGCTGAGCAGTTAGTTTGGATCTCATCCTCACAAAACAGTTTGTTGACAAACATAAGTATTTTCATGGTTTTTGGTCTGTAAATTATGAGAGGAAAGAAATTTTCAATTTTGCTAAACTAGCTGCAAAATTGACATTTCATTTCTGAAGTGTGATACTCCTGATCTGGTTACAGGCTAAGAATTGTACTGAATTCCGCTTGAGGTCAGTTCAGCTCACATCTGTTGCCCAGGGTTTTGTTGAAAGGGATGTAATTGTAACACACTGATTCAGATTTTGGATTCTTTATCAATTTTATTAACAATGTAGGAAAAATAGATTACTACTTACCATAAAGATGACATATTAAATTGCAGACAGGCACAATTAAAAGACATTTACACATAAGATGACACGGAGGTAAGTAGGAATCTGACTTTCCGTACATTGTTGTCTGTTAACTGTGCCTGTCTACAACTTAACGTGTCATCTTTATGGTAAGTAGCAATCTATCTTTTCCTATACTGTTGATATTCAAACCTGCAATTTCCATTGTTTGACTTTGTGGATTTTATTGATAAGCCTGTCTGCTCCAATATGTCATCATTATATGTATTTTCATGGCCTTCTTCATAATTTATCACTTATGTAATTTGCTTAGCATGTAATCAGTTGAGTTTGTGCCACTACTGAATTTTCTTTTGTCCTCAGTAATATGCTTAATATGTTCAACATTTGCAATATTTGTTTACAGTTGTACAAGTGGAAAATGAACACTAACATTAGAAGGTTTCATAGCTTGCATTTGCTGCTTGCTGCTACAAATCATGTTTCCATGTGGTCCCATGGTGGATGGTGCCCCTGCCTGGAATAGCTCATTCTGAGTTCATTTCTATACTCTTATGTCCATCATCTATTTTTCCATAAATGGGCTGTGAAAATGAAACAGCACTTTCTTACTGTAATCAGCTAAAGTCACAATGCTATATTGATAATCATTTTAAGACAGTACTGGTAGAAATACAAAAGCTCTGGCACTACCACCTGTTATTTTGGCCATTCTTGAAGGAAAGAGATACAAAAAATTTAAAAATATGTAGACAAATCCCATTGTTACCCATATTTTATAAAATATTTGAAAATTATTATACAAAAGACTTGTACGCTTCATAAAGAAAGATTTGTTTTTCAACACGCACAATGGTTTTCAGAAATGCAAGTGTACAAAAAGTGCTGTCCTTGGTTTTATCACTGAGGACTTGACTTCATTACACAGTAAGCAATATGCACTGGCCGTACTTTTACACATCACAAAGATCTTTGATGTTATAAACCATGAACTGTTACTCACAAAATTGGAATTTTAATATATTGGGTATAGCGTACAAATAAACAGATTCAGTCCTTCTTTAAAAACAGGTAACAATAGTCAAAGGCCATAAACAGTAAGGGAACAGTATGCATGTATGCCATTCAGAGACACCAAATGTTAAAATAAGTTGTACTTCACAATTCAATCTTAGGCCCTATTCTGTTCTTGCTTTTCATAAATTATTTAGACTCATCCTTTCCATTCCAAAAAAGTAGTAAAATTGTAGATGGCACAAAGCTACAATTAGAATGAAAACTGCGTATGGACAACAGAATCAAATCTGTGTTTCGAACATCACAGAGTGGTCCTCCAAAAACACCCTTACCACAAATAATTGAATGTAGTTTCATGCCTAAGAGAGGAATCGCCTACAAACTGCAGAAATAATTCTACCTAGAAAGCAACCAGAAACTGTGAAAACCACTAGATAAAAGATAATCTAAAATGAGATCTGTAAGTGTGAATTATATGAACAATAAATTAGGTACCATCTGCTAATATACTGAAGTGCTAATAGAAAGTTCAACTTACCAGATTGTAAAAAGTTAATTGTGCACAAGTCAAATCTTGTTAAGATATGGGACTATTCATTTGGGGAAATTTTCCTGCTTCATAAAGCCCTTCTCTCCCCCCTCAAAAAAAGAATGCACAGTTTTTAAACTATGGAAACTTGGCACCACGCCCTCTGATTGGCCCTTGGGGGCAAATCCACCAGGCTCTTGACACATCCATTGACTAGTTTCATGATAAGACGTAATGGGAACAAATTGATATGTGGGAACTGACAATCGTAGCGCTGCCCGTCAATCGACAAATGGCAACAGGGCAATTCCATGGCCAATCGTAGCGCGTGGTGCCAAGTTTCTGTAGTTTGGTTCCTACTGGCATCAGCTGTCCAGTGTTAAAATTTTGTGACACAGTTTTATATGTTGGACCATTCAAAACACTACACTTTCTGGGCAAGTATGTACACAGGATCTGAGGGAGAGGGACACTCATATCACATTCTCCATGAACGGCAAAATAGTTTTGATATTTCATAATAAATGATTCCATGTACATTTCTTGCTAGTCAGTATTCATTACATTATGTTCTGTCTTCTTCATCTACATCTACATCTACATCTACAATCTCCAAACCACCATGAGGTGCATAGCAAAGGGATGTCCCTCTGTACCACCCATTAGGGTTTCCTCCCATTCCATTCACATATGGAGTGCGGAAAGAATGATTGTTTAAATTCCTCTGTGCGTGCAGTAATTATTCTACTCTTATCCTCATGATCCCTATTTGAGTAATACATAAGGGGTTGTAGCCTATTTTTAGAGTCATCATATAAGCCGCTTCTTGAAACTTTCTTAATAGACTTTTTCAGGATAGCTTACATCATCTTCAAGAGTCTTTCAGTTCAGTTCCTCCAGCATCTTTGTGACACTCTCCCATGGATCAAACAAACCTCTGACCATTTATGGAGCCCTTCACTGTATAAGTTCAATAACCCCTGTTAGTCCTATTTGGTATGGGTCCCACACATTTGAGCAATATTCTTGAACTGGTGACACTAGTGATTTGTAAACAAGCTCCTTTGTAGACTGTTTGTGCTTCCCCAGCATTCTACTAATAAACCGAAGTCTACCAACTGCTTTACCCACATATGAGCCTATTGATCATTCCATTTCACATTTCTACAAAGTGTTACATCTAGGTATTTGTGTGATTTGTCTGATTCCAACAGTGACTCACTGATATTATAGTCATAGGATACTATGTCTTTTCATTTTGTGAAGAGTACAATTTGACATTTAAATGAAATCACCAGTCTTTGCACCACTTTGAAATCTTGTCAAGATCGGACTGAATATTTATACAACTTCTTTCAGACAGTACTTCATCATACAAAAAGTGTGTGGTTACTATTAACATTGTCTGCAAGGTCATTGATATACAATATGAGCAGCAAGGGTCCCAATACACTTCCCTGGGCACAGCTGAAGTTATGTATACATCTGTTGATGACTCTCCATCCAAGGTATCTTGCTGCATCCTCCCTACCAACAAGTACTCTATCCAGTCACAAATTTCAACAAAAATAATCATTTTTGACAATATAAAAAATGTAATTGCACAGATAAAAAAATTACTCACCATGCATGACAGGACAACACATACATAAAAGAAGTTTATATTTATGCAAACTTTCAGAACCAGTGGCTCCTTCTTCCAGCAGAAGGGTTGACGGGAAAAGAAGAGGGGTGAAGGGGAAAGAAAAGGAGTGAAGGAAAAGAAATGCAGAGGTTTAGGAAAAGGGGTAGATTTTGGAAAAGTCGCCCAAAACTGTGGGTCAGGGGAGACTTACCAGATGAGATGAGAAGGAAAGACCCTTACCGGATGGGATGAGAAGAGAGGACTTTTCTTCTTTTCCCACACTTCTGAGTGACTTTTCCAAAATCTGCCCTTCTTTCTAAAACTGTACAGTACTTTACTTCACCCCTCTTCCTTTCCCGCCAACCTTTCTGCTGGAAGAAGGAGTCACTGGCTCCAAAAGCTTGCACAAGTATACTCTTCTGTTAGGTGTGTGTTCTCCTGCCACCGCCTTGTGAGTAGATGTTTTTTATCCCTCCAATTGCAATCACAAATTTCACTTTATACTCCATACGATCATACTGTTGACAATAAGCCTTTACTTATGACCAGAATTTCCTTGGATTTTGTGAAATATCATTTGACAATATTATGCTATGGTAACCGTTGAAGGCATCATGCATTCCTCCCTTGACAGCAAAACACATTTAATTCAGAATCTCTCTATCTATAGCTCTATACTTTGTTTTACACCTGTCAGCTGCATTGTGTGTGTGTGTGTGTGTGTGTGTGTGTGTGTGTGTGTGTGTCTGTGTGTGTGTGTGTCTGTGTGTGTGTGTGTGTGTTGTGTTGTGGCATTGGGGGGGAAGGGGGGGGGGAATATACAGTCCTACCATTAAGTATTCAGAAGGCACAAATCACTAACAGGTTGTCTATATATTCTAGGTTAAAAGAGAATTTGGAAGAAAGATAGTAAAGTTTCACATCTTGTTTATGTGCCTGTCAATGACTCAATTCCTCTAACATTCAGTGAGTTGTTACCTTTCCTTCTAAATTATTTTCTTTTCTTAAATAGAAGGTTCACATCCCTTATGTAAATTTCAGTTTTCTCCTGTCAATGGGTTAGATATTTTGTTGTCTGAAAATGTTACTTGTGTTTACTAGATCTCAAGGATGGCAGCAGTGATTATACTGGAAATTTTAGTGTGTAAGTCCAGGTGGTATATTTGAAGATATTTTCTGCCAAAACATACAGGATTACTTATAAATCTGTATCATTAATGAAAATGACATTGTTGGCAAAAAAAAAAAAAAAAAAAAAAAAAAAAAAAAGATGTTGCTTTCATGTTACAGAATGTTTTGTAAATATGAAACCTTTATTTTCAGGCAAGTCTGTTGCAGTTGATTTGGATGGCGATGGCAAGACGGAAATTATTGCAGCTGCTTATTCGGCAGGCAGGGTATATGTTTACAGCTATGGAGATGTGTAAATATTTCTGTTCCTTTGTGTCTTAAAATCACATCACTGTCTACAAAAAAAGATTAGTAGCCATGGGAATGGAAATTATAGTGTATTAATAAAGTGTATCTATCTCATTGAAGTCTGATTATTATTAAATGTTATTTCTTGGCCCATGGAGTATTTTGTCCAACAGTATTGGAGTGGACATATCAAGTATTAGTTCAGAAATATTTGTATATAAGAAAACACACACACACACACACACACACACACACACACACAACATGTGCACATGTGTGTGTGTGTGTTTGAAAGATTTCTCCATGATCTGCAATACTGATGGGAATATTCAAGATCTATGGAACAAGTCTTAATGTAATGTTAAACCAAGACTTGTCGATGGCTGCAATGATTCTTATGCTCAACTTGATCAATAACCATAGTTTCGAGGGAAACATTCCACGTGGGAAAAATTATATATAAAAACAAAGATGAGGTGACTTACCGAACAAAAGCACTGGCAGGTCGATAGACACACAAGCAAACACAAACATACACACAAAATTCTAGCTTTCGCAACCAACAGTTGCCTCATCAGGAAAGAGGGAAGGAGAGGGAAAGATGAAAGGATATGGGTTTTATGGGAGAGGGTAAGGAGTCATTCCAATCCCGGGAGCGGAAAGACTTACCTTAGTGGGAAAAAAGGACAGGTATACACTCGCACACACACACATATCCATCCACACATTCAGACACAAGCAGACATATTTATGTCCTTTCATCTTTCCCTCTCCTTCCCTCTTTCCTGATGAGGCAACCATTGGTTGCGAAAGCTAGAATTTTGTGTGTATGTTTGTGTTTGGTTGTGTGTCTATCGACCTGCCAGCGCTTTTGTTCGGTAAGTCACCTCATCTTTGTTTTTTTTATATATATATATATATATATATATATATATATATATATATATATATATATATATATATATATATATATATATATATATATATATATGGTTATAATAGAGGGAAACATTCCACATAGGAAATATATATCTAAAAACAAAGATGATGTGACTTACCAAATGAAAGTGCTGGCAGGTCGACAGACACAAACAAACACAAACATACACACAAAATTCAAGCTTTCGCAACAAACTGTTGCCTCATCAGGAAAGAGGGAAGGAGAGGGAAAGACGAAAGGAAGTGGGTTTTAAGGGAGAGGGTAAGGAGTCATTCCAATCCCGGGAGCGGAAAGACTTACCTTAGGGGGAAAAAAGGACGGGTATACACTCGCACACACACACACATATCCATCCACACATATACAGACACAAGCAGACATATTTCATAAATATATATATATATATAATAGAAGGAAACATTCCACGTGGGAAAAATATATCTAAAAAGAAAGATGATGAAACTTACCAAACAAAAGCGCTGGCAGGTCGATAGACACACTAACAAACACAAACATACACACAAAATTCTAGCTTTCGCAACCAATGGTTGCCTCGTCAGGAAAGAGGGAAGGAGAAGGAAAGACAAAAGGATATGGGTTTTAAGGGAGAGGGTAAGGAGTCATTCCAATCCCGGGAGCGGAAAGACTTACCTTAGGGGGAAAAAGGACAGGTATACACTCGCACACACACACATATCCATCCACACATGCACAGACACAAGCAGACAGACCTGAAATTAGCGGAGATTGAGGCCTGGCGGATGACGAGAAGAGAGGATATACTGAAGGGCAAGTTCCCATCTCCGGAGTTCGGATAGGTTGGTGTTGGTGGGAAGTATCCAGATAACCCGGACGGTGTAACACTGTGCCAAGATGTGCTGGCTGTGCACCAAGGCATGTTTAGCCACAGGGTGATCCTCATTACCAACAAACACTGTCTGCCTGTGTCCATTCATGCGAATGGACAGTTTGTTGCTGGTCATTCCCACATAGAATGCATCACAGTGTAGGCAGGTCAGTTGGTAAATCACGTGGGTGCTTTCACACGTGGATCGGTTGCCGCCACTCATACCTCACCTGTCTTTCAACAACTTCTTTGCCTCTACACTTCTGCCTCGACTGACATCTCTGCCCAAACTCTTTGTCTTTAAATATGTCTGCTTGTGTCTGTATGTGTGGATGGATATGTGCGTGTGTGTGAGTGTATACCTGTCCTTTTTTCCCCCTAAGGTAAGTCTTTCCGCTCCCGGGATTGGAATGACTCCTTACCCTCTCCCTTAAAACCCACTTCCTTTCGTGTTCCCCTCTCCTTCCCTCTTTCCTGATGAGGCAACAGTTTGTTGCGAAAGCTTGAATTTTGTGTGTATGTTTGTGTTTGTTTGTGTGTCTATCGACCTGCCAGCGCTTTTGTTCGGTAAGTCACACTTTGGAAACTATGGTTATTGATCAAGCTGAGCATAAGAGTCATTGCAGCCATCGACAAGTCTTGGTTTAACATTACATTAAGACTTGTTCCATAGATCTTGAATATGACATTTCATAATAATGTGGAACATGTTAGTTTAATGTAAGGTTTCTTTACACGATATAATTAATTTTTTTGTTGCTGTGACTGCTTCATATTGAATATAGGGAAATGTCATTCAGAAATTCTTTTAATTTGTTTTTAACTCTTTACCTACCGTTGGGCCTCAGAGGCCTGTCCTTGATGTGTAATATCTTATCTATATATTTTATTTTAATGAAATTTTACGAATTTTCCTAGTTTTTGAAGTTAGTCGTAATTTTTCAAAAGAATTATTAAAAATTACCCGTGGCTTCATGTTAAGGTGTTGGTCCACATTTCCTCCCTTATGGGCCTCACAGGCCCATTTGGTTAGAATCAAATTTTCAACAACCAGGTGTCTGTTTGTGCAGCATCTCTTACATAATAATTTTCTGTCGTTGACTCACACTGTTACTCTTTCTGTGTTTAAACGTCCTCTTTGTGATAAGCACATGTTTATTTTGGTGCATTACTTCATTAAATCTGTCTGTTTTGCAAAGTGAAAATGTTATGATGCAGAGGTCTGTCAGATGAGGAAATTAGGGAATTGTTGGAGCAGTCTTCTGGTTCTGAAAACCCACCCAGTGAATGAGAATCTTCCAGTGATGATGAACATGGGGTGGATGTCACTGAAAACTCAGATGAAGATGATAACCAGGAAGAATCCCTTTACGAAGATGGATAAGGACAATTTAATTCAAATTCTATTGAGTCTGGTTTATTGTTTCCTCATAATGAAATGAAATATGGGCTACAGCTCCACAAGCTGAAATTTCTAGTAAATGGAGCAAAAAGGATGTATTCAAAGAAGCTCAGGGTTCTAAATGTTATTCTATTAGGAACTGCGATAATGAAGAATTTTGTTTTATGTTTCTTTCGCGTACCTCTCATTGACATAGTGTGTATATGGACCAACAAGGAAGGTCGTATCATTTACGAGGACAGTTTGGATATAGATTCACATGAAATGAAAAAGTTTCTTGGTGTTCTGATCCTGACTGGAGTTTACAAGTCAAGAAATGAAGATATCAGTCAGCTTTGGAATGTTGAGAATGGCTGACCTTTGTTCAATGAAATTATGTCTCGTGGCTGCTTCCATTCTATTCCGAAGGTGTTGAGCTTTGACAATCCAGCAGCCCAGCATGAACATACCTCAAGTGACAAATTGGAGCCAGTCAGAGAAGTTTTTGAGATGTGGAAATTACCCTTCGAGATGTCTACATACCAGGATAATGCATGACGATGGATGAACAGATGGTCACATTTCGAGGTTGCTATTCATTTTGACAATACATCCCATAAAAACCTGGTGGATATGGAATAAAGTTATGGCAATTCAGAAATGAAAATTAATGCTTAATTAAACTAAATACAGAAATAATACACTTAAATATCATTATAAATGGTTATCTATAATTTGAATATAATTATGCTGTTAGATTTTGAAACTAAGAGGTATTATTTTAGTATTTGTTTATTTCACAACAGAAGGGATTTTAGTACAGAACAAAAAACTGATGCATTCACCATGTGTCGAGTACCTGTTTCCAAAACAACAGTGTAGTATTTCTGTTTGCTCATCACATTTTTGCAGTTCATTTCTGCCCAAACACTTTGTAGTTTGTTGGGAGGTTAAGTAATTGAAACAATATAGCTATGTGCTGAATGTTGTCTTTAAGTGAATATTCAGTTGACAGTGAAAATTACAAACATTAACAAAGTAAGTGAATTATTAAAAACACCATTTAACGATAGGATCTCAGTGTAAAAATTCAGATAGAAATACTAGGTAGACCACTCCTTAATCAATTCCATAAGTTCAATCTGGAAATTTACTAAAAGAATAAATGGATTTATGCCTGTGGAGAAAATATTCTGCTTTTTGTTTTCCTCGTGTGCTATTTGGGAGACACGTTCATGGGTGGAAGGTTGAAATAACTGATATTGGGCATATGTGGTCTAAAATGAAAGTACACGAAATGTCAGAGTGACAGATGAATAATGTTCTGAGTTTTTCATTTCTTGGCAAAACCAATATTCAACAGAAATTAGATTCACAATATAGACAAACAATTGACAGCCAAAACAAACAACTAGAAAAGAACAGATATGTGTGCAACTTAATTGTAAATTGTGTTCATTTCTGTGGCACTTTGGAACTGGTTCATGGGGGCCACAATGAATCTAATGCTTATCAAAATAATGGGATATTTCATGACCTAATTCAGTTTAGCATGGAACTGAATAAAGATCTTCAAGTTCACTAATAATTAAGAACTATGATGATGAAAATGTCAAGTCAAATGGGGTACATAAATTAATTAAAGAGAAATAGCTAAATGCAAACTATGTCCATTGTTATGTGCACCAGTTCAACCTTATTATGTCTACAGCAGCCTCTGTTAATTGCAAAGCCTGCATCTTCTCTGCGCATCTTTCAGGTATTTCTTCTTTCTTTTCAAATTTGCCACATAAATGAAAAATGTTACACAATGTTCATCAGAAAAGCTTGCCCTATAAGTCTGTCACACAATGGAATTACCATTCGCAAGTAGTAAAGGATGTTTATGAAAACATGGAAGATCTTGTTAAGAAAGAAGGTTCATACTATCAAAGACTGCAAGATAAAGAATTCATTTTGCAGCTATCATTCTTTTATAAGATAATGCCTCATGCAGATGTACTTTTTAATCACTTTCAAAAGAAGATGACTGATCTGACCAAAGAAAAACAAGACATCAAGTACTTTGAAGCAGTAATGCAAAACATCAGAGATGACATTGACTCCATCATTAATGAGATTAGTTTTGAAAATGAAAAAACAGTGCCTGCCAAGAAACCATGAATTGTTGATGATAAAAAAAAGAGATGCTATGGAAGTATGTGATGCCATCCTTTCTGAAATGAAATTACATTTTCAGTTCATTGGACACCTAATTGAAGCTAACTTATTTAATATACACTCCTGGAAATTGAAATAAGAACACTGTGAATTCATTGTCCCAGGAAGGGGAAACTTTATTGACACATTCCTGGGGTCAGATACATCACATGATCACACTGACAGAACCACAGGCACATAGACACAGGCAACAGAGCATGCACAATGTCGGCACTAGTACAGTGTATATCCAACTTCCGCAGCAATGCAGGCTGCTATTCTCCCATGGAGACGATCGTAGAGATGCTGGATGTAGTCCTGTGGAACGGCTTGCCATGCCATTTCCACCTGGCGCCTCAGTTGGACCAGCGTTCGTGCTGGACGTGCAGACCGCGTGAGACGACGCTTCATCCAGTCCCAAACATGCTCAATTGGGGACAGATCCGGAGATCTTGCTGGCCAGGGTAGTTGACTTACACCTTCTAGAGCACGTTGGGTGGCACGGGATACATGCGGACGTGCATTGTCCTGTTGGAACAGCAAGTTCCCTTGCTGGTCTAGGAATGGTAGAACGATGGGTTCGATGACGGTTTGGATGTACCGTGCACTATTCAGTGTCCCCTCGACGATCACCAGTGGTGTACGGCCAGTGTAGGAGATCGCTCCCCACACCATGATGCCGGGTGTTGGCCCTGTGTGCCTCGGTCGTATGCAGTCCTGATTGTGGCGCTCACCTGCACGGCGCCAAACACGCATACGACCATCATTGGCACCAAGGCAGAAGCGACTCTCATCGCTGAAGACGACACGTCTCCATTCGTCCCTCCATTCACGCCTGTCGCGACACCACTGGAGGCGGGCTGCACGATGTTGGGGCGTGAGCGGAAGACGGCCTAACGTTGTGCGGGACCGTAGCCCAGCTTCATGGAGACGGTTGCGAATGGTCCTCGCCGATACCCCAGGAGCAACAGTGTCCCTAATTTGCTGGGAGGTGGCGGTGCGGTCCCCTATGGCACTGCGTAGGATCCTACGGTCTTGGCGTGCATCCGTGCGTCGCTGCGGTCCGGTCCCAGGTCGACGGGCACGTGCACCTTCCGCCGACCACTGGCGACATCATCGATGTACTGAGGAGACCTCACGCCCCACGTGTTGAGCAATTCGGCGGTACATCCACCTGGCCTCCCGCATGCCCACTACACGCCCTCGCTCAAAGTCCGTCAACTGCACATACGGTTCACGTCCACGCTGTCGCGGATTCTACCAGTGTTAAAGACTGTGATGGAGCTCCGTATGCCACGGCAAACTGGCTGACACTGACGGCGGCGGTGCACAAATGCTGCGCAGCTAGCGCCATTCGACGGCCAACACCGCGGTTCCTGGTGTGTCCACTGTGCCGTGCGTGTGATCATTGCTTGTACAGCCCTCTCGCAGTGTCCGGAGCAAGTATGGTGGGTCTGACACACTGGTGTCAATGTGTTCTTTTTTCCATTTCCAGGAGTGTAAATCAGTTTGATGAAGACATCACAAATTTTCCAGACAAATACCTTTTCTGGAAAAAAGAAAGTTGAATGGAGAGTTTCAAGTCTGAGTTGAGAAGAGGTTGCGGTGCAGTTCTGTTTCTTTAATTGATTCTAGAGGATTAGCTTTGTGATACTTTTGAAGAGAGTGTTAAAGTTTTGAAACTGCTAATCACGATGCCTATCTTGATGTCAGAAGCTGAGTGGTGCTTTTCAGTGCTCAAGAGAATTATCATGTTTCTACAAAACCCTATGAAAAAAGAACGACTGAATGCCTCAGGGATTTTGTCCTGTAAAAAGTCATGTGTATGTAAAATGAAAATTTAAATTCAACAGTGAAAGATTTATTTGCCATCAAGAAACAGCAATGAATAGATTCTAATGCCATTCCTGCTAATTATTTTGAAGCTGTGTTTCCAAAGCTGTGGAGTTGGTGCTTTTGGTGAGTAAAATGCTTTTAGTTTTAAATTTTGGTAATTTGATTAAATCTGTTTCCCAAAATCCAGATTCCAAGTTTGAATAATTTGTACAAGCTCTGTTACTTTTCATACTAATGGCACTCATGTTGTATCAGTTACTATTCTGGCAGTCAGCTGCAAACTTAAACAAACGAGGACATCAGCCAGTTAAGTGGAGAATATTGGTGTGGTGGGACAAGTCACACCTCCTTATCAAAGGGTTGGTAGCCGATGTTCGTATTCTATGCTCCTGCAAAGGCAGAGCTAATGTAATGGTCATATGGGTTGCTGATCGTATCTGGTGTTGTGAGAGTTGTAATTGAACCCCGTGACAGACCAAGATTGGTCTCCGCTCTCATTTCAAAATAAGAAAAGGAAACAACAAGCAAGCACAACACAGAGCAAAGCATTCAGTAATGGCTACAGTGCAATAGCTGTGGTTGGTATTGTTGTAAACGTAATAGTTAAAGCCCGACCTCTATCGGTATCTTACGCAACCATACATCAAAACACCCTCTACTTAAGACTGTCATGTAAAAGTGTCTGCACATGCCTTATGAGCAATAAGAATTGCATCGTTGATGTATGTGCGTGCATAAAAGAAAGGTTAAGCAACCTCCCCCCCCCCCCCCCGCCCCTCCTCTCTCTCTCTCACACATACAAAATCATATACAAATGATTCCTATCATGTTTCCCCGAAACACGTGAAACTCTTACTGTGCATAAGAAGAATGTCATTGTAATAAGGGTTTTTTTCCCTTCCACACTGCCAATGGAATGTCTCAGTGGCTGCCACTGCTCCAGATATTACTAATATAACATACTGTACTGGATACATAATTGATTATTTTTTTAAAGTAACATATTTTAATCATAGATTTGTTCTCTCCTCAAATCATTCTTGATGGACTCATCTCAGTCAAATAGTAATATTTCTGCATCAGTTTCTCACACAAGTTTTTTTAAAATTCTTAGTTAATGAGTAAACCTCTGACCCTTCAAAGAATCAAATGCCCATATATAATACAGTTTCAGACATCTGATTGCTTTACAAATGAGTTGATGTGGTAAATAATTGACATTAAGCATACAGGCAAGATACAATCTGTAAAAGGTTTGAAATTATGTTCAAAGTTTGTTGGAAGTTGCCAAGTGTTCTCATTATGAAACTGGATGAATACTGTCTGGGTATTTGAATGCCATCAGTTATGCTGTCTCAAGATATTTACACAGTCTAACTCTAATACTTGTCCTATTGTGTTAATCTTGTAACATAAGAGTATACCTCTTAATGAATAGATTGTGATAGCACTTCAAATTTTTAAATTTGTTCACTAATTACATGAAATATTGAAAATCATATTTTTGTTGCCTGTAAAAGCTGTTAGATAAACAACCGGCAACTGTTACTGGGTTCTGTGATAGTTGCTTAATAACACAGATATTCAGCAAGTCTTTTCCTTTGACTTTTTTTTACAAATTTTCATATTCATATACTATAGAGTTTGAGCATAAAGTTTCAAAAGATGGGTAGGCAGCATACAGTTATTTTGATTGCTAATGTTGTAATCATGTTGAAATTGATTTGCTACAAATTATTCAGACTTGCTGTGAGGAAACTTTATCAGTTTCATTATTTCTCATTTGTATATGTCTGAATGAATCTGCTGTTATAGAGAACAAAATATAAACAATAAGTTCATATATGTACAATGAAGGAACACTTAGCATATTTAGATTTTCAGAAGTGAGCAACACGATTTTCTTCACTTTGCGTTGTGCATGTTTGTAATGATGCTTTTTTTTTGAGGTGTTAGTATTTAAGAAATAGTGTTTGAATTGTCTTAAAATATAATTTAGTACCTTTTATCACTGATTAGAAGTAACTGTGACATACCACTTTCCTGATGTTCATACTGTTGCATTGTATAATATCATCATTTCAAATGCCAGGATATTTAATTTATTTGTTCAATTGCATTCCTATGAGTTTCACACAGCTAACTTCTTGTAAATCCTGGTTTTTATGCTGGATTTGAACATCCTTTAATCTAAGTCTCATTTCTTGCTATATGGAAAAATATCCTGGACGCTGGTGCTATTAAGGATAGTGCCAAATGATGTAGACAGACAATAAATGAATTTTAAAAGTAGTTTATCCCACTTCATTTACACTACACCACAGTTGATAGCCAGTTCCAGTTTTACAATTCACAATCAGTACAGGTAAAAGAATACACATCTCTTCCATTGCAAATACATACGAAAGAAGACTCAACCAATTGTTAAATACTGCCACAGTATTGGCTGAAGTTCACAGTGGCGTAATGTACAGTAACAGATGCATGGAAGTAACAGTGCACGTAAAATAATTTGCACTGTTATCACCAGTGTCAACAACACTATATAGTTAATACATTTTTTAGATGATTAACACTTCTGGGTTGCGTATCCACTTGCTAGCTCAATATTTTTGAGACACAAAATATTATTCATGTTCATACTATTTACAAACATGTATGTGTTGTGCATATTATATTGGTTTGCAGAATGTGACCGGAGTACTTTCCATTTCCAGTCTGTAACAAGTTCTGACGTAGAGATGTTAGATGTATAATCTCCAGGCACAGACTTTCACACCAACATGGAATTATTAGCTTCAGGCTAGCAACATGCAGACTTTCACATGAACTGATATAGTGGTGTTATCTGTGTGCTGGCCAGTTGCAGACTTTCACAAACTGACATAAAGGTGGCTACAGAGTATGATTTCCAGAGACAAACTTATACAATTTGACCTAACAAATTGATGTGTATGAGCTTGGAGTGCAGTCTGGCAATTTTTGAGAAAGGGTGACTATTTACAGACAAGTTAAGAAAGTGATGTAATTTCTGGAACTACTCAAAATTTTGGAATTCAGCTATGTTAGAATTATTGGATATAGGCTCCACCTTTTATGCAAAACACTGTTTTTTCTTGTTTCCCAAACACATTTCTGCACCTCTGTGCCATCATCACTGGATTTTGTTCATCCAACAACTTGATTTTACATTATATGGTTTTGGACGACTGTTGTATGGTGTCCTGCACTGATAGCTTGTCATGTTTTGTTGGACACTAAGACTTCACTGTTGTTTGGTTTAGGAGAAATGTTTCACATTAGTAATTTACAAAAGTGCATGGAACATTGTTATTATGCATCATCTGAAAATCCCTTATTTACTAGTATGGCATCCATCTTGAAATAAATGTTTCATGATTCAAAATTAGTCAAAATCTTAATTACTGGCTGAGTTAATTAGTGAGATGTGTTGTCTGATTCAGAAAAAATACAATAATGAAATTATATTGTCCAAGTTCAGAATCTTGCAGCGATTAAAGTAAAATAGGTGATTGAAATTTTGAGGGTCCAAACTTTTATGTCAATTATTTTGTAAGTCAGTTAGCTTCTGATAATTTAAAATATGTTGCCAGAAAGTCAGGAGTGTCTGCATTTGAGTTACTGGTAACAGTACATCCAACTTTGACTCAATCAGGAACCATTGTGTACAGCAACTGTGGACTATAAGGAAGGAGAGGCATGCAGCAGTCAGTCACAGTCCCCTTAGCTTTTATTATTCTTGCAATATAGATTTATATTTCAACAGACTGGTAGCAGTTCATGTCACCGTATGTTATTACAGGTGTTGGTCGATCTACCTTTTGGTGAGTCTGTTGAAATAGAATGAAAGTGCACTGATGATGGCTATTTATAGCTGAAATCTAGATTTGCAAGAATAATAAAAGCTAGTGGGATTGCAACTGACTGCTGTGTGCCTCTCCTTCCTAACAATACCTCCTCTGATGCTTATTTACTCACAATGTTTTACCATTATATGTAGTTTTTATGCCTTCAGTTAACTGTACCTTTTACTTACTCAGACTTATATTTAAACAACTTGCATCACTGTAATCAGGAATACAAATAGAAACAACTGAACTATAAGTTTAAATGGGACTTTTTATAAGTAACAGTTTTATATGTTCCTGTACGTATTACCTATTATGTGTGCAACTGTATTAGATCTAGAATAAAAGTGAAAAAAAATTAGTTATTTGGGGGAGCAGGAGACATAACAGATGGCTTAACTTGAACTTACTACATTTTACCATCTTATTCAAGTGCCGCAAGTTGTGCTGTTATGTGTTCTCACTGCCTTGACTCTAATAAGACTGTAAACTGTTATTGTTCTCACACCAGTATTTATAACTGAGTTTAAGTCCCGATGCTCCCAATGCCCTTTGATGTCCTTTAGTTTTTCAGAGCTCACACTGATATTGCATAAAACACTTATACTCTCAGCATTTTCTGCTCTGGTGCACATGATGGCTGGCCAGATTTTAATACATTGAGTGCTGGCCCCCAAGTGTTCTTTAAATTGAAAACTCCATCCCTCTTTATTAGATTTTCTGACATATTTATTCTGATAGAGTCCTTAATCATGCTGTCCCAGAATCTGTGCATATGAACCAAGTTACTTGTCTCATCACATTTCATTTCATGATTATATTCAAGGCATTGATCAGTGACAGCTGATATGCTTGGTTGTTTTGTCAGTTGTGCTGCTGATGTTTCTTGTGTATCTCCCCATCTGTTCTGATAGTCTGCCCCCCCCCCCTCCCCCCCTCCCCCCCCCCCCCCCCCCTTAAGGCATGCCACATTTGCATGGAATCTGGTACACAAGATATTGGGCCAGAATAATATAGATGAACAATGTTCAGCTTCTCTTCCTTGGTCTCAGTCTCAACTTCTTCCTCTGTGAAGCTAAAATCACTTATCTGCCATATGCAAGCTGAGTATCTGGGAAGATCGATGGGAACACGCCATCAAGTACATTTCACCCCCTTTAACTAACAAAAAAAAATTGTAATGTTAAAGTAGATCTAGATCTCCAAAAGGCAAGTGTGTATGGTATTTCATGTGAATGTGGCATTCATATGTGGGGCAGACTATCACAATGGTTGAGGAAAGATGTAAGAAACGTGACATACTTGACTTGAACAGTCAATCAAATCAACTGTCACTGAGCACTGAGACCAATATTGTGATGCAAATGACAAGTTTCTGGGACAGCATAATTAATGAGTCTGTAAAAATGAAGACATCAGAAAACGTAATAAATAGGGATGGAGGTTTCAATTTAAATAACACTTGGGATCCAACACTTAATTTATGAGAATTTCACTGAGCATCACATGCACCAGAAGAGGAAAATACCGAAAGCATATGCATTCCAGGAGTATTAGTGCGAGCTGTGTAAAACAAAAGACCATCAAATGGCATAGCAATCATTGGGAATCAAACTCAGCTATAAACAGCAGTGCAAGAGCAAGAATAGTTTACATTTTGGTCAGAGTCCAGGCAGAAAGTACACACAACATCAAAACTTGGAACACTGAAGAATATGTCTGTATCAATTGTCCAAATATTGTGCTTAAAGTGGAAACAATAACTTGGCTGAACACCCGAAAGCACACGATTAATCAGTCATGCCAAGAAAACCTGAGAGATCATATCCTTTGACTTTCATATTTTTGTTTTAAATTGCATTAACTGATTTTTTTTTTTCCTTTTTTAATTTCAACCAATTTAGATTAAACCACTTATCTAGCTTTTTAGGGTATTAATTACAGTTTGAAATATGTTGTCAGTACTGTTAGCATCAGTGATCGTGGATGTGTGTGTAATTTGTAAATAAAGTTGAGTGCCAATCACTATTGAGTGGTGACAATACATAGGGCTCCTGGAGGGAAAATTTGTTTTCTTAAAATGACTTGAATCAGGTTTGGTAAAAATACATTCAGAGGCTAACCAGTTAATCATTATGGGTGACTTTAATGTAAACTTCCTTACAGCAACTCAGGCAGAAGAGAACTGGAACATTTGTTATAAACCTTTAATTTAACTCCAGTAGTTGAATTTCCAACTTGAGGGACAGGTACAAGTGTAAGTCTTATTGACATCTTTCCTGATAAGTTAAGTAGCCTTTGTACTACTGTAAGACAAATTCTCAGTGGTATGACTGACCATTAAGGGCAGCTTCCTGCTCCTTAATGACCTATGCTTTAGCCTTAAACCTAAACCAGTTTTTAGTCTTTCAGAACAATCAATGTGGACACATTAGAAAATTTCAAACAGCTCTTGCAGCAGATTAATTGGAGCCCAGTAAATAAAGAAAGCAATGTTAATATTCCTGCAATAAAAGAACACTATAGATTATATTGTAAAATCCTAAAAGGAATTATAAAGTGCTCCAAAACCTTACATATCAAATCTGAAACAGTCAACTCAAACAACAAAATAAAAACCATCTTGAGTGTCATCAAAAGGGAGCTTTGGGGGGGGGGGGGGGGGGGAAAGGTGATAGTGTGTCCAGCAGAGAAATAAGACATTGTGGTAATTTGATTAAAGAAATGGATGCAATTGCAAGTGTCCTTAATGAGCACTTTCTAATAGCTTCTGGGAAAACTGACTGTAAGGACTTGCTTAATGAGGGTATGGACCTTCCGAAAGAATATAGGTTGTGCAAAATAAGTCAAATGCACATAGCCCTATTACAGCCAGTGAGGTGAAAAGGATCATTACAAAAATGCAAAATAAAAATTAATCTGGTTTTGATAATATTTCCACTAAGGTACTAAAACATTGTCATAGTGCCATTTGTCTAATGCCTTGTCATACATTTCATGAAGCCCGTTAGCATGGAATTGTCCCAGACAGAATTATGTATGGAAATGTGAAACCAGTATTCAAGGAGAGGGATAGAACTGATGCTTCAAACTACCACCTGATTTCCCTTTTAACATGCTTCTCCAAAGTTCTTGAGAAAATTATACATAAGAGATCTGTGGAACAACTGAATATGCTCGAGGCTCTTAGCCATTGTCACTTCAGATTCCAAAAAGGCTAATGACACTATATTTTCCTTTACCAATAATGCTTTAGATGCTGAACAATAGAGTGGCTTCACTTGATATGTTTTGTATCTTGTACAAAAGCTACTAGCAAATTTAGTCTCTTTGCAGGTGATACATCGCTTTTAGTTGAAAAAACATCTGACAATGACATTACAACATCTGCTAAATGTGTGTTCCATGATCTCCATAAGTGGCTCAGCTGCAATGGCCTGACTTTCTTTAAAAAAGTTTATTCTTTAAAAGCTTTAGGCTTCCACATCTACAATTAACTAAATGCCATATTCTGGATGTGAGAAAAAGACTTGGTTCAGAAACTTATGCTCTACATATTATAGCAGCAACTCCTGATACTGATGTTGTTAAGGCTGCTTATTTTGGCTGTTGTCCTAATATTCTGGGGTAACCAGCCAATGGAAGATAAAATATTTGTCACTCAGAAAAGAGAAATCTAAATTCAAAGAAATCATTCATGCAGAAATTTTTTTTGGAATACATAAAATATTAACAGTGACCTCACAATACATACTATTCCTTATGTGATTTTTAACCCTTTCATTCATGGTGTCCTCATATAAGGGCATACTAAATAAATGCTTAGTATATTAAAATTCATTAATTTATACTATTTGTGATTGTTGTCCTCATATTGTTACAACCAGAGAGTTTATTTGAGAACAGTGTCAACATCTCTTGTCAATCTGTGGTACCACAAAACAAAATTGAATGTGCACAATCACATGGATGCTTCCCAGTAATCTTTGTACCTCCCATCAGCCAGTTAATACCTTCTGAGTTTAGGTAAAATTATTTTTTTGTGCACAGAAAGGTGCATTCTTGAAGGTTAAAGCTAAAGGTGTCTTTCGAAACAAAAGGTGAGTGACATATTTATAACTTTATACATGTCTCTAAATGAGAACATTGTGATTGAAAGGTTGTAATAGCACAGAAATTTAGGACATTATTTTGCTGTCTTTTTAGTCATATCATGATGATTTCACAATGCCCTGAGTCCAAGATAGACGAAGGACACTTACAGAAGAAGAAGTTATAGAGCTCCTTATTTCATCTGAAATTGACTATCTATCTGATGATCCTTGTGATCATTTTGAACAAGAGGACAATGATGGAGGTGATGTTAGACGTTTCATATCATACAGTATATTGTAAGTTAAGTAGCCTAGACACAAAGCTCGCTAACTGCATGATAAGTGAGATAAACATGAAACACTCGTCCCATCCAAATGACAATGCATTGGCAGTGAGAATGTTATTGTTGCGTATGAATTTGTTACAGCGCAGGCAATCTAAAGCTGAATAAGAAAAACATCTATTCTAATCATAAAAGACTGAAAGGTAGCTTTGAATGTCCAGATTGGTAAGTCTGTCTGTTCACGTACTTTGCATCCAGGCATGGCAGGGCAACAGCCACACCTATTGGGAATTTATTGGGATTTGCACCCGAAGACATCATGCAGTCACCTGATTTTGAAACCAAACACAATTTTCAACAACCATTTTTGACAGTTTATAGCCAGTTTTGCAACCTGAAACATATTCCATCATGTAGGCACTGAAAAAAATCGGTATGGCCGTGTGCCCACCTCAAAATAGACTTAAAACACATTTAGTGGCATTTTCATCTGGGCTACTCAGATGTACGTTTTTTATGAGTTTTTCATTTTTTAATAGCATTTTTTGCTGTAGGTCCTGGAGATCCACTTACCATCAGAATTAGGTGTTCCTAAAAATAAGACCCTTGATTTGTTTCACTTTAGGGCAAGTGTGATGAAAGCACTGACAAAAATAGATAAGCCACCTGCCAGGAAAAGGAAGTGTCACACTAGTGAGAGTCCAATGCCATCTCCAAGTACTTCAAAACTAGCCAGTGCGGAAGTTCATCCAGAAGCTGATGTTTGTTTCGACAACATTGGCATCTTCCAGTGGTCAGCGACAAAAATTCAATTGACAGGTGCAAGAAATTGGGTTGCAAAGGTAAAACCAAATTTTATTGTGTAAAATGTAACATTCACTTATGTCTGGATAGAAAAAAAAAAGTTTTTTTGATTATCATTCTTCATTAAGTAAGCTTTGTGTAATTTGTGTATGTTGGTGAAATAAAATCAAATAAAATACTTTGACTTTTCGACTTATATGGCACCCACTTGAACACAACGTCCTCATGTGAGTACACATTGTATCCCACCTTGGGGGTCACATCAGAATATTTTAGACATCTGAAAAATCATAGTTTAATTCGAAGAACTGGACAAAAAACAGCAAAGTCATGTTTTTTTCCCCCTCCCCCCCCCCCCCCTGCCCCCCTACTGGTTGGAAATAGGTTGTCAAAGTGTCCATACTGAAGAGGACAACTCATCCCTCTCATCAATGACACCTCTGTGGAGCTGATACAGCAGTGCATTATGGAGAACTGTTATTCCATATTTATGGATCTTAGCACCCATATTCTGCATATATTTGGACACTTCTTGCAGGAAATTATCACTACGCATCTGCTTCAAGAAATTGTGTGCCAGTTGGGTGCTGGAAAACCTGACACTAGAACACCAAATGAATAATGTAGGAGCAGCACTGACATTTATAGGGTGCTACCATAATTATGGCCGTGGTACCTCAACAGGACTGTCATAGATGTTAAGATGTTGATTGCTCTCCCCCACCCCCCTCCAGAACCATGCAGAAGTTGATACATTGGTGTCACAGTTTATCTCTGGTAAAGTTGAAGTTGAAACAGGCTGTATCAGAACAGAAAGTAATGTGCACATTGTTCTGGGACACGAAGGGCATTCTGCTCAGTGACTGCCTGCCCAGGGATGAAACAGAGTGTTCTACATCTGCACCTGTACTCTGCAAACCACTATGAAGGACATGGAAGAGGGCACATCCCATTGTGCCAGTTATTAGGGTCTCTTCCCATTCCATTCACATATGGAGTGCATGAAGAATGATTGCATTGCATGCAGTAATTATTCTGAACTTATACTCACAATCCCTATTTGAGTGATACATAGGGGGTTGTAGTATATTTCTAGATTCATCATCTAAAGCAGGTTCTTGAAACTTTGTTAACAGACTTTCTCAGCATAGTTTCTGTCTATCTTCAAGAGCCTTCCAGTTCAGTTTCTTCAGTATCTATGTGACACTGCCCCATGGATCAGATAAACCTGTGACCATTTGTGCTGCCCTTCTCTGTATACATTCAATATTGCCTGATAGTCATATTTGGTACAGGTCCCACACACTTGAGCAATATTCTAGAACTGGTCACCTTAATGATTTGTAAACAGTCTCCTTTATAGACTATTTGCACTTCCCTGGTGTTCTACAAATGAACTGAAGTCTACCACCTGCTTTACCCACGACTGAGCCAGTGTGATCATTCCATTTCATATCCCTACAAAGTGTACACCCAGGTATTTGTATGAGTTGGCCAATTCCAACAGTGACTTACATAGGATACTATGTTCTTTTTTTTTATTTTCTGAAGTGCACATCTTTACATTTCTGAACATTTAGAGCAAGTTGCCAGTCACTTCACCACTTTTAAAAATTATAAAGATCAGAATGAATATTTATGCAGCTTCTTTCAGACACTAATTCATTACAGATGATTGCATCATCTGCGAAAAGTCTGAGGTTACTATTAATATTGTTTGCAAGGTCATTAATGTATAATATGAACTGTGAGGGTCCTAACACACTTCCCTGGTGCACAATTGAAGTTATTTCTACATCTAATGATGACTCTCCATCCGAGGTAATTGACAATTATTGTGGTAGACTGTGGAAATATTGATGGGCCATTCAAAACAGGAAGTGTGGAATGCTCGGTGCAGTGGTGATAATGCTCGTGTATATGTGGGCACATCTACTCTGAGTGAATTTGGCTGGGATCCATTTGATCATCCACTGTGCAGTCCTGATATTGCTCCCAGTGATTTCCATCTTGTGTCTCAAGAAATTCTTGCTCTCTGGTTATCATTTTCACAATGATAAATTGAAGGCTAATGCCACACATTGGTTCCATTTATGGATTGCAGACTTCTACGATACAAGAATAGAAAAGTTGATCCCACAATATGACAGTTGTCTCAGTTCTGATGGTGACTGCATCTAAAAATAGCTCAAATATTGCTTTACGTGATGCCAGGAAGTTATCCATGTAACTTATTTTTTAGAGATAGGAAAACTTGAATAGCAGCTCTTTCAGCAACAAAAATGTTGGCATTGACTTCAACATGTCAAGACACATTATGGCCACACAAGTTAGTTAGTTAATTAGTTCAGTGTAATGGAAATAGCAGCAAACCAGTTGCAAAGTTCTGGTTTATTAAACTTTGACCATGGTTTCAATAGTTTTAAAACTATCTGCTTCAGAAGACACATGGAATCACATTATGTATATCCAGTCTGGGAGTCGTTGACTCTGTCTAGCACATATGCATGTTATCCACTTAATCACGTGTACTAGATACAGTCAATGACTCCCACATTGGATGTAGATAATTTGATTCCATGTAGCATACCTTCTGAATAAGAAAGTTTTAAAACTGTTGAAACCAGGTTTAATAAACCTGTATTTTGTGACTGGTTGGCTGTTATTTCCAATCCATTGAAGCTTTTGCATGTGCAGTAGCTGAACTACAGCCATGTTTAAAATAATGAATAGTTCATGTTCCACTATCAAGCTTCTGTGCAACAATAGGAGATTCACTCTTGAGGAAATCATTCAGTGATCAGATGCTTACTGACATGACAAAAGCACTGGGATACCCAGCATCATCAACTGATCAGCAACTTTGGAACATGATTTCCAGTTGGCAAATATTCTGATGGCGATACAGGAAGTTAGACTATGCTAATCTACTTGTCTGTCAATATATGTCTGTTAATGTATGCACACTATCTCTGTGTTGTATGTTTATGCAGCTGATGTTATTTTTATTTCAATGTCTAACACTTCAGCAAATTACATTTACCATAATGGACAATATATTGCTTTCCATACAATACCAATACTTAAGCCCACAGTGCCAACAGAACTAGTCAAACAAGAACGAACCCTAAGCGAACAAAATATAGACACCTTCAGACAAATGTTAGCTAAGGAAACATGGAATGCAGTATATGAGCATGGAAGTATATGTCAAAAGTTCAACAGATTTATGGAATTATTTAGCAAGTACTGTGAAACTGCTATCCCAATAAAGAAACATAGACTGAGATCTAATAATAGAAACAAATCTTGAGCAACAACTGGAATAAAGATCTCAAGCAAGAAAAAGAGAAAATTATACGATATTATAAAGACACAGCAGGTAGGTGATGAATTTCATGCCTATTACAGAAAATACAAGATAATACTCTAAAAAGTTGTGAAGGAAGCAAAAATGAAGGCAAATGATCTATACATTCAGTCTGTGGGAAACAAGACCAAATCCATGTGGAAAGTTGTGAAACAACTGACAGGTAATGTCTCTACCAGAAATGCCAATATCATGCTATGTCAAAATGGAGAAAAAAAAAACAGATCCAAGGAAAGTAGGAAATACCTTTGGAACAGCTATTTTACAAAAAATAAGTGGGCAACTAGTCAGTAAGATTACTCCACGTAACCAAAATACAACAGCATCACCATCTAAGATCAACAGCTCTGCTTCCTCATTCTATCTGTGCCCAATGAATGAAGAAGAACCCTGACCATCATAAAAACCTTAAAAATGAAACAGACCTCAGGAGTTGATGGTATATCTGATGAAATAATAAAATAAATGTAGTGAACACATTGTAAAACCACTGACATATTTATGCAATAGTTCACTTGTCTAAAGGTTGCAAAATTGAAACTAATCTAAAAAAAGGAAACACAGAAGAAGTTAGCAATTACAGACCAAGTGCCCTATTGTCTGGCTTCTCAAAAATTCTAGAAAAAGTCTTCCACAAAAGAATTACAGCCCTTATGGAAAAATATCAAATCCTATCCACAGCACAATATAAGTTTAGGAAGAACTGCTCAGCCAACCAACATTGCTATCTGTGAATTCCTAAGTGTGATTTACCAAAAAGTGGACAGTGGCAATTATATCACTGGTGTATGCCTTGACTGGTCAAAACCATTTGATATTATAGATCATGAAGCATTCCTTCAGAAATTAAATCAACTAGGCATCAGAGGCTAATTACTGAGTCAGGTCATATGTTTGCAGATAGAAACAAACAGTGGAAATACAACAAACTGACTGAAACAAAATCACAAACCATTACTCAGATTACCAAGACATGAAATATGGTGTCCCCCAAGGATCAGTACTGGGACCAGTGCTGTTCCTCCTATATGTAAGTGACCTACAAAAAACATACAATGTCAAAATGCTTACCAGCTTGCTGATGACACAAGCTTTCTCATTACTGCAAAATCAGAAAACCTATCACAGGAAAACATAATAAAGACAATGGATAGCATAGCAGAGTGGTTCACATATAATAAGCTAATCATAAATGAAGGAAAAACTGTAGCAATTAACTTCCATAATGTCAAGGAAAATGTTCCACAAACTATAAATATCCAGTTGTTGAACAAGGCTGTAAATAGAGTTGACCTGACAAAGTTTCTTGGGCTGTGGATCCAGAATAATGTCAGGTGGGGAACTCATACTGACAATCTCAGCAAAGAATTGAACACATCCTGCTATGTGATGAGGATCCTTGAAAGCTGCTGTAGTAAAGACTGCCTAAAAGGTGTGTGCTGTGCAAGTGTCCAATCAATGCTGAAGTATGTAGTCATTTTCCAGGGATCTTCGCTAAATATCATCAAGCTATTGAGAAACCAAAAAAGAATCATAGGGGGTGTCAAACACAAAAAATCTTGCAAGCCACTCTTCAGAAAACTGCAGATCCTCCCACTTCCATGCCTTCATATACATGAAACCATAGTATTCATACAGCACTATGCGACTGAAAATCCCATGCTCTTCCTCAAAAATGAAAATGTACACACAACGCAAGGCAAAAAATGGATCTCCATATGCATCACACAAAAACTAAGATCTGCCAAAATGGCGTTCTGTACATTGGAAAAAAGATATTCAGGAAACTACTACAATCGATAATCAACATATCAGGGTTCAAAGCTGCAGTGGAGGCGTACCTAATTGATCACTGATTCTACAATCCGATAGAGTATTTTAGTTAATAATAATGTGTCAGTATGTATAATAATGTATCATTCTTATCCACTGAAACCATAGTAACACTGTAACCCTTGAACAAACGCAAATAATCCATATATATAAAAGAAAGTTGTGTTAATATAATGGAAGGAAACATTCCACGTGGGAAAAATTATATATAAAAACAAAGATGAGGTGACTTACCGAACAAAAGCGCTGGCAGGTCGATAGACACACAAACAAACACAAACACACACACAAAATTCAAGCTTTCGCAACAAACTGTTGCCTCATCAGGAAAGAGGGAAGGAGAGGGGAACACGAAAGGAAGTGGGTTTTAAGGGAGAGGGTAAGGAGTCATTCCAATCCCGGGAGCGGAAAGACTTACCTTAGGGGGAAAAAAGGACAGGTATACACTCGCACACACACACATATCCATCCACACATACAGACACAAGCAGACATATTTAGAAAGTTGTGTTAGTTACACTATTTATAACTCAAAAATGGCTGGACCGATTTGGCTTAGAACCAGGAGACAGACAGAGGATACTTTTTATCCCATTCGACCGCTATAAAACGTGGTATAACAAAAATGCATCTGGCATGGAATAACAAAACGCAAATGTCAGCTAAACATCACTATAAAACGTGGTATAACAAAAACACATCTGACATGGAATAACAAAATGCAAATGACAGCTAAACGTCTATGGTTAAGTATCAGTATATATCATTAATTAAAAATTTAAAGAAATAATTTGTATTTTCTTTGAATCATCATTAACAATGCTGCGACCAAGACGATCGAATATTTCTTGACAAGGCATAATGCAAGAAGGATACAAAACATTGCGAATGAAAGGACTGAAGAAGAACAAGAAATTGCCCATGAAGAGCGCCGTGTTAGTATGGCTCGACTTTGTGTTTCTCAATCACAAGAGCAAAGTGAGGCAGCCCGTGAAACAGATCGGTTGGCAATGCGAAATCATCGAGCGAACAACAGAGATCAACATGTAGATAATTTTCGAAACACAAGAAGAGATTTATCACATGATGATTTGAATCAAGCAGCATTTAGATACGATTGCAGCAATGATTACTGCTTGCATTCTTGTGTTTGCATTGGGCCGATAGACGTTGTTTGCGAGTATTGTGGTGCATTGAAGTTTTCCGGAGAAACGCACAGATTGTGCTGCCTTAGTGGGAAAGTGAAACTGCCATTATTGACTCCACCACCTGAGCCATTGCATTCATTGATTTGTGGCAAAACACCTAAATCACATCATTTTCTTGCAAATCTAATGACTGCGTAACAAATGAAGATGAAGCCACCAACTATCCAATTGAAATTTTAAACTCCTTGGATGTGCCTGGCTTACCACCACACAATTTACGCCTAAAAGTTGGCTCTGCAGTAATCATGCTTCAAAACATAAACCAACCAAAACTGTGCAGTGGTATGCATTTGGTGGTAAGTAAATTGATGAACAATGTTATTTATGCGATGATACTCAAAGGAAAATTCAAAGGTGAGGAAGTTCTCATTCCGAGGATCCCGATGATCCCAACTGATTTGCCATTTGAGTTTAAAAGACTTCAATTTCCAATCCGTCTTGCATTCGCCATGAGCATTAACAAATCACAAGGCCAATCCTTGAAAGTTTGTGGTTTAAATCTGGAATATCCATGTTTTTCACAAGCTCAGTTATATGTGGCATATCCCTGGGTCGGAAGACCATCTGTGTTGTTTGTTCTTGCGCCTGATAATAAAACAAAAAATGTCGTGTATCACAAGGTACTTAATTGAAGAGTGCAAGCTATGCACCAAAAAACATAAAGAATAAAGAATCATTAAATTACTTAATTTTTTATTTGTATTTCCTAATAAAAAATTGAACTTAACATCCAAAATCTGATTATTTATTGACTTTAAGGCGAAACAGAGTTCGCCGTGTCAGCTAATGTACCAATAATAAGTAGAGTAACCATAAGAACTTAATGATGTTAAAATGATAGAAACAATATTGTGTTAAATGATGTCCAACATCTTATGTACATTCTGTGTACTAACAAGGTCTCATGGATAAATAAATAAATAAATAAATACAGTTATCAAACTGAAACTGCTTGGAGACACAGTTTAATTGCTGAAAAATTTACCAGTGATTAACAAAATAGAACATATACTTCAGGAGATAGTAGTTTAACTGATAGCTTACTGTTGCTTAGTCATCATAGGAAAAGGAAGTGATAGTTAAGATGAATGTCATAAACAAGGCCACACAGACTGATTACAAATCATATGATACAAAAGAATCAGGTATATCAGGGTGTCTGTATGGAGTGAGATGGCCTTTGCAGTGCTAGCCAACTGTCAGATGTCTATTTCAAGTGTCACGGTGTACCTAAGAAAGGGGAATCACTTGAATCACTGTATTTTCTGTCATCTACCTTTTTTTTTTTTTTAAAAAAAATATTTTATTTTAAATACTTGTTGTACCTGATTGACAATAATGTTATTTGAAATAAAATCATAAAATCATGTTATTATTTCAGTTTGTGGGTAGTGAGGTTTTTTTATTAACTGTGATGAACATTGACTGATGAAAAGTTTTATGATAGCAAAAATTTCTAAATGGGCAAAATGAACAAAAAATACAAAGGTACTGCAAAGTGGAATTGGCTTTGGACTGAATTACAAATCTTTATTGGCCATTCATCATTTTCTACGTTAACAACATCTATATGCTGCAAAACCATTGTAAAGTGTGTGATGGAGGTTACTTCCCCTTATACCACATATTATGTTGTCTTCCCATTCCAGTTGTGTCTGAAATGCAGGTAGAATAACTGTGTAAGTGCCTCTGTGCAGACTGTAATAAGTCTGATCTTATTTCTGTGACCTCTATCAGAGCAATGTAGAGCAGCTGTAGTATATTCATAGATTCCTCACTTAATGCTGGTTTTTGAAACTCTGTAAGTAGACTTAAGCAGAAGAGTAGACGTCTTTCTTGAAGTGGCTGCGAATGGTCTCCCATTAGTACTATTTGGTACAGGTACCACAATCTTCAGCTGTAATGAGACTGGGCCACACAAGTGTTTTGTGAGCGATATCCTTTGTACACTGACTGCATATTCCCAGTTTACTACCTATGAAATGAGGTTTGTCATACACTTTTCGTACAAGTGAGTACTTATAACCATTCCATTTTGAGTTCCCATAAATTGTTGCAACCAGGTATATGCTTAATTTCATTCCACATGTGACTCATTAATGTTATAGTCATGGAATACTGTGTTTTTACATTTTGTGAAGAGCAAAATTTTTATTTCTGAACATTTAAAGCTAGTTGTCATTCTTTGCACTGCATTAAAATTTTATTGAAGATCTGACTGAATATTTCTGCACCTTTTTGCAGGTAAGACTTCATTAAAGACAAATGAATTACCTGTAGAAAGTCTGAGATTACAATTATTATTTTCTGCCAGGTCAATTAACATGCAAAAAGAACAGAAAAGGTCCCAATACAATTCCCTAGGGGACATCTGAAGTTACTTTTTAACCTATTGTGACTCCCCACCCATGTTGCATCCTCCCTACAAAGAAATCCTCAATTCAGTCACATAGTTTGGTACACCATGTAAGATAAAAGGCAGCAGTGTTGCGTGATATGATAGCTTTGATAGCAATGGCACTGTATCACCTGCTGGTGAGCTGTAAATGTAGATGGTTGTTTGCAAGATGATTGCTGGGCCACACAGGCAAGCACAGACCGAATGGATATTGCCAGGAATTTCTGACAAGGGGAGAGAGGGGGAACTGAGAAACTGCCTGGCCACAGCATCCTAAAATGGCAAAACTATGGCTGTATTCGAAACTAAAATATCGACTCACCAAAAATGCTAAAATCGTGTCAACAAGAGCTACAGTAAAATTTAGAGCAGTGTTGAAATCACAATAAAAAGACTTTTTGTAGAAAAATGTCATTATGCTTTATACCACTTTTACAAAATAAATTATTAACAATTGTTTCTAAAATCATTTGACTACCAGTAGATACCGAACATGTTGCCTATGCTTATGATATGCCATTACAGCAATAGACAAAGTCATACACTTAATACAGTACAGTACAGTACATGCTATAAAAGAACATAATTGTTAAGAACGTTACAGTTTAATATCATAGGTCATGAAATCCTTTACATTGTAGAATGGATTTACAACTAACCAGTCATAAAGTGTTTGTTTGTATTGTTGCTCTGGTAAATTTTGTATAGCTTGTGGAAGTTTGTTAAATAATTTGTGGCCCATAAGTTCATAACTGTTAACTGATTTTGACAGTCTGTGGTAGGGTGTATAGAGAGAGCTGTTTGTCCTAGTGCTGTAACAATGTATATTTGCCCTGTGTTTTACTTTAGGTAAGTTCTTTTTTGTATAGATTAAAACATAATAAATATATAGGTTTATTACTGTCATGATTTTTTGTTGAGTAAACAAAGGTTTACAATGAGCCTTGTATGGTGAGCCTGTAATTATTCTAATAGCTTTCTTTTGCAGCAATAGTATATCATGCACACAAGTGGAGTTTCCCCATAAAATAATACCATAGGATATGATGCTTTGGAAAAATGAGTAGTGAGATACTCTAACATAATTTTTAGGTACACAGTGCATTAATCACCTTAACAAATAGATTACCCTAGACAATTTACCACTAATATACTTAATATGTGGATTCCAAGAAAGTTTATCATCCAAATATACCCCCAAAAATTTAACACAAGTAGGATCACCTGATGGAAACTTGTCTTTTAAACTAAATACCATCTGCTGTGTTTTGCTTTCATTAAGCAAGAACCCATTTGCTTTAAACCAGTGTGAAGCTTGCTCAATTGTCTCTGTAACACATGTTTTAAGGCTATTAAGACCATTACTGCTGTTCAGAAACGTTGTATCATCAGCATAGAGTACTGTTCTGGATTTAATACATGATGGCAGGTCATTTATCATCATTAGGAAAAGGAAAGGGCCCAGCACAGATCCCTGCGGAACACCTACCTTATCTTGTTCTATACTGGACATTTCTTTACCAACACAGACGGCTTGCTTACGGTTTTGTAAATATGATCTTAATAGCTTAAGGCTGTTACCTTTAACACCATAAAAGTCCGTTTTTTCGAGTAGTAGTGTATGTTCTATACAGTCAAAGGCTTTGCTTAGGTCACAAAAAGCCACTTGAACAAAGCATTTATCTTCAAATACTTGATGGATGTATTTAACAACATTGTCTATGGCATCAATGGTTGACAGGTTTTTCCTAAAGCCATACTGTGATCCACTTATTAATCCTATGTTATCAAAGTAAACAGATAATTGTTGGTAAATTATGCGTTCTAGAACTTTTGAGAAAACTGGGACTATGGATATTGGCCTGTAACTTGAGACAGAATTTTTATCTCCTTTTTTATGTACTGGAACTACCCTAGACAGTTTAAGCTCATCAGGGAAAAAACCCTCCAGTATACACTTGTTTATACAATATGTTAGGGGGTACACTATACAGTCTATTACTTTCTTCAGCATGTTATAAGACAGGTCATATATGTCTACACTGTCTGATGATTTTAACTGCTTCACTATTCTTAACACAACACCAGGTGAGACCTCAGAAAAATTGAAGGTATTTGTGTTTGTTGATGACCTAGCAATATTTTTTGACAGTAACTGTGATGAGCTGATTTCAGGTTTAATTATAGCACTTCATACTTCCTCAACTGATTTAATAAAAAAGTCATTAAATTCCTGGGGAGAGAGCAACGAGCAGCCATGAAATCCACTAAAAAATGAATATATTTGGCATAAGAGTAAATTAAACTACCTATTTATTGTAAACAAAATCCTTGGATCACTACTGCTGTGCGCCAAAAAAAAAGTTCTTCACAAATACATGAAATAGTTAGTCTCTGCAGGGATACTTTATATGCTAATATTGTCCATGTTAATTTAATGATAAATTTGTATATCAATATTTGCAAGATGACAGTTGAGTACCATAGTGTGGAACTCATTAGGAAGAATAAAGGAGCACTTTTTACTAGTGACAGCTGTCCAATTTGTATGAAAATTTAATAAAAAAATGTATCATATGACAATGTGTAAATGAAATGAAACTACATGTGAATGTATGTGTGTACAATTATATACCATATACAGAAATATTTAAGCTTGTGAATTGATTGCAGATATGAATGACAGTCAGGCATCTATATAGATATTTATTTGAGCAAGATGGTTTGTCATGTAACATAATCGAAGAGTGAGCGTGCAGTGTTAGCATTGAGGTCTTTTGCTGGTGGGAGCTGCTGGAGTAAGGTTGATTGAGTGGACAGGTTACTGCTTGTGTTTGATTGTGTTCTGAATTAGGCTTAGTCCTATGAACATTTATTCAGAAGTTAGTTAGTTTCCATATATTGGTTGGAGATTTTGAACCTTCAAAACTGTAAACATTGGAAAAATTAAATGACAAGATTTTTTGTGGCGAGCTATTAATTGCAAGAAGGACTGACTAAATTAGTAAAGTGCTAGGAATTTATGCAGCTCTTATTGAATTTAAGTACACTGCAAAATGCTTTTGGTTTACGGTAGCCACTGCCCACAACTGCTCTGCTAGAACAATTATTTCTAATTTCATTTGTACTATTGTAGATAGTGTTATCCTGTGCAGGGCCATCATTCATAGAAAGTATTTTCGTCTGTGAATAAATGAGCAATAAAATTCATCTGTGGTAAGCTTACATTGTTATCCTGAGGTATTATTATCTTAATTGTCTGCCCCGATAGCTGAGTGGTCAGTGTGATGGATTGCCGTCCTACGGACCTTGGTTCGATTCCTGGCTGGGTCAGGGATTCTCTCTGCTCAGGGACTGGATGTTGTGCTGTCTTCATCATCATTTCATCCCCATCCAGCACACAGGTTGCCCAATGTGGTGTCGAATGTAATAAGACCTGCACCAATACGGCCAGCCTGCCCCGCAAGGGGCCTCCTGGCCAATGACGCCAAACACTCATTTCCATTTCATTATCCTAATTTACTGTTACTTAATTATTTATATTTTATTTGTATTGTTTATGTATAACCTTCACTGACTGCTTCCATAGGCCCCTTGAAAAATCTTTGGATGCTTGCATATGGACATAATGCAGCAATGTACAACCAAACCCCTGTGTAGACAACCCAATTAACAGTTTTCTTAGGTTGTGCACTTGCCCATAGACCGATGTGTAGTGGTAGGTAGTTACCTACCCTCCTGGCACATTACCACCTTATGATCATACTTCCATTAAAAGCATTTGTGTGGTGCTGAGTCAAATGCTTCTTGGAGGTCAAAAACAGTCCATCCATATGAACACCTTAATCCATGGCTTTAAGGACATTGTGTAAGTAAAGTCTGATTTGATATCATGTGACCAATATTTTTGGAATCAGTACCACAGTGAATGGAGTAGGCCATTCTGTTTGAGATAATTTATTACTTTTGAATTCACAGTATGTCAAAAGATTCTGCCACAGATGGATACTGATGATTTGGAATATTTTCCTGTGTGGTAGGTTTTATGATAGATTCAGTTCATGATAATGTATGCAAGTACAGCAATGGGAAACTCTTAAGAATTCTGTACTTCTGAAAAGTTACTGTTATATTGAAAAAGCCAGAGATTGTGGTCATGTGTATGTGAGTTGTGCTTGCATGAGTACGTGTGTGTTTATGCTGTCTAATTCTGATGAAGCCATTTGTGGCTGAAAGCTTACTTGTTTGACAGTCTTTTCATTGTGTCTACCTGTGTCTTAGCATCTCCATTATGTGGTGAGTAGCAAAGTATCCTTTTCATTATATTGTCATTATTCCATCATGGATTTTCCAATGTGTAAATAATATGTGGCAGATAAGTATGGTATAATATAGGAAAAGTCTAAAATGTTTAACATCTAGTGTCACCATTGATAAAATAAATATTAAGACAATAGGCAACTAGAGTAAAATGCAAGAAAATTTTTAAAAGCTAATGTCACCACTTGAGATATAAAAAAATTATAAACCTGTTGTTTGATACCTATTATACTACTTCATTTCCTAAATTTTTATAGACAAAGATTATGAAAAGGTTAGGAGTTTGTTCAAGGTACTGCCTTTCTTAGTGTGGAAGTCCTAAGTTGTCGCTGTGTCTCACATCTCTGTCAACAAATGCCTTGATCTCACCATTTTTCCTCGTCATCTTCCATTCCACTTCTCTCCATCTATTCTTGGATTCAACTTAGCCAGATTTTCTGTGATCTTCCCCTTTCTCACCTTCCAAGAAGTTGCCATGAAAGTACCCTCTTGGGCCATCTGTCTTCATCCAGTCTTTTAACATTCCCAAGCAATGCTAGCTGTGTTTCTTCTGTTTCATCCATAATATTACAATGAGTCTCTGTCCTTTCTCTTATTTATTCATTTCTTACATGGTCAAGTCAGGACTGGTCCATTTTTAAAGTTCTAAATTTTTTTTTAATTTTTATATATATATATATATTTTTAAAAACAAAGATGATGTGACTTAAGTGCTGGCAGGTTGATAGAAACACAAACAGACACATACATACACACAAAATTCAAGCTTTCGCAACAAACTGTTGCCTCATCAGGAAAGAGGGAAGGAGAGGGAAAGACGAAAGGATGTGGGTTTTAAGGGAGAGGGTAAGGAGTCATTCCAATCCCGGGAGCGGAAAGACTTACTTTAGGGGGAAAAAAGGACGGGTATACACTCGCACACACACACACACATATCCATCCACACATATACAGACACAAGCAGACATATTTAAAGACAAAGAACTTGGGCAGAGATGTAAGTCGAGGCGGAAGTGCAGAGGCAAAGATGTTGTTGAATGACAGGTGAGGTATGAGTGGCGGCAACTTGAAATTAGCGGAGATTGAGGCCTGGTGGGTAACGGGAAGAGAGGATATATTGAAGAGCAAGTTCCCATCTCTGGAGTTCAGATAGATTGGTGTTGGTGGGAAGTATTCAGATAACCCGGACGGTGTAACACTGTGCCAAGATGTGCTGGCCGTGCACCAAGGCATGTTTAGCCACAGGGTGATCCTCATTACCAACAAACACTGTCTGCCTGTGTCCATTCATGCGAATGGACAGTTTGTTGCTGGTCATTGAAGGTGTTGATCTACGTTCTGATCAACACCTTCAACCCATTACATGCAGTCTCCCATCCTTCATCAAAGACACCAACCACTTTCTCGAACGCCTGGAATCCTTACCCAATCTGTTATCCCCGGAAACCATCCTTGTAACCATCGATGCCACTTCCTTATACACAAATATTCCGCACGTCCAGGGTCTCACTGCGATAGAGCATTTCCTTTCACGCCGATCACCTGCCACCCTACCTAAAACCTCTTTCCTCATTACCTTAGCCAGCTTCATCCTGACCCACAACTTCTTCACTTTTGAAGGCCAGACATACCAACAATTAAAGGGAACAGCCATGGGTACCAGGATGGCCCCCTCGTACACCAACCTATTCATGGGTTGCCTAGAGGAAGCCTTCTTGGTTACCCAGGCCTGCCAACCCAAAGTTTGGTACAGATTTATTGATGACATCTTCATGATCTGGACTCACAGTGAAGAACAACTCCAGAATTTCCTCTCCAACCTCAACTCCTTTGGTTCCATCAGATTCACCTGGTCCTACTCCAAATCCCATGCCAATTTCCTTGACGTTGACCTCCATCTGTCCAATGGCCAGCTTCACACGTCCGTCCACATCAAACCCACCAACAAGCAACAGTACCTGCATTATGACAGCTGCCACCCATTCCACATCAAACGGTCCCTTCCCTACAGCCTAGGTCTTCGTGGCAAACGAATCTGCTCCAGTCCGAAATCCCTGAACCATTACACCAACAACCTGATAACAGCTTTCGCATCCCGTAACTACCCTCCCGACCTGGTACAGAAGCAAATAACCAGAGCCACTTCCTCATCCCCTCAAACCCAGAACCTCCCACAGAAGAACCACAAAAGTGCCCCACTGGTGACAGGATACTTTCTGGGACTGGACCAGACTCTGAATGTGGCTCTCCAGCAGGGATACGACTTCCTCAAATCCTGCCCTGAAATGAGATCCATCCTTCATGAAATCCTCCCCACTCCACCAAGAGTGTCTTTCCGCCGTCCACCTAACCTTCGTAACCTGTTAGTTCATCCCTATGAAATCCCCAAACCACCTTCCCTACCCTCTGGCTCCTATCCTTGTAACCGCCCCTGGTGTAAAACCTGTCCCATGCACCCTCCCACCACCACCTACTCCAGTCCTGTAACCCGGAAGGTGTACACGATCAAAGGCATAGCCACCTGTGAAAGCACCCACGTGATTTACCAGCTGACCTGCCTACACTGTGATGCATTCTATGTGGGAATGACCAGCAACAAACTGTCCATTCGCATGAATGGACACAGGCAGACAGTGTTTGTTGGTAATGAGGATCACCCTGTGGCTAAACATGCCTTGGTGCACGGCCAGCACATCTTGGCACAGTGTTACACCGTCCGGGTTATCTGGATACTTCCCACCAACACCAATCTATCTGAACTCCAGAGATGGGAACTTGCTCTTCAATATATCCTCTCTTCCCGTTACCCACCAGGCCTCAATCTCCGCTAATTTCAAGTTGCCGCCACTCATACCTCACCTGTCATTCAACAACATCTTTGCCTCTGCACTTCCGCCTCGACTTACATCTCTGCCCAAACTCTTTGTCTTTAAATATGTCTGCTTGTGTCAGTATATGTGTGGATGGATATGTGTGTGTGTGTGAGTGTATACCCGTCCTATTTCCTCCTTAGGTAAGTCTTTCCGCTCCCAGGATTGGAATGACTCCTTACCCTCTCCCTTAAAACCCACATCCTTTCGTCTTTCCCTCTCCTTCCCTCTTTCCTGATGAGGCAACAGTTTGTTGCGAAAGCTTGAATTTTGTGTGTATGTTTGAGTGTCTTTCGACCTGCCAGCGCTTTCGTTTGGTAAGTCACATCATCTTTGTTTTTTGATAAATTTTTCCCACGTGGAATGTTTCCCTCTCTCTCTCTCTCTCTCTCTCTCTCTCTCTCTCTCTCTCTCTCTCTCTCTCTCTCTCTCTCTCTCTCTATATATATATATATATATATATATATATATATATATATATATATATATATATATATATATATGTCTGCTTGTGTCTGTGTATGTGTGGATGGATATGTGTGTGTGTACGAGTGTATACCTGTCCTTTTTTCCCCCTAAGGTAAGTCTTTCCGCTCCCGGGATTGGAATGACTCCTTACCCTCTCCCTTAAAACCCATATCCTTTTGTCTTTCCTTCTCCTTCCCTCTTTCCTGACGAGGCAACCATTGGTTGCGAAAGCTAGAATTTTGTGTGTATGTTTGTGTTTGTTTGTGTGTCTATCGACCTGCCAGCGCTTTTGTTTGGTAAGTTTCATCATCTTTCTTTTTAGATATATATATATATATATATATATATATATATATATATATATATATATATATATATATATATTTTTTCCCTGTGAGTTCCCAGTACTCACTCCCATATCTTGTTGTTGGGTCAACAGTGGATCTGTATAAATGAATTTTAACCTTTAAACTCAATTTTGAGGACCAAAGTGTAGGATTTAATTTTTAGACAGCCACCCTTCCCTGCCTGATCTATTGTTGGATATCTCTGTCACATCTTCCATCAAGTGATAGAGAGGATACTACCAGGTACTTAAACTCTTTACACACTTTAATAGGATGTCTGTCAATGTCCAGGTTACTTCTCTCTTCTTGACAAAATGAGATATTCCATCGTGTTGAAATTAAATTTCAAACCACATTTTTGTACTCCTCCAACAATTTCCTAAGCATGTAAGATGTATCCTCTTCATTGCTTGCTGGAATGGCATGATCATCAGCATAAAAAAGTGTGTATATACACTGGTTCCCTACTTCAATTCCCATGACCATGCACTTTCTGCACCAGAGATCCAGTTACTTCTGCATCCTTCATTCAGTCCTTCAGTTATTCTGAAGGTATCTCTAGAAATTCTTTTCCAACTTAAATGATACGGACTTGTAGAGGTTTATGATACTTCTTACTTAAAGTTTTGGCCGTTTTTCTGACCACAGCACCTGTGTTTTCTGTTCCTGCTAATCTGTACCTTGATGTCTCTATTCAAAATTGCCTTTGCTTTAGTATTATAGTGGCAAATTTCTTCCCTGACAAGTTCTTTATTACTGCTTTTCATACAGACTACAAAAACATAAATGTGTAGATTGACAGTCCTTTCTACTCTCAGTTTACGCATTATAAAAACTTCTTTTTGTTGTAAAAGTGCAAGGTGAAAAGTGAAAAGTACATCACATGAAGATAATCAGTACTTACAGGAAATAAGTTATCTGGGATATTGTCTTGAAAACAAAGTTGATTTATTTGTCTCATTGCAGTTTTGAGTAAACAGAATCAAGTGATTCCCATGGTATCTGATCCAGAAAAACAGTTACCTCATGTATGATAAGCAGTTTTTGCATCAGGAGCAGAGCATATAATGGTTTGAGCTACATAACAGGACAGATCCATAATTGAAATAATAAAAAAAACATGTCTGAAGTGAGCACCCCTGGAACTCCAGTGCTAATTTTTACTGTTGGGAATGACTACATCCAATTAAGAGTACCTTCTGTTTATCTAAATGGGAAACAGCTGCAGCAACTATTGTATTATATAAATCACATAACTTAAGTTTTGTTAGTAAGTTGTAAAACTGAATACAATCAAATTCTTTGCTTGGAGTAAGCAGAGTATCTCAATAGTAAGTAGTAGATTTCCCATTGTTTAACAATCACTTTCCATGGTGCCTTACATTTAGTGGGAGGTTCTTACATAAACTCCAGACAAGTTATTTTTGGTCTGAAGGAGATAACCGTTGTTAGAAGTTTTCACCTTTCCAATATTAATTATAAAAATATCTCTTGCTGCTCACTGTGCTGTGTTTTAGCATTTTCTATTTTTCCTAATTTCAGTCAGTTCTCCTGAGTATCTGTTAAGAATTTTACTTGTATGTACCCAAAGAGCTAAGTGTAATTAATGATGAGCAAGAGTACCATATTACTCTAAATAACAATAAAAAAAATCCACTCATTGCATATTGTTCGGAAGTGTGAGAGTCAACAAGTCGGATTATCATCATATGTGTGGAAACCAAAAGTCATTTACCAGCTCTGCTGCAATCATTGCACAGCTTTTTACATTGGTATGACTAACAACCAGCTTTCCACCAGGATGAATGGCCACAGCCAAACTGTGGGCAAGAGCAAATTAGACTACCCTGTGGCAGAACATGTAGCTGAACATAACATGCTTGATTTCAATGCTGCTTCACTACCCAGGCCATCTGGATCCTGCCCTCCACTACTGTATCAGCTTTTCTGAACTGTGCAGATGGGAGTTATCCGTACAACACATTCTGTCCTCGTAATTATCTCACCTTCAACCTATTGTAATATATTATCCCCACATCCTCCACCCAACAGTTTCCTTCCGCTCTGTCCTGTCACCTCTTCCCCATTCTCGTCTTCCAATCTCTTACTTTGCCAACCTCTGCCAATACACCAGCCCATCTTTCCCACTTCTCTCCCTCTTTTGTTCCATTTTCCCAACCTCCCTGCCCCACAACTTACTGGCACTGCACCTTTTGGCATTCTAGTCCATGCACACACTGTAAGACAGAGCTCCTCCCTCCCCCCACCCGTACACTGCTACCCATTTCCGTTTCCCTCCACCTCCAGATTGTTGTTTCCATCCCATGTGATAGTTGCTTTCTGGACCGAACTGCCAAATTTGGCAATCATGTTGTGCATGCTTGCTTGTGTGAATGAGTGGTGTGTGTTTCTCTTTTTCTGATGAAGGCTATGGCCAAAATCTTATGTGTAAGTGTCTTTTTATAGAGCCTTTTGGCAACTTAATGTGTCATCTTTATGGTAAGTAGCAATCTGTCTGTTCCTATGTTGTTGAAACTGACAGTAAGTAAAATAAAGGAAAGGCAACCATGGAGCACAGAAATACATAACGGAAAACATCATTCACACTAAGTTTCAAGCACTGGCTCTTTTTCTGGCTCAACCACCCAGACACTGAAACACGCACACCCACTGTTTGATAAGACTTATTATTGATATTCGATTATTGAAAGCAGTTGCCTGAGCTGATGGAGGTGGAGAGAGGGTAGGGAAAGACACAAGATGGGGGAAGTGGGAAAGAGGCAGGTCTTTGGGCAGGTGGCTCCGTGGCTACAAAAGAAGATGAAAAGAGTGCCGAGAATACTGTTATGTAGTCTCGAAGTCATCTGTCCGAAGGTATGTTTCTGTCCCACTATCCCTTCCTTCCTTCTTCCCCTACTACCTCCCCACCTCCATCAGCTTTCAGTAATCATGTACCAATAATTAGTCTTGCTGTGACCATGGGAGTGTGTATTTGGGTGTCTGTGGGGTTGTGTGTGAGAATGTGTGTGCTGTTGCTAGAAAAAGAGCTAGTGCTTGAAAGCTAGAGTAAATACTTTTTTCTATTATGTGTTTCTGTGCTCTACACATTGATCTGCTATGGGTGAATGGTTGTCCTTGCCTTATTTTACATACTGCATTACTGGAAGTGAAAATAATGTTATCTCTACAAACATCATTGCATGTAACACACTTGTTTATACAACATAAATTTAAGTATCTTATGTCATTCAAAAAAGCTCTTGTTGTCTTCTCTCTTGTATCTGCCAGTTCAATATGTACACAATTGTAATACGTATTCCCAGTGAGAAATAGGGCTACATTCCAATCATTTACATGATTGTCTTTTAAATCAATCTTACTGTACCTTTATTTTATTTATTTATTATTTTAGTATTCTTTTGTGACTCCTAATTAAACCAACATTCAATAATATCTCTCCATGTGCACTGCTCCCACTGGTCTCTTCAGTCTGCCCAGACACATAGTCATTCACACATTATGTTGCTATGTTATACATTCAGAAATTCTTCTGTTGTGTAGAAGGATCACAATTTTCATAATTAAGTCATTGACACTAAGCTATTACCAGCTACCAGCTGTGCTGCAGCTACTGTGTAATAAGCTAAGAGAGTATGACAAATAACCAGTTCTTTCCTGATGGCAATGGCCATGACCAGACTGAGGTAACTGTAAACTTAGCCAGCTGATCGGTGAAGATAGTTGCAGTACACCATTCATGACTTCAACAACTATGCACCCATGCAACATGGAATCTCACTATTCTGCACAATGCACAAACTCCTCTGGACTGTGCATTTGGGAATTATCTATATGGCATATCTATGATTCCTTCTTGGCTAAATCTTCACTTGTCCTCTCCCTTAGTCATCTGCTTCCAATTCCTATATTCTCTTCCCACATACTAGCTCATACCTTTATCTCTTGTGATTTTCCACCTCATTTCTCTTCCTCACAAGATTCAACTCTCATTTCTCACCTAATATTCCACCAACTTTCATGATAAGCCCTCACAATTTATAGATTGTTGCCAGAACAGGCCGCATATTTCCCCCCTGTTGTTTTTCTAAGAGCCACTTATCTTCACCTTTCAGGCCATCCAGTAGTCTCAAAACAATGCCTGCTGAACACATACTGCCTTTCCTGACAGCCCAAGAGAAAGAGAAAGAGAAAGAGAGGGAAGTGTTTTACTCATCCTAGAGAAAGAGAAAAAGTTTGTGCAATTTTTTTACTATAATCATGCCAATTCATGGCCTAACACTCATATGGAGGTAAATGATTGTCTTTCATCATTTTCTTTGGACTTGCCATATATATAAGTTTTACTATTTATATTTTCTTTTATCCCTGCACTTGCCATCATCCTTGCTCTGTTGCTGTCTTTATTTTGTTTTGTAGAGTACTTTCATTCATGTGTAATAATGGTATTACATTTTTTTCATATTACATACTCTTCTTCATATTCTTTGTATCCAGTGATGAAGACAAACTACACAGCTATAGTAAAACATTCATAGAAGAAATATAAAAAAGTATCTAACTGCACAATGCTGCAATGCGGTATATACACACATACATGTGTGTGTGTGTGTGTGTGTGTGTGTGTGTGTGTGTGTGTGTGTGTGTGTACGGAAACTATATAAGTGGAACAGAGGTGAATAGGGCTCATTCTATTGAAAACATGGACCATAAATGTGGAAATCCACAAACATAAATAATTTGGACAAAGGACAGATTTTATGGCCTCACACCTGGGAATGAGCATCTTGAAAGTGGTGCAGCAGGTCAGCTATTTGTGTGCTACTGTCAGAACCCTATATGGAAAGTTGTTGAAGGACAGTGAAACAATGAGTAGCTGACAACAAGTTGGGTCTCAGTGACTCATCACAGAATATGGAGGTCAGAGGCTTGCCCACTCTGTAAAGCAGAATAGATGGTTATCTCTTACAGATCTGAGTACACTGCTGATGCAGGCACAGGTGTTTCGGAGTGTAGCATTCAGTACACTTTGATGAATGTGGGGCTCTGTCCCATCTTGGCCCAATGACATTATCAGTTACAGTTGCAGTGGGCATGAGATCTTTGAGATCAGACCATGAATCAATTGAGATGTGTTACCCAGTCAGATGAATCATGATTCTTGTAACACCAAGTTGATGGCTGTGTCCGGATTAGCTGTAATTTGTGCAAAAAACTGCTCGAGACATGCACTGCACTTAGGATGCTGGCTGGTGGGGGCAATATTATCCTGTGGAAGATGTTCACCTAGGCTCCTATGGGACCTGTGGTGGTAATCAAAGGCACCACGACAGCTGTGGACTATGTGAACATTATTGTGGACTACTATGAGGGTACAGAATTTTTGCATTTTTAAATTAGGGAATTTTCTTTTGTGTTGATTGAAGTTATGCCAGTTCTTGGTAGAATATTTTGTACATTGTGAATGAAACAAACACAACACCAGTGTAATATTCTACAATACAATTTTTCCTTCTTAAAGTCAAATGTGCCAAGTTTTCTGCATCCTCACCATCTTCTATAAAGGAGCAATTGTGCTGTTTATTAATTTTATAACAGTACACAAGTCCATACTTTGCATATGGTATTTTTTATTAACACATATATGCTTTTGTGTTGTGTTGTTATTCTGTTTGAGGTACTCCTCAGGCAATACATGATAGTTGGAGTTCGCCAGCAGATGCTTTTACACCACATGTATGTCAAGGAGCTTCCAACACTGTGTAGAGGTACATAAAGGAAAAGCCTTGACATGCTACAATAAAAGTTATTACCAATGACAATTAACACTAGTGTGGCCACTGTAAGCATCGGCAAAGAGATATTTTGCCACCCCGGAAGGCAAGAGACAAATGATGGAAACTTTTTTCAATTTTTTTTGGACGATTATTAGAGAGACTCTGTCTTTAGTTCTCGTGGTGAGAAGATGTATTTCTTGTGATACAGTATGTTGTCTGAATAATAATTTTATGAAAATATGAAGTCTGAGAGTTCGTTTTTGTGCAAAACCACGAAAGTTTTCTTTTCTTCTGTGCTTTATCCCAATGTCATGTCACTGTAGCTGCCTGCATCATAAGACGAAGTTCGATTAAGAATCAATATTGTACACACGGTCAAGAATGAGAACTAATTATGGTGGAAGGAGAACCATTTAATCAACTTGTGTGACTCTCAACAGCAAAGTGAATACAGGAATCGATGTAAGTTAAAAGTGAGAGACATTGCATTCATTTAAAAATCTATAAGGAATCAAAATGATAAAAGTGAGAAAAAAATCAGTTTTTTTAGTTAATCGTATTATATTTTTTTAATATAAATTTGTACAACTGCATGGATACTGAAGGAGGGCACCAGAGAGAATAATGCTGAAATTCACCAATGGTGTTTAAAAGAAACATTATGTAAAATATCTGCAAATTATGTGTATTAATATTCTTATTGAGATGCATTCACAGTAACATATTTGACCAAGCTTGTCTAATAAATGTTAATAGTTATGTAAATCATTTGAAAGTTGTTTGAAATACAAGAAAGTGTATCAATGATTGATATGAGAAAACTAAAGTTACTTCAAGAATATGTTAAATCTTTACCACGTATCGGATCCTCTCACCACCTGCATCCCCTCATGCTTGCTGTTTTGCTAGACATCGATGGCACCTTCCAGCAGGATAGCTCTCTATAATAAACAATTGTGCTACAGTGGTTTGAGGACCACAACAGTGATTTCATGTTGATATCCTGGTACTAAATACACTGGATCTGGACCCAAAGGAATGCATCTCAGCACGTGCCATCTCCATACCTATAAATCACGAGCCCATAACTGACAGGAACTGTGTGACCAGTTCATAAACATCTGGTGTTATGTACCCCAGAAATCTATCAAGGAATTGCTGAATCCATGCCACACTGAAATGCTGCTTTATTGCATTCCGAAAGTGAGCTAACATACTATTAAGCAAGTGGCCATAATATTTTGCTCATTAGTGTGTATAAACTGCATGGTCATAACTGATAGGAAGGGTGTCCCATCTGAATGTGTACTCTGTGTGATGATCAAATGTTGCATCTGTATTTTGCAAATGTGACTGTAGCCATGATATCTGAGCAGTCTGTCACATAAGAGTCTTTAGTGATCATGGGACGTCATGAGATAACTGCCTTTGAAAAAGGGGTGATGATTATTGCAAGATGAATGGGTCACAACACTTAGGAGATCACATAAGAATACAGATTTGTGAGGTTGACAATGTCTATGGTGGTTCTTTGGTACTATGGATACAGCGTTTCCACACATGTAAACTGATGCTTACAACTAGCTAGAATATGAAGATTGGAGGGAAGTCTATGCAGAAACCAATGCAAATCAGAAATTTATCAAGTTCATGTCAATTTTTAAACTCAGATTTGAAGAGATGTTTCCCAAAACTCTTTATCAAATTAAAACTACAAAGAGAAATCAGTGGGTGACTACAGGTATCAAAAAATCCTCAGAAACTCTTAGATATCTCAACTCCATAAAAAATAATCAATCTAACCCAGAAGTTCTGCAATCCTACAAAAAGTACAGGAAAATTTACAGAAAGGTGTTGCTAGCCGCAAAACAACTTTCAAACAACAAAATATTACTTGAAGCTGAAAACAAGAGCAAAGCAGCGTGGAACATCATCAAACAGGAAACATCTAACTCTGCTAAAAAGGACCTCAATTCACATATTAAAAACAAATATGTACCAGTAGGTAACCCTAAAAAATTAGCTGATTTTGTAAACTCATATTTCAGGAGTATTGCAAAAAAATTACAGCAGAAATTTCCAGATACGTATGATTTACCTACTCAGAACCAGCCAACAAACTCAATGGTGCTCTTGCCAACTACAGAAAGGGAAGTGGCACTAGTAGTACACCAACTAAAAAAAAAAACTTCAGTAGGACTTGATGAAATCCCAGTCTGCGTAATTAAAGATTGTATAGACTCCATAAAGGGCCCATTAACAGACATAATTAATGAATCTTTCGAATCTGGATACTTTCCGGAGTACCTAAAACAAGCAAAAGTTATACCTATCCTTAAAAACGGATATGTGGAGAATGTAGAGAACTACAGGCCGATCTCTATACTGTCTATCATTTCTAAAATAATAGAAATACTAGTCAAAAAGAGACTGCTAAATTACCTGAATAAATATAATCTTCTTTCCAATGACCAATTTGGTTTTAGGCCCGGAAAAGGCACACAATATGCTATAGCACAGTTCACTAAAGTAATTTTAGAAGCACTGGACAAAGGTGAAAATGTAAGTGGTATCTTTTTAGACTTGTCCAAGGCCTTTGATACAGTTGACCACAAAATCTTACTTCATAAATTAGGGCAAATAGGAATAAGAGGTGTGACAAAGAAGTGGTTCAAATCATACTTGGAAAACAGAGTTCAACGAGTTGAGATATCACAAGTTTCAAACAATTCCCTTATAAAACACCTGTCTGACCCAGAAAATGTGAATATAGGCGTCCCACAGGGAAGTGTATTAGGCCCAATATTGTTTCTTATATACATTAACGACTTCCCACAAAGTATCAGACATGGCGAAAAAATACTTTTTGCTGATGACAGCAACATAGTACTAACAAACTTCCTGGCAGATTAAAACTGTGTGCCTGACCGAGACTCGAACTCGGGACCTTTGCCTTTCGCGGGCAAGTGCTCTACCAACTGAGCTACCGAAGCACGACTCACGCCCGGTACTCACAGCTTTACTTCTGCCAGTACCTCGTCTCCTACCTTCCAAACTTTACAGAAGCTCTCCTTTCGGTAGCTCAGTTGGTAGAGCACTTGCCCGCGAAAGGCAAAGGTCCCGAGTTCGAGTCTCGGTCGGGCACACAGTTTTAATCTGCCAGGAAGTTTAATATCAGCGCACACTCCGCTGCAGAGTGAAAATCTCATTCTGGAAACATTTCCCAGGCTGTGGCTAAGCCATGTCTCCGCAATATCCTTTCTTTCAGGAGTGCTAGTTCTGCAAGTTTCGCAGGAGAGCTTCTGTAAAGTTTGGAAGGTAGGAGATGAGGTACTGGCAGAAGTAAAGCTGTGAGTACCGGGCGTGAGTCGTGCTTCGGTAGCTCAGTTAGTAGGGCACTTGTCCACGAAAGGCAAAGGTCCCGAGTTCGAGTCTCGGTCGGGCACACAGTTTTAATCTGCCAGGAAGTTTCATATCAGCGCACACTCCGCTGCAGAGTGAAAATCTCATTCTGGATAGTACTAACAGGTGAAAATCCAACAGAACTGTCAGAAAGAGCAAACGAGGCTCTCAATGATGTCCACAACTGGTCATTAAAAAATAAAGTAACCCTAAATGTAAAGAAAACTAACTATATTTACTTCCAATTGAACAAAAAACACAATGCCACTAGAGTAAAAGTTAATAATAATGAATTAGAATGTGTAACAAGTACCAAATTCTTAGGAATGAATGTAGACAGCCAACTGAAATGGACAAACCATGTCAACATTTTGGCAAAGAAATTATCCACAGCATGCTATGCTCTTAGAATCCTTGCACCGGTATGCAATAATACCTTTCTTAAAATAACATATTACGGATATCTACACTCAGTCCTCAGCTATGGGATCATGTTTTGGGGAACAAGTGCCAGTAACATACAAACTGTGTTCAAAGTACAAAAAAGAGCCATAAGGATAATAACAAACAGCAACAACAGGGCCCACTGTCTAGAATTATTTAGAAAGCTAGGAATTCTAACTGTTTCTTGTGAGTATATCTTTCAGAACATAATGATCATTAAGAAAAATCTCAACATGTACAACACAAACAGCCTAATACATGACCATGAAACAAGAGCTTGTCGCCACCTCCATCTAGATAGAAAGAACAAGGCAAAGACGCAAAAAAGTATATTTTATAATGGGATAAAACTGTATAACAAATTACCACAAGAAATTAAAGAAATAAATGAGCCCCTCACTTTCAGACAAAAGCCTAAAACCTTTTTAGTAAGTAAAAGTTGTTATACTATAAAAGAATATTTAACATAGATGTAGATTATTAGCAACATATGACATTATCACCAAAATATTATGTAATTATGGATATGTGTATGACTAGTCATAAAAACTACACAAAATATGAGAAACCTGTTTAATTGTAAATGTATGTGTGCTCATGTGTTGTAATCTGACGACATCCATACAATATTTATTGTTCCACGGATGAATAAATAAATAAATAAAAATAAAACTACCATAAATTTTTGACAATGAACACCAGAATGTCCCTATAGGGTGATTAAAAGTATGCTTTGAGTCAGATCATCATTGCTTTTAATATGGAGTGTCGGGAACTCATTCCTGCTGGGACTGTATGGATATAAACGGGCAGGCATCAGCTGTCAGTGAGCGACTTACGTCTCAGTGACTTCCCATGATGTTTGGCCACTCAGTGTAATTGGAACTCAAGGAAGTCAGAAATGAATATGATTAAAATTTAAGTCAGGAGAGATGTGTCTACATACCAGCTGCTGGAGGAAGAAACATTAGAAGGGCAGAGAGAGGGGAGTGAGTACTACAGTATTCCCTTCAAAAATCTAAATATAAACTAAACATGCTGTTCGTATCATCACAGCTTGTGTATGTATTGTGGATATTACATATTTTCAAACATTGTGTGCCACAAAAATGTGATTCATACTAAGTCAACTGTTGTAAACAGTTGACTTAGTCTTGCATCTTCCTAGTATGCACATTCAGACAATCATTTCAACCTACCCCATTCCTTCTCCTAATTTTGGTGTATATCAGTCTTGTTAAAATATGTTTTTGAGAGTTCCTGGAAGTTTACACAGGCTGTACATAACATATTTCATAATAAATCGATGATTGCAAGCTACAGCTGTGCATTCTACAACTTTTGGCAGTGATATCTAGTTTCGGCAACCATTATCACTTGATTGCAGTGTAGGTAATTATGAATTTAGTAAAATGCTCCCATCTTTTTTCACTCATTTGCAAGTTTCTTCTAAAGACTGAAAAGGCTGGCTGGGTGGCAAAGTCATCAAATATTCTTGAAGTAAATTTCGTTTTCATTTAACAATCATTAATTATACTTTCTTGTATTTTAAATAACCTGATTGTCAGAGGTTGTACAAATATGTTATTATTATGGATATCTCAATAAGACTTTTTATACTAACACAAACTAGCAGTTTTACTGTACAAGTTTTATAGACATTTTGATGACGTTCAACAATATCTTCTCCAAAGCTGCCCTTCAGCACAAGTGTGGTGTTGGAAGCTCCTTGACATACTTGTGATGTAGAGGCAACTGCTGATAAATTGCAATTCCGACATGCCACCCAAGAAGTACATCAAACCAAATAACAACAAAATGGCTCTAAGCACTATAGGACTTAACATCTTAAGTCATCAGTCCCCTAGAACTTAGAACTACTTAAACCTAACTAACCTAAGGACATCACACACATCAATGCCCGAGGCAGGATTCGAACCTGCGACAGTAGCAGTCCCGCGGTTCTGGACTGAAGCGCCTAGCAAACCGCATGGCCACAGCGGCCGGCTCCAAATAACAACACACACAAATACTTATATGTACTAGTACATAACACCATAATTAAGCAAAATGTGGACCTGTGCATTATTATAATATTAATTTATGGCAGATAAATATTTATATAAGATAATGAGTGTACAAAAATCTTTGCTTATTTTCTGACTTTAAAAACGAGAAATCGCAAATTCAATTATGCAAAAATTCTATACCATCAGAGGATGTGTCTGAAAGTTTACAACCCCAGTGTAAACATAGCTCTTAAGGAGTCAACTGCTATGGCATAATGGTATGTTCTCTAAGTATTGTAACTGTTATATTATGTTCTAGTTAGTTTCAACCTTCAACAGCAGTGTATGTTGTTTTGATTGGTCATAAATTTCCAGTATTTCTATGTCTGTTACATGATTTTCTTAGTGAGCATTGAGGCTTTAAGTTACAAATAGCTTCAGAGACTCTAAATTTTATTTCAGTTTTATCTCTTGTTATATCAGAAAATCAATTTCTTAAAGAAAGTTGTAATCCTTGCACCATAACAGACACAAGAATTAAAAGAGAATTGATAAGCTTCATTTAAATTAATTGTTTACTCTCCAGAAAAACACTACACCAGTCACAATACAACCCCACTGTGAATGTTGTTCCTGGCAATGCGATGAGTTAATTGCTGCCTGTGGGCTGCTGGAAATCTCTGTCATGTGATTGGAAGCTGCTGGGAATGTATGTGATGATGTGCAGACTGCAGAGAGACATATACCAGAAATACCAAAGATATCTCAAGTACTTGTTTACTCTCCAGAAAAACACTACACCAGTCACAATACAACCCCACTGTGAATGTTGTTCCTGGCAATACGATGAGTTAATTGCTGCCTGTGGGCTGCTGGAAATCTCTGTCATGTGATTGGAAGCTGCTGGGAATGTATGTGATGATGTGCAGACTGCAGAGAGACATATACCAGAAATACCAAAGATATCTCAAGTACTATCCTTTTCTGTAGATACCGTCTCATCTACAGGCAAACAGGACCAATTGTAACTTGTCCATTTCACTGTGGGTGGCAAGTAAGTGTTAGATCTAAGGGAATTTTTCAGTGGAAACATACTTTGAAGAATTTAGGTTAGTATTACTCTTATACCCCTAACCAACAAGTTTGAGAGCTGTCTATGGAACTGAAACTGAGCCAGTACAACACACTTCACCTGTTTGGGACCCTTGCTGTTTCTGTAATAGAGGGAAGTATGTAAAATAGGGTAGGGGTCTGTTAACTATTGGAAGTTCAAAAATATGGCAAATAATGGTACATTTTAGCCAATGGCTCCACCACATTGGATTCAGAGGTTTGCATCAGATGACCAAAATTAAGCACCGTTTGGCATGGCTAACTTTTGGATAAGTCACCATCAGGTCTGCTCTGCGCTGTTGGCAAGTAGGGTTCACTCAGCCCATGTGAGGACAACAGACGATCTACTTGACTGAAAGATAGTGGCCCCAGATGACAAAAACTGACAAGGGTCGATAGTGTGATGTTCTGAATCCCACACCCCTCCATATCTGAATCCAGTGACCCCTTTGGGCTGAGGATGACATGACAGTCGGTTGACACTGTTGGACCTTCTGAAGCCTTTTCAGGTAGAGTTGTTACTTTCCAGAAAAACACTGCACTATTCACAATACAACCCCACTGCGAATGTTGTTCTTGGCTATGGAATAAATTAATTGCTGTTCATAAGTAGCTGGAAATCGCCGAAATTTCTGTCATTTTATTGGAAGCTGCTATGAATGGATGTGCTGGGCAGGCTACTGAGAAACACGTACCAGAAATATTTTACGCTTCAGGAAAATTGCAGCAGAAGGTAAGAAGAATCATCCTTACCACTCATTGTGCATGCCAGAGGGACTTACTCAACAGGTTGAAATACTTCCAACAGCCATGGGGATATCGGGGTGCACAAGCTGCACATATTGGTACACATTAGAATGAACAATGCCTGTCATCTGGCATCCAGTTTCATACGTGAATAATTCCAGTGATTAGCTGAAAAGATTGAGGAGAACAACATAGCTCATGGAATTTCAGTGAAGCTCATAGTCTGCAGAAATGTCCCCAGAACTAATCTTGATAGCCTAATTCTGAGTTGAGTGGAAGGCTTGAACAAGAGACTTTGGAGACTACAGCAAGTTAAACTGTGACTTCGTGGACTTTGCACCATAGGTCTGTGAGTTGTAGGGTCTCCCAAAATGCATTAGGAGTCATTATGTATAAGAGGCTGCTACCGAATTGGTGTCTATGCATGGGTTGCAAAAGAGGATTTTTAGAATAAGTAACTCTCAATTCATTCCAGATAATGATAGCTATATGAGTCCACAAATAATTAATATAAGATTCAAAGAAATCCCTCAGCAGATGAGATTATTATATTTCTACTGATGAATTGCCAAAGCATTCATAACACGGTGCCAGAGTTAATAGGGCTACAAAAAAGCAGAGGTCCATACATAATATTAGGAACAGAAACATGGCCAAAAGCCAAAATAGATAGTAGTGAAATTTTGGCAGTAGTTCTAATTTTATATAAAAATAATATGGTAATGGAAAACAGAGGCAGTTTACGTGTCACATTAAACTAGAAACTCCAGTCTACTGAGAGAGAAATTGCAGACACTTGGAAATTGTTTGGTCAAGAATTAATGTCAATGGTGGACATAAACTTGGAGCCTTATTTCAACCAACAGAGTCATCCCTAGACATAATCATCTGCTGTACTGAACTTGTAAATATTTGTACTTCTTTCAATTGCCCGTTGTACTCTGTTACAACTTCCTCTTGTGGACATTTTCAAATAGAATATCATATTTTTCAGAGAAAATATCTAGTATTGGTTTGCAGACTGTTGAGTCAGGACTGTCACTTATAAAGCTGTAATGTCTAAGGATGAATCTTTTCTTTTGTTTTATAGAAGGAGCCAAGTTTATGTCCACCATTCTTGACCAAACGATTTGTAAGTACCTATGATTTATCTCCCAATGGTTCTTCTTATTTCTACAACTTCGAAATTATTTCTTAATGTGACCAAACCATTTCTTCAGTTTAGAAGGCATTAGGGGACTGCATTAGCTTGGAAACTAAAAAAAATATTTTACAAAATCATACTTTGAAGTAGGAGAGACAGGATGTAACCAAAAGTTTCCGTATTTTTTTATCAAATTAGAAGCTTCTTCCCTCTCTGCTTGGTTCATACTCTTTCGAATGATACTGTATAAGCACCAAAAATTTTGTATCAAATTCGTTTGTTTGATAACAACAAGACCATCCAGTTGGCTACAGTTTCTTCAGAGTCATTGTAACACCTCTATCTGTTGCAACAGTTTCATTTATTTGTTGCCATCAAACCACACAAGTATTAAACAAAACATAAATGCATTGTATTTCAATTAAAAGTAATCTTGGTTACAATTCATTCTTTTATTAACAATGTGTTTCATGGGGCATCTTCAGATTATCTATAGGGATAACAAAATAAGGAAAACTTAGGGCATGGTCCTAGCTTGCACAATTATAAATGTAAATAAAGATTTTTTACTGACAAAAATTTTCCTTTTACAAGATATTGTTACAATCCCCTGGCCTCAGGGGTCATAATATGCCAGGATGACTGAGAGATATGGTTTGGTAGGCAGGACTGAATCATACTGGGGTGTGCAGAGGTATTGATACAAGTTTGGCATTGACTTTTATTCCAACAAGGAATACACAGTGCCTCTGGTGATTCAGATGGCAGCGGCATGATGTGTGTACATGTGACAGTGCAAATGCTAGCACCAGAATCTGCTACTATGGCACCCAGCTGCTCCATTTTTGTGAGCTGATGGCTCCTGCAATGGCCCAGTTGGCATGACTGGCAGCTTGTATCGGCTAAGCTGAAGGCCTCCGGAACATGTCTGGCTATTCCCTCAAGCACTTCTTGTGATCACCATGTAGAGTACAAAAGGGTAAGAGCCAGCAGTCATCATAGTAGTAGAGCCTCAGTAGCTCCAGTCACCTGCTCATGGTGGATTGGTCGGTGATGGATGGTAGCTTTGGACCTGCAAGGCTGTGAGCTTATAGTGTGGCTTTGCCCTTGCAGATGGCAGCTTCCAGTCTCTGGAAGACATCACCCAGTGAGTGGAGGCTGGCCACACCCCTGCTCCCTGCTCCCGTGCAGTGTCAAGTTTTTGACGTGCCTCACCTCGGCTCTGGTGTGTCCATACAATAGAGCTTGGTGGTTCATACAGTGGGCCAATTGGCCACTGAAATTCATCACCAGATGGTCATTGTGCTTAAACAATCATCATTCCCTCCAGTACCAGATGCAGACAGAATGGCTACACAACTGCTTGCCTCGAGTGTCTGGGCTTCCTTATTTATACTCCTTTTCTTCGTAAACCTGCCTAGCAGAACTATTTGCTTAATAACAACATTGTGAATGCCTTTTGCCCGATATATTCTTTGGCCCCTTAACTTCTATCTTCCAGCCACAGCTGTGCAAAATTTTCAAGAATTCTCAAAATCTGTGCCTATACGTACTTGTGGTGCAGCACACCTCCTCCCTTCTGAGAAGATTCATCCTGAATCTTTAATATCAGGTTCCCACTGAACTACCTTAGCTCTGATAACTTATACACTGAGGACAATCGCTCCCAATTCACAATGTAGTGTCCACTCACTCATGCATTGCCTTAACTAACTACCATGTACCTCCATTACACTCTTATATACTGATTAAGTTCTTAAAATTGATTGCTTCCCCAGCCATTCTATGGGTAAATGGTGTCTTGGCATGTCTATAGCCTGTGCCTGCTTGCATTTTACCCAGAAATACAATATACAAAAGCCAGCTAGAAACATGCCGCAACTGGTGGCTGAAACACTTGCTATTAACACTCTAGGCTGCTGTTGGTCCTGGAAATGGTGTATAAGCTGTCACATTTGTTCCAAGAAAATTCACCCTTGCTTGGGCTCTGTTAATCTGTAATGGGATTATGTAAGCTTTGGATTCAGTGCGTTATTTAGATAGGTTGAATTCTGAATGGATAATATCCTCAGAGATCCTTCCAGCTAAAACAACATATTTTGTGAAACTGTATTAACAGTTCCACCTATGAACATTGCCGGAAGACAAAAGTCCATCCCAGTTATCTCACAAGCCTTGCCATTAACAATCATTCTGCTTTCCAGAAACTCAAGTTTCCTCACCCTTACCAATCTTCCTCCTTCATAGCAATTAAACCATACAGTTTCTGGCATGAATACTAATTATAATGAATATGTTCCCATCCTTTGGAAGTAAGTTCGAGTAGGCAGAAGCTTCTTCCCACTGTTCATCTCATTTATTTACCCCAGAAACAAACTTGATGCATATCAATCCATACCTGAATACCCAGGCTTATCACAACCTTCCATTGCGTGCATCTTTTCAGCGTTGCCTGTGACATTACCATTTGAGTCTGCCAGTCCTCTGAGATTAGCATTACTTCCTGTGTTCTCACCTGCACCAACTTCCCCAATAACACCCATTTCACTGGAGATTGGTGAATGATGTAGCATTGAAACTCTGAGTTTCTCCTTGCAACGGGTACACAGATCACTGTATGCGCCATGGCCCCAGCTGTTTCCACCTCTACCCTTTTGCTATATGTTGTAACTTTGCAGGAAACTGTTTTCTGCTCGACACAATCTCATCATGAATTCCCTAGGTGTACAAATGAAATGACACAATTTCAGAGACTTTAGTGCTCTCATACAAATATGATTGTATGTATATAGGCTGAAGCAGTGAGTGAAAATTTGTAGTGAGGCTGGGAATTGAACTCAAGTCTTCTGCTTACAGTGGTTTGCACAACTGCATAGATTACCCTGGTATGCCTCCCTCTTTGATACAAATTCTCACTGCTGCCTCAGCCTACATTTAAATTCCCCCATACACACAAACAGAATTGACAAGGCTCTCCATGTTCTGAAGTAGCATTTCAGTATTGAATGCAAATGGGGGATCCAGCCTGAAACCCAGGTGCATTTAAATGACACAGTATCAGAGACTTTACTGGTCTCCTACAGATATGATTTTATGCATATAGATTGAAACGGTGAATGAAAATTTGTACCAAGGCCAGGCTCTTGTGCTAACTAGGCAAGAGCACTAGCCACTAAGCCACATTGGCACAGCAGTTCATACAACGGTATGGATTACCATGATATGCCTTCATCCTCAATCCAAATTCTCACTGCCACCCCAGTCTGCATTTAAATTCCCCATTACATATGAATAGAATTACTGAGGCTCTCCATGCTCTGGAATAGCACCTTAGCATCGAATCTAAGTGGGGGATCCAGCCTGAAATGCAGGTTCAGGTACTTATATAAATGAAATAACACAGTAACAGAGACTTTACTGGTCTCATACAAATATGATTTTATGTGTACAGACTGAAGTGGCAAATGAAAATTTGTACCAATGCTGGGACAAAGCCAAGGTGGCTTAGTGGCTAGTGCACCTGTCCAGTAAGCAGGAGACCCAGGTTTAATTCCCAGCCCTGGTATAAATTTTCACTCACTGCTTCAGTTTATATACATAAAATCATATCTGTATGAGACCAGTAAAGTTTCTGAAATTCCATCATTTCATTCAGATAAGTACCTGTACCTGGGTTTCAGGCTGGAACCCCATTTATGTTTGATGCTAATGTGTTGTTTCAGAATGGGGGGAGCCTCCATAATTCTGTTCATGTGTAAGGGGGACTTTAAATGCAGAATGGGGCAGCAGTGGGAATTTGAATCAAGGAGGGAGGTATGCCAAGATAATCCGTACAGTTGTGGGAACCACTGTGCCATGGTGGCTTAGTGGCTAGTGAATCTGCCTAGTAAGCGGGACACATAACCACTTCACTCCTAGTATCCCCAAGTTGGTCCACAAGCCCACATAGCAATCTTGCTCTATTCAATTCATTGGCCAGTGCACTCAGTTGCTTTTGTATTCTCTCCAAATTGCTATCCAGTGCTTCCCTCATTTCACTCGCACATTGTGTTAGCTCTGTTGCCAATTCCTGTACTAGTCTCCTGTTATTCAACACCCCTTATTCCAAGTACGATAACTATATTGTGTGCCACTCCATGTCATTCTTCATAGAACTTGCCATCTACTGAACATGAACAGCTGTGCTATTTAACACCTGCACTTCCACTTCATCTGCTGTTCCAAACATTGTAAACATTGTCTTTAACAATTTTTTTCCAACATTTACTGAGCCCCTCTTGCACCAATTCCTGGCATGTGGAATCACATCCACCAACTGTGACAACTGCGTCCTTAATTTACTGTAAGTGAGCTACAACTCCTGGACTCTCCATTTATCTCCCTAAGCAAACTATTCCCCTGTGCCTCCTTATACAATTCTGAAAAGAGATCTTCTAGCCCACACACCTCCTTACCAACTCCCAATCTCCATTGTTGCTTTGGTATCCATTTATGATTAGTAAGCTACACATCCAGTTGCCTTGAGAACACCTCACACAATTCTAGAGGTTGAACAACCATTACATGTCCTGCCTCATCCTTGGTGAAGCACAGCAACAGCAAGACCATCCTTCTCACCCAGGATATCCTTATGCATTCACTTCCTGTAGAACATTACTCTATCACCACCTCCCTCCTTCTGAGAATGCATAATACACACAAACACACACACACACACACACACACACACACACACACACACACACACACACACACGCACACACAACACACACAACACACGCACACCAAAAATCCCTATGGTAATAAACATAACCACTCTCTGATACACTAACCTGAAAAACTCCCAACACATTACAATCCTACATCTCACTTACGTGACCTTAACATGTATGGCAGATCATGCACCTTACATTGCTCACCAATTCCAAGTCCCATTTTTTTTACCTATTGCAACTTTCTCCTTTTGGTTGGTTGCTAATAACTGTAGTATTCCCTCTACCATTCCTTTAAATGGAACTGCCATGTATAACATAATGTAATTTGACAGATAAAAAAAACTGCTCACCAAGCGGTGGCAGGAGAACATATATGTATGCAAGCTTTCAGCACCAGGGGCTCCTTCTTCTGGCAGAAGGGTTGAAGAGGTAGGAAGAAGGGTGAAGGGAAAGGACTGGAGAGGTTTAGGAAAAGGGGTAGAGTTTGGAAAACTCACTCAGAACCCTTGTTCAGAGAAGACTTACTGGATGGGATGAGAAGGAAAGACATATATAACAGATGCCTTTGTGGGAAATTGTTCTTCACATTCAGTGGTGAGATAATTTCCACAAACTGATAAGGTCAATGGTACTTAGTCATTATTTTCACCTTCTGAGTACAGGGATTCATGACCATTACCCAATGTCCAACGTGGTAATGCAGCAGCTTGCCTAATGAACTGTTCAGCTATTCCTGCCATTCTAGTGCCTTCTTGTTTACCTTCTGTACATTCCTCTGAACTCCCCATATTCTTCTGGCAAACTTCTTTACCGATTCGCCATCTCACTCTAATTTAGGAGTCAAAACCTCAAAGGACAAGACAGCTTCCTGCTGTACACCACCTCAAATGGTGACAAGCCCTTTACAATATGGACCTTTGAATTCTAGGTACACAAGCCGTAAGGAAGACTTTTTCATATGTTTGGTTCTCCCATTGGTCTGCAGATCGAACATACTTCTCTGTGAATTCTGTATACTCAACATGTGGCAGAATTAATTTATTAAATCCAGGACAAAGTTTTTACTTTGATCCACAACAATGGGATCAGGTACCCCAAACTTCAGTATCCAGCTGTTTACTAATGCCTACGCCACAGTACTAGCGATTTGGTCTGGCATCAGTTCCATTGATAGAAATTGAGAAAAATGATCAGTGATCATGAGAATATACCTTTTCCATGTAGGTGTTTTATTAAATATCCCCAACACAGAAAATAGATTGAATGCCTCTGTTAATCTTTGTAACAACACTTTCTGATGCGCAATGTCAGTCCTTTGCTTGCATTGCACACAATTCCTAACATACTGCTCCACATTGAGCTTCCTGTTCCTTCACCAGAATGGCTCTGGTACATGTCTATCCATCACGTCACCCTCCATGACCTGACAACATATAGTCATGAGCTTACTGCAAAATTTACTTCTGAAAAACCACTGGAACCACCCCACATGATCCACACCTCATTATTCTATGCAACTAACCCTCATCAATAACAAAATGTTGGTATGACTTAAATGCATGGTACTTCCTATCCTTTGTCCTTGGCCTCTGCCACTCATCCACACTCTTCCCTAACGTCCTCACTGTTGCTACCTTATGACTTAAGGCATTTGCATGCAATTTCCCTGTCTTGCAGATTACCTCGTACATGAATTGACTAAGCTTAAGTGCCCATTGAGTTAATCTTCCAGGCAGATCTTTTAAATCAAGCAAACATTCCAATGAGGCATGGTCTGTCATGACCTCAAACTTCCTATCATACAGATAAAATTGTACATACATAATATCGTATATGATCGGCAGCATCTCTATCTCAGTCATTGAGTAGTTACAATCCTCCTTGTTTAACTGCCTCAAAGCGCAAGCTACTGGATGTCCTTGACCATCTGTTGCAAAACACACCTGACTGCTTCATTTGAAGCATCACATGAAAGGGCAAACTATTTCTTGAAATCCGGAAAAACCAATGCTGGATCTGAAACTAATATTTGACATTCCTGAAACCAATGGAATCTCATCCCCTTTTACAGTAGCTGTTCAAGGATTTGTATATTTTTGCAAAGTCCCTCACGAAGCATCTGTTATATTTACAAAGGCCAATGAATGGCTGAATCTGCTTAGTTGTTCATCATACAAGTTGCAGAAGTGGTATAAACTAAAAAGACTTGCACCAGGTGACTGCTCTACCTGACAGGAGGCCCTAACCACACAACATTTCATTTCATTTCAGTTGTTCATGGTGTCAGAAAATTTTGAACTGTGACTGTAAGGTGAGGATCGGTCTGTATGCTGCATTCACTAATCACGTGACCCAGATAGTTTACCTGAGTTTGTGCAAAGTAGCACTTGTCCCCACTTAACATTAAATATACCAACCATTGTCCACTAAAGACATGCTCTTACTGTCTCACATGCTTCAGTTATTCCTTTGAAACAGAATTATGTCATCTAGAAACACAACACAAAGTTTTGGTTTTAATCCTCTCAATACCCCATCTAAAAACAGCTAAACCATTGCCGGTGTGTTCTTTAGTCCAAATGGCATGTACTTGTAATCATAGTGACCAAACTGTACCATAAACACTGTTTTTGGCCTATCCGCAGGGACCACTTCCAATTGATGATACCCATTCCTGAGATCCATAGTTGTAAAGAACTACGCTAATCCAGATAATCCAAAGTTTCTGTGATGTTTGGAATTGGATAAGCATCCAAAATGGTTTGTGCATGTAGATATCTGTAGTCCCAACAAAATCTGTATTTCCGTGTTCTGTCCACTGATTTCTTTGGCATGACCACTACATTTGCATTCCAGTGACTGTCACTCAGCTCTGTGATTCCATCCTGTGTTTGTTGATCAGTGAACTCTTCCACTAATGTTTTCAGTTACCTTGCTATAAGGTATGGCGTCTTATAAATTGGTGTTCTATTCTCAGTCGGTACATGATGTGTCACAATGTTTGCTGGTAACCCTTAATCTACACAAAATAAATGACTCAACCTCAACAACAAGTTTTCCATAGCCCTTAGATCACTGACCTTCAAGTGACCCTCTTTCCCTCATAACACTTCCATGTTGACAGGTTGTTTGTGGCTTCCCTCTAGACTTGACCTACGGAAGTCCTCATCTTCCAAGATTTCCAGAGTGGTCATTACTGCACCCTTTGGTGGAGTCACTTCCCCTCTGCCAAAGTTTACCTTCTGGTATTTTATCCTACTTACTGATCTTTATTAAAAATGTATGCTGTTCTGTTAGTCTCACCCACATGAAAGGTGAACCTTGTGCCATTGCCTCAGTTGCAACTGTTTCCCCCAATTTAAACCAAGTCCCACTGAATTCTGGTGTGCATCACTAAAGATCAACCTTAGTATGATGTTTGTCAAGAAAGTGTAGACCAAGAATCACTGAATAATCTTCACCTATGCATGGCAATACCTCTATGCATTCCTTGAATTTAGTTTTTCCAACTAAAAATGCCAGTATTACAGTATACAATGGTTCCACACTATTATCACTGTAGTAGCCACCAGAAAGATCTCAAGAGGCGCACATCAGCATGGCCCATCACGGACAGTTGTTGCCGCAAGTAAAGTCCCGCCCACCAGAGGGCACACAAGAATTCGGCCGCAACCTCTGCTGGCGGAACAACAACAACTCAGGCAGCACAGGCTGTGCCCAGCCAGTCCACATCGGGCATGCCTAACAGACAGTTCCCGGTCTACACTAGGTGAATTGCGATGGAAACGTGAATCGTGTTACTACAATCGCCAACCCCACATAACCTATACTGTGGTGGCCCAAGGTTTAATCTGTCTCCTGAATGTTGAAATCTATGTTAAAGTCACCACACATGATAGTTGTTTTACTAAACGCTTTTATACTATTAAGTGTCTTCTCAAGATTTGCTAGGAAAGTAGTTATGGTGCCATGTGCATTAGTCAGTTCTGTGGCAGAAATTTTGAAGTCATCCTCTTTTCATAGCTGATCAATGAGCTTCAAGCAACTATGTTTGATGTCTTCTCTAACATATACATATACATATGTTCTTCTATGCATAAAGGCTTTTCTGCAAAAAAATGATGGAAGAGTAAAGTCCTCTACTCTTTTATGTGGTAAGATACTTTCTGTTAACCAATATTATGAAATGGAAAGTTGCTAATCACCAGTATAGTGGAGATGCTGAGTCGTAGACAGGCACAACAAAAAGACTGTCACAAATAAAGCTTTCGGCCAGTAAGGCCTTTGTAAACAATAGACAACAGACACACACGGACACACACAACACTCACACACACACACACACACACACACACACACACACACACACACACACACACACACACACACACACACTGTAAACAATAGACAACAGACACACACGGACACACACACACACACACTCACACACACACGTGCTAAACTCACACACATGACTGCAGTCTCAGGCAACTGAAACCGCAGTTGCCTGAGTCTGCAGTCGTGTGTGTGAGCTGTGTTTGCATGAATATGTGTGTGTGTGTGTGTGTGTGTGTGTGTGTGTGTGTGTGTGTGTGTGTGTGAGTGTGAGTGTGTGTGTGTGTGTGTGTGAGAGATCTATTGTTGACAAAGGCCTTAATGGCTGAAAGCTTTATTTGTGACAGTCTTTTTGTTGTGCCTATCTGCTACTCAGTGTCTTTGCTACACGGTGAGTAGCAACTTTTGTTTTCATAATATTGTTACATTCCATCCTCCCACCGTTTGATTTCTGTTAACTAACTTTATTTGACATGGACTGCTTATTTTGGTGAAGGAGCTTAACTGCTGATAATGGCTTACTTACTTGGTTGCTTTATCCTACTTTGTTTTTAACAGGTGCACATGACATACCATTCATTACACTTTTACTGTTGTAATTTTGTTTCCAGAGCAATGTTTTACAGGATGAATTTAAAATTACTGTGGAATCACTTGCCATAAAAAGGATGTGGTTCGTTCCTGTTTTGTGGGTGTACTGAGTTGATGTATAGTGACATGGCATTTCAGCTGTGATTTTTTTAGGTTGTAACTTGGGACACAGCAGCTAAACTTTATGGAGATCCACTTTTTGGTGTTTCAGCTTTGTCCAGAATATTGTAGTATTTGGTTCTTCAAGTGAAACTGATGATTCCACTGCTGCTGCTATAATTGGTGGTTGCACAAAGCCTGGCTGATTTCAATTTCATTGTTTCAGTACCATATTGCAAAGTGCTGCTTTGCCTTTCATGTCTCTGTGTACTCCATGGCTAGTGAAGTGAACTCAGTTGAATACTCCATTCATACTCCTGCCTGACATTTTCATTAATGTGCTTCAATAATAAAAGGAGGGATATAATTTAAATTTGTACCAACAGATATTCATATATGTCTGAGAGTTGTGTTTGCATGCTCACTGTGAAGGTCCAATTTTAGGTTGGTACCATATGATTTGTACATATTGAGTTGTTTTTAGCCTCAGAAGTTATCTTTATGTAACTAACTATCTAAAAAAATGTACAAGCATGGTAATGGTAGTAGCTGCAGTTCTTTAAAAATGGGTTTGCAAGAGTGTCTGGGTGCTGTCTTATCAGTTGCCCTTATGAATAGCTTTTCCTTATTGGCGAGTTGCCCCAAAAAATTATTCCACTTCACACAAGTTATTCTGCTCAGCCATAAAAAATATTTTTTAATTTTTCTTTTATTGTACACCTAGAAAGTATTTCTACACTACAGCATGTCATGCTCATGTAATTGACATGTGTGTCCCACTTCTTGTTTTCCTGAATTCATATTACCATACATTTTGTTGACCTTACAATTTATAATTGTTCAGTACATACACTACTGGTCATTAAAATTGCTACACCATGAAGATGATGTGCTACAGATGCAAAATTTAACCGACAGGAAGAAGATGCTGTGATATGTAAATGAGTAGCTTTTCAGAGGATTCACACAAGGTTGGCACCAGTGGCGACACCTACAACATGCTGACATGAGGAAAGTTGCCTACCGATTTCTCATGCACAAACAGCAGTTGACCGGTGTTACCTGGTGAAACGTTGATGTGATGCCTCGTGTAAGGAGGAGAAATGTGTACCATCACGTTTCCAACTTTGAACTTTGATAAAGGTCGAATTGTAGCATATCGCGATTGCAGTTTATCGTATCGCGACACTGCTGCTCGCGTTGGTCGAGCTCCAATGACTGTTAGCAGAATATGGAATCGGTGGGTTCAGGAGGGTAATATGGAACACCGGGCTGGATCCCAATGGCCTCGTATCACTAGCAGTCGAGATGACAGGCATCTTATCTGCGTGTCTGTAACGGATCGTGCAGCCACATCTCAATCCCTGAGTCAACAGATGGGGACATTTGCAAGACAACAACCATATGCATGAACAGTTCGACGATGTTTGCAGCAGCAGGGACTATCAGCTCAGAGACCATGGCCGCAGTTACCCTTGATCTGCATCACAGACAGGAGCGCCTGCAATGGTGTACTCAATGACGAACCTGGGTGCACGAATGGCAAAACGTCATTTTTTCAGATGAATCCAGGTTCTGTTTACAGCATCATGATGGTTGCATCTGTGTTTGGCTACATCACGGTGAACGCACATTGGAAACGTGTATTCATCATCGCCATACTGCTGTATCACCTGGCGTGATGGTATGGGGTGCCATTGGTTACACGTCTCACTCACCTCTTGTTCGCATTGACGGCACTTTGAACAGTGGACATTACATTTCAGATGTGTTATGACCCGTGGCTCTTCCCTTCATTCGATCCCTGCAAAACCCTACATTTCAGCAGGATAACGCATGACTGCATGTTGCAGGTCATGTACGGGCCTTTCTGGATACAGAAAATGTTTGACTGCTGCCCTGGCCAGCACATTCTCCAGATCTCTCACCAATTGAAAACATCGGGTCAGTGGTGGCCGAGCAACTGGCAGTCACTACTCCTTATGAACTGTGGTATCGTGTTGAAGCTGTATGAGCAGCTGTACCTGTACATGCCATCTAAGCTCTGTTTGACTCAATGGCCAGGCATATCAAGCCCGTTATTATGGCCAGAGGTGGTTGTTCAGGGTACTGATTTCTTAGGATCTATGCACCTAAATTGCGTGAAAATGTAATCAGGTGTCAGTTCTAGTATAATATATTTGACCAATGAATACCCATTTATCATCTGCATTTCTTCTTGGTGTATCAGTTTTAATGGCCAGTAGTGTAGATTTATATTGGGAGTTAATGGATAATTGTCATGTGTGGTGTGAAGGTGCATTGTCACAGTTTTCTCTGTGCTAATAAGGAAAATGTTAATGGTGAACTATTCTACAATGTGTGAGGCACAATTTTGTATTTCATATTGTAGCCCTGGAGCAAGTTTGCCTTTTATCAATACAGTTTTTTCATTTGCAAAATTTATATATCAGGCGTGATCAAAAAGTAATGGGATTTTTTTAATTTTGCTGGGTTCATACATAAAATTTTCAATTTTTTTTATCTTATTGTTATGCACGATCTTGATCTATGTTTGCATCTTGAGCTGTTTTGAATATTCTGTTTATTGTTGACAGTTGAAAAGGTTTATATGTTTTAGAGTGCTTAGTAAATTTTTACTTTAAAAATCAAGAATTTGCATTAAATTTTGCTTGAAAAATGGAATATTAAGCAGTACCACATTCGAAATGTGGACTGTGGCTTTTGGTGAATCTACTGTGAGTAAGACAAGATATTGTGAGTGGTATACATGTTTCGAAGAGGGTCAAGGAGATGTCGAAGACAACAACCACCCTGGATGACCTAGCAAATGAATTACTGATGACAATGTGGAAGAAGTAAAAAAAAATGGTTCTGGAAAATCATTGAATCACCATCAGAGGGGCTGCTGGCTGATGTGTCAGCATATCCTTTGGCTCATGCTAAACAATTTTCGAGGGTTTTTTGGGCAGGAAACATGTAGCAGCAAAGTTTGTTCTGAAATTGTTGAATTTCAACCCATTTCAACGACATCGAATAGACATCACTCATGAACTGCTGAATGAAGTCAACAATGATCCAGAACTTCTAAAGAAGGTTGTGACAGGGTTTAAAACATGGATATTCAGGTATGATGTAAGAATCAAGGCCCAATTGTCCCAATGGAAACTGCCTGAAGAGCCGAGACTGAAAAAAATTGGGCAGGTTCAATCACATATGAAGACTCTTCTCACTGTTTCCATCAATTGCAATGGGATAGTGGATCATGATTTCCTACCTTATGGTCACATGAGTCCAATAGTCAATAAGAAATACTACCTGGAAGTAATGTGCTGTTCGCATGAAGCAGTCCGAAGAAAAAGACCAGAATTGTGGTAAAATTGCATCACGATAATGCCTCAATGTTTGTTCATGCTTTTTTGGCAAAAAACAAAACTGTTATGTTGCCTCAGCCACTGTATTCACTGGACATGCCACCCTGCAACTTCTTCTTATTCTTGAGGTTGAAGGGAACCATGAAAGAATGTCATTTTTCCACCATTGATGAGATAAAAACAGAATCACTGAAGGAGCTGAACACCATAATGAAAAGTGAGTTCCAGAAGAGCTTTCAAGATTGGGATAAGTGCTGGCACAAGTGTATACATCTGAGCAGGATTACTTTGAAGGGGACAAAGTTGATGCTGATGAACAAATAAAGATTCTTCAAGAAAACAAATTCGTGTTACTTTTTGACCACACTCGTATTTCTGCCAGTTGCCGGATGACTCTAGAGCATTAATAAATATCAAGTACAACACTGGTTCTAAAACAGAATCGTGGGGTCACACTGTATGTAACTTATTTTCTTTGACATTTGTAGGTATACGTAATTTTTTCTTACTGTTGCATGATTTCTACTATCTGCTCTCTGCTTTTCAGGCATGATGTCACCCATTCATGTACATCACCCACTCATGTGTCAATCCCCTAAAGTCCTACGTATTCTAAGATTTTAAGCAGTAAACAGTGGTCTGTCACGTCCAAGACATATGTGAGACCCAGAAATATTACCGATTCATGTTCCTTCTGGTTTATTGCAATCAATGATTCACTAACAAAATTAAAAATGGCAGTTTCTGTTGACTTGTGGTTTCTGAACCTATGCTGAGTATTTAATAAAAAATTACATTTCCGTATGAATGTAATAGGACATCTATAAAATACTTTTTTCAGTATTTTAAAAAAACCAGACAGCTGAGATATTGGTCTGTAGTTCTTTTCATTTGTCTTGCCTCCTTTCCTGAATAGAGGCCTTATTTTTTTGTCATTTTTAGTTATTATGGAGAAACACCCTATATGGGGTCTGTTAGAAAACTATCTGACCATTAACCGGAAAAAAACCTGTCTTACCTGATGCATTGGACAACTAATCACCCTCAAAGTAGTTCCCTTGGGACCCCACATGGTTCTATTCAGCAGTGCCACTATTGTTTGAAGTATGCCAAAAAAATCTCTTTGGGAATGAAGTTTAGCTCAGCTGTTCTTGTCTGAAATCGCATTTCTTTCAGTGGCCTCTTGAGTGTTGGGAATAGCCAGAAATCACAGTGCCCATATTAAGAGAGTAAGAAGGCTTTCAAAGCACAGTAATCTGATTTTTTGCCAAAAAAGCCTGAGTCAAGTGCGAGAACTGTGGTGAAGCATTGTCATGACAGAGGCCCCAATTTCCAGTTGACCTTAAGATGGTTCTCTTGCACTGTACAACATCACGTACGCAATGGAGGACATTTCTGTAGTACTCTTTGGTGATTGTTTGACCCTGGGGTGTGTACTCATCATGTACCACATCGCAGAAGTCAAAGAAAGCAGTCAGCATCACCTTCATGTTGCTGTGCACTTGGCAGGCCTTCTTTTGTCTTGGTGATGAAGAATGCTTCCATTGTGAAGACTGGAATTTGGTTCTTGTGTCGTATTATACACCCAGGACTCGTCACTAGGGATTATGGTGTTCACAAAGTCAGTTTTATTGTTTATGGAGGCTAGCATGTCCTGCGAGACTTCAACACAAAGTTACTTTTACTCTGCCATTAGCAGCTTTGGCATGAATTTCGTCGACACTCTCTTCATGGCCAAATCTTCAGTCACAATTGAATCTGCCAAAAAAGTGCTGATGCCCACCTCTTCTGCAATTTCTCTGATAGTCACCTGATAGTCTCCCTTCACTACAGGGTTCACTTTGGCAATGACCTGGTTATTTCAGCATGTTGATGGCCGACTGGATTATAGCTCACTCTTCCCTGGTGTACAGCCATCTTTAAACTGGTTGTACCACTCCTTAACCTATGTGATGCCCATAGCATCATCACCAAAAGCTGCCTGAATCTTCTGAATGTGGTTTCCATGTAGCTGTTGCCCAGGTTCTAGCAAAATTTGATGCAATAGCTTTGCTCCGGTCATCTTGTTGTTGCCCTTGCAACGAAAAACCAATGCAAGCACTACACACTGCCTCACTCAATAGCTGCTTGCCAGCAACTGACACTACGAACAGGTGGGAAAAAATTCATACATGTGCACAGAGTTCAAGTTCGGCTCGTGCAAGCACACTAGATTCAAGTCCACCAGCAGGAGTTACAATCTTACAGTCTAGTTGGATATGAATAAGACAGCTAGTTGGAGATGGTGTTAAGATGTATGCAAGACCAATCTGCTTAACTCAGCACATCCTAATTCACTTTATCCCTAATGAATGTTACTGTTTTGTAAGAAGTTATTCAATAATGTAAAAAGCTAGTACTACACTGCTCATTCATTCATTTTCTGTTGCCCACTGTAAACAAACTGTACACACCTTATTTTATAATGTATGACAACACACACTATCAGTGACTTCAGCACCATAATAACAATGGATGATTATAGGACTGTGTGGTGTCTGTTCTTCTGGACACATCCAAAAGAACAGACACCATGCATTCACATAATTGATTAGCCTCGTTGTTGTTGTTGTGGTCTTCAGTCCAGAGACTGGTTTGATGCAGCTCTCCATGCTACTCTATCCTGTGCAAGCATCTTCATCTCTCAGTGCCTACTGCAACCTACATCCTTCTGAATATGCTTAGTGTATACATCTCTCGGTCTCCCTCTATGATTTTTACCCTCTACGCTGCCCTCCAATACTAAATTGGTGATCCCTTGATGCCTCAGAACATGTCCTACCAACTGATCCCTTCTTTTAGTCAAGTTGTGGCCCAAATTTCTCTTCTCCCCATTTCTATTCAATACCTCCTCATTAGTTATGTGATCTACCCATCTAATCTTCAGCAGTCTTCTGTAGCACCACATTTTGAAACCTTCTATTCTCTTCTTATCCAAACTATTTATCATCCATGTTTTACTTCCATATGTGGCTACACTGCATACAAATACTTTCAGAAAAAACTTCCTGCCACGTAAATCTATACTCGATGTTAACAAATTTCTCTTCTTCAGAAATGCTTTCCTTGCCATTGCTAGTCTACATTTTATATCCTCTCTACTTTGACCATTATCAGTTATTTTGCTCCCCAAGTAGCAAAACTCATTGACTACTTTAAGTGTCTCATTTCCTAATCTAATACCCTCAGCATCACCCAACTTAATTCGACTACATTCCATTAGCCTCATTTTGCTTTTGTTGATGTTCATCTTATTTCCTCCTTTCAAGACACTGTCCATTCCATTCAACTGCTCTTCCAAGTCCTTTGTTGGCTCTGACAGAATTACAATGTCATTGGTGAACCTTAAAGTTTTTATTTCTTCTCCGTGGATTTTAATACCTATTCCGAATTTTTCTTTTGTTTCCTTCACTGCTTGCTCAATATACAGATTGAATAACATTGGGGATAGGCTACAACCCTGTCTCACTCCCTTCCCAACCACTGCTTCCCTTTCATGCCCCTCGACTCTTATATCTGCCATCTGGTTTCTGTACAAATTGTAAATAGCCTTTCTCTCCCTGTATTTTACCCCTGCCACTTTTAGAATTTGAAAGAGAGTATACCAGTCAATATTGTCAAAAGCTTTCTCTAAGTCTACAAATGCTGGAATTGTAGGTTTGCCTTTCCTTAATCTTTCTTCTAAGGTGAGTCATAAGGTCAGTATTGCCTCACGTGTTCCAATATTTCTACGGAATCCAAATTGATTTTATATCCTCTCCCCCCCATGAACCATGGACCTTGCCATTGGTGGGGAGGCTTGCGTGCCTCAGCGATACAGATGGCCGTACCGTAGGTGCAGCCACAACGGAGGGGTATCTGTTGAGAGGCCAGACAAACGTGTGGTTCCTGAAGAGGGGCAGCAGCTTTTTCGGTAGTTGCAAGGGCAACAGTATGGATGATTGACTGATCTGGCCTTGTAACAATTACCAAAACGGCCTTGCTGTGCTGGTACTGCGAACGGCTGAAAGCAAGGGGAAACTACAGCCGTAATTTTTCCCGAGGGCATGCAGCTTTACTGTATGATTACATGATGATGGCGTCCTCTTGGGTAAAATATTCCGGAGGTAAAATAGTCCCCCATTCGGATCTCCGGGCGGGGACTACTCAAGAGGATGTCGTTATCAGGAGAAAGAAAACTGGCGTTCTACGGATCGGAGCGTGGAATGTCAGATCCCTTAATCGGGCAGGTAGGTTAGAAAATTTAAAAAGGGAAATGGATAGGTTGAAGTTAGATATAGTGGGAATTAGTGAAGTTCGGTGGCAGGAGGAACAAGACTTCTGGTCAGGTGACTACAAGGTTATAAACACAAAATCAAATAGGGGTAATGCAGGAGTAGGTTTAATAATGAATAGGAAAATAGGAATGCGGGTAAGCTACTACAAACAGCATAGTGAACGCATTATTGTGGCCAAGATAGATACGAAGCCCACGCCTACTACAGTAGTACAAGTTTATATGCCAACTAGCTCTGCAGATGACGAAGAAATTGAAGAAATGTATGATGAAATAAAAGAAATTATTCAGATTGTGAAAGGAGACGAAAATTTAATAGTCATGGGTGACTGGAATTCGAGTGTAGGAAATGGGAGAGAAGGAAACATAGTAGGTGAATATGGATTGGGGGACAGAAATGAAAGAGGAAGCCGCCTGGTCGAATTTTGCACAGAGCACAACATAATCATAACTAACACTTGGTTTAAGAATCATGAAAGATGGTTGTATACATGGAAGAACCCTGGAGATACTAAAAGGTATCAGATAGATTATATAATGGTAAGACAGAGATTTAGGAACCAGGTTTTAAATTGTAAGACATTTCCAGGGGCAGATGTGGACTTTGACCACAATCTATTGGTTATGACCTGTAGATTAAAACTGAAGAAACTGCAAAAAGGTGGGAATTTAAGGAGATGGGACCTGGATAAACTAAAAGAACCAGAGGTTGTACAGAGATTCAGGGAGAGCATAAGGGAGCAATTGACAGGAATGGGGGAAATAAATACAGTAGAAGAAGAATGGGTAGCTTTGAGGGATGAAGTAGTGAAGGCAGCAGAGGATCAAGTAGGTAAAAAGCGAGGGCTAGTAGAAATCCTTGGGTAACAGAAGAAATATTGAATTTAATTGATGAAAGGAGAAAATATAAAAATGCAGTAAGTGAAACAGGCAAAAAGGAATACAAACGTCTCAACAATGAGATCGACAGGAAGTGCAAAATGGCTAAGCAGGGATGGCTAGAGGACAAATGTAAGGATGTAGAGGCCTGTCTCACTAGGGGTAAGATAGATACCGCCTACAGGAAAATTAAAGAGACCTTTGGAGATAAGAGAACGACTTGTATGAATATCAAGAGCTCAGATGAAAACCCAGTTCTAAGCAAAGAAGGGAAAGCAGAAAGGTGGAAGGAGTATATAGAGGGTCTATACAAGGGTGATGTACTTGAGGACAATATTATGGAAATGGAAGAGGATGTAGATGAAGATGAAATGGGAGATATGATACTGCGTGAAGAGTTTGACAGAGCACTGAAAGACCTGAGTCGAAACATGGCCCCCGGAGTAGACAATATTCCATTGGAACAACTGACGGCCGTGGGAGAGCCAGTCCTGACAAAACTCTACCATCTGGTGAGCAAGATGTATGAAACAGGCGAAATACCCTCAGACTTCAAGAAGAATATAATAATTCCAATCCCAAAGAAAGCAGGTGTTGACAGATGTGAAAATTACCGAACTATCAGCTTAATAAGTCGCAGCTGCAAAATACTAACACGAATTCTTTACAGACGAATGGAAAAACTAGTAGAAGCCAACCTCGGGGAAGATCAGTTTGGATTCCGTAGAAACACTGGAACACGTGAGGCAATACTGACCTTACGACTTATCTTAGAAGAAAGATTAAGGAAAGGCAAACCTACGTTTCTAGCATTTGTAGACTTAGAGAAAGCTTTTGACAATGTTGACTGGAATACTCTCTTTCAAATTCTGAAGGTGGCAGGTGTAAAATACAGGGAGCGAAAGGCTATTTACAATTTGTACAGAAACCAGATGGCAGTTATAAGAGTCGAGGGACATGAAAGGGAAGCAGTGGTTGGGAAGGGAGTAAGACAGGGTTGTAGCCTCTCCCCGATGTTGTTCAATCTGGATATTGAGCAAGCAGTAAAGGAAACAAAAGAAAAATTCGGAGTAGGTATTAAAATTCATGGAGAAGAAGTAAAAACTTTGAGGTTCGCCGATGACATTGTAATTCTGTCAGAGACAGCAAAGGACTTGGAAGAGCAGTTGAATGGAATGGACAGTGTCTTGAAAGGAGGATATAAGATGAACATCAACAAAAGCAAAGCAAGGATAATGGAATGTAGTCTAATTAAGTCGGGTGATGCTGAGGGAATTAGATTAGGAAATGAGGCACTTAAAGTAGTAAAGGAGTTTTGCTATTTGGGGAGCAAAATAACTGATGATGGTCGAAGTAGAGAGGATATAAAATGTAGACTGGCAATGGCAAGGAAAGCGTTTCTGAAGAAGAGAAATTTGTTAACATCGAGTATAGATTTAAGTGTCAGGAAGTCATTTCTGAAAGTATTCGTATGGAGTGTAGCCATGTATGGAAGTGAAACATGGACGATAAATAGTTTGGACAAGAAGAGAATAGAAGCTTTCGAAATGTGGTGCTACAGAAGAATGCTGAAGATTAGATGGGTAGATCACATAACTAATGAGGAAGTATTGAATAGGATTGGGGAGAAGAGAAGTTTGTGGCACAACTTGACCAGAAGAAGGGATCTGTTGGTAGGACATGTTCTGAGGCATCAAGGGATCACCAATTTAGTATTGGAGGGCAGCGTGAAGGGTAAAAATCGTAGAGGGAGACCAAGAGATGAATACACTAAGCAGATTCAGAAGGATGTAGGTTGCAGTAGGTACTGGGAGATGAAAAAGCTTGCACAGGATAGAGTAGCATGGAGAGCTGCATCAAACCAGTCTCAGGACTGAAGACCACAACAACAACAACCAAATTGATCTTCCCCGAGGTCCGCTTCTACCAGTTTTTCCATTCGTCTGTAAAGAATTCACATTAGTATTTTGCAGCTGTGACTTATTAAACTGATAGCTCGGTAATTTTCACATCTGTCAACACTTGCTTTCTTTGGGATTGTCATTATTATATTCTTCTTGAAGTCTGAGGGTATTTCGCCTGTCTCATACATCTTACTCACCAGATGGTAGAGTTTTGTCAGGGCTGGCTCTCCCAAGGCTGTCAGTAGTTCTAACAGAATGTTGTCGACTCCCAGGGCCTTGTTTTGACTTAGGTCTTTCAGTGCTCTGTCAAACTCTTCACGCAGTATCATATCTTCCATTTCATCTTCATCTACATCGTCTTCCATTTCCATAATATTGTCCTCAAGTATATTGCCCTTGTACAGACCCTCTATATACTCCTTCCACCTTTCTGCTTTCCCTTCTTTGCTTGTATCTATCTTACCCCTAGTGAGATATGCCTCTACATCCTTACATTTGTCCTCTAGCTATCCCTTCTTAGCCATTTTGCACTTCTTGTCGATCTCATTTTTGAAACGTTTGTATTCCTTTTTGCCTGCTTCATTTACTGCATTATTAAATTTTCTCCTTTCATCAATTAAATTCAATATTTCTTCTGTTACTCAAAGATTTCTACTAGCCCTTGTGTTTTTACCTACTTGATCCTCTGCTGCCTTCACTATTTCATCCCTCACAGCTACCCATTCTTCTTCTACTGTATTTCTTTCCCCCATTCCTGTCAATTGTTCTCTTATACTCTCCCTGAAACTCTCTACAACCGCTGGTTCTGTCAGTTTATCCAGGTCTCATCTCCTTAAATTCCCATATTTTTGCAGTTTCTTCAGTTTTAATCTACAGTTCATAACCAATAGATTGTGGTCAGGGTTCACATCTGCCCCTGTAAATGTCTTACAATTTAAAACCTGGTTCCTAAATCTCTGTCTCACCATTATAAATTCTGTCTGAAACCTTCCAGTATCTCCAGGCCTCTTCCATGTATACAGCCTTCTTTCATGATTCTTGGATTCTTGAACCAAGTGTTAGGTATGATTATCATATTTACTCGAGTCTAAGCCGCACTCGAATCTAAGCCGCACCTCCAAAATGAGACTCGAAAGCAAGGAAAAAAAATTTTTCCGAATCTAAGCCGCATCTCTAATTTGAGACTCGAAATTAAAGGGGAGAGGAAAGTTTTAGACCGCACCTCCAAATCGAAACAAAGTTGGTCCTTTGTAACATGAGACACAATTTATGTCGAATGGATGAAGATAGAGCTACAGTAGTTTGGTTCGAGTCATAAGCTTAACATTTAAGCTTTACCAAGTAGCCATTGCTATGGGTCAGGTGCTCCATCCGTATTTATATGGGTACCCTTCCTTTTTCACGTGCTTCATCTGGTTTGAATCAATTGCTTATTTTGCTTTGATCTGATAAGTGCCATTCTCTTTGTTATAGGTGTTTACGTCACTCTAAGCTGAAAATTCATTATTGTACTGTGTCATGGATTGTTTGTCACATTCTGATAATGAGTGTTTATGACCTGTCACTGCTCGCGGCATGGCTTGCTTTTGTGTGCGCTACTGCCACTTACAATAAAAAAAAGAGAGGAATTGTCTCATAAGCGAAACAATGGCAAGAGACTGCTATTTGTTGTTACTTACACTGCTGCTTTCTTTGATAATGATCACCAAGAACCAAATAATAGATTGCATGATAGAAGATGTTCTGAACGAAAGTTTAGGGAAATTTTTCTCCGTTTGAAAATATTTGCAGACACCTCTTTAGTACATTACATTCTGCACAGAAATTAGAGTCACCTTAGATTTAAAAATCGAGTCGGTTACCATGCTTCTTTTCTGACTGTATCACTATACAGCATAAGAATAATACGAATACAAACATGACATGATACGTATATTCTTCCGCATTTGCTGTTATCTCACTCTAGTTTTGTAGTTTATTAGGCAGACAGTATTTAAATGAGATAGCAGCAAACATGAAAGAATACATGGCATAATTTTTACATTCTTGTACCTTTTCTTTTAATTTATTTACTGACACACAGGTTTTGGCACCAGTATTTATCTTTGTGCCTGCAAAGCATGCCTGTGTAGCGCTACATATTTTTGATGGCAGAAGTTAGTTGTGGCAGCACCTATCAACATTTTTCAGAACTACCATTTACTCTGCACTCGATTCTAAGCCGCAAGTAGTTTTTTGGATTACAAAAACTGGAAAAAAGTGTGGCTTAGGTTCGAGTAAATACGGTAAGTTATGTTCTGTGCAAAATTCTACCAGGTGGCTTCCTCTTTCATTTCTTACCACCATTCCATATTCAACTACTACATTTCCTTCTCTTCCTTTTCCTACTATCGAATTCCAGTCACCCATGACTATTAAATTTTCGTCTCCCTTCACTATCTGAATAATATCTTTTATCTCATCATACATTTCAACAATCTCTTTGTCATCTGCAGAGTTAGTTGGCATATAAATTTGTACTTCTGTGGTAGGCATGGGCTTCATGCTTATCTTGGCCACAATGATACATTTGCTATGCTGTTTGTAGTAGCTTACCTGCACTCTTATTTTATTATTCATTATTTAAGTTTCTCCAGCATTATCCCTATTTGATTTTGTATTTATAACCCTGTATTCACCTGACGAGAAGTCTTTCTCCTCCTGCCACCGAACTTCACTAACTCCCACTATATCTAACTTGAAGCTATCCATTTCTCTTTTTAAATTTTCTAACCTACCTGCCTGATTAAGGGATCTGATATTCCATGCTCGGATCCATAGAACGCCAGTTTTCTTTCTCCTGATAATGACTTCCTCCTGAATAGTCCCCACCTGTAGATCTGAATGGGGGACTATTTTACCTCTGGAATATTTTACCCAAGAGGATGCCATCATCATTTAACCATATAGTAAAGCTGCATGTCCTCGGGAAAAATTATGGCTGTAGTTTCCCCTTGCTTTCAGCTGTTCACAGTACCAGCACAGCAAAGCTGTTTTGGTTAGTGTTGCAAGGCCAGATCGGTCAATCATCCAGACTGTTGCCCCTGCAACTACTGAAAAGGCTGTTGCCTCTCTTCAGAAACCACACATTTGTCTGGCCTCTCTACAGATACCCCTCCATTGTGGCTGCAACTACGGTACGGCTATCTGTATTGCTGAGGCATGCGAGCCTCCCCACCAACGGCAAGGTCCATGGTTCATGGAGGGTTTAGCCTCAAGGGGCAATAAATCCACCACCTTCAGTGCAGATGCACAGTTACATCCAACCTTCTGTGGTAATCTTGAAGAAGTGAGGAAGGAGGACATGGATGTGAACTGCAGATAGGGTAAGAAGGAGAGCCTAGGTTCAAATTCTGGTCCAGCATACATTTTCAATAGTTTTCTGCTGATTCTACATAAAGTCTCAATGCACCTGACGTCAACGGTTCCTTCCCTTTCCTTTTTTCTCTCTCCCCCTCTACGTTCAGTTTATATAATATTTATTATTGTTGCAGATTCCACATCCATTTAACTGATTCACCTCAATGGGCAGTGAATCCACCACCTTCAGTGTGGATGCACAGTTATGTCAGTCCTTCTGTGGGAATCACAAAGTAGTGAGGAAGGAGGACTTGGAGTGGGACTGCAGATAAGTGGTGCTAGGTGGGAAAGTGGGTCAGCTGAGGGGCTCATCGAGATAGTCCACACAATTGCGATAAAAATTGTGTCGGGGTGGCACAGTGGTTAACACAGCCACCTAATAAGCAGAAGATCCTGGGTTTGAATCCAAGTCCTGTGCATATTTTCAATCATCCCTGCTGATTCCACACAAATTTCTGATGCAGCTGGCGTCAATGGTTCCTTCCATTTCATTTTTTCCCCCTCCACCTTCAATATACATAACAATGGACATTGTTTGGTTACCATTTAGTGTACCTCAAATCCTCATGTGCTTTCCTGGAAAGTTTAGTCATCATCCCTCTGTAATGAGTGAGATATTGAGCTCAGAAAGAGGTTAAGAATTTAGTGTTATACTTGTACATTGTATAACTTTGGGAGTAAGATTTTCCAGAAAATAAAAGAAATAAAAAGAATATATAGCAGTATGAAGGTGTTATGTGAAATGACAGAGATGTGTTATTATTATTATTATTATTTACGTGTTACATTTTTATGAAACCCTTCTCCACGTTATCTAAATAATCCTTCACTGTAAGAATGCATTGTTAAACAGGTACTTTTTAGCTGTCTTTTTAAAGCAAGATGTTTTCAATAATTTCCACAATGAAACTCTATCTTGAAATCTGGCAGATAAGCCAAAGAGATTCTGGTCATACCAGCGGCAAGACGCAATCAATACCTTCAATGAGTGATAACGACGGCGAAGTCACTGATGACAGTGCCACTAAAGCAGAGTTATGAAACATGATTTTCCAAAACTCCTTCACCAAACAAGACAAAGTAAATATTTCTGAGTTCCAATCAAGAACAACTGCCAAGATGAGAAAAATAGAAATAGATATCCTTGGTGTTGCAAAGCAGCTTAAATCACTTAATAAAAGTAAGATTTCTGGTCCAGTTTGTATACCAGTCAGGTTCTTCTCAGAGTATGCTGATACAATAGCTCCATATTTAGCAATTATATACAACTGCTCACTCACAGAAAGATCTGTACCTAAAGAATGGAAAATTGCTCAAGTCACACCAATACCCAAAAAGGGAAGTAGGAGTAATTCACTGAATTACAGGCTCATATCACTAACGTTGATTTGCAGTAGGGTTTTGGAACATATACTGTATTTGAATATTATGAAGTACCTCGAACAAAATGATTTATTGACACATAGTCAGCAGAGATTCAGAAAATATTGTTCTTGTGAAACACAACTTGCTCTTTATACTCATGAAGTAACGAGTGCTATCGACAGGGGATGTCAAATTGATTCCATATTTTTAGATTTCCAGAAGGCTTTTGACACCCTTCCACACAAGCGTCTTCTAACTAGACTGCCTGCCTATGGAATATTGCATCAGTTGTGCATCTGGATTCGTGATTTCCTGTCAGAAAGGTCACATTTTGTAGTAATAGACAGAAAGTCATCGAGTAAAACAGAAATAATATCTGGCATTCCCCAAGGAAGTGTTATAGGCCCTCTATTGTTCCTCACCTATATTAACAACACAGGAGACAATCTCAGTAGCCATCTTGGATTGTTTGCAGATGATGCTGTCATTTACTGTCTTGTAAAGTCATCAGATGACCAAAACAAATTGTAAAATGATTTAGATAAGATATCTGTAGCGTGTGAAAAATGGCAATTGACCCTGAATAAAGAAAAGTGTGAAGTTATTCACATGAGTACTAAAATAAATCCACTAAATATTGATTATACGATAAGTCACCCAAATCTGAAGGCTGTAAATTCAACTAAATACTTAGGGATTACAATTACAAATACCCTAAATTGGAACGATCACATAGATAATGTTGTGGGCAGAACCAACCAAAGACTGCAATTCATTGGTAGAACACTTAGAAGATGCAACATGTCTTCTAAAGAGACTGCTTACACCACACTTGTGCACTCTATTCTGGAGTATTGCTGTGTGGTGTGGGATCCACATCAGACGGGACTGACGGATGACATCGAAAAAGTACAAAGAAGGGCAGCTCATTTTGTGTTATCATGAAATAGGGGAGATAGTGCCACAGATGTGATACGTGAATTGGAATGGCAATCATTAAAACAAAGGCATTTTTTGTTGTGACGGGATCTTCTCATGAAATTTCAGTCACCAGTTTTCTCCTCCAATTGTTAAAATATTCTGTTGGCACCCACCTACATGGGGAGAAATGATCATCATGATAAAATAAGATAAATCAGGGCTCGCACAGAAAAATTTAAGTGCTCGTTTTTCCTGCGCGCCGTTCGAAAGTGGAACGGTAGAGAGACAGCTTGAAGGTGGTTCATTGAATCCTCTGCCAGGCACTTTATTGTAAATAGCAGAGTAATTATGTAGATGTAGATGTAGAAGTAAATAATCTCCTCAATCTCCATGGGCACTGTATTGAACAGTTTTATTACTTAGTAGAAAATACTGTTTTGATTTAATACTTATTCTTTCTTAGATGTTAGCCACTCTTTCTGTCAGCTTTGACTAACTGCCCTTGACCCACTAAAAAGGGAAACTGTGTTCACAGTATTGTAAGAATGATAGAAAATAAAAATTCAGAAGAAATTCCCAAAAATGTCATAGAAACCCTAGAAAATTTAGATGTGTGGTTCCACCTAAATGACCTAAAACTAAATATTTAAAAAACACAGCTTATGGAGTTTAAGACCAAACAGTCTAAAATAAATTATATTCAAATTATGCATGAAGTCTGGAACTAAATAAAGCAGAATGTGTTAAATTGTGAGGAGTGCAGTTGGACAGAAATCTATCATGGTCCTCATGTACAGACTATTTAAAAAATAAACAGAACTGCCTGGTATTTACTACGTCAATATTAGCCAATATCACAGCCATAGACATGGAAAAGGTAAGTGTACCATAGCTACTTTGAGGCAATACTGAGATACGGCGTTGTCTTTTGGGGAAATGCTAGCAATTTTGACAAGAATATTAACTTTACAGAAAATATTATTAGGAATATGTGTAGTGCAAAACCAAGAGAATTTTGTCAGCCACTATTAAGAGACTAAAACATACTGAGTAGTCTATTACTGTATTCATATGAAATAATGCTTTTCACAAATAATAATCCAGAACTGTTTGCTCCAAATAACTTCCAGCACACCTATGAAACTAGAAACAAAGAAAGTTTCATGCTTCCTACACATAGATTCAATATTTTCATGCAGACCCCACAATATATGGGGAGGGAAATATGCAATAGGTTAAAAAAGACAATTTTCAAAAGATTGAAATTGATTCAGTAAAAAGAAAATTATATATCACTCTAGTACAAAAATGCTATTACTCTACTGATGAATTTTTTAGTGATGATCTGACCACTTGAGCAGGATAAAAATTAATAGTATATATATTCAGATATTTTATAGTTCTAGTAAATGTTGCATTCCATGTACAGCCTATTATAGATATAAGCTTGGAGAGTCTCCCGTACAGTAAATCAACGATTTGACATGTATGGTACGAGACAATAAAATTCTGGTTCTGATTATAAGAGGGGATTAAATTCCTCATCTACTTTGTTCCATTAGGTAACTTCTTCCTATTGTTTATCTAACATATTATATCTGAATAGTAGAACCAAATGTGGTTACTTCCTGCTTTTTACCATTTATGTCTCGGAACAAAGTCTAGGTATGTCCACTGGGGATTCTTGTTAATAACCTCATTCTCTGTTTCACTTCACTGATCCTAGTATAACTCATAGTTGCAGGCCTCATAATATATTTTTGGTTCCTGTAATTTTTAACAACATCCACATTTTTGTCCTATCATATAATTTTATGTTATTTGTTCTTCTAGTAGAGAAACAAAAAATGAATGATGAAAAAGAGGCTATTAGTCCACCACAGATGAACAGTTGCTTGTCCCCCTTAATTATTTGTCTGTCATTTCCAGTCTGGAATTTCTGTTGTTGTTATCTCTCAGTTGACCTGGAGATGTCCTAACGACTTTTTATTTCCTTTCTTACTCTGAAACTGTAACACAATTTTGTTTATATTTCTTTGTTTTATTTTCTTGTGTATTTTTTCATTGTGCTTGATTATGCTTCAGGTTATTATTTGTATGATATTGAAATCAGAGACTGAAAACCTCTTTGTTTTGTTATTTACACTATTGTTGTGTAAGTGTGTATGACTGAGGGGATAGGGAAAATAATTGATTGTAATTGTGTAAAAGGAAACTTGAGGAATCTAACTTGAAGCTGTGTATGAGAACACAAAGAATCTCTCACACATTGGTTGGATTGAATTCCATATTTTACCTATTTATTAATACCTGATGAATATGTGGCATCCTAAAGTGTTGTTCTGCAAAGAGGTATTTCCATGTTGCAAAAGATGGATGTTGATGGTTGCTGCTGCTAGCAAAATCTTTCTTCACATATGAAAAAAAGTGCACATTTTGTTTGCAGTTTGCTACTACAGGATGATGCATGAGCTTGCACCTGTTTACACAGGCACAGCTGTGTGAACAATGAGCATTTAATTAAGTGCAGATGTTCAAACAGATGGAAAAAGGTGTGTCTTTGCACTTCTATGATCATTATTTGTCTCACAGTTGGTACGTCTCTCTATAAGAGACATCAGATCACAGCAAGACATGCAGAACTCCAAGATGATCACTGGGACATTGGTTCTTCTCACTGCAGTGGCCACTACTGCCTTTGATATTTTGCCAAAGGAGTTGGGGAACTTCTATTTGGGCCAAGCTGCTTTTCTTGGGGTTTTCCAGTCCGAGCAGGCAACAGAGAACTATGCTGACCAGTTCACCCTGTATATCTCCAACTTCAACCCTCTTTCTCTTGCACAGGTAAACTCCAAAACATTGCTTTATTACTAAGTTCTGACTGTGTCAGTTTATACAGGATAGAAAGTAATTACTTTAACTGATAACAATCTTATAATGAGTACAGTGTTAGAAAGTAATTACTTTAATTGATAACAATCTTACAATGAGTACAGTTTTGCAGTATTATATGTGCTGCAATGATGTAACAAGTGCATTAAGGAAGAACACACAATGTGTTTCCTTCCTAACTTCCCATTAAAAGAATTTCACGCAACTGAAATTTAAAAAGGGACATTCTTAAATTTTGCAGTTTTCACGGTGATTAAATGAGTGTCTTGATAACATTTTTCATTTTACTGAAAACTTAGTTGCCTTGAAAAAACGTAGTACTTTCAGTACAATCAGGGCTCCTGTCACATTAATAAACCTTGTGGCAGTCAAATAGCTAACATCTTCTTTCTTCATGTTCAGCACACACCAACATGCATACTCCACAAACCACCATAAGGTGCACAGCAGTGGGTATCTTGTACCACAGCTACTCATTCCTTTTCTTGTTCTATATGTAAATGAAGTGAGTGAAAAATGACTGTTAGTGTGTCTCTGTATGAACCATAATTTCTCTTATCTTGTCTTCACAGTCCTTACACTGAGATGCATGTTGGTAGCTGTGGAATCATTCTATAGCCATTCACAGAAGCCAGTTCTCTTAACTTTCACTGTAGTGTTTTGTGAAAAGAAAGTTGTCTAGCCTCCATGGCTTCCCATATGAGTTCATGGACCAATTCCATATACACATATGCTGAGCAAACGTAATAGTAACAAAATTTAGCAGCATGCCTCTGTATTGTTTTGATGTCTCCATTTTGTCCAAACATGTAAGCAATATGCAAGAATGGGTTGCACACGTGTTCTATATGTGGTCTCCATTATAGATGAGCTACAGTTTCCTAGAATTCTCACAGTAATTCAAACCACTGACCTTACTTGCTCATTCAGTGTCATATTTTGCAGAGTTATCCTCAGATATTTAATCAGTGTGGCCGTGTCATGTAGCATACTGCTAATACTTCATTCAAACTCTTGGGTCCCTTACTGTTCATGTTGTATATTAATGGCCTCATAGACAATATTAATAGCAACTTCAGACTTTTTGCAGATGATGCAGTTATCTGCAATGAAGAACAGTCTGAGTGAAGCAGTTCAATATTCAGTCAGATCTTGATAGGATTTCAAAATGGTGCACTGAGAGACAACATGCTTTAAATGTTCAAATGTAAAATTGTGTACTTCACAAAATGAAAATCTTAGTATCCTATGAATATAATATCATTGAGTCACATCTGGAATCTGTAAGCGCATACAAATACTTGGGTTTAACTCTTAGCAGGGACATCACATAGACTCAGCTGTGGGTAAAGTAGACAGCAGACTTTGGTTTATTGATAGAATGCTGGAGAAACATAATCAGTCTACAATTTCAAGAACTGGCTTTAAATACTTGCTGTAGGAATACACTATAACACCTAATGTATCACTCCCAGAGGGATCATGAGGATAAGATTATATTAATTACAGCATGCATAGTGGCATTTGAACAATCATTTTTCCCACACTTCATATGTGAATGCGACAGGAAAAAGCCCTAATAACTGGTACAGTGGGATGTTCCCTTTGCCATGCACTTCACAGTGGTTTGCAGAGTATAGCTGTATATGTAGACGTAGATTTAGAACAAGCTGACATCCATCACATAAATCAGAAATTATGTATAACTTATCCTGTATCCTACTACATTCATTTAAGAACAACATCTTCCCATAAACTACAGCATCATCAGAAAAAAATCAAAGGCAACTACTCACCCTATCCTTCGGACTGTTTATGTATATAGAGAACATGAGCTGAACTATGACACTTCCCAGGGACACTCCTGACGAAACCTATATCTTTTATGAACACTTGCTATTCAGAACTATGTACCAGTTATGTATCTGAGAACCTATTCACTATGATCAGACTTTCATTATCAGTCTACTGTGGGGCATTGTGTCAAATGCTATCCAGAAATCTAGGAATATGGAATATGCAGTTCACAGGATATTGTGTGAGAAAATAGCAAGCTGAGTTTTGTATGAATGATGCTTTCTAAATTCATGCTGATTTGTGGGCAGACAGTTTTCATTTGTGGACAGACAATTATCTGTCTCAAGGAAATTCATTACGTGCAAACGCAGAATCTGCTTTAAGAATTCTGCAGCAAACTGATATTAAGGACATTGATTTGTAATTTTGTGGGTCTGTTCATTTACCCTGCTTGTATAAGTAAGTCAACTGTGTTTTTTTCCCATTTGCTTGGGACTTTGTGCTGGGCAGGAGATTTGTGATAAATGCATGCTAAGTAAGGGGTCAGTGCCGAAGCATACTCTCTGTAAAACTGAACTGAGATTTCATCTGGACCTGGAAACTTATTTGTTTTCAACTCTTTTAGTTGCATCTCAATTCCAGGATGCGTATACCTATGTCCTACATATGAGAGTCTGTACAATGGTCTGTATGATCCTCCTGCATGAATGAGCTTTTAAATGCAAAATTTAAAACATCAGCTTTCCTTATGCTGTCTTCTACTACCACATCAGATTGGCCACTGAGTGACTGAGTAGATCAAAGTTCTTCTTTTGAAATAACTTGGAATATGTTTGAAGGTCCTCGAATTTCTTACTTTTATAAAGTAAAACTGAAACTGAAAACTCACCTGTAATATGAAATGAGTACATGCTACTTTAGTATCAGTATGCCTTTGGGATTCAGTGGATACATTTTTCAAAGTAGCTGTATCCAAATAGTAATGAAATATCCTTTTAAGCATCAAAAAGTTTTTGCTGAATCCCTTTATACTTCCTCACATATATATTATGAACCAAGTAATCCAGTTCCTGAGTCATGGTTCACAGTGCCTATCTAACAGCTTCCAGGGGCAACAGCTTTTTCCAATATTTCAAGTTATTTTTGGCCAAATTAAGAAATTTGAAATTCTCTCATAACCTAGTCATTAAGACATACATTCTTAGGTTAAATATTTAATGCAATAAGACAAGTATTAAAGTTAGAAACTGTGTATATATCTTGAGGCAGTGTAATTCATGGTGTGCAAATTACTCCAATTATATTCAGTATTTGAGAAAGAGGCACTTAGTGACTTCCAGCAAACTTTAAACATAATTTCAAACTTTTTCTAAACTTTTTCTTGCTTGCATGCTTAACATAAAACTTTTAACAAATTAACTCATTTGCAAGGTAATCAGGCATTTCAAGCTGTTTTACGCATGTGATCTGGTATAACATATTTTGAGAAGATCTACATTGACGTACATACTCCACAAGCTTGCAATGGTGGGTGGCAGAGGGTAACTTGTACTGCTTCAAATCATTCTCTTTCCTGTTCCACACACAAATGGATCAAGGGAAAAATGACTGTCCAAATGTGTCCATATGAGCTCTAATTTATCTTGTCTTCACAGCCCTTATGCAAGATGTACATTGGAGGCAGTAGAATCATTTTGCATTCAGCTGCAAATACTGGGTCTCTAAACTTTCTCAGTAATTTTTTGAAAATAGTATTGTCTTCCATCCAGGAATTCTAATTTGAGTTCCTGAAGCATCTCCATAGTGTTTTTATGTTGACCGAACCTATCAGTTGCAAATCTAGCAGCACCTCTGATTTCCTTCAATGTCTTCCTTCAACCTGATCTGTGAGGATCCAAAACACTTGAACAGTACTCAAGAGTGGGTCACACAAGTATTCTTTACAGGTGAGAATTCTCCCAATAAACCAAAGTTTACCTTCCCTACTACCACCCTTACATGTTCATAATATTTCATACTGCTTTGCTACGTTACATCTATATATTTAATCAACACTGTAGCAAGCTGCACTCCACTATACTATTTTTAAACATTATAGTATTGTTTTTCCTACTCACTTGCATTAGCTTAATATTTTTATACATTTTGAGCACTCTGTTATTCATCACACCAAATAGAAATTGTGTCTAAGTCATCCTGTATCCTCCCACAGTCATTCAATGATGACCTTTTTCATACACTACAATGTAATCAGCAAATGGTTGCAGACTGCTGATTACCCTATATCCACCAGGTTGCTTATGCGTATAGAGAACAATATTGGTCCTATCACACTTCCTTTTGGGGCACTCTTAATGACACAACTTCCCTGATGAACATTCATCACCCATGACAACATACTGGGTTCTTTTATTTAAGAAGTCTTTGAGCCACTCACAAATCTGAGAATCTATTCTGTATGCTCAGACCTTCATTAACAGTCTCCTGTGGAGCACTGTATTAAATTCTTTCTCAAAATCTAGGAATATGGGATCATACTGGACTTTACGTATCCATTCTGACATGACTGGAATCTGCTTTTAATGCCAATGGTTTCCTAAACCATATTATTCATGGTAATGTGTTGTGTTTTTTGGCTCTTCCATATTTTTGTCCAACTCCTATACTTTTATCATACTTTTATGACTGTTTGTGTGCAGCTGCTGATTATCACTCTTTTGCTCACTTTAGATTCCAGTTACACAATTTCCACATCACTGATAAATCTCCCATACAAAAATAATGATGATTTGTTATCAGTTGCAAATATTACATTATTTGTGCAACACATCTTTCCATATACCAAAAATATCACACTTTAAATGTTCCTTTGTACATAGGAATTGCTTTGGTAGCTCACTTTTACTTTTGAGTTTACCTGAAGCTTGCTCATCAACCTTACTATCGATCTGCTACACAGATCCTACATCTACAGCTACAGACATACTCTTTTAAACACTGTGAAATGCATGTTGAGGGCACCTCTCATTTTACCAGTTAAGAGGGCTTCCTTCCTGTTCCATTTACATATTTAGTGCAGGAAGAATGATTGCTTCATTGCCTTTGTATGTGCAGTAGTTAGTGACATTCTTGTCTTCATGATCCCTATGGGAGCAATTTATGGGGGATCAGAGTATAATCCTAGATCCACCACTCAGTACAGATTCTTTAAACTTTTTAAATTGCTTTAAACTTTTTAAATTGCTACTAACAGGATAGTTGGTGTCTATCTTCAAATGTACATCATATTATATTCCAATTTTTTTTTCTACCAATGTAGGTAACTTCCTATAATAAAGTATTAAAGCTGCAACAAACATAGTAGCTACATTTAATTGATTTTCTGTGAACTTCATATTTATTTCAGCAGTTAATCATAAATTGATGACACAATATTTAACAAACTGTATCAATCCTAAAATAAAAAATGATGGAAACATGATTTCATGACAGATTCATTGCCTCTAACTACTTCGAGAACTGTATTATTTCTTTGTAAAGAAACACTGAGAGAAATGTTAAATATCAATGAAGAAATTCTGTTTATCAGTTTTTGTTAATGTGTAAATTCATATTTGCTGTAATCCACTTAACTGTGATTTTGTTTCAGCCAAGTTTGCTTTTTTAATTTACAGAAAGATTATATTTACTACATCAAGTCTCCTGGGAGTCAGTTAAATGATGTCAACAACTGGGTGCCAACAAAAATAGATCAAGAAAACTATTGGCCAAATGATCTCTATTTTATGAGCAGTGAGTACCACTTCAAGTAGTATTAATTCAAGATTACCAAATTTACTCAACTTTTCTGGTCCATTAATGATGCGAAGGTAATACATATTATTTTCTAACTACAATACATATCATATTTCCTCACCTGCAGTAATGTTGAACTTTAACTCTGTATAAATTACCAATGCATAAATATGGTAAGGAAAGCTCTGGTAGAATTTGAATAATTTAGGAGTGAAGGAGATAACTCACCTAACAGTGGAAGCATTGAGATGTCAACAGCAACAGCAATAAAAGCTTTTCTAGCCTTCGGATGAATCCTTTGATGAACAACTGAAATTTGACTGTCTATCATCATGCCTGGAATTAGGGACATTCTACCCACAATTCAGCGCAATCCTCCTAAAATGATATTCTGTCACACACTCAACCCACACAACACCCTTGTCCATATCTATGTCACTGCCACTCCCAAATCTTTGCCACAGGATGAAAGACGTAGGTGCAGGATGTGCCCGATTCACCCACCCAAGATATTCTACTCTACTAATGTCAGTGATTAACTTACAGATGAATTAATGTATTAAATATTTGATGTCAAATATGTAAAACCTGATTTAAGAAAAGTTAGTTTCTCACACATCTCAATGTTTATGACATCATATCCTCTAAGCTATATGTCAAATAATAATATAAATTTTGATGATCATTCAGTGGAATATGTGGACACTGTCTGTAAAAAATGTTGCAAATGATGTCAATAATAAAGAAGTAATAAATCAAAATAGCATGCATGATGCTGAAGTTTCACTGCATGAATAGTGAAAATGTTGTAAAGAATCAAGATTCTTCTTTTATTACTTTGTGGTGGGTGTCAATGAGAATTTTTTTAAGGTTTGAAATTATGTGCAATGTTTGTTGGAAACTATGATACTGTTAAGCAGAAATTACAGCTGAACTAGTGAAAAGATTTTTTTTTTATTTTACTGATTACAGTATCGGCGTGTTTTGCAGGTAATTTCCAGTCCTCTTCAAAATCCAGTTTTTATTCAATACTTGCAGATGGAATATACCTGAGGGCCAATAAGTGTGTAACATATGAATCTCCTACTGTATTCCCTGGATGAATGGATTTATGGTGCAGAATTTTAGAGAGTTTCTAAAAAAGTTATGAGATATATACTTAATCTTTTACTGACCTTGTCTGCCACATCTTCTACATCAACATCTGCGTCTACATAGATACCCCACAAGCCACCATATGATGCAGGGCAGGAGCTTCCTTTATCACATCAAAATAAGCAGCTGGTGAACAGAGCACCCTGTTTCTCTTTCTTCATTCACTCTGGAGGAATGAACACTATCACATTTCATTTGGGGGTGTCCTTTAACTAAATATTTTTGAATGATTGTCATACCACTTGCTGTACTGTAATTTTGCAACACATTTAACAGAAATATATTTTGATTTGGTTCAGATATTGAAGAGCACATTCTCTTGGTCTTTGATTTGCAACAGAATTTTGAGAAGCATTATGGACCCTTTCAGTTTGTTTTCCTTTTTTGTTATACACAGTACTTTTATCTTCTTTGCCTTTCTTCTAAAAATTTTTGCTTCATTTCTTTTCCACACAGAAGGATCTGCTTCACCTTTCTTAGCACACTTTATTGTCATTTCATGCCCTTTATTCATAAGTTCTGGCTCCACAGCATTATTCAGAGTGTTAACTTGTTGAGTTTGGCTTTTTCTTTGACTCTCATTATCTAATAACACTTAAATTTCAACAGTGGCAGTAGTTTATAAATTGTCATTTTTTTCTATTTTTCCAGTATCTTGCTTCTTAATTCTTTTTTGGACATATTGGTACCAATATTCATCCTCTGTTTTCTTATGTGAGCCTTCAGATTCCTCTGATGTAATGAGCTCATAATTTTGTGTCCTTTGCCTTTACATATGTCTGCTTGTGTCTGTATATGTGCGGATGGATATGTGTGTGTGTGCGAGTGTATACCTGTCCTTTTTTCCCCTTAAGGTAAGTCTTTCCGCTCCCGGGATTGGAATGACTCCTTACCCTCTCCCTTAAAACCCACATCCTTTCGTCTTTCCCTCACCTTCCCTCTTTCCTGATGAAGCAACCGTGGGTTCCGAAAGCTTGAATTTTGTGTGTGTGTTTGTGTTTGTTTCTGTGTCTAAATAATTATTACACACACCCAACAATTAAAGAAGCATGGTATGTCCTACTGAATTAGAATGTTTCGTACCCATAAGATTTCAATGTTATAAGATATGAGGTTTTGATACTTTGCTACAGAAGAGCTAAGCAAACATGTATTAAGATATGAGGTGTGGCTGTAAAATAATGAGACTATTGCTGTAAAGCATTTTATTTCAAAAACATACACATTGAGTTATTGTCACCCTCAATATATTCTGCTTCTCTTTCCATGCAATGCTCTATGCAGATTTTACATTTATGGAAACAGTGTTGGAAGTCTTTTTCTGTGAGCTCCTTGATGATGTGTGCCACTTTTTCTTTCACTATTTCAATCAATTGAAATCTTCTATATCAAATTTAACATTGGGAATAAATAAGAATCACATGGTGCTAGATCAGGGAAATAAGATGGGTTGTCTAGTATTGGGCTGCTGTACTTTGCTAGAAACATCTTAACAGGCAGTACAGTATGAGCTGGTGCGTTATCTTTATGGAGAACCCATGACTTGTTCTTTCATGATACGGTTTGTTTTTTTTTCTTATTTTTTCATGGAATTGAGCAAGAACCTCAAGGTTGTAATGCTGATTAACAGTTTGATCTTCAGGAACCCAGTGAAGGTAAATAGTTCCATGAATGTCGGGGAGGCGGGGGGGGGGGGGGGAGGGGGGGGGGAACAGTCATCATCACTTTGAATCTCGATTTGCGGATTTGCTCATTTGAATTTCTTTCATGCTCATTGAAGTTGGACCCTTCCAATGCATGGATAGGGATTTAGTTTCTGGATCATAAGTGAAGAACAAAGATTCATCACATATTATCACACTTTCCAAGAAACTATGATCATTTTCAAGGTATTCAAAGTTTGCAAACATTTTCACAAGCTTGTTTTCGTTCACTCATAAGGCTTTTCAGCACCAGTCTAGCCATGCCTTGTATGGGGCTTTCAACACTGTAGGAAAAGACAGGTTGCTACTTTACCATAAAGAAGACACATCAAGTTGAAGACAGTCACATTTAAGAGACACTTACATATAGCTTTTGGCCACAGCCTTCATCTGTAAAAGAGACACACACACCATTCACAAGTATAAGTAAGCAGACCTCATGCACACACAACCGCCAACTTCAGTATCTCGGGACAGCCTGATAGGTAGCAATCTGTCTTTTCCTACATTCTTGATATTCCTACCTGGAGTTTTCATTGTTGCATGGGACTTTTCACCCTATGTGGGACACATTTTCTAAACTGTAGAAACAAGTAAGTAAAATCTGACAATTTTTGAATTATGAGCTATTGCTATCTTAATGATGAGATGGTTGTAGCATTTTGATTTTTGTCCATTATTTCTAGGGCTTTCTGTAGAAAATCATAGATGGCACTAGTTGTAGATTTATTTTTTTTGAAAACATTCTGGGTACTAGTGAGGATTTTGTTTTAGTCAAAAAACTTTATTAACATGTTATAGATTACTATTCCACTACCTGTGGTCAGTGGTGAAAACAATATCTAGAAACATAAGACACAAAGAGAAAATTTATTTCAGAATGTCGATTTACTCGACTTCGTCTCTGTTTCTTCCAAATATGAATCAACTGACATAGCACCCTCCAATATTTCTTGGTGAAAATGAAACAAATAAATGTAAGATCTACAAATAATAGGAAAATTTATCCTAATATTAAACATTTTAGCCTATTATATCTACACTGTGTTCTTTTCAATGTACTACAGGTTCTATAGCGGGTCGTGAGGGAATAATTTGGACATCAGGTTTTCTTGTACCCACCAAAACGAAAGGTTGTTTGAACATCTACTTCACTGATCAAGAGCCATTTGATGGACCATATAATATTGCTTCATTAGATGTAAGTTGAATGTACTATTATTATTATCAAAATATTACAAACATTGGCTGAAGTGACACAAATGTTTAGTGTACTTATTACTTGGTACTAATTGTAACTAATGTATAGAAATTCTGTTTAAAGTAAAAGGTGAACAGTTGACAGCGTGAAGTTAAATTTCACTATTAAAGAAGTATTTATATACTAGTAATAACTTCAAGTTACTGAATTATGTTAAAGATTAGCAGAACAAGTTATTTATATTATACAAATGTAATGTTTGAGTAGTAGGTGCTGCATACATAATTTCTTTGTTTTAATAGGATCAAGACTATTCTTACCATCGAATAATTTGGAGAGATGTTAATGGTGATGGCCTTTCAGATGCTGTGACTGCTCGTTTCCACACTGGACTCTTAGGTATGCTTCAGTTTCCTTTGAAACATTGGCATTTGTTTCAATAGTATAAATTATAATATTACTTTAGTACTGATGGCTGGTACTTACTTTCAGGAAGCAAAATGTATGGTACTGCCAATAGGCACACTACTAGTTTTCAGAACTAATTATTCCATTTTCAGGGAGGACTAAGGGGTGTGTTGAGTTAAAAAAAAAAAAAAAATTATGCCTCTTGGACCCGAATATGAGAGACGCTCACCTGTACTGAGGAAGAGTGTACATAAATATCTTTAGTACCCAAAACTACTTAGTGCTTCCATTGTACCTTTATATGCGCTACTTAATACACTTTGCTTCCTGGAGATAGGTAATGACCAGCAATTCTGTCTCATAGTTTATTAGTTTTATCTGTCAAGTTTTCCTTTGTTAATATTACTAGAGCTTCTGATTATAATTATAATCATTTATTGTTTTTCAATTTACCACAATTATGTTCAATGACAATGCTTCAGGCAGTGTAACAAAACAGTTCCTGTGGCTTGAGAATCCAGGTAACAGTCAGTTGGAAGGATGGACTCAGCATATGATAAACGAAGATGGAGCTGATATACATTTTCAGATTGAGCAATTGCCAGTTGGTGGAACAGCCTATGATGTCCAGCTCAATGGTGAATTCTGGAATGAAAAGGTCACAATATACTATGGAAATGACAATGCAAATTTCTGGCAAAACCCTTCTGTGGTTAGTATAGGATCTCTTTATGCTCACATTTAATGGTAGTTTACTTGTACAAAACATAAGTTTACTTACTCATGACCTGTATATTAGACTAAATATTTGTAATGTAAATGGATAGATAAAAAATCTACTCACCGAGCGATGGCAGGAGAATACACACACAAAAAGATTTAATATTTACAAGTTTCGGAGCCAGTGGCTCCCTCTTGTGGCAGAACAGTTAAAGGGGAAGGAAGGGGGGTGAAGAAGGACTGGAGAGATTTAGGAAAAGGGGTAAAGTTCAGAAAAGTCACCAGAACCCTGGGTTGGGGAGTCTTACTGGATAGGATGAGAAGGAAAGACTAATTACTTTCTCTGTCTTGCAATGGAAATTACAAATTGTATCATAAGATGACCAGAATCTTATATTGATGTTGTTGAATGTGTGGAAGTGTGAAAATTTGTTTTCATAAAATGCACGTCACTCCTCCACTGGAACTAGGGTAAAATGTGAATCACCCAAAAGCTTACTAAGTCAACTTTGTGGACAAAATGATATCTAACATTGGCTTCTCCATTTTCTCATCAGTCTTCGGTACAGATCCTGCCTCTCACCATCTCTCTTTCATATGTGGAAGCTAGCCACTATCATGATACCCAAATGAAAGAGCTGCCATGTCTCCTAGAAGCGTGTCTTTCCAATACTGTATTTATTTATTTATTTATTTCTTGTTCCGTAGATCCAGTTAGTGAGTCAATCACAAGGATATGGAACGTGTCAAATTGTACAGGTTTCAATTTAAACTTACAATAAATACAAGGGCAATTCAATGGCAAATTGTACATAGTTTAAGTAAGACATACTATAAATACAGTAACAGATACAATGTCAGCTAGATAACATAACAACCATTTGACAGAAAAAGGAGTTTCAAATAAAGGTTAAAGATAAGAGCACAAAGTTAAATCAGATATTAGGCCTACAAGAGTAAGTACATGTACAGCCAATCTGTTGTTACAAAAAGTGTGCTAATGCCCAAATGCACAATAAAATCAATTGAACTACTTCTAGACGCAATAAGTTTAGCGATGGTATACATTTTCTTTCAGGTATTCATCCACAGTATAATAAGATTTCTCTGTCAGGTAATCTTTGAGAACTTGTTTAAATTTTGGCAGTTCTGTATGAACACATTTGATATGTAGTGGTAGAGCATTGAACAACTTAATGCTGGAGTAGTAAACTCCTTTTTGTACCAGAGTGAGACGTTTCATTTCTAAATGTAGATTGTTTTTGTTTCTGGTGTTATAACCATGGAATTTACTGTTGTCTTGGTAGATGGAATAATTTTTGCACACAATGGTCAGCAAGGAAAAAATATACTGTGAGGCAGTTGTTAGGATACCTATCTTCTGAAACAAGTGCCTGCAAGGGTGTCTTTGATGGACCCCACACATTATTCTGATTGCTTTTTTTTGGATGGTGAAAACTTTTTTTGCAAGTGGTTGGTTCCCCCAGAATATGATAGCATATGACATCAATGAGTGGAAGTAGCCAAAGTAGGCAACTTTAATAGTGTCAACTTCAGCCACTGAAGAAATTACCCGTAATGCAAATGTTGCCGAGCTAAGTTTTTTACATAGATGAAGAATGTGAACTGACCAATTACATTTACTGTCTATGTAAGCACCCAGGAATTTTGTGTCTTCAACTTTCTGTATTGGTTGATCTCTACATTTTATGTCAATTTCATCGGGATTACTTTGTGATGTATGGAACCTCATATAATGAGTTTTATCTGCATTGAGTGAGAGACCATTTGAGGAGAACCGATTTAAGATGTCATTAAAAACAGTATTTGTAGTTTTTTCAAGATCATGATCAATCAAATCGTCAATTAGAATTGTGGTATCATTGTCAAACAGGGTAAATTTGCTGTTTGTCTCAAAACAAAGAGAAAGATCATTAATAGAGATGAGGAAAAGCAGTGGGCCCAAAACGGAGCCTTGAGGCACACCACACGTTATCGTGCCCCATTCAGACGAGGCAGGTTCTCCAGAAGAGCCATTTAGCATTACAGTCTGCATCCGATCCTGTAGATATGATTGTAGCCACAAGCCAACAGTACCACCTAAACCATAGTATTATGCCTTTTTCCAAAGAATTTGGTGGTTTACACAGTCAAAGGCTTTCGTAAGATCACAAAAAATACCCACTGGAGACATTTTTTTGTTAACGGCTTCCAAAACTTGGTTGCTGAAAGAGAATATTGCCTGTTCAGTACAAAGACCGGCACTAAAACCAAACTGATTTTTGCTTAAGATACTGTGGAAGTTGAGATGGTCTACAATCCTCCTGTGCATGAGTTTTTCTAGAATTTTCGAGAAGGTAGTTAATAGGGATATTGGGCGATAGTTTGTAACAATACTTTTATCCCCTTTTTTAAAGAGAGGAATCACTACAGCCAACTTAAGTCTGTCAGGGACAATCCCATCTTGTAGGGATGCATTGTATATGTTGCATAAGATGGGACTAACAAATTTATAACAGTGTTTCAGTATTTTACTAGAAATATTGTCCACACCAGCAGAATTTTTATTTTTTAATGATCTAATTACTCTTATGACTTCGCTTACAGTAACTGGAGATAAGGATAACTGTTTCTCTTCTGCCTCATGCCCATTCTCCAATATATTTGTTCCTCCATCCACTCAAATTGAGAACAGTACTCATTCCAGCCAAACTGCAGCAACAGAACAAAGAGAAGAGAGGCCTGCTGAGAACTTAAGTTTACGATATGAGCAGTGGTCTCTAACTATTTATATCTTCCTTCTTTGTGAATTTGCTGTATTTTCCGTGTGTGGTGAGTGGTTATCTGTTCTCAAAAGCTATCAGTAACTATTTTGTAGTTTCTTAATAAGAAACTGGAAATACTATGGCTAAAACATTTGAATGCTGGGTGTGCAATACAACCCAAGGTGACGTTTTCTCAATGCTATGTGCACCTCCCAGGTGTTCCAGCAGTCAATGACTGCATCTACTGCAAAATACTGCAAGAGCACTTTGCAGATCTCCTGAATTGGTGTGCATATGTTAGATATATTTGCACAAATACCTGAATCATAGTTACTCTGTTACTTATTTTAACAATAAAATTTGCAAGGCTTCTAATGTATATGATATAACTGTTTGTTGCAGTTACAAGAAGTGGTTGTAGATGATACAATCGGTCAACCTTTTGATTTATATTACTGGGATATTAACCTTGATGGTGTAAAAGAAATAATTGTTACTGCGTATAATGGCAGCTATGGAAATGTTTTTGCTTATACAGTACCAGAAGACTTCAGGTGAGTTAATAATAATTACTCTGGTGGTACTCAGCATTATGAGCACTACACATTAAGTACCAGGAGGTTATGATTAAACTGCAGCTACTCATGTAGGCACAGCGTTTGCTGCAATTATCATATGGCATTGAAACTTTGTAGATATCATATGTTTTAATATGAAACTGATTACAACAGGAAAATATTAGTTCCAATTTTGGCCACCAGGTGCATATCTATCTCTCTACACTATTTGAATTAATAGAGGGAAACATTCCACGTGGGAAAAATATATCTAAAAACAAAGATGATGTGACTTACCAAACGAAAGTGCTGGCACGTCGATAGACACACAAACACAAACATACACACAAAATTCAAGCTTTCGCAACAAACTGTTGCCTCATCAGGAAAGAGGAAAGGAGAGGGAAAGACGAAAGGATGTGGGTTTTAAGGGAGAAGGTAAGGAGTCATTCCAATCCCGGGAGCAGACAGACTTACCTTAGGGGGAAAAAAGGACGGGTATACACTCGCACACACACACATATCCAACAGTACAGAAAGTTTTGTGGTCTATTTTACACTGATACTTTTACAAGATCCAGACAGTGTAGCAATTGAAACCTCATGATCCATGGCAGTGTTCTGAATTTGCTCTTTGGTTTCTGGCATGGACTGATGTTGAAGACGTGTAGCTGGGCAATATTTTGTGGAGTGATGAGGCACATTTTACACTACAGGATGCAGTGAATACACAGAACTGTCAGATTTGTGGTTAAGCTGCATGTTGTGTATGAAGAGCCATTGCACTCACCATATGTGACTGTGGTATGGATTGATAAACACCTTTATTCTCAGTCCATTCTTCTTTGAAGAGAATACACCCAGAGGTCCTATGAGGTATATTGTGACATCTGCACATTATCAAGACCTCCTTGTACAGCATGTGTTTTCTGCTTTGGAAGAGAGGAGCTGTATAGAAACCACTGTTTTCATGCAATATGGGGCACCACCTCATGTCAAATGCCCATTGAAAGATCTGCTTACTGTAACCTTCCATGAATATGTTAACTCCAGAGGTTTTCCTACAAGATCACCTCATCTAAATCCATGTGCCTTTTGGCCCTGTAGATATCTAAAAGAACACATTTACGAGGAATGTGTTCAGTCTGTACCTCAAGTGTAGGCCAATATGCAGGAACATGTTGCTCAGGTCCCACCAGAACTGTTGCGAGCAACTGTTGATCATGTCATTATATGGATGCAGCATCTTGTCAATGGCTTCAGTACTCATACTGAACAAATTGTATAGTGGCATTAGTAATAAAATCAGCATTACGCAATTCTCATTTGTTACCTTTTCTGCCCACATCCAACTCCTAATCCATTACATGTGGGAACACTTCAGTATGTCTTTCTTGCATTCACAGCACCAGATTTGAATTTGGTGACCAAAATTGGTCCCACATTAATGCGTTAGAATATCTACCAAATTTCATTGGCATGTGATAATTGCAGCTAACACTGGCTCTCTGTGAGTAGCAGCACTTTAATTATAACCACCCAGTAGTATAGTAAAAAAAAAAAAAAAAAAAAAAAAACTGGTGTGCATGTCTTACACCCTGTCTTTGCTATGGTTCTTTTTTTTAATAAATATGCATAGGCATAAATGGTCATTTCATTTTACTCCACACCCCAGTAGGCATGACCCAGGCAGATGACAAACTGTACTAGCATTCTTCATTTTCATCTGTCTTATTCTGTAGCTCGAGAAAACCATAAAATTATGATACAATATTACTGCCCAACACTTACATCTACACCTGCTTCCATGCTCTGCAAATTACTGGGATGTGCATGGCTGAGGATATGTCCAACTGTATCAGCTGTCAGGGCTTTTTCCCATTACATTCATCTATGGGGCACTGGAAAACTGATTCTTTACACGCCTGTGAGCATGCTGCAGTTAATCTAACCTTGTCCTCATGATCCCTATGGGAACAATATATGGAGGGTGGGGGGATTAGTAGATTCCTAGAGCCATCATTTAAAGTTGGCCCTTGAAACTTTTTTGGCAGACTTTCTCTGGATAGTTTCCATCTTCCCTCAAAGAGGCTGCCTTTTCAGATCTTTCAACATCTCTGTGACACTCTCCTATGGGTCAAACAAAACTGCAACCATTCATGCTGACCTCTGTAAATGTTCAGTATCCCCTATTAGTCCTATTTGGTACGGGTCCCACATGTGAGCAACATTCTAGAACTGGTCACATAAGTGATTTGCAAGTAATCTCCTTTGTAGACTGATTGCACTTCCCCTGTACTCTACCAATAAACTGAAGTCTACCACCTGCTTCACTTATGACTGAGCTGATGTGATTGTCCCATTTCATGTCCCTGTTAAATGTTACACTCAGGTATTTGTATGAGTCTATCGATTCCAGCTGTGACTCACCAATATTATTTTCATATCCCTCCATTTATCCACAACTTTGCGCACCACCTCTGTAACAACTGACATGCTTGCTCTCAAATAACAACTTCAATCTCACTAAGTTAAAAAAAATCCCTCCTTGACCTTGCACTGGCCTTTATATATATAGACAAATGACAGCTGGTATCTACTTCAGTTTAGCTGCAATGTGAATTTATCTTGATTTACAATGATTCCATTAGCATACCTCAGCTTCAGACAGTCAGATTAGATTAGATTAGATTAGATTAATACTTGTTCCATAGATCATGAATACGACACTTTGTAATGATGTGGAACGTGTCAGGTTAATAAAAGATGTCTGTACAAGATATTACATTACACAAAATATTGCATGACACTAATGTTTAAGTTGTTGTTGTTTTTTTTAAATTTATATCTAAAAATTCAGCCAACTATCTTTAGTTCACAAGAAGTTGTTAAAAACTTAAGAAAATCTTCAATAAGTTACTAATACAATGGCAAAAGTTGCTTTGTTGTAATATTATTTTTGTGGTGTAAATATTACAGAGAATTAATGTGTTCCTTTTGTGACTGAGCATTCAGACTTTTACTGTATAAGGAACAAATCATACATGATGCTACCAAACAGGTCTCATTCAGCTGTGGATCAGAAAAAGTGGCTATGAAATTATAAATTTTTGAATATCTCATTCACTGGATCTTTTAATAGAGTGCTTTGCACTACAAAAATATTATAAAGCACCCACGTAGTTGCTGGTATATGTTCCTCATAAGAAAAATACTAAACACTGTAATTTGCAGTCCATCATACAGTAGCATGTTAAGAGGTACAAAAATCTATCTATGTAACTATTAACTGATTTATTGCTTTCTTAAACTAATATGGTGAGGATCACAAGTATATGCCAGAAGCAGGTTTTGGGAGTAGGTAGCAATGAAGTAACAGTGAACAACAGAATCACTTTCATCATAGCTTACTATAAGGGGCGACAACAAAATTTCCATTTGAAGGCCATACAGTCCACACCTTCTATGGCAACAGGCAAAATCATCATGAGCTTTGACACAATGAGCCCACTGATGCACCAGGTTGAAGATAGCTGTTTGGTAAAACACTATGTCCTGCTGCATAAAGATGTCCATAGCTACTTGCTGGACATGCTTATCTGACAGGAATCATCGACCATTGAAGGCCATATTTAAGGAACTGAAGGCATGCTAATCACGTGGGACAGATCAAGACTATAGGATGGGTCCTAGAGTGTCTCCCACTTTATGTGACATGACTTCTGCTTTATGACATTTGGGATTTGGGAACATGCATTATCATGAAGCAGCAGCATCCGGCACAGAACTGTACATACCATTCCACTGTCGTGCTTTTCGACAGACATGCTCCTCCACAAAAATTCTTCATTCTCCAATGGATGTCTACCAATGTTGTCCTTTAGCAGCCAAGAAAAGAACAACAGCACATTGGTCCCATTTGAATGCATTAGGTAATAATGTTGCCAAAGTTCACATTTCTGTATCTACTACACATGCACTGGAAAGACATGAATGCCACACTAATCCCCTGCTACATCACAACAATGCCCTCAAATGGAAACTTTTCAATTGTTCTTTATAAACTCACTTTGAAAACTAACAACAGTCATGTAATTCTTATGGAAAAAAGAAATTATAACACCTCTGTGGTTTTATCCTTATAGGAACCAGTTTTCTAAGAAGCTTCCAAACCAGAAATTGGAGATCTCTATATTTTTCTGCAATCACTGTATTCAGTTAATGTTGTTGATGACAAAACTCAAGTGACAAAATTCAATACTGCTAGCATGCCAGAAATATTCAGTACAGGACCAGGCAGGTGGTTCAAGTAACACAGCATTTGTTAGCATTTTGAAGATGTTGCAGTCAGTGCAGGTGTCCACATTAGGTGATAACAAGCCAGTGCTCAAACCAATACGTAGAAAACTCTTCTAGAAGTGAAAGAGTTGCTAATTGATGGTACTGTTTTTGTTAGCAAGTATTAAACATTCCCCATCAGGCTAAAATATTTAAATATAAACATGCTATAGTGACACCCATTCACAAAAGTGAAGACAAATGATGTGTAGTTACTGGTACTGATAAGCCTCTCTCTCCAGCTAGTTTTTCATAAAATTGTTGGGGACATTATGATCCTTCTATCTTTATATCTGAAAGTTTATAAGTTTTTGGAGTTCCAATCAATTTGTCATTTTCTGTTTCATGAAATTTTGACAACTTCACTAGTTGTTGAATGCTGACTTCATTGTTCACTCTTTTGACTCCTACCAAACTGCAAAGTACACATTGGTCACTACCAGTTGACTGCTTCCTGATGTTGATAACTAATGAAACAGTCAATAAAAATTCAAATCTAAGAAAAAGCTTTGCAGAAGCATAAAAAAAGTTTAATTGATGAAAATGTTACAAGAGAGACCATAAGAATGATTAGACAAATATGTAAAGAACATAAGTATTACATGAGACTAATATAGCCACCCCAGACTAATATAGCCAACATTGTGATGCAGGTGCCAAATTTCTGGGACAGTGGAATACGGAAAACAATTGAGATTAGAATGGTGGATAATACAATCAATAGGGACAGAGGTTTTAAATTAAGTAAAGTGTGGGGTCTAACACTCAGTTAACTTAAATCGCATCAGCAAACATCTCAATGCTCTCCTTTGCTCATAGATAAGAAGCTTTTTAGTGAAGGGTTTTGTGTGACAGGTTGTAGTCCAAAGAGCAAGCCCCAAAATCTCTCCTCAACACCTGGTGAAGACAACAAGGAAAATTGTTGAAATATTGTGAAAGAGCCAATGTCAGCTTGACTGTAACTTCTCCCCCACACAGTTTGTGGTGCTTTGCAGAGTACAGATTAGATTAGATTAGATTTACTTTCATTAGATACAGAAGTAGGTGCAAACACAAAATCTCTTACACCAATTGGGGACATGCACTTCACTGTGATTTGCAGTGTATGTATCTAAACCTAATAAGATTACTGACAGTATTACATACAATGATATGATGACTTAATTGTAGTTCGGATTTTGTATAGGGTGCTCTACAGAAAGGACACTAGTATAATGTGCACTGGGAAAGTATGTTATTTTCATATATCACCTAACATGTTAGAGATGACAGAAAAATACAGAAAATATTATTCCTAGAAGATGCAGTTAACTAGCCGTCTACACAAACAAATAACAAACTTTACAAATACCTAATTACTATTATCTCAATAACAGACATAGGTCTAACACCAATCCCAGAATGGAGAAATATTATATACTAGACCTAAATACTCAAAGCTTCAATCTTGAGCTATAACATGCCTTGATTTTCTTATCTACAGATGCACCTATATCTACATATATACTCCACAAACCAACTTGTGGTGTGTCACTTGTCCCCTTAATTGTTTGTCAGGAATGGCCTGCAAGAGGAATAATAAAATGGAAATTCCATGTGGCTAGGGCCTCCCATCGGCTAGACCATTTGCCTGGTGCAAGTCTTTCGAGTTAACGCCACTTCAGTGACTCACATGTTGATGGGGATGAAATGATGATGATAAGAACAACACAACACCAAGTCCCTGAGTGGAGAAAATCTCTAACCCAGCTGGGAATCAAACCCAGGCCATTAGGTATGACATCCCGTTGCGCTGACCACTAAGCTACCATGGGTGGACAGAGGAATAATAGCTGATGTGAACTCAATCTCTCTAAACTCTTTCAGTCACAAAAAATAAACATATAGAGGTAATTGTCAAGTGATAGTACAAACATTTTGATCTAGAACCACAACTTGACACAACAAGGTGCAATTAAAATCATGACTAAATTTCCAAGGCATCTTAATTGATGAGCAATTCATGTTGTATGAACATGCTGATCAGCCAATGAAAATTGTAGTATTATCATACTTCGAGCTATAAAGGTTTCCTTGCTGTATCAAATGGCAAGTAAACCTGTGATAAATATTAAGTTTCTCTCTGTCTCTCTCATTTTTACGCACAAAATATTTTTCATGTATGCTTTTCTTTTTATGGCACATTACTTACCTATGTTAAGGTCTGCTTCTTTACTATGTAAAGTTTCATCATTTCTCAGAACAGGAACATTTGAGAGACACACACTTGCTGAAGGATTTGAGGCTAATTTCATTCTGGGAGGTCAGTCTATGACACCTGGTGCTGCGCACTTGTTTTACATCTCTGACGAACATGAGCAGTCAGGGTAAGTGTGATTATTATTTTTATTAGTTTTGTATTATTTCATCATTTACATCTCTGGTCAAAAAACGTTTGCTCATTTCATGGCACCCAGACCAAAAAAACATTTTCTCACTGACCATATTTGCTCTCCATAGACAGACTAGTAATCAGAAAATTTTAGCATTTTACATTTCTCTATTTTCATTTTATGTCATTTTAAGATTTGGTAGTTTTGACATTTTTAACACTGTGATGAGACAAAATGACGCTTTCTAACATCTGAAAAATAAATTACAATAGTTTAATTTATCATCCATTGCATGTAAAATTTGGTGGTCATATACTCTGAAGTATAGGGTTTGTAAACAAAATTATCTAGTACCTTTTATGTGAACTCATCAAGGAAAGAAAAGAGTAAATACTTATATTATTGTGTTTTATCTTGTAATAAACTTGGTTTAGCATTATAGTGGATATCACTTAAAGACAGTATGATAGTATGCAAAATATTTTTTTCAAAAATTCTCCTCAAAATGTGAGCTGTTACTCAGTAAAATGAGTTAGTATGGTTTTTCACTCCTTTGTATTTACTGCTATATAAGAAATTTTAGGACAGTTGTTTATTATGGTGTCTCTCAAAATCTATTATTGTTCCAATATTTGTGAAGACAGTTTCTTATAATTTTATATTTTCAATTTTATTATTCATTTTAATAAATAATATTTTGTTTAAAACCTAAGGAATAAGTAGCAATATAAATTATATAGTCACAAAAAAAACAACAAATATTTGTATGTTGGTATCCATGTTTTCTGGTGTACAAAATCTTTAATATTTCTTACATGGAAGTGTTCACTTTTGAAATTATGTGCACTTAATGAGGACTGTAAAAAGGAATATGCAAAAGTTAAAATTCAAAAACTGGCAGAAAATGTAAAAAGTTGCATTAGATGTTGAAGTGCAGAAAATGATACAGCATTAGTAAATACTGGAGGTGTTGAAATAGACTTACTGCTCGATATCATAAGGAACAATATACACCAATATACAGAGAATAAAAAAATTCACCTGCTGACTGGCTCTGCATCACTGAACTGTTCCTGATAATAAATTCAGAGTGCTTTTGAAATTTCTGATTATACAGTGCACTGAATCTTTTTAGCGAATAGAGTTTCTTGGCAGAACCTAGCCTGACAAGAGGAATGAAGCTGAAACCTGAAGTAAATGATTTAGTAATGAATTTTTGTGAAAATGATAAACTGTTTAGAGTTTCACCAGGTGAGGAGGATTTGGTACACAGAGGGAGAAAATTTTGGAAGAAAACAGTTGATTTGATGAAATTTACACTAAATACGCAGTCCACAAAAAAATGAAGCACCCAGAAGATGTGGTAGGATGTCAATGTAAATTTGTACATGTACACACCATTGGCAGGAATGTAAATGATTCGAATTGCAGCTCTCTGTGAGAAGTATAACAGCCACCAGAGTGCATTAATGTTGTTCATGTTTAGTGCTGTTACCTGGACTGATAGGGCATACTTATGGAAGACTGTGTTATGATCACCTGGCACAGTTTGAGGGGCACAGTGGGTCTCAATTTAGCCAGTTGACTGAATCATGCATTGTCTAGATTTATGGGGCATTTGGATATGTTGGCGAAGATGGGAACGTGAGGTCAGGCATATTTGCTGTCAAGGTTCCAGTAGACCACATCTAACCACCACAAGGGAGGACTGCTGTACTCTGCACCAAGCACATTGTAACTGCTTTACACCTGTGCCTGCCATCCAACAACAGCCAGTGGACTCCCTGCAATATTCTATGTCATCCTGAACCATTAGTCAGAGACTCAGCCAGACTAGGAAATTAATATTGCATTCATAGGCTTCCATTTGCACCACAACACAAACAACTGCACATTGTGTTCAGTGATGAATCACTGTTCTGCACCATCCCAGATGACCATCATCGGCAAGTATGGTAGCTACCTGGGAATACATCCCATTCTTACAGTGTTTTGGAGAGGCAAAGAGATGTTGCTTCTGGGATCATTGTGTGGAGCACCATTTGCGTATGACTTCAGGTAATGGCTGGTAGTGATTGAGGAAACTTTGAGAGCACAGCAGTACATAATGGACATCCTGTGTCCTCATGTGTTACCTCTCATGCAACAATATCATGGTGCCATTTTTTTGACAGGACAGTGCTAGTCCACACATGGCACCTGTCTTCATGGATTGTCTGTTTGATGTTGAGGTACTCAAGTGGCAAGCAAGATCTCTAGATCTGTCTCTGATAGAACATGTGTGGAACCAGCTCTGATGTCAACGCCTTTCCAGAACTGATATCCAGGTTATCAAGGACCAGTTGCAACAGTTGTGGACAATCTTGCCTCAGAAGAGGACACAATGGTTTTATCACACTCTTCCCAATTGAATCGGTTCATACATTCAGGGCACTGGGGATGCAACATCATACTGATAAGTGCTGTCGTACTGACATGTTCTCTGTAAATCTGATTTGATTTTATAATCACTGAAATGGCATCTGTACCCTCTCAACCCATGAAGTTTTATTGCATATCCTCCTCTCCTTCTGCATTCTTCACTTTTATGCCTGACACTTTTTATGCCCCAAATCATGTATTTTATCACATGGTAATGAAATGAAATGACCATATGACACCGGTGGCCAGGAGTCCCCCCACAGGGGGAAGTTTGGCTGCTGAGTTGGATGTCTTTTCAGTTGATTCCACATTGGGCAACTTGTGTGTCACAGCGATGTACTCTGGTTAGGGAAAAGTGTTGCCATTTTAAATTACTTTAACTTTATCAGTGTGGTTAAGAAAGTAAATAAATTAGAAGTTATGTTACCATCATCATTCTTTTTTTTAAACTGCTGTTGGTTAAGCCAGTTTGTTTTATAAGTTTAATTATTTAAAATTTCAGTTTTGTCGTAAGTATTTGGACCAGAATGAATGACATTGCCTGTCGCCATTTGTTCCTTAGTTTTTAAACAAGTATTATTTATTAAAATGGATAATAACATTGAAAGCAATGAAATTTTTTTAAAAAATATTAAAATATGCAAAAAATGACAGATTGTGTAAGATGAACAATAAAAAATTGATCTAAAAATTCCAGTGTAGCAGGAAATATACTTTCAAGGAGTGAAAACCTAACTAAATTTTATTTTTCCACATGATAGCTCTTGATTTGAGGTTTATTTTGGGGAAAAGAAGGGGGATTACTGCACTGTCTTTATGTGATATGCAATGCAATGCTGAACCAAGTTTTTCAGAAAGTAAAAGACAAAAATATAAGTATACAAATTTACCTGCCTTGGTCAATTGACTTCAAGGTATTTGGTAATTATGTTTACAATCCTTAGAGTACATGAACACTAGCACAGAATAGATGATAAATGTAAAGATTGTAATTTATTTTCAAGTGTTATTAAGTGTAATTTTGCGTCATTGTGGTGTCAAACATGTCACAACTTCGAAGCTTTAAAATGTCATAAATGAAAATGGAGAGATAAGATGCTAAAATTTGGTATGGTTACTTATTTCTAAGGAGAGCAAATAAGACAAATTTCATCCAATTCTGAGATAGTGGGTGAGATGGCTTGGTTGACTTGACATAGAATGTACCTTTTGTGGTTATCACTGTGTGTCTGTTTCCTGTCACTTAAAAAATGAAAATTATTCTTTTTCTATATTTGATTATTCTTGCATTTTTGGCTACAGGTTGTAATCTTGTCCTTCCACTCATCACCATTAAATTTTTGTCTCTTCATTACTTTAATAAGCTTCCACAGGTGTACTATGTACAAAAAACTATTCACACTTATTTTGATTTTCTCATTGTTGACTACAGTCACATGTAAGGGTAGATTCTTGAGACTGTAATTTTTTTTTAACTTAGTGGGTTTCAGTTGCTCTGATAACTGATGAAGTAAACTCTGTTTCTATGGTTTTTTTATTTTATTTGACCTATTCTTCTATGTCACACTGTCTTTACAGTTTCCACTTCAATAAAAACTATAATTACATTGTTAGTGCTAAAATTAAAAACATGTCCCATTCCATCAGAGGCATGCACACTACCATTTACATTCTGCGGTACTAACAATATTCTAAAGAGTTTACAAAACAACAGAGTTTACAGACTTTCTTGAGAAAAGAAGAATCTTCACCAAGTTATATCATTATTTTGTTAATGAAACCAGAAATAAATTTAAAAATTAGTGTTAGATTGTGCAATTAATATAATGAATTTTAAGTATGCCAGATATTTTGTAATTTCAAATATTTCTAAAGGATAAGTAATTTTAGCTGTATTGATTGTAACAAATTAATTTCTTTTTATACATTTTAGCCTTAAATATAAAACCTTGTATTATATATATATATATATATATATATATATATATATATATATATATATATATATATATATATATATATATATATATATATATATATATATATATATATATGGTTATAATAGAGGGAAACATTCCACGTAGGAAATATATATCTAAAAACAAATATGATGTGACTTACCAAATGAAAGTGCTGGCAGGTCGACAGACACACAAACAAACACAAACATATACACAAAATTCAAGCTTTCGCAACAAACTGTTGCCTCATCAGGAAAGAGGGAAGGAGAGGGAAAAGACAAAAGGATGTGGGTTTTAAGGGAGAGGGTAAGGAGTCATTCCAATCCCGGGAGCGGAAAGACTTACCTTAGGGGGAAAAAAAGGACGGGTATACACTCGTGCACACACACACATATCCATCCACACATAGACAGACACAAGCAGACATATTTAAAGACTGGTTTGATGCAGCTCTCCATGCTACTCTATCCTGTGCAAGCTTCTTCATCTCCCAGTACCTACTGCAACCTACATCCTTCTGAATCTGCTTAGTGTATTCATCTCTTGGTCTCCCTCTATGATTTTTACCTTCCACGCTGCCCTCCAATGCTAAATTTGTGATCCCTTGATGCCACAAAACATGTCCTACCAACCGATCCCTTTTTCTAGTCAAGTTGTGCCAAAAACTCCTCTTCTCCCCAATACTATTCAATACCTCCTCATTAGTTACGTGATCTACCCACCTTATCTTCACCATTCTTCTGTAGCACCACATTTCGAAAGCTTCTATTCTCTTCTTGTCCAAACTGGTTATCGTCCATGTTTCACTTCCATACATGGCTACACTGCATACAAATACTTTCAGAAACGCGTTCCTGACACTTAAATCTATACTCGATGTTAACAAATTTCTCTTCTTCAGAAACGATTTCCTTGCCATTGCCAGTCTACATTTTATATCCTCTCTACTTCGACCATCATCAGTTATTTTACTCCCTAAATAGCAAAACTCCTTTACTACTTTAAGTGTCTCATTTCCTAATCTAATCCCCTCAGCATCACCCGATTTGATTTGACTACATTCCATTATCCTCATTTTGCTTTTGTTGATGTTCATCTTATATCCTCCTTTCAAGACACTGTCCATTCCATTCAACTGCTCTTCCAAGTCCTTTGCTGTCTCTGACAGAATTACAATGTCATCGGCGAACCTCAAAGTTTTTACTTCTTCTCCATGAATTTTAATACCTACTCCGAATTTTTCTTTTGTTTCCTTTACTGCTTGCTCAATATACAGATTGAATAACATCGGGGAGAGACTACAACCCTGTCTCACTCCTTTCCCAACCACTGCTTCCCTTTCATGCCCCTCAACTCTTATAACTGCCATCTGGTTTCTGTACAAATTGTAAATAGCCTTTCGCTCCCTGTATTTTACCCCTGTCAACTTCAGAATTTGAAAGAGAGTATTCCAGTTAACGTTGTCAAAAGCTTTCTCTAAGTCTACAAATGCTACAAACGTAGGTTTGTCTTTTCTTAATCTTTCTTCTAAGATAAGTCGTAAGGTTAGTATTGCCTCACGTGTTCCAGTGTTTCTACGGAATCCAAACTGATCTTCCCCGAGGTCCGCTTCTACCAGTTTTTCCATTCGTCTGTAAAGAATTTGCGTTAGTATTTTGCAGCTATGACTTATTAAACTGATAGTTCGGTAATTTTCACATACGTCAACACCTGCTTTCTTTGGGATTGGAATTATTATATTCTTCTTGAAGTCTGTGGTTATTTCGCCTGTCTCATACATCTTTCTCACCAGATGGTAGAGTTTTGTGAGGACTGGCTCTCCCAAGGCTGTCAGTAGTTCCAATGGAATGTTGTCTACTCCGGGGGCTTGTTTTGACTCAGGTCTTTCAGTGCTCTGTCAAACTCTTCACGCAGTATCATATCTCCCATTTCATCTTCATCTACATCCTCTTCCATTTCCATAATATTGTCTTCAAGTACATCGCCCTTGTATAAACCCTGTATATACTCCTTCCACCTTTCTGCCTTCCCTTCTTTGCTTAGAACTGGGTTGCCATCTGAGCTCTTGATATTCATACAAGCGGTTCTCTTCTCTCCAAAGGTCTCCTTAATTTTCCTGTAGGCAATATCTATCTTACCCCTAGTGAGACAAGCCTCAACATCCATACATTTGTCCTCTAGCCATCCCTGCTTAGCCATTTTGCACTTCCTGTCGATCTCATTTTTGAGACGTTTGTATTCCTTTTTGCCTGCTTCATTTACCGCATTTTTATATTTTCTCCTTTCATCAATTAAATTCAATATTTCTTCTGGTACCCAAGGATTTCTATTAGCCCTCGTCTTTTTACCCACTTGATCCTCTGCTGCCTTCACTACTTCATCCCTCAGAGCTACCCATTCTTCTTCTACTGTATTTCTTTCCCCCATTCCTGTCAATTGTTCCCTTATGCTCTCCCTGAAACTCTCTACAACCTCTGGTTCTTTCAGTTTATCCAGGTCCCATCTCCTTAAATTCCCACCTTTTTGCAGTTTCTTCAGTTTCAATCTGCAGTTCATAACCAATAGATTGTGGTCAGAATCCACATCTGCCCCTGGAAATGTCTTACAATTTAAAACCTGGTTCCTAAATCTCTGTCTTACCATTATATAATCTATCTGATACCTTTTAGTATCTCCAGGATTCTTCCATGTATACAACCTTCTTTTATGATTCTTGAGCCAAGTATTAGCTATGATTAAGTTATGCTCTGCGCAAAATTCTACCAGGCGGCTTCCTCTTTCATTTCTTAGCCCCAATCCATATTCACCTACTATGTTTCCTTCTCTCCCTTTTCCTACTGACGAATTCCAGTCACCCATGACTATTAAATTTTCGTCTCCCTTCACTACCTGAATAATTTCTTTTATCTCGTCATACATTTCATCTATTTCTTCATCATCTGCAGAGCTAGTTGGCATATAAACTTGTACTACTGTAGTAGGCATGGGCTTTGTGTCTATCTTGCTCACAATAATGCGTTCACTATGCTGTTTGTAGTAGCTAACCCGCACTCCTATTTTTTTATTCATTATTAAACCTACTCCTGCATTACCCCTATTTGATTTTGTATTTATAACCCTGTAATCACCTGACCAAAAGTCTTGTTCCTCCTGCCACCGAACTTCACTAATTCCCACTATATCTAACTTTAACCTATTCATTTCCCTTTTTAAATTTTCTAACCTACCTGCCCGATTAAGGGATCTGACATTCCACGCTCTGATCCGTAGAACGCCAGTTTTCTTTCTCCTGATAACGACGCCCTCTTGAGTAGTCCCCGCCCGGAGATCTGAATGGGGGACTATTATACCTCCGAAATATTTTACCCAAGAGTACGCCATCATCATTTAATCATACAGTAAAGCTGCATGTCCTCGGGAAAAATTACGGCTGTAGTTTCCCCTTCCTTTCAGCCGTTCGCAGTACCAGCACAGCAAGGACGTTTTGGTTAATGTTACATGGCCAGATCAGTCAATCATCCAGACTGCTGCCCCTGCAACTACTGAAAAGGCTGATATATATATATATATATATATATATATATATATATATATATATATATAGATATATATATATATATATATATATATATATATATATATATATATATATATATTTTAAACAATGATGATGTGACTTACCATACGAAAGCGCTGGCAGGTCGATAGAAATACAAACAGACACATGCATACACACAAAATTCAAGCTTTCGCAACAAACTGTTGCCTCATCAGGAAAGAGGGAAGGAGAGGGAAAGACGAAAGTAAGTGGGTTTTAAGGGAGAGGGTAAGGAGTCATTCCAATCCCGGGAGCGGAGGGAAAAAAGGACGGGTGTGTCTGTTTGTGTTTCTATCGACCTGCCCGCGCTTTCGTATGGTAAGTCACATCATCTGTTTTTAAATATATTTTTCCCATGTGGAATGTTTCCCTCTATATATATATAAACCTTGTATACAAAATCAAATGAAATTCATTTAGTTAATGAAATTCATTTAGTTAAACAGCTGAGATAATGTTCACCTATACAAGAATTGAAAGTACACTTGGTATTGACTATTTTTATATATATATATATATATATATATATATATATATATATATATATAAGCTAGGTATTACTTCGTTCTTATTTTTAATACTTTTAAAGCAATCAGTTAATAATGTAAAAGTCAAAAGTGTTGTAGTACAAAATATTCATCAGTTGTTATTTATGATCTTGTGCCTCCTCAGAAAGGGTAATAAAATAAATTTTTGTAAATGTCATTTCAGTCAAAGGGAAATGCTACAAGAGTCACAAAGTGTTGTTAGAGCTCTGTTGCCTCCAGATAGATATTCCTTATTTTATTTGTTACACAATACGACATAATGGACAGTTACACTTCCATCTAACTCTTTTGGGTCCTGAGAAACTGTGGATATATTCTATCCAACATGCATTCGTCAAAATTACAATGAGATCTTTAAAGATCTTTCTTGCGAAAAAGGGCAAAGATTCACAGTAGTAGACCTTGTAAATACCTATACGTTGCAACGTGAGGGGGGGGGGGGCTAAATAGCAGTTCCAGAAACATATCTCCTGCTTAAAATTGTGTGGGTGGAAACTATCATTGAAAAATTTAAAGCCATTTTTCTGAATTGTTGCACTGAATATTAAACAAATATTTTTTAAAATGAATTGTTCCCATTTATTCAAGTACAATGATGTTCCTTGCTAGTTTCTTCATCATTATGAGTAGTATTTTAACTTGAGAGCTCCAGGCATAAGGTTGTTCAAAATGACATATGATCAGAATACTTATTTTCAGAGGTGAACATGTATTATTGTTCCTCAACTGTAGGACCTCATAAGCTAGCTGACATTGCAAACCAAACATATACTAAGTGTCTGAGGTAAACAGCATCTGATAGAGTGAACTAACTTTTGACTTGCCATTTGGATTATTCTTTAAAAAATATTGGCTGTTAATGTAATAATACTATGAAATGGAAAGTTGCTACTCACCATATAGCAAAGATGCTGAGTCATAGATAGGCACAAAAAAAAGACTGTCACAAATAAACACACACACACACACACACACACACACACACACACACACACACACAACTCTCATTAACTTTGTGACAGTCTTTTTTGTTGTGGCTATTGGCAACTCAGCATCTCTGCTATATGGTGAGTAGCAACTTTCCTTTTCATAATAATGTTACATTCCATCCTGAATTTTCCATTGTTTGATTTTTGCCTGTTTATGACTTTAGAGCATTTGGCACGTAGCAGACACTGAACAAGATTCTTTGTTGAAATTTAAAACATGGTAGAATTATAACATAGGTAACCGTAGTTATCTTTGATAAGGCTTGATGATTATGCCCTTCCCATTCTTACATTAAATGGTTAAATTGTAAAGAAGATAGCATCCTTTGGTAATTTGGCCTGTCAGTCAGTCAGAGATCACAAAAGAGTTTCAAAGTGAATTGTAGGGGATGGATAGTGTGTTTTGAACAAATAAAAGTGAAACAAGGGTATTACAATGCATTTAAATTAAGCCAGACAGTACTGAAGAAATTAGATTTGGAAATGAGATGCTGAAAGTACATGAAATAAGGCCATTTGGACCTCCTGAGAAAATGAGTCACCTCTGTGATTTATAATCTAATGTTCATCGTAGTAGACATGTTTTGCTGTATGGGTAAAAAAAGTCTGATTATGGAAAAAGAATAGATGACATATAAAGTAGATGGCTAACAGCAAGTAAAGCTTTCCTGAAAAAGAAAAAAAAATGTTTTTACATCAAATTTAAGTATTAGGAAGTCTTTTCTGAACATATTTGTTTTCCATGAAGCCTTGAGAAATCAGGTAATATATAACTGGCCTGTAATTTGATACATCTTATTTTTTCCCTTTCTTGAATAATTCTTCAAGCAACTAGGGGAAGCTGCAGTTGACAGTGGACTGTTCTGCAAATGGAACTGTGGTGGTGTAGTAATGTTATCACATTTCTTAATAACATAATCTGTGGTGACATCTACATCGATACTCTGCAAATCACATTTAAGTGCCTGGCAGAGGGTTCATCAAACCACCTTCACAATTCTCTATTATTCCAATCTCGTATAGCGCACTGAATGAACAAGCACGGAGGAGTCAAGCAGTATATTGCTCCCTCCTACGTACATCTCGTGAAGAGACCATGAGGATAAAATTAGAGAGATTAGAGGCCACACAGAGGCATACCGACAATCTTTCTTTCCAAGAACAATACGAGACTGGAATAGAAGGGAGAACTGATAGATGTACTCAAAGTACCCTCCACCACACACCGTCAGGTGGCTTGCGGCGTATGGATGTTGATGTAGATGTAGATGTAGATATCTTCCTGTACGAGCTCTGATTTCCCTTATTTTATCAAGGTGATCATTTCTCCCTATGTAGGTCAGTATAAACAAAATATTTCCACATTCGGTGGAGAAAGTTGGTGATTGGAATTTTGTGAGAAGATTCTGTCGCAAGGAAAAACGCCTTTCTTTTAATGATGTCCAGCCCAAATCCTGTATCATTTCCGTGACACTCTCCCACATTTTGTGATAATATAAAACATGCTGCCCTTCTTTGAAATTTTTCGATGTACTCCATCTGGTGAGGGTCCTACACCGCACAGTAGTATTCTAAAAGAATAGAAGGTGAAGAGGTAGTACAAGAACTATGCTGCACAGCTAGTGAATAAACTTTAGCTGCTTTTCACTCCTTGATATTACCTTTTAATAGCTTGTGAAAAACCTGATTCATTGACTAATTTGTCTTCGTAAACCTGTACACTATTAGAAATGTATTATTCAGTAGTTTATTTTAATATCCCATGATTTGGAATGTATTATGTTATATACTTAGTATTAATAGTTAATTTCTTTCATAACTGTAAATTATATGGTTTGATTATGCCTGTACCAATATGCAAAAAACCAGCAGTGTTACAAAATAGGCTAATAACTCAATACCTAGATTGCAAAAATAACTGATGAAACAATAGAAAATAAGGTATGGCAAAGAAAAAGTCAGAACATATCTGAATGGTTTTGATTTTTATGACGAAGTTGTACTTTTGCTTCTAGTACAGATAAATTTCAACACCATATAGAAAGACTAAATAGAGCAAGTCTAAAAGTAGGTCTACCCATGTAAATCGGTTACAGTATGACTAAAATGATGTATTTGATTAAGATCATAATAATGGTTGTGGGGCTTAGCTTTATGGCATCAAAAGAATGCGCAGGGCAGATTTAGCTATGAGAGTAGGCAGATATTTAGGAGTAAGCAAGTCAGAAAACTTATTTATGGGTCATCTGAGTCTAAAAACTTTACCGCAGTGTTTAGAATTACTGATTTCTTGTTTTCATGATTTGATCATTAACTGGTTCAACTTCACCATGATGGAAGAAATATCTGCTTGCATAGTGAGTTCAGTGGATAGTTCTAGGATTTGAATTTATTCCTTAGGTTGCTGAAATATTGGATGAGAGAGTAAATTTCAGAGAATACAGGACTTCCCTAAAGGTGTAGGCTTTAAGAGAGAGAATTCTTAATGTCATTAATTTAGGAGTAAAAGTAAAAACTTAGCAAATAGTAGAGGCTTTGAGTCATTGATAAGCACTTAAAAAAGACTGAAAACTTAGTTCTGCAGTTCCGCATGTAGATGGGGGTTGGGGGATGAGAGGCTGTGTTAGGTGACATTTGTGACAGGAGAAAGGAGGTGAGGAACACGAGGGAGAATTGGGGAAGGAGTGCTGATGGCTCAGAGAGCGGCTGCCGGTTGTATGGGCTACAGATAATGGAGTGAAAGGTATCGGGTGCACATGTTAGAAATGTGACACATGGGCATGAGCACCACTAAGCTCAAGAAACACACAATGATGATAACATGGGGAATGGATTGGGAGTTGGGCCAAACAGATGAAGGGGAAACTGTGGGAAGAGGTTGTGGGTGCATGATGAGTGAAGTTAAGGACTGGTGTCATAGTGGAGGTGTGTGTGCGAGGCATGGGACTAGTGAAGATTGAGGGCAGTTGGATTTCTGGACCAAAGGATGTGTTGCAAGGATAATTTCTATCTGTGTAATTCAGAAAATCTGTTGCGGGAGGGAAGAATCCAGATGGGGAGTGGCTTTTAAAGTAGCACCCAGCAGCATGTTCCACAAGGGGGGAGGGGAGGGAGTCACGTCTGCTCTTGGCCACAGTATGGCAGTAGCCATTCATTTGGGGGGGCAGTTATTTGGTGGTCATGCCCACGTAGAATACTGTGCAAAAATTGCAGCAGAGGTGGTAAGGACATGGCTTCTTCCACAGGTGACTCTGCCTGCGATGTGATAGGACAAACCTGTGACAGGAATGGAGTAGGATGTGGTGGGTGGGTGAACAGTACAGTCTCTCATCTGGGTGTTCCACAGAGATATGCCACAAAAGTTTTCACTCTTGTTCATGTGCCTGCTGACATCTCAGCACCTCTACTATTCAGTGAGTTGTTACCTTTACCCCTAAATTACTTACATTTTGCCATAATGTTCTGTACCATATTTAACCCTTAATGTGAGATGTATGATAATATAAAAATGCATAAACTGTTATTTTTAGTTAGCAAATGTGGATGTGTTGAGGTGACATGTCATACAAGTCAGCATTAACACCAATAAATTTCTGAAAACTACAGATTTCACAATTTTTTCTCTTGTGTGTCTATCACCTCTCAGTACCTAACAAGGAAAGCTCATCTTAGATACTGTCGACACAATATGCACTCAAAATAGAATAAGCAGGTTAGAATTCAACCATAGATTCTACATCTTTTTATCATGAAACATTTTTTTGGTGTCCTCATCACTTTAGATGATAAATACTGATCACTGAAATACTTTCTTATAGGGAAAAGCCATATATACTTTTGTCAGGTGATGATGATGGAAAGCACTATATTCTCACAGCGGCAAGTCAAGACAAAAATGACTGGAGCTATGAGAAAAATGTTTATTTGGACACAAAAGCTACTACAACAGGTAAGGTGTTGTGATACTTAAGAATGACAATCTTTTTGATGCTACGAGTGAGCTGTTTTTGGTTTTTGACAATGTTCTTGTTCTTTCACACAAAAGCAATATCACACACACAAAGAATAATTCAAATTGATGGCTGTTTTACTTAATATTTGATTACCACTTTAACTGCTTAAGAGATGGAGCTACAATAGTGTCCATGTAAGCACTTTCTAATGTCACTGATTTACCCACATGTGTTAATTGATGACCCAAATTACTGAAGAGTTATTAAAAGCATAAGTGTTATAAAAACAGCCTTACTTCAGTTTCCTCTCTTCATCAACTAACAGTCTCTCTAAGAGGATGCAAGAAATTTTGCCATATAGCTAGCTAACAAGAATATTACTTGGACTGTCGAGGATACAAATGAATCTTGCTGTAACAAAAACAAACATGTTTTATTGAACGTAGTTCCTTTTAGAGCAACACATAAGATACAGGTTGTATGCAGCACCGAATACATTGACTGGACAACAGTAATACAGGGTACAGAATAAGCTGGACACTCATCTACAATTGCTTAAATAATACTGTTTCCTTGGCAGCTCACCAGAGCGTGGCAGTGGGTTGACCCAGGTGTGCCTCTACGATTAGGCCTGCAAACTTTATGGATGCACGAGCTCTGAAATTGCACACACCATGAGTGACACACACACACACACACACACACACACACACACACACACATGCACACAATAATATCGATTATGTTATTGGCTCCAAGGTTCTGAAGGAACTTACTCAAGCTACAGAACCAGTACATAAGTAAACATCCTTACAATGCTGCTTTTAATTTTATGAGACCATATATTGTTACAGTTTTTTTTGGCAGCTTATTGTTCGTAATTTTACAATAATGTGGCGTCCCTTTTGGCGAACATGGTTTTTACTTGGTGCACATGAAAGTTTATTTTCCATTTAGTGTTATGACAATGAATATTTTGAGTTTTGATAGATGTATTACAAAAAATTGCATATATTTCTTAATAAAAATACATGCAAGAGTAAGAATTCATGTCCTTTTAAAGAGAGCTCAAAGTGATCTCATCCTTCAGGGCAGAATGTACATTTACACATTACAAGTCATCAGGCATTCCTTCTGGCAACAGTTTTCAAGCACTTTCATTAAATAACACATTGTTCTTAACCTTCTAAATATACTGTAAATGTGTGTATCTCATTTGCAGTTGTCCTGGAGCAAGACCTCAGAAGTTTTGTACTGATTGCACTTACAATGTCTGTGTCTCACATCTGCATTATTAATGTCTTCACAATTTCTGTTGATGATGTAGGAATTTAATGGTACTATTTATTTTTATTATCAGCTTGTCAAGGCTGAACCAGTTTACAATACAGCTCAGTAATGCAGGTAGTGTTTTCTGAAGCATTCCTACAATTTTACCATTGATAAAGATACTTAATTTAGATTTGTAATTAAGCTGTTTCATCTTCATAGCCTCACATATCTATTATAAATAATGTTCTTTATTAATATATAATGTAAGATATTGTGTCTTATCAGATAAATTTTTCATAAGCTCTAGTAGATAAGTGGCATCACAAGTCTCAGTTTTTGCACTTATTCTCTGGTTTATGTTCCATAAGCTAAGTCAAGTTATTTTTCCTGTTTTCCATCCTTGGTTACATAAAACGTCAATGCTTTCATCAAGTTTAATGACATAAATTCACACACCTACCCCCCCCCCCTCTCTTCCCCCAGCAATTAATGGTGTGATAGAATATATTATACAGTCATTAGAAGAAAAAAACTTGTGTCTATAATATTTCTATATGTCTTCTAAGCTATAGCACTCAAGGACAAGCAGGAGAACAGATACAATTATACCTATGGAACAGGAAATAGTGTGTACCAATATAGAACAAAGACCAGTCACAAACCATCAAATACAGAGTGGCACAGGATTTATAATTAGGTCATTGCTATTTATTCCCTTTATATGCGACAGAAATGTTGAACAGAAAGAGAAGAAAACATTGTATGCAGATGACCTGACAATATTGATCGGTGAGCAAAATATGGAACAGGTTGAGAGAACAGCATATACTTCTACAAGCATTGCAGTCCAGTGGAAAATTAAGTGGTTATAAACCAGAAAATAAAACTATATATTCAGTGAAGTCTGAGTATAAGGATTTAGAAGTGGACAAAACAAGGCTGGAAGAAGTAGAATCCAAAGTCTGTCCATAAGGATTTAGAAGTGGACAAAACAAGGCTGGAAGAAGTAGAATCCACTAAATTATTAGGTATTACTGTGGCTAATGAACTAAATAGAAACAGTGTATTAATTCTGTCTGTAAGAAACTCAGAACTGTCACATTCATAATGAAACAGCTGCCACAACACACAGACAAACAGCTTCTGTGCAAAGTATACCATGGATTCTTTCAACAGTACCCACAGTACAGAGTGACAGTATGGGGAAACTCAAACATTCAGGGAATGAAAAGAGTATTCACATTGAGGGGTAAGGGATGGGGGATACTTCTGAAACATAAAGAAACTGCTTCAGAAATCTTGGCATCTTATCTTTTACTTATTTGTAGATATATGAAACAACAATATAAATCACAAAAGACAGTTCAGAGTGGATCACAAATGAATGATAATGTACCATCCACAATGCTCAGAGAAAAAACGAGATATGAAGCATATTCCTCTGATAGACAATTCTTGTGGACCTAAAAGGACTTTAGTATCACATTATGAAGAAATTACTCAGAACCCTATATCATAGTATACACCACATTAACTTAACAAAGAAACTCAAAAACTATCTGTCAGTAAAGATATTTTGCAGGTGAAATTGTGCCTATTAAATTTAATTTATCTGGGTTTTTCTTTGTAATCAGTGGTGTTTAAAGAGGGAAACCAAAATGATTAGTCCTTAGGAAATAACTGATACTGAGTGTTTTCTGTTTTTGATATGTTGTACATAACACACACACTTTATGCGTGCAATATAATACTATAGAATCAAATAAAATTTAATTCACTTCAATTCACTCATTATAATGGGCTTTCCAAGTTTGGCATCTCACACATTATGTAATTCAGTTACTAATCACAACATGGGTGCATTTGTCAAGGAGTCTGCATTTTATGTTGGTACTGTGTCAGGGTTACAGACACATTTCTCTGAAAACAGCTACAAGCTTAACATATTATTATCGTCTCAGATTGTAAAAATAGTCTTGGAATTCTTGCAATCAAGTGCCAATACATTTACTCCCTAGTAGTACTGCTCGTTAATAAAAAGAGTGAACTAAGGATGAACTGTGAAATACACATCTCGAATAATATAAGTTAATAATAGTAATAATGATGAAGAGAATGATGATGATGATAATAGTAATAATAATAATAATAATAATAATAATAATAATAATAATAATAATAATAATAATAATAATATAATACTTGTTTCAACATTGAATGATTCTTTGCATATATACAGAAACAGCAAATGCTACTAATCTCAATATACAGCACAGTAATATATTTTTCTAAATACGTCACTGATTAACATATGATAAGATTACACATAAATAGTAGTGATGGGGCAGCTGATTGGTTTTAACAACCAACTGGCCCATTGACTGCTTTTTCATTCAGTCAGTTTTATCAGTTGAATGAAAGAATTGAATGAAACTAGTGTCTGTGGCCCTGTGAGATATACAAATGTTTCTCACTCATTCTCCGGGTTTGAGTAGTTTCGCTAAATGTGAGATAGTGGAATGACACAAGTCTCTGATAATTAAGTCTGTTATTTGAATGTTTTCACTCAGTCTCTAGGTTTGAGAGGTTTACTTAGTTTACATATATTCAGCCTTTTTCCATTTGAGGGTGGTGCAGTGTCCTGGGAGCCAGGTGCACGGTGCCACCACTGCCAATCTCTAGCAGTCAGGAGTGCATCCATCATGAGGAGGTGGCCTGCTTGCTGGCACAGTGTAAGGAACTGCGCCATCTCCTCCTCATGGCTGCACTCCAAGCAGCAGCAGGAGGCTCATGTGGAGCATGTGTAACCTGAGAGAGGTTTTTAACTAATGTTCATCATCACTCACATCTTTTCAGTAAAACAAAATGCAAACAGTTGCTGAAATTTGGCAATGCCCCTTTCTTCCTCACATACTGCCAAGGGATCTTTTTATGCTCAACTTTCAACTTTTTAGCTCCAGAGAAAGAAAACTGGTGTTCTACAGATCGGAGCGTGGAATGTCAGATCCCTTAATTGGGCAGGTAGGTTAGAAAATTTAAAAAGGGAAATGGATAGGTTAAAGTTAGATATAGTGGGAATTAGTGAAGTTCGGTGGCAGGAGGAACAAGACTTTTGGTCAGGTGAATACAGGGTTGTAAATACAAAATCAAATAGGGGTAGTACAGGAGTAGGTTTAATAATGAATAAAAAAAAAGAGTTCAGTTAAGCTACTACAAACAGCACAGTGAACGCATTATTGTGGCCAAGATAGTCACAAAGCCCATGCCTACTACAGTAGTACGAGTTTATATGCCAACTAGCTCTGCAGATGATGAAGAAATTGATAAATGTATGATGAGATAAAAGAAATTATTCAGGTAGTGAACGGAGACGAAAATTTAATAGTCATGGGTGACTGGAATTCGAGAGTAGGAAAAGGGAGAGAAGGAAACTTAGTAGGTGAATATGGATTGGGGCTAAAAAATGAAAGAGGAAGCCGCCTGGTAGAATTTTGCACAGAGCACAACTTAATCATTGCTAACATTTGGTTCAAGAATCATAAAAGAAGGTTGTATACATGGAACAATCCTGGAGATACTAGAAGGTATCAGATAGATTTTATAATGGTAAGACAGAGATTTAGGAACCAGGTTTTAAATTGTAAGACATTTCCAGGGGCAGATGTGGATTCTGACCACAATCTATTGGTTATGAACTGCAGATTAAAACTGAAGAAACTGCAAAAAGGTGGGAATTTAAGGAGATGGGACGTGTATAAACTGAAAGAACCAGAGGTTGTAGAGAGTTTCAGGGAGAGCATAAGGGAACAATTGACAGGAATGGGGGAAAGAAATACAGTAGAAGAAGAATGGGTAGCTCTGAGGGATGAAGTAGTGAAGGCAGCAGAGGATCGAGTAGGTAAAAAGACGAGGGCTAATAGAAATCCTTGGGTACCAGAAGAAATATTGAATTTAATTGATGAAAGGAGAAAATATAAAAATGCGGTAAATGAAGCAGGCAAAAAGGAATACAAACGTCTCAAAAATGATATCGACAGGAAGTGCAAAATGGCTAAGCAGGGATGGCTAGAGGACAAATGTAAGGATGTAGAGGCTTATCTCACTAGGGGTAAGATAGATACCACCTACAGGAAAATTAAAGAGAACTTTGGAGAAAAGAGAGCCACTTGTATGAATATCAAGAGCTCAGATGGAAACCCAGTTCTAAGCAAAGACGGGAAAGCAGAAAGGTGGAAGGAGTATATAGAGGGTCTATACAAGGGTGATGTACTCGAGGACAATGTTATGGAAATGGAAGAGGATGTAGATGAAGATGAAATGGGAGATATGATACTGCGTGAAGAGTTTGACAAAGCACTGAAAGACCTGAGTCGAAACAAGCCCCCGGAGTAGACAACATTCCATTGGAACTACTGACAGCCTTGGGAGAGCCAGTCCTCACAAAACTCTACCATCTGGTGAGAAAGATGTATGAGACAGGCGAAATACCCTCAGACTTCAAGAAGAATATAATAATTCCAATCTCAAAGAAAGCAGGTGTAGACAGATGTGAAAATTACCGAACTATCAGTTTAATAAGTCACAGCTGCAAAATACTAACGCGAATTCTTTACAGACAAGTGGAAAAACTGATAGAAGCCGACCTCGGGGAAGATCTGTTTGGATTCCGTAGAAATGTTGGAACACGTGAGGCAATACTGACCTTAAGCCTCATCTTAGAAGAAAGATTAAGGAAAAGCAAACCTTCGTTTCTAGCATTTGTAGACTTAGAGAAAGCTTTTGACAATGTTGATTGGAATACTCTCTTTTAAAATTCTGAAGGTGTCAGGGGTAAAATACAGAGAGCGAAAGCCTATTTACAAATTGTACAGAAAGCAGGTGGCAGTTATAAGAGTCGAGGGGTATAAAAGGGAAGTAGTGGTTGGGAAGGGAGTGAGACAGGGTTGTAGCCTATCCCCAATGTTGTTCAATCTGTATATTGAGCAAGAAATAAAATTAACAAAAGAAAAGTTCGGAGTAGGAATTAAAATCCATGGCGAAGAAATAAAAACTTTGAGGTTCGCTGATGACATTGTAATTCTGTCAGAGACAGCAAAGAAATTGGAAGAGCAGTTGAATGGAATGGACAGTATTTTGAAAGGAGGGTATAAGGTGAACATCAACAAAAGCAAAACGAGGATAATGGAATGTAGTCGAATTAAGTTGGGTGATGCTGAGGGAATTAGATTAGGAAATGAGTAGTAAAGGAGTTTTGCTATTTGGGGAGCAAAATAACTGATGATGGTCGAAGTAGAGAGGATATAAAATGTAGACTGGCAATGGCAAGGAAATCGTTTCTGAAGAAGAAAAATTTGTTAACATTGAGTATAGATTTAAATGTCACGAAGTCATTTCTGAAAGTATTTGTATGGAGTGTAGCCATGTACGGAAGTGAAGAGTGGACAATAAATAGCTTAGACAAGAAGAGAATAGAAGCTTTTGAAATGTGGTGCTACAGAAAAATGCTGAAGATTAGATGGTTCAAATGGCTCTGAGCACTATGGGACTTAACATCTGTGGTCATCAGTCCCCTAGAACTTAGAACTACTTAAACCTAACTAACCTAAGGACATCACACACATCCATGCCCAAGAGATTAGATGGGTAGATCACATAACTAATGAAGAAGTATTGAATAGGATTGGGGAGAACAGAGGTTTGTGGCACAACTTGACTAGAAGAAGGGATTTTGTTGGTAGGACATGTTCTGAGACATCGAGGGATCACCAATTTAGTATTGAAGGGCAGCGTGGAGGGTAAAAATCGTAGAGTGAGACCAAGAGATGAATACACTAAGCAGATTCAGAAGGATGTAGGCTGCAGTAGCTACTGGGAGATGAAGAAGCTTGCACAGGATAGAGTTGCTTGGAGGGCTGCATCAAACCAGTCTCAGGACTGAAGACCACAACAACAACAACATTTTAGCTCCAATGATACATCAGCTTGTTAATATGTATGTGTTACCTGCTTCTAGAACAACTTAATTCACAGGAATATATTAACCAGATTTGAGTGCTGAAAAGAAAAATTAGTCTATTCAGTACACAAATAAATGCACATGCACAAGTATAATGCTTTTTTAACTTTGGTGTACCACCTGAGATGTTTTCACACACTCCCAAGTTTGGAGCTACTGTCTGGAAGTATGTATCCCAGTTATATACCTCTGCTTTGGTTCAGCTAATGAAAATTCTACAGACAGCTTTCACACAAGAAGAATCAATGGATAACTCAGTCAACTAAAATGCTTAAGAGTGGTTTCAGCTGAAAAAATGAATAAATACATGGTTCAACTGACAAAAATACAACTAGTTTCACTTGGAAAGAAAGAATGATTAACTCACTCACCATGCAAAACTTGGTCTACTGTTTTCATTCGGTTGCTCAGATCGGCTGGTAGCACTGAAATGAATAATTCAACCAACTGATTCAACTGTCTTCATTCGGTTATTCCTATCATTAACAAATAATTTGCTGTGATTTATATACTTTTTAAAAACCCTTCTTACTCTTTATGATACTACAATATTCTTCTAATGTGTAGGAAAGGTTTTGGATAAGAAATTCCTTAAGCTTAAATGTTACTGTGGGAAGAGTAATAATTATGCTGGGCATTGCACTGACTAATTTTAATCCTGCATATAGCAGAGCCTTTTCATAGCATGCTATTCTGTGGTTCTGATGTAAAATTTTTCTTTACTTCTATCCTTTTGTGTCCCTATTTACAGTTTAGAATGGAATTTTATTTTCTGGTGCAAAAATATTTGACAGTTTGCCCATAGACTTCAGGCAGGAAATTAAAAATCTACAGATATTCTAAATTGAAGTACAAAAAGTTCTTTCCAGTGTATAGACAGCTTATAACATTATCTGAAATCAGTACAGTTACACAAATTGTCAATATGAAACTGTAGATTAAAAACAGGAGCTAAGTGGTGCAAGATGGGGAATAGTAGCTTTTTTCCAAATTAGTTGCATCTCTGCACCAATACATATAAATAAAACAGAGTTTTCTTGAGAAAAATCTTATAATTAAAAATGCAAGGTTAGCACTTCACAACAGTAGCCTACAGTGGCTATTTGCGCCTGTCAATGAATACTTTAACTTGTTCCCCATTCCTGCATACTCTTTCTTGCTGGTATTTACAGAACATAATGTGTGAATGACTGAATGAATAAGGAGCACACGTAAGTGTCTGCAGTACCTATTCAGTTTAGCCTCCCATTTCTGGACCAACTGTCAGACAGAGTAGATGATGGGAGAAACCATTGCACTCATCTGTAACTAGTCAACTAAGTGAACACACATTTTTTGGCCAGCTCTATTGTACTGGTTCTGAAGCGTTAGTAGTTTGTCAAGTGCAGTTGCTGTTGATGAGAGGAGGAAGAGTGTAGGGAGGAGAGGGAGAGGCGGAGAGAGAAAGAAGGATGATGGCTGGGGGGGGGGGGGGGGGGAAGAGGAGGTTGAGGTGACAGGGAGACAGGACAGGACTGAAGCACTAGTGAGCTCACCTTGTTGCAGGCAGATGTGTAATGAACTTTTGCTTTCACCAAAATCACCAATTTCCTCCAGGTTTCTTCTTTTTCTGTATATTCTTCTTCTTTTATTTTAACTTGTTAGTTTTCACTGGACATCACACCCAGAGCAGATGTTTCCTACCTCAGCTTCTGAGTTATGTAACTGTGTTTGCAGTTTTTCAGCTGTGTATCCTGAAATGTTATCACTTACCCTTCTTCTTACATTTGAGCATCTTCCACCCTCTCTTCTGCGCTTGATTAACAACACAAATTATATCTCAATCTATTGCTACTATTTTTATCCAAATATGTTACATGTCTTATCTTCCTGTTACTCACTCGTCGCCACTGTGAACCAGCCACCAATATTTACTCCCTCATCACATCTTGGAATGAAAGACTGTCAGTGTTCTGCAAGGATCAGTACTGGTCTCACTATTGTTTTTAATTGACATACATTATCTGCCAATGACTTTGAAAGACAGTTGTTGCAGTTGATACAGCCATACTAAACAAGGTTCCAGTCTCAACCTTACCAGATGCAGCTCAAATGACTGTTGCACAAGCCTGTGACTGGTTCACGGCAAACAGTTGTCTCAGTCTCAACAAGACTCATATGTGATTTTAGAGAAACAAAAATAACCTGCTAGCACCAGGAAAAAAATATATAAATGATCAAGTGCTAGATGAAACGCTGTGTTAAATTCCATTGAATTCAACTGGATGCAATTTAAAATTGAGTCAACATGTAAAAACAGTAATCAGGCAACTTAGTTTAGGATGTTTTGCCCTTGAGAGTATTTCTCTTTGTATTGACTTGAGCACAACGTAAGTGTTAGAAATAACTAATCCAAAGTCAAGTAGATAGTAAGCCAACAACAATATTGGTTATGGAGTAGCTATTTAATATAAATGAAAAAGCAGCACCATTTGTCTTCTAAATGGGGGCTGCCTATTAATTTTGCTTTATTAAATTTAGTTTGCGTAGGCACAAATAGTATATAGCAATTTAACATGTTAGTTAATATACATTCAGTTCTTAATGGCTACTTCACCTCACTAATGTACTGTAAAACGACTCAGTTCACATAATTGAAGGTGCTCCTTCATTATGCAGTACATATGATGAATGAATTAATAATCTTCATTCAGACTTCATTTTTTCTAATTGTTAATCCACGACAGTTATCAGTGTGTGGAAGTAAAATTTCTTTGTCTTCAGAAAATTGTTAATCCACGACAGTTATCAGTGTGCGGAAGTAAAGTTTCTTTGTCTTCAGAAATGGTTATTATTTAATCAAAATAAACTTTTATTTTCAGGCAAATCAGTTGTAGCTGACTTGGATGGTGATGGGAAGAAAGAAATTGTTGCAGCTGCCTACAGTGCTGGCAGAGTATATGTTTATACTTATGGAGATGTGTAATAATGTCCACTATTTCATACTGACAATGTGTAATGCTACACTGTAAAATAAGTAATGCAACCATGTAAAGTAATACACACTAGTCAGTATTCAATGTACAATTACCAATATAGTATATTTATTAAAATTTGATCCAATACCTTTTTGTGTTAAGTTGTGATTTGGATTATTTTGTCAAATCTTTTGTGCATTTTGTGTTTTCTTAAAAATGAATTCTACATTTCTGCAAGTTCATCAGAGGCAGCAATCAGCTGTTAAAATACTGTTGCTATATTGCATGTATCATAAAAGTTGATATTTCAAAAGCCATTAAAAACTTATTAAAACTTGGACCATGATTTCTTTTATTTATAAATACCACTTACGTGCAATTTCTTTAGTTTCAGTTCAGTTTTTTAGTCCACATGTGAAAGGCATCCATTATCAGTTATAACATAAGAATCCCATTCTCACTGAGTAAGTATAGGGGATGAAATGATCTATCTGAGATATAATATCCCAGGGAGCCACTCCACTTCAAATGACCCTCTACTCTAATTATGTAAGATGGCCGCCGAGTAAGTGACGCCAGAAACCATTTCCAGAAAGTTAAGTGATTTAGACAGGAATATAATTTAGTTTAACGCCGACAACAAATTAAATACGTGCATTAGTGTATCGTTTAGTCTTGCCATTAAAGGTTTGACTTTTCTTTGCGTATTTTTTCAGAAAACACGAAAAGATCGTAACTTCGCGAAGTCGCGCTTAGGCTTAAATTTTGTAAACGTGTTTGTTTCTTGTTTCACGGTAATTTAACTAGTTTCTCGGTAACAAATAAGTAAACTACCGTAAATAATGTATAACTTCATTGTTTTAATACAGATTTCAGAAAAACAGTGTAACTTTATATCAGAAACTTGCCTATATACATTTGTTTATAGGCCTAATTCTCGTAACGTTTTTGGAGAATCAAAGTTAAAGTATCTCGTTTAATTGTCCTTTTTTTTCATTCCATCGAGTGAAATATATAATAAATAGCGTATACCTTCATTGTTTTAATACAGATCTCAGAAAAACAGCGGAATTTTAAATCAGAAACTTGCTTATATACATTTGTGAATAGGCTTAATTCTTGTAACGTCTTTTTTGATTTTCGGTAATTTAATTGATTTATTGTAGCTAAAGTATTATTTTTGCCATGAGTGAGAAGTGCCTGACTTGCCATAGAATTGTTAGTTCCGGGGTTTGGTGTGATGGATGTAGTAATTTTTTTCACTGGGGGGACTGCAGTGGTGTGGGTGTTGGGAAAGTGGATCAGGCTCATCAGTGGTTATGTAGGATTTGCAGCAGAGATAGGAAGATAGTGGAACAGGAGGGGAAAATTGCTGCCCTTCAGGCTGAGCTAGATCAGGCTAGGGAAGATCTGGACAGGTTAAGGAGGGAGAAGGGTAAAGAGAGGTGGGAAGTGGCAACAGGTAGCAGAAGGAACAGGCCTAGAACTAAGTCTGACAGTTTTGTGGTGAATGTCAAAAATAAGTTTGACCTGTTGCTTCAGTTAGAAACTGATGAGCCTCAAGCAGAGGTAGGTGTAGACAGGACACAACAAACTTTCAATAGGAAATTGAAACAGAAAGTAGGAAAGTCATCGAAATGGAAGAAAGTTTTGTTGTTAGGCGGTTTTCATGCCAGAGGTGTAGGCCAACTTCTGCAGGAGGAATTAGGACCCGAATACCAGGTCACAAATTTTTTCAAACCAAGTGCTAGTCTGGATCAGGTGACAGAGGAGTTAGGTTCACTCTGTAAAGGATTTACCAGGGAAGAGGGAAGACACTGTGGTTATTGTGGGAGGGCCAGGGAACAGCATCGACAGAGATCCTGGGTACAGTATAGAGTGTGACCTGGTAAAGATTGTGTCGGCATCGAGACACACCAATGTTGAATTTGTATCTGTCCTGAGACGCCATGACCGGTCTCATTTGAACTCTTCTGTTGGGAGAGTTAATTTGGAGTTGGAACAGCTGCTTGGGTCGGGTGCGGGGGCTCATATTGGTGTGGTTCCTGTTGATTATCTCAGTAGGTGGGACTATACCAGGCACGGCCTACATCTCAACAGGAAAGGGAAGGGGAAACTGGCTGTTGTAATAGCAGGAAATTTAAGGGGGGGGGGGAGACACTGCCATGAATGGTAAAATACCAGTGGTTACAGGTGTTGGAGCAGCACCTTTTTTAGGATAGGTAAGACAGAAAGATGTCAAGTTCTACGAGAGGTCAGGATTGAAACAAATCTTCAGTTTAGGAAAGAAATTAAACAGCACAATTCTAGCACATTGGATCACAAATCACAGCTATCAATTATAAATTTTCACCAATCACCAGAAATTTTATCTCCACCAAGTTGTATCTCAGTCCTAGGTAATTGCATTGATGAATTAAAGTCACCCATCCCAGTTGACATAATCTGCCTCCCTGAACACCATGTGACCACTGGTATAGGAACTAGGCCTAAGCACAATGAGAAGCTCAGACAGGAGAGTACTGCAAATGTTAGAATAAGGAAAGGTTCTCATAAAAGTATAATTAAAAATAATGTAAGTCTATTTCATCAAAATATTGGGAGTTTAAAGAATAAAGTAGATGAGCTTCTGGTTTGTTTAGAAGATTTAGAAGCTGAGAATGAAATAGATATACTATGCCTGTCTGAGCATCACATTGTTACTGATATGGATGAGGTAAATGTAAGTGGTTATAAGCCCTCTGCACATGTAATGAGAGAAAATATGGAGAAAGGAGGAGTTGCCATATATGTCAAAAGTTATCATTGTGCAAAAAGTATAGAAACAAAAAAGTTTTGTGTAGAGAAACATATAGAAGCATGTGCCTGTGAGCTTAAATAAAATAAAGGCACATTTATAATTGTAACTGTATATATGTCCCCATCAGGAAATTTTTATCTATTTCTGAAAAATTTGGACTCCTTGTTGTGCTATCTGTCAGACAAGGGGAAGCAAATTATTATTTGTGGGGACTTCGATGTAGATTCTCTGAAAGAGGGTAATAGGAAAAATGACCTTGAAGTATTACTCGGTTCTTTCAATTTGACACCCATTATTGATTTTCCTACTCAAGTGGTAAAGGATAGCAGCTCACTGATAGATAACATCTTTACAGACCAAGATAAGTTTAACCAGATAAATGCTCAGCCTGTTGAGAATGGTCTTTCTGATCATGGTGCACAGCTAGTTACAATATATGACATAGCTCCATTCAGCAATACTAAACAGTCCTCCAAAGTAGTACGTTCAGTCAACGATTTAACAACTGCAAATTTCAGGGAAAGCCTACAGCAGTTAGACTGGGATGAGGTGTACCGTGAACCTGATGCCAATTTAAAATATAATTTATTTCATGACATTTTTGTAAATGCATTTGAAAACTGCTTCCCCAAGAAAATAGTTAAATATACTCGTAAGAAACCTTGTAACAAACCATGGCTTACTAAGGGTATAAAAATATCTTGTAACCGGAAAAGGGAAATGTATAATTGGCATCACAATAAACATTTAGACGAATACTGTCTTCTTCATTTTCTTTTTATAGAAAATACCATAATTCTTGGAACCTTGTCGATATCTAAGAATTCTTTTTATGTTTTTGTAATCCTTTTCTTGGGGTCTTCTGTAAAGCAACTCTCATTATTTACTGTAAATCCAAGATCTCGTCTGGTTTTACATGACAAATAAAGAAGGCTTCCTATGGCTTCACAATATGCAAATTCAATGTGTTAGTTTTCTTGATTTTCGTCATTTATCTTTATGTTGTAGTTTATGCAGATTAACGCAGCTAAATGACAGGTAACAACTAGTTAAGGGACAAAATAAACTTATGCTTTATTCGCACAACACATATTAATACATTTGACTACCAAATTATATTACGTTGCCCCATCAACAAAAACAGAACATGTATATTCCATAGAGTCTAATGCACTCTGCACATCATATCTTGTGTGCCACTATGCATGCTGGAAAATGTTTGTTCACATATCCCCAACACTCTCCCTTGAACAAATACTTTTCAGATACTCAACACTATAGATCCCAGGTTAACCATAACGTTTCACCAGCTTCTGAAATTTGTCCTTACTGAGAGGTTTGGTTAGGAGATCAGATAACTTTTCTTCCGTCCATAGATAACTGAGGATTATGTTCCCCTGTTCCACATGATGTCTTATAAAGTGATGCCTTATGTCAATATGTTTGGATCTTACACTGGTGACATTCTTTTTTGCAAGTTTAATAGCTCCCATATTGTCACAAAATATCACAGTTGGCTTTAATGTTGGAGGAGATTCTATTTCACTCATCAGTGTACGGATCCAAAGAGCTTCTTGGATAGTGGAGCACAAGGCCATATATCTACATCTACATCCATACACCGCAAGCCACCTGATGGTGTGTGGCGGAGGGTACCCTGAGTACCTCTATTGGTTCTCCCTTCTATTCCAGTCTCGTATTATTCGTGCTCCCCTCCCCCCCCCCCCCCCCCCCATGAATCATGAACCTTGCCGTTGGTGGGGAGGCTTGCGTGCCTCAGCGATACAGATAGCTGTACCGTAGGTGCAACCACAATGGAGGGGTATCTGTTGAGAGGCCAGACAAACGTGTGGTTCCTGAAGAGGGGGAACAGCCTTTTCAGTAGTTGTAAGGGCAACAGTCTGGATGATTGACTGATCTGGACTTGTAACAATAACCAAAACGGCCTTGCTGTGCTGGTACTGCGAACGGCTGAAAGCAAGGGGAAACTACGGCCGTAATTTTTCCCGAGGGCATGCAGCTTTACTGTATGATTAAATGATGATGGCGTCCTCCTGGGTAAAATATTCTGGAGGTAAAATAGTCCCCCATTCGGATCTCCGGGCGGGGACTACTCAAGAGGATGTTGTTATCAGGAGAAAGAAAACTGGCGTTCTATGGATCGGAGCGTGGAATGTCAGATCCCTCAATCGGGCAGGTAGGTTAGAAAATTTAAAAAGGAAAATGGATAGGTTAATCTTAGATATGGTGGGAATTAGTGAAGTTCGGTGGCAGGAGAAACAAGACTTCTGGTCAGGTGACTACAGGGTTATAAACATAAAATAAAATAGGGGTAATGCAGGAGTAGGTTTAATAATGAATAGGAAAATAGGAATGCGGGTAAGCTACTACAAAATGCATAGTGAACGCATTATTGCGGCCAAGATAGATACGAAGCCCACACCTACTACAGTAGTACAAGTTTATATGCCAACTAGCTCTGCAGATGATGAAGAAATTGAAGAAATGTATGATGAAATAAAAGAAATTATTCAGATAGTGAAGGGTGATGAAAATTTAATAGTCATGGGTGACTGGAATTCGAGAGTAGGAAAAGGGAGAGAAGGAAACGTAGTAGGTGAATATGGATTGGGGCTAAGAAATGCAAGAGGAAGCCACCTGGTAGAATTTTGCACAGAGCACAACTTAATCATAGATAACACTTCGTTCAAGAATCATAAAAGAAGGCTGTATACATGGAAGAAGCCTGGAGATACTGACAGGTTTCAGATAGATTATATAATGGTAAGACAGAGATTTAGGAACCAGGTTTTAAATTGTAAGACATTCCCAGAGGCAGATGTGGACTCTGGCCACAATCTATTGGTTATGACCTGTAGATTAAAACTGAAGAAACTGCAAAAAGGTGGGAATTTAAGGAGATGGGACGTGTATAAACTGAAAGAACCAGAGGTTGTAGAGAGTTTCAGGGAGAGCATAAGGGAACAATTCACAGGAATGGGGGAAAGAAATACAGTAGAAGAAGAATGGGTAGCTTTGAGGGATGAAGTAGTGAAGGCAGCAGAGGATCAAGTAGGTAAAAAGACGAGGGCTAGTAGAAATCCTTGGGTAAAAGAAGAAATACTGAATTTAATTGATGAAAGGAGAAAATATGAAAATGCAATAAATGAAGCAGGCAAAAAGCAATACAAACGTCTCAAAAATGAGATCGACAGAAAGTGCAAAATGGCTAAGCAGGGATGGCTAGAGGACAAATGTAAGGATGTAGAGGCTTATCTCACTAGGGGTAAGATAGATACTGCCTACAGGACAATTAAAGAGACCTTTGAAGATAAGAGAACCATTTGTAGGAACATCAAGAGCTCAGATTGAAACCGAGTTCTAAGCAAAGAAGGGAAAGCAGAAAGGTGGAAGGAGTATATGGAGGGTCTATACAAGGGCGATGTACTTGAGGACAATATTATGGAAACTGAAGAGGATGTAGATGAAGATGACATGGGAAATACGATACTGCGTGAAGAGTTTGACAGAGCACTGAAAGACCTGAGTCGAAACAAGGCCCCTGGAGTAGACAACATTCCATTGGAACTACTTACGGTCTTGGAAGAACCAGTCGCGACAAAACTCTACCATCTGGTGAACAAGATGTATGAAATAGGCGAAATACCCTCAGACTTCAAGAATAATATAAAAATTCCAATCCCAAAGAAAGCAGGTGTTGACAGATGTGAAAATTACAGAACTATCACTTTAATAAGTCACAGCTGCAAAATACTAACGCGAATTCTTTACAGACGAATGGAAAAACTAGTAGAAGCCGACCTCGGGGAAGATCTGTTTGGATTCCGTAGAAATGTTGGAACACGTGAGGCAATACTAACCTTACGACTTATCTTAGAAGAAAGATTAAGAAAAGACAAACCTACGTTTGTAGCATTTGTAGACTTAGAGAAAGCTTTTGACAACGTTAACTGGAATACTCTCTTTCAAATTCTGAAGTTGACAGGGGTAAAATACAGGGAGCGAAAGGCTATTTACAATTTGTACAGAAACCAGATGGCAGTTATAAGAGTCGAGGGGCATGAAAGGGAAGCAGTGGTTGGGAAAGGAGTGAGACAGGGTTGTAGTTTCTCCCCGCTGTTGTTCAATCTGTATATTGAGCAAGCAGTGAAGGAAACAAAAGAAAAATTCGGAGTAGGTATTAAAATCCATGGCGAAGAAATAAAAACTTTGAGGTTCGCCGATGACATCGTAATTCTGTCAGAGACAGCAAAGGACTTGGAAGAGCAGTCGAACGGAATGGACAGTGTTTTGAAAGGAGGATATAAGATAAACATCAACAAAAGCAAAACGAGGATAATGGAATGTAGTCGAATTAAGTCGGGTGATGCTCAGGGAATTAGATTAGGAAATGAGACACTTAAAGTAGTAAAGGAGTTTTGCTATTTGGGGAGCAAAATAACTGATGATGGTCGAAGTAGAGAGGATATAAAATGTAGACTGGCAATGGCAAGGAAAGCGTTTCTGAAGAAGAGAAATTTGTTAACATCGAGTATAGATCTAAGTGTCAGGAAGTTATTTCTGAAAGTATTTGTATGGAGTGTAGCCATGTATGGAAGTGCAAGATGGACGATAAATAGTTTGGACAAGAAGAGAATAAAAGCTTTCGAAATGTGGTGCTACAGAAGAATGCTGAAGATTAGATGGGTAGATCACATAACTAATGAGGAAGTATTGAATAGGATCAACACCCCCGGGATAACAAGGCCGCCCAGCAGTGTTAGTGACGTCACACTAAGCGGCCCATAGCCGACGCAGCAGTCCACGGACACCTCCGTACCGACGCGCCTGATGCTAACGAGCTTCTGTCCGTCATACAGAAAGGAGCGAACTATAATTCGAACCAAAGACCAAATTATATATATTCTTGTAAACAGCATAAAGGTTCATAACGAAATACCGATTACATATATGGGCAGGAATAAGTTTAATCGATTGAGGAACTTTGCCACTATTTTATAATTGTCAGAACACTATTTAGCTTTAAAAGTCGCATACAGGTGGTGACAAATGCCAACTGACAGCAGGACTTAACATTTTCAAGCTATTACACTGAAAGTAAATTATCTTAAACACCGTCATACATAGCAAAACCCTCACAACTTACATTAAGGTAACAAGAGTTCGCTTTATCTCATAAAACACATGACTATTGTGAATTTACTCGTATGTTCATGGCGACAGCTCTTTTCAAGAATTTTTACAAGTGTATCCCCAGTAATAAAGAATGGAAACAAAAGGTAGATATTAAATATTCTCCTTTTAACATAGACATCACTGAACACAAGATTCTGTCTTGCACTGTGATACTAAGGGATTGCTCTTTCCTTTAAGAGAAGCCTGACAATTTGAAGTTCACTCTGCTATTGAAGATACACTTCTTGAAACAATATTAAAAATGTTATGAAAGGTAAGGAAATGAAAAACAACCAAGTGCATTACATGTAAGAATGTGAGCAAAAGGCTGAGGCTCTCTTTACTTACCATTTTCGATCTCTCTACAGCTTTTCCACGTAGAAATCACCAACTGCAAGTCTCATTATTGCTGTCTGTAAAACATGGCGTCTGGTGTAGTAGGACTAATGAATCGCTCCATGAAAATTAATTGCGTAGTGTCTATAAAGTGTGTATTATGTAGTGAAATAGTACGTAAAGGAATAAAAATTTGTTCTACATTGCAAAAATGGTACCACACAGAATGTTTTGGTGTTACTAACTTTAATAATCCAAGTTGTGAGTGCGGGGTAACAACGTGTAACGGCCGACAGACGGCAGCCAAAATGTTTGCCGATGGACAAGACGAAAGTGTATTATGTTCTCTACAGCGTGATGTGGAAATGTGCGAACAGTATACAAATCTACTTAAGAAAATGATGAGAAGCCTTCTTAGCAACTCGGATAGTATTAACGACGATAACAGTGTACATGTTACACCTAATCCAGTGCATCGTAAACAGTGTGAAAACATGCTTCACTCAGCAATAAACGTACGTATCAGTGCACCTGAGGCAGGTGTGAATTCAGGTAAAACCACGTACGGGGAAGAATATGTTATGTCTAGTGCAGTGCGTCGTAAACATTGTAAAAATATGTTTCATACAGCTGTAAACACAGCGATAAATACGCAGAGTGAAATAACAACAGGTAGGCCTACTGGTACTGTAAACCACACAAAGGAACATGCGCAAATTAATACAGTGTTACATGCGCAAATTTCTGAATCAAATGTGTGTATATATTCTGACAGCCACGGACGTGGTCTTGCTGAAATCTTACGTGATAATTATCGTGTAAATGCAACCGCCATTGTAAAACCGAGGGCACCCATGTCTGAAATCACAACGAACATAAAAGTCGGAAATCGCCCCAGCTCAACTCAGTGTACAATTATAATAGGTGGAGCTAATGATGTCTACAGGAATGAACTAACAATTTGAAAGAAATTTTGAGCTTTGCTAGAACACCTGTAATTGTCGTTGGTATTCCCCACAGACACGATCTTATGACTACTTCTATTGTAAATAAAGAAATTATTAAGGCTAACAGACAGTTCAAGAAGATATGCAAAGCATTTCAGAACTCACATTTCATTAGTGTAGATTCACTGGAGAGAGAACATTATACCCAACATGGCCTGCATTTAAACAACAGGGGAAAGATTGTATTAGGATAAATAATCCGAGACTTCCTTTGTTCACTAGGCAGATGCAAGAAAAGTGAGCACATTATTCTTCCACCTCCAGTAACCCAGTCTACAGCATCGTGTGTAGGACAACAATCACCATCTTCAACAGAAGCAGATCAGCCTACACTGCTGGCAGCTTCAACAACAGTACCTACTAAGGAAAGTGAGCCCACTATTCTTCTGCCTCCAGTAGCCCAGTCTACAGCATCTTCTCCAGTAATACAATCACCATCTTCAGTAGAAGCTGATCAACTTACATCACTAACAGGTTCAACAACAGTACCAACTACCCGAGCAGAAGCAATGAAAACCACCCGCCCCTTAAGCAAAAGAAGAGTGTCACCACCAGGCCATCTCAAAGATTTTTTATTGGAGGCAAGCACCAATCAGCCAATGCGGTGAGCACTGCAACAGATGCCAAGCATAAAAAATTAGTAGTTTTGTATCAAAATGTACAGGGTATAATTAGTAAGATTCCAGAATTAGAAGTACTATTGCTTGATGAACTAAAGGATGTTTCAGTTTTATGTGTATGTGAACATTGGTTAAAAGAAAATCAAGCTTTTGCTACCAGAATAACAGGATATGAAATGATTAGTAGCTTCAGTAGAGAAACTTTTAAAGGGGGAGGAACATGCATTTATGTCAGACAAGGAATTGAATATAAAGAAGTCAAGTTTAGTAAGATAAAAAACATTGAAAAAATATTTGAATATTGCGTTTGCAAACTAACAGACCTTAAAATAATTATTGTGTGTGTATACCGTTCCCCATCAGGTAATTTTATTGAATGTTTGGACAGTGTTGAAAGTCTTTTTAGTGAATTAAGACATTCTATAGAAAGCATTATTGTACTTGGAGATTTCAATGTCAACTTCAAGATCAACTGTTTAAATGTTACAAAATTGACCAATGTCTTTTGTTCACATAATTTAGCACCAACTATCTTTGAATACACTAGACATGGAAAGAACTCTGAAACAATAATAGACCAAATATTTCTTGACTTACATAAACTAGACAATGTTGTAGAAGTGATTGACACTGGATTCTCTGATCATAAAGCACTAAAACTTAGTATAAATAACGTACTCTGTAAAAACTCTAGGCCAAGTGAGAAACACATCCACAGGAGATGTATTAATGAGGACAACATTAGGATTTTTAATTCCTTGTTAAAAAATACAAGTTGGGATCTAGATAAACATGATAGTATAGACATGAAGTTTGAGTCATTTCTAGCTGATTACAAACATAACTTTGAAATTGCTTTTCCCCTTAAGAAAATGAAAGTAAAAGGCAAAATTAACGCATGGTTAACACAGGGCATAAGAAAATCTGGAGAGCAACTCAGAATGTTAAGTAAATCAGCAAGGCAAAATCCTGCTTTGAAACAACGTGTTAAGTGTTATAGGAAATTATACAAGAAAGTAATCAGTGCAGCAAAAAAGTTAAATAATGATTCATATATCAGTAGAAATATTGGCAACAAAAAAATGAAATCAGTTTGGAAAGTGATCAATAGTAACTTAGGAAGAAGCAAAGTAAGAAACAACATTGTTATTAAAACTGAGGACAAAACTATAAATGATCCATTACAAATTGCCAATATATTCAACTGTCATTTTACAAGTGTAGTTCAAAACCTCATACAAACCCAAAGTAGTACAGACATCAGTCATAACATCACATTGAATTCTGAAACTATGTTTTTGTATCCCGTAACAGTACATGAGGTAGAGAATGCCATCAGCAAACTAAAAAATAAATTATCCTGTGGCACTGATGGCATTCCAGACAAAATCATTAAACACAGCAGATATATTTCTCCTCTTCTTGTAGATATAATTAATGCATCTTTCAGTACTGGCACTTTCCCTAGAAAGCTGAAACAGTCAATTATAAAACCATTATACAAAAATGGGGATCATTATGATGTTAAAAACTACAGGCCTTTATCAATGTTATCTTGTTTTTCAAAAATTATAGAAAGAGTAATGTAAGGAAGACTCTCTACTTTCCTAAAAAAAAAGTGGAATATTGGTCGATGAACAAAATGGCTTTCGAAAGAATAGATCAACTGAAACAGCTATATACAACTTTCTAAAACTTCTCCTAAATTCCATTGATAATAATGAAGTAAATTGTGGGGTCTTTTTAGATTTATCAAGGGCCTTTGACGTTATTGATCATAAACTACTGCTCGAAAAACTTAGTTGCTATGGACTCCGTGGTACTGCTCATGCATGGTTTAAGTCATATTTATCTGGCAGATCCCAGAAAGTAGAAATAGTTCACGATGGAAAGTCATACTTTTCTGGTTATAAGGAACTTAGTTATGGGGTGCCCCAAGGTTCGGTGTTGGGACCCCTGTTGTTCTTGATCTTTATAAATGACTTGCCAAACTATTTAACACAAGCTGATTGTGTACTTTTTGCTGATGATACAAGTCTCTTTATTAAAGCTCAGAATGAGACTGACTTTAACAGCAAAATTGAAACAACAGCAGTTGAAGCAAGTAAATGGTTCAGGGACAACAGTTTATTTGTGAATGAGGGGAAAACATTATGGATGAATTACAGACATGTTTCCAATAATATGAAGCCCAATATAACTGTGAAGCTAGGCCAACAGAATATACCACAAACGCCAAATACAAAATTCTTAGGAATTTGGTTAGATGAGCATCTAAAATGGGACAAGCATATAGATGTGCTCAATAAAAAGTTAAGTAAATGTTGCTATGTATTTAGAATGGTCAAAAATTGCTGCAGTGATCAAACAGTATTGTGTACATGTTATGCATTTATGCATAGTCTTTTGCGATATGGTGTCATATTTTGGGGCAATTCAAGTCAGGCAAAACGCTCCTTTATTATTCAAAAACGAGCGATAAGAATCATAAAAGGAGCTGCACCTAGAGATCCACGTAGGGAAATTTTCAAGGAATATAAAATCATGACTCTTCCATCCATTTACATCTATGAAAGTATATGCTTTCTGAAGTCTCACCCCCAGTTTTCTTCTTTAAACAGTGAGTTCCATGACTATACAACAAGACAGAGTAATGAATTTCACAGAGAAGTGCATAAGAAAGCCCAATACAACAAGAGTGCAATATACCACCCAAAAATTCTCTATAGTGCTCTTCCCTTAAAAATAAAAAGGATTCAGCAGCTGAGCAGTTTTAAAAGTGAACTCAAAAGAATGTTAATCAGTAATAGTTTTTACAGTATTAGTGAATATATGAATTCTTCAGAAAGATAGCGTGCCTTCACCTATCTTATAAGTTACTCATATACAAACTTGTGTCATGGGGTAGACTCTTTTATGTACACACAAAAATTAATTAATCTGTCAATATAGAGTGTTATAATCATTGTTTCTTGTTGCTGTCCATTATACACAGAATATATGTAACTTATTTGTGTCCTATATTATTACAAATTTATATCATGTAAGCTATAACTGTTTTGCCCATATATTTAATTCAGATTATTCACTGATAGTTTTTACATAATATGTTGTTATTCATATTTTTTCTGTATGTAACATATGACAAATCCCATATCATTGTACATGATAAAACGGGTGCTCAATAAACTAAACTAAACTAAACAAAGTGCTTTTCTGTTTAGAAAACCTGGCAATTTGATGTTCATTCTAGTACTGAAGATAAACACATTTCAGAGGAGTTCTAGAACCTATTCCTGCCCGTATATGTAATCGGTATTTCGTTATGAACCTTTATGCTGTTTACAAGAATATATATAATTTGGTCTTTGGTTCGAATTATAGTTTGCTCCTTTCTGTATGACGGACAGAAGATCGTTAGCATCAGGCGCGTCTGTACGGAGGTGTCCGTGGACTGCTGCGTCGGCTATGGGCCGCTTAGTGTGACGTCACTAACACTGCTGGACGGCCTTGTTATCCCGGGGGTGTCGATAGGATTGGGGAGAAGAGAAGTTTGTGGCACAATTTGACTAGAAGAAGGGATCGGATAGAGTAGCATGGAGAGCTGCATCAAACCAGTCTCAGGACTGAAGACAACAACCACAACAACATTGTTCGTGGAAAGAAGGGTTGTCGGTATGCTTCTGTGTGGGCTCTAATCTCTCTGATTTTATCCTCATGGTCTCTTCGCGAGATATACGTAGGAGGGAGCAATATACTGCTTGACTCTTCGGTGAAGGTATGTTCTCGAAACTTTAATAAAAGCCCGTACCGAGCTACTGAGCATCTCTCCTGCAGAGTCTTCCACTGGAGTTTATCTATCATCTCCGTAATGCTTTCGCGATTACTAAATAATCCTGTAACGAAGTGCAGTGCTCTCCGTTGGATCTTCTCTATCTCTTCTATCAACCCTATCTGGTACGGATCCCACACTGCTGAGCAGTATTCAAGCAGTGGGCGAACAAGTGTACTGTAACATACTTCCTTTTCTTTCGGATTGCATTTCCTTAGGATTCTTCCAATGACTCTCAGTCTGGCATCTGCTTTACCGACGATCAACTTTATATGATCATTCCATTTTAAATCACTCCTAATGCGTACTCCCAGACAATTTATGGAATTAACTGCTTCCAGTTGCTGACCTGCTATTTTGTAGCTACATGATAAGGGAACTATCTTTCTATGTATTCGCAGCACATTACACTTGTCTACATTGAGATTCAATTGCCATTCCCTGCACCATGCGTTAATTCGCTGCAGATCCTCCTGCATTTCAGTACAATTTTCCATTGTTACAACCTCTCGATACGCCACAGCATCATCTGCAAAAAGCCTCAGTGAACTTCCGATGTCATCCACAAGGTCATTTACGTATATTGTGAATAGCAACGGTCCTATAACATTCCCCTGCGGCACACCTGAAATCACTCTTACTTCGGAAGACTTCTCTCCATTGAGAATGACATGTTGCGTTCTGTTATCTAGGAACTATTCAATCCAATCACAGAATTGGCCTGATAGTCCATATGCTCTTACTTTGTTCAATAAACGACAGTGGGGAACTGTATCGAACGCCTTGCGGAAGTCAAGAAACACGACATCTACCTGGGAACCCGTGTCTATGGCCCTCTGAGTGTCGTGGACGAACAGCGCAAGCTGGGTTTCACACGACCGTCTTTTATGAAACCCATGGTGATTCCTACAGAGTAGATTTCTAGTCTCCAGAAAAGACAGTATACTCGAACATAATACATGTTCCAAAATTCTACAACTGATCGACGTTAGAGATATAGGTCTATAGTTCTGCACATCTGTTCGACGTCCCTTCTTGAAAACGGGGATGACCTGTGCTATTTTCCAATCCTTTGGAACGCTACGCTCTTCTAGAGACCTACAGTACACCGCTGCAAGAAGGGGGGCAAGTTCCTTCGCGTACTCTGTGTAAAATCGAACTGGTATCCCATCAGGTCCAGCGGCCTTTCCTCTTTTGAGCGATTTTAATTGTTTCTCTATCCCTCTGTTGTCTATTTCGATATCTACCATTTTGTCATCTGTGCGACAATCTAGAGAAGGAACTACAGTGCAGTCTTCCTCTGTGAAACAGCTTTGGAAAAAGACATTTAGTATTTCGGCCTTTAGTCTGTCATCCTCTGTTTCAGTACCATTTTGGTCACAGAGTGTCTGGACATTTTGTTTTGATCCACCTACCGCTTTGACATAAGACCAAAATTTCTTAGGATTTTCTGCCAAGTCAGTACATAGAACTTTACTTTCGAATTCATTGAACGCCACTCGCATAGCCCTCCTCACACTACATTTCGCTTCGCGTAATTTTTGTTTGTCTGCAAGCCTTTGGCTATGTTTATGTATGCTGTGAAGTTCCCTTTGCTTCCGCAGCAGTTTCTTAACTCGGTTGTTGTACCACGGTGGCTCTTTTCCATCTCTTACGATCTTGCTTGGCACATACTCATCTAACGCATATTGTACGATGGTTTTGAACTTTGTCCACTGATCCTCAACACTATCTGTACTTGAGACAAAACTTTTGTGTTGAGCCGTCAGGTACTCTTTAATCTGCCTTTTGTCACTTTTTTAATATTTCTATTTACGGCTGAAATCATCGATGAGTAACCGCTTTATGATCGCTGATTCCCTGTTCTGCGTTAACTGTTTCAAATAGTTCGGGTCTGTTTGTCACCAGAAGGTCTAATATGTTATCGCCACGAGTCGGTTCTCTATTTAACTGCTCAAGGTAGTTTTCAGATAAAGTACTTAAAAAATTTCACTGGATTCTTTGTCCCTGCCACCCGTTATGAACGTTTGAGTTCCCCAGTCTATATCCAGCAAATTAAAATCTCCACCCAGAACTATAACATGGTTGGGAAATCTACTCGAAATATTTTCCAAATTATCCTTCAGGTGCTCAGCCACAACAGCTGCTGAGCCAGGGGGCCTATAGACACATCCAGTTACCATGTCTGAGCCTGCTTTAACCATGACCTTCACCCAAATTATCTCACATTTCGGATCTCCGTCAATTTCCTTCGATACTATTGCACTTCTTATCGCTATAAACACACCTCCCCCTTCACTGTCCAGCCTGTCTCTGCGGTATACATTCCAGTCTGAGTTTAGGATTTCATTACTGTTTACGTCTGGTTTCAGCCAACTTTCTGTCCCTAGTACTATATGGGCATTGTGACCATTTATTAATGAAAGCAGTTCTGGGACCTTTCTATAGACGCTCCTGCAGTTTACTATTAGCACATTAATATTGTTATTCCCTGTTGCATTTTGTCTACTCCTACCTTGCCGTGTCTCAGGAGGCATCTTGTCGGGCCTAGGGAGGGAATTCTCTAACCTAAAAAAAACCCCATGTGCACTCCACACGTACTCCGCTACCCTTGCATCCGCTTCTGGCATGTAGTGCACGCCTGACCTATTCAGGGGGACCCTACATTTCTCCACCCAATAGCAGAGATCGAGAAATTTGCACCCCAGATCTCCGCAGAATCGTCTGAGCCTCTGGTTTAAGCCTTCCACTCGGCTCCAAACCAGAGGACCACGATCGGTTCTGGGAACGATACTACAAATAGTTAGCTCTGATTCCACCCCGCGAGCGAGGCTTTCCGCCTTCACCAATTCCGCCAACCGCCTGTACGAACTGAGGATGACCTCTGAACCCAGATGGCAGGAGGCACTGGTGCCAACATGAGCAACAATATGCAGTCGGGTGCTCCCAGTGCTCTCTATCGCCGCCGGCAGGGCCTCCTCCACATCTCGGATGAGATGCCCCGGCAAGCAGACAAAGTGAACACTGGCCTTCTTCCCCGACCTATCCGCTATTTCCCTAAGGGGCTCCATCACCCGCCTAACGTTGGAGCTCCCAATAACTAATAAACCCCTCCCCCCGTGTGCCTGCTCGGACCTTGCTGAAGGAGCGGCCACATGTCCACTTACAGGCAGAGCGGGCGATGCCACACGGCCAGCCTCCACATTGCCCCTCCGCCTCGTGTGCCGCGAACGTCGCTGAACCCGCCACTCCCCTTGGGGAGAAGAGGGTGGCCCAACCGCGCCCGGTACCCGCAAAGATGTCTCGATAGCAGGGACAGTGGGTGTAGCATGTAACACCTGGGGTGTACCATGCGACGCATCAGACTCCCCACTGCCGCTACATTCCGAGGCAGCAGCCTGAAGATGGCTGACCGCGGCCATCAACACGTTCAGCTGTTCGCGAACTGTTGCCAGCTCCTCCTGCGTCTGTATACAGCAGTCACACGTCCTATCCATCAATTTACTGTAGACAGTTAATCAACTTTTAACTAGACTGCTAATTCACTAAAGGCGGCTGATTGTTGACTGAACTGTGGTTGCTAGCCACTTCTTGTAGAAAACAATGAAAATAGCACTACCTGTCTCTGGACTGTATTGAAAACAAACACTAGCACTACTTGCACTATGGTTGACTAAAGGGACTCTCTCTGACTGTATTCAAAACAAACACGAAATCCATGGAACACTATTACTAGCACTCGACAATTAAAGTTCCTAAAACAAAAACACACGGAAGAAGAAGTGACAAGTAAGAAAAATACAGTTAAAAAAATTAAGGTAGCTCGCTGCACAGCAGACGTGAAGCAGGCGACAGTTAAGACGACACTGGCACTATGGCTGACTTAGCTTCTATAGTACTCAAAGCAACAGTTCTTTGTCTCTTACAAGACCATGATATCAGTCCTCCAGTTAGTCTAAAACAACTTCCAGTGATGGAGTGTCTGCTTTCCAACTCAGTCTGTGTCACTGTATACTTCCAAATTTACATATCCAGTTTTAGAATATTTTAACTTATAATCAGCTGTTCCGTTTAAATATCTGAATATTCTCTTGACTGCCATCCAGTGCTTTTCTCTTGGATCACTGCAAAACTTGTTTACTGCATTTGTTGTAAATGCAATGTCTGGTCTTGAAGTCTGTGCTAAGTACAGTAGACTTCCTACAGCTTCCAAATAGGGTACACTTTCCTTACATTTCTTGTCATCATCAGTTATTAGCAGTTTTGCATTGTTTTCCATAGAAATAGAAATAGGTTTACAATTTTCCATATTGAAACTTTTCTAAGATCTTCCTTATGTACAGGGATTGATCAATCCATAATTCTTCTCTGTTGGCACTTCTTAGAATCTTCATGCTTAAGTATTGATTAATTTCCCCTAAATCATGCATATTAAATTCTGACCGTAACTGTTCTTAAAAAAAAGTCCATCTGATTTTCACTATTGGTTAAAATAAAAAAAATCTACCCTAATGGTCTTGATTGCAATTTCTTCATTGCTCCTTTTATCATATATACTGGGATCTGCTTTTGACTGTAACATGCCTAGTTTTATCAAACTTTTATGCAAACATTTATTCCAGCAATGGCCACTTTGCTTTAATCCACGTATGCCTTTCTTCAAACGCCATATTCTCCTTTTTCCTTGATAAGGTCGCTTAACTTCATCAGGTGGAATCACATATATTTCCTCTTCCAGTCTTCCATCCAGGTAGGCTGTTTTCACATCCATTTGATGAATGAATAAGTCTTCCTTTACTGCCAGAGCTAAAAGGTATCTTAATGGTGAATACTTCCCACTGGTCAGAAAGTTTCATTGTAATCTATTCCTTCTTTCTGGGAATACCCTTTAACTACCAATCTGGCTTTGAATTTTGGTGTTGCACTCTCAGGATTTTTAATACTAAACACCCATCTTGTTCTTAGTGGCTTTTTATTTTCAGGCATGTCAACCCATTCATATGTATCATTATCCACAAAAGATTACAGCTCCTTTTCAATAGCCTTTTTCCAATCTTGAGCATTTGAACTTGCTCAAGCTTCATCAACTGTGATTGGTGAATTGTTGATTATTTGAGAAGCATACATTTCATAATCTGGATATTCTTTTGGTTTTGCTATACGTGAAGACCACCTTAAACTGACTTATTCTGTTGAATCTTCTCAATTTGATCCTCGGGTAGCATGTCAGCTTCCTCTTTATTCTCATCTTCCTCTGTTTCAGTTTCCATCTCTGTTTCAGCACTATCACACATTATGCTTGGTTGCATTACTGTCTCATTTTGACTACTTTCCTTTATTTTATGTCTATAGTCCTCCAAAAATACTACATCTCTACTACTTATTATCTTCTTATTCACAGGATTATAAAATATGTAGCCTTTTGAATCCTCATAGTAGCCAACAAAAATATATTTTTGGGATTTTGCATCCCACTTTACTCTTAATGGTTTTGGAATCTGAATCATGGCTTCACATCCGGTTTCTTCCCAGTCCATACTTCATAAGATGTCTTGTGTGTCACAGCTTTGGTAGGTGAAATGTTAATTAAATACACTGCTGTTGACACAGCCTCTGCCCAAAAACACTTAGGTTGCTCAGCATCACTTAACATACTTCTTGCCTTTTCTACAATGGTTCTGTTGGCTCGTTCTGCAACTCCATTCTGAGAAGGACTGTAGCAAATGATAGTCTGATGCCTAATACCCATTCCATTCAACTGTTCCTTAAACCATCTGTTTACAAATTCTGATCCATTGTCTGATCTAATAATTTTAATTTTCTTCCCAGTCTGTCTTTCGACCATTTTGCAATAAACAACAAATACATCATTCACTTGATCCTTGCTACTTATAAAATTGACATGTATCTAGAAAAATCATCTACGAATGTCAGGAAATGGAAGCTACCTCCTAAGGATTCATTCTCCATAGGTTCACAAAGATCTGAATGTATGAGTTGCAAGACTTCGGTAGATCTGCTCTCACTCAATTTAAATGGCAATCTGGCCTGCTTCCCTTGCAAACACACCTCACATTGAACATTATTCATTCCATAATTTTCCATCCCAGTTGCCATATTCTTCAGTAAAGTCACACTTTTCCTATTCAGATGTCGAAGTCTCCTATGCCACAAGAAACCTTTTGCACCACAAACAGAGTGATTTCCTGTTTCAGCAGTATTTTGAACTGTATTCACTTTGTAAATACCTCTTACATTACTTGCAGTAGCTACAATATCACCACAAGAGTCTATCACTTTGGCTCCCTCTATATTGAAGATAACTTTATTACCCTTCTTTACTATTTTACTTACTGACAAAAAATTAATTGCAATGTTCTTTACATAATGTACATCATGAGCAGTAACAATTTTCTTTTCCCCATTCAAAAGCAAATTAAGATCCACTTTTCCTGCGAGTTCACACCTTAACTTTTAGCTGTCAATTGTAGAAATTCCAATGTCAGTCCTTGATTGAACATCCTACAAACCTGACGGAGCTTTGGTAATGTGCACAGGTGCTCCTGAATCTAGGAAACATTCTGCATGATCGTCACTCGCTTCATTAAAAGAGTAAAAAACAGAATATGCCTTACCTTTATGAGTAGTCTTTCTCTCAGGACTACTAAAATTAACATTCTTCTTTTCTTTTACACTTAACTTTTCATTGCAGTTTGAAGCAATATGTCCAATTTTCTGGCATCTGAAACATATTATTGGCTTCTTCTTCTTGTACTTAGAGTATAAAGCCGACGCTGTTTCTTTTTCGGAAGCGTTTGAATTTGGTTCATTCTTCACGTCCTGTAGGATCTTTACTTTAACACTATCCACTGTAATGGATATTCTCGAACTTTCCAAACCCATAATCATTCGCGAATATTTCCCTGGTAGTCCAGTTAACAATCAAGTTCCAATCCATTCATCCGCAATTTCAAAACCAATATACCTCAGACGATTGGAGATTGAAATTATTTTATTCACATATTCATCGACGCTTTTACGCTAGTTCAATCTTGTGGTTATCAGCTCACGAAGTAATTCTACTTTTCTGGTTAAACCACCATCTTCAAATGCGTTTTTCAGTTTGTCCCATACCTCCTTTGCTGACATAGCCCTTTCTATGTGAACATAATTCATTGGATCAATCAAAAGGATTAGTTTTGATTTCGCCTTCCGATCCTTAGTAGCAAAACTTGATTCCGCAGGTGCCAATTTACCGTTTACGACGTGCCATAAGTCATCCAAGTTCAAATACGCCTGAAAGGCAAATTTCCAGGTCGAGTAATTTTTGCGCCCTGTAAGCTGCTCCATTTGCGGTGTCTGTGTTGCACTAATTTTACAGTTATTTTCTTCTTCGTATAGCGTACTCAGTCCAAGTTTATACGAACTTCCGCGCACCTTTTGCGCAAATACACGTCACCTTAAAGCTTATTATTTAGCTTTAAACCAGTACCTAGGCCCATAACCTTTGTAGTTTATGCAGATTAACGCAGCTAAATGACAGGTAACAACTAGTTAAGGGACAAAATAAACTTATGCTTTATTCGCACAAAACATGTTAATACATTTGACTACCAAATTATATTACGTTGCCCCATCAACAAACACAGAACATTAATATTCCATAGAGTCTAATGCACTCTGCACATCATATCTTGTGCGCCACTATGCACGCTGGAAAATGTTTGTTCACATACCCCAACACTTTCCCTCTGGAACTAATGGAGTCTTCATGGCCTTACAGTCAGTCATACTGAATTTTTCTAGTACTTTCTTTGCATACTGTTCTTGGTGTAAAAATATTCCATCCTCTGTCTTCATTATTTGTATCCCTCAATACATATCTGGATTTTCTACCACAACCATTTCAAATTTCTTCTTAAGTTTCTTTAGTATATTTTCAATTTTCTCCAAGTATTTTCCTATTATGATTCCATCATCAACATGTATAACCATGTACATTTCTTCAGTTGCATCTTTAAATATGCACTGATCTGATTTCAATTGAATTAGTCCTTCTGATTTTAGGAAATCTGTCAAAGTTTTATTCAATCTGGATGGGGCTTGTTTAAGTCCATACAGAGCTTTCTTCAAGACACAGGTTTTTTTCAGCTTCTTTGTATCCTTCAAGTATCTTCATAAAAATTTCTTCATCCAGTTTCCCATAGAGAAATGCTGTTTTGACATCAAACACTCTCATATGGAAATTTTTCTCTGCTGCCAGTGCAAACAGTCTCAATGAACATATATCTACTACTGGGCTGAATAATTATTTGAAATCTATATCCTTTTCTTGCTAACAACCTCTGATAACTAGTCTGGTCTTATATCGACCATCATCTTTGACTTTAAAGATCCATTTGCTTGTTAAGATTTCTTTCCCTTTTACTTCCTCTGGACTAACCAACTTCCATGTTTCATTCTGTTGAAGAGATCTCTTTTCTTCTTCAATTGCTTTTAACCAATTTTCTTTGTCTGGACCACTCAAACATTCTCCATAGGTAAGTAAAGCTGTTTCATAATCATTATATTTTACGTTTTTTTTTCAAATTAGTTCTTTTCCTAAGGTTTTAATTTCTTGTGTCTTCATTGCATGTTATTACTTCTTGATTTTCTTCTCCTTGATCCTCATGGTCTTCTATTTCATTTTCTTGATTGCTAGTATCATTTGATCACCAATAACAAGATTTTTCTGTAGAGTTTCTTTTGTCACTTTCTGCTCAAATTCAACATCTCTTGACACAACAATATTTTTTCTTTCTGCATCAAACAGTCTGTAGCCATTTGGTGCATAACCAACAAAAAATGTATGCATTACTTCTTACATCTAGTTTCTTCAAGTAGCCTAAATTTTTGGCAATAACTCTTCACCCAAAAATTTTAAGTATTGACAGATCTGGTCTTTTCCCAAACCACTTCTTTGCAGGTGTGGCACTTTGATTGATAGCAGGGCTTCTATTGATTAAGTATGTAGATGTGAGCACTGCCTCTCACCATAGCTCTTTCTTTACTTTGGTATCGAATATCATAGCTCTTGCCTTGTTAGTTACTGCCAGATTTAGTCTCTCTGCTTTGCCATTGAGCTGAGGGCTATAAGGAATACTGTAGTCTAGCACAATTCCTTTTCCTTCACACCAATTCTTAAACTCACGGCTGGTGTATTCACCACCTTTATCACATCTTATTTTTGACACTTTTGTGTTGAACTTATTTTCACTTTCTAACACATATTTTCTTACGAATCTTTCAGCCTCTGACTTATATCTTAACAAGTAGGTTACACAGAAATGAGTGAAATCATTTAAAACTGTCATGTAGTACCTATATCCATTAAATGTTGGAGGATCTATCTTTCCACAGATATCAGCATGTACGATTTCAAGAGGTCTTGTTGCTCTTTCTCTCACAGTAGAAAATGGTTTTCTTATTAATATAGGCTAGCTCTCACACAAGCTTCGCACAATTGTATTGCTGAGCATAAACTATTAGGAACTCCTTCACACATTCTCTTGATCTTTGAAGTACAGTTTATGTCTGGATGACCTAGTTTCTTATACCATTCTTATTTTTCTTCTTGTGTCAGTAGTGATTGCATTCCTGATTTAATGTTCACTTCATACAACCCATTTCTTGTTTTTTGTCCTTTCAAAACAGATATTTCACCTTTATAGATTTGAACAGAATGTTTGGTAAATACAACTGTACAATCTTTTTAGTGATTGCATTTACAGACATCAGATTTCTGCTCAGTTCAGGAACATACATAACATCTTTTAGAACACAGTTATCTCCTACAAAGTTTCCTGTTGCAACTATTTTCATTGATCCACCTTGTTTGGCAACTTTTACAATACTATCATAATGTCTCACATTTGCTAACTTATCCACTTCATTACACAAATGTCCTGTACATGCACTATCAACAACCATGACCATATCTTCTTTCTCATTGGCTTCTTGTGAAATCTTTCCTTTGTTACTTTCATATGCAATAAGTGCAGTGACTTCCATCTTCTTTTCTTCATCAATGTCTTGTTTCTTGTTTTCTTGAGTGACTAGATCTTCTTCTATGTCTTCAAAAGTTCAAAATGATATTCTTTCACTGTCTTTGTTCCTAAAATAACAATCTTCTTTGTGGTTAGTCTGTTTGCAATGAGGACATGGCTTGAAAGATCTCAGTTTTGATTCTTGAATTTTATTTTTATTTTTAAAGTAACACTCTTCTTCTTTGTGATTATTCTTCTTGCACATAGAATAGAGTCCTTTCTTCTTAGGGTTCTTGCATTCTCTTGCAAAATGTCCATGACCACCACAATTTTTACAAACTATATCTTTTATTTTATTTTTGTTAAACCCAACATCAAAGGCAATACTCTGTTCTTGATTATTGTTTTTCAGTCATTCCTATTCTCTTATAAGCCTTGCAATTAGATTTTCCATGCTCTTCTCACCACTGGGTGATGAATCCCATGCTGGAGAAAAGTGTTTGTATTCTTCTGGCAAATAATATCTTGGGTATGACCATAATATCTGTCATATTTTCTGACTGGAGATGATTCAATTCAAATACTATATTCTGTAGTGCCCTTATATTACTAGCTATGTCTCTGGTTTTATCGTACGTGAAACTATGAAATCCTTGAAGCAACTACTGAGTTCTTTGAGATGCATTTCTTTTATAAATTGCTTTAAGTTTATCATACATTGCCTTGGAAGTTTCACAACACAATACATGTGGCTTCGCCTTTTTACCAATTGTTCTCATTATAAAATGTTTTGCCTTGCTGTCCATTTTCTGCCATTTTTCTGTTTTTCTAAAGTTTTGCAATTTTCCAGTGTTTCAGTTCTATCCACAATATCACACAGGTATTGCGTATTAAATAATATTCTAATTTCAACAGCCCACAGATTGAATGTAGTACTATCTTTAAGCACTTGTATATCACGAAATTCTTCATTTTTTTGAAACATCTGTAACTGTTTTTCTTCCTTATTCATGCCTTCTATTTTTTAGCTTTTCTATTTTCTTATTTCTCTGGGCTCATAAACTGCTGTGGTTTTTATCTTAATTCTATTGTAATTTTGTGTGAATGTAAGAACACACATACATAGATATAAAGTAAAAAAAAACACTATACACACTTGATATGTTGCTATGTCAACCTACCTTACAGATATATCTTATTTTTACATAAACTCTTAGATGTTAAGCACTATTTTTTTAAAGCACACACAGTAAACATTGTATTTTACTTGCTCCAAACCTTTCATCACTATCTTGGTACACATTGCTTTAAATTTGTTTGATTTTAAAGGCTTTGTAAATATGTCACCAACGTGATTTTCCGAATGCACATATTCCCCATTGATATCCCATCCTCATTTTGATAGAGTTCACGCACAAAATAGTACTTTGCTTCAATGTGCTTAGATCATTTGTGGAACTCTGGGTTTTTCTCTAATTTAATGACACTTGCATTGTTAACGAACGATACAGGCGAGTTTCTTTTTCCACCGATCTCCAACAGCAGTCTGTTGAGCTATACTAATTCCTTGGTTCCTGCACTTGCAGCAACGAACTCCACTTCAGTGGTGGATAGTGCAACTGATTTCTGCAGTTGAGATGTCCACAATACAGCCGTATCACCAATCATTGAAACAAAACCATTTGCTGATAGTCTTGTTTTAGTGTTGCCAGCAAAGTCAGCATCAGCACAGGCACAAAGTTTACCGCCAGATGGAGTATAGAAGAGACCTAAGTCTGAAGTACCGCGAAGGTATCTCAAAATATGTTTTACAGAGTTCCAATCAGAAGAACAGGATATTGCTGCTAACGAAAACGAGGAAATCGAAGGACGTAACATTGTCAACCTGTACCTCACTTCAGCTAAGCGAAGGTAAAAGAAGACGACACACACAAAATTGGTATCCCATATTTCAGTTGACCTATATGATGTGATTTACCTATATATGGGATACAATGTTTTTCTCTGCCTTCAATTCTAATAGTATCGACTGAAAGCTACCATAGTCTTGCTAGCGACGACTAGAAAACCAACAGCAGTTAAATTTGTATCCCATACTTCAGTTGAGCTCTATAGGTCAACTGAAGAATAGGATGCTAATACTAGCGAATGGGAAATAACGACATTTATAACAATTGATCTATATAGGTCAACTGAAGATTAGGATATTACTGCTACCGAAGGCGAAAAATAGCGACATACATAGCATTTGACCTGTGTAGGTAAATCACATCAATGTTACATATGTCGCTTTTTTCGTCTAGCTAGCACCAGTATCCGTACTTCAGTTGACTTGTGTACATCAGCTGAAGTATGGGATAGAAGTTTTATGTATGTCGATCTTTCTACCTTCAGTAGTGTTCGTGAAGACTCGAAAAAATTTAAGTGAAACTAGTACTGATAAAGGGAAAAAAGAGCAACTACTGCAAAATTTGTGTTCCTTAATACAGCTAACGAATCCATGCTTAACATGGAACAGTGTAATATGACAAAGTAATACATCAAATAGACAAATTCAGTGCAACATAAAAATAAAAAACTAAACTTCCCATATGGAAACTCCTTTGCAAAAAACCAAAGGTCGCCTTGAAAGACATCAACAAGAATCACATACCCACATACACAAGAAACACAACATCACGAAGAAACACACATACATACAAATATACAAACCCAGAAGTTCACACCAACGAAATGAAGTAAAATAGAAAAAAAAATCCGCAGAAGAAAATTACGTAACATAAGAAAATGAAGAATGATGAATCAGCCCCAAAAAATCCAAAGCAATATTTTAACCATCTCGACCAAATGCAGCCTTATCCTTAATTATCAGTTATCCCCCATCCCAATCTGAAATTAACTAACACATTTTTGTTGATACATGTGCCCAACATGTTTAAGGAACACTTGAATGGGCAGTATGTATCGGGTAAACACATATTGCAAGATGGCGTCAGTTGCGGAAGTATTGAATGTAGAAGTTCGCGAACATAGTGTTATACCGTGTCTAGCAGTAGATGGGTAACTATAAAATCGAAGGGGGGCGCTTACAAACATATTAACAATAAACATAGGCAGGACTTTGTGTTACCATTAAATAACAAATATAATTCGCTTCAAAACACAGATGACATAGAAACTGTATCAGCACACTCATCTGATAAGGTGGTGCAGGACTCTCAAAACTTAGCGAACAGCCAAGTAAGGTATAAGAAAAAACGTAAAATCAAGATTTACTCAGACAGTTACGCCAGAGGATTAGCAGCTATGTTAACGGAAAGCGGACCTCGTGTGATTAACGAGTTTGAAATAGAAGGTACCGTTAAATCAGGAGCTGGTTTACGAGATGTTTCAACATCAATCAAGAAAGAAAGCACAGTCCTCGCGGGCAGAGACTTTGTAGTGGTAATGGCCGGAGCAAACGACGTCAGCAGAAACGAAAGGAAGATTGCTACTTCGACACTGAAGAAGACTCTCGGAATGTTAACCCACACCAACTTGATTGTTGTTAATATGCCACATCGACATGATTTGCCCCAGTGGTCATGTGTGAATAAGGAAGTGGAGCCGACAAACAAGGAGTACAAAGCTATCTGTAAGCACTTTAAGAATGTTTCCCTGATTAACACCAGTAGTTGTAGCAGAGAATGGCATACCAAGCATGGTCAATATTTCCGCTATCTAGGTAAACGTGTTTTAAGTGATACAATTATCGGAATAGTATTGGATAAGCTAGAGAAGGAAAAAAGACCAGTAATGTGTTTGGATTATGTTTCAACTGAGATGACAAAAAACTTGTATGCATAGACCAGGTTGGATGTTCTAGTAACATAAGGACACAACCTGGTCAACTTTCATGCAGTAACAGTAGGTCATGTCAACTAAGAGAATATGCAAAAAAAGAAATGCCTAAAGTAGAGTTAAAAATATGCTACCTCAATATGGCATGGCGTGGCAGATAAAAACTTAATTGTCAACGAATTTTCAAATGAAAACGTGATAGATATTCTACCTTTAAGGGAACATTGGTGTAAAGAGGATGAGCTTGGGTACAAAGTATTGGATGATTACACACTACTTAGTTGCTATTGCAGAAAACAGCACTTACATGGTGGGGTAGCAATATATGCAAAAACACCTCTTGCACCAAACTGTGGCAGGATAGATCTCAATACCCTTTGCGATGAAATGCATTTTGAAATGTCAGGTCTAGTAACTGAGAGCCTCTTGCTAATGGTAGTAGTAGTGTACAGGCCACCTAGTGGTGACCCCCATATCTTTCTGGAGAAACTTGAGGAACTCTTAATGTACATATGTATACCGAAATGGAAAAAATACAATGTTGTCATTGGAGGGGATATCAATTCAAGTTTTGATGTCCTGCAGGACAGAAAAACTGTGACAGAGCTCAAAAATGTGCTTCGACAATTTAACCTGTACTATGTTAACTGCAAACCCACCAGAGGCTCATACTGTCTAGACAATATATTTACAAATATTAAGAGAACTTGTATGTCCATTGATGCAATTAGTTTCCCTTTCTCAGACCATGATGCAGTATATCTTAGTCTTAATAATGTAACTTCAGACTGCACCAAACCAGAATCTAAAACTGTGATTACTAGACCAGTGAGCAGAGAGAGGGTGGATAGGTTTAGACATGCCCTCACTTATTTCAGTTGGGGCACATGTTTTATTAGGCTTCAACACTGTTCAGCTGATATTGTATTCACAAAGTTTTTCTCCATCTTTTTAAATGTATTTGAAAATAACATCCCTCTGAAAAAATGTACAGCGAATATTAGTAGTAATTACAAGAAAAGGAAAACGAAGGAATGGTATACTCCACAGTTAGGGCAACTGAAAAATACTGTTATGCTGTATTCTAGTCTGTACAAAACCAGTAAATCAGAACTGTATAAAGACCTGTATGCTAAAGCTAAATGCAAGTATAGGAAGGCAATAAATGAAGCAAGGAAACTGCATAACATAATAAACATTGAAAAATCTAACAATAAATGCAAGAAGGCCTGGAGTGTAATAAACTCCATTGCACACACTAAACACAAAGAGGAAACTGCCATTACCCCAGAAGAATTTAATAAATATTGCATTCAGTCCATTGAAGAAATTAGTAGTTCAATAATCAAACCACCTGAAAATGCACTTAGTATTATGGACAGCTGCTTTGAAAAGCTTCCCCCAAGCACCTTCACTTTCACAGAAGTGAGCCCAAATAATATCCTAAAAATAGTGAAAAATTTCAAACCTTCAGTTAGTGTTGATTACTATGATATGTCATGTAATTTGTTGAAATATGTTATTGAGTGTGTGATTTATCCTTTAACCTTTTCTGTTAACATATGCCTAGTTGAAAGTAAGTTCCCCAACATACTAAAAATTTCTAGAGTTGTGCCCATATACAAAAAAGGGGAAAGAACTGTCCCACTAGTTACAGACCTATATCCATAACCCCAGTTTTTTCAAAAATTTTAGAAACGATTATGTATGAGCAAGTTAGTGCCTACTTGGGTAAACTAAATATAGTTAATGATAAACAGTTTGGATTTAGGAAAGGTAAATCCACAATGGATGCAATGGAGTCCCTTGTAAAATTAGTCCTAGATGTGTTCGAGGCTAGGGACTATGCCCAAGCTACATTTTGTGACCTGAGCAGAGCCTTTGACTGTGTAGAGCATGACACTGTGCTGAATAAGCTAGTTTACTATGGTTTTGATGACAACAGTGTAAATATGATCAGGTCTTTTCTAGAGAACCGTCAACAAGTTGTGTGCACTGGTAGGGAGAAATCAAATTTGGTTAATGTTAGGTACGGAGTGCCTCAAGGGTCGGTGCTTGGACCTCACTGTTTATACTAATGATTAATGACCTGCCCTTATTCATAAATTCTCATACAATACTGTATGCTGATGACACAACTTTTCTACATAAAAGCTCTGATCTAGGTACACTGAAAACACTGACCGAAAATACCCTTGCTCAGCCCTCATTATGGTTCAAAACTAATGGCTTCTTGCTAAATGAAAACAAAACCCAGACACTTTACTTTAGCCTCAAAGAGATTCCTAACTACCAGGAATTAGAAACTGTTAAATTTTTAGGTGTTACTATTGACAATAAATTGACGTGGGAACCACACATTAAAAATATATTGGCTAGTCTTTCAAGAGTTATTTATCTAATTAGAAATTTAAAAAGACATGTTCCCAATGACTATGTGAGATCAGCATATTTTGCCTTCTTCCAAAGCATCATCTCTTATGGAATTTTACTGTGGGGTAGTAGCTGTCATGCAAATGACATTTTACTTTTACAGAAGAAAGTAATAAGAATAATAACGGATTCTGATAAAACAGAACATTGTAAACCTCTGTTTATTAAATTGCAGTGTCTCACAGTAGTAACTTTATTCATCTACACTGTTTTAATGTACATTAGAAACAATGTTTCTAATTTTGTGTTGAGAAGTGATATTCATTGCCTTAATACTAGAAACAGAACATCTGTAGACGTACCATATCATAGATTATCAAAATCGCACGACTCTTACCTAGTTCTTGGACTAAGGATTTTTAATAGACCAAGTGCTGACTTTAAAGAACTGCCTGTAAATATCTTTAAAGCTAAATTATACAAGCTACTAGTGAACAATCCGTTTTACACCATTGATGAATTCTTTGAAGATGAAAATACTGTATTCTAACGTGTACCTATTTTATGTAAACCAATTTACATCGATATAGTAGTTTATGTAGAAATATATGCTCTTGACTTTGTCTGTTGCTGTAATCAGCTGAACAACAGTAAAATTATTATTATTATTATTATTATTATTATTATTACCTACATAAATATTCATCGAAAAAGCTCTGTAAATTCGAAATCCGTCGTTTCCCCATCCCTACAACATATTTTATGGCTGACCAATAACCTTCTATACTATTGGTACAAGCCCCAGTTGAGGAAGATCTGAATTGAATATTATGATTGACAACAAGACATTGAAAACCCTTATTCCCCAAATCCCTATATGAAGAGAAACCATCGGAAATAACTACAGAACCCTCTGCAGCATGACCTTCAATTAATTTCACCAAAACTTTCTTCATTCGATTAGGAACTACTATAAAAACTACATCATCACATTCTGGACCTGAAATTACAGCCCCCCAAACCCATAAAATCCTATCGCAGGTTCCCCCCCTCCCCCCCCCCCCCAATTGTGCTTGGTTTAGCCAAAATGAGACTCATCGTTTTCGACTATAACACCCGGCCCCCAAAGGCCGCCACAAACTTCCCTACAGAACAATACCAGTGTAAAACGGTACTCTCACTCACACAACATTCATGCACACACAAGCACACAGGATACCTCAACACCAACAGTACGTAATTTTTGTTATATCCCTCAAAGCCAGCTTCGATTTCTCAAACCATGTTCCGCATCTAACTGAGTGCCATAGTCGATCCTTGCTACACCTCCATACGAATAACTCGTAAATACGACGAGCGGACACACTTATCAGGCACATATGTTCGCTGCACTCACGACATCGAACGTAATCAGCAAGAAGACCAGACTTTTCAAAAATCGAATGGTTGCCATCATGTCTATGCCCAAAGTCTCCTTTTAAGTATTCCACATTCTTGGGAATAGATAAATCCATATCTACAAACGAAAATGAAAAAGTAAATTTCCTCTAAATGAAAACTATTCTTCCAAATTATCTCAAACTTACTAAGAATGAAATTAAGTACCGAATGAATTGGAAAGAACGAATAATTTTGATCAATGCAAACGAAAAACATCATACACAATTTCTAGCGCTGTCTTTGAAAACTACATTGATTTTTTTTTTCAATTTACAGCGATGGCGCTTATTCACAGCTGACAACTGATTTATTATCTATGGCTCGAAAGTAAACATATTAATATCTATGAGTAGCCTATGACATCATTGGTCAAAGCTGCCGGGTTGTATCCCGTTCTTCAGTTGACCCCACTGACGAGTACCATATATAATCGAATAAAGAGAATGTTCCTTTAAACAAAGTTGAATCTGCCATTTCCATGTTTCCCACTGATCTACACTTGACAGTTTGCGAATGTTTGTATGACTAATATCATCACTCAACTGAAGTACTGTGTCTGTTATTCCAAAAATTTTGCAGTCTCACAAATATCCTTATAAACGGAAAAATAGCCTCATGAATGAATACTATAATTCTCAGGGCCTGAAGCATTCAAACCTGGACCCATAACCTGTTGTGGATGAACTTAGGATATAATTATATAGCAAGAACACAACACTCTTAGGAATACTTATCTTCTTCCTTTAATCTCTAAAAGATGACTCACAGCAAAAACAAAAACTTCTAAGAGTAAAAACATGGAAAACAAAAGAAACTCATAGGAGCAAAGAATTTCACAACACAGAACCAAGCACCACCATAAGAGAGGAGAGGAAACACAGTTCTGATTTATTTACTGCAACAATGAGAAGTTTCATTGTTCTCTAATTTGAGGCTGAACAGGTCCTCATATTCTTGATTAGCCAGTAAAGATAGCATTTCTTAATATTTCTTCTTGATTTATTTTCACACTTACTCTGTCACATATAATGAAACATAATAAACTGTTTCTACATTTTAATGAAACTCATTTATGAATAATGTTTCATAACAAAAGACATACTATGCTTGATTTGTCACACACAACAGCTTAAAAGTAACTCGCCAACAGTTATCTCCAGAGTTCCACACTCCCTACTAACTGATTTGGAGGGAATTTTCTTCTATATAGCACAGCATTGTTTTCCAGAATTTTCTAGAAGTCCCTTCATAACATGTGATTTTTATAATCATGAAAAACTGAAGCAAAACTGCATTTTTTGTAGTTACAAAAATCTGAGTATTCAAACAGTAGTAAAAGATGTATATAGTACTGAAATAAAATTAGATATATAGAAGAGACGTTGAGTCACAGGCAGGTACAATGAAAAGATTGCTATACATTTTAGCTTCTTCTTAAGTAAAACAATCACAGCTCACACAAACGTGAACACTGTCTCTGGGTGTTGTGGCCATTATTCCATCCCAGACTTTCCATTGTCTGAATTTAAATGCAGAACTTACAAAATATGCTACATAACAAGGTTTGTTTACATATTGCAGTATTAAAATTTTACATCTGGAGAAATATTGTTTCTGGTGAAGTGAATTACATTTTTCAAATACACTTATGACAACATATCTGATGAATAATAAATTGATATAAATCATATAAATGAACTGAAGGCTGATTACAGCTTTTAAGGATACAACTTCTTCTTGAATTTAAGTCTTTTTAAAGTGATATTCAGTTTTGTAAAGTTGTATTTTCACATTGTAATTCACAAAAAAATGTTCTATTACATTGTAGGCAAATTCGAAAAAGAATATAATTATGTAATTACTTCAGATTATTAAATACTTATGTAAAAGTCACAAATCTCATTCTTTATAATCAAAATTGGAATAAATGTTACCTATCTGGAGATGGAATTGTATCTTTCAGTTGAACCGGAGTGTTGTCACAACATCTAGTTGATCAAGAAATCCCTTGGTTTGTTATTGGGACTGGACTCAGAAATCCTACCTCACCATACTGAGCATGGTCCTAGTGATTTTCCGTTGCCTTCCTTTGACCTGTTATGGAGTGTCAAGAGTGTATCTGTGTTGTATGGATGACGGTGATGGGTGCTTGTTAAGTGTAGCGCTCCATTTGAATGTTATGGACGAACAGAATGGAAATGTTGAAAACCAGTGCTTACACACATCCTACTCCTCTTGAATAGGGACCACCAAGCTTAACGTCCCCAACATATGGACAGATCACCATCAACAAAGACACATGCCCTTACTTCATGAGACACAGCAGAGAGGTTTTGAATTTAATATAGGACACTGTCACAGATACTGGTGATAAGAAATTGAATTCCACCAACTCTCCTGAACTTGTTGGGCAAATATAGCAGTGAAAATGTTCCATCACCAGATACGAACTTGCTTACTTCCAAGTTGAGCACCACTGTCCAAGTGTCCGTTAGGGACCTCGGCTTTGCAGGCAGTTGTTATTACTTACACACAATCTCGTACTTTCAAGGAAGTAGATTATTAATTTTCATGTCATTGTAGATGGTTGGTGCTTCCTTGTTTCATCATTTCTCTAAGTTCTGGAACAGCTTCAGGTTGAATGCAAAGATCTTGGGTTTTAGATAGCCTGAGAGAAGAAAAGTGTAGAGAGTCAAATCAGGTGTAGTCAGTGTCCACCTAACATTATCATTCAAGAAACTGAAAATATTTATCTAAAAATTTGGAGTAAATGAACAGAGCTGTAGGACAGTAGGTTCATGTCATTGAGCCCACATATTCATAACACAAGCGTTTATCAGTCCTAGAGGAGGTGGACAAAACTGTGGAAACACCAAAATCCCAAGACATTATCATGTCTAAAACGATGCAGGAAAATCATTGGCATTCAAAATAACTTCTCAGAATTGATAAATACAGTTTCTACGAGGTTTTAAAGGGAATCCCATATCAATATTCCTACCAAATAGTGGTAAGTTCAGGTAATGATGACTGAGGTGGCTACTGATCATGTCCACTTCTGTCCAAAGTATGCAATGAGCTTAATAATACTGCGAACTGATAACTATGGTGGCCAGGGGAAAAACAAAAATTCATCCTCACCCTCACAAACCCAGTCCTGGATTATGCAATATGTGTAATTAGGGGCCTCATCATCTTACAAAACAGTATCACCATTGGGGAACAAACATTGTACCATGTGACAGACATGATTAGCCAAAGTGGTCACAAAATCCTGGTAGAATTTTGCACAGAGCATAATTTAGTCATAGCTAACACTTGGTTTAAGAATCACGAAAGAAATTTGTAAATTTGGAAGAGGCTTGGAGACAATGGAATGTTTCACATAGACTATATAATGGTAAGATAGAGATTTAGGAACTAGGTTTTAAGTTGTAAGACATTTCCAGGGGCAGATGTGGACTCTGACCACAATGTGTTGGATGTGAACTGTAGATTAAAACTGAAGAAACTGCAAAAAGGTAGGCATTTAAAGAGATGTGACCTGGATAAACTGAAAGAACCAGAGGTTTTAGAGAGTTTCAGAGAGAACATTAGAGAACGGCTGACAAGAACAGTGAACAGAAATACAGTAGAAAAAGACTGGGTAGCTTTGAGAGATGAAATAGTGAAGACAGTAGAGGATCAAGCAGGTAAAAAGACGAGGGCTAGTACAAATCCTTGGGAAACATAAGAGATATTGGATTTAATTGATGAAAGAGGAATATATAAAAATACAGTAAATGAAGCAGGTGAAACGGAAACAAACGTCTCAAAAATAAGATCGACAGGAAGTGCAAAATGGCTAAGCAGGGATGGCTAGAGGACAAATGTAAGGATGTAGAAGCATATATCACCAGGGGTAAGATAGATACTGCCTACAGGAAAACTAAGGAAACCTTTTGAGAAAATGAGAGCCACCTCTATGAATATCAAGAGCTCAAATGGAAACCTAGTTCTAAGCAAAGAAGGGAAAGCAGAAAGGTGGAAGGAATATATAGAGGGTCTATACAAGGGCGATGTACTTGAGGACAATATTATGGAAATTGAAGAGGACATAGATGAAGATAAAATGGGAGATATGATACTGCGTGAAGAGTTTTACAGAGCACTGAAAGACCTAAGTCGAAACAAGGACCCAGGAGTAGACATCATTCCATTAGAACTACTGATAGCTTTGGGAGAGCCAGCCACGACAAAACTCTTCCATCTGGTGAGCAAGATGTATGAGACAGGCGAAATATCTTCAGAGTTCAATAGGAATATAATAATCACAATTCCAAAGAAAGCAGGTGTTGACAGGTGTGATAATTACCAAAGTATTAGTTTAATAAGTCATCGTTGCAAAATACTAACACTAATTGTTTACAAATGAATGGAAAAACTGGTAGAAGCCCACCTCATGGAAGATCAGTTTGGACTCTTTAGAAATGTTGGAACACGTGAGGCAATACTGGCCCTATGACTTATCTTAGAAGATAGGTTAAGGAAATGCAAATCTACGTTTCTAGCATTTGTAGACTTAGAAAAAGCTTTTGGCAATATTGACTGGAATATTCTCTTTCAAATTCTGAAGGTGGTAGGTGTAAAATACAAGGGGCGAAAGGCTATTTACAGTTTGTACAGACTGTCTGTCTGCCATGATCACTCAACACATACGTTCGTCCACGTTCTGTCTTCGTACATGATGTTTTTCCACTTTCACTATGAATGGGAAAAGCAGTGATCGAGAAGGGAGTGCGACAGGGTTCTGGCTGTCACTGATGTTATTCAATCTGTGTACTGAGCAAGCAGTTAAGGAAACAAAAGAGAAATTTGGAGTAGGAATTAAAATCCACAGAGAAGAAATAAAAACTTTGAGGATCGCCGATGACATTGTAATTCTGTCAGAGACAGCAAAGGACCTGGAAGAGCAGTTGAACGGAATGGGCAGTGTCTTGAAAGGAGGAAATAAGATGAACATCAACAAAAGCAAAACGAGGATAATGGAATGTAGTCGAATTAAATCAGGCATGCTGAGGGAATTACATTAGGAAATGAGACACTTAAGATAGTAAATGAGTTTTGCTATTTGAGGAGCAAAATAACTGGTGATGACCGAAATGGAGAGGATATAAAATGTAGACTGGCTATGGCAATGAAAGCATTTCGGAAGAAGAGAAATTTGTTAACATCAAATACAGATTTAAGTGTCAGGAAGTATTTTCAGAAAGTATTTGTATAGAGTGTAGCCATGTATGGAAGTTGTTATAACCTTTAATCACCAATAATTGCGTGGATATTCAAACACACGCACTTAGAAACAATAGCTGGTTACATGATAACAACTCAGTATCTCTTATTCGACTGCCGTGCCGTGACATGCGGCCGGCGCAGTTCGTAGCTAGGTGGCGCTCCCGCGCCCAGCCGAGTTGCGGAGCGCCTCTATCACCGTTTGCGCGTACTGCCTTGGCGGCACTGTTAAATGTCGTGGCACTGTCACAACACTTTTCCCCCCTTGAAAAAAAAAAAACACTCACTTCCTAGGAGACAGGGACAGTGCGGAGACATCCATGGCCTCTTGTGAGGCCCCGAGAAGATCCCGCAGAGAGACACGAGAGTATGGTCGAAAATGTCCAGGACGGATGCTCGTGCGTGGAACGTGCCTCCTGGACGAGATGATGGGTGAAAACTCCGGAGCAGCATCCATAGGTGTCGTGGACCTGGGGGTGTGCTCCAGCGAGATGGGTCCCGGAGAAGGCGGCGTCGCGACTGGGGCCGGTGTCGGCGTATTCGGAAGCGGTAGCGAAGTCGGCTGCAGCAACACGTACGGTAGATCGGCAGCAGCGGCAGGACTGACTTCTCGGGCTGGTGGAGGCGAAGGAAGGGACGGTGGCACCGGCGTGGACACCACTCGTGGGCGCATCTGGTCGTAATGGCGAACAACCATGCCGTCGTCCGTTCGCATTTCACAAAGCCGGCGGCCGCGAAGAGCCTTGACCACCCCTGGAATCCATTTACGGCGAGATCCATACCCTCGTGCCCACACGCCGGCGCCCACCGAGTATTTTCCCGCACTAGGGGACACAGCACAAGGCCTGACAGGGTGAAGCAGGTGCAGTAGAGTGCACGGTTGGCGGCCATGCAAGAGTTCAGCAGGGCTGCGAACACACAGAGGCGTGAAGCGATAAGAACTCAGGAATTACAGCAGAGCGTTATCTGTGGAAAAATCACTAAGGAATTTTTTCATCTGGCTTTTGAAAGTGCGGACAAGGCGCTCGACCTCCCCATTCGATTGCGGATGGAAGGGCGGTGCTGTAACATGATGAATCCCGTGTCCAGTACAAAAATCACGGAAGGCCTGCGAAGAGAACTGAGGGCCATTGTCCGTGACGATCGTGGATGGAAGACCTTCTAGCGAAAAGATTTTGGACAAAGCCAGCGTCGTCGCCGCAGTGGTGGGCGACGGACATCGAACAACAAACGGAAACTTCGAGAAGGCGTCAATCGACAGTAGCCAATAAGTACCGAGGAAGGGGCCGGCAAAGTCAGCGTGCACCCGTTCCCATGGCTGCGCCGGATCAGGCCATGGAGAGGGCATTGTACGAGGTGCAGCCAGTTGTTGAGCACACTGACCACACGCAGCAACCATGTGGGCGATGTCCGAATCAATACCGGGCCAATAAATGTGCCTGCGGGCCAGGGACTTAGTCCGAGAAATACCCCAATGGTCTTCATGCAACAGTTTGAGAACATCTTTGCGAAGAGAGGCTGGCACCACGACCCGTGGAGATGCACCATCCGTGGCCAGAAGAACAACACCATCACGAACAGACAGATGAAGGCGCAAGGCATGGTAGTTGCGAAGGGGATCCGATTCCCGGACCTTGGTCCTGTCCGGCCAACCCCGTTGAACAAAACCGATCACCTGACGCAGGACCAGGTCCCGCGCAGTAGCCGACGCGACCTGAGAACCTGTAAGTGGAAAACCCTCGACCGCACGACATTCTTCCTCATCAGTGTGGAAACAGAGTAGTTCATCACGATCGAAAACTGGGTTGGGGCCCATCGGCAATCGCGACAATGCGTCAGCGTTGCCGTGCTGGGCCGTGGGGCGATAGTGAATCTCATAGTGAAAACGAGACAAGTATAAGGCCCAACGTTGCAGGCGGTGAGCTGCCTTATCCGGAAGCGACGCCGATGGGCTGAACAGAGAGACCAGCGGTTTGTGGTCGGTGATTAGGTGAAACTTAGAACCATACAAAAAAACGCTGAACTTTTTTAGAGCATAAATGATAGCGAGCGCCTCCTTTCCGATTTGAGAGTAACGCCGTTGCGCATCGTTGAGGGTCTTGGAAGCATAGGCGATGGGTCGTTCCGACCCATCCTCATACCGATGGGCGAGAACAGCCCCTAGGCCATACTGTGACGCGTCAGCTGCCAGAACCAAATGCTGACCCGGACGGAATGTGGCAAGACAAGGCGCCGACTGAAAATGAGCCTTCAGGCGGACAAAAGCCTGCTCACACTCGTCGGACCGACAGAAAGGGACGTTTTTGCGTAACAGCTGATGCAGAGGATGAGCTACCGCCGCCGCGGATGGAATGAATTTGTGATAATAAGCAATCTTGCCTAGAAACGCCTGAAGGTCTTCGACCGTAGACGGCCGGGGTAGAGCGTTAATGGCCGCAATGTGCTGACGTAGAGGACGTATACCCTCACGGGACAACTGGAAACCAAGATACGCAATGGGGGGTTGGAAGAACTGTGACTTGTCCAGATTGCACCTCAACCCAGTCGAATGCAAAACCCGAAACAGTGAAAGATGATGATTAGTTGATGATGATGATTAGTGTTTTAGGGCGCACAACAGCGAGGTTATCAGCGCCCGTTCCCAAAAGTTCAATTCAGAGCCGAATCGTGAGAGAAGTGGTATTGTTCAAATTGCAAGATTGGACACAGCACATCAAAACAGGGAGATAAAACTAAAAATAAAATAGCAGTACAAACAGGGAAAAATAAGTAACGGTGGCTGAGTGACCACTTACAAATAATGGGTGACCAAACCACTGGACAGCACATTAAGACTTCAATCCCAATATTTTGGGAAGAAGGCCAGACATCACACAAAAACGTAAAACTCTAGTGACACTCGCCTCATTATTAGTTAAAAGAGAGGGTAGGTCTGGTGAGAAACTGAAATCTTCCCTCAAACCTGCATATAAAACACACTCAGTTAAAATATGCCGTATCTACAACTGTGTCCCACATGTCTGACACGTTGGTGGCTCCTCACGACGTAACAGAAAACCATGTGTCAAAGGACAATGTCCTATTCTAAGCCGTGTAAGGACTACTTCCTCAGCGCGTCGTTGTCGGAAGGAGGTGAGCCACGGTCGGACAGAATCCTTCACCGCTCGCAACTTATTACCCCTCACGTCCAGCCACTGAGCCTCCCACCAACGCATGACCTTCCGAGTCACGAAAGACATAATGGCCTGCAGGGGGACGGAACAGCGAGCAGGAGGTGGGATGGAGCAAGCCTCCTTGGCAGCCGCATCTGCAAGTTCATTTCCAGGAATCCCTATGTGCCCTGGAACCCAGCAGAAAATCACATCCTTACCCTGCTGTTGCAAGAGCAGGAGTGCGTCCTGCACCTCTTGCACCATCCGATCTGCTGGGTACATTTGTTGAAGAGCGTGTAGAGCACTTTGGGAATCGGAGTAGATGATGAATTTCGTGCCACGATGTCGGCGCATATGCTCTAATGCTTGCAGAATGGCAAACAGTTCTGCATAGTAAACTGAGAACTGCTTTGGGAGCCCTATCCGATGGACAGTATCGGGAAACACAGCAGAGCAGCCTATAAAATCCCCCTGTTTAGAACCATCCGTGTAAACAGTAGTAAAATCGGAATGGCGTTCTAAAATCTCAGTAAGTTTAATTTTAAAAAGGTGGTCCGGGGTACAATACTTCCTGTAAGCAGCCAGATCAAGAAGTAATCTTGGCCTTTGTAGTCGCCAGGGAGATCCCCTACTCCATCCCCGGTGGAAGACCTTAATGCCCTCCAGGTGTACCGACTCGAGACTCTCCTTTGCACGGATGCCAAACGGCTTTGTTGCCGCCGGACGGTGGCGGAAGAGACGTGCCAGTGCCGACTGGGAAAAAGTGTCGGACGCCAATGAAAGAGGAGTGGACTTGGTCCTGTACGCGTGCCGTACCACGAGGAGAAGACGCCGAAAGGACAGCGGAGGCTCTCCCGCCTCGACACACAGACTAGCAACCGGACTCGTGCGATAAGCCCCCGTTGAAAGCCTAATACCCTCATGGTGAATCACATCCAACATTTTGAGGTAGGAAGGTCTTGCAGAGCCATAAGCTTGACATCCGTATTCCAGTCGAGGTCGCACAAAGGCCTTATAAAGTTGGAGCAGACGTGCCCTGTCAGCGCCCCAGGATCTATGACTGACGCATCTAAGGACGTTTAAAGCCTTGAAACAGCGGACCTTTACATCCTTTAAGTGTGGCAACCATGTGAGCTTCTCATCAAAAATAAGCCCGAGATATTTCACTTTTTCCATAAAGGGGAGAACAGTGTCTCCTAGTTTTAAAACAGGGAGATTAAAAAGAGAACGGGAACGGTTAAAATCTACACAAATGGTCTTCTCCAAAGAGAATTTAAAGCCCGTGGTCTTAGACCATTTCTCCAATCGCACGAGTGTCATCTGTAATTGGCGTGTAGCAGCTGTGACGGAGGAAGACGCACAGAAAATGGAGAAATCGTCCACAAACAAGGAGCTCTGCACGGGCCGTCGTACTGTGGACGCAATACTATTGATGGCAACTGCGAAAGCTGTCACACTGAGGACACTTCCTTGAGGGACACCGTTCTCCTGCTTAAAACGGTCAGACAGGACATTCCCAACCTTATACGTAAAATACCTGTCTGACAGAAAGGATCGGATGAGTGTGGGTAAACACCCACGGAAACCCCACTCATAAAGCTGCCGCAAAATGGTATGCCTCCAGGTAGTATCGTACGCCTTCTCCAGGTCGAAGAAAACCCCGATAAGGTGTTGCTTACGTAGGAAAGCATCTTGTATCGCTGTTTCGAGTAGGTTCAGGTTATCTAGGGTGGAATGATACCTCCTGAATCCACACTGGCAGCGGGTAAGTAAGGATCTAGATTCGAGAACCCACACCAGGCGCCTATTGACCATACGCTCAAATGTCTTTCCGACGCAGCTCGTGAGACTAATGCTACGGTAGCTACTGGGTTCGGTCCGATCCTTCCCTGGTTTTAAAAGCGGAATTAAAATCGATTCTTTCCACGAACTAGGAAAGTCGCCTGTCTTCCAAATTTCATTAAAAAGTTGAAGGAGGACTTCGTTTGACCGCAGATCCAACTGCTGCAGCATGCTATACGATATCAGGTCTGGACCAGGTGCGGTATCCCGAGATATGGACAGTGCAGAGTCCAACTCCCACAAAGAGAAAGGCTGGTTGTATTCCTCAGTGTTCTGTGAACGGAAATCAAAACCAGCCCTCTCCTGTGTACTCCGATAGCGCAGAAATTCTGGGTCCTGGCTAGAATCGGCCGTAATAGTTTGAAAAGATTCTGCCAACGCCCGGGCGATGTCTCTCGGAGATGTTAGGAGACACCCCCGCTCACGTATAGCGGCTAGTGGCGGTCGAGAGTATCGCCTTGAGATCCTCCTAATGGCTTCCCATACTTTGCTTGAAGATGTGGACCTATTGATGGAGTTCAGGAACTCACGCCAAGACCTCCGTTTACTCTCCCTAACGATTTTCCTCGCCCGTGCCCGTGCTATCCGGAAAGTTGTCAGATGCGCAGCAGTGGGGCACCGACGGAATCTCCTCAAAGCCGCCCGCCTGTCTCTGATGGCGGTACGACAGTCGTCATTCCCCCAAGGGACAGGCTGCCTCACAGGTGTTCCCTTTGACTTTGGTATGGATACATCAGCGGCATGGTGCATCACCGCCGTAATGTGATCCACCCAATGCTGGACGCCTTCACACCGCTCAAAAACAGCCAAATGCCGGTAGAGCGTCCAGTTTCCCTTCCGGAACAACCATTTCGGCGGCTGTGCGACACGACCCATTTCAACTGGCAGATGGAGCCAGATAGGGTAATGGTCGCTGCCATGAAGGTCGTCGTCGACGACCCACTGAGCAATGTCCGCAAGCACAGGCGAACAAATAGAGAGGTCTATGGCAGAAGACGAACCTGAAGCGGTGCTAAAATGCGTGGCCTGACCTGTGTTCAGCAGTATGACGTCGGAAGTCCTGAGCAACTGCTCAATCATCTGGCCTCTGGGGCAGGTTTTGTTGGAACCCCATAATGCATTATGAGCATTAAAGTCTCCTAAAATGAGAAAGGGACGGGGTAGCTGATCAATGAGCCGTGCGAGGGCTTCACTGTCAATGAGCTCAGCGGGTGGTAAATACAAGGAGCACACTGTAACATGAAACTGGGCCAGGATCCGAGCTGCAACCGCTTGTAGCGTCGTGGTTAAGGTCACAGGTGAGGAGTGGAATGTGTCCTTAATGAACACTGCCACCCCACCCTGAGCCCTATTACCAGTCAGGTCGTCTTTCCTGTACATATGATATCCCGTAAGTACAGGCGTGTCAGTCTCTTTAAAATGTGTCTCTTGCAAAGAGATGCAAATGGGGTTTGCCTGTACTAACAGCCGCAATTCTGCAAGGCGAGGTCTGACTCCATTCAGATTCCACTGAAGTATGGGAGCCATATCAGCGTTTCGGTTTAGATTTCCCCCTGTCTTTGCGCCGCGCTGGTGAGGCACTTGTAGAGCGAGTGGCAGCAGAGGGGCTGCCAGGTTCTGGGGAAGAGGTATCAAAATCCATGACGATGTCCTCCTCATCAGTCAGGGATGCCATGACGACATCCGATGGTGCCTTTGGCAGGTGTGACGTCAAACGCCGTGCCCCTTTCCCTGGTCCCATTTTCTTTGTGGAAGCTGGGGTTGGGGGAAGTGGAGAGGCACTCTGTTTCTGGAGGGCCTTCGAAGGCTTCACTGGAGCTTTCTCTGCAATAGCGGTGGGTGCAGGCGGAGCAGCCTGAATAGCTATATCGTTAGTGGGAGTGCTCTGGCAGGTACAAACACAGGTACAGGTATTGGTGGAGGATACTGCGACGCTGGACATGGTCTGCGTCGAAGCGTCTACTCGCGACGCACGGTTGTGCACCAAGGAGGCATAGGATGTGGCAAAGACAGAGGGTTTTGTAGCCCTATACTCTTTTTTGGCTTCCACATAAGGTAGCCTCTTTGTCACCTTGATCTCCTGAATTTTTCGTTCTTCCGCAAAGACGGGGCAGTCTCTGCTCCAGATGGGATGGCCCCCAGAGCAGTTTATACACAGCGCTGGAGATGTGCAGTTGGTCCCAGCTTCATGAGCTGCCTTGAAACAGATACCGCAGGTTGGTTCACCCCCACAACTCATTGTCGTATGGCCAAATCGCTGACATTTGTAACAGCGCATAGGGTTAGGTATATAAGGCCGAACCCTAAGTCTGAGGAAACCAGCCAGAACGTATTCAGGTAAGACAGGCGAATTGAAAGTCACAATGAAAGTGGCAGATTTCTCAGTGACTCCATTATTTCTACGTGTCCTTTGTTCCACGGCTACAATCCCCTGTGTTGCCCATTCTTGCTTCAGCTCGTCGACATCGATATCCATTAAATCACGGCAGGTGACAATGCCTTTACTGGAGTTGAGGGAATTGTGCAACTCGACAGTAACATCATACTCGCCTAACTTGGGTGACTTCCTAAGCAGCTCCACTTGCGATGCCCTAATAGTCTCAACTAACAGGGTACCATTCCTCAGGCGTTTGATTGATTTCAGTGTACCTGCGAGTCCTTCTAAACCTTTATGTATGTAGAAAGGAGACACTTTTTCAGATGAGCCCTCCTTCCTCTTAATCACGATGAAAACATTGTCATTTACGACTCCATGAGCCCTGTTACCCTTTTCCATCTGCATATCTGGAGGACTAGCCTCCCTCATGCGCTTGACTGATTGCGAAGTTGGTGAAGGGAAATACGTGGTTGCCATGTGCGTCCCACGAGCAGCTAGGGAACGAAACGTCAGCCCAGACAGAGCCCCGCATGCCTGGGTAAGCCTTATACAACTGAGGTGCGGCAGGTTCCTCAGAGGTCGCCCGCTAGCGACTGTTCCACCTCAACAGCCATGCATCTTATCGGCGCGCAGCACACCTTAAGATTGAAGGGTTTTTTAGAGAGGTATGTACCATCCTCACGATCCAGGCAATCAAGCCAAGATCCCCGGTCCCTGCGACACACAACGTTCCACCGTTGCGCCACACGGTGGTCGCTGAAGCATGCCCAGAGCTTACGGTGTCAGAGGACTGGCGGCGCACACCAGTCCCCAGCTCGGGGATCCCGGGTTCGCCAAGCCCGTACCCAGCACATAAATGCTGAGTCCCCTGAGGGGCCGAAACAGTGAACGCAAATTGCGAAGGTGCTCCTCAGTGGAGGCCGTCGTGAGAACAATGTCATCCAGATAGTTGATGCAGCCCGGAACGGAAGCCGTGAGCTGTTCGAAAAACCGCTGAAAAATGGCCGGCGCGCTAGCGACGCCAAATGGCAACCGCTGGTACTGATACAACCCACAAGAAGTGTTGATGACGAGAAATTCCTTGGAAGAAGCATCCAACCGCAACTGATGGTACGCCTCCAATAGGTCAAGTTTGGAAAAGAACTGGCCCCCAGCGAGATTGGTAAATAACTCCTCAGGACGGGGAAGAGGATAAGTGTCAATGAGGCTCTGAGCGTTGACAGTGGCTTTAAAATCACCACACACTCGCAGACTCCCGTTTGGTTTAGAAACCACCACGATTGGCGATGCCCATTCACTGGAGGTAACAGGAAGGAGAATCCCTGAAGCTGTTAACCTGTCTATCTCAGCCTTGACAGGTGCACGCAACGCCACCGGAATAGGGCGTGCCCGGAAAAACTTAGGGCGAGCTGTAGGTTTAAGAGTAATGTGGGCTTCAAAATCCTTGGCACGACCCAGACCAGCAGAGAACACAGACGAAAATTCAGAACACAATCCATCCAGCTGTTGATACGGAATATCCTCAGATATGAGGTGCACATCATCATCAATGGAGAACCCGAACAACTGGAAAGCATCATAACCGAACAGGTTTTCAGTGCCCGCATGACCCACCACATAAAACGTGAGGGGCCTAACAACAGACTTGTAGGCAGTGGAAGCATCAAACTGGCCAATGATAGGAATTTTCTGTTTATTATAAGTTATCAGGTTTCGCGTAACTGGAGACAAGGGAGGGGAGCCCAACTCCAAATACGTGCGAGAATTAATTAGAGTTACTGCAGAGCCAGTGTCCACTTGCATGCGAATGTGTTTATCCAGAACACGAACAGTAACAAACAACTTATTTGTTTGAGAAAGCACACAGTTAACATCCATGTCCGATGCCTCGTCCTCGTCGGCAGGAACTTTAGGGGACTGACACACAGAAGCAATGTGGCCTTTTTTCCTACATGAATTACACGTGGCCCAACGTTTTGGACACGTGGCCCTGTCATGCTGTACGAAACAACGTGGACAAGAAGGAAGTGCGGAACGAACCTGCTTCTGTGGTTGCTGTTTTCGCTGCGAGCGTTGCGGCCCAACGCGACGTTGTTTACGCGAGTGAACCGCCGCCACATCTTCGTTCTCCTGTGAAACAGGCAAATTGTCCGTGTCGAAAGTTGACTGTACAGCGCCTACATCACACCACGCATCTATTTGCGCGCCAGCAGCGTGAGACACTTCAAAGGATTGAGCGATGCTTAGAACTTCCGACAACGACGGGTTTGGCAGTTGTAGGGCACGTTGCCGAACTTCTGTATCAGGAGCAAGCCGTAGAATAGCATCCCTAACCATTGAATCAGCATAAGACTCATGATGAGTGTCCGTGACAAACTGACATTTCCTACTCAGACCGTGTAGTTCCGCCGCCCAATCCCGGTAAGATTGATGGAGCTGTTTACGATACCGGTAGAACGCCACGCGGGCGGCAACGACGTGGGTGTTTTTTCGGTAATAGTTAGACAATAAGTCACACTTTTCTTGGAAGGACAGAGAGGCAGGTTCCCGCAGAGGGGCTAACTGAGATAGCAGCTGATAGATCCGTGGGGAAATCCAAGATAGAAATAACGACTTACACATAGGAGCGTCGACAACGCCGAAAGCCAAGAAGTGTTGCCGCAAACGCTTCTCATAATCCTCCCAGTCTTCAGCGGCCTCGTCGTAAGGAGGGAATGGAGGCGGAGGAGAGGAAGACAGACGATGAGTAAGCGACGTCGACAACGCCTGAATAGCAGCCGTCAGCTGTGTTTGTTGTGCCGTCAGCTGTGTTTGTTGTGCCTGAATAGCAGCCGTCAGCTGTGTTTGTTGTTCAATGAGCGCTTGCATAAGCTGGTCCATGTCTGCCCCGTCACGAACACACAAATCCACAACGCAGTGAAAATATCCCATCCTCGTTGCCAAAAAGTGTTATAACCTTTAATCACCAATAATTGAGTGGATGTTCAAACACACTCACTTAGAAACAATAGCTGGTTACATGATAACAACTCAGTATCTCTTATTCGACTGCCATGCCATGACATACGGCCGGCGCCGTTCGTAGCTAGGTGGCGCTCCCGCGCCCAGCCGGTTTGCGGAGCGCCTCTATCGCCGTTTGCGCGTACTGACGTGGTGGCACTGTTAAATGTCGTGGCACTGTCACAACAGAACTGAAACATGGACGATAAAGAGTGTCAACAAGAAGAAAACAGAAGCTTCGAAATGTGGTGCTACAGAAGAATGCTGAAGATTAGATGGGTAGATCACGTAACTAATGAGGAAGTACTGAACAGAATGGGGGAGAAGAGGAATTTGTGGCACAACTTGACTAGAAAAAGGGAGTGGTTGGTAGGTCACGTTCTGAGGCATCAAGGTATCACCAATTTAGTACTGGAGGGAAGAGTGGAGGGTAAAAATCATAGAGGGAGACCAAGAGATGAATAAACTAAGCCGATTCAGAAGGAGGTAGGTTGCAGTAGTTATTCGAAGATGAAGAGGCTTCCACAGGACAGAGTAGCATGGAGAGCTGTACCAAACCAGTCCCTGAACTTAAGACCACAACAACAACAATCCTTGGCAATAACATCACCTTGCAGAATAGCAACGGAGCCCACGAAATACCGCATTCTTGTTGTCCAGATATTAACCAAACCCCCGCCGTACTTCATTCTTGGGACATAAACTTGATCAGATGTTAGAAACAATGTGCAACAAGACGCATCTGACCAAATGACTTTTTGCCGTTGCTCCATACTCCAGGTTTTGTGGCTGTGTTGACACATGTTACTGGTGTGAATATTTGCTTCGGTGATGAGTAGTTTTGGAATTCCAGCTTACCTAAAGTTTCCTGCTTGTGGAGTTCCCTTCATGTTGTTTTCTGGCTGACAAGATTCATGAGTGCATTATTTAGTTCTGCAGTGAATTTTGCAGCTGTCATCCTCTTATTTTTTGTCACAATCCTCTTCATGATCACTCAACACACACTTTCGTCCACGTTTTGTCTTCGTACATGATATTTTTCCACTTTCACTATATGATGTATATATCTTCAGTGTGTTGCCTTGTGAAACATCAAACACTTCAGGTACCTTGGTTATAGAAGCACCCATCACACAAGCATCAACAATTTTCTCACGATTGAATTCACGTATCTTCAACATAATGCACTAACAACTACACAGAACACTGTTCTGACCACGACTGACATTTGAAATGTATTGAGGACGTTGCACAGGTGCTAATTGTGATCAAATACAACATTGTAAACAGAAGACTTGCCTAGCATTATTTTTGTCCAACCCCTGTACGTCACAGTTATTGTTTCGAAGCTCATGAATATTACCTACTGCTCGATACAGAAGCTTTACCTCAAGTTTGATACTGCACAGATGAAGATGTGCCTCACCACTAAACATCGCATTAGCCACTTGAAATGCATGCTGCTGAACTTCCTTGCAAAAAGCTTTCTTAGTTTCCCGGTTAACCTAGCTTAGTTCTAGAACTAGCTCCCATTTTTATTTGAATGACCAAAATTCTGGTACTGCAAGTGGAAATCACAAGGGCGATCTGGTGTTTTCTTTTGAAATACTTAGGAGATTATTCAATATATGCTCTCTCATCATCTAAAGATTTTTCAGACATTCTATTGCTCTGAACTGGCTGAATTAGTTTTAATTAATTGTTGATCTAGTAACTATCATTACTGATTATATCTAGTTTAAATTACCTACAATATCAATTTCTCACTGTAAATAAGCTGATTAGCTCCTTAATTGTGAACCAGTAGTAGTTAGGGAGAGCATAAGGGAACAATTGACTGGAGTGGGGGAAAGAAATACAGTAGAAGAAGAATGGGTAGCTTTGAGGGATGAAATAGTGAAGGCAGTAGAGGATCAAATAGGTAAAAAGACCAGGGCTAGTAGTAACCCTAGGGTAACAGAAGAAGTATTGAATTTAATTGATGAAAGGATAAAATACAAAAATGCAGTAAATGAAGCAGGCAGAAAGGAATACAAACGTCTCAAAAATGATATCGACAGGAAGTGCAAAATGGCTAAGCAGGGATGGCTAGATGACAAATGTAAGGATGTAGAGGCTTATCTCACTAGGGGTAAGATACACACTGCCTACAGGAAAATTAAAGAGACCTTTGGAGAAAGGAGAACCACTTGCATGAATATCAAGAGCTTTGATGGAAGCCCAGTTCTAAGCAAAGAAGGGAAAGCAGAAAGGTGGAAGGAGTATATAGAGGGTCTATACAAGGGCGATGTACTTGAGAACTATATTATGGAAATGGAAGAGGATGTAGATGAAGATGAAATGGGAGATATGATACTGCGCGAAGAGTTTGACAGAGCACTGAAAGACCTGAGCTGAAACAAGGCCCCTGGAGTAGCCAACATTCCATTAGAACTACTGATGGCCTTGGGAGAGCCAGTCATGACAAAACTCTACCATCTGGTGAGCAAGATGTATGAGACAGGCGAAATACCCACAGACTTCAAGAAGAATATAATAATTCCAATCCTAAAGAAAGCAGGTGTTGCCAGATGTGAAAATTACTCAGCTATCAGTTTAATAAATCATGGCTGCAAAATACTAACATGAATTCTTTACAGACGAATGGAAAAACTGGTACAAGCCAACCTCGGGGAAGAGTTTGGATTCCATAGAAATATTGGGACAAGTGAGGCAATATTGACCCTATGACTGATTTTAGAAAATAGATTAAGAAAAGGCAAATGTACATTGCTATCATTTGTAGACTTAGAGAAAGCTTTTGGCAGTGTTGACTGGAAAACTTTCTTTCACATTCTGAAGGTGGCAGGGGTAAAACACAGGGAGTGAAAGGCTATTTACAATTTGTACAGAAACCAGATGGCAGTTATAAGAGTCGAGGGGCATGAAAGGGAAGCATTGGTTGGGAAGGGAGTGAGACAGGGTTGTAGCCTCTCCCCAATGTTATTCAATCTGTATATTGAGCAAGCAGTAATGGAAACAAAAGAAAAATTCGGAGTAGGTATTAAAATCCATGGAGAAGAAATAAAAACTTTGAGGTTCGCTGATGACATTGTAATTCTGTCAGAGACAGCAAAGGACTTGGAAGAGCAGCTGAACGGAACGGACAGTGTCTTGGAAGGAGGGTATAAGACGAACATCAACAAAAGCAAAACGAGGATAATGGAATGTAGTCGAGTTAGGTCGGGTGATGCTGAGGGAATTAGATTAGGAAATGAGACACTTAAAGTAGTAAAGGAGTTTTGCTATTTGGGGAGCAAAATAACTGATGATGGTCGAAGTAGAGAGGATATAAATTGTAGAATGACAATGGCAAGGAAAGCGTTTCTGAAGAAGAAAAATTTGCTAACATCGAGTATAGATTTAGGTGTCAGGAAGTCGTTTCTGAAAGTATTTGTTTGGAGTGTAGCCATGTATGGAAGTGAAACGTGGATGATAAATAGTTTAGATAAGAAGAGAATAGAAGCTTTCGAAATGTGGTGCTACAGAAGAATGCTGAAGATTAGATGGGTAGATCACATAACTAATGAGGAGGTATTGAATAGAATTGGGTAGAAAAGGAGCTTGTGGCACAACTTGACTAGTAGAAGGGATCGGTTGGTAGGACATGTTCTGAGACATCGAGGGATCACCAATTTAGTATTGGAGGGCAGCGTGGAGGGTATAAATCGTAGAGGGAGACCAAGAGATTGATACACTAAGCTGATTCAGAAAGATGTAGGCTGCAGTAGGTACTGGGAGATGAAGAAGCTTGCACAGGATAGAGTAGCATGGAGAGCTGCATCAAACCAGTCTCAGGACTGAAGACCACAATAACAACAGCAGTAGTTATGGATGTTAGCTGCAACAGGCAGAGGACATGCTTTGTTGATGCTGCACATTTCTTAGTTTTGACTGAGATAAACTCATACTGCAGTGTTCTTCTTCAGCACACCAGTGTAGGATTTGACACAGGAACAGCTAAGTAAAAAAACCGTGCAACTCACACATTTATTTTTATTAAAAGCTCACTTCTGAATTTTCGTTTGTGGGAGACAGTATGTGCAATATCCATGTGCTGATTTGAAATTCTAGATTCATATTACTGTCACGTCACTTCTGCATAATCTTTTACTGATTGTATAAATACCCATTTGTATTGCGAAATTTTGAACATTCAAAAGTGGCACGATAATCTGGTACTGTTATCAGCAATTGTAAGCTTAAACTTATTTATGCTCTTTAAACATTTTTGAGAACAGTGGGCCTGTCCTCATTCAAAAGAATCATTCTCTAATTTAATTGTATAATTATGAGAGAAAAAGGTAATATTTGAGAATTTTGGTTTCTTTAGCAAAACTACATTTTCGTAAGTTATCAGTAGGAGTGTTTTGGAAAATTTATTTCATAGCAGATCAGGGTTTGTGATTCACAGTTACTAACAAAAAGTAGACCATCCCGAATTTCATTGTATATCAACGCAAATAGGCATCAATGACAATTTTCGGACATTACCGTTGTCCTGCGCTTAGTCTAATTTGTAGTAAATCGGCATTTGTGATTTACTTACTGTAGCAGATATTGCAACTGACATATGGTGTTACATCTAGTTTGCCCTTAAACAGGAATATATAAATTGCCCAGATTTAAAAGTCGCTAAATGCATTTTTTGTCGATTTTGATTTGAGCTCACTAACGTATAGATTTTTTCAGCGCCGACACGATGAAATAGGTTTCATGGTGCAAAATCCTCTATAAACCGTTGAAATTTGTCTGTAGAAAATCGTATTCGCTTGCAAAGGCCGCTAACTCCACATTGTCTTCGGGTGCGAAGCTTGCTAAATGTCCAGCGTTTGCAAAACCCCCCAAGTTCATTAGGCCGGTATTACACTATCAAATTTCTTTGTCAAATATCTTTGTTAAAAATCTTTGTCAAAGATATTTGATGGTGTAATAGGAACTTTGTCAAATGTCGTCCAATATTTGATCAAACATCAAATCTAGGGCCTCGCTGTAGATTTGATCAAAGAAATCGCTTGTCTTCTGTTCACTGCAATGTGACATGCTACCACATGGAGCGCTAGCATCGCTGCAGCGTTCTGTCGTCTGTAGTGTTTTTATAAACATTGCTGCTAAATACAATTGGTGTGTGCCGACAACTGCAAAATTAATAGAGATGTATGAAGCTGATGAGGCGCTTTACAACGTGAGGCACCCTGAATACAAAAATAGATTAAGAAGATTGGAGACCTGACCTGACCTAACCTAACCTAACCTAACCCTCTCCTGTAGCAAAGTATCGGAGTGTTACAGTGAGCCTGTCTTCTGAAGATGTAGCAGTTCTTAAGTGAATATTGTGCTTTGTGATATGAGGATACACTTCACTGAGCACATACAGAAATGTATGCTCATCCATTCTTAAGTAATTGATGTACAACTTGACGTCTTCCACTGTAAGCTCACGTAACAAGTTTTGTTGAATGCTTTCATCGTGTCGTCGTAAAACCCACGGCTTCACTCAGATTGGATTAGTTTTTCGTTCCATAGATCCGTGCAGAGAAGATCCTCGTGGATGTGGAACATGTCAATTTTTTAAGCTGAAATAACAATACTAATAGTGTGAATAAATACATCATTTGTTTCTATTAAAAATTTCGTCAATGGAGTAGAAGGTGTTGGCCACTAGTAAGTCTTTCAGGCTACTTTTAAACTGATCTTTATTTGTAACTAAATTTTTTATGTTTGCTGGCAAATTATTGAAGATGAGTGTTCCTGAGTAGTGGACCCCTTTTTGAACTAAAGTAAGTGCTTTTAAGTCCTTGTGCAGATCATTTTTTTTCCTGGTATTGTATGTATGAACTGAGTTGTTTGTTGGAAAAAGAGATATATTATTTAGGACAAATTTCATTAAGGAGTAAATATACTGAGAGGCAGTAGTTAGTATACCCAGTTCTTTGAAGAGGTTTCTGCAGGACGTCCGTGAATTTACTCCACAAATAATACGTATTACACGCTTTTGGACTCTGAAAACTTTTGTTTGACTTGAAGATTTACCCCAAAATATTATACCATATGACATTATGGAATGAAAGTATGCAAGCTTTTTCATTTTTATTTTATGTTGCCTATGTCTGCTAACACTCGAATTGCAAATACAGATTTGTTAAGGCATTTCTGCAGTTCTGTGGTGTGCTCCTCCCAACTGAATTTATTATCAAGTTGTAGTCCCAGGAATTTAAGACTGTCAACCTCGTATGTATGGTTCCTTTTTTCCCCCACTTCTTTTCCGCATGTGCACACAATGCAATTGCGGTACGTGCAACTGCTGCGGTTAATAAAAAGTTGTTGTCAGCCATCTTGAACGTTGACGAAAAATTTGATGACTGTGTAATATCCCTTCTAGCGGTACGCCAAAGATCTTTGTCAAATATATTTGACGGAATATTTGATCACATCTTTGATCAAATCTTTGACAAAAAAATTTGATAGTGTAATTCCGGCCTTAGGCATGATGGTCGCCTTGCCATGTTCGGATGCAAGGAGCGCTATCTGACATCGGACTTGCCAATCGAGACATTCGAAGCTACCTTTCAGTTTGTTACGATTCGAATGGATATTTTTCTTATTGAGAGAGGTTGGGTGCCCTGTAGCGAACGCGTATGCAACAATGAAGCTCTCGCTGCCGATGCGTTGTCGAAATATACTCCGGTAAGCACTGTTTAGCTGGTCAGTAAGATGGTTGTTGACGTATTGACGTGAGCGTTTTGAAGAATCTAAGTGATGTTGTGGGCAGCTTAAATGCAGCAGATGGTGCAAACGAAGTGGCAGTAATCGAAACAGTAGGAATTCTGCAAGAAGTCGACTCCATCGTCGTAGCTGCAAATGTCAAGAACGAGACCGAAGGCGACAGTCCCTGCTGGAAGAGGAAGAGGCGTTCTGATCAGTGGAAAAGAAATGTTTCCAAAACAGAAAGGCAAGAACATGAAAAGTATCATTAAAGCAACGTTATGCTATGAATACTGTGTTGACAGTAATTGTTATGACATACATGGAATGGTTTTGAATGTGACTGGTAAGTGGCATTTCCAGATTCAAAATGCCAGAAAAATCGTGTTCGCAAAGGGAAAAAAGAAGAAAATTTGTCATTTCGTGGAGAGCCCTTCTACAACTTTGAAGCTGGAGATGGGAAGAGCATCTTGAAGAGGGGAAAATATTTCAGCAAAAGAAATGGAACAGTCATATCTTCAACATTTCGCGGCCCTGTCAGCAACTGTATAAATATTAATTTCAATTTTAATAATGAACAACCTCAGTTGCACCGTTACCTCGAATTTATGTAGGTTTCAGTCGGGCTAACCCAACCTTCTTCTGACTAACAGTATCTATCGTTTGTCCATAGTGGACATCGTCAAGCTAAAAGTACAAATCCGTAAATTATTGCCAGACTGTAAAATTTTCTAGACCTAATCGTAATAATGACGATGTTGGCCTTATATTAACTTCACCACTCCCAAGTTCTTTTTAAGCGATTAAACTTCATGCTTATGCACAAAAATTTTCCTAGATAGGCCATACCTTGTTAGCACATGGTGTCTTCCTCATATCATGACCAATGAATGCTTTATAAATCTTAAGACAGTCGATCTAAGTACGTTCTGTACAGGTTAACATATACGCTCTTCTCCTCCGCTATACCTTTTATTTTTCCCGAGGGCATGCAGCTTTACTGTATGATTACATGATGATGGCGTCCTCTTGGGTAAAATATTCCGGAGGTAAAATAGTCCCCCATTCGGATCTCCGGGCGGGGACTACTCAAGAGGATGTCGTTATCAGGAGAAAGAAAACTGGCGTTCTACGGATCGGAGCGTGGAATGTCAGATCCCTTAATCGGGCAGGTAGGTTAGAAAATTTAAAAAGAGAAATGGATAAGTTGAAGTTAGATATAGTGGGAATTAGTGAAGTTCGGTGGCAGGAGGAACAAGACTTCTTGTCAGGTGACTACAGGGTTATAAACACAAAATCAAATAGGGGTAACGCAGGAGTAGGTTTAATAATGAATAGGAAAATAGGAATGCGGGTAAGCTACTACAAACAGCATAGTGAACGCATTATTGTGGCCAAGATAGATACGAAGCCCACGCCTACTACAGTAGTACAAGTTTATATGCCAAATAGCTCTGCAGATGACGAAGAAATTGAAGAAATGTATGATGAAATAAAAGAAATTATTCAGATTGTGAAGGGAGACGAAAATTTAATAGTCATGGGTGACTGGAATTCGAGTGCAGGAAAAGGGAGAGAAGGAAACATAGTAGGTGAATATGGATTGGGGGACAGAAATGAAAGAGGAAGCCGCCTGGTCGAATTTTGCACAGAGCACAACATAATCATAACTAACACTTGGTTTAAGAATCATGAAAGAAGGTTGTATACATGGAAGAACCCTGGAGATACTAAAAGGTTTCAGATAGATTATATAATGGTAAGACAGAGATTTAGGAACCAGGTTTTAAATTGTAAGACATTTCCAGGGGCAGATGTGGACTCTGACCACAATCTATTGGTTATGACCTGTAGATTAAAACTGAAGAAACTGCAAAAAGGTGGGAATTTAAGGAGATGGGACCTGGATAAACTAAAAGAACCAGAGGTTGTACAGAGATTCAGGGAGAGCATAAGGGAGCAATTGACAGGAATGGGGAAAATAAATACAGTAGAAGAAGAATGGGTAGCTTTGAGGGATGAAGTAGTGAAGGCAGCTGAGGATCAAGTAGGTAAAAAGACGAGGGCTAGTAGAAATCCTTGGGTAACAGAAGAAATATTGAATTTAATTGATGAAAGGAGAAAATATAAAAATGCAGTAAGTGAAACAGGCAAAAAGGAATACAAACGTCTCAAAAATGAGATCGACAGGAAGTGCAAAATGGCTAAGCAGGGATGGCTAGAGGACAAATGTAAGGATGTAGAGGCCTGTCTCACTAGGGGTAAGATAGATACCGCCTACAGGAAAATTAAAGAGACCTTTGGAGATAAGAGAACGACTAGTATGAATATCAAGAGCTCAGATGGAAACCCAGTTCTAAGCAAAGAAGGGAAAGCAGAAAGGTGGAAGGAGTATATAGAGGGTCTATACAAGGGCGATGTACTTGAGGACAATATTATGGAAATGGAAGAGGATGTAGATGAAGATGAAATGGGAGATATGATACTGCGTGAAGAGTTTGACAGAGCACTGAAAGACCTGAGTCGAAACAAGGCCCCCGGAGTAGACAATATTCCATTGGAACTACTGACGGCCGTGGGAGAGCCAGTCCTGACAAAACTCTACCATCTGGTGAGCAAGATGTATGAAACAGGCGAAATACCCTCAGACTTCAAGAAGAACATAATAATTCCAATCCCAAAGAAAGCAGGTGTTGACAGATGTGAAAATTACCGAACTATCAGTTTAATAAGTCACAGCTGCAAAATACTAACACGAATTCTTTACAGACGAATGGAAAACCTAGTAGAAGCCAACCTCGGGGAAGATCAGTTTGGATTCCGTAGAAACACTGGAACACGTGAGGCAATACTGATCTTACGACTTATCTTAGAAGAAAGATTAAGGAAAGGCGAACCTACGTTTCTAGCATTTGTAGACTTAGAGAAAGCTTTTGACAATGTTGACTGGAATACTCTCTTTCAAATTCTAAAGGTGGCAGGGGTAAAATACAGGGAGCGAAAGGCTCTTTACAATTTGTACAGAAACCAGATGGCAGTTATAAGAGTCGAGGGACATGAAAGGGAAGCAGTGGTTGGGAAGGGAGTAAGACAGGGTTGTAGCCTCTCTCCGATGTTGTTCAATCTGTATATTGAGCAAGCAGTAAAGGAAACAAAAGAAAAATTCGGAGTAGGTATTAAAATTCATGGAGAAGAAATAAAAACTTTGAGGTTCGCCGATGACATTGTAATTCTGTCAGAGACAGCAAAGGACTTGGAAGAGCAGTTGAATGGAATGGACAGTGTCTTGAAAGGAGGATATAAGATGAACATCAACAAAAGCAAAACAAGGATAATGGAATGTAGTCTAATTAGGTCGGGTGATGCTGAGGGAATTAGATTAGGAAATGAGGCACTTAAAGTAGTAAAGGAGTTTTGCTATTTGGGGAGCAAAATAACTGATGATGGTCGAAGTAGAGAGGATATAAAATGTAGGCTGGCAATGGCAAGGAAAGCGTTTCTGAAGAAGAGAAATTTGTTAACATCTAGTATTGATTTAAGTGTCAGGAAGTCATTTCTGAAAGTATTCGTATGGAGTGTAGCCATGTATGGAAGTGAAACATGGACGATAAATAGTTTGGACAAGAAGAGAATAGAAGCTTTCGAAATGTGGTGCTACAGAAGAATGCTGAAGATTAGATGGGTAGATCACATAACTAATGAGGAAGTATTGAATAGGATTGGGGAGAAGAGAAGTTTGTGGCACAACCTGACCAGAAGAAGGGATCGGTTGGTAGGACATGTTCTGAGGCATCAAGGGATCACCAATTTAGTATTGGAGGGCAGCGTGGAGGGTAAAAATCGTAGAGGGAGACCAAGAGACGAATACACTAAGCAGATTCAGAAGGATGTAGGTTGCAGTAGGTACTGGGAGATGAAAAAGCTTGCACAGGATAGAGTAGCATGGAGAGCTGCATCAAACCAGTCTCAGGACTGAAGACCACAACAACAACAAACAACACCTTTTATTTCACTTTACTAGTAAATTCAAGGCCAGGAGTTAAGTTCACGTCTTGTCCCAACAAGTAACTATTACACAGTTTATGCGCAGGCGCAAGGTATTGTGTCCGCCTAGGCGGGCCCATGACGCTGCTGTCAGTTCCAGCACAGCACTCGTGACTGCCGCATCGCGGTCACTATGTGGGGTCGAGGCAGTGCCAGATAAGTTTTACAGTCTGACGATAATTTACGGATTTGTAGTTTTAGCTTGACTATGTCCATTGTGGGCCAGCGATAGATACTGTTATTCTGAAGAAGGATGGGTTATCCCGACTGAAACCTCGGTAAATTCTAGGTAAACGGTGCAACTAGGCTGTTCATTATTAAAATTAAAAGTAAATGGAACATCACCAATCACATCTGGTGTAAAACTTTCAGAAGCTGAACTCGGAGACTTCAGAAAGCTTTTGTAGCTCCACTTTGGTGAAAACTGGGCGACCAACAACAAACTCAAATTCTACACCGAGATGTTAGAAGAGCAGGGAGGCACTCCTAGAGTCGCTCCTGCTGCTGGCAACCTCCTGAAGATGCCAGAAGCGATTTTGGGTTGATGGGCAGTGTTGAGGTCGATGTTACTTAAAATCAAATTTCAGCAATTTAATTTTGTAGAATTTTTTATCGCTGTTTTGCAACTTTCCGCCAGTTTCATTATTTTCTAAAATTTTATCGATGATTTGGAGCTTATTTTATCTTCTACAATATACTGTGATGTATAAAAAGCGATGGTGTATTTAAAAAAAAAGCCTTATATTGAACATCCATATCTGTTCTCTTTTTGACGTTAAGCAAGTCATTTTTTCCTGGTAATATAATGTCACCTTTGTATTTTTATACGCAAATTGTGTAGAATGTTCAGACTTCTCTTTGAAATAAACTGTATTCTGTTTATATTCGCTACAATTAAATTCCACCTTTCTGTCATTCCTAACATATCACTGAACAGCAGACTTTTCAACCGAATGTTTGTTTTCTAGTTGGATCGATACATTTGCAAAACCTGCTAGCTGCATAAATCGGGTGCAAAAACCGCTAAGTCAACATTTCACTTAATATTTTAATGTATGAAACATAATTACAGATTTCAGCCATTAATACCATGTAATTAGTTATTTTTTACTTCGTTTTAGAAAAGGCATTAAGTCTTCAACTTTAATAGTTTGGATAGGATGAGTTTCTCTAATTATCTCTTTCGCTTATTACGCAGTTAGCGGCTTCTGCATCTGGGTTACTGATATTATTATCCACATTTATCCTAAATTAACTCTATTTTCGAGTTCACTAACAACTGCAATTAACCTCGAAAAGTTTTGGGAAACTAGTCATTTTTACCACTGGTTTTTCTGTTGCCTTAATAGAAATCTAATTCTTTGCATTTGCTTCAATTCTAATAGGGACTTAGTAATTTTTTAGCTCAACAGATTAAAAGATAATCAGCAGGATTAATTTAAAGTTATTTGTTCACTGTCCTGTAATACACCACAACAGCTAAAATGCATCCCCATTGCGAATGCTATTCACGGAATCGGGATGGGTTGGCTGACGTTCATAAGCAGCTTGAAATTATCCTGACTATTGTCAAGTGATTGGCAGCTGCTGCAAATCATTTTGTTGGAAGAGCTCCAAAGAATCATGTACGTGTAGCACCAGTACCAAAGGTACCCCAGATACTATCCTTTCCTGTGATCTTGTGTCCTCTGCAGAAGGTAAGAGATCTGTCATTACTCATCCACTGGAATGCAAATGGCTGAAATGTGTTGGCTCCCTTTCTCTTTACAAATTGCCCAACTAATCCGCATGAGTTCTTAGCCACAGTATAGAATGTGCTGTTTATCTAGGGGGTGTAGTGGTGGTGTCGCGATTAGGAAAGCAAGGCGTTGCCACCAGGAGTAGTGAACTGCGACCAGTATTGTGTCCACCTCTCTCGGTTTCAAGGGGATCACATGGCTCAAAATTGTTGCGAGGTGTACTGACTTTGGGCACTGAGACGTTTGAGTGTGTACAACAGCTTCCGTAGTGCAGAGGTCACTCACATGGAATTGATTAATTTTTCAAGTGGTATTCTAGCTGCACATGGTAGCTGATTCATGGCTGTGGAATTAAGCCCCTTATTTATTGTTCGCGTAATGTGAATTTTGGATCCGTTAAACTCCCTCCTTATCTGAAAGGGTAGATCGAACTTTTACTGGTGAGTGTGATTGTACCAGCCATGTAAGAGATAGTCTCACTGCCCCATCTGTCTCGTGCCCAGTTCTTCTGTGACTCTGAGAGGAACCAGACTGAGTTGCAAAATTCTGGCTGTTTAGGTTTCTTAGTTCATGCTTGGCAGTACTTCTGGAATTATTTTTCTATTCCATGACCTTTTGCTCAAATGTTTCAAATGACTCTGAGCGCTATGGGACTTAACATCTGAGGTCATCAGTCCCCTAGATTTAGAACTACTTAAACCTAACTAATCTTAGGACAGCACACACATCCATGCCTGAGGCAGGATTCGAACCTGGGACCATAGCAGTAGCAAGGTTCTGGACTGAAGTGCCTAGAATCACTCGGCCACAACGGCTGGCTCACCATCTTTTGTGATACCACAGTGCATGTTTACTATAATGTCTTGTAGCTTTTAACCAATGAGAAGATCTTCTTGGTAAGCCTATTGTTGTTCATTCGTTGTAGGTGACCATAGAACTTGAGCCTCCTATGTTGCATACTGGTGTTGGCTGGTACTAACTGTTGATATAGTTCAGAATTAGACTTTGAAACACGTATGTAACATAGCAGCGATGGCGAGGCATTATAGCATCTGTGACCAGAGAGTATGCGCTTGACCGCGCGAGTGTTGCGAGCGGTTCTCACTCTGTCAGTCAGTCGTTGCGAGTCTGTAGCTCTGTCTAGTTGAGGGCAGTACTCTGTCAGTAGTCGTCGCGTGCAGTACGCTAGTAGTCGTCATGCAGAGCGGTCGGTCAGTAGTAGCAGCCCAGTGCAGTTGTGTGATGTAGGCGGTCGGCAACACTGGTCAAGATGCTGAATGAGGTATACTGTTAATTAATATAATCATTAGATAATGTAAAATTTATTTATTGTAATTAATCTCGAACAAATCCCCCAATAATAATTTTGATTTGAAAAGCATTTTTCAAAAATTTTATTTTTTATTGAACTAAAGATTTAATTGCACTTCCCATTTCATTCCACTTCTTTTAAAGAAAATTTTCAGTAAAATAAAAAAAAAAACGAATATTATCATTTGCAATGCAGTTCCTCCAAGCCGTGCGGAAAGATAAGAGCAGAAATTTGACATCCAGTTATTCTGAGGTAAGACTTTAATTCTGATTGTTTTACACAGGGCCAAAGACCGATATTTCGGTTTAATTGAATTTTCTTATCACTGAATGGACTTTAATTTTTTGGTGAAGAATTTATATTTGAGTCAGATTGCTAATTTTTGTTTAATTGTCATTGTCAGTAGATTTGATTGTGGGGAGGTTACAACTTCAATCAGTAGGTTCCATCTGGGAGCAATCTTGGGCCATGAATTTTTCTGAGAATAAGTCTTTCAGTTTTTCTGTTCATCAAGAGGGTCTCTGTGGCATACAAAAACTGTGGTCTGACAGTAGTTCTGTAATGACAGACCTTAGCATTCTTCGAAAAGCACTTCTTGTTGTACAGATTATGGGACAGATGGTATGCTGCGTTCAGTTTGTTACTCCTTTCTAAGAGGGAGGGGCTGTCTCTACCATTGGGGTGGACCCATTCACCAAGATAACGAAAGCGATTGAACCTCCCAATTGTTCCATGTATAGTCGTCAAAGGAGTATTACTGGATTGTTGGTTCTCAAAGTATTTGGTCTTCTCATACGATATTTGTAACCCTGACTTCACTGCTATCTCATGCAGGGCTTGGACAGCAATGACAGCATCCTTAGAGTTGTTGGTTAAGATTGTAATGTCGTCTGCGAAAGCAAGGAACCTTAGCTTGAATCTTTGCGTTCTGGCTCCAGTGGTAACTGGTTTGATTCCTAGATTCCTCAGCGTACATTCCCAGGTTTTGATGACTTTATCAAGCACTAGATTAAACAGAATGGGTGATAGACCATCACACTATTGTACTCCCATTTCGATACTGAAACTCCAAGATAGTTCTCCGCTGAACTTTACCTTAGAGGTTGTATCTGTGAGTCTGTTTGATATTTCGTATTTCTTAATTTTTATAATTCTAAAATTCAGGCCATTGCACCTAAGTTTTTTGGTTGTTTAAATGTCGAGTTAGCCCAGTGGGGCAAGTTTGTAATGTTCTTGTCAAAGGTTCAGGAAACGTCATTTTACTTACACTACTGGCCATCAAAATTTCTACACCAAGAAGAAATGCAGATGATAAAAGGGTATTCATTGGACAAATATACTATACTAGAACTGAAATGTGATTACATTTTCACGCAATTTGGGTGCATACATCCTGAGAAATCGGTACCCAGAACAACCACCTCTGGCCGTAATAACGGCCTTGATACGCCTCGGCATTGAGTCAAACAGAGCTTGGATGGCGTGTACAGGTACAGCTGCCCATGCAGCTTCGTCACGATACCACAGATCGTCAAGAGTAGTGACTGGCGTATTGTGACGAGCCAGTTGCTCGGCCACCATTGACCATACGTTTTCAGTTGGTGAGAGATCTGGAGAATGTGCTGGCCAGGGCAGCAGTCGAACATTTTCTGTATCCAGAAAGGCCCGTACAGGACCTGCGCCGTCCGAAGTGGCCGTGCGGTTCTAGGCGCTGCAGTCTGGAACCGCGAGAACGCTACGGTCGCAGGTTCGAATCCTGCCTCGGGCATGGATGTGTGTGAAGTCCTTAGATTAGTTAGGTTTAACTAGTTCTAAGTTCTAGGGGACTAATGACCTCAGAAGTTGCGTCCCATAGTGCTCAGAGCCATTTGAACCATTTGAACAGGACCTGCAACACGCGGTCGTGCATTATCCTGCTGAAATGTAGGGTTTCGCAGAGATCGAATGAAGGGTAGAGCCACGGGTCGTACACATCTGAAATGTAACGTCCATTGTTCAAAGTGCTGTGAATGCGAACAAGAGGTGACCGAGACGTGTAACCAATGGCACCCCATACCATCACGACGGGTGATACGCCAGTATAGCGATGACGAATACCCGCTTCCAATTTGCGTTCACCGTGATGTCGCCAAACACGGATGCGACCGTCATGATGCTGTAAACAGAACCCGGATTCATCCGAGAAAATGACGTTTTGCCATTCGTGCACCCAGGTTCGTCGTTAAGTACACCATCACAGGCTCTCCTATCTGTGATGCAGCGGTAAGGGTAACTGCAGCCATGGTCTCCGAGCTGATAGTCCATGCTGCTGCAAACGTCGTCGAACTGTTCGTGGAGATGGTTGTTGTCTTGCAAACGTCCCCATCTGTTGACTCAGGGGTCGAGACGTGGCTGCACGATCCGTTACAGCCATGCAGATAAGGTGCCTGTCATCTCGACTGCTAGTGATACGAGGCCGTTGGGATCCAGCACGGCGTTCCGTATTACCCTCCTGAACCCACCGATTCCATATCCTGCTAACAGTCATTGGATCTCGACCAACGCGAGCAGCAATGTCGCGATACGATAAACTGCAATCGCGATAGGCTACAATCCGACCTTTATCAAAGTCGGAAACGTGATGTACGCGCATTTTTCCTCCTTGCAACGCCGGTCAACTGCTGTTTGTGTATGAGAAATCGGTTGGAAACTTTCCTCATGTCAGCACGTTGTAAGTGTCGCCACTAGCGCCAACCTTGTGTGAATGCTCTGAAAAGCTTATCATTTGCATATCACAACATCTTCTTCCTGTCGGTTAAATTTCGCGATTGTAGCACGTCATCTTCGTGGTGTAGCAATTTTAATGCCAGTGCAATTTAGCGATCTGTGCAAAGTAATTTTACCGCTGAAAGTCTCGTCTACAGAAAACAATGGTGAAAGGATCGCTAGGAACAATGCACCCTATGCTATTCTGGGAAGCATTGGAAGATCTCTCTCGGTGATGGACTATACCACAGCTATGCGCTATGCGTCATCGTGTGTGAGACCAGGGTGAGCGCGCCTTGGAGTTCTGTGACATCAGTATAACACTCGAAGAATTCTAACTGTATACACAAAAATGGACCCAACTTTCACCTGCAGTGGTGTGATAGCGATGACTCGCACTGGCTTGCTCCCTGCGGTGGTTCGTAGCGGCGACTGCACCGGGGGCAGCGTCGGCGTCGGGCGTCGAGTCACGGGATGTGTTTTTTATTAGCAATCTTCTGTTTAAACTATATTCCATCGATTTCACCAAGCAATAGGATGCTGCAAATTAAGAAAAACTACCCCATACATGTGAAGAATACCGATTTAATTAATTGGCATAGTTTTTTTTATATCAATGTAGTGTTAGCAGTACAGTAGTTAATGGGAAGGAGTGCGTATTGGGTGACATGGAGCAGAACAGCAGGTTATGTGCAGAACACTATGTTAATCTGCATAATTTTTATGTAAAACCCAGTACAATAGTTTAAGGGGGTGGGGGACAAAGAAGAATGCGTCAGAAATGGCGTTGAAAAGCATGTGAAATTCGAAAAGTGTACCAGAAAATGGTTGGAGGACATAACTAATTACTCAATTTGGTATCAATGGCGGTAGAATATTTTAGGAAATGGTGGTGACATGGAAAACCACTTAGCAGAACAATAGGTTAAGTGCCGACAAAGTCCCAAACATTAGGTAAAGACAACCAGAGTACAGTACCAATCATTAGGTTATGCATCGTATTTGCTCCATGTAATTACTCCTTTCAAGATCTACGTGTTTCCAGATAGCAGGGAATGATAAGCCAGAGAAATCCAACCCCCACAAACTGATTTTTGTATAAATAAACAATATACCCTTGAATTTCCTATTATGAAATCCTTCCTCTCCACCAATTTCCGTATATTCCATACAATGCCTTGAATCCCCTATATTGTGTAAATAAACAATATTCCACATAATGTCTAAATTGTTTAAACAATATACCTTACACTACAATCGAATACCCTCCAAATGATCGATCAACTGAGTCTTTTTCCCGCCAATTCCTAGGAAGAGATGGTGGTCGGATGACTTAGGTTAGTGGATGTGCCCCTTTTTCCCGCCATTTTATTCGGTTAGTAGAGATTGCATTGTCCTGATGGAATTTGAACTTCCCACCAGGGGGGTGTGGCAGGGAGTGTGGCACTTGCGTCATCAGTGATGTCATGGATGCCATCTTGGATGACCCACTTTGGGGCGACGTCTTGGTCTGGAGTGACCTACTTTGGGGCGACATCCTGGTCAGGAGTTACCTACTTTGGGTTGTCGTGATAGTTGCCATCTTGGATAACAGTACTTTGGGGTGACCTACTGTGGGGTCTGGGGCGACCTACTTTGGGGCAACGTCCTGGTCTGTGGTGACCTACTTTGGCGTGACGTCATCGCCGCCATCTTGGATAACGGTACTTTGGGGTGGCCTACTTTGGGGCATGGCCGGCCCTTGGGGTGACCTACTTTAGGGCGACGCTCTCCTTGCCCTACTACTCACGCTCACCTGCATATATCGAAAAATGGAGTGGTACAACTATAGTATGCTTGTCCTGCTCATCTGCCTTTCTTTTCTGCTTCTTCTTCAAGCCGTAAACGTGAACCGATATTCCGGGATTTTGCGCCTCAAATTTTGGTGTGTCCTGAATCTTTACAGGGAACTCGATACCATCAAAGTTATAACATCCCCGAATATTAATATCTATTCCATGTCGGGATGTGCGCTCTGGATGCTGTTTAATTTTTCTTTCGCAAGCCGGGATTGATCATGCAAAACAAATGTTATCCTTTCCATTTTGAAGATTAATGGGAGCCCGCTTGTTCTTAATATCCTCAGGGAGGTAGATATAACTGGACCCTCCATTTAACAGATCATAGAAATGAATATGGATGTCGAGGTGTGGCATATGGCTGAGTGCTTTAGCTTACTCTCTTACATCCATCTCGGAAAACAGGGCCAGTATCGCACCCAAGGTGGATTCACGATAGCACTCGGTGATTGATGTACTCCGAGATATAACACCATTATTACCCCAGATGTAATGTAAGGTTTTTCTTCAGCAGCACCCTGCTGTTTGGGCAGGTGGTTCAACTTGCAGCAGAGCACTGCATTACATTTAACGGCAATATATCTCATATCATCTAGGGGTTTCAGGAGCTCTATGAGTAGAGCTTCTATGAGTAGAAACCTGGCTGGGCCATGATAACCCACAGCCAGAGATATGCCCCTCAAAGGCCCTAGCAACCGCTGAGTATTCTAGAGAGGTCATGACGCCGCTAATTTGATGTGCTTCAGAATCAGGATGGGAGAGAGCACAACCACTGATCATGGGTTCACTATCATTAATATTAATATTACTATTACTAGGCTGTGTTGTCCATTCAGAGGATGACTGAGCTGGCGAGGGGGACAGTAGTGCCACACACCTGGGTGTGAGTGGGTGGAGCCAAGGGTGAGGCGCCGCTGTCTGGTCAGTTGGAGCAGCCAGCCCAAGCTGCAGGCAGAGCATAGTGAATACCGCTGGAACATGGCTGCGGGCTCACCCCAGAATTAGCCAGTCCACCAACAATTGCAGAGGCGTCAGCAGTCGTCTGTGATGCTGCCCGCCTCCACGGAAGACTAAGCCCGGGCGGAAGGGGGATTGGGACCCAGGGATTGCTGACTCCGTGGCGCACAAGTCTGGGTGGACTGAACCTCGGCCGATAGCTTTGTGGTGATTGGCGTAACGCACGGCTCTGCTCGCCGTAGTGGGTCTCTAATGACAGTGCGCCGCGCCCCAACTCCTGCCACATGTGCTACAGCCATATGAAGCTTCACCTCTGTGAAAAAAATAATAAGCATCGCATTTTAGAGAATGTTTAAATAATTATAAATAGACTGATATGGAAGTATGACTGATAATAATAATAATAAGAAGAATATAAAAGCTATAAGAATAGTCACCTTCTCCGTTCCTGGACCATGGCTCAGTCACAACAGCCAGCCCTTAGTTGTGTATTTCGGTATCGAAGTCCCCATCTGCCACAAACTGTGCATCGATAAATGCCTGCTCTTGGGCAATAGCTTCCTCAGCCACCTACGCTTCACACTGAAAGTGCGCATTTAAATAGTCGATCTGATCCAAATAACCTGTAGCAAAAAAAGAAGAGATTAGAATTAGAGAAACTGTATGCGCACAGAAATGTTTTTACATATTGGTATATCGATGGAATCGAATCTTACGCAGGAGAGATGGCTCCTCCTCCTCCTGGCGAACATCACCATCCTCTAAATTAGAGGGATGGGGTGCACCAACAAAGAAGTATACGTTATATTACGGTATTATCACACACTTGAGATATTACGAAAACACAAAACAGATTTCATACTCACGTTTTTGAGCTGACGGGGTCGGATTCTGCCTTCCCAGTGCATCACCCAGCGCGCCCAACACCTCAGCAATGAATGCTGAAATGAGGAGAAAACAAATTCACTTTCACACATGCAAGAGCAGTTCTGTATTCTAAAGAGGGGTTTCACATACTAAATAACACTCATACGAAAGTAATAAGTTACATGGGACCTCGTTCATGCGAGGACGCTTCCCTCACGGTTGCTGTGCACTGAAGATCTTTACATGATACTGCTGCTGAATAAGACGACGAACAAGGAAACGCAGACAGAGACTGGCTGACTGTGTCGGAATGAGGGAGAACATAATGATGCTGAGGTTTAAATAGGATGCCGAGCCTCCTCCGACATCACCAAGACACTAACCAGTGGGTGTTGAGTTTCTTGGGGTGGGATGGGGTGAGCCCACTAGCATCCCTGGCGACTGGAATCTGAACTAGCCACATGCGTCCAAAAAACCCAAGAGACCTGAGTCTCTGATAATTTATGGATTTACAGCAATAGAATTCATACTATGTGTAACGATACTATTTCGAATACACAGTGGATGATATTAAATTCAGCCTCTGCATCTGGAGTCATTATGTGTATTCCATTAATTAACCACAGTGTATTACCAGCTCAGTGCATTGAACAGATATTTCCTTCTGAAGTTTCAGCTGCAGAGAATGCAATTACAGCTCCGATTATCCGAACACTTTAGAAATATTCTGGAAAACAGTAGGAGTCGCAGTTCCATGAAGGAAGCGAGTATTTTTTACAATATTACTGGATGCGAGAATGTTTTCAACACTTATCGTGCGGTTGATGAGACATTGCAACTCCCTCAAAGTCTGAAAGCTTCGTGATTTTCCACGGTGAATGTGATATACGAGAAATTCTACGTTGCTAGTATTAACACTAGCTTTGACTGTTTTACCTAGTGTTTCTTACATTTAGCTTAGCTTCGTAAAAGCTGAAGCAAATGATTTACAAAGTCTTCAGATGATAAAATGGAGAATTTTACCATTTAGGAAAGGTGTACAGTGGAAAGGATCAAATTTCAAGTAGCGCTGTCGGTGGAATCGACAGCTTATATGACCGCTGAAAGTTTAGTAAATTATACTACCACGATGCTGGAAAATTTTTACCTCGAATTTCTCGAAATGTATAGTTATAACTACATGTGTACACGTTTGTACTAAAGTGTTATATGTTTCAAACTCTTCAGAGCTGGAGTTAAGTATCTAATGGGTTTAATAGATGTCTTTCAGTGTCTTGCTAAGTCTTGAAATGTTTCTCAAAGGTGAATCTCACCTTACTTGAGTGGTAGAATGATACGCGCAACAGCATAATAAAGTGGTGAATGCTAGAGGGAAAGATATAGCCCACTGTAAATTATTATTCTTTCATTCTGCTGCGCATCTAGGAGGATGCTGGACAAAATTTTCTAGAAATGCAGAGTTATAACTTTTGTACTGAAGTGTTGTATGTTTCAAACACTTTAGAGCTGGAGTTAAACGTCTAATCTGTTTAATAGATGCCTTTCATAGTCTTTCAATGCTTCGATAAGTCTCGAAATGTTTCTTGATGTTATGAAGAGTAACGAGTGTCTACTCGCTACCTTCTTCACGCAGGTGGTACTGTTTCTACTTTGGGGAAGACCCATATGTGAAGAGCTTTGAAGGAACTCTTTGTTCAACACTGTTAAGAACACCTCCATGTGTTCCCTAGCTTCGCATCACTTTTTTTTTACGTCGTTCCTGTTTGGGGAAAGGCCCATATGACAATACCTTTGTTCGACGCTGCTATGAACTCAACACCTGCATGTGATGGCACGTTTGAACGACAGTATGGAAAGCTTCTCCAGTAGAGCGAATACTCTCAGCAGCGTCTTGCCTTTGTCCATGCTGTTTCTATTTTGGGAAAGATAAACATCTCAACCCTTTTAAGGAGCTTGCGAAGACTTTGTTGTCGTTGTTACCTGTTACGAAAGCATTCTCAGTCTCCCACAGGTGGCCGCATCCAGCTGAGGTGCGGTGTTTGTTTGTTTCGGCGAATACTTCCAGCGTCATCATGTCGCTGTTTATGCAGTTGAGAGCAAACATATTTTCAGAAAGATCAGTATATGAAAAGAACTCTTAAGGACAGTGTGTTTCTTTGTTGTTTTCCACTATGAAGGAGCGAAGGGTTCCAGTGGATGTTTGTGTCGTGGTGCCGTCAGGGCTCAGAGTGAGCAAATCTTTTGTTTTTACAGATTAGCGAAGGAGCGGCAGCAGCAGGTAGTACAGCGGTGGCAGTTGGACACCCAGCTGACTGAGAGGGGAGGGGGGCCAGCGACACGTGCTCCACTAATGTCAAAATACATGACGCGCAGTGTGACCCAGCAGGCAGCAGCCGCCGCATGCCTGGCTGACTGAGAGGGATGGGGACCCTGTGCACAGCAGAGTGGGGGCCCACACTGCAGGTGTCAGCTGAACTGCATGATCACGTGACCTATCACAGCGCCCTCTAGTGGTGAACTCGCGAACTATCTCAGTTCTTTGGTCTGCTGGATTGGAGACAGTTGTCTCTTGTGGGGTGGGAGCCTATATGTGAGTTAGAAACGACAGACAGTTCCAGCAGAGACAGATGTTTCCATGCATTGTGTAATGCATCTTTAATGCTTCTCAATGCAAAACATTTATTTGCAAGACCGTATTCTTCCTCTTCATGTGTTCAAGCATTAATGCTTGCTTCCATTCTTCATGCAATGAGCTGTGGATGCACTCGTGGGCTGAGTGAGGGCACGTAATACCGCTATTAAAACTCTCCCTATCTGGTACCAACATCTTGCTAATTGAACACATGTATATTCTTTACTGTCGTTTCTTGTTAACAATATCAGCTTATTCCCAACAATAAGCAGCTTTCACTCAGTTAATATTCGGCAGAAACCCAACCTGCATTTGGATCGGACTTCCTTAACTCCTGTGCAGAAAGGTGTGCAGTATACTGTTGCATCCATTTTCAGTAGGCTGTCATAAGAATTCAAACATCTTAGCAGTAATCCACGCGCTTTAAAATCTAAACTGAAGAGTTTCCTCATGGATCACTTCTTCTATTCTATTGAGGAGTTCCTTGAAAAATTAAGCTGATTCTTATGTTATATTGTTGATTGCATGTACTGAAACTTATAGCTTGACTTTCTTTGGGCTCATAAATATTTTATTTTTATCTGTTATTATTTTTATGTTGTAATTTCATGTACTGACACCTTACATGGCCTTGGAGATTTGTTTGTCAATTTGGTCCTACAGAACTTGATGTGTAAGTAAAATAAAATAAATTAAATACTGTGGATCGTCGTCCCCACAAATGGTGACCCTGATGCCCACAATGACAGACGACAAACATTTCCTCATCAGGACAGTTGAGTGCCTGACAGGAAGTCACTACCAATCCATAAGTCACTATAAATTTCGGACAAGTGCTGGGCACATCGTGTGGTATGCAGCTCACGAGCAATAAGCTGTGTCGTGTCTACCACTCCAAAGAGAGAGAGGGAGAGACGAAATGATTTAGTATTACTTTGGTTTCATATAGGTGGATACACAAACAAGTTCAGCTATGCACATGATTCTGCACCATCGTCCATCACTGTCGCTGATGCATCTTGCATACTACATACCGAGGCACAAATCGCATCTAAATTCGTAGCAAATTCTTCTTCTGAAGTGTTCTAACAAGTAAGCTCTGTAAGGCTATGCCAGACTTTACCATAAAAACCATACACATATGAGCATCGCTCGTTACACTCATATACCATGCACTGGCTGCTGGGACTAGCATACATCAAGTTCCTGAATGCAGATTCCTGAAACTGACTGCACTTGTGGTATTTCCATTGTTCTCAGGGGTAGTCCGCTGCACATATGGTACAGCGATCTAGTATCTCTGCAAGTGTTTGAGCCTTGAAATTTCAGTTATATGTGTTGAATTATGACATAACTGATACGATTCCTAAACTAATAGCACTTCTTTGTATCACTAAATCACGGAATTTCAAAAATTACCACTACATTGAATTCTCAATCTGATGAGAAGTCTACAACAATGTGTTTACTATCGTTCGCATCCAACTTGTACTTTGCCATCGGTGCACTAACCAATGCTAGCAGCTCAGTGAATGATGCAGACACTGGAGATACTGGAAACACAAAATCTGGAAAAAATTCTGCTTTCTGATATGATTGCTGCTTCAATGTATCAGGCGCTACATCAGAGAGCCTGTATTCATGCTAATTTGATTCCCACTGCAGTGTATCGTGGAACTGTTGTGTTGAGGATGAAATAAATGAAAACTGTGAAAACATATACAAATTAACAAACATACTCAATAAAAATAGTAATAAATAGTGAGATGGGCTAATACTGGTAATTACATTAAACTATGTGATCCAGTTTTTTTGTCTGGCCTAAGGGCTGTGGATCTATCATGACTGTTCATGATCAACTTTTCACTGTGATGTACATCTGCAGAGTGCACTAGATAATGGACACTGTGGAGTAGGAGTGGGGGAGGGTGGGGCGAGTGTAGTCCTACAGCAATGAAAACAAGTGTTTTGGGTGCGCAGTGTTGCATAAGGAAAGTAAGTCATTGCGTGATGTCAGGCAAAACCCAGTCATCACATTCTTGCAGTGGTGGTGGTGGTACTATGCACCACCACTGCATCCTTACTTCATGCCATGTTTCTGGGGTAGACAGTGAAGCATGGAAGTGGCTCCCAGGCATGAATGACAGTTTGTTAAACAAAGATGGAATAGTTTAAATAGATAAAACAATTCGTATCCTATTCTAGTGGCAGTGGAAATATTTTTTTTTGCCTGAAGGCCATACAACCAGTGGCAATATTGCTTAAACAACACAAGTGATCTGTGATGTCACACAGTTTTAATGTTGGGGTAAGTGTGCTGTTTGAATTTCCCACATTTTTTGAATTTCATGTCATTTTATACTTAGGACAAGTGACCTACTTCTGCTATCTTGGATTGTGAGACCAGAGGGATGGGAGGAGACGTGTGTGTGTGTGTGTGTGTGTGTGTGTGTGTGTGTGTGTGTGTGTGTGTGTGCGGGGGGGGGGGGGGTGAAATATGACAAGTTTCGTGACATAATCGGGTGTCATCATCTGGTGACATTACTGGAAGTCCGTCAGTAGCGCAGACTGTGCCAGTATCCTCAGTTATCCACCACTCTAGTGAAGTTGTTCTATAGTTTTGCTGTCTTCATAATAACAAATGAACCATGTCAAAAAAAGCTAAGGCTATTAATTATTTTATGCCGCCCATTACAAGCAATGAAAAACCTTGTGGCTGTTGTTTCTCCAAATAGAAATACTGTCAGCTTACGTTATGACCTCCGTGGAGCTATAAATATGTCTCTGTGGTGCAGATAAGGGGTTATTATATTTACTTGTTATCACACTTAGTTTCCTGTTTCTAAAACGTTAAGAATATCACTGGTATATGAATAATTCAATTTTATTTGTACAGTTCCTTATTCCTACAATCAGCAGACATGTTTGTAAGCAAAGATGTGTAAGTAATAAGACCTCTGCAAAATGATGAATACAACAGAGCTGAGTATGTGGCTCGCAAGAAGAATTGGGGGGGGGGGGGAGGGGTGACGCGAGTTGATACGTCGCTTGTGTGGGAAAATGTGCTTGAACTGGTCCTGCCCCCATCATAACGGTCTCACAATGAAGAAACTTGTCATAAACATAACTTATTTTACCATCTTAAATCAGTTGTAATTGTTAATTACACAATCCAATGACTGTAGATAAGCAATTTGACAGCTGCCAGCCTGTCCCAGTAAGGGGAATGCGAGTAACTGTGAAAAAAAGAGAAGGTCGACGAGATCATTAGAGACGAAGAGCAAGCGCTGAATGGGGAAGGATGGGGAAAGAGGGCGACTGTGCTTTTTGCAATACATGCAATCATTTACCTTAAGCGACTTAGAAAAATCACCAAAAAACATAAACATAGACAGTCAGAAGGGCAGGAGGGGTGGCGGGGGCGGCGGGGGGGTTGGACAACTGTCCTCTCTAATGTGAGTTGAGTGACTTACCAGCATGTTACCTTGTTCAAGGCAGTCGTACAATATACAGGGTGGCCATATATTATGTTTACAACTTAAGACTTTGATACATTTAAAACTGTACTAGATATTAACAAATGGTTTTCAGCATGAGATAACTCATAAAGATTTGTTTCCCAATGCATACACATCAGTATGTGCACCTTAGTGGCACAGGTAATTCTATCTCTCTCCATGTACGATTCAAGATCTCCACAGTGGCATTTTCAAATGTATTGCAAATGCGTGCCTTCCGATCCTCTAGATCTCTAAACTCTTGTTACGCCAGGTCCTTTACAAAAACCCACAGGAAGAAGTCTAGTGGCGTGAGGTCAGAGGATCGTGACAGCCATCGAACTGGACCATCCACCTATCCGAAAATTTGCATCTAGAAACTGACGTACATTTAGAGACCAGTGGGGTAGTGCATCATCCTGCTGAAATATGAGATCAGATTGCAGGTGCACCAATTGTGGCACAACGAGGTCTTGTAGCTCGTCCAGGTAAACAACACCGTCGACGGCAGACTCGATGAATACGAATGGACTAATGACGCAAATGCGCACCAGTCTGCGCCAAACATTGACCTTACGACTGCCTCTTTTCATTTCACACGTAACATGAGGACGCTGAGAGTCCAGTATACGAACGTTATGACGATTCAGATTGGCTGTTCCATGAAACATAGCCTTATCGGAGAAACAAATCTTTTCCAAAATTCACTGTTTACGTCAGTCTTGCGTAGCACATCCGCTGCAAACTGTTCGCGCTGAGGTTTGTCCGTATGCTTTAGTGCCTGAAGCAGCTGTGCCTTGTGGGGATGGAACAATAACCTCTTACGCAAGACATTATGCGTTGTTGATCGTCTCATTTCCAACTTGAATTGGAACAAACACATCGATGTAAATTAGCCTACTACGCCTATTTTCATTCACTGTTTTCAAATGGCATCATATTTTGGGGTAACTCATCATTAAGAGAAAAAGTGTTCGTTGCACAAAACGGTGTAATCAAAGTAATAGCTGGAGCCCACCCAAGATCACCTTATAGACATTTATTTAAGGAACTCAGGATATTCACAGCACCTTCGCAATACATATATTCACTTATCAAATTTGTTATTAATAATCCATCCCAAATAAAAAATAATAGCGATGTTCATGGCTAGAACACTAGAAGAAAGGATGATCATCACTGTTCTGGGTTAAATCTAACTTTGGCACTGAAAGGGGTGAATTATGCTGCCACTAAAATCTTTGGTCATTCCGCAAATAGCATTAAAAGTCTGGCAGATAGCCAACCAACGTTTAAAAACAAATTAAAAGAATTTCTGAATGACAACTCCTACTCAATAGATGCAAATTTTTAGATATGGAGTAGTAAGTGTAAAAAAATTATTTTGTGTAAAGAAAACTTATGTTAAAGTGACACGTTGCACATCATTACGAAATGTCGTATTCATGATCTATGGAACAAATATTAATGTATGTATGTATGTATGTACGTATGTACTCTCTGGCCGACGTACGCACCGATTTTGTCGGACTCCTTGCAAACGCCTGCCGTACTGTAATGTAATAAAATAAAATTTTTTATTTATTTTGTGACTCTTGGTGTATTGTAATAAAATAAAATATGAGCTGTGACTTATACAAAAAAGAAACACACATTAATGCAATGGCTCAGCATAAAAGAGAAATAACTAATGTAGGAATATTATTAACAGTGTAATATGTTGTTTAATTTAGCCCGACGTGTATAAGCACTCAGTAACAAGCTCAGTTCTCAGGGTAGTTACGTAATCGTCGATAATTAATTGTCCTTTTCTTATTTCCCAACACTATGGCTATTATTCCAGGTTCGTGTGCTTATTGCACCAGAGAATATTTGCCAAGTCTGTTTGATGAACACTACTGTAATACGTAACTTATCGTGGTTTCGTCTCGATTCCCCAATATAAGATAACAAGAGTAGCATCTACAAATGAAATCCTATAATGGAACTGTGACCAGACCTTTTCTGCCTGGGATGTTATCTCGTTATATAAAGAAAATCTGTAAATAAAATTGTTAAATCATTAGTAGCTGCCTCCGGTCTCGTGGGATCTGAAATAAAGTTAGTTGTCCTAACCGACGGCACGTCTAAACCCAAGTCCACCCAGGAGAAACAGTACAGTACCTTGTCGACGTTGTTGGTTGAAGGAGATGGGCCTCCCGCTCTCTTTTCATGAAGAACACTATCTGTTTCCATAAATGACGTATGCCATGCCCGAATAGTTTGTCAGGACGGTGGTTGTCTTCCATACTGTGTTCGAAATTTCGTTGAGCTTAGGTTTCTGACGCCGTCTGTATGAAGCAGGCTACACACCAGGCTTTCTCCCGTGACGTCCACATTTTATCGGGTTTTCGAGTTCAGTATTACGTCAAAACTGCGTCATCTGGAATATAAAAAAAAACCTTTATGAGATCAAAAGATATCTTATCACATGTTGAAAACCATTTGTTAATACCTATTATAGTTTTAAACTTATTGTAGTCTTAATTTGTAATGATAATCTATAGACATCCTGTACTGTAATTCGCATAGGTGATCGAGATAGCCCAGAAACATGCACTTTTCCTCGATGTGAGTCACGAGAAGGTTACGAGTGGGACGGGGTATCATTTGATTTTTCCCCTGCAGTTGTGTAGTACAGTTTAATTGCCTTCTTGCTGCTGCGCGTTCTCACAGTCGAAACTCGCCTGGGAGCATCCAGCGGAAGCGGCCGCTATCGGCCGGGCCATCGTCTGCGTTCGCGGCGAATTTCTGCAGTGTTTGCAGGCGGCTGCGCTGGCGTCGTTCTCTCGTTGGCACGCAGGGCCGGTCGCGGGCGCAAGTTTCGTCAGCTGCAAAGGCGGCCACTGCAAGCGATGCGCACGTGCTGCTTCCTTTCAAAGTGTGGGAGAAAGTGGCTTTGTGACGCCAGTATTCGCTCGCTGGCAACGTCCACACTACGGGTAACGTTTAACCGTGACAGTCATAGAAACGGCACAATTGTCGCTTTTGTTACGCGCGTCTCTAGAATAAAAGATGATTCGCTAGAAAGTGTCTGCAGTAAACAGATGGAATACTGTAGTTAAGCATATCGAACAGTCTTCCGCCATAATATCTTTAGTCAAAGCAAGTGGTCTAAGGCTCGTTGCACGAGGTCTGTTCAAAAAATTCGGGAACTTTGCCCATAAAACTTATCTACGCTTATCTTTTACTTATTCTGCATGGTCTCCTTCGAAATACTCTCGCTACTATTGATACACTGCTCTCAACGCCGTTTTCACTTCCGGAAGCAGTCTTGGTACGCCTCTTGCTGGATCGCGCGAAGCGCCTTCTGCGAATTTTCTTTTATTTCATCTCTCGTTGCACATCTTCGTCCTTTTAACGGGCTTTTCAACTTTAGAAATCATAAAAAAAACAGTTCGCGGGCGTATATTATCCCTTCCTTTCTGTGGTTATTAATTATTATTATTATTGTTAAGTGAAATATTGATTTGTAGATGGCCAAAGATAAATATTAAATTATGTTTAAATTATATTTAAATTATGTTTCATGGACGATAAATAGTTTAGACAAGAAGAGAACAGAAACTTTCGAAATGTGGTGCTACAGAAGAATGCTGAAGATTAGACGGGTAGATCACATAACTAATGAGGAGGTATTGAATGGAATTGGGGAGAAGAGGAGTTTGTGGCACAACTTGACTAGAAGAAGGGATCGGTTGGTAGGACATGTTCTGAGGCATCAAGGGATCACCAATTTAGTACTGGAGGGCAGCGTGGAGGGTAAAAATCGTAGAGGGAGACCAAGAGATGAATACACAAAGCAGCTTCGGAAGGGTGTAGGCTGCAGTAGGTACTGGGAGATGAAGAGGCTTGCACAGGATAGAGTAGCATGGAGAGCTGCATCAAACCAGTCTCAGGACTGAAGACCACAACAAACAACAACATGATTCAAATGAGCGCCAGGCTCTCTACAAAAAATGGCTCTGAGCACTATGGGACTTAACATCTGTGGTCATCAGTCCCCTAGAACTTAGAACTACTTAAACCTAACTAACCTAAGGACATCACACACATCAATGCCCGAGGCAGGATTCGAACCTGCGACCGTAGCTGTCGCGCGGTTCCGAACTGCGCGCCTAGAACCGCTAGACCACCGCGGCCGGCGGCTCTCTACAAATTATTTCAAATGCTTTCGGCGAAATGTAGTACTGGCTAAGTTCACTGACCTAGAATAACTCGTATCTTTGAAAGTATGCATTTTTGGACGAAAGAAAATTAGTGAAGCTTTGCACTTTAGTTAATTGAATAACTGGAAATGATTCTTTCTGCTCCGGCTGTGGTGATATGATACACAAAAAATAAACGTAAATACGCCGCGTAATGGCGGCCAGTTGTTGCCAGTCAAAGATCACCGCTGCTCGCTTCGCAGAGACTGAAAAAATGCTAAATAACTTCTTGCAATTATTAATTCAGGAAGAATTGTTTGCATGGGTTCTTTAAGTAACACAGTGCACTCACTTTTTCTAAATATATTTCCACTAAGCACAGAACACACACTTGAATTATTCGCTACGTTCGAGAACAAATAGAACAAAAGCTACCTCTACAGTAGCAAGCGTAACTTACATACAGCAGAAGAAATGATCTGACTCGAAGTGATTTTAAATATCTTTTTTCTCTTACATATAATGACAAAGATAATAATGTTAGTTTCGAGAACGTTATGCACGACGATCTCATCTAATATAAATAATGTCTTTTTATTACATTGCAATCGATATAGTCTTTCTTTGAAGCTAATTTAATACACTTTCATAATTAATTTTTTCGTTTATGTCCATATAATATTATGCAGAGTCCCTTTATTATTTACTTCAAATATATCGGCTTGAATATTTCAAAAGGGACAAAAATGGCTCTGAGCACTATGGGACTAGATCTGAGGTCATCAGTCCCCTAGAACTTAGAACTACTTAAACCTAACTAACGTAAGGTCATCACACACATCCATGCCCGAGGCAGGATTCGAACCTGCGACCGTAGCTGTCCCGCGGTTCCAGAGTGAAGCGCCTAGAACCGCTCGGCCACTCCGGCCGGCCAAAAGGGACACTATAGGCCAGGTCTGAAAAGTACGGATTATAAGGCTGCAAGAGTCACGCTCCAATAGGGATGAATGTACAGGTGCCTTATCGTGACGCAAGAGCCATGAATTGTCTCGTCCCAATTCAGGCCGTTTCCTTCTCACGTTTTCTCGCAGGTGTTGCAACACGTCCCGGTAGTACCATCGATTAACAGTTTGTCCCTGTGGCACGAATTCACGACCCACTAATCCTTCAAAGGTAACTATCAGCTTGGCTTTGACATTTGACCTGACCTGACGAGCGTTGTTTGGTCTTGGAGAACCTTTCCCGACTCAATCTGAAGATTGAACCTTGGTCTCAGCGTCATGACCGTAGACCCACATCTCATCACCAGTTATGATTCTCTTAATGAACATCTCGTTCTCATTTGCACTATCCAAAAGCTCTTCACAGATTGCGAGGCGAAAGTCTTCCTAATCTTCACTCATAGCCGTGGGTCGAACTTGGCGGCAACACGATGCGTTCCAAGATGTTGTGTCAGGATTTCATGACATGATTTAAGTGAAATGTTACACTCTTCTGCAATCTCTCGGACAGTCAGTCTTAGATTGGCACACACAATTTCGTTGACGTTCCTGACCTAAGCGTCGTCGGTGGAAGTCGAAGGGCTTTCTAAGCTAGGGTCATCTTTTAACTTCCGTCCGGCTATTTTTAAACCGTGTGAACCATTCGTAACACCGACTACGGCTTAAGCACTCATCGCCGTAGGCTTCCTGCATCATTTGGTGTGTCTCTGCAAAGGTTTTCTCGAGATTCGCACAAAATTTAATGCAGACGCGTTGCTCATTTAACTCTGACCTCTCGATATTCGCAAACTGTGCGGCACAACGTTCTACTCAGTGCAGCAGACATACGTACAACAATGTAACATCTGGCAGTACACATTATGTCATGGGTTTGGTAGCCAGTCAGTCCAAGGGTGCCCATACTCGGGGCAAGGGGGAAGCGTGCCTCCTCCCCCCGCCAAAGTTCTCAGCGAAAGGAAACAAAATAGTATTATCAGGTGTCCTACTTTCAAGGAAATGATTTAAAAGTCGGTATTACGCAGGTCTTGAACAGGGTTGGAACTGGAACTTTTTTATGATTACTTACGCTATTGGTCTTCCAGAATATTACACTGAAGAGCCAAACAAACTGGAATTGCCCAAGTCCGTCGGAATGCACAAAGGACATGAATGGATGAAGGTGATCAGACAGGATGCTTACGTACGTGTCACTTGTCAGAGTCGTATTTAGGCGTATCAGCGGTCCCATATCACTCCAACTGCACACGCCCCACACCATTACAGAGCCTCCACCAGCTTGAGCAGCTCCCTGCTGACATGCAAGGTCCATGAATTCATGAGGTTGTCTCCATAATTTGGTGGTAAGTTCTGTGAGACCAAACTGCTGAGTTCATCGCTCCCTAGGCTTACACACTACTTAATCTAACTTAAACTAACCTACGCTAAGGACAATACACACACACACACACACACACACACACACACACACACACATGCCCGAGGGAGGACTCGAACCTCCGACGGGGGGAGCCGCGCAGACCGTGACTAGGCGCCCAAGACCGCACGGCTACCCCGCGCGGCGTTGTCTCCATATCCGTACATGTCCATCTGTTCGCTACAACTTGAAACGAGACTCGTCCTACCAGGAAACATGTTTCTTGTCATCAACAGTCCAATGTCGGTGTTGATGGGCCCAGGCGAAGCGTGAAACTTTGTGTCGTGCAGTCATCAAGGATACACGAGTGGGCTTTCGGCTCTTAAAGCCCGTATCGATGATGTTTTGTTGAGTTGTTCGCACGCTGACACTTGTAGATGGCCCAGCATTGAAATCTGCAGCAATTTGCGGAAGGGTTGCACTTCTGTCAAGTTGAACGATTCTGTTCAGTCGTCGTTGGTCTTATTCTTGCAGGATCTTTTTTCCGGCCGCAGCGGTGTCGAAGATTCGGTATTTTGCCGGATTCCTGATATTAAGGGTACACTCGTGAAATGGTCGTACGGGAAAATGCCCCTTCAGCGCTACCTCGGAGATGCTGTGTCCCATCGCTCGTGCTCCGTCTATAACACCACGTTCAAACTCACTTACACCAGCTGCGACATAGTCAGGTATATGAACAGTGATCCAATACTGTCAAATATTTTTTATTCCAGTCTTTGATCACAATATCAATTCCTTTGATGATGACAGGTTTCAGTCAGTAATGACCATCCTCAGATCTTTTCTGTACCATGTCCTAAAGCTGTGATGAGTATATTTATATGTTTTGACGATGCCATTACGGCCTTATCACTTTAGGACATGGTGTAGAAAAGAGCTGAGGATGGTCGTTACTGACTGAAACCGGTCATCATCAAAAGAATTGATATTGTGATCAAAGACTGGAACAAAAAACATTTTCAAACTCGCTTAAATCTTGATAACCTGCCATTTTAGTAGCAGTAACCGATCTAACAACTGCGCCAAACACTTGTTGTCTTATATAGGCGTCGCCGATTTCAGCGCCGTATTCTGCCTGTTTACATATCTCTGTATTTGATTACGCATACTTGTACCAGTTTCTTTGGCGCTTCAGTGTAAAAGTACTCTATACCTTCAGGTCTAGGACCCCCCCTCCCCGCCCCATGTACTAACGTATGGACACCCGTGATCATCTAGAAGATCTTTATATCTCACCTATCAATTCCTTCTCGCTCTAAGTGTTTGTTAACGTGAAAAATACTGAGGTACGCTGTGGTTAGGACTCCATGTTAAACTGTAGGGCCTTCCAAATAACTTCCGGGAATTCAGCCAGGTAACACTTTCAGCGACCGCCGATATTTCGGCGGGAGAACACCCCGCCATTTTCAAGGCAAACTGCAACGGACAGGCGACGTACATGCAAATTTAATACCTCGGTTCTCGGACCCAAGCAGGAAAGATAACACACACACACTGAACACTAGTGCCACCAAAGATGGCCAAAGTCAGAGCTATCGATAGTGAGACTATGAATTCGCAGGTGAGGTAGCATTGAGTCTGTCCCTCTGTTTCTTGACAAGGGAGAGAGCCGGATTCCAAACAGAGTTTAAACAGAAACCTCCATCCCTGTTAACAAGGTTGCTCGCTAATTTAATCTCAACTGCCTCCCGAATCACACTGTCCCAATAGCTGGACGTGCATGCCAATATCTCGGTGTTATTATATAACATGGAGTGACCAGTATCCAAGCAATGTTCGGCAATAGCAGATCTATTTGGCTGCTGTAATCGTGTGTGCCGTTTATGCTCAGTACATCTGTCCTCCACGGTCCTGATAGTTTGACCAATATATGCCATGCCGCAGCTACAAGGGACACGGTATACACCCGCCTTACGCAGTCCAAGATCATCCTTAACGGAACTCAAAAGTGCTCTAATTTTAGATGGAGGTCGGAAAACACATTTCACATCGTATTTCCGTAAAATACGACCGATCTTATTGGACGTGTTTCCTACGTAAGGCAAGAAGGCTGTAGACTTAGGTGTTGACTCAGAATTATCATCAATCACCTGATGTACAGTTGGTCGATAGCGCAACGCACGTTCAATCTGTCTATCACTGTAACCATTTTGACGAAATGTAACTTCAAGATGGGACAGCTCAGCTGGCAAAGTCTCAGCGTCAGAAACGATATGTGCCCTGTGTACCAAGGTACGAAGTACCCCCTCACGCTGAGCCGAATGGTGACAACTATTAGCTTGTAAGTACAAGTCGGTGTGAGTACGTTTCCTGTAGACTGCATGTCCCAATGATCCATCATCCCTCCTCCTAACCAACACGTCGAGAAAGGGAAGGCAACCATCCTTTTCCACCTCCATCGTAAAACGAATGTTCGGGTGGATCGAGTTCAGATGTTCTAGAAAGACATTCAAATTCTCCCTACCGTGAGGCCAAACAACGAAGGTATCGTCAACGTATCTATAGAAACAGGCGGGTTTTAAAGGCGCCGACTCCAATGCACGTTCCTCGAAGTCTTCCATAAACAAATTTGCGATCACAGGAGACAACGGACTACCCATCGCAACTCCATCTGTCTGCTCGTAATACTGGTCATTAAATAAAAAATAAGTGGATGTCAACACATGCCTAAAGAGATTAGTTAAATCAGCACCAAACCTGGCTTCAATTAACCGCAACGAATCAGACAGAGGAACACGGGTGAAGAGAGAGACCACATCGAAACTCACTAAAATATCAGAGTCATTCAGCCTCAGTCCCTCCAAACGACGTAAAAAATCAGCTGAGTTCCTGATATGATGTTCACACCGTCCTACTTGTGGACTCAACAGAGATGCAAGATGCTTGGATACACGATATGTCGGGGCGCCGATGTTACTCACTATAGGACGGAAAGGAACCCCTTCCTTATGAACCTTTGGAAGGCCATATAACCTAGGGGGAACCGCGCTATAGGTGTTAAGCCTCTTGATTGTGTCCTGCGACAAACCACTTTTCTTCAGGAGGCTGTTGGTCTTTCTCTCAACACTTTTAGTGGGGTCAGCATCGATTCTGCGATACGTTGAATCAGATAGTAAACGTTGCATCTTTTGTACATAATCATGTTTATTTAAAACAACGGTGGCATTGCCCTTGTCAGCAGGTAAAATAACAATACTGGGATCAACCTTGAGAGAGCGTAAAGCAGCCCTCTCTGCTGCTGTTACATTACTCTTGGGTGGACGAGCCCTAGTCAAAACACGGCATGCCTCCCTCCTAACTTCCTCTGCAGCGTCAGGAGGTAGTTTGCAAACTGCCTGTTCAATTGAACTAATAAAATCAACTACCGGCAAATTCTTCGGAGTGGGTGCAAAATTTAATCCTTTCCCTAGCACGGATAAGGTTGCGTCGTCAAAAGATTTCTCTGTGAGATTTATCACAGAACGTCGAGATATAACATCCGACTCCGCGCGATGAAAACGTTCAAACTTTGCCAAATGCCGGGCAGTAACGGAGTTGTACTCCCAGTCAGCTTGGGTCCATGAGGCACCGTCCAACCAATCCCAAGTGAAATCAGACACTTCAGATGCCACCATTAAATGAAAACGATACAATTCTTTGGAAACAGAATCCAAACGTCGACGAGTAAAACGAATCCTTTCGCGAACAAGAGCCAAGCCAGCACGTTGCTTAATTCGGTTGGCGGCAGGAGAATTAATATGGTGCACAACCTTAGCAAATGTTGGGACATGATTTTCATCACGACACCTCAATAAAAACGACAAAGCACATTGCAGTCTAACTCGACAGCTACGAAGTTTATCCAACTTACGTAAACACAGATACATTTCCTCCCCGTAGAGGTAAACAATGTGAGACCTGAGTTTCTCCTGGCGTATACAACTTTCAAATAACTTCCGGGAATTCAGCCAGGTAACACTTTCAGCGACCGCCTGCTGTAAATGTCAAAGGAAGGCAGCTGCTTACAATCTCCAACAGGAGCGTGCCTAGTAAAGCACTGTGATATTCAAATCAGTCTTCAGGTTGCTTTGCTTTGCTTTTAAAACAGTGACGAAATAACAATAAGCTGTCAACCTTTCTCAGTCACAACCAGACACGGCTGTACACTAGAATATAACGGATATGAAGTATAAACACTGCAGTCACAGGTTATCAGTAACGTGGCGTTTACAAGAACAAGGAGAAGAAAATGTCTGGAAAATTTAGTTTAGGATTAATCTTCATGTGTTTCAGTACGCTGCTTCCTTCACAAACGTACACCATCTGACCAAAAGTAATCGGACTTCTCTATGTAATGCAGAATTGACTGCAACATGTCACGAGAGCGGACATGCCAGTAAAAGCAGGTGGGGAGTATTATGTTGCCAGTAGAGAGAGGCGGTAACAGCAGTATGGGAGCTCAGTGACTTTGAACCTGAACTAGTCATTGGATGTCACCTGAGTAACAAATGCATTAGAGACATCTCAAACGTTATCAAGCTGCTCAGATCGACTGATAATGTTATGATTGTCAAGTGGAAATGCGAATGAATAACCAGACCTAATGTACTGACGGTCAGGAACCGTCAAGCGCCGCGGAGCAAAGTTGTAAAAAGTCGCCGGTCGCGGTGGCCGAGCGATTCTAGGCGCATCAGTCCTGAACCGCGCGACTACTACGGTCGCAGGTTCGAATCCTGCCTCGGGCATGGATGTGTATGATATCCTTAGGTTAGTTAGGTTTAAGTAGTTCTAAGTTCTAGGGGACTGATGACCTCAGATGTTAAGTTCCATAGTGCTCAGAGCCATTTGGACCGTTTTCTAAGAAGTCACAGGAAATCACAGAATGAATCGCTCGTGAGTTTCAAAGCGCCATCAGCAGTCCAGGTAGAGCAATGACTTTGTGGTGGGGAGTTAGGAAGAATGAGGTGCACGGGGCGCGAAAACAACTCCTCATAAAATACACACATTTCTGTAGGCAATGCTAAGCGACGCATGGGATGGCGTGAAAAACGACGCCACTGGATAGTTTACGACTGGAAACGGATGATTTTGAGTGATGACTCACATTGTACCCTGTGGTGATCCAATGGAAGGGTTTCGATTTGGCGAATGTCTCGAGGATGTTACATGTTATCATGTATAGTGCCAACAGTGAAATACGAAATAGCTGATGCTACGCTACGCAAGTGTTTTCGTCGTCAGGATGAGATCCGCTCACTGGGTTTAAGAAACTTTAAATGTGAGATAATAAGAACACACTTTACAGCATTGTGGACAGTGTACAGTAGGGGAACGGTCCAGAGACTTTTTATTTAGTTATTTTTTATTTACACGTCAAGTTCCGTAGGACCAAATTAAGGAGTAAAACTGCAAGGCCATGGAACGTGTCAATACATGAAATTACAACATAAAAGTAATAACAGGTAAAAATAAATGTTCATGAACCTGATAAATGTCAGTTCATAAGTTTAAGTAAACGCTATCAGTAATACAATAAGAATCAGCTTAATTTTTCAAGGACCTCCTCGGCAGAATAGAAGGAGTGACTCATGAGGAAACTCTTCAGTTTCGATTCGCGTGAATTACTGCTAAGATTTTTGAATTCGAGTGGAAGCTTATTGAAAATGGATGCAGCAGTATACTGCACACCTTTTTGCACAAGAGTTAAAGAAGTCCGATCCAAATGTAGGTTTGATTACTGCCGAGTATTAACCAAGTGAAAGCTGCTTATTCTTGGGAATAAGCTAATATTGGTAACAAGAAACGACAATAAGGAATATACATACTGAGAGGCCAATGTTAAAATACCCAGACTAGTGAACAGAGGTTGACAAGAGGTTCGTGAACTTACACCGCTTCTGAGCCAAAAATATCCTTTTAGAATGGGAAGAGTTACCCCAAAATATAATGCCATACGACATAAGCGAATGAAAATAAGCAAAGTAGACTAATTTTCGTGTCGATCGATCACTCACTTCTGATACCGTTCGAACAGTAAAAATGGCACATTAAGTCTTTGAACAAGATGCTGAACGTGGGCTTTCCACGACAGCTTACTATCTATCTGAACACCAAGAAATCTGAACTGTTCAGTTTTACTAATCATATGCCCGTTCTGTGAAATTAGAACGTCAGGTTTTGTTGAATTGTGTGTTAGAAACTGTAAAACTGGGTCTTACAGTGATTTCGCGTTAGTTTATTTTCTACAAGCCATGAACATAGGTCATGTACTGCACTATTGGACACAACATCCTTTACTACCAAGCTAGTGTCATCAGCAAACAGAAATATTTTAGAGTTACCCATAATACTAGAGGGCATATCATTTATATAAATAGAGAATAGAGAAGAGGAGTGGCCCCAACACTGATCCCTGGGGCACCCCCCCCCCCCCCCCCCAACGTGACAGTACCCCACTCAGACCCCACATCACAGCCATTAGCAACATTGTGCATAATGACCTTTTGCTGCCTGCTGCTAAAGTAATAGGTGAACCAGTTGTGAGCTACTACCCATATTCTGTAATGGTCCAACTTCTGGAACAATATTTTGTGATCAATGACGAAGATTGTATCAGAATGACAGTTCACCCAGCCATAAAACAGCATCTGTGACGCAATGCTTTGTGGACAATGACATTACGGAACTGGAGTGGCCTGTCCAGCACTCCAGACCCAAGGATCTAACATCACTACTTTGTCTGTTTCGGCTCTCGAGGAAGAATGGGCTGCCACTCCTCTGCACCTAACTGAAAGTCTCTGTACTTCCATTTGTTCACAGATGTTTGCGAGACTTCCGCTGTTCAGTACAGAAAACCATATCAAAGCCTTTCAGCCACCTAAATCTCCAAATTGTTATTTTATTATTATGTTCAGGCCCCCTGACCGATGTATAGGAAGATTCGCACCTTTGGTCCAGTCGAAATAGGGGCCAGCATTCACAGTCGGCAGGTGATGTTTGAAGTGACCACTGTCTCAATAATCTGCGAATATCAGTCTTTGAATTCTGGCCCCTTTTACAACTGGGCCAAAGGTGGGAATCTTCCCACACGTCGATCAGGGAGCCTGAAGATGGCGTAATGCATCACCGAAACTGGTAGTCCAATAAAATAACAATCTGAAAATTTAGACGGTTGAAAGGTGTTTGATATGACATTCTTCACTGGAAGTGTCCCCAGGAGAGTTCAAGCAGTCACAGAGGCGAAGGGTGGACGCACCTGATGTTGATGTCCAATAATAGATGTTCGGATGGTTCTGATTAGATAGCGTATACCCAGTACGACAAGTACGGTACTACATCCGATGTATGATAAGCACACAACCTTCAGAAAGGATGCATAGTAACGAAAGGTTGCGTTTTCGATAAATCTGTAAGGCACTGGCAGCATTGAACAGCGTCCATTTTCTTTCTTTTTTTTCGATACATGCAAGCAAAAGTTCCCAAGTGCGGTGTATGAACGCTCTGGTCGCCATCATCTAATAACAGTCCAATTAACAACAGCAAACAAACACCGCCAGAAATGACTGGTATAGAAAAATAACTCTAATTGTGATAACTGATATAACAAAACAATAGTTTTGACTATCTATCTTGATCAACCCATTGCGAATTATTACAAACAGTATTAGTATTATTAATAGAGAGGATCGAGAGGTCATACACACGAGTGATATATCGCCCACAACCGGCCGATCTCTTCGATCCCAACGTAAACGAGCAATTTACCAAGCAATTTTGGCCAGTATTTCGAATGTCACTTTCACGTTAATACCTGTTACGGTAGAACTGCCGTGTTTATCAGCTGTGGAGATTCTTTCTTTATAAGTCGATTAATATTCGTAAAAAAAGATTGGTATTTATAAAATTTATTTTGTAACATAGTATTCACCGATAGTTTTGAAAGAGAATTATGTTTTCGGGCTCCGTAGCTTACTTTGTAAACAGAGACTAGACAGCCTTCTTTTTTGTGAGTAGTTTCGGGATCGCAGCCCCATCTCAAAATGGAGCTAAACATAGTGCAGATGTGGAACCTCTGTTTCCAAAACAGAATCAAATGTTTTGGGACACATTTCTTGAAATCCTTAAGCTGTCCACTAAGGAAGTCTTAACAACGAAATTACCTACTACTTGACGAAAAAACTTACTAAAAGTGTCTGAAATTTTGGGGCTACCATTAACCAGTTCATTACCTTTAAACAAATGTCTTTTTTCCGTAGTCCTTTCTCCTCTATCTGCTTCTAATATTTTCCAAATAGTTCCTATTTGGGTGCTGAATGAACTTATCAAATGACTTTGCTTAGAACTTCGCAATACAATTTGTAATGTGATTGAACCCTGTCACTTGTATGTTTGATGCTTAACTATGGGATTCCAATTCTTGAACGTGCACGTGCCAGACCTTAAAGCTGATAGCTTGCATAACGCTAATTGTTAGTGGGAAAATTCAACTGCGAGGATGCATAGATAACTCTTAACTACGAGAATTCTAAGAAAATCATGCCTTGTATGAAACTTACTATTATCACAAAATCTGACTATGAAATGTGATGAAAAACTGACTACTTTGAAACTAAAATTTACCCTTTAGAAACTTAATTAAAGATATAATCTATTTTCTACACTATCTGGTGTTCCTGGGTCGCAGTGAATAATGTCGTGCAAACTTCTATCGTACCTACAGCGCATCTCGATAACAGAACTGCAAAATCTAAGTTCTGAGATACGCAAAGGTGCAATGCGTTCTCTAAGAACATGGCTATCTTTCCTGGTTCACAATTTTTTATATGGATTTTAAACAAATTGAAAATTAATTGACGCTTGGGACGTGGAAAATAACTCTGGGTTAAATTAACTTAATATCAATCTCGTATCATTTGACTTTATAAGATTTAATGAATCTTCAATAACAGTTAAGTTTTTTCTGAAAGCACGTAACTGTAATCTAAGAATTACAGAAATTAATTTTGACATGTGTAATCTTTCCATAATCAAAATTCCAAAATCTAATTCTTAGATCCATTTCTCTCAAAATGTCCGATAAACCCCGAAAAAAAAAATCTTGAGCTGGATGTCTGACGAATCAAGAAAGTTGCATTATCAAACTGCTGCCGCAAATAAAACAGAGTTAATCATTACCAGTAGTTCATTCTTCACCAAAGAAATATAATCGTACCAACATAAAATTCAATTCTTTTTCTCTCCACAATAAATCTTCCATTAACCCGTAATATAATACCCAAAAATTTCCATTGTTTGCTGGTCACTGCTGTTAAAACAAAACTCGACTGTTCACATCTAACACCAAAGCTCAACTGTCTGTCTCCTCTTCACCCCTCGCGATCAACAGATAAACCTGGCGCGCATCTTTGCAGAGCAATGATCACCTCCAACTCATCTCCGTGCAGCGCAGCTTCTCTGCCGAGACTGCGTGCTCACATCTAAGTAATTCAAACCTAGCAAGCGCGATTCCAGACACCCAGAACGGGAAAAGTTCTTTCGAAAATTTACACACACCTTTCACAGTTGTGAACCACTTTGCCTCAGGAGAGGCTGCAGCGGCTTTTTGACGCACTTCTCAAACGAATCAATGCATGCATGTATCAGGGCCAGAAAGGTGCGAGCCATACTGATAAGTATGCCAAGTTCTTTGTAAATTTGACTCAATTTTGTGAACACATACTCTCCCAACCTTTGGAGTTTCTATATATGAAGATAGTAACTGTTCTCGGGGTGTAAGGCTAGTTCGTGTCTGTAGTAGAATACTACACGTGCACCCTGGGTAACGCTAAATGAACTAGCACTAAAGGCAACCAGATAATCCAGATAATCCTGTGCTGGATCTACTGGTAAACACATCATGAGTGATACCGACCAAATGAACGATGAAGAATTGACTAGAGCACTCGGACCGTGCCTCCGAGTCTGCCACCTAAACATTGAAGGCATAAGTAGGAGCAAATGTGAATTTCTCCAGAGAGTTCTCACTCAGAACAAAATCGACGTAGTCGCGATACAAGAGACTCATGTGGAAAACATAGATCAGCTGGTCTCTAGAGGAAAAATCCCTGGATTCGAGATACTGGGAGCCACCTATCACCGCAATTACGGCGTGGCAACCTACATACGAAATAAGATAGAAAATGCTTCCCTGTGTAAGATATCTACAGACAACAACATACATGAAGTTGCTGTCAAAATTGGCGAGACCACTATAGTCAACATCTATAAGCCTCCCGGCTGTCCATGGCCTCCAGAAGTACTCCAAGAATATCCCCACCCTGCTATCTACGTAGGCGACTTTAATAGTCACCATGAGGACTGGAAGTACGCACGAAACAACCAGAACGGTGAATCCCTGATGAGCTGGAGTGAGGAGACTAACACCCACCTGATTTTCGACGCCAAGGACCGCGGAACATTTCGATCAGCAGCATGGAGACGAGATTATAACCTTGATTTATGTTTTGTCACTAAAAACAAAAACAACCAACCGCTAGCCGCAACTCGTGAAGTCCTGTCTGATTTCCCACATCTTATCTTAAAAGTCGGAATTAACATCCCAATCATAAAATCCTTTCCTCGCCCACGATGGAATTTCCAGAAGGCAGACTGGGCCACCTTTGCAGAAAACCTTGACAAGTGTCTAGGTTGGATACCCCCGACTAGGGACAACTATGACAGATTTGTGGAAGCAGTCATCGCCACGGCTAAGAGGAATGTACCCAGAGGCTACCGGAAAGAGTACATCCCTGGCTGGAATGAGAGATGCGAAGACCTGTACCGGGAATTTACCGAAACCAACAACCAAGAAATCGCGGACGAACTGTTGCACAGCTTAGACGCAGCTCGACGGGAAAAATGGATGGACACCGTGGAGAATCTAGATTTCACTAAATCCAGTAGGCAAGCATGGACCCTACTCCGTAACGTGGGAGGCAGTAAACGTAAAATAAAAGACACCCCTCTTTAAAAAAGGCAAAAAATCCGCATCCTCTCAACCCGGATTATGGCAACCTCTGGAAAATGTGGTGGGGAGAATCTGTGACCCAAAACCTGCAGAATATGCCATGCATCAATGTCCAACCACCAGGATTCAATTTTCCAAGGAAAACTTGGACGACCCTGAATCGAATTCGGACAAATAACGGCAGATGTGCAGACAGCCTCCATAGGTGGGGTAAAATCACCACCCCGAGATGTGACTGCGGTGCGGACCGGCAGATGATTCGTCACATCGTGGAAGATTGCCCTCTGAGACGTTTTGCAGGAGACCCCAATGAGTTTCTGACCGCGACTGAAAGTGCAATAGACTATGTCACAAATCTGGACGTTTGTTTGTGAACTTTTGTTTGTTATATACACTTTTTTTAAACACTTTTATATCTACAACTATATGTTACACACTGTGACTACTCTTTATTTCTGTGTCTTATGATTTTTATGTCTTTTCTATATGATGTGTTATATGCCATAAGCTAAATAAATAATAAGTAACTGTTCTCGAAAGAACAGATACCACTGATGACCGTAAAGCTTCTCTAGAATAAATAATTAGTTGAAACCCTCAGCTGCCGACAGGTGTTGTTGATACACCTCGATGGGGACAGCTGAAAATGTCTGCCCCGACCGGGACTCGAACCCAGGATCTCCCGCTTACATGGCGGACGCTCTATCCATCTGAGCCACCGAGGACACAGATGAATAGTGCGACTGCAGGGACTTATCCCGTGCACGCCGCCCGTGAGATCCATGGGAACATTGCGTATGTAGATTGTGAACAGTTGGGCTTGTGGGTCTCACGGGAAGCGTGCAAGGGATAAGTCCCTGCAGTCGCGCTATTCATCTGTGTCCTCGGTGGTTCAGCTAGCTCGCCGGCACGGTAAGAGGGTTAGCTACCCTCTGTAACAAGAAATTGAATAAATGGATCAACGAAGAACCTAAATGGTTGTCAGCAGACGTCCGCCCAGAACAAATTTAACCAACAATATAGAACAAAATTAGATAAAAAAAGATGGATAGAGCGTCTGCCATGTAAGCAGGAGATCCCAGGTTCGAGTCCCGGCCAACAAGATTTAGGTTTTACGCAGTTTCCATAAATCGCTTAAGACGAGTGCTTGGGTGGTTCCTTTGAAAAGCAAACGGCCAATTACCTTCCCCATTCTTAGCCCGTCTGAGCTTGTGCTCTGCTTCTAACGGCCTCATTGTCTGTGGATGTAAAACGCTAAGATTCCGTTCTTCCTTCCTTTCACTCTCACCCTGGCGCTATTCACAAAAGACACTGTTTGTAGACAGGGGCGATTCTAGAAGTCGGTCAAGGGGGCGGGCGCTAATGGAGGGGAGGGGTGGGGGGAGATGAGGTTTAGGGGAATGGAATATCGCTTAACAAAAGAAGAGTTGGGGTCCTCCACGGACAAATTGGTAAAATTTGGTGTCGCTTAAAGTAGTTTTTGGTAACTTTTTTGGAGTTCAGGGTAAAAAAATGCGTATTAATAAATAAAAATAAGCTCATTTTAAGTTAAATGATATTTATTGGTTTAGATAGTAAGCTGTTTGCCGCTCTTATTCTTTTTTAAAATGTGTTTGAAATACATTGTAACTTACATTGCTACATATTTATAAAAAGTGATTGAATCTGTTGGAGTAATATATTCGCTGATTTCTGAAGTCATTTTATCCGGTGTAATACGATACTTCATTGGGAGGGGGGGGGGGGGCTACAGCCCCATAGCCCGCCTCCCTTGCCACGGCACCTGATTGTAGAGGACGGTAGGATTGCTAAAGCGCCGCGCTGCTTCACGCTGCGCACGTCCCTGCCGTGATAACGAGCGGTCAGCGTTGCAGCGCGCAGGAAGTTACGGCAATGCGCGCCTTCTCTTTCATTGTTAGCCCGATACCGGCCATTGCTGTTCCCTCCAGACGACGTGCAGAGAGAATTAGCTGCTATGCTTGGCGCTTTACAGTAACCCAAGTGGTCGAACTTGCTGCAGGCTCAAAATGGTTCAAATTACTCTGAGCTCTATGGGACTTAATACCTGAGGTCATCAGTCCCCTAGAAGTAAGAACTAGTTAAACCCAACTAACCTAAGGACATCACACACATCCATGCCCGAGGCAGGATTCGAACCTGTGACTGTAGCAGTCGCGCGGTTCCGGACTGAAGCGCCTAGAACTGCTCGGCCACCGCGGCCGGCTTGCTGCAGGAGCTACGCCACCTTGGCAGAGGGTCGCAGCACCGTTTCCAGTAACACTGACGGGATATTTCTGAGTCTCCTGGAAAGTGATACTTTAAACAATAATGGGACAAATATAACAATTAGTGGGCAGTGTGAGCTACACAACTTATATTGTGTCTTGAAAATGTAAGCAAGTAAAGTATCAACACTGAAGCACGACCATCATCACCATCATATCGCCACAAACACATCATATCACCACCATCTTCATATCATAGTCAGCTGCATCATCATCACCATCATTAACAACAATAACATATCATCTCCCCACGACAGCTGCATCACCATCACATCATTATTGGCATGCATTTCTCCGACGCTGAAGCGGCGCAGCTCACCGAACAAGCAGAGCTGCTCGAGGCTCAGATGCGGCAGAGCTGCGTCATGCAGTAGAGGAGGACGCCGAACGACGGCGGGCTGCCGATGTTCAGCACCAGCCTGATGAAGCTGTGCCAAGTCACTGACGAAACAGCGCAGTAGAGGGCGTAATGGCAACGCATGCGTTGCCGCACTGAATTCCTTTGTTACAAAGACGAAGCCACTGCAGCAGGCCCAGGAGAATCCACACGAGCCCAGCTCCAACACCCGGCCTGAACCAGCTATAACGAACACGCAGCCATATAGGAGCAGCAGCAGCAGCTGGCCCAGGAGACATCGTCGGTGCCCAGCAACAGCAGAGCTCACGTCCTCGACAGACTGATCATTCTATGACAATCCGGCATTGCTTCTATGGTACTGATGAATGATTCCAAACCACTAACATAACCTTACCTTGCACGATCTGTCCCAGATGGCAAGAAATCGCTATTGCCCTCACTACCCAACCTGACACTGTCGCAGAACTTGGCTTGGCACTTTTTTCCCTCTGCCCTTAAAACCGCTCTTCTTTCAAGCTTCATTCTGTCAATCTTTTTCGACCAATTCTATCACCCAGATGCGCCCGTATTAATGGGTAATCTTACCCAGACATACTGATTACATCGCAGTTCCTCGTTCCTGCGATCTCCTCGATTCTAAATACTAATAATGCAGAGGTGACAGTAGACCTTTTGAGTTGGTCACCGTACTAGTGCGAGCGTGGATGGGCTCCCACATTAAAAAAAAATCATCACCATCTTCACATCATAGTCAGCTACATCATCATCACCATCATTAACAACAACAACAATAACGTATCATCTCCCCACGACAGCTGCATCACCACCACATCACCATCACATTATTATTATCTTCAACCATTTTACCTCCACTGCCGAGTATAGGCTACCTCCAGATTTGTCCATGTATTACAACCTCCTTCTTCTTTCGTTAATCCTCTGTAGGACCACAAATAGCCCATTCATTGGCTGCGTTTTCTTCTTTAGCTCACAGAACCTCTGCACCCTTTCCTTTCTTCTCGAGTGTTCTTTTTCGGTAGTCTTCAGTATCCTCTCCTCTTGTCTGACTCTCTATTTTTTTCCTGTATTCTTCTCAGCTGTTGATCTCTGACATATTGGCGGACGCATACTTGCTTCTCCAGTTTTCTTTCCCTTCCGTCTTGATTCCAAATTCCGACCACTTCTTCCTGAGTTCAACAACCCACCAGATATCATTCTCATTCGATCCATATTCATCTCGAATATATGTCTCGTAAATCTTGCCCTTTTTAGTTTGATTTCTCCTGTCACTGTCCTCATTCTTCCCTATGTGTCACATCCATCTGTCAGCCCCTCTATTATGGCCCTGTATTTTCCTCGGCATTGTTCTCTGTTATCATCTCAGCCGCATATACATACAACATCGCCCAGATTTCGAAATTCATGACCCAGAAAACAAAAATTGACTCTGAAGCTTGTGTACATGGAGTGAGTCATTAACTATTGCCTCCTAGAATAACTCCAAAAGTATGATAGGAGCTGAAAAGTTTGTGGGACAAACGTTGCATGGGACAATGGGGGCCATAATATGACGTTGGTTTTCTGTTGCTAGGTGGGGTTGCTTCAGAAATATGGTCAACTTTTTTTTTTTTTTTTTTTTTTTTTTTTTTTTTTAGTGGGATGTTATAGTTTGGTACTTATTTTCTGATAGCGGCTATCGAGACGAATCCAATGATGTGTAACACTAAGGTGTTTGAAGGTTAACGAAGATCACAAATGTGGCATTAACGTCCATTTACAGACCATTGGTATCAATGCAGTGCTGCAATCTTCTTATCATGGACTGAGTGGTATTCCTTATCACATCGGCATTTATTGAAGCACATGCTCGGACAATTCTCTCTCGCATGTATATTACTTTTGTTATGTTATGATACCGATTTCCTATTAAGAGGTTTATTTTCTTTTTTGATATGCAATAACTTTAATTTTATTTACAGTTAATTTTATTTATAATAATTCTGATAGATGTAATTTGTAAAAAAAGAACTGCTATGTGACCAGCGAGAGCAAGAAAGAGAGCCGTATCGATAGATAAGAGTCGAACAGTGAGAGAAAGTGTGCCAGCGAATTGGCGTGTACGTAGAGAATAGCGGGTCGGGTTTCGTCGGAATAAAACGTTCGACATATATTGCCGGACACTCACTTTCAGAATACGGCATAGATTTACTATTGACGTGGACATCGCGAAAAGAAAGTGTTAAACTGTTTAGGGTGCTGCGAACCTCTCGGAGCGATGCAAACTGAAATGAGAATGCATGTGCGAGTGAACAGTGATCGTTGTCAGCTGGGCTAAATTGTTAGCTGCGGCCTGAGTTGCAAAAGCTATTGTATGCTAAGAACTTTCATTTAAAACTTCATGATATTTCACACGAATTAAAAAATTAACAGTCAATATAAAAAGAATTAAGTAGTTATCTAAATTTCGTCTTCTGTCTGTAGAAATGCCAACGGTCTTGCCACAGTGGTAACACCGGTTCCCGTCAGATCACCAAGTTAAGCGCTGTCGGGCTGGGCTAGCATTTGGATGGGTGACCATTCGGTCTGCCGAGCGCTGTTGGCAAGCGGGGTGCACTCAGCTCTTGCGCGGCAAACTGAGGAGATGCTCGATTGAGAAGTGGCGGCTCCGGTCTCGTAAACTGACATACGGCCGGGAGAACGTGCTGACCATATGCCCGTCCATCTCCGCATCGAGAGACGCTTGTGGGCTGAGGATGACACGACGGCCGGTCGGTACCGTTGGGCCTTCATGAGCTGTTTCGGGATGAGTTTACTTTAGTTTTTTTATTTTCTAAATTTGAAAGTTAATCACCAGACTGTGATTTCGTGAACGTTAGGTGTTCGACGAAAGGGATGAACTGAAACTACACGATTTACGAGTTGAAATTTGTTTTGGACTCTTTCAAAAATTGTGTATTTGGCATTAATAACTGCATCGTATGCCGTTAAACATTATCGTCGTAGACATGCGATCTTCGATCTACATAGTACCAGTTGCTTGTCACCAGTGTATACCCAAAGGACGACGACGGAGGAATAATATTACCACCAAGTGGGTGATGCCTCAGACAAGAGGATGCAACAGCTGCAGTTTGGTGCAAGGTATAAACACAGTGGGAACTTTGAATTTACTGACTGTCCGATGACAGCAGCTTACGTTTATTTTTGGGAATTCGTCATACTGCAACATTCTCAAAGCCATGAGTGAGCTTACTTGCTTTTGTGGATACCATTGAGCTATATTACGATTCGTTTGACCATTGGTTTCAAAGGTAATCGTAGAATTTCTGTAATTTATATTCTTCTGTGGCTCTGTTTACTAAATTCCAACGTGACTATCACAGTAACTTTGGTAGTAAAACGAATTCTTCCAAGTCTAAAATCATTAAACTGTATGTAATTATGTTCCCCAGTTAAATATTTAGGTACATACTAGATCAAAATTCGACTTTTAAACCTTCTCAGAGCTGGTTTAGTTGCGTATGATAGATGTCGTGACGGAACTGTATTATTCTCAGTGCCATCTTATTGAAACATCACAGTCTTTGGGTCCGAAGTTTCAGAAACAATCAGAGATTTTAGATATCAGCAAATCAAGGATAATTTGAGAATGTCACAAATGAAATGTAGGTCGTTTGACAAAAACATTAAAGCCCAAACTTTTGAGTGCAGGCAACTGAAATACAGAAGTGTTGTGATCAGCTTTTACAGAATCAGAGTACGATGAATCAGGCGGAAATGGAGGAAATGATGGAATTCTAAGATCGGGAAGAGGGTAAATAATTTAGGAAAGATTCAGCTAAGTCTTTCATCTCAAATATTTCCAGAACTGTTCAAAGGTCTTTAATGGCGTTAGCCGAATTTGGACATTGAAATGTATTGTAAGTAGGCTGTTTAGGTTTTTATGTTGGTAACGCCACGTAGCGCTCTATATGAAAATCACTGACTGTGCTGTGTCAAGTCTGTGGCTGGTTTGCATTGTTGAAATATTTGCTATTGTAGTGTTGGGCAGGTGGATGTGAACAGCGCGTAGCGTTGCGCAGTTGGAGGTGAGCCGCCAGCAGTGGTGGATGTGGGGAGAGAGACGGCAGAATTTTGAGAGCGGACGATCTGGACGTGTGTCCATCAGAAAGAGTAAATTTGTAATACTGGATATCATGAACTGATATGACTTTTGAACATTATTAAGGTAAATACATTGTTTGTTCTCTACCAAAATCTTTCATTTTCTAACTATGGCCGGCCAGTGTGGCCGAGGAGTTCTAGGCGCTTCAGTCTGGAACTGCGCGACTGCTACGGTCGCAGGTTCGAATCCTGCCTCGGGCATAGATGTGTGTGTTGTCCTTAGGTTAGTTAGGTTTAAGTAGTTCTAAGTTCTAGAGGACTGATGACCTCAGATGTTAAGTCCCATAGTGTTCAGAGCCATTTTTTTTCTAACTATGCCTATCAGTAGTTAGTGCCTTCAGTAGTTAGAATCTTTTATTTAGCTGGCAGTATTGGCGCTCGCTGTATTGCAGTAGTTCAAGTAACGAAGATTTTTGTGAGGTAAGTGATTCATGAAAGGTATAGGTTATTTTTAGTCAGGGCCATTCTTTTGTAGGGATTATTGAAAGTCAGATTGCGTTGCGCTAAAAATATTGTGATTCAGTTTAGTGTTGATCAGAATATGTAAAGAGCGAAATGTCTGAGTACGTTCAGTTCTGCTCAGCTGTTTGAAAATCAAATAACGTAAGGGGTTTACCAGCGCTGTCATTCATAATTTTTCTAAGGGGACGTTTCAGTATCTATCAGTGGTAACAGGTGAAAATTTGTGCTGAACTGGGACTCGAACCCGGATGTCCCGTCTTAAGCGAGTGTTCACCTTAACCGCCTCGGCAAGAGCATGCTCCCTTTCCGCACTAAATTCCCAGCCAGTTGCTCACTACTGACGTATCGACACCCACCCATGAACCCGTTACTCGCAGTCCCTGATTCCCGTAGAGCTCGTACGCGGTGTACAACTGCACTGAAAGAAAGGATAGTTGGTGGGCGTCACCTCATACGCTGCAGGAAAAAAATTAGTACTTCCTTTCAGAGTTTTCCAATTGACTCAAGATTTATTTTTGCAATTGTGCGTATGGAGCACATGAAAATGGCTCTGAGCACTATGGGACTCAACTGCTGAGGTCATTAGTCGCCTAGAACTTAGAACTAGTTAAACCTAACTAACCTAAGGACATCACACACATCCATGCCCGAGGCAGGATTCGAACCTGCGACCGTAGCGGTCTCGCGGTTCCAGACTGCAGCGCCAGAACCGCGCGGCCACTTCGGCCGGCGCACATGAAATGATTACAGTTACAGACCAATAGCACAAACGGTTCTGAGGAACCAGGTATCGACTCAGGCTGAAACACCCTTTTTAGTACGTGGTGTAGCCTCCACAGGTGGCAATGCAGGCGCTGACTCTGGGATCCAGTCAATTGTACCGATGGCGAATACTGTCCTGGCATACGTTATTCCACCCCTATGGAACCTGTTCACGTAATTCTGTAGGAGTTGTTGTCTGACGAGTCGCACAAGTCACTTGTCGTCCCATCACATCCCACTTGTGCTCGACTGGAGAGGTCGTATTGCCTGGGAAGTCGCTGTAAGTGTTCAGAGCCCGTTGAGTTGGCGTGTGGGCGAGCATTGGCCTGTTGGAACAACACAAGTTCTTTGAGACCTGGGTTGCGATTATACGGGGCCGTAATCAATTAATGTTGGTTAGTTTATGTTTCAATCAGGTACACTTTATTGGAAACAACAACAATAAAAGGTGACAATAAATTAATAAGTGTTCCACCGCTGAAGGCCTTAATGACAACAAATTCAAACTATTTCTCGGCTGAAGGCCACAACAGTAATAATTTAAACACTGTTTCATCACTGAAGGCCTGAACAGCAACCTTTCAAGAACCAGTTAACTTCTTCAACTTGCAGTTACAGCTATTAAAATATTTTTAAAGAATAATTATCAAAATCTCACTGCTAGAATACAATTGTCTAATTAAAATTTTAAGACAAGTAACACTCACGGGTGAAGGCCTTAATGACAACAAATTCAACTATTTCTCGGCTGAACGCCCCAATAGTCATAATTTAAAAAGTGTTTCACGGCTGAAGGCCTGACTAGCATTCCTTTTAAGAACCAGTTAAATATCTTCAAACTTGAAATTACAGTCATTAAAATGGGGGGGTGGGGGCAGACGTTGCTCCAAGGATCCACCTGGACAAGTCCCTCAAAACTTCGCAAGCGATGAGACAGGCAGCCAAGTGTTGCATTCACTTCACGAGATGGTAACTCAGACTAGTGGCAGTTTAAACGCATGACCAATAATCATTTGCCGAATCTACCTAACGTACGATGACCAATGCAACGATGGAATTACACACCCAAACCGGAACCGGCAGTCAGCACTACATCTTCAAACTCCGGTGTTTAGAGCACCCGGAAGCAAAAAGGAACCATTGCAACCAGAATAGGAAAAAAAAAACACCACTGGGCCCACAAACCAAGGAAGTGGTCGAACCACACACCTTACCGGACAGCAGCGGCAAGGCGAGGAAAGGTACACTGCCGTATCATACACTAAGCTCCAGGGCCGGTAACTGGAGCGTTAGCTGCCACTAGGCAGGAAAAATACCACTGGTAGAACTTCACCAATAATAACATACAGAATGCAACAATTAATAATAAGAAGTGGAGGAAGGCTAATTAGGTTCGCCTTCCCCAAACGCTCCACTCGCTGCTTCTTTTCCTCTCGGCGACACTGCGGGCAGCAGCACGCAAGCAAATTGCGAGATCTCACAATGGTGGAGGTTTCACTACTTGAATTAAGGCCCACTCTACTTAACTTCCTGGGTCCGGTTGACAAAAAGGTTGTACCCCTCCCGACTACAGCCCTTCATCCGTCAGTGCGTGCGTGCCGCCAGTGGTCCCGGCATGTTCTCGCGTGGACCTGGCTGTTCGTCCGTCCCAAACCGAACTGCCGGCTCACACGACGCGGAAACACCACAACGGCGGCCCAAGGATAGTACCCCGTTACTTGATATCGATAACCGCCGCTGCTGCCACTAGCGGACAGACGACTTTTGCAAACGGAGTGGCGCCAATGAACGCCTGACTAGCAATCCTTTTAAGAATCAGTTAAACATCTTCAAACTTGAAATTACAGCCATTAAAATATTTATTTGAAAAAACAAAGCTAACCAAACCAAGCGGGAGGGATGTTTTTTGCTGGCGTATCATGTCGTTCCTGGAAACCCAGAATCTACTCTGTAGGCCCGCATCTCGTGGTCGTGCGGTAGCGATCTCGCTTCCCACGCCCGGGTTCCCGGGTTCGATTCCCGGCGGGGTCAGGGATTTTCTCTGCCTCGTGATGGCTGGGTGTTGTGTGCTGTCCTTAGGTTAGTTAGGTAGTGCATGGGGGCTTATTAAATATGATTGAAAATAATTTCGGTTGCTGTATGTCCGATTACGCAAGTCTCGTAAACGGTGGCCCTGACTATTATCGTTACGCAATCTGACTGCATGAAACAACAACAAAGAATGAAATGAAAATTTTCATAAACACAGTGAATTAATTAAGTCCCCAGCAACTATTAAACCTACGAAGCCAACAAAGCACAAGTGTAGCTGTTCTGTATGTGGTAGTATGACTCAACGCACATCTGGCACGGTTCTTCTTCAACAAGACAAGAATTTTAAATACCAAGTATACTGACGTGATAAAAGAAAATTAGAAAAACTATAATTACGCAAGAAAACCAGAATTACACTCTAATACAAGAGCACAAGCCAGATGCTTTGTTGACTGAACCTGTAATGATGCATTATTTGAGACACACAAATAATAAAAGAACATAGTGGTTTTTACCTTCATATATATTGACGAAATGCACTCTGATCATTACAATAACATCTGCTATCTCTCCCATCAAATAACTGGATAAAACATGGAACAAACACTCCTTACTACAACATCTCGACAAGCCTTGCCCACTAGCACATCTCAACACGAACTGTCTTCTACGAGCTCTGCCCACGCACTGACTTCTACGAGTTCTTAACAGGCACTAACTACTACGAGCTCTGCCCACGCACTGACTACTACGAGTTCTCTCCAAGCACTGTGGAGGCGGCTTAATAATACTCTTTGGCGCAATCTCTGGCGCAGTGGCTCAGTGTAGCCCCCTTTCATATGCCCCTCCTCCACAGGCCAGAATTTGATGGTATTTTTGCCAGCATTGGTGGTGAAAATACCACCAAATTCGTCCAGAAAAATACAGACAAAAATAAAAGATAATATTAATACCTAAATATCACATAATTAGTTAAAATTTTGGCTTTGCACTGACCTTTCAATAACCTAATATAAGAAGTACAATAGGCAATACAAATTCCTTTCATACATGTGGCTTTACATAATAGTTTGCACAATACACAAAAAATCAGTTTATACAAATGTTCACATAAAATGCTTTCAATGATTAGTTTATACAAAAGAAAGACACCAACAGGTGACATCGTTTCAGTAGAAGCAGTCCATCAGAGGCACCCAGTAAAGTTTAGCAGGTACACCCAGCAACAAGTCACATTAGTTCAGTAGAAGCAATCCATCAGAGGCACCCAGCAATGTTGAGTAGGTGCAGACAGCAACAAGTGACTTCATTTCAGTAGAAACAGTTCATCAGTTGCACCCAGCAATGTTGAGCAGGTGCAGACACCAACAAGTGACATCATTTCAGTATAAGCAGTCAATCAGTTGCACCCAGCAATGTTGAGCAGGTGCAGACACCAACAAGTGACATCATTTCAGCAGAAACAGTCCATCAGTTGCACCCAGCAATGTTGAGAGCAGGTGCAGACACCAACAAGTGACATCATTTCAGTAGAAGCAGTCCATCAGTTGCACCCAGCAATGTTGAGCAGGTGCAGACACCAACAAGTGACATCATTTCAGTATAAGCAGTCCATCAGTTGCACCCAGCAATGTTGAGCAGGTGCAGACACCAACAAGTGACATCATTTCAGTAGAAGCAGTTCCATCTGTGGCACCCAATAAAGTTGAAGAGGTACACACAGCAACAAGTCACATTAGTTCAGTAGAAGCAGTCCATCAGTTGCACCCAGCAATGTTGAGCAGGTGCAGACACCAACAAGTGACATCATTTCAGTAGAAGCAGTTCCATTAGTGGCACCCAGCAATGTTGAGTAGGTGCAGACAGCAACAAGTGACTTCATTTCAGTAGAAACAGTTCCAACAGTGGCACCCAGCAATGTTGAGTAGGTGCAGACAGCAAGAAGTGACTTCATTTCCATACAAGTAGTCCATCAGTTGCACCTAGCAATGATGAGCAGGTCCAGAGAGCAGTCCATGATATTCACTATCACTAATCACACTGTTCATCAGCAGAAATTAAACATGTCCTAGTGGCACCAATCATATACAAAAAGTACAAGTAACAGTCCATAATATTCACTATCACTGATCACACAGTTCATCAGCAGAAATTAATCATTCCTAAGTGTCACACATTATGTTGAAAAATGCAGGTAACAGTCCATAATATTCACCATCACTAATCTGACAGTTCAGGCATGAACAATAGTTTGAAAACACATACAAATGCTTTTAAACACTAAACATATAAATTCGAATAAACACAAAAATGATATCAGATAAATGTCATATTAACTATTACAAATACTCAAATATCAGTAAACCTATAATATTTATGGGTGTCAGTGCAAGCCACTACAAACAAATAAAATAATATTTAGAAGATAGTGGGTAGGATTAGGAAAGGAAAACACACAAAACACACTCATTCATCTTTCATCCACATTAAGTACTACTGTGTAACTGAATAGTGTTAACTGTGTAAATGTAATTCTGTCAAAATTTGATGTTCATCATGTGTATCAAGTAGTAGTGGCAGCAATGTATAACAGTCAATAATAGTTAAGTCAACGTCATAGTCATCATGTCAAGACCAATGTTTGCCAAGCCAGATCAAAATGTACTGCTGCTGAACAACTGTCAGTGTGCCAAGATATGCAAATACTTCCTCTCTTCAAAAAAAGTATGCACTGCTTATTGATTTAACAAAGTGTGTGTAGACAACCTTCCTTCCACTTTAGTGTTCTAGTCTGCTATTTTCATCCTCCTTGTTCCATAAGTCCAACAAAAAAAAAAAAAAATATGCTCCTCACTTACTTTACCTCTTATACACCAAAACTCCAATGATCATCAGCATCACATAATCTCTATACCTCAATAATACCTCTTCAATACGTCGATACATATAAACCTTATTGCCAATATATGCTCCTCACTTACTTTACCTCTTATCCACCAAAACTCCAATAATCATCAACTTCGCACAATCTCAATAATACCTCAATAATACCTCTTCAATGCGTCGATACATATAAACCTTATTACCAATATCATTTCACTTCCATAACAACTCTTTCCTCTAGTCAGCCTCCTCGAACAAGTACAGATAAAATCCTAGTGCAAACTTCAGTTCATCATCCCATACAATCCGAAGACACATTGTCAACACACAACCTCTGTGTAATCCATCTGAGCCAAATCTTCTACTCATTATGAATTATAAACAAAAGAAATGCATACATGACCTCTAACAGACTTAGTTCGAATAACTCTCAGTAATTAAGTACGATTACGGAATGTGAATGATCACAATATTTCACAGTGTGTACACCACTTCAAGAATTATGGCAGAAGCAAACATGTGGAGTATTTCTTGTGTCAAGTGTCACTTCCTATTTCAATTGCTCACGAAAAATGCAGTGTAATAACTGTTAATGGTCTAAACCTAGTAATGGTATGTCATGTCGTTAGCTTCCTTCCTATCAGCATAAAGTTATACAGCTTCCATAAAACCTCAGCTCATGTGACTTCTATGAAGTTTCTTGTACTAATGTCGTTCGTCGAATTATAGCAGTTCATTTTCTTATCTTAAAAATATGAGGCACTCAGCGTAAGCAAAACAAGCAATAGCGATTAAATATACCAGTAGAGAACAGAATGTCAACAAGTGGATGCAGCACAATTCTTACAACGAGGCTCTGCCAAGCGAACAATCTATAATTAATACAGTAGTGTGACCTAAAATCTATGTTTGTACACAGTATATCAGCATTTCTATATACTAAATTAAAGAGTAGTTATGACAACAACAGATATGTATAAATATGCAATCCATAAGCATAGCAGCAAACAGGTCATTAGCATCACATCAGCATAAGCAAATAAATGTTCATATATAATCTTAATAAGTAAACATGAAAGCGCAAGCAGATAAATCACAAAGTATAACTTACATACCTAACCACATCAGCACAATAAATCAGGTGACAATTATAATTTAAATAAATAAGCACAGCAGGCACATAATAGAAAAAAATTATGACATCAGTGAAAAAGCAGTGCAGCCAAGCGATGCATAATATACACAAGTTACAACCCAGTTCATTAATAATCATTGTCAAAATCAGTTAACGTACGCAAGCACGTCGCTTCACAAGTAAATTCATAGAACATGAAATTAGCACAAAGTATGAATCACGTAATCGCGAGCAGCAAATTACGTCTAAAGTACGTACCTAAGTGGAAATATGTTACCTGAAAAATTAACTCAATTAATAGTTACCTTTTTAGTTTATTAGTTTCTTCTTCGAAATTACATTCTTCCTGAAAATTTCTCGACAGTAAGTCGTCTTAACGTCGGACACGCACAGAATTTACCTGAAGTTCTTAAATATTTTATACAACCGTATCCTGAAAAATACTGAATGTTAATAACATAATTCATAAAGTCACTATAGCTTTATACTGAATTTAATCGGAGAAATTAAACTGTGTATTTGTTTACGGCTGTCAGTGCATTCGCACTGAGCGCTCGATCAGCTGTAGGCGCGTGACGTAGGAAGCAATTGTTCGCGGTCAACGACTGCTTTGTGCGGCGCGCAGACTTGACTGTTGCTTTGAGTATGTGCCGCCGCCGAAACACAGCGCGGTATCCTTGTACTCTCCGCATGTTTACATGTAGCTGTGAGTTTCTCTAAAGTATGTCATTCCACAAAAATTTTTACGTTGGATATATGATGTATTCCTTTAGAGCGTCGAGATTTAAGAGTTTCTACTTCGACAGTGTTATCATGAATAATTTTGCGAATTCTATATGGACCGTTATAAAGCAGAAAAAATTTGCGACACAAGCCTTTTCCTTTGTGAGGCAAACGGTGGGACTTAATTAACACTTTCTGACCAACTGACAAGATTTTTAAACGACCAGGACGTTTAGCTGATTTCTCTCTTCTAGCAGCCGCAGATGCAATATTTCGTAGAGCCAGGTTGACAACTTCAGAATGCCGCAGTTTCCGTGAAGGCGGAAAAGGAACTATTTCAGAAATGCGATTTGTCGGTGCTTTATTTTTTAATACCAGTATAGGCGGTAAAGAAGTTGAGTCATTAGGAAGTTCATTCAGGATGTTTTGAAAAATATGAAGATACTGATCCCACGTTCTGTGATTCTGATGACAATAAAGACGACACAATTTATTGATTTCCTTCATCCATCTCTCTGAAGCGTTAGATTGAGGGTGAAAAAGTGAAATGAAGATTGGTTTAATTTTACGACGCTGTAGAGTGCGAAGCCAAATTTTAGAACGAAACTGTGATCCATTATCTGATATAACCTTATCAACATGACCAACTTCTTTAAGAAAATGTTTGATGAAAGCGTTAGATACTGAACCAGCTGTTGCTTTGCGTAACGGTGTAAAACACACATATTTTGACGTCAACTCCACTGCTACGAAAATGTACGCAAAACCATTAGTAGAACGAACCACTGGACCGAACAAATCGACTGCAGCCATCTCCTTTAATTTCGCTGGAATGATAGGAAACAACGGTGCTCTATGAGAAACTGTTGGCGGCTTAGCCTTTTGACATAATTTGCATTTGGCCAGAACAGATCGGATACGTTTTTCCATATTACTGAAATAACAATTTTCTCGTAATTTATGAAAGCATTTTCTGGGACCAAAGTGTGCATAACTGAAATGCGTATACCAAATCAATTTATTGATCCACTCATCAGGAACACAAACTAACCAAATAGAGTTGTCGACCGATTTTCGTTTAAAAAGAATGTCATTGCGGACTAAATAATGCTGTCTAATCGCTACGCTTTCCTTTCTCCTCCACTTCTCCTTAATGTCCTTCCAGATTGGATCCTTATTTTGCTCCTTAGCGATGTCCTGGAGCGAAGACGAAATAAAGTTCTCAAACGCAACACCTTGAATATACATCAAACAATAATTGTTTTCTATGCAATCCTCTTAGCACTTTGTTTCAAACCCACAGGTGCACGTGATAAAGCATCAGCAACAATATTTGAAGAACCCTGTATGTAGACAATACTAAAATCAAACTCCTGTAGGTACAACGCCCATCGTGACAATCTGCCATGAGTTAATTTTGTCGACATAAGAAATTCCAGAGCTCGATGATCGGTATAAACCTTAGTATGTCTGCCAAACAAAAATGTGCGAAATTTTGTAAAAGCCCAAACAACAGCCAAAGCTTCAAGTTCCGTAATCGAATAATTCTTTTCTGATTTAGAAAGAACACGACTTCCAAATGCAATAGTTTTCTGGACTACAACGCCGCCTTCTTCTATTTCTTGAAATAAGTGTGCCCCTAGGCCCTTGTATGATGAGTCCGTCGCCAAACAAAAATCTTTAGATAGATCCGGATGTGAAAGAAGTGGAGCAGCAACTAAAGCATCACGAAGCTGTTCAAATTCTGACTGAGCTTCCTCATCCCAACACCAATTAGATTTCTTTCCAGATAGTTCACATAAACGAGGTGTGGCCAAATCGTCCAATCTAACAAAGCGTCGAAGAAAATTACAGACACCAAGGAAACTACGAACATCACGTTTTGTGGTAGGAACAGCATAGTTACGAATAGCGTCTAATTTCTCTGGATCAGGAAGAATACCTTCTGTAGAAATAATGTGACCGAGAAATTTCACCTGAGAACGACCAAATTCAGATTTTTCCAAGTTTACTGTAATGCCAACTCTTGCAAAGACACGTAACAATGACTCCAAAATTTTGTTGTGCTCACTCCAAGAATGTTTAGCAATAAGAATGTCGTCAACATATGAAGTAATATTGTCACGAAGATAAACAGGTAAAATTTCATTTAAGCTACGAATGAATGCTGCAGAAGATACAGTAAGTCCAAACGGTAATTTCCGAAACTGGTAACAATTACCAAAGGCTAAAAAGGCAGTGTATTTTCTACAATCAGGGTGGAGTTCTATTTGTCAAAAACTTGCGCGCATATCAATCGTGGATAAAACTTTAATTCCATGAAAATGTTGAAGAAGTTCATCTAAATTTTGTGGACGGTCACTTTCAGGAATGATGATATTATTTATCTGTCTGGAATCCAGAACCAAACAAATTGACCCATCCTTTTTAAGAACAACGTGTAATGGGCTGGTATAAGGACTGACTGCAGGCTCAATAATGCCCTGATCTAACATGTACTGAAGTTCATTCTTAACCTTGTCTCTGTAAGCCAAAGGAATAGCGTACGTTTTCCCCCGAAATGGTGTGTGTTCTTTTACTTTAAATAAATATTGTAAGCCTTGTATAGTTCCTGTGTGGTGACTAAACACTGTAGCATGTGAAGTCAAAATGTGGTGCAGCTCTTTTCTTGCAACGTCATCTGGCACTTCAGCTTTCTTAACCTTTTCATTAATTAATTCTTCGCTATTAATTATATCATCCATCGCGTCTCTGTATCTATTGTCATCGTCATGAATAAACACACTGTCGTCATAATGCTCAACGAAAACATCAGAAGTAAGAAACCTTAAACATTTTGTATCTGACTCAGTTGTTAAACACTCGAAAAATTTCCAACTTTTCGGCATTCCGGCAACAGTCAAATTCACACTTCCTTCTTTAAAGTTCAAAATTGCCTTATGTGCGTTAAGAAACTCCATACCTAATATAATTTGTGTGTTGAGTAATGGAACAATAATAAAATTAGCAGAAAATTCGTATCCTTGACAAATGAAATTTAAATTGGTCTGTTGTTTGACTTCCACACTTTTTCCAGAAATCGCACCTCGAATTGTAGTTTTAGAAATAGGTAACACAGGACAAGCAATAGTTCTTACACATATACGAAAAACTGATTCACTAATGACATTCAATGGGCTCCCAGAATCTAATACTGCAGTGAACTTATTCTTACCCACACATACTTCAATAACAGGGTGTAAAAATGCGTCTACATTATTTTCCTTTTCGTCTAGCAAAATGTCTCTCATGTCTTCCAGGCGTACGTAGTGTAAAGTCGTATTGTCATTACTTTCTGAACCGTCTATATTGCTGCCAGAAGCCGAAGCTGCAAGTCATTGTCGATTGTTTGCGTCACGTCTTTGATTATTCGCGTTATTTCGCGGATCAATTTCTACGATTTGCACTTGTCTCTCTGAAGTTCTGTCACGTGGAGGATGCCAATTCGGTCCCTCCTGTCTGTTAGATGCAAATTCTTGGTTGTGTCTGTTATTAAAATTTCTGTTTTCCTGTCTGTCTGCATAACTACTTCTTGTATAATTTCGACTATCACTTCTGAAATTATTGTTGTATCTACTACCCTGATTATTTCTGTAGTAAGAATTTCTATTACTGTTTGAATAATTTCTGTCTTGATAATACCGATTACTGTTTCCGTATGATTGATCATTCCGGTACGAATTACCGTTGTTATAATTGTCTGTGTAATTTCTGTTAGAACGTCTGTTATTGTCATAGGGCTGGTATCTAATGTCCTGTCTGTTACGTCTGTCTTTCTCAAAATTACCCATATAAAGTCCGTTCCGATCACCATCCCTTTTCTCTGAAAATCTATTGTAATTAATGTTACTGAAAAAATTACAGGAAGTCCCGTCGTCATTGTCATACTCGAGTTCTTGTAGCAAAGTCTTAAAAGTCTCAATGTCGTCTTTACATCTTCCGGCTAAAGCAATTTGTCTTATGGATTGTGGCAGCTTAGTTAAACAAATGCGAATTAATTCAGTCGGGCTATAAGGGTTGGAAAGGAACTGATTCTTTCGAATCATGTCTTCAAAATATTCTGCTGGCGTGCGGAACTCAGACTGTTTGAAATTACGCTGCATAATAAGACTGTGTTTGACTCTGTCTTGCGTGTTTTCGGACCAATATGCCGACAGAAATGCATGATAGAAATCATTCAGATTATTACAATCTCTAATGAGTGCGCGCATCCGCGTCGCCGGTTCGTTTTCTAAATATCCACACATAAATTCCAGTTTGTGACTTAGTGGCCAATTTGGTGGAAGTGCGTACATAAATTGATCTAACCATGCACATGGATGTATGTCATTCTTAGAGTTGCGTAAGATCTTAAATTTCCGAACAGTCAGAAAGTGTTTATAGTCAAAGTTTTCGCCTCGTGGCGACAAAGACCTACCCCGTCTGTTCCAGTCCGAATGTCGATTATTGTCAAGATCGCGCGCCTGGCGCTCTCTTGTTGCTTCTCGTAAATGAAATAAATTACTTTCTTCATACCCCTCTGCTATCTGTGATTCTAAGTTTCTTCTACTGTCCTTTCCTACTATTTCGCCTTCAATTTGTTTGACTTGCTTTCGTAATGCCTCAAATTCCCTTTTCACGCGCTCATTAAATTTTCCCTGATTTTCAACATGCTTATTTATGTTCTGATACTCTTCAGTTTCTGCAAATGGCAATGGTGCTGTATCATCTGAATCTCTGTCCCCACTTAAACTAAGACTTGTCAATTTATCTGATATCTCCTCAACTCTTTCTGCTAAATCACCTATTTTTTCCCTCTGTTTATTTACGTCTTCCGTAAGTGTCGCGACTCGGGTTTCAGTATTGTCACATTTAGTAGTTAACTGTTCACACTGTTGCGTTAAGTTATTTATTCTGTCATTTGATACGGACTCCTCGATTCTCTCAAATATTTCTTCCTTATCTTTTGCACGTTGTAAATTAAACTCTGAAAATTTCTGTACTATCTCGCGATCTCTTTCTTCCTGTTCTCTATCCTGTTCCCTTTGTCTGATTTCTACTGCAATTAATCTATTATTGTGAGCATTCAAAATTGGTTGTACTTCTTCTCTGATTTCTTTCTTTAATTCATCTTTCATGTTTTTGAAACATGTCCCTATTCGTGAGTCTAACCGTGTTTCCATTGTTCCCATCTCAGTTTTAATTGTCCCTATCTCTGTTTTTAATTCAGATCGTAACTGTGATCCCACTGAGTCTAACCATGATTCCATTGTTCCCATCTGTGTTTTTAATTCAGATCCAAACCGTGTTTCCATTTTTAATAGAGCACTCATCAACTGCCCCATAGTAACTGATTCGAAACTCCTTTCGCCCCTAACATTTCCCGCAAAACCAGTTTCCTTCGTCATAGCTGTAAAGCTATCTGTGTTCGATACTATTTCAGAATCTTCTATCGTTAATCTCGTATTCTGTGAATTTTCTGATTGAGAAAAATTTTGAAATGGTTCCGGACTATTTTCCCGACTTATTACATTGTTTTCCACCTCATTGTTCATCACACTGTTCTCCTCTGTTGGCGAGTTCGCCATGTTAACAATTTCGTCATTCTCACTATTCATCATTTTTGCCTTTTTCATTGACCGTGTAATCATTTACAGAACATAAAAATTTCGTCACTGTTCGAAAATTACACACAATGACTCTTTATCTCCAACAATACCATATACATGAAAAGTTTCCCTCAAACACGATTAGTCGAACAATTGAAATAATTGCACTAAATTGTCAAACCCGTAGACAAGACAACAAATCAAATTCTGAAAAAAAAAATACCATTAGAAGAATGACAATTACCAAATCTACACATGCAAAATAGACTACAATTACTAACTACAAATTACTGCAACAATACTACCATCTGCTATTTTTACAATCAGAAGAATCCAAGGGACGATCCGAAGCAGCGGTCGCCACGTGCATGGGGGCTTATTAAATATATGATTGAAAATTTTTTTTTTTTTTTAGTAGCTGAATGTCCAATTACGCTGTTTCGTAAACGGTGGCCCTGACTATTATCGTTACGCAATCTGACTGCATTCATAAACACAGTGAATTAATTAAGTCCCCAGCAACTATTAAACCTACGAAGCCAACAAGCACAAGTGTAGCTGTTCTATATGTGGTAGTATGACTCAACGCACATCTGGCACGGTTCTTCTTCAACAAGACAAGAATTTTAAATACCAAGTATACTGACGTGATAAAAGAAAATTAGAAAAACTATAATTACGCAAGAAAACCAGAATTATACTCTAATACAAGAGCGCAAGCCAGATGCTTTGTTGACTGAACCTGTAATGATGCATTATTTGAGACACACAAATAATAAAAGAACATAGTGGTTTTTACCTTCATATATATTGACGAAATGCACTCTGATCATTACAATAACATCTGCTATCTCTCCCATCAAATAACTGGATAAAACATGGAACAAACACTCCTTACTACAACATCTCGACAAGCCTTGCCCACTAGCACATCTCAACACGAACTGTCTTCTACGAGCTCTGCCCACGCACTGACTTCTACGAGTTCTTAACAGGCACTGACTACTACGAGCTCTGCCCACGCACTGACTACTACGAGTTCTCTCCAAGCACTGTGGAGGCGGCTTAATAATACTCTTTGGCGCAATCTCTGGCGCAGTGGCTCAGTGTAGCCACCTTTCAGTAGTTCTAAGTTCTAGGGGACTGATGACCATTGATGTTAAGTCCCATAGTGCTCAGAGCCATTTTTTTCTACTCTGTAGGAATCAACATGGATTCCGGAAACAGCGATCGTGTGAGACCCAACTTGCTTTATTTGTTCATGAGACCCAGAAAATATTAGATATATGCTCCCAGGTAGATGCTATTTTCCTCGACTTCCGGAAGGCGTTCGATACAGTACCGCACTGTCGCCTGATAAACAAAGTGAGAGCCTACGGAATATCAGACCAGCTGTGTGGCTGGATTGAAGAGCTTTTAGCAAACAGAACACAGCATGTTGTTATCAATGGAGAGACGTCTACAGACGTTAAAGTAACCTCTGGCGTGCCACAGGGGAGTGTTATGGGACCATTGCTTTTGTAAGTAGGCTGTTTATGTTTTCTTTATGTAAGTAGGCTGTTTAGGTTCTTATATTGGTAACGCCGCCGCCACGTAGCGCTCTCTGTATGAAAATGAAATCACTGGCTGTGCTGTGTGCAGTCTGTGGCTGCTTTGCATTGTTGTAATACTTGCCATTGTAGTGTTAGGCAGCTGGCTGTGAACAGCGCGTAGCGTTGCGCAGTTGGAGGTGAGCCGCCAGCAGTGGTGGATGTGGGGAGAGAGATGGCGGAGATTTGTAATTTGTCATGAACTGCTATATTTATATATGATGATATCAAGGTAAATACATTGTTTGTTCTCTACTAATATCTTTCATTTGCTAACTATCCCTATCAGTAGTTAGTGCCTTCCATAGTTTGAATCTTTTATTTAGCTGGCAGTAGTGGCGCTCGCTGTATTGCAGTAGTTTGAGCAGCGAAGATTTTTGTGAGGTAAGTGATTTGTGAAAGGTATAGTTTAATGTTAGTCAGGGCCATTCTTTAGTAGGGAATTTTGAAAGTCAGATTGCGTTGCGCTAAAAACATTGTGTGTCAGTATAAGCACAGTCTTGTATAAATTGTTCAAAGGGGACGTTTCATATGTCGACCCTTAGCCTAGGATACCTCACTGGAATCTTCTGATTTTTTTCTTGTAGTTTGTGTAATTAGTGTAGCTATTGTTTATTGCTAGCGCGTAATTATAGAGAGAATAAGTATTTAGGTGAAATAATTCAAGTGAATGGTTTAGACAAGAGTGCAAACCAGGCGAGAGCAAGGAAAATGGAATTTGCTTTTCAAAAAACCAAAGACATATATAACAAAAAAAACATTTCGATTCAAGCTAAATTAAGACATTATAAAACTGTCATTAGACCAGAATGCCTGTATGCATCGGAGTGCCTAACTCTTAACAAAAAGGGGGAAATAGAAAACATGGAAAAGAAAGAAAGGAAAATTTTGAGAAAAATATTAGGACCGAGAAAGATTGGAGAAGAGTACAAGCTAAAGAGTAATAAGGAAATATACAAAACTATTGAGAAAGTGAGTGAGGCAATGCGTAAACGCAGACTAACGTTTTATGGTCACCTGTCGAGGATGGATGGAAACAGACTAACAAGAAAAGTGTTTGAACATAGTAACAGGAACGAAAAAACCAACAATAAATGGATACAGATGGTGAAAAAGGATTTGGCCTATTTTAATGTCACCCGTGAGTCAATCAGGGACAGGGAAAAGTTTAGACAAATAGTAAACGAAATTAAGTGTTTTCCAGAAGAAACGAAACTAAAGAATAATAACAGGAAATGGTCGGAAGAGCGGAGGAGGAACCACTCGAAAATGATGAGGAAATATTGGGAAGAGAGAAAAAAAGATCAAAAAGCCGGGCAAGTGAATTGTTGAACGTGGTCCAAAGATGGCCGAAATCGAAAGAAGAAGAAGAGAGAATTCCCTTTGTAGTTGTAGTTTTTCATTGTTGTACAGTAAAACAGTTGTGACATGCATGTAGATTTGCACCAAGTATTTCGCAGCTGCGCTGGCAATTAAGTAGACATTATTTCCATTGCTATGTTATTTTATTTTGCTCTTCAAATTGCGCTTTTCTGTGTTATCGTGTGAAATACTGTGACAATAATGGCGTGTGAAAAACGTAATACTAGGCTCCAAAGTAAACTGAGAAATGACAGTGAAGACGAAAGCAGTGTGTTAGCGCCGCAGAGTAATGAATTAACTAATGTTCAAAGTAGTAATTTGGTAATTGCGCATAGGGAAATGGAGCGGGCGGCAAACAATGGTGTAGACAGTGAAACAGGTAGTAAACAGGGAAGCGTTATCGATCGATTGGTCGGCAACAGCTCGCCTCAGGAATCGGGAATGACAGAACACAATATTGCAAATACTGCAGACTCAGGTTTTGGGTTCCCACCGTTTTCTCAAATGAGTCAAGACACATTTTCCACTTGTCAAAATGTGAATGTTGCCGGTGCAACTTCACTGCCGAAAAGCACTGAGGAACGTGTTTCAGACACCAGTGCATTGTTATTACAATTAATGCAACAAATGGGACAAAAGCTTGAAAAGTTAGACATAATGGAACAACATCAGAGACAAACACAGCAACAGTTAGACACAATGGAACAAAATCAGAAACAAACACAGCAAAAGCTTCAAAAGTTAGACACAATGGAACAAAATCAGAGACAAACACAGCAAAAGCTTCAAAAGTTAGACACAGTGGAACAAAATCTTAAAAAGTTAGACTCATTGGAACAAACACTTGAACAAACACGTGAAGATTTAACTACTGAGTTACATAACATTGAATCGAAATGTCAAAAAGTCTGTAATGACGTAAAAACACAAATTTGTGAGCATTTTCAACCTATTTTTTCGCGGCATGAAAATGCATTACAGAATCACGAAGCAGCCATAAAAGAACTGCAAATTATTGTTCATGAAAATCATGAGACCTTGCAAGCTAAATTTGACTCAGTTGCATCTACCGATTCGGTTACGCAACTTGCAAAAACTCAGGAAAACTTTAAGGACACAGTAGATACTCTGAAACTTGGTTCAGAAAAACACACTGAAGAAATAAGGACACTATCGGAGAAAGTAGCCGAACTTTCGGATCAGGTCACTAACTTATCTACAAAGGTAGATGATGATCTGAATGACACAAGACCCGTAGCCAGGAGTATGAACAAATAAGAAAATTCAAACAAAATCAGAATCAAATTAACACACAACACCAAAGAGAAATCCGGGAAGTACAAGATCAGCTGACACAGGTAATACAAGAATTACGTATTTCAGAGGACACTGGCGCTCCAACACGGGAAGAGGGACTTAGAAACACGGAAAAGCCGCAAAATAATAACACAGGGCATTTCGGAAGTTATGAAAGAAATTGGCAATGTGCACCGAATTTTGAGATGGAACGGCCGACACAACCTAACAATGACCGATATGCGACTCGCCGACATGATGATTTTGACTATAAGCTGTTCATTACTACACGTAAATTCAAAACATTTAAGAATTCTGGCAACGACATTCATCCACAAGCATGGCTCCATCAATTCTCTCATTGTTTTCCTCCCAACTGGTCGTTGGAACACAGATTAGAATTTATGTGTGGCTACTTAGAGAATGAACCAGCTGTAAGAATGCGATCGGTCATTCACGATTGCCACAGTGAAGGAGAATTTTACCATGCCTTCCTCTCAGCATATTGGTCTCAAGCCACACAATACCGAATAAAACATGGCATCATAATGATGAAACATTTCGAACAATCTGAATTCTCCAGTCTTGTGAAATATTTTGAAGACATGTTGCACAAGAATCAGTACCTGTCAAACCCATACAGCCCCTCAGAACTCATCCGCATTTGCTTACTCAAATTGCCTGAACATTTACGACACATTATTTTAGCAGGACGTTGCAAAGACGACATTGAAGCTTTTCAGGGACTGTTACAAGAATTAGAAATTGACACAGACAGTCGCGGGATGCGAAAACAGGAAAACAATCACTACAGGTCACATCCGTCACAATTCCGTGACGACAGAAACAATAACTGGCCACGACAAGCCTATTCTTACAACGCAAATCGTGACCAAAACAGACACCACCCATATGACAACCATTGGCAGAGTAATAGTTACAGAGAAAGATCGCATTTCCGTAGTAATGAATATGACAGAGATAACCATAGAAACAGACAATATGGTAATCAGAACTATTATTATCAAGGGAGACAGAATAATTTCAGACGCAACAGTTCAGCGCGCAGTTACGATTCAGGGAGAAATTCTCCACCACATGACCGACACGAAAGAAACTGTGTAAACTACCGACAAAACGACAGACCTGAATTCCATCAGAACTGGCGAGCTTTAAACAGAGCTGGGCCCTCTCGGCAAGGCGAATTTGTGGAAGTTAGGCCTCCTAATCGCAGTAACGACGCGCGGCAACAAAGAGACAGACAATGACTCGCACCGCAGGCATACACGTGCGCCGGCTGGCTACGAGAAAAATAACATTATATCTGGTACTGCTAATGAGATTATAATGCAACATTTTGGTTTACTTGAAAATATATTCTGGATTTAAAGTACTTTCTGTGAGATACCAGATGACACAGTGGTTAGTTTATGTGACAACTACACGGTTTTATCACGACGCTACTAATGAGTGAAAATTTACAATGTTGCTTTTGCAGTGTTTCTGTTTTATATCTGCACAGTTTTCTGTTTTATTCTGGAAAGTAAAACAGGTTTTAGTAGTAACTTTTGTAGTATAGCTACAATGAGACTGCCTTTTCCGTAGCACAACAATACGTTACAGTACAGTACTTTCTTCATCACGGCAATAAGCGTAATAACTAAGACATTTATACGCAAAGCATTTCACTTTTGTGTATTATGAGGTAAGTACATTGACTTCTGCAGAACTTAGCTTTCGGAGGACGATAACTACGACACTTCCACACAGATTATGTTGCAACAAGACGCACATTTAGCGCTACAGTACACGTATTTGAGTGATTAATTTTGTACGTAAAACATTTATTTTTAAAGATTTTTTTTAATTACAAAGAAAGTTTTCCGTGATACATTTCATTCCATTGCTGTAATCTGTAACACCTGAGGGTATAATTACATTAATCCTCAGGGGGGTATACGCCTACTTTGTGTACCATGTGTATGGCAACCACAAGGAACCCTAGCTAATATGGTATTTGCTTATACAACTTTACACATCGGTACCATATTTCTCTAACACACAAATTACCCTGCTATCTGATCATTTAACTGAGAGATAAACATTTTTTATTACATCAGTGACAGATGTTTACGCAATTACACAGTTGGATAACTTCACACTTATGAAATTGTATTTTGTCTGTACTGTGTGAACTGTTCATATTTTTTCGGACCCATTGTGATACTATGAGAGCTTTGAACGATGTATTTGATATGGGGTCATGATTTTTAAAGTACGTTTGAGGCAGATGACACTTTTGACATGAGCAGAGAATTTTTTTAGGTTTTGACATTATTGCAGAAAGCTACGACGTTTTTGAGATTTGACTGAGGTGTTATGATGTTATTTTTTTTACGACGATGATGTGTATTATGCTGCTGAGGTATGTTTATGATTAATAAGTTGGTGCTATATGAGGAATTTGGTTATGCTATGTATTTATTATGATGAAATATTGAAGTGTCGTCGCAAGATTGACGTGTCGACGAATATATATATGTGTAATAAGGTAAGGAGTAATGAATAGTGATTAGGGACTCTGACTTATGGAAAAGGATGTTGGAAACCAAGAATCATACTTTCGAATTATGAAATGTGTGAATCATGTGTGAATGTATCACAATGCTGGCGAAAATTTTTTGGACACTGTTATATGAATAGCATTTTTTTTCTACACATTTGCAACGCAAATTCTTGACCTGTGAAATATTTTTATGTGAGACTGTCACTGTAGCGGAAACTGGTGTCGTAAATATTTCCGTAAGAAAGTTAAGTGACCACCTGCACGTAATGCGTGTAATGCGTCGCGGGCACCCACCTGGTCGACAGCCGCCCGAAAAAAAAAAGCCATTAGCCTTTCAGCGGCACAGGTAAAAAAAAAAAAAAGGGGGGGCCATTATACTCGCTATTGACATTTCCTTGTCGAAAGCATACTGTGGAGCTCGTAATTTATGATATTTACTGAAATGCTTATGAATTGATGGGAAATATTCTTACATCTGCAAACCTGATAATGACAAGTGTCTTTCTACGAGAGTTGAGAGCTACTGACTTACGAAATGCCACATGACTATTGAATGATATTTGTATGCTTTGGTTTGCGTAATTGCTTATTTCATTTGAAATCTGTTTTCCAGCTGTGTTGCAGCATTGGTTTCATAAAATAAAATTAAATGCATTTGCTAATGTGAACACTTTCTGTCAACAGATCTATTAAATAATAATTTTGTGATCCACATTCTTCAAAAAAGGTGCACTTGGAAAGGAAAGAACAATAAGAAGGGACTAGTAACAGTAACTGCATACATAATATTCTTTTCAAGTACATGGTAATATTTCTTTTACAATAAGTTGTTGTGGTGCACCACTTTAATTACTTAGACATTAAGATGTGATTATACATTTCCCTTATCTGCATTGTTATCTTTACTGTAATATTTTTTCTGCTTGAGCTATGTCATGTTTAGATATAAGCTGCTGTTTGCCAGGCATAGTGCTACTGAACTTTAATTTGTGTTACTCTGCTAAGCCAGATTTATTTTTTTTGTTTGCTGCGCATTGCCTCATATTAGTTGTAATGTTGAATTGCTTGGTAATTTAGATTTACTGTAGCTTGCTTTGCGATTTTCCATTTTTTTTTCATTGCTGTTTATATTAATTGTTTTATGTGTTGCTGCATTGCCTCGTCCCTTAGTTTAGCATCTGAGCTCAGTAGATTTAAGTTAGCTTAAGAGGGGTAGACTATATAAGAAACTGACTATGGAGAGTAGGTAAAGAATGCGTTGCGAAGTTATATGAAACAGACTTGGGCCAAAATGAGTATTGTGCACTGAGAAATAATTATATTGAAAAAAATATGAATAGAATACAGAAAGCAGGTATAGATAGGACTTTTTGGGAATAATGTTGAATGAAGGGAGATCTCCAAGAAGTAAAGAAAGTTTTGTTTGCAAAATACTGCAGTACAACAAACCCTGTCCTTTCCTTTTGTATTATCCCACTATATGTTTGTGTACCCTTGTGTATTTGTTTTCTTCCTATCTCTGTGTAGTTTCATAGAATATTTTCTTCTTTTAATATTAAGCTACATTCACTATGATGAGGAATACTGTTATCCTCGAATATAATTGGCATTAATAATATGTTATTTACCTTATAAATATGCTTACACATTATTTATTCTGTTTTGCTTTAATGCTCATGTGTGAAGTTGATGTTTCGAAAGTGATTCTGATCTTTTATTTTTGTACTCATGTCATAATTCCTGTAACACTGATGTATATGTTCATTTCTATTCTTTTGTAAAGCCTGTACTACAAATGTTATCTGTATTATTATGTTCTTTAATGATGTATTTTGTACCTTTGTTATTGTATTTTTATGTTACCAAATTGTAATTGTTACCAGTTCTTCAAATTAAGTAACATTTCACTGCACACGTTTCTGTTGGTCATAGTACATGGACAATATGTGAGAAGTAGGGACTGATAGTGTTTGCACGTGTGTTAATGATTCAGCAAGGGACTGGATAACAGCATTGCTGGATCTAAGGACAATTCCAGAAACTTTGTGAGTGCACAAGTGGTGGTTTATGGACTTGCTATATTGTCCGCAAGACTCTTCGATGGTGATTGTGCACCTGCACATTTGCAACAGATGGCTGCTGGCTGTCTCTACCAGGACTACAGTGGGTCTGCATCTTTGATGGCCCACCAATTGCTACAAGGACTGCAGTGGGTCTGCACTTCTGGTGGCCCACCAGTACCGTAATTTCTACCAGGACTACAGTGGGTCTGCTCTGTGATGACCTAACTACCAATATTCTTCAAAACGTCGACTGACTCTGCTGTGGGTTTACTCTGTTGTGGCCCATTACCTGTCTGCATGTCGAGTCAGCACTGTCTTTCCGTTGGAAGGACAACACTACTTCTTCAAGACTGCATGGAAATCCACTACGTCTGTGTGCATTGTCTTTTACTGGTCAGACTTTGAGAAAAACACTGCAATTTTACTGTGACGAATGATGACTGTCTTTATGGACTGTAAGAAAATTTTAGCTTTTGACCAACATTGTATCAGTAAGTGTGTGCATTTTATATCTTTGTTACTGTAATTGTGAAAAATTTTTGTCAAATCTGTATTGGCCAGTGCCCAACACCATTTGTAAAAATTTTTTGTGGGGAGCATGGGAGCTATGTAAGTAGGCTGTTTATGTTTTCTTTATGTAAGTAGGCTGTTTAGGTTCTTATATTGGTAACGCCGCCGCCACGTAGCGCTCTCTGTATGAAAATGAAATCACTGGCTGTGCTGTGTGCAGTCTGTGGCTGCTTTGCATTGTTGTAATACTTGCCATTGTAGTGTTAGGCAGCTGGCTGTGAACAGCGCGTAGCGTTGCGCAGTTGGAGGTGAGCCGCCAGCAGTGGTGGATGTGGGGAGAGAGATGGCGGAGATTTGTAATTTGTCATGAACTGCTATATTTATATATGATGATATCAAGGTAAATACATTGTTTGTTCTCTACTAATATCTTTCATTTGCTAACTATCCCTATCAGTAGTTAGTGCCTTCCATAGTTTGAATCTTTTATTTAGCTGGCAGTAGTGGCGCTCGCTGTATTGCAGTAGTTTGAGCAGCGAAGATTTTTGTGAGGTAAGTGATTTGTGAAAGGTATAGTTTAATGTTAGTCAGGGCCATTCTTTAGTAGGGAATTTTGAAAGTCAGATTGCGTTGCGCTAAAAACATTGTGTGTCAGTATAAGCACAGTCTTGTATAAATTGTTCAAAGGGGACGTTTCATATGTCGACCCTTAGCCTAGGATACCTCACTGGAATCTTCTGATTTTTTTCTTGTAGTTTGTGTAATTAGTGTAGCTATTGTTTATTGCTAGCGCGTAATTATAGAGAGAATAAGTATTTAGGTGAAATAATTCAAGTGAATGGTTTAGACAAGAGTGCAAACCAGGCGAGAGCAAGGAAAATGGAATTTGCTTTTCAAAAAACCAAAGACATATATAACAAAAAAAACATTTCGATTCAAGCTAAATTAAGACATTATAAAACTGTCATTAGACCAGAATGCCTGTATGCATCGGAGTGCCTAACTCTTAACAAAAAGGGGGAAATAGAAAACATGGAAAAGAAAGAAAGGAAAATTTTGAGAAAAATATTAGGACCGAGAAAGATTGGAGAAGAGTACAAGCTAAAGAGTAATAAGGAAATATACAAAACTATTGAGAAAGTGAGTGAGGCAATGCGTAAACGCAGACTAACGTTTTATGGTCACCTGTCGAGGATGGATGGAAACAGACTAACAAGAAAAGTGTTTGAACATAGTAACAGGAACGAAAAAACCAACAATAAATGGATACAGATGGTGAAAAAGGATTTGGCCTATTTTAATGTCACCCGTGAGTCAATCAGGGACAGGGAAAAGTTTAGACAAATAGTAAACGAAATTAAGTGTTTTCCAGAAGAAACGAAACTAAAGAATAATAACAGGAAATGGTCGGAAGAGCGGAGGAGGAACCACTCGAAAATGATGAGGAAATATTGGGAAGAGAGAAAAAAAGATCAAAAAGCCGGGCAAGTGAATTGTTGAACGTGGTCCAAAGATGGCCGAAATCGAAAGAAGAAGAAGAGAGAATTCCCTTTGTAGTTGTAGTTTTTCATTGTTGTACAGTAAAACAGTTGTGACATGCATGTAGATTTGCACCAAGTATTTCGCAGCTGCGCTGGCAATTAAGTAGACATTATTTCCATTGCTATGTTATTTTATTTTGCTCTTCAAATTGCGCTTTTCTGTGTTATCGTGTGAAATACTGTGACAATAATGGCGTGTGAAAAACGTAATACTAGGCTCCAAAGTAAACTGAGAAATGACAGTGAAGACGAAAGCAGTGTGTTAGCGCCGCAGAGTAATGAATTAACTAATGTTCAAAGTAGTAATTTGGTAATTGCGCATAGGGAAATGGAGCGGGCGGCAAACAATGGTGTAGACAGTGAAACAGGTAGTAAACAGGGAAGCGTTATCGATCGATTGGTCGGCAACAGCTCGCCTCAGGAATCGGGAATGACAGAACACAATATTGCAAATACTGCAGACTCAGGTTTTGGGTTCCCACCGTTTTCTCAAATGAGTCAAGACACATTTTCCACTTGTCAAAATGTGAATGTTGCCGGTGCAACTTCACTGCCGAAAAGCACTGAGCAACGTGTTTCAGACACCAGTGCATTGTTATTACAATTAATGCAACAAATGGGACAAAAGCTTGAAAAGTTAGACATAATGGAACAACATCAGAGACAAACACAGCAACAGTTAGACACAATGGAACAAAATCAGAAACAAACACAGCAAAAGCTTCAAAAGTTAGACACAATGGAACAAAATCAGAGACAAACACAGCAAAAGCTTCAAAAGTTAGACACAGTGGAACAAAATCTTAAAAAGTTAGACTCATTGGAACAAACACTTGAACAAACACGTGAAGATTTAACTACTGAGTTACATAACATTGAATCGAAATGTCAAAAAGTCTGTAATGACGTAAAAACACAAATTTGTGAGCATTTTCAACCTATTTTTTCGCGGCATGAAAATGCATTACAGAATCACGAAGCAGCCATAAAAGAACTGCAAATTATTGTTCATGAAAATCATGAGACCTTGCAAGCTAAATTTGACTCAGTTGCATCTACCGATTCGGTTACGCAACTTGCAAAAACTCAGGAAAACTTTAAGGACACAGTAGATACTCTGAAACTTGGTTCAGAAAAACACACTGAAGAAATAAGGACACTATCGGAGAAAGTAGCCGAACTTTCGGATCAGGTCACTAACTTATCTACAAAGGTAGATGATGATCTGAATGACACAAGACCCGTAGCCTTCACTGACACAGAGGAGTATGAACAAATAAGAAAATTCAAACAAAATCAGAATCAAATTAACACACAACACCAAAGAGAAATCCGGGAAGTACAAGATCAGCTGACACAGGTAATACAAGAATTACGTATTTCAGAGGACACTGGCGCTCCAACACGGGAAGAGGGACTTAGAAACACGGAAAAGCCGCAAAATAATAACACAGGGCATTTCGGAAGTTATGAAAGAAATTGGCAATGTGCACCGAATTTTGAGATGGAACGGCCGACACAACCTAACAATGACCGATATGCGACTCGCCGACATGATGATTTTGACTATAAGCTGTTCATTACTACACGTAAATTCAAAACATTTAAGAATTCTGGCAACGACATTCATCCACAAGCATGGCTCCATCAATTCTCTCATTGTTTTCCTCCCAACTGGTCGTTGGAACACAGATTAGAATTTATGTGTGGCTACTTAGAGAATGAACCAGCTGTAAGAATGCAATCGGTCATTCACGATTGCCACAGTGAAGGAGAATTTTACCATGCCTTCCTCTCAGCATATTGGTCTCAAGCCACACAATACCGAATAAAACATGGCATCATAATGATGAAACATTTCGAACAATCTGAATTCTCCAGTCTTGTGAAATATTTTGAAGACATGTTGCACAAGAATCAGTACCTGTCAAACCCATACAGCCCCTCAGAACTCATCCGCATTTGCTTACTCAAATTGCCTGAACATTTACGACACATTATTTTAGCAGGACGTTGCAAAGACGACATTGAAGCTTTTCAGGGACTGTTACAAGAATTAGAAATTGACACAGACAGTCGCGGGATGCGAAAACAGGAAAACAATCACTACAGGTCACATCCGTCACAATTCCGTGACGACAGAAACAATAACTGGCCACGACAAGCCTATTCTTACAACGCAAATCGTGACCAAAACAGACACCACCCATATGACAACCATTGGCAGAGTAATAGTTACAGAGAAAGATCGCATTTCCGTAGTAATGAATATGACAGAGATAACCATAGAAACAGACAATATGGTAATCAGAACTATTATTATCAAGGGAGACAGAATAATTTCAGACGCAACAGTTCAGCGCGCAGTTACGATTCAGGGAGAAATTCTCCACCACATGACCGACACGAAAGAAACTGTGTAAACTACCGACAAAACGACAGACCTGAATTCCATCAGAACTGGCGAGCTTTAAACAGAGCTGGGCCCTCTCGGCAAGGCGAATTTGTGGAAGTTAGGCCTCCTAATCGCAGTAACGACGCGCGGCAACAAAGAGACAGACAATGACTCGCACCGCAGGCATACACGTGCGCCGGCTGGCTACGAGAAAAATAACATTATATCTGGTACTGCTAATGAGATTATAATGCAACATTTTGGTTTACTTGAAAATATATTCTGGATTTAAAGTACTTTCTGTGAGATACCAGATGACACAGTGGTTAGTTTATGTGACAACTACACGGTTTTATCACGACGCTACTAATGAGTGAAAATTTACAATGTTGCTTTTGCAGTGTTTCTGTTTTATATCTGCACAGTTTTCTGTTTTATTCTGGAAAGTAAAACAGGTTTTAGTAGTAACTTTTGTAGTATAGCTACAATGAGACTGCCTTTTCCGTAGCACAACAATACGTTACAGTACAGTACTTTCTTCATCACGGCAATAAGCGTAATAACTAAGACATTTATACGCAAAGCATTTCACTTTTGTGTATTATGAGGTAAGTACATTGACTTCTGCAGAACTTAGCTTTCGGAGGACGATAACTACGACACTTCCACACAGATTATGTTGCAACAAGACGCACATTTAGCGCTACAGTACACGTATTTGAGTGATTAATTTTGTACGTAAAACATTTATTTTTAAAGATTTTTTTTAATTACAAAGAAAGTTTTCCGTGATACATTTCATTCCATTGCTGTAATCTGTAACACCTGAGGGTATAATTACATTAATCCTCAGGGGGGTATACGCCTACTTTGTGTACCATGTGTGTGGCAACCACAAGGAACCCTAGCTAATATGGTATTTGCTTATACAACTTTACACATCGGTACCATATTTCTCTAACACACAAATTACCCAGCTATCTGATCATTTAACTGAGAGATAAACATTTTTTATTACATCAGTGACAGATGTTTACGCAATTACACAGTTGGATAACTTCACACTTATGAAATTGTATTTTGTCTGTACTGTGTGAACTGTTCATATTTTTTCGGACCCATTGTGATACTATGAGAGCTTTGAATGATGTATTTGATATGGGGTCATGATTTTTAAAGTACGTTTGAGGCAGATGACACTTTTGACATGAGCAGAGAATTTTTTTAGGTTTTGACATTATTGCAGAAAGCTACGACGTTTTTGAGATTTGACTGAGGTGTTATGATGTTATTTTTTTTACGACGATGATGTGTATTATGCTGCTGAGGTATGTTTATGATTAATAAGCTGGTGCTATATGAGGAATTTGGTTATGCTATGTATTTATTATGATGAAATATTGAAGTGTCGTCGCAAGATTGACATGTCGACGAATATATATATGTGTAATAAGGTAAGGAGTAATGAATAGTGATTAGGGACTCTGACTTATGGAAAAGGATGTTGGAAACCAAGAATCATACTTTCGAATTATGAAATGTGTGAATCATGTGTGAATGTATCACAATGCTGGCGAAAATTTTTTGGACACTGTTATATGAATAGCATTTTTTTTCTACACATTTGCAACGCAAATTCTTGACCTGTGAAATATTTTTATGTGAGACTGTCACTGTAGCGGAAACTGGTGTCGTAAATATTTCCGTAAGAAAGTTAAGTGACCACCTGCACGTAATGCGTGTAATGCGTCGCGGGCACCCACCTGGTCGACAGCCGCCCGAAAAAAAAAAGCCATTAGCCTTTCAGCGGCACAGGTAAAAAAAAAAAAAAGGGGGGGCCATTATACTCGCTATTGACATTTCCTTGTCGAAAGCATACTGTGGAGCTCGTAATTTATGATATTTACTGAAATGCTTATGAATTGATGGGAAATATTCTTACATCTGCAAACCTGATAATGACAAGTGTCTTTCTACGAGAGTTGAGAGCTACTGACTTACGAAATGCCACATGACTATTGAATGATATTTGTATGCTTTGGTTTGCGTAATTGCTTATTTCATTTGAAATCTGTTTTCCAGCTGTGTTGCAGCATTGGTTTCATAAAATAAAATTAAATGCATTTGCTAATGTGAACACTTTCTGTCAACAGATCTATTAAATAATAATTTTGTGATCCACATTCTTCAAAAAAGGTGCACTTGGAAAGGAAAGAACAATAAGAAGGGACTAGTAACAGTAACTGCATACATAATATTCTTTTCAAGTACATGGTAATATTTCTTTTACAATAAGTTGTTGTGGTGCACCACTTTAATTACTTAGACATTAAGATGTGATTATACATTTCCCTTATCTGCATTGTTATCTTTACTGTAATATTTTTTCTGCTTGAGCTATGTCATGTTTAGATATAAGCTGCTGTTTGCCAGGCATAGTGCTACTGAACTTTAATTTGTGTTACTCTGCTAAGCCAGATTTATTTTTTTTGTTTGCTGCGCATTGCCTCATATTAGTTGTAATGTTGAATTGCTTGGTAATTTAGATTTACTGTAGCTTGCTTTGCGATTTTCCATTTTTTTTCATTGCTGTTTATATTAATTGTTTTATGTGCTGCTGCATTGCCTCGTCCCTTAGTTTAGCATCTGAGCTCAGTAGATTTAAGTTAGCTTAAGAGGGGTAGACTATATAAGAAACTGACTATGGAGAGTAGGTAAAGAATGCGTTGCGAAGTTATATGAAACAGACTTGGGCCAAAATGAGTATTGTGCACTGAGAAATAATTATATTGAAAAAAATATGAATAGAATACAGAAAGCAGGTATAGATAGGACTTTTTGGGAATAATGTTGAATGAAGGGAGATCTCCAAGAAGTAAAGAAAGTTTTGTTTGCAAAATACTGCAGTACAACAAACCCTGTCCTTTCCTTTTGTATTATCCCACTATATGTTTGTGTACCCTTGTGTATTTGTTTTCTTCCTGTCTCTGTGTAGTTTCATAGAATATTTTCTTCTTTTAATATTAAGCTACATTCACTATGATGAGGAATACTGTTATCCTCGAATATAATTGGCATTAATAATATGTTATTTACCTTATAAATATGCTTACACATTATTTATTCTGTTTTGTTTTAATGCTCATGTGTGAAGTTGATGTTTCGAAAGTGATTCTGATCTTTTATTTTTGTTCTCATGTCATAATTCCTGTAACACTGATGTATATGTTCATTTCTATTCTTTTGTAAAGCCTGTACTACAAATGTTATCTGTATTATTATGTTCTTTAATGATGTATTTTGTACCTTTGTTATTGTATTTTTATGTTACCAAATTGTAATTGTTACCAGTTCTTCAAATTAAGTAACATTTCACTGCACACGTTTCTGTTGGTCATAGTACATGGACAATATGTGAGAAGTAGGGACTGATAGTGTTTGCACGTGTGTTAATGATTCAGCAAGGGACTGGATAACAGCATTGCTGGATCTAAGGACAATTCCAGAAACTTTGTGAGTGCACAAGTGGTGGTTTATGGACTTGCTATATTGTCCGCAAGACTCTTCGATGGTGATTGTGCACCTGCACATTTGCAACAGATGGCTGCTGGCTGTCTCTACCAGGACTACAGTGGGTCTGCATCTTTGATGGCCCACCAATTGCTACAAGGACTGCAGTGGGTCTGCACTTCTGGTGGCCCACCAGTACCGTAATTTCTACCAGGACTACAGTGGGTCTGCTCTGTGATGACCTAACTACCAATATTCTTCAAAACGTCGACTGACTCTGCTGTGGGTTTACTCTGTTGTGGCCCATTACCTGTCTGCATGTCGAGTCAGCACTGTCTTTCCGTTGGAAGGACAACACTACTTCTTCAAGACTGCATGGAAATCCACTACGTCTGTGTGCATTGTCTTTTACTGGTCAGACTTTGAGAAAAACACTGCAATTTTACTGTGACGAATGATGACTGTCTTTATGGACTGTAAGAAAATTTTAGCTTTTGACCAACATTGTATCAGTAAGTGTGTGCATTTTATATCTTTGTTACTGTAATTGTGAAAAATTTTTGTCAAATCTGTATTGGCCAGTGCCCAACACCATTTGTAAAAATTTTTTGTGGGGAGCATGGGGGCTATGTAAGTAGGCTGTTTATGTTTTCTTTATGTAAGTAGGCTGTTTAGGTTCTTATATTGGTAACGCCGCCGCCACGTAGCGCTCTCTGTATGAAAATGAAATCACTGGCTGTGCTGTGTGCAGTCTGTGGCTGCTTTGCATTGTTGTAATACTTGCCATTGTAGTGTTAGGCAGCTGGCTGTGAACAGCGCGTAGCGTTGCGCAGTTGGAGGTGAGCCGCCAGCAGTGGTGGATGTGGGGAGAGAGATGGCGGAGATTTGTAATTTGTCATGAACTGCTATATTTATATATGATGATATCAAGGTAAATACATTGTTTGTTCTCTACTAATATCTTTCATTTGCTAACTATCCCTATCAGTAGTTAGTGCCTTCCATAGTTTGAATCTTTTATTTAGCTGGCAGTAGTGGCGCTCGCTGTATTGCAGTAGTTTGAGCAGCGAAGATTTTTGTGAGGTAAGTGATTTGTGAAAGGTATAGTTTAATGTTAGTCAGGGCCATTCTTTAGTAGGGAATTTTGAAAGTCAGATTGCGTTGCGCTAAAAACATTGTGTGTCAGTATAAGCACAGTCTTGTATAAATTGTTCAAAGGGGACGTTTCATATGTCGACCCTTAGCCTAGGATACCTCACTGGAATCTTCTGATTTTTTTCTTGTAGTTTGTGTAATTAGTGTAGCTATTGTTTATTGCTAGCGCGTAATTATAGAGAGAATTCCCTTTGTAGTTATAGTTTTTCATTGTTGTACAGTAAAACAGTTGTGACATGCATGTAGATTTGCAAAGAAGGTGGCTTACAAAACACTCGTTCGACCTATACTTTGGTATTGCTCATCAGTGTCAGATCCGTATCTGGTCGGGTTGACAGAGGAGATAGAGAAGATCTAAAGAAGAGCGGCGCGTTTCGTCACAGCGTGGTAAGCGTGATTGCGTTACGGAGATGTTTAGCAAACTCAGGTGGCAGACTCTGCAAGAGAGGCGCTCTGCATCGCGGTGTAGCTTGCTCGCCAGGTTTCGAGAGGGTCCGTTTCTAGATGAGGTATCGAATATATTGCCTCCCCCTACTTATACCTCCCGAGGAGATCACGAATGTAAAATTCGAGAGATTCGAGCGCGCACGGAGGCTTTCCGGCAGTCGTTCTTCCCGCGAACCATACGCGACTGGAACAGAAAAGGGAGGTAATGACAGTGGCACGTAAAGTGCCCTCCGCCACACACCGTTGGGTGGCTTGCGGAGTATAAATGTAGATGTAGATGTAGAACACAAAAAGAAGACGACAACCGTAACTATACCAACTAAACGATGCCAACCTAGCAACGGCACCAACGTGAGCCGCAGCACGGCTCATTCTTCCTGTTGCAAGAATGGTAAAAGAATGGTCTACCAACATTCTGCACGTGATTAGCATCTGCTCCAGAAACACCAAAGGTGAACGAGAGTTGTAGTTTATCGCATCCCAGGTCATAAGACCTGGGATGGGGGCAGTGTATCTTGGACGAATGCGTCCTACCAGATAGTGTTCACCAGGTCTACGTTGTACGCGCAAACGATCACCACTTGCATGTAGGCAGAATCTTCTTTCACCGCTGAAGACGATGGCGCGCCATTCCATCTTCCAAGTGATCCTCTGATGGTACCAGTCGAGCCGTGCACGTCGGTGCTGTGGCGTAAATGGAAGATGGACTAGATGTATGCATGCCCTTAGTCCCACTGCTAATAACCAGTTCGAAACAGGATCTGCTACTGCTGCCCTTACAATAACACGATCCTGGCGGGTGCCTGTGCTGCGTGGACGCCTAGAAACTTGTCTATAGCTGTGAAAACGTTCACATGACCACTGATACCAGCCCAGCATCACCGCACAACTGACGTAGCACATCGCACATCCAACTTGTGTGACAAGTGTTACGTTGCCATTTGTTACGTTATATACAGGTAACAAAAAGGTACGGCCAAACTTTCAGGAAACATTCCTCACACACAAATAAAGAAAAGATGTTATGTGGACATGTGTCCGGAAACGCTTAATTTCCATGTTAGAGCTCATTTTAGTTTCGTCAGTATGTCCTGTACTTCCTCGATTCACCGCCAGTTGGCCCAGTTGAAGGAAGGTAATGTTGGCTTCGGTGCTTGTGTTGACATGCGACTCATTGCTCTACAGTACTAGCATCGAGCACATCAGTACGTAGCATCAACAGGTTAGTGTTCATCACGGACGTGGTTTTGCAATCAGTGCAATGTTTACAAATGCGGAGTTGGCAGATGCCCATTTGATGTATGGTTTAGCACGGGTCAATAGCCGTGGCGCGGTACGTTTGTATCGAGAGAGATTTCCAGAACGAAGGTGTCCCGACAGGAAGACGTTCGAAGCAATTGATCGGCGTCTTAGGGAGCAAGGAACATTACAGCCTATGACTCGCGACTGGGGAAGACCTAGTACGACGAGGACACCTGCAATGGACAAGGCAATTCTTCGTGCAGTTGACGATAACCCTAATGTCAGCGTCAGAGAAGTTGCTGCTGTACAAGGTAACGTTGACCACGTCACTGTATGGAGAGTGCTACGGGACAACCAGTTGTTTCCGTAACATGTACAGCGTGTGCAGGCACTATCAGCAGCTGATTGGCCTCCACGGGTACACTTCTGCGAATGGTTCATCCAACAATGTGTCAATCCCCATTTCAGTGCAAATGTTCTCTTTACGGATGAGGCTTCATTCCAACGTGATCAAATTGTAAATTTTCACAATCAACATGTGTGGGCTGACGAGAATCCGCACGGCATTGTGCAATCACGTCATCAACACAGATTTTCTGTGAATGTTTGGGCAGGCATTGATTTCATACCTGTGCTGCTAGAACATGTGCCTTTACAAGTACGACACAACATGTGGTTCATGCACGATGGAGCTCCTGCACATTTCAGTCGAAGTGTTCGTACGCTTCTCAACAACAGATAAGGTGACCGATGCATTGGTAGAGGCGGACCAATTCCATGGCCTCCACGCTCTCCTGACCTCAACCCTCTTGACCTTCTATTTATGGGGACATTTGAAAGCTCTTGTCTACGCAACCCCGGTACCAAATGTAGAGACTCTACGTGCTCGTATTGTGGACGGCTGTGATACAATACGCCATTCTCCAGGGCTGCATCAGCGCATCAGGGATTCCATGCGACGGAGGGTGGATGCATGTATCCTCGCTAACGGAGGACATTTTGAACATTTCCTGTAACAAAGTTTTTGAAGTCACGCTGGTACGTTCTGTTGCTGTGTGTTTCCATTCCATGATTAATGTGATTTGAAGAGAAGTAATAAAATGAGCTCTAACATGGAAGGTAAGCGTTTCCGGACACATGTCCACGTAACATATTTTCTTTCTTTGTGTATGAGGAATGTTTCCTGAAAGATTGGCCGTACCTTTTTGTAACACCCTGTATTATTTTTAATTTATCAGGATGAATTTTTCTTTTGTTAGAGCATGATTCTTTCTTTTGTTAGAGCATGATTCTTTCTCTCGGGGATGTTATCATTACCTATCGCTTTTACTTACGAGCATAAGTAAAAATGAGACGGGTTCTTGAAGGGCAGCTGTTATTCATATACCAACTTTAGATTTTGAACGTGGTGACTAAAATATAGTTGCCGTTAACTGAACTGAATGTAATTTTGTTAATTTCTATTTATTGATTGCAAAGCAAGGCTCGAGAGAATTTCGATTGTTGCCGTGGAGCGGCCAAGATAAATCTTACTGGACTCATGGAATCTGTATAATTTAAAAAATGAACTTTTACGTAAATTAAATATCTGTTGCAATTTACAAAGGTTCTTACAACGAAATCTCTCGCATTTACAGTTACTGTTAACACTTAGAAAAATAAATTAATACTTCGGCGCGTAGCGGGCGACCAGAGGCTGCATCGGAAGATGAGCTTCCCGCAGCGCAAATTACTGAAAAAAATACTTATTAAATATAACTAGCCGCTGCGGCCATTTGAGGTGACAACTATTACAAAGAAATTAATTTTGTGATAACAATAATTAGTTTATTTTAGCAGAATATCGAATAACTTACATAAAATGTGTGTAGCCGCTCAATGGCTGCCGTCCGTACCGCGAAACAAAACAGTGTGAGCACCATAAAGTACGTCCTTCCTCCTCGGCCGTACAACCGCGTCTCTCTACGATCCTTTTTTATTTTCGTAGACATGTTTTAAATAAAGATGTTACTCTTAAATTATCGCTGCATATCAGTTGTTTCAAGAACATTAACTGTATCTTTTATGCTAATTATGTTCATAAAATACGTTAACTACGGTTTACAACCGATAAAAATGTCAATATTTATGTGACGTACCGTCACAGTGCTGCGTGGACGCCCAGAACCTTGTCTATAGGTGTGAGAATGTTCACGTGACCACTGATACCAGCCCAGCATCACTGCACAACTAACGTAGCACATCCAATTTGTGTGACAAGTGTCCGAAAGGTCACAATTTGATCTCCTTCAAACTCACTAAGTTGGCTGTGGGAATCACCAGTGCATCTCTGTGGCATAGTTGTCTACTTGCGTCACGCGTTTGCACCGCATTGAGCCTTCCTGGTTGTGAACATTCCCTATTAAAGGGTAGACACAGATGCCTTGGTAGCGATGCTACTACGCTATTCTTTGGCAGACAACGCTGAAACCATTATCAACTCATATATTATACCGCAGGTGGCATATACCGTCGTCAGATCAAAATCGACGTCGTTTTCCAGGGGTAGCAATTTTTTCCAGTAATGCATATATTTGTGGCCTTGCCGCAATGATAACACCGGTTCCCGTCAGATCACCGAGGTTAAGCACTGTCAGGCTTGGCTAGCATTTAGATGGGTGAGAGTCCAGTCTGTCGAGCGCTGTTGGCAAGTGGGGCGCACTCAGCCCTTCTGAGGTCAATTGAGGAGCTGCTTGATGGAGAAGTAGCGGCTCTAGTCACGAGGACTGACAACGGCCAGGACAGCAGTTTACTGACCACATGCCCTCCATATCCGCATCCAGTGACGCCTTTGGGCTGAGGTTGATACAGCGGTGGTCGGTACCGTTGGGCCTTCACGGCATGTTTGGAAGAGGTTAGGCTCCTGTGTATACATTTATACAGGGTGGTCCGTTGATCGTGACCGGGTCAATATTTCACGAAATAAGCGTCAAACGAAAAAACTGCAAAGAACGAAACTAGTCTAGCTTGACGGGGGGGAAAACAGATGGCGCTATGGTTGGCCCGCTAGATGGCGCTGCCATAGGTCAAACGGATATCAACTGCGTTTTTTTAAATAGGAACTCCCATTTTTTATTACATATTCGTGTAGTACGTAAAGAAATATGAATGTTTTAGTTGGACCACTTTTTTCGCTTTGTGATATTACCACTGTTGGTCAATGACGCTTCGTCGCTAAATAGAACGCGTGCAAAAAATCTGTCATCGTCCCGTAATGTCCCTGTGCCCAGTGGCAGAACTGTACACGACGTTCAAAGTCGTCGCCACGCAATTCCTGGTGCATAGAAATATGGTACGGGTGCAATCGATGTTGATGTAGCATTCTCAACACCGACGTTTTTGAGATTCCCGATTCTCGCGCAGTTTGTCTGCTACTGATGTGCGGATTAGCCGCGACAGCAGCTAAAACACCTACTTGGGCATCATCATTTGTTGCAGGTCGTGGCTGACGTTTCACATGCGGGTGAACACTTCCTGTTTCCTTAAATAACGTAACTATCCGGCGAACGGCCCGGATACTTGGATGATGTCGTCCATGATACCGAGCAGCATAAATAGCACACGTCCATTGGGTATTTTGATCACAATAGCCATACATCAACACGATATCGACCTTTTCCGCAATTGGTAAACGGTCCATTTTAACACGGGTAATGTATTACGAAGCAAATACCATCAGCACTGGCAGAATGTTACGTGACACCACGTACTTACACGTTTGTGACTATTACAGCGCCATCTATCACAAAGCGAAAAAAGTGGTCCAACTAAAACATTCATATTTCTTTGCGTACTACACGAATATGTAATAAAAATGGGGGTTTTAAAAAAACGCAGTTGATATCCGTTTGACCTATGGCAGCGCCATCTAGCGGGCCAACCACAGCGCCATCTGGTTTTCCCCTTCAAGCTAGACGCGTTTCGTTCTTTGTAGTTTTTTCGTTTGATACTTATTTCGTGAGATATCTGGCCCGGTCACTATCAATGGACCACCCTATATACAGGGTGTTCCAAAAAGGTACGGCCAAACTTTCAGGAAACTTTCCTTACACACAAAGAAAGAAAATATGTTATGTGGACATGTGTCCGGAAACGCTTACTTTCCATGTTAGAGCTCATTTTATTACTTCTCTTCAAATCACATTAATCATGGAATGGAAACACACAGCAACAGAACGTACCAGCGTGACTTCAAACACTTTGTTACAGGAAATGTTCAAAATGTCCTCCGTTAGCGAGGATACATGCATCCACCCTCCGTCGCATGGAATCCCTGATGCGCTGATGCAGCCCTGGAGAATGGCGTATTGTATCACAGCCGTCCACAATACGAGCACGTAGAGTCTCTACATTTGGTACCGGGGTTGCGTAGACAAGAGCTTTCAAATGTCCCCATAAATAGAAGGTCAAGAGGGTTGAGGTCAGGAGAGCGTGGAGGCCATGGAATTGGTCCGCCTCTACCAATGCATCGGTCACCTTATCTGTTGTTGAGAAGCGTACGAACACTTCGACTGAAATGTGCAGGAGCTCCATCGTGCATGAACCACATGTTGTGTTCTAGCAGCACAGGTAGAGTATCCGTAAGAAATCATGATAACGCGCTCCATTGAGCTTAGGTGGAAGAACATGGGGCCCAATCAAGATATCACCAACAATGCCTGCCCAAACGTTCACAGAAAATCTGTGTTGATGACGTGATTGCACAATTGCGTGCGTATTCTCGTCAGCCCACACATGTTGATTGTGAAAATTTACAATTTGATCACGTTGGAATGAAGCCTCATCCGTAAAGAGAACATTTGCACTGAAATGAGGATTGACAAATTGTTGGATGAACCATTCGCAGAAGTGTACCCGTGGAGGCCAATCAGCTGTTGATAGTGCCTGCACACGCTGTGCACTGTACGGAAACAACTGGTTCTCCCGTAGCACTCTCCATACAGTGACGTGGTCAACGTTACCTTGTACAGCAGCAACTTCTCTGACGCTGACATTAGGGTTACCGTCAACTGCACGAAGAATTGCCTCGTCCATTGCAGGTGTCCTAGGTGTTACCCAGCCGCGAGTCATAGGCTGGAATGTTCCGTGCTCCCTAAGATGCCGATCAATTGCTTCGAACGTCTTCCTGTCGGGACACCTTCGTTCTGGAAATCTGTCTCGATACAAACGTACCGCGCCACGGCTATTGCCCCGTGCTAATCCATACATCAAATGGGCATCTGCCAACTCCGCATTTGTAAACATTGCACTGACTGCAAAACCACGTTCGTGATGAACACTAACCTGTTGATGCTACGTACTGGTGTGCTTGATGCTAGTACTCTAGAGCAATGAGTCGCAGGTCAACACAAGCACCGAAGTCAACATTACCTTCCTCCAACTGCGCCAACTGGCGGTGAATCGAGGAAGTACAGGACATACTGACGAAACTAAAATGAGCTCTAACATGGAAATTAAGCGTTTCCGGACACATGTCCACATAACATCTTTTCTTTATTTTTGTGTGAGGAATGTTTCCTGAAAGTTTGGCCGTACCTTTTTGTGACACCCTGTATACAGATGAATCACCTAACATTTGCACTGCAAATATTTCAGACATGGAAGGGACTATTGATACATGGTTTTCACACAACTGAATTGTAGGGAAGGGTACGTATTTGCAGAGACGTTGACGGAAGTGCAGATTGGGAAAACAGTTACAAATTTTTAACTTGCACAATGCCTATTGACAGTAAAATCCTAAAAGTGGCGTAAATGAGAATGTCAATGGTGTTTGTTGCAGGAACCTAGTGCTAGTACTTTAGGAATTATTCTAATGTGAACATTGCAAATGTTGTGTCGGCTACTGTGGCAGTCAGAGCCGACACAAAGAAGGAAGGAGAGAAGCTGCAACGGCTGCTGGCAGGAATCCAAAACGATCTGTACATAGCACTTGCAAATTAATAGAACACTCGATTTCTAAAAAGGAAAGAAACGTAGCTTCTCGTTATGAGGTGGCTTGATGTGTTTCCTGTGTCTCTTACATGCAATTACTTGTTCAAATTATTACTACTCGCAGAACGAAGGCTGAGTATCGTCCTCGTATTACTCAGTACTGATGGTCTCGACGTCTACGACCGAACTGGGCACGATCAGCGATGGGCGGCTGGTAAGTCAGTGTTGACAGGGGAGCTGAACTCTGACAAAACACAGTATATACAGTTCCACACAGTAAATGGAATGACACAATTAATAAATATAGACTTCGATCAGAAATCGGTATCTAAAGTAGAATATTCAAAATTTCTAGGTGTTTGCATTGATGAGGGGTTGAACTGGAAAAAATACACTGAGGATCTGCTGAAACGTTTGAGTTCAGCTTCTTATGCTATTAGGGTCATTGCAAATTTTGGCGATATACATCTCAGTAAATTAGCTTACCACACCTATTTTCATTCTCTGCTTTCGTATGCCATCATATTCTGGGGTAACTCATCATTGAGTAAACGTGTGTTCATTGCACAAAAGCGTGTAATCAGAATAATTGCTGGAGCTCATCCAAGATCATCCTGCAGACACTTATTTAAAGAGCTAGGGATCTTCACTGTAGCCTCACAATATATATATTCACTTATGAAATTTGTTATTAACAATCCGAACGAATTCAAAAGTAATAGCAGTGTACATGGCTACAACACTAGGAGAAAGGATGATCTTCACTACTCAAGGTTAAATCTAACTTTGGCTCAGAAGGGGGTAAATTATGCTGCCACAAAAGTCTTCGGTCACTTACCTAACACCATCAAAAGTCTGACAGATAGCCATATAGCATTTAAAAATAATTAAATTAATTTCTTAATTGCAACTCCTTCTACTCAGTAGATGAATTTTTGGATATAGAAAGTGGGTAATTTCCCCAAACCCCACAAAAAAATTAAAAATATTAAGTGTCGTGTAATATTTTGTGTAAAGTGATATCTTGTATGGACACGTTTTATTAACCTGACACTTTCCACATCATTACGAAGTGTCGTATTCATGATCTATGGAACGGGTACTAATCTAATCTAATCTAATCTAATCTAATCTGTCTTCCTGGAGGTGCGGCGCTGCCCGCCCTCTCCATTGGCGGCCAGGTCAGCGCCATCTTGATGTCGTTTCGCAGCGCTGCGCTGGTCGTTGTGCAGACTCGTTCCATCCTATTGTTAGACGCTAGGCAATGATGTTATATTTGTCTGCATTGTGTGGGGTGTACACTGCGATTGCAATTCGACGGTCCTGCACTTACTCTATGGCAGTGGACGTGGTAAGACGTGCTTGGAAGTTGGTACGGGGTGTTCAAAAGTCTCTCCGCAGTGCCGTATGATTGTTAGCCGCGCGTGCCGTATGATTGTTCGCCTGCCTGGGTTACTTCCCTTCAGGTGGACTACATCTACATCTACATACATACTCCGCAATCCACCATGCAGTGCGTGGCGGAGGGTACCTCGTACCACTACTAGTATCTTCTCTCCCTGTTCCACTCCCAAACAGAACGAGGGAAAAATGACTGCCCATATGTCTCTGCACGAGCCCTAATCTCTCTTATCTTTGTGGTCTTTCCGCGAAATGTAAGTTGGCGGCAGTAAAATTGTACTGCAGTCAGCCTCAAATGCTGGTTCTCTAAATTTACTCAGTAGCGATTCACGAAAAGAATGCCTCCTTTCCTCTAGAGACTCCCACCCGAGTTCCTGAAGCATTTCCGTAACACTCGCGTGATGATCAAACCTACCAGTAACAAATCTAGCAGCCCGCCTCTGAATTGCTTTTATGTCCTCCCTCAATCCGACCTGATAGGGATCCCAAACGCTCGAACAGTACTCAAGAATAGGTAGTATTAGAGTTTTATGAGCGGTCTCCTTTACAGATGAACCACATCTTCCCAAAATTCTAACAATGAACCGAAGACTATCCGCCTTCCCCACAACTGCCATTACATGCTTGTCCCACTTCATATCGCTCTGCAATGTTACGCCCAAATATTTAATCGACGTGATTGTGTCAAGCGCTACACTACTAATGGAGTATTCAAACATTACGGGATTCTTTTTCCTATTCATCTGCATTAATTTGCATTTATCAATATAAGAGTTAGCTGCCATTCTGTACACCAATCACAAATCCTGTCCAAGTCATCTTGTATCCTCCTACAGTCACTCAACGACGACACCTTCCCGTAGACCACAGCATCATCAGCAAACAGCCGCACATTGCTACCCATCCTATCCAAAAGATCATTTATGTTGGTAGAAAACAACAGCGGACCTACCACACTTCTCTGGGACACTCATGATACCCTCACCTCCGATAAACACTCACCATCGAGGACAACGTACTGGGTTCTATTACTTAAGAAGTCTTCGAGCCACTCACATACTTGGGAACCAATCCCATACGCTCGTACCTTAGTTAGGAGTCTGCAGTGGGGCACCGAGTCAAACGCTTTCCGGAAGCCAAGGAATATGGCATCCGTCAGATACCCTTCATCCACGGTTCGCAAGATATCACGTGGGAAAAAGGGCGAGTTGCGTTTCGCAGGAGCGATGCTTTTTAAAGCCGTGCTGATGCATGGACAGCAACTTCTCTGTCTCAAGGAAATTCATTATATTCGAACTGAAAATATTTTTGTATGGGAAAAGTTCTAATTTTTTTCCTACAGCTGTGTGGGCCGTTCCGACTAACATCGATGAGTAGTTTATCCTCAGACAAAACGCTACGACGACCACTTCTCGGTGCATCTGTCACTGAACCCGTACTTCGAAATTTGTTAATCAACATTCAACTGTTTCGTTTATCTCAGCCAGCGTCAGTAGTATCGTTGGTGTGTGTCACTACGTTTTGACGTGAACGTTTAAGTTTAGTTCCTTTGTTCGTTTGTTTCGTTTTTGTCACTGTTAAAATGCTAAACAATAAAGAACGTGTGTTTTTTGTCGAACAAGTGTTCAAAGCTGGCGGTAAATACACAGTTTCAGTTCGTCAAACACTTAATTCAGTTTTCCCGGAAACAACACTCCCACATCACGATACTGTGCGAGATTTGATTAACAAATTTCGAAGTACGGGTTCAGTGACAGATGCACCGAGAAGTGGTCGTCCTAGCGTTTTGTCTGAGGATAAACTACTCGATATTTCCGATAAAATGTCCATGAGTCCGAACAAGTCAGTAAGAAAACGCCCACGAAATCGATGTTAATGTCGGAACGGCCCACACAGCTGTAAGAAAAAAAATTAGAACTTATCCCATACAAAGTGACAGTCGTGCAAGAACTGAAAAATACTGATCATGGCAAGAGACTGCATTATTGTCAATGGTTCAAAAATTTCGTTCACGAAAGTGGAAGGGATATTCTTAATGAGACGTTTTTCACTTATGAGGCGTGGTTTCATTTATCCGGGTACATGAACTCGCAAAATTCTCGTATGTGGAGTACTGCAAATCCATTGTGTATTCATAAGGAACCACTTCATTCTGTGAAAATAGGAGTTTGTATTGCAATTTCTAGACGTCAGATTGTGGGTCCAATATTTTTCAACGAAACAATAAACGCACAACGATACTGTAGTGATATTCTGTACCAATTCATAGGAGAACTTGTGTTAAGTGAAATACTGAACGGTTATTTTCAAAAAGATGGTGCAACCGCGCATACAGCTCGCGTTTCAATGTCACTGCTTGCTGATGTTTTTGGTGATCGCATAATTTCACAGGGACTTTGGCCTCCATGATCGCCTGACCTAACATCACCTGACTTTTTCTTCTGGGGTGTAGCGAAACCAACTGTCTATAAAAACCGTCCAAGATCTACCTATGAATTGAAAACTGCAGTTCCCACTTTGACTGCTTCTGTTACAGAAGAAATGTTACAACTTGTGTTTGGAAACATGATTAGACGAATTGAACTGTGTATTCAACAACAGGGGGGACACTTTCAACATTTAATGTGAAAATTTGTAAGTAAAAATGAATATTCAGTAAATTAATAACGTTTATTTCACTGAGTTTCATTTCGGTATATTCACTGCAACATACGGCACGCGCGGCTAACAATCATACGGCACTGGGGAGAGACTTTTTGAAACCCCGTATTTCCGAATGCGAAGAAAGAGGACACCTTCATGCTTAATGGCGGATGCAGGAAGTATGCCGTTCGTTCGTGTACTGTGTATACTGGAAGATATCCCAATAAAATTCGGTCTCTTCAATCTTTTCAGAGAGTTAGAGATGAAATGAAACAGAGTATTGCTGCTGTCTGTGCTGCAGTTTCCTCTGAAATTTTAGAACATGTACAACACTCGTTTCATGTCAGATTGCAAGCTTGTATTGATGCTGGTGGGGACCAGTTTGAGCGTAGGCTTTATGAGGGTAGATTGCTTCTTTACGTATCAGATCCCACAGAGGTTCTGCGTTCGCCTCTGTTTGTCTTTTGTTTGTCCTACGCAATGTCCCACTTATCAACATGACACCTCCATAGACTTATTAACATCTGTGTAAATCTCCATATACGAGCTCGCGTGAAATTCACATTCGTTTGTGCTACAACTTGGAACAAACAACTGTCGGCTTTTACCGTGTTCAAACTACGATTCTCGTAAGCTACTTGCACTAGATACCTGCAACAAACACCGCTGACGTTCTAATATAGCCTACTTTGATTGCAGTGCTGCCAATGGACATTGTTCGATTTAAATATTTGTACTTTTTAAATATAAATACGCAGTTGAAGCTCATAACACTCCGTGTATGGCCTTAATAGGCGATCCACTGGCTATCATTCCAATCTGTGAAATCGTCATATCGATGGCACATCCTTGCATCGAAATATCGCAGGGCAAGTTTTACGTGATTCACCCTGTATACAGGGTGTTACAAAAAGGTACGGCCAAACTTTCAGGAAACATTCCTCACACACAAATAAAGAAAAGATGTTATGTGGACATGTGTCCGGAAACGCTTAATTTCCATGTTAGAGCTCGTTTTAGTTTCGTCTGTATGTTCTTCCACCTACGCTCAATGGAGCACGTTATCATGATTTCATACGGGATACTCTACCTGTGCTGCTAGAACATGTGCCTTTACAAGTACGACACAACATGTGGTTCATGCACGATGGAGCTCCTGCACATTTCAGTCAAAGTGTTCGTACGCTTCTCAACAACAGATTCGGTGACCGATGGATTGGTAGAGGCGGACGAATTCCTTGGCCTCCACGCTCTCTTGACCTCAACCCTCTTGACTTTCATTTATGGGGGCATTTGAAAGCTCTTGTCTACGCAACCCCGGTACCAAATGTAGAGACTCTTCGTGCTCATATTGTGGACGGCTGTGATACAATACGCCATTCTCAAAAAATGTTCAAATGTGTGTGAAATCTTACGGGACTTAACTGCTAAGGTCATCAGTCCCTAAGCTTACACACTACTTAACTTAAGTTATCCTAAGGACAATCACACACACCCATGCCCGAGGGAGGACTCGAACCTCCGCCGGGACCAGCCGCACAGTCCATGACTGCAGCGCCCGAGACCGCTCGGCTAATCCCTCGCGGCAATACGCCATTCTCCAGGGTTGCATCAGCGCATCAGGGATTCCATGCGGTGGAGGGTGGATGCATGTATCCTCGCTATCGGAGTACATTTTGAACATTACCTGTAACAAAGTGTTTGAAGTCACGCTGGTACGTTCTGTTGCTGTGTGTTTCCATTCCATGATTAATGTGATTTGAAGAGAAGTAATAAAATGAGCTCCAACATGGAAAGTAAGCGTTTCCGGTCACATGTCCACATAACATATTTTCTTTCTTTGTGTGTGAGGAATGATTCCTGAAAGTTTGGCCGTACCTTTTTGTAACACCCTGTTGCTTTTGGAGTCCATGATGTCTACAAAGTAGATTTATGGTCTCCAAGAAATGTCATGATACGCTAGCAAGAAACGTGTTACAAAAATCTGCAACAGACATCAAAGATGGAGGTCTACTATTTCGTGTGTCTTTTCGACAACCCTTCTTGAAAAGGCGATATACCTGCGCTTTTTTTCTAATCAAAAGGAACACTTCGCTCTTCTAGCGACGTACTGTTCACTGCTGGTAGAAGAGGGAGACGTTACATCGCATGCTCTGTGGAAACTCGTATAGGTGTCTGAGCGGTGCGCGGCTCGTGTTCGTGCCGTTTATTGCTTCACATCTTGTCTTTGAGGTACTGCTGTCCCGCTTCTTATTCGATTTACTGGCGTCACTGAGTTACTGCCTCTTTACGCGTGAGTGGCAGCAGCAGCGCTTATCGATAAGAGCACTCTCGTGCCATCTTTGAAGCGACCGCTAGTATTTCCGGCTCGTCGTGTGTCGGGGGTTCAGTCGGGACGCAGCGCCAGTGACGTCCAGACAGCCAGTACTCGCCGGCCGCTTGCGACACACATGCACTGTCGGGTGGAAGGAGACTGGAGCGGGAACGACCGCTGGATGGTCGTTCGGTCGGTCAACTCATCGGGCGACTTGTATTTGGTCTTTTGACCGTTTCTGGGCCTCGTCAGTTGGTCATCTTACCGGACGTGGGTCGGTTCCTCCCTTGTGCAGAGATGTCGGGTGGTCAATTGGCAAGTGATACCTCTGCATGGCTGGGTCCAAGCCAGTGTCTCCGGGTCGTCGTGTGTCTGAGTTGTGAACGGACATCAAGGGAGTCGGGACGGACAGCCATGACTCGCCCAACCGCTACTGACACACATGACTTGAGTGGGAACGACTTTGGTTGGTCGTTCGGTCAGTCGTCTCATAGGACGACGTGTATTTGGTCGCCGACCGCTTCTGGGTTCCCCGTGTGTATCGACTTGTGATTCGTCCTAGTTGTTCTACAGTGACTGGTTTTAGTATTGTTCGAGTCATTTGTGGAAGTGTTTCGCAGAACCGTGTGTAGCTTGTGTGGTTTTTGTTGTGACTTGGCAAGACAGCCAAGCCACTATGAGGAAGGCGAAAAGCACGCGTTTAAGCTCACGCAGGATGGCGTGAGGTCTGGAACAGGACAAGGTCTTTATAGTAGCAAAAATAGTATGTAGCTTCTGGAATACTTAACTTTAATCCATAATTGGTAAACATCGGTCTGACGGTACATGCATCACAAGATAAATAGCAATTGATAATGGCGCCTTGCTAGGTCGTAGCAAATGACGTAGCTGAAGGCTATGCTAACTATAGTCTCGGCAAATGAGAGCGTAATTTGTCAGTGAACCATCGCTAGCAAAGTCGGCTGTACAACTGGGGCGAGTGCTAGGACATCTCTCTAGACCTGCCGTGTGGCGGCGCTCGGTCTGCAATCACTGATAGTGGCGACACGCGGGTCCGACGTATACTACCGGACCGCGGCCGATTTAAAGGCTACCACCTAGCAAGTGTGGTGTCTGGCGGTGACACCAGTTTTGACTGAGCAGTTATTTTAATGCTGTTTGCGTGCTGGATTGAGCCGGTCGGTTGGGACAGAGCAGCAAGCAAGTCCCTATGGCGCGCAGTCAGGCCAGGGCCACTGGCGGCGTGCAGGCGTGGTCAGATTTGTGAGGCACTAGCTGCGAGAGCTACAAAGTTCGTCGCCCACCAACCTGCATATTGGAGCTGAGTAATCAGTTAACCTGTAACGAAACCTCAACTGCTGTGACATCTCTTCGTTCATTGCCGGTTGTTGCTCCCTGGGTCGTTCCCGCAAGCAGCAACGTATGGTGTGCTGGAGTCGGCAAAATTTTTCATCCGTCTTCCTGTATGGTAACTATTGAATTGATTGTAACTTATTAGTGAAGTGCACCAGCGGTATCTTTTGCCTTGTGGGCGTTAACATTCCCGTTACCTACCCTGGTTGTTACCGTAGTTTTCCGGCACTGTTTTCCTCACCCTGTTGATGCTGTCCGGCATGACGTGTAATTCGACAGCCTTGGTGTTGCTCATATTTTTATGAGTGATTATTGTGCCTTGACTGTATTTAGATGCCAATTGTCAAGACATAGTGCTGCTGGTATCTTCGTCCTCGCTGATAGGTTGTCGTGCCGTTGGTCAGGTGGAAGGGAATTGATTAGGTTGTTGGTTGGTTCTTCAGCCGTCCCTAGGTCGTGTTGCCATCCGATTATTTAGTATTACACTTGGCTGCCTGTCTCACCTAAACTTATGTCAGAGTTTCCTCGTCAGGCCGACCCTTGGAACACTTCTGAGCACCAATATTCTGTTGTTTTGGATTGGCATTTTCTTTTAGTCTCAAGTACTGTGCGAGTCTTTCAGCCGTATATTAATTTAGTTTGTTTTAATGTTCAGTATGTGGCCTTCAGCCGAACTTCTAGGTGAAATATTTTAAGATAAGGCATTCACCCGAATTAAATTAAAATTTGAAAAATCATTTGAAAATTTGAGAATTTTCCTGTCTATCTTAATTTTGTTAACCAGGCCTTAAGCCTTGAGTTGTTCTATGTTCAGTATGTGGCCTTCAGCAAAACTTTATGTGAAATATTTTAAGATAAGGCCTTCAGCCGTCTTACATTCAAATTTGAAAAGTCATTTGTTTAAAACCTTTTAAAATTTTCTTACTGACATTCCTGATATCCAGGCCTTAAGCCCTCAGTTCTTCTGTTTGGTAACTAAGGCCTTCAGCCGTGTGTGTTCCTTAAGGCAATTTTAATAACTTGTGTTCTGGCCTTCAGCCGTATTGTTTCTGAATTTTTTTAAGGGCATGTGTGATTAGGTGTTTTAGCAAAATAAAGTTTGTATGTTTGTGCAACTAACAGCAACTGATTTGGGCCCCTTTTCACAACCTGATCCGCTCTGTCCTGCGAAACTAGATTTCAGTGTCCATTTGGTCTAGTAGCGTCTCCTATTTTGAGCGACTTCAGTAAAAACTGGTAATACAAACTGACTCAAAATATCCCTCTTCAAACACATTATGAGTTATATGAAAGTATGGTTTCGCGACGATATGTATTAATAAAATTCTATCGAGATTCCAGCCGTGTCAAGTGGTTTAAAATTCACGAGCTTTCGGTCGAGTACTCATCGGCCATTCTCAAATGGTGACTGTCTTTTGGTTGCTGCTACAGTCCTTATGCAGCCGCGCTGCCTTCTGTGAGATCACTGCTGCTCTCCCAAGCGCCATATAAGGTAATATTTTTGTTGCGCGCCCACTGCATCCTCCTTCACCCTTCCAATGGCTGGGTCCGAAGCCGTGTTTACCTGCCGGCCGCCGTCTTTACTGAGGATGATGTCACAAATTTTTATCTCTATCGCTTCTTTATTTATGCTATCCCAGGAACTATTAGATTTCGCAAGCCATCTGTCCGGAAATACAGAAGCAGGAGGACCGCAAGGAGGACTCGATAAAGCTTGCGTTTTTGACATTCTGTTTCTCAGTAACAGGAAAGATTAACTGACTCCTAAAGAGGCATAAAATCATCCTGTCTTCAGGGCTCAACAAAAATTCAACAACTCATGAAGCTTGTGAAAGGCAATGTGGGCCTCAGAACGCGAGGAGTAAGTATATAAAATACCTTGCGGGCGTGGACAGTTTTATGTTGGACAGACTATTGAACAGTGCTATGTAGAGCACGAAAGATGCTTTCGCTTTCGGCACCCTGAATCAATAGTAGCGAATCATACTCTAGAAAACGGACATCGTATTGGTTTGAAGCGGTATCAGTTATTACACGGACTAATTGTTTCTGGGACAGCGAAATTAAAGAAGCGATCGAAATAAAAATTTGTGACAACACCCTCAATAAAGACCGCGGCCTGCAGCTACGCTCAGGCCGTCGGAACGCCGAAGAGGTTGGCGCGCAACGAAAACATTACCTTATATGACGCTGGAGAGAGCACCAGTGACGTCACAGAAGGCAGCGCGACTATATAAGGACGGTAGCAGCAACCAAAAGACAGACACCACTTGGTAATGGTTAAGGAGCACTCACCCAAAAGCTCGTGGATTTCAAACCAACTGAAGCAGCTGGAAGCTCGAGGGAATTTTTCACACTATCAGCTGTTTTATCTTTCTAGATTACCAAAAGCACTCCAAGCGATTTTCACTCTTCTTATTATTTGTGTCTTATTATATTCCAGACCTACTTCCAGAACTGCCTATTCATTTTTATCCATTCGTTGTTGAAGTATGCCTGCTCTAGAGCACAACAGTACGATGTCTCTGAATGAGGTTGCGTAGTGGAAAAGACATTGGACTCGTATTTCTTGAGGAAAGTGGTCCTAAACGCCCAGCTGGCCATTCAGATTAACGTTTTTTGCTGTTTATTTAAATTGCTAAAAGCAAATTCTAGTATGGTTCCTTCGAAGAGGACACGGCCTCTTTCGTTCCGTCTTTCTGCAATCAGAGGTTGTGCTCCACGTCTAATGATCCCGTCCGACGGGACGTTAAATACTGATCATCATCGCTTGCTTCTACATCTACATCTACATCTACATTGATACTCCGCAAGCCACCCAACGGTGTGTGGCGGAGGGCACTTTACGTGCCACTGTCATTACCTCCCTTTCCTGTTCCAGTCGCGTATGGTTCGCGGGAAGAACGACTGTCTGAAAGCCTCCGTGCGCGCTCTAATCTCTCTAATTTTACATTCGTGACCTCCTCGGGAAGTATAAGTAGGGGGAAGCAATATATTCGATACCTCATCCAGAAACGCACCCTCTCGAAACCTGGCGAGCAAGCTACACCGCGATGCAGAGCGCCTCTCTTGCAGAGTCTGCCACTTGAGTTTATTAAACATCTCCGTAACGCTATCACGGTTACCAAATAACCCAGTGACGAAACGCGCCGCTCTTCTTTGGATCTTCTCTATCTCCTCCGTCAACCCGACCTGGTACGGATCCCACACTGATGAGCAATACTCTAGTATAGGTCGAACGAGTGTTCTGTAAGCCACCTCCTTTGTTGATGGACTACATTTTCTAAGCACTCTCCCAATGAATCTCAACCTGGTACCCGCCTTACCAACAATTAATTTTATATGATCATTCCACTTCAAATCGTTCCGTACGCATACTCCCAGATATTTTACAGAAGCAACTGCTACCAGTGTTTGCTCCGCTATCATATAATCATACAATAAAGGATCATTCTTTCTATGTATTCGCAATACATTACATTTGTCTATGTTAAGGGTCAGTTGCCACTCCCTGCACCAAGTGCCTATCCGCTGCAGATCTTCCTGTATTTCGCTACAATTTTCTAATGCAGCAACTTCTCTGTATACTACAGCATCATCCGCGAAAAGCCGCATGGAACTTCCGACACTATCTACTAAGTCATTTATATATATTGTGAAAAGCAATGGTCCCATAACACTCCCCTGTGGCACGCCAGAGGTTACTTTAACGTCTGTAGACGTCTCTCCATTGATAACAACATGCTGTGTTCTGTTTGCTAAAAACTCTTCAATCCAGCCACACAGCTGGTCTGATATTCCGTAGGCTCTTACTTTGTTTATCAGGCGACAGTGCGGAACTGTATCGAACGCCTTCCGGAAGTCAAGAAAAATAGCATCTACCTGGGAGCCTGTATCTAATATTTTCTGGGTCTCATGAACAAATAAGGCGAGTTGGGTCTCACACGATCGCTGTTTCCGGAATCCATGTTGATTCCTACATAGTAGATTCTGGGTTTCCAGAAATGACATGATACGCGAGCAAAAAACATGTTCTAAAATTCTACAAGAGATCGACGTAAGAGATATAGGTCTATAGTTTTGCGCATCTGCTCGACGACCCTTCTTGAAGACTGGGACTATCTGTGCTCTTTTCCAATCATTTGGAACCCTCCGTTCCTCTAGAGACTTGCGGTACACGGCTGTTAGAAGGGGGGCAAGTTCTTTCGCGTACTCTGTGTAGAATCGAATTGGTATCCCGTCAGGTCCAGTGGACTTTCCTCTATTGAGTGATTCCAGTTGCTTTTCTATTCCTTGGACACTTATTTCGATGTCAGCCATTTTTTCGTTTGTGCGAGGATTTAGAGAAGGAACTGCAGTGCGGTCTTCCTCTGTGAAACAGCTTTGGAAAAAGGTGTTTAGTATTTCAGCTTTACGCGTGTCATCCTCTGTTTCAATGTCATCATCATCCCGTAGTGTCTGGATATGCTGTTTCGAGCCACTTACTGATTTAACGTAAGACCAGAACTTCCTAGGATTTTCTGTCAAGTCAGTACATAGAATTTTACTTTCGAATTCAATGAACGCTTCACGCATAGCCCTCCTTACGCTAACTTTGACATCGATTAGCTTCTGTTTGTCTGAGAGGTTTTGGCTGCGTTTAAACTTGGAGTGGAGCTCTCTTTGCTTTCGCAGTAGTTTCCTAACTTTGTTGTTGTACCACGGTGGGTTTTTCCCGTCCCTCACAGTTTTACTCGGCACGTACCTGTCTAAAACGCATTTTACGATTGCCTTGAACTTTTTCCATAAACACTCAACATTGTCAGTGTCGGAACTGAAATTTTCGTTTTGATCTGTTAGGTAGTCTGAAATCTGCCTTCTATTACTCTTGCTAAACAGATAAACCTTCCTCCCTTTTTTTATATTCCTATTAACTTCCATATTCAGGGATGCTGCAACGGCCTTATGATCACTGATTCCCTGTTCTGTACATACAGATTCGAAAAGTTCGGGTCTGTTTGTTATCAGTAGGTCCAATATGTTATCTCCACGAGTCCGTTCTCTGTTTAATTGCTCGAGGTAATTTTCGGATAGTGCACTCAGTATAATGTCACTCGATGCTCTGTCCCTACCACCCGTCCTAAACATCTGAGTGTCCCAGTCTATATCTGGTAAATTGAAGTCTCCACTTAAGACTATAACATGCTGAGAAAATTTATGTGAAATGTATTCCAAATTTTCTCTCAGTTGTTCTGCCACTAACGCTGCTGAGTCGGGAGGTCGGTAAAAGGAGCTAATTATTAACCTAGTTCGGTTGTTTAGTGTAACCTCCACCCATAATAATTCACAGGAACTATCCACTTCCACTTCACTACAGGATAAACTACTACTAACAGCGATGAACACTCCACCACCGGTTGCATGCAATCTATCCTTTCTAAACACCATCTGTACCTTTGTAAAAATTTCGGCAGAATTTATCTCTGGCTTAAGCCAGCTTTCTGTACCTATAACGATTTCAGCTTCGGTGCTTTCTATCAGCGCTTGAAGTTCCGGTACTTTACCAACGCAGCTTCGACAGTTGACAATTACAATACCGATTGCTGCTTGGTCCCCGCATGTCCTGACTTTGCCCCGCACCCGTTGAGGCTGTTGCCCTTTCTGTACTTGCCCAAGGCCATCTAACCTAAAAAACCGCCCAGCCCACGCCACACAACCCCTGCTACCCGTGTAGCCGCTTGTTGCGTGTAGTGGACTCCTGACCTATCCAGCGGAACCCGAAACCCCACCACCCTATGGCGCAAGTCGAGGAATCTGCAGCCCACACGGTCGCAGAACCGTCTCAGCCTCTGATTCAGACCCTCCACTCGGCTCTGTACCAAAGGTCCGCAGTCAGTCCTGTCGACGATGCTGCAGATGGTGAGCTCTGCTTTCATCCCGCTAGCGAGACTGGCAGTCTTCACCAAATCAGATAGCCGCCGAAAGCCAGAGAGGATTTCCTCCGATCCATAGCGACACACATCATTGGTGCCGACATGAGCGACCACCTGCAGATGGGTGCACCCTGTACCCTTCATGGCATCCGGAAGGACCCTTTCCACATCTGGAATGACTCCCCCCGGTATGCACACGGAGTGCACATTGGTTTTCTTCCCCTTTCTTGCTGCCATTTCCCTAAGGGGCCCCATTACGCGCCTGACGTTGGAGCTCCCAACTACCAGTAAGCCCACCCTCTGCGACTGCCCGGATCTTGCAGACTGAGGGGCAACCTCTGGAACAGGACAAGCAGCCATGTCAGGCCGAAGATCAGTATCAGCCTGAGACAGAGCCTGAAACCGGTTCGTCAGACAAACTGGAGAGGCTTTCCGTTCAGCCCTCCGGAATGTCTTTCGCCCCCTGCCACACCTTGAAACGACCTCCCACTCTACCACAGGTGAGGGATCAGCCTCAATGCGGGCAGTATCCCGGGCAACCACAGTCGTAGTCCGATCAGGGGATGCGTGGGACGAGCTGGCCGTCCCCGACAAACCCCCATCCCGACCCCCACAGTGATGCCCATTGGCAACAGCCTCAAGCTGTGTGACCGAAGCCAACACTGCCTGAAGCTGGGAGCGAAGGGATGCCAACTCAGCCTGCATCCGAACACAGCAGTTGCAGTCCCTATCCATGCTAAAAACTGTTTTGCAAAGAACGTCTGAACGAATCTACAGAGAGCACAAACAAATCGACAAAATTTACACGGTTATTAAAATACAAGATTGCCTAGTAAATGTAGTAATGCTGCTACTTGCGCACTGCTGACACTGCTCGGCGGCGGAAGGAGACTAAGCGAAATTACACTATTCAGGTACTAAAACACGATGCTACACTCTCAAATACTATAATACGCCCGAAATTTATGAATTAAACAATGCAAGTACCAAAAACACGCAAAGAAATTAAGAATTAAACTATGTAACAAATGAGTGAGCTAGGGGTATACGACTTGCTGCTGCAGCTGCTTATCCAACGGCGGCAGGGAGCACACTGACTGCGACCAACCGACACTGGCCGTTCAAAACAAAACAGTAGACAAACGACTACGCGAATTTACACTATTCAGGTACTAAAACGCGATGCTACAACTCTCAAATACTATAATACGCCCGAAATTTATGAATTAAACAATGCAAGTACCAAAAACACGCAAAGATATTAAGAATTAAACTATGTAACAAATGAGTGAGCTAGGGGTATACGACTTGCTGCTGCAGCTGCTTATCCAACGGCGGCAGGGAGCACACTGACTGCGACCAACCGACACTGGCCGTTCAAAACAAAACAGTAGACAAACGACTACGCGAATTTACACTATTCAGGTACTAAAACGCGATGCTACAACTCTCAAATACTATAATACGCCCGAAATTTATGAATTAAACAATGCAAGTACCAAAAACACGCAAAGAAATTAAGAATTAAACTATGTAACAAATGAGTGAGCTAGGGGTATACGACTTGCTGCTGCAGCTGCTTATCCAACGGCGGCAGGGAGCACACTGACTGCGACCAACCGACACTGGCCGTTCAAAACAAAACAGTAGACAAACGACTACGCGAATTTACACTATTCAGGTACTAAAACGCGATGCTACAACTCTCAAATACTATAATACGCCCGAAATTTATGAATTAAACAATGCAAGTACCAAAAACACGCAAAGAAATTAAGAATTAAACTATGTAACAAATGAGTGAGCTAGGGGTATACGACTTGCTGCTGCAGCTGCTTATCCAACGGCGGCAGTACAGTGCCGCCAGGGAAATGCACCTGGTTCAGACACGTTCAATTAACACGAATAGTATTGCTTATTCACTTTACTAGTTTAAGAATTTGAAAACTTCTCAAGCTGATTAGGACAGTTTTACTGATATAGAATCTCCTTGTCTGAGTCTTCTTTCAGCTCTGAATTTCTCGTTATCCTAACGAAATGTAGTGGATACTGTAGCACTGACATGTATGCTATCCAGTGTCAAATATCCAGAACCCTCTATGCAATGCGAAATTGACCTCTCGACGGCATGAGAAGCCAGTATGAAAGGAGCAGAGAGTTTGTGTTGTCAGTAGAAGGAGTAACAGCAGTGCGGATTGGTCAGGAGAAATCAGTAGTTTCGAACGCAGTTTGTCATTGGATGTCACCTGAGTGAAAAATACATCAGGGATGTTTCAGTCATCATAAAGCTGCACATGTCGACAAGAAACGCGAAGCAATAATCACAGCTAAACCGAGACCAGACAAACCTCATTTAATGACGGACAGGTACTGCTGAGCACTGCGGAGGGTAGTTGTAAAAAATCGCATGAAATCAGAGGAAGGAATCATTCCTGAGCTCCAAAGTGCTACCTGCAGTCCAGCTAGCTCAGTGACCGAGAGTTGGGCGTTAACAAGAATGGGGTACGATAGTCGAGCAGCTCCTCAAAACCCACATACACTATGTGATCAAAAGTATCCGGACACGTGGCTGAAAATGACTTACAAGTTCGTGACACCCTCCATCGGTAACGCTGGAATTCTATATGGTGTTGGCCCACCCTTAGCCTTGATGACAGGTTCCACTCTCGCAGGGTTACGTTCAATCAGGTGGTGGAAGGTTTCTTGGGGGAATGGCAGCCCATTCTTCACGGAGTGCTGCACTGAGGAGCGGTATCGATGTCGGTCGGTGAGGCCTGACACGAAGTCGGCGCTCCAAAACATCCCATAGGTGTTCTGTAGGATTCAGGTCAGGACTCTGTGCAGGCCAGTCCATTACAGGGATGTTATTGACATGTAACCACTCCGCCACAGGCCGTGCATTATGAACAGGTGCTCGATCGTGTTGAAGGATGGAATCGCCATCCCCGAATTGCTCTTCAACAGTGGGAAGCAAGAAGGTGCTTAAAACATCAGCGTAGGCCTGTGTTGTGATAGCGTCACGCAAAACACGACCATACCATAACACCACCGCCTCCGAATTTGATTGTTGGCACTACACACGTCAGTCAACAGACGAGGTCGGCCTTTACGCTTTTGTGCTGTATGTGTCCCTTCACGTTTCCACTTCACTATCGCATCGGAAACAGTGGACCTAGGGATGTTTAGGAGTGTGGAAATCTCGCGTTCAGACGTATGACACAAGTGACAGCCAATCACCTGACGACGTTCGAAGTCCGTGAGTTCCGCGGAGCGCCACATTCTGCTCTCTCACGATGTCTAATGACTACAGAGGTCGCTGATATGGAGTACTTGGCAGTAGGTGGCAGCACAATGCACCTAATATGAAAAACGTATGTTTTGGGGGGTGTTCGGATCACACAGTGTAGCTGTTCGTGCATATGTGGATGATGTGATGGTTGTAGTTATTCGATCCACCCATCTAATCGGCAGCATTCTTCTACAGCACCACATTTCAAAATTTTCTATTCTTTTCTTTCCTGAACTGCCTATCGTTGATGTTTCACTTCCGTGCAAGGCTACACTCCAAAACCTTCTGAAAATGTGATTTTCTCGAAAACTGACATTTTGAGACTATGGGTGCGTGCAAAATACAGGTGCATTTCTACAAAGAAGAAATGAACAACCAGCCACTGTTTATAATGCTATTTATTTACACAAATAGCGCTTTACCGGATTCGAACCGACAGATTCATCTTCAGACGGCTGTTTACGTCTAGATACACATTTGTTGAAGTTTACCACAGTTTTTGTCTCTTTTTCCCCCTTGTGATGAAAGATTCTTGGGATGAGGATGCCCTACAGCAAAAAACGATGTTAGGAACGACCTATTTAGACGTAACTATTTCTAATGACGACCTGACACAATGTATACAAAGTAAGAAAACATAACCAGAATTATTAAAGATTTGTTCACTTTGTTTCCGATCATTATAGAAATAGTTCCCCAACGCAAACAAAGTAAGTAAAATCTAAGTACAACTCAATCTTAATTTTTTTTTTAACTGTGACAGATCGTTATTACGAATAGTTACGTTTAAACAGGTCTTTTCTAACATTCTTTATTACTATAGAACACCATCCTCCAAAGAATCTTTCGCCGTAAGGGTGAATAAAGAGCCAAAAACTATTGTAAACTTCAAGAAATGTGTATCCAGACATGAACAGCCATCTGAAGATGAACCTGGTGGTTCGAAACCGGTTACGACATTGTTTGTATAAACCAGGGCTGGCCAGAAATTCTGCACGCGTGCGGTGCTCCTGCACATGTGCAAATTCCGGGTCACAGCGTGCACGCCGCAGCCGTCAGCGTCCATGTAGTGCATGTTTCTACGCACGGATGTCACTTTATCCACTTGCTGGGATACTCTGTACCGGCGCATACTAGTGCTCTTTCCACAGCTTGCAAGCCAACCATGGGAAGGTATTTCGCGTATTAAACATTTAAAATACTGTCAATTCTACTCATTGAGACATCTACTTTCATGTTAACAGTTTAAACCAGTAAGACATGTAATACATTTAACAACCGTGAGTTTTTATTAAGGAAGCTTGACTGACGGCAGGTAAATACGCGTAATGTTTTTGAGTTAGTATTTAAGAAAGAGAGCACTTAGCGACTTCTCCCACCTACTCCCAGAAGTGTAAGGCCCGACCCCCTCCTACCACTCCTGAACTCACCGTTCCTGTCCGCCGTCTGGACGCCCCCACCCCTCCCGGCAACTCCCTTCGCCCACCCCCTACCGCTGAGGACATCATCCGATTCCTCACCATTGTCCTGCAGAATGTACATCCTTTTCAGCACCCACACACCCTCCAACAGATCTCCCTCGACGCCCGATCCGTTTTCCACCTCAAAATGTACGCCACCTACTCTAACAACCAGGCCCATTTCACCTTCTCCCGTCTTGACACCCTCGTTTAAATCCCTGTCATGGCGCGACAGCAACGTATCCTTTTCAACAACATCCGCTCTCTTCCTGCCAACAAGAACCTCTTTCTCCAAACCCTTGCCACCCACCGCATGGACGCCTTCCTCCTTAATGAAACCTTCCTCCAACCCCATCACACCATCCACACTTCGCCCTACCTCCTCCACCGCTTCGATAATCCCCTCCCAATTGCGCGTGGCGGAGTTGCCATTGGGCACCATCGCCAGATCCCCGTTCGGCTCCAACCTCTCCTTCCCGACCCCACCGAACACCTGATCCTTAATCTCTTCTTCCCTGGCCTTACCGTTACCTGCTCCACCATCTATGTCCGCCCTAATGCCCTTATTCTCTTCGACTTCCTCTCCCACATTGACCGTACCTTCTCCTCCTACGTGATTGCCGCCGACCTCAACATTCATAGTCGTTCCGCCGCCCAGTTACGGCGGTGGCATCGGTTCCTCTCCTCCCTTCAAGGCGACCTCATTCCCATCCCCCAGCACACCCGTCCCGAATCCAACTCCACTCCTGATGTTATCCTCTCCTCCCCCAACCTCCTTGGCCACATAACAGTGGATGTCCTGGAGCCTATTGGTAGCGACCATCTCCCTGTCCTCCTCACCGTTTCAGACGGTCGTCGCCCTCGTCCCAACCCTCGTACTGACCCTCCCCCTAAGTATGTCCACGACTATTCCCAAGCCGACTGGAATGCCTACTGGGATACCCTTTCCACCCAGGTCGATAGCCACCCTCTCGCCTACCACCACCCTGACGATGTCACCCATGCTGCCTCCTTTCTCCAGCAGACCTTGTCTGAGGCCGTGGAGGCCCACGTCCCTACTGTCGCCATCCACCCCCACCATCCTACCTTACCCCCACAGGCCGTTCTCCTCCTCCATGAATCCCGTCGTCTCTACCGTGCCTTCCTCCGCACGCGTTGTAACCTCCCCCCTCACTTACCGACCTTAATGACAGTGAAAAATGAAACCGCGTGTACCTAATGGGAGTTTTGGAAAAGCAATCGTCACCGAAGTTAACCTGTCGGTAAAGAGGGAGGAAAGGGTTACATCTTAATGAAAGGAAAAATGCAAATGAAACTGGTGGAAATTAATTTTGAAAAGGGGTAAAGTTAATAAAGAAAGTAAATGTGCAGCCGTTACGTTAACAATTAACTAGCGGTAATTAGATATTTGAGATTTGGGGAAATCACGGTCGCCAGTCCTAAGGACAATTACTATAGTAACTGAAAAAGAAAGGTTATTACACATATAATTAGCACTAGAAGCGTGGCAACTGAAGGTTGACACGTGTAGTGTGAAAACTGAAAGTTTGTCAGAAGTAATAAATTTCGCTACACTCTGACTTAATTTAGCAAAAGAATTAATAAAACCGGAAAATCGAAAGTTAATTTAGTGACTGAAGTTAATAGTGAGCTTTCTTTCTGAAGCACATCGAAATCCAGTAAAATACGGTTAGTCTTGGACTACCTCAACAATCATTTCAAAAGCAACTTGACTCTACGCAATTTAGAAACAAGAGATTTAACTTTGAACTTGAATTAAATGATTCTGAACTATTAACAATAGTAAAATTTAGTACGTACCAAGCTGAGCTGCAGTCACAGGTAAGCTAAAATATGCTAACAAAACTCGCACTCTAAATTTGTGCTCGTGTAACCTAAATATTGTAGCCAGCTACTGAACTTTGAAATTAAAGCAGTGAAATCTAATCATATTATTTTAATGCTGGCGTTTGAATTTCAACGACACTCGGGTTCATTTCGGAAAAGGAAGGGACCCTGCTTGGCAATGCAATTGGGACAATGAGCAACAAAGGTTCATGCTAAGTTGCTGTAATTTTGCGAGGCAAATGGAACAATTTGAAAAGCTGAGGTCTGCCATACAGTTCTGAAACTTTACGTGCTTTTAGTCTTCCTTGTTGGTTGATTGAAGGTTTGAAGCCGTCGATCGAGGAGGTGGCGACAGTCACTCATTGTCGGCCGTCGCTGTTGCAGAAGCTGGATGTTGGCGCGCCTTCTTCTCGACACGGTCACCAGGCGAAATGGGCTCTTGATGTGCGCCAGCTAATGCTTCCCGTCCGCGACACCATGTCAGAAACTATCATCGCGAGTCGAGCGCAATTACATGCTGCCAAACCCCGAAAGCGCGGCAACTCGCGGGAGCGTCACACGACACCTGCTCCACTCGCTACTCCAGCCAGACTCTAACCCCGTTCTGCCCGCGCTCCACGCGGCAGAGTTAACACTACCAAAGATCCTACACACTTTGATTCGTCACACGACCTATCGACGTAATCGTTCGATAGCAGTTTTCCCTAGGCAAGACCCAGCGTAAAAATACAAATAATATTTACCAAACAAACCAATTATACATCGACATGAGTGCATAAATATATATACAACCAGTAAAACAATTACAATATATAAAGAGACAGAAATGTCATATCTTGAGGTAACAAAACAAGGAAAAAAAAATAGTACAATAGATGGAAATAGGAGTATATGCATTTCCGGCGTTACAGCGTGACCCGGACACACTACGACGCCACCGGCCACTCCAGCGACACATTCGTAATTTGCTCGCGGCTAAGAAACGCCGGGACTGGCGACAGACATGCACCCGTTTAAATGCTACCCTACCAATCAACTCGTCCAAGTTCTGGTCAGCCTTCCGTCGCCTTACTGGAACTCAACCCTCCCCCTATTATCCTCTTCTCCATGATGATCACCCTTTCCCTGACTCCCTTAGAAAGGCCAATCACTTTGCCTCCTACCTCTCTGATGTATTTTCCATCCCCGATGATCCCCAGTTCGATTACTCCCTCTTCCCGGATATCCGCGATCGAACTGACACCTCTTCCCCTCCCCTCGCTCCTGGTTTCCAGTACTTGGACAGCATTGCACACACGGAACTCAATGCCCCTATCACTACACAGGATCTCATTGCTACACTCTGCTCCTGGTCACGATCGTGTCACCTACCGTCACCCTCGTGAAGCTCCTGTCTCTTTCCTCTCCACCCTGGCCAGGCTCTACAATGTAGTCCTGTCCACCGGTTACTACCCCGACCTGTGGAAAACCTCCCGTATCCTCATGTTCCTTAAACCCGGCAAACCACCGTCCGCCGTCTCGTCCTACCGCCCCATCAGCCTTACCTCGGTCTTCAGCAAGGTCCTGGAATCTATCCTCACCCGCCGCATCCACCAGCATCTCCGCCAGCACCGCCTCCTTCCCATCACCCAGTGTGGCTTTCGGCCGTCCCTCTCTTCCGACGACCTTCTCCTTCACCTCACTCATCTCCTTTCCGAACAGCTTAATTCCCGTCGCTCCACAATCTTCCTCTCCCTGGACCTCGAACGTGCCTATGACCGCGTATGGCATTCCGGTCTCCTCTTCAAGCTCCAAACCTTCGCCCTTCCCATTAACTACGTCCGTCTGATCGGCTCCTTTCTCTCCCGCCGTCCTTCCTATGTCACCGTCCATAACTCAGATTCCTATACCTTTCTCCCCTCTGCCGGTGTGCCCCAAGGCTCCGTCCTCTCCCCCCTTCTGTACCTTTTGTACACGGCGGACATGCCGCTGCCGTCAGCCCCCGTCCACCTTCTCCAGTTTGCCGATGACACCGCCTTCCTTGCCCTTGCCCCCACCCTACAGCGCTCCCAACACCTTCTCCAATCCCATCTTGACCGGTTCACTGCTTGGTGCAACCAGTGGTTGCTCAAGGTCAATCCCTCCAAAACCCAGGCGATCATTGTAGGCAAAACCACCCCTTCCTTCCACCTCCTTGATTTCTACATCACCATCTATGGCCGTCCTATCGCCCTCACTCCCACCCTTAAGTACCTTGGCGTCACCCTCGACCGTCACCTCTCCTGGACTCCCCACCTCCGGACAATCCAAGCCAAGGCACGCTCCCGACTCAGTCTCCTCAAGCTCCTCTCCGGCCGTACGTGGGGTCTGGACCCCTCCACCATCCTCCACACCTATAAATCCCTCGTCCGCCCTATCCTTTGTTATGCCCATCCGGCTTGGATCTCCGCCCCCCCCCTCCCTTTTGTAAATCCCTCCAAATCCTTGAACGCCATGCTCTCCGCCTCGCCTATCGCATCCGTCTCCCCTCCCCCACGCGGATCCTGTATGATCTCATCCCCTTCCCCCACCTCCTCCGTTTCCTTGAAAGGATACGGATCCTGTACACCTCCCGCAAACTCGATCCTCCTCACCTGCTCGTCTCTCCGATCCTCACCCACCCCCGCCCGCTGCCGCGCCTGTATTCCCATGTCCCACCCGATCTCCATCTCTCAACCCTCCTTACCCTCTCCCAAGGTGGCTTCCGCCAGCTCCCCCTCCCTGATGATGTCCTCCTCCCCTGCATCTACCCCTCCTATCAACTTTGATCCTCCCCCCCACCTCCTGTGTCCTTTCCTTTAGGCACCCTCCCTCCCCCCTTTCCCTTCCCTTCTCTTTCCTTTCCCCCCTCCCTCCTACCCTCTCCCCCGGGCTTCCCCTTCCCCTTCCTTCCTCCCCCTCTCTCCTTTGCCCATGGTATCTCTGCTCTCCCCTCTCCCATTTCCCCTTCCTCCTCCTCCACCTCCTCTCTTGGCAGGTCCCCGGACTCGTACACGCTCAGTGAACATTCGCGCGCCAGAGATCATCGCCATCAGTGTTTAGTGTGTGTGCATCGTTTTGTGTTTCGTGCCGTTACAACTCAACTGTTCACATGTGCCGTCGCCGTTCTCCGTGTTTTGTGCGCCGTGTCTCCAAGTGTTAGTGTTTTTTTTCATCCACCGTGAACGGCTTCTTGTTTATTGTTTTTTTGTATCTCCATTTTTTGCCCGCCATTTTTTGTATTGTATATATCACCTGTCTGTCCTGTTTATTGTTCCACTTAAGGCTGAAGAGCAGCGTACTATGCTGCTGACAGCCCGCCTGTATAGGTGTTTAAAATCACAATAAAGGAAAAAAAAAAAATTAGCGACTTCCAACGAACCTTATTCATGATTTCAAATAACATTATTGCTCAAGGTCAATCCCTCCAAACCCCAGGCGATCATTGTAGGTAAAACCACCCCTTCCTTCCGCCTCCTTGATTTCTATCTCACCATCTATGGCCGTCCTATCACCCTCCCTCCCACCCTTAAGTACCTTGGCGTCACCCTCGACCGTCACCTCTCCTGAACTCCCCACCTCCGGACAATCCAAGCCAAGGCACGCTCCCGACTCAGTCTCCTCAAGCTCCTCTCCGGCCGTACGTGGGGTCTGGACCCCTCCACCATCCTCCACACCTATAAGTCCCTCATCTGCCCTATCCTTTGTTATGCCCATCCGGCTTGGATCTCCGCCCCCCCTACCTTTTATAAATCCCTCCAAATCCTTGAACGTCATGCTCTCCGCCTCGCCTATCGCATCCGTCTCCCCTCCCCCACACGGATCCTGTACGATCTCATCCCCTTCCCCCACCTCCTCCTTTTCCTTGAAAGGATACGGATCCTGTACACCTCCCGCAAACTCGATCCTCCTCACCCGCTCGTCTCCCCGATCCTCTCCCACCCCCGCCCGCTGCCGCGCCTGTATTCCCACGTCCCACCCGGTCTCCATCTCTCCACCCTCCTTACCCTCTCCCAAGGTGGCTTCCGCCAGCTCCCCCTCCCTGATGATGTCCTCCTCCCCTCCATCTACCCCTCCTACCAACTTTGATCCTCCCTCCCTCTTCCTGTATCTGTTCCTTTGGGCACCCTCCATCCCTCCCCCCCTTCTCCCCACTTCTCCCCCGGGCCTCCCCTCCCCTGTCTTCTACTCCTCCTCCCCTCTCCTCAGCCACTGGCATCTCTGTTCTCCCCTCTCCACCCTCTCCAACTGCCCTCACCCTTCTTCCCCTCTTGGCAGGTCCCCGGACTCGCACACGCTACGTGGACTTTCGCGCGCTGGAGATCATCGCCATCTGTGTCTCGTGTGTGTGACGTCGTTTAGTGTTTTTAGTGTCCGCCGTCACGCTTCTCTGTTCACTTGTGCCATCGGATTCATCAGTGGTATGTGCGCCGTGTCAACGTGTTTTCAGTGTTTTTCTCGTCGAGTGTGAACGGCTCCGTGTTTTTTGTGTGACTGTGACCACTATTTTTTGCCCGTTACTATGTTCATTTTCATTCTCCGTTCTTGTACTGTGATTGTCAACTCTATGGCTGAAGAGCGGCGTAGCATGCCGCTGCCAGCCTACCTGATTGTTCAGGTGTTAAAATAACAATAAAGTAAAAAAAAAAAAAATTAAACGAATGCAAGGTTTCCTATAACTAATTCTCGGTGCCCTCACCCACATAATTTCTGTCTCACTGACCTCTGAACAGAATGATTACCGCAGACCTCTCGATGATCACCTGTTATTTCAATACAATTATTGCTATATCTTTCATCAGTTCCGCCTGAAATCTGCATAATAACCGACAGTTGATGAATGTAATGTTTTATCGACATCAGCCGAGCATAGCCCTTCACACATTTAAAAAAAAACCTAAATGTAAGTATACATTGAAACAATCAGTTTAATGACCAGTTTTCCTCTTGCTTGTACCACATAAACAGGGAAGTGGAGCCGCCGCCGTTCATTTAGGACACATGTATAATAACAGATGTCGCTGTCGCACCCTGTCGCACACGTGCGAACATGTGCAGCACTTCCGCACGTCTGCACACTGTGCAGCGTTTGGCCGGCTCTGGTGTAAACAGACAGCATTATGAATAGTGGTTGGCTGCTTTTTTTCTTCTTCTTAAGAATCAGCCTGTACATTAGATTGTAACGAATTCCTCTTTTTCAGAAAATAATTTTATAGTCTGCATTTTATATCCTCTGCTTCGTCAGTCATTAGTTTTTTGGCGCCGCTTTAGCAACGCTCATCTCTACTTTTAGTGTCTTATTTCTTAATCTAATTTCTATTGTATTACCCGATTTACTTTTGTTGTTCACTTATAACCTCTTTTCAGGACACTATCCATTCCATTCAACTGCATTTCCAAATTCTTTACTGTCTCTGTCGGTATTACAATGTCATCGGCAAACAGAGTTTACATTTCTTCTCCCTGAACTTCAATTCCCTCTCTACATTTCTCCTTCATCTCTTTCACTACTTGCTCAATGTACAGACTAAATAACGTCTGTGATAGCCTACAACACTATGCTCCTCCCTTCTCAGTTACTGCTTCCCTTTCTGTCTGTCGACACTTACAACTGCAGCCTGGTTGCTGTAGAAGTTGTGAACTGTTTTCCGCTTGCCATATTTTATCCCTGCTCCCTTCATAATTTTTGAGTATAGTCTAGCTGACATTCGAAAATCTTTCTCCAAATCTGCAAATGTTGTAAGCGTGAGTCTGCTGAGGTTAATAAATACTTGGGCGCTGCATCGCATGGGATATACAAAACAGTGTATCCCATTCAAATGTTTTTTATTCCAGTCTTTGACCACAATATGAATTCTTTAGACAACAACCGGTTTCAGTCCGTAATGACCATCCTCAGACCTATAATATACACAGGGCAGACAAGAGTCGCGCTTTTGACTTGTTGGAGCAGTCGCAGATTTACAAAGCGAAAAAGCATGAACCCACTAAGGTACCCAACGCCTAGTTTGCTTTGTTTGATACGATTACAAATAATGCCTCGCGTATTTATACCTAGCCTTACTTCATGATTTATGTCGAGAACACTAGGCATTTGCCTTACTTCCATACATTAATCGGACTAATCCTGTAACTGATTATGTCCTACCTATTCATGGAATGTACAACCAGACTATGTAATTTTATTTGTTGACTGTTAATACGCTGTTTAAAAGTTTCCTTTGGGAGATATATCACGTTGTATGTAAAGCCCCCTACTGGTTAAGTTCTTAAGATCGGTGCACGCCTAAATAACATCCTGGCGGCCGACCCAACAGAGGGCGCTGATAATTGATCTGTCCTTTTTCAGCTGTCATAGAGACATTTTATCTTTCATAGGCAATTTATAGGTTGCTACAGGCAATGTAATACGTATATTAATTGTTGACCGTAAACTCACCATAAAAAGGATCGGTCCTATTCTATTCATATATTTCCTTTTAATAATTTTACATGGTAAGTGTATTCGTCTTCTAATGCATCACAATTTAGTTTCTATGATAGTTATCAATTTTAAAAGTTTGTTACATGTATTTTATATAATGTGTTTTTATCAGATTATGTTTTTGCGTAAATGATGATTACATCTACGCCGATAGTAGCGACATCTAGGGATGATGTAGGCAAACAGATTTCTGGTAGCTACTGTACTTCAGTAGCCAGTTGCAATAATGACTGTATGGGCGATGCGGCCTATTCTACACCTTGTTTTAGATCTATATGACGATGCTATGCTGATTATATTGATATGTTTTGACGATGCCATTATGGCCTTATCACTTTAGGACATGGTGTAAAAAAGGTACGTTTTATCGTATTTTCTGTACATCTCCCTGGTTGCGTGGTAGTATATTGTGATACGTATGATGTTGAAAGACACACTGCTCACTAAGTGTATCTACATCTACATCTACATTTATACTCCGCAAGCAACCCAACGGTGTGTGGCGGAGGGCACTTTACGTGCCACTGTCATTACTTCCCTTTTCTGTTCCAGTCGCGTATGGTTCGCGGGAAGAACGACTGTCTGAAAGCCTCCGTGCGCGCTCGAATCTCTCTAATTTTACATTCGTGATCTCCTCGGGAGGTAGAAGTAGGGGGAAGTAATATATTCGATACCTCATCCAGAAACGCACCCTCTCGAAACCTGGCAGCAAGCTACACCGCGATGCAGAGCGCCTCTCTTGCGGAGTCTGCCACTTGAGTTTGCTAAACATCTCCGTAACGCAATCACGCTTACCAAATAACCCTGTGACGAAACGCGCCGCTTTTCTTTGGATCTTCTCTATCTCCTCCGTCAACTCGATCTGGTACGGATCCCACACTGATGAGCAATACTAAAGTATAGGTCGAACGAGTGTTTTGTAAGCCACCTCCTTTGTTGATGGACTACATTTTCTAAGGACTCTCCCAATGAATCTCAACCTGGTACCCGCCTTACCAACAATTAATTTTATTTGATCATTCCACTTCAAATCGTTCCGCACGCATACTCCCAGATATTTTACAGAAGTAACTGCGACCAGTGTTTGTTCCGCTATCATATAATCATACAATAAAGGATCCTTCTTTCTATGTATTCGCAATACATTACATTTGTCTATGTTAAGGGTCAGTTGCCACTCCCTGCACCAAGTGCCTATCCGCTGCAGATCTTCCTGCATTTCGCTACAATTTTCTAATGCTGCAACTTCTCTGTATACTACAGCATCATCCGCGAAAAGCCGCATGGAACTTCCGACACTATCTACTAGGTCATTTATATATATTGTGAAAAGCGATGGTCCTATAACACTCCCCTGTGGCACGTCAGAGGTTACTTTAACGTCTGTAGACGTCTCTCCATTGATAACAATATGCTGTGTTCTGTTTGCTAAAAACTCTTCAATCCAGCCACACAGCTGGTCTGATATTCCGTAGGCTCTTACTTTGTTTATCAGGCGACAGTGGGAACTGTATCGAACGCCTTCCGGAAGTCAAGGAAAATAGCATCTGCCTGGGTGCCTGTATCTAATATTTTCTGTGTCTCATGAACAAATAAAGCGAGATGGGTCTCACACGATCGCTGTTTCCGGAATCCATGTTGATTCCTACAGAGTAGATTCTGGGTTTCCAAAAACGACATGATGCAACTGATTGACGTCAGAGATATAGGTCTATAGTTTTGCGCATCTGCTCGACGACCCTTCTTGAAGACTGGGACTACCTGTGCTCTTTTCCAATCATTTGGAACCTTCCGTTCCTCTAGAGACTTGCGGTACACAGCTGTTAGAAAGGGGGCAAGTTCTTTCGCGTACTCTGTGTAGAATCGAATTGGTATCCCGTCAGGTCCAATGGACTTTCTTCTGTTGAGTGATTCTAGTTGCTTTTCTATTCCTTGGACACTTATTTCGATGTCAGCCATTTTTTTAGTTCGTGCGAGGATTTAGAGAAGGAACTGCAGTGCGGTCTTCCTTTCTGAAACAGCTTTGAGATTTGAGGATGGTCATTACCGACTGAAACCGGTCATCGTCTAAAGAATTCATATTGTTGTCAAAGACTGGAATAAAAAACATTTGACAGTATTGGATGACTGTTTGTATACACGACCATGTCGCAGTTGGTGAGTGTATCCCATGTCTCTTCAGCGTGTTTCTCTCAGGCTGCGAACCAGAGCCTCCAGGCTACAAGTACCCGGCTAGGAAGTGGGTGTTACGGCCACTTACTGGCAACAGGTGCCTAGCGTGCACAGCTCAGCAGAACGGCTTCCTCTCTCCCTCAACCGCGGTAGGTAGAAAGCATCGCCTGACCAGTCGAGATGACAGAAATTACACAGTGGCTGTGCCACGCTGACGAAGCAGAAACTTACGTCTTGAAGCATCCTGAATTACGTCTGCGTTCCACGCACGTTTTTATGTGCCGAGTGGGCTTTGTGGCAGGTTTCGGCAACGGATTCAAGTAGCCTTGACCTTTTCTTATAAGACATCAGTCTTTCCAGCAGACTTCAAAGCAAATAAATAATTCAAGGCAACACTCCTCGTGTTAGTTTTGTGCTTCATTAAAAATAAAAACTAAAAATAAGCTGCCATTGGTGAAAGTTACACCGTCGCGAATGAAGCATGCGACCGACATGATGCGTACAGAACACTGAGACGAGGATACGGTATGTGAATCTTTATGATTAGAAGACTGTATTAGGCTGAAAAGTACTTTCCCCATTTGAATAAATTGTATTTATAATATCATTTCGGACCAACACAATTCTCATATTGTTTACATAGTACCTACACCACTGGCCATTAAAATTTCTACACCACGAAGATGTCGTGCTACAGACGCGAAATTTAACCGACAGGAAGAAGATGATGTGATATGCAAATGATCAGCTTCTCAGAGCATTACACAAGGTTGGCACCGGTGGGGACACCTACAACGTGCTGACATGAGGAAAGTTTCCAACAGATTTCTCATACACGAACAGTAGTTGACCGGCGTTGCCTGGTGAAACGTTGTTGTGTGCCTCGTGTTATGAGGAGAAATGCGTACCATCCCGTTTTCGACTTTGATAAGGGTCGGATTGTAGCCCATCGTGATTGCGGTTTATCGTATCGCGACATTGCTGCTCGTGTTGGTCGAGATCCAATGACTGTTAGCAGAATATGGAATCAGTGGGTTCAGGTGGGTATTACGGAACGCCGTGCTGGTTCCCAATGGCCTCGTATCATTAGCAGTCGAGATGACAGGCATCTTATCCACATGGCTGTAACGGACCGTGCAGCCACGTCTCGATCCCTGAGTCAACAGATGGGGACGTTTGCAAGACAACAATCACCTGCACGAACAGTTCGACGACGTTTGCAGCAGCATTGACTATCAGCTCGGACACCGTGGCTGCGGTTACCTTTGACGCTGCATCACAGACAGGAGCGACTGCGATGGTGTACTCAACAACGAACCTGGGCGCACGAATGACAAAACGTCATTTTTTCGGATGAATCCAGTTTCTGTTTACAGCATCATGATGGTCGCATCCGTGTTGGTGACATCGCGGTGAACGCACATTGGAAGCGTGTATTCGTCATCGCCATACTGGCGTATCACCCGGCGTCATGGTATGGGGTGCCATTGGTTACACGTCTCGGTCACCTCTTGTTCGCATTGACGGCACTTTGAACAGTGGACGTTACATTTCAGATGTGTTACGACCCGTGGCTCTACCCTTCATTCCATCCCTGCGAAACCCTACTTTTCAGCACGATAATGCACGACCGCATGTTGCAGGTCCTGTACGGGCCTTTCTGGATACAGAAAATGTTCGACTGCTGCCCTGGCCAGCACATTCTCTAGATCTCTCACCAATTGTAAACGTCTGGTCAATGGTGGCCGAGCAACTGGGTGGTCACAATACGCCTGTCACTACTCTTGATGAACTTGGTATCGTGTCGAAGCTGCATGGGCAGCTGTACCTGTACACGCCATCCAAGCTCTGTTTCACTCAATGCCCAGCCGGCCGCGGTGGTCTCGCGGTTCCAGGCGCGCAGTCCGGAACCGCGGGACTGCTATTGTCGCAGGTTCGAATCCTGCCTCGGGCATGGATGTGTGTGATGTCCTTAGGTTAGTTAGGTTTAAGTAGTTCTAGGTTCTAGGCGACTGATGACCTCAGAAGTTAAGTCGCATAGTGCTCAGAGCCATTTGAACCATTTGAACCAATTTTAATGGCCAGTAGTGTATTATATGCTAACTAACATAGTTCTTCTCTTGGAATTGTATACGAGTACATTGTTGTAATTCACTATTAGGTCCAATTACAATAAATCAGTCCTTTTCCTTACTCTCTTTTTCTCTCTATAGGGCGCCACCACCCCATGGAACTTGGGGCACAACGTAATTCAGCAGTCACATGTACAGCGTAAGCTATATATAATTTTGAACGTGGACAGAGGTTTAAGGGGAACCTGTTGGTTCAAAACTAGTAACGGTACTATTTGTTCTTAATAAATTTCGTCATTAACAGTAGATGGTTGCTATTTGTAGTTTATTGCAAGAATTAACCTGAATTTTTACACAGCCACAGTCCTGCAATGTCAGATTCCGACAAAATAGTATCCAGTTAGATATTGATAAGATTTGAAATTTTCGCAAAGATTTAGATGTTCAGAAATGTAAAACTGTGCACTTTCCAAACGTAGAAGCCAATGATTATCATACAATGAATCACAGCTGGCACCAGTCAGCTGATACAAAAACATGTGTCTAACAATTTGTTGGTTCAGTCCTTTACCTACGATTGAACCTACAAATTGTTAGACCCGGGTAAAGATGCGGTAGACTTCGGTTCATTGATAAGATTCTGAGAAAATAACATCTTTGGGCTACTCAGTGCAATTCTCTCGGGTTGTTCACACAATTAACATATACAGGACCAAAAACAGTCCGGAAAGCTGTCAGTTTGTTATAGGGTAGGATGTGTTAAGAAATAATTGTTAAGAGAAACATTCGATACGTTGTGCCGTTTCCGAGTTAATCATCATTGAAGTTAGCCAATCAGGTCCTTGCGCGCGCAAATTGAAGCGGCTCGCCAGACGCATTTAGTTATCAGTTGTTGTCATAGTGAAAATAATAGCGCACGAAAGTGCTCAGCCTTTGGCCTGGATTCGATCCTTACTACCGCCCAACGTCCAATTTTTGTATCTCTCTGTTGTTCGGTTTTAGGAAACCAAACGAAGAGCACACTTGCCGACACCATCTCTGGTAGGCCGCTTGAACTAGCGCGTGCAAGGGCCTGATCGTCTAACTTCAGTGCTAACTAACTCGGAAACGGTACCACGTAACAAATTTTTTTTCTTAATAGTTATTTCTCAGCACAACGTACCCCTCAGCACCGTTAAAAGCTTTTCAGACTGTTTCTGACCACCCTCTATATTTTATTTTAGACTACACACTAGACTTATTGCAAATTATTTAAGATTTTAAGAAAGCGTGTCTTGAAAAAAATAATAAATAAAATTACAACTTTGCAGAGACAAAATGTAAAAACATTTACACAACTAGCTCCACACGGTACTGGTCGTTGCGTTTATGGAACATTTGCCTGTATATCGAAATACTTCAAACTGATTTATTAAACCAAATTGACAAATGACAGAAAGAAAATTATGTTGTGTATTAATGTCTTGAATGTGTGTTGTATGTGCCCTGAATACATGTTATTGTCTTGAATTTACTTTGTCATTACAGGAGGGACAACTACGTGTATTCCTAAGACATCTGTAGTCTCCATGCCAACATTAAATTTACTAATGCGCTAGAAATGGATCAACAGCTACCGTTTTTATATGTGCTAATTACGAGAAACTATGAGAAATTGGGTCACAGCTTGTATCGACCCCTTCTTACATCTCTATTTCCGCCAATTGCTCATCTCCTACCTTCCAAACTTCACAGAAGCTCTCCTTCGAACCATGCAAGACTAGCACTCTTGGAAGAAAGCCTGTTAGAGGGGTATGGCTTAGCCACAGTTTGGGGGATCTTTCCAGAATAAATTTTTCGCTGTGCAGCGGTGTGTGCGCTGATATGAAAGTTCATGGCAGATTAAAACTATATGCGGGACCTATACTCGAATTCTAGGCATGGTTCTCGGCGGAGAATACTTCTGGCACTACTAACTGATCCCGAGTTCAAGTCTCCAGCACATGCCAGGAAGTTTCAAATCAGCGCACACACCGCTGCAGAGTGAAAAGTTCATCCTGGAAGTCTAAGAGTGACTGGATGATCCATCAGTACCACGTTCATTAAACACAAACGGTATTGCAGGTTGGGACAAGTGGAGAAATCGGCTTTGGAGGAGTACGCACTGTGTGAGGACGACTATATTCGCCGCCATCTGGGTTCTCGGTGTGGAGAACAGGTACCTCTCCCATTAGTTCAGGGAAAACAATTAAATTCATAAATGTGAGAACAGTTTTAACAAGAAACAAGAAAGCTAAAGGTCAGCAGGTCCTGGATTCCCGTGCCGCATTGAAGGACCTTGCAGATAACAGGGAGAGGCCTACTGCAGTAATGACCGAGAAAAGATCATCAGATGTCGGCGAGATGGGTATATAATGTACAATCTCCGGCCGCAAGGACGACTGAAGCCCGTCACCAGCTGTGAAGAGTTAATCTTCGGCATTTCCAGCCATTTGCACGGTAAAACGTTTCAAAAATCATTAAACAAATGTTGACCGAAGAACCCGACGAGAAAGTTACCAAGAAAAACGTCATAAGTTTACGTGCCAGGTACTCTTCTATGAAGATATTGTATGGAGTGTAGCCGTGTGTGAACGTAAAGTGTGGACTATAAACATTTGGTACAAGAAGAGAATATAAGCTTTTTAAATGTGGTGTTGCAGCAGAATGCTGAGGATTACATGAGTGGAGCGAATAAATAACGGAGGTGTACTGCATCGAATTCATAAAAAAGAAATTTATATCACAACAGATAAAAGAAGGGATCATTTGAGAAGAGACATCCTGAGGCATCATGCACCGTTGAAACTGGCAGTGAAGGGAATTATTGGAGGAGGGTAAAAATTGTGGAAGGTTACGTAGGAGTGAAAACAAAAACAAGTTGAACTGGATGTGGGTTGCAGTAATTACACAAAGATGAAGAGGCATGGCACACGATGGACTGTCCGAAAAAGGTAAACGAAAGAGCTCAAGTTGACAGAGGACTGATGGCCGACTAAAGGGGTCTCCACAAGTTCAGTGTTCATTGCAATACTAGTTTGCGAAACTTTCAATACAGTGAAAGAAAGACCTGAGTCGAAACAAGGCGCCGAGAGTAGACAACATTCCATTGGAACTACTGACGGCCTTGGGAGAGCCAGTCCTGACAAAACTCTACCATCTGGTGAGCAAGATGTATGAGACAGGCGAAATACCCTCAGACTTCAAGAAGAACATAATAATTCCAATCTCAAAGAAAGCAGGTGTTGACAGATGTGAAAATTACCGAACTATCAGTTTAATAAGTCACAGCTGCAAAATACTAACGCGAATTCTTTACAGACGAATGGAAAAACTGGTAGAAGCCGACCTCGGCTAAGATCAATTTGGATTCCGCAGAAATGTTGAAACACGTGAGGCAATACTGAACCTACGACTTATCTTAGAAGCTAGATTAAGGAAAGGCAAACCTACATTTCTAGCATTTGTAGACTTAGAGAAAGCTTTTGACAATGTTGACTGGAATTCTCTCTTTCAAATTCTAAAGGTGGCAGGGGTAAAATACAGGGAGCTAAAGGCTATTTGCAATTTGTACAGAAACCAGATGGCAGTTATAAGAGTCGAGGGGCATGAAAGGCAAGCAGTGGTTGGGAAGGGAGTGAGACAGGGTTGTAGCCTGTCCCCGATGTTATTCAATCTGTATATAGAGCAAGCAGTAAAGGAAACAAAAGAAAAATTCGGAGTAGGTATTGAAGTCCATGGAGAAGAAATAAAAACGTTGAGGTTCGCCGATGACATTGTAATTCTGTCAGAGACTGCAAAGGACTTGGAAGAGCAGTTGAACGGAATGGACAGTGTCTTGAAAGGAGGATATAAGATGTACATCAACAAAAGCAAAACGAGGATAATGGAATGTAGTCGAATTAAGTCAGGTGATGCTGAGGGAATTAAATTAGGAAATGAGACACTTAAAGTAGTAAAGGAGTTTTGCTATTTGGGGAACAAAATAACTGATGATGGTCGAAGTAGAGAGGATATAAAATGTAGGCTGGCAATGGCAAGGAAAGCGTTTCTGAAGAAGAGAAATTTGTTAACATCGAGTATAGATTTAAGTGTCAGGAAGTCATTTCTGAAAGTATTCGTATGGAGCGTAGCCATGTATGGAAGTGAAACATGGACGATAAATAGTTTGGACAAGAAGAGAATAGAAGCTTTCGAAATGTGGTGCTACAGAAGAATGCTGAAGATTAGATGGGTAGATCACATAACTAATGAGGAGGTATTGAATAGGATTGGGGAGAAGAGAAGTTTGTGGCACAACTTGACCAGAAGAAGGGATCGATTGGTAGGACATGTTCTGAGGCATCAAGGGATCACCAATTTAGTATTGGAGGGCAGCGTGGAGGGTAAAAATCGTAGAGGGAGACCAAGAGATGAATACACTAAGCAGATTCAGAAGGATGTAGGTTGCAGTAAGTACTGGGAGATGAAGAAGCTTGCACAGGATAGAGTAGCATGGAGAGTAGCATCAAACCAGCCTCAGGACTGAAGACAACAACAACAACGAAACGCCCTCTGCTTGCCAATAACAATGACAAAAATTGTCACTTTACAACAAGATTTTAAAAGGTTAGGATGTCGAACATCCAAAATAAACCATGCGCTGTAATTACATTAGCTACAGATTGCAAGCAGCAAAAAACAAAAACTGGAAATGGGCCGGAGAGTGACTGAAAAAAAGGAGCGACTGGTCAGATGTTGATTTACTGTCTGGAATCAGACCAGTGGACCCGAAAGATTTCATAAATTATTTTCCGATGAATCCTATAGCGTGATGACAAGTTATTAGTGTTGATACGGCATAAAATAGAAGTGCAAAATTCTTTAATGAGAGGCAGTAGTAGTCGACAAGAGATTAGGAGTAACTTAGTGATTTATGGCAACAAAAGGTCATTCTAATGCTCGAAATTTATTTCTGTAGTATCAGCGAGCACATTTAGTAAAATTCTATGGAAACCTGTGAAGCAATTAAGATGCCTAGCAAGGACCTGTTGAGGCAGTTAACTTACTTACATTTTTTTTTTTTTTTTTTACACTTGGTGATAATTTGGTGAAACTAACATGCATCTCTCTTACTAGTCATTGCAGATACATGACATATTTTTTGAAATGGGATCGTTTTCCCGAACTGCTATGTAATACACCAATCTATAGTACCTGTATATTTTCAAATCAATGAAGTAATCAGAGTCACAGGGAGTCCAGCTTTAACCATCCTACAGTGGTATATACACTACTGGCCATTAAAATTGCTACACCAAGAGGAAATGCAGATGATAAACGGGTATTCCTTGGACAAATATATTGTACTAGAACTAACATGTGATTTCATTTTCATGCAATTTGGGTGCATAGATCCTGAGAAATCAGTACCCAGAACAACCACCTCTGGCCGTAATAACGGCCTCGATACCCCTGGGCATCGAGTCGAACAGAGCATGGATGGCGTGTACAGGTACAGCTGCCCATGCAGCTTCAACACGATACCACAGTTCATCAAGAGTAGTGACAGGCGTATTGTGACGAGCCAGTTGCTCGGCCACCATTGACCAGACGTTTTCAATTGGTGAGAGATCTGGAGAATGTGCTGACCAGGGCAGCAGTCGAACATTTTCTGTATCCAGAAAGGCCCGCACAGGGCCTGCAACATGCGGTCGTGCATTATCCTGCTGAAATGTAGGGTTCCGCAGGGATCGAATGAGGGGTAGAGCCACGGGTCGTAACAAATCTGAAATGTAACGTCCACTGTTCAAAGTGCCGTCAATGCGAACAAGAGGTGACCGAGACGTGTAACCAATGGCACCCCATACCATCACGCCGGGTGATACGCCAGTACGGCGATGACGAATACATGATTCGAATGTGCGTTCACCGCGATGTCGCCAAACACGAATGCGACCATCATGATGCTGTAAATAGAAACTGGATTCATCCGAAAAAATGACGTTCTGCCATTCGTGCACCCAGGTTCGTCGTTGAGTGTACCATAGCAGGCGCTCCTGTCTGTGATGCAGCGTCAAGGGTAACCGCAGCCATGGTCTCCGAGCTGATAGTCCATGCTGCCGCAAACGCCGTCGAACTGTTCTTGCAGATGGTTGTTGTCTTGCAAACGACCCCATCTGTTGACTCAGGGATCGAGACGTGGCTGCACGATCCGTTACAGCCATGCGGATAAGATGCCAGTCATCTCGACTGCTTGTGATACGAGGCCGTTGGGATCGAGCACGGCGTTCCGTATTACCCTCCTGAACCCACCGATTCCATTTTCTGCTAACAGTCATTGGATCTCGACCAACGCGAGCAGCAATGTCGCGATACGATAAACAGCAATCGCGATGGGCTACAATCCGACCTTTATCAAAGTCGGAAACGTGATGGTACGCATTTCTCCTCCTTACACGAGGCATCACAACAACGTTTCACCAGGAAACCCCGGTCAACTGCTGTTTGTGTATGAGAAATCGGTTGGAAGCTTTCCTCATGTCAGCACGTTGTAGGTGTCGTCACCGGCGCCAACTTTTTGTGAATGCTCTGAAAAGCTAATCATTTTGCATATCACAGCATCTTCTTCCTGTCGGTTAAATTTCGCGTCTGTTGCACGTCATCCCACCAATATTTCTAGTATTGACAATACATCAGTACGCGCTGTGAGATAATCAATGTATTGACAGCTTGACAATATTATTGAATGGGTGAGGGCCTCTTAAGACTGCACTGCTTTGCTCGAGAAAAAAACGAGAGCAAATAATGAGAGCGTAAGCAGATTACGGCATTCTTCGTCGTAGGATTAGCTCACCGCGTCAATCGATTATGCAAGTAGCAAGGCCGGTGTACAGTCGACCTCGGACTGCAGCGCACGAGACATATGTGGAAAGTGGACGGGGACGCCCGAACTCGCTCTGGAGGATTCTTGCTTGAGCCGCGAAGGGAGCAGAACCGGTCGAATGGGACAACTGGTGATGGCTGGCGCCTACACGAACCTGAGTCGGTGCAAAGTGCTGAGTGATGACCCTGCTTTCATGCGCATTTCGTACAGAAGCGGCGAGGCATGGACGTAGCGCGGGTGTGCTACGAATGGATCAGAGTATGTCGTTTTAATCAAACGAAGACAGTGATGCAAAGGATCTTTTGCAATTTGTAAATGTTCAGCAGTGAGGAATATATTAGGTGCATGAACAATATTGAAGGAAGGCCATAAATATGGCAATTCGACGTATTGAAAGAAATGAATATGTATCCTGTCTCAAATGTACCCCACGGAAGTGTGATAGGACCTTTACTGTTTACAGTGTATGTAAATGATCTAGTAGAAATCATTAGGTGCTCTTTAAGACTATTCGCAGATGATGCGGTTGTCTATAACAAAGTAATCGATTGCAGAATGACCTGCAGAAGATTGATGAATGGCGCAGGCTCTGGCAGTTCACCTGAACATAAGTAAATGTAACATATTGCACATACACAGGAAAATAAAGCCAGTACGTGCAACTGCACCATTGATGACAAATTGCTAGGCGCTACAGCCTGGAACCGTGCGACCGCTACGGTCGCAGGTTCGAATCATGCTTCGGGCATGGATGTGTGTGATGTCCTTAGGTTAGTTAGGATTAAGTAGTTCTAAGTCTAGGGGACTGATGACCTCAGAAGTTAAGTTCCATAGTGCTCAGAGCCATTTGAACTGTTGTGGACTGACAAGACAGCCAGTCCACAGTGACGGGTAACCGAAAGGCACGCGCTTAAACTCACGCAGGCTGGCGTGAGGTCTGAAACAGGATACGTAATGAATGCTATAAAGAAAAGTACGTAGCTGCTGGAATACTTAACTTTAATCCATAATTGGTGAACATTGGTCTTGTTCCTGTACATGCTTCATTAGATACATAGCAAAGGATAAATGGCGCCTTGCTAGGTCGTAGCAATTGACTTAGCTGAAGGCTATGCTAACTATCGTCTCGGCAAATGAGAGCGTAATTCTCAGTGAACCAGGGCTAGCAACGTCGGCTGTACAACTGGGGCGAGTGCTAGTAAGTCTCTTAGACCTGCCGTGTGGCGGCGATCGGTCTGCAATCACTGATAGTGGCGACACGCGGGTCCAACGTATACTAAAGGACCGCGGCCGATTTAAAAGCTACCACCTAGCAAGTGTGGTGTCTGGCGGTGACACCACATGAACCACTTTGAACAAATTGCTAGAAACAGCATCTACCGTGAAATTTCAGTAGGAGTAACTATCCAGAAGACCATAAGTGGAACGACCACATAAAACAAATAGTAGGATAAGCAGATGCCAGACAGATTCAAGAAGTGATGGAAGATACAACGAAAACCGCCGCTTTTCGTCACGGGATTGTTACAAGAGAGGGGTTGTGCATCACGGAGAGGTTTACTATCGAAATGTCGAGTGAGAATTTTCCGAAAAAAGTTGGAGAACATATTACTTCTTCCCACATACATCTCGCTTAATGACCACGACGAGAAAATTCGAAAAATTACAGCCAATACAGAGGCTTACCGAAAATAACTCTTCCCAAGCCCCATTCGCGAGTGGAACAGGATAGGGGGGATCAGTTAGTGGTACCAGAAGTACCTTCGCCGCAAATCATTACGTGGCTTGCGTAGTATCATGTACATGTAGAAGTGTTTCTGCATTATGCTAGACAAAGTGAAGTACAGCATTCAGAAAAAAGCAACGAATTGGAGCCAGTCTCTTTTTCTGGAATAGAATTTACTAAGAGCATTCATGTAAGTTGACTAGAAAGCAGTCTACGTTTGTTAAGCAAGCATTTGTTTAAAACGTTTTCTAAAATCATGCACGAATAATTGTTATTCGTCGCTGTATATATGAAGTATAAAACAAAGGAACGCAATTTCGTTCTTTTGTAGGCGCTATGCTACTGAATGTTTGTTCAAAGCCCTTTCATTCTGCTTTCTGAAATTTCACTAAACAGTCAACAGAGAGGAAATAACTCACCGTTTCTACGCTCTATGGAACTTATTCTACTGTTCCAGTAGGCCTATTGACCCCTCTGTCACTACCAGGAACTCCGTTGGAAAGCTCTCAGGCGACATTTTCAAATTACACAGCGAACAGTCTGCTTTCTAGCGTCACAGTTACAACCTGGAGAAGTTATTTTCTTCCACTTATACACAGAGTTCATCCTCTAGTTCCAAAAGCACCTCCATCTATACTGTCCGATGCAGTAGCGCATTGTCACCAACGAAAAGGACGTCAGGGCCGAATGCAGCCCTGAAAAGACGACACGGGAAAGGAGTACTGTGTCACAATAACGCTGACTGGTGACTTTACCGTGTTCAAAGTTTTTGTGCTGTTGGCAGCACACCGGTCGCCAAAGATGAAGCGAAGATCGATTAGTAGGCGCTGGATCAATGCGTCTATCACGAGAGAGGCCATACACACACCGACAAGTAACACACCACCAACGCCCTCTCGACAGCATGTATTTAGGCCGCTGCCACTAACTGGAGGGACCCTTCCACCTACTATAAGTCCCTCCATATCCTCGGACGCCATGCGCTTCACCTCGCCTATTGCATCCGTCTCCCATCCCCCACACAGATCCTATACGACTTGATTCCCTTCCCTCACCTTCCCCTTTTCCTTAAACGGATACGGATCCTTTACACCTACCGCAAGCTCGATCCCCCACACCCACTTGTCTCTCCCATCCTCACCCATCCCAGCCCACTGCTGCGCCTGTATTCTTGCATTCCACCTGCTCTCCATCTTCACACCCTCCATACCCTTGCCCAAGGTGGCTTCCACCAACTACCCCTCCCTGATATTGTCCTTGTTCCCTCCATCTACCCCTCCTATCAGCTCTGACTCTGACCTCCCATTCCCCCCCTTTACTCCAGGGCTCCCTCTCTCCCTCCTCACCTTCCGTTTCCCCTCTCCTCTCTCCCACATTTCCCACTTCCACCCCCCTCCCTGGGCTTCCAACCCCTCCTCCTCTCCCCTCCCCCCACTCTTCCTTCTTTCTCCCACTGGCTCCACATCCCTCCTTCATGCCCTCCTACCTCTCCCTTCCACCTGGAGGCAGCCCCCCCCCCCTCATCAGTGTGTTTGTGAGTGCTTGCTGATGATCATCACCAGTGTTTCTATGTGTCAGTGTTTCTCCGTTATGTGCTTCAGTTTTTTCATCGATGTCCTCCTACGTTCGCATCTCCAACAGGATGTCTTCGTCTGTTCTACTGGTGACAACCTCTGTGTACTATGCCTTCTGTCGAACGGCTTCTAATATACCATGTAATGTTCATCATGTATTACCATGCTTTTTATGTTTTCTGTCTTCTATGTCTACCTGTTGTATCTATTGGCCAAAGAGCGGCGTCTGTACAATAAAGGAAAAAAAAACCAGAGGGCATCAGTGACTCACTCTTCCAGTTTGTGTCCGTCAGTACATTCGCAGAGCGGAGTTGCGTTCAGCACAGGCTACGACAGTTCATAGCGACCGGATTAGTGAGGACAGCGCGACTGTTACTGATGAGCTTGTAGCACAGAACACAGACTCTATACCAGTTAAGTAAATGTTCATGTAAATAAATAACCGTATTAATCTACATGTGCACTTGTGTTGTGGAAAGAGGATACCATCCACCCACAATTACATACTCTCCCTTCCTTCCTTGCAGTGCAAGACTCTACAGTGGCGACGAGGACTCTACAGTGGTGAACGAGGATAAGTCAGTGGCGATCGAAGCTAATCAACTTGGCCAAAGATTTTGCTTGCTTCTCTTGTGTTTTAGCTTCTAGGAGTGATCGTGTTCAATTGTTTCTATTGCTAATTTGTTGTTGTGTTCTTGCATGTGTTCCAGGAGGGAAGCCGCAAAACTAATCAAATTTCTTTTTTTCAGAGGCTATGCTTGCTTTTTGATGTAACGTATTTGTGTAAACCATGAATTCCCGCTCCATCCACCCCCTGCCCCCGCATTTCAACCGCAGACGGCCAATGCGATGGATCTAACGCAAGCTTTTCAGTTTCAGAACCAACGATCGCTACCTTACTGACGACGGTACAACAACTACTGGCTGCACAAGCTACTTCCGCCGCACAACCACAACCGACCAACCAACCAACAAGTGTCCCTGATCAGTGTACCACCTATTTGGCAGTTTAAGCAAACAGAAGAGGAAAGTACCGAATGCCTGACTCAGTTCCAAGCACACTGTGGAGTTCATCTTGTTCAAGTTATTGTATTGTATGTCAGCCGGGGGCCTAGAAACGACGGAGATGCTCTGTCCTCGCCGCAGCCGCAGTGGTCCACAACCCCACGACGACTGCCGCAGTCCACTTCACCCCTCCGCCGCCCCACACCGAACCCACGATTATTGTGCGGTTCGGCCCCGGCGGACACCCCCAGGGAAAGTCTCACACCAGACGAGTGTAACCCCAAATGTTTGCATGGTAGAGTAATTATGGTGTACTCGTACGTGGAGCCAGTGTTTGTGCAGCAATCACCGACATAGTGTAGCTGAGTCGGAATAAGGGGAACCAGCCTGCATTCGCCGTGGCAGATGGAAAACCGTCTAAAAACCATCCAAAGACTGGCCGGCTCACCGGACCCCGACACAAGTCCGCCGGGCGGATTTGTGCCGGGGACCAGGCGCTCCTTCCCACTCCGGAAAGCCGTGCGTTAGACCGCTCGGCTAACCGGGCGGGCCTTGTGCAAGGTACTGTAAAGTTACAATACTTCCTTTCTACTGCGAGGTCCCCACTGTTCAGGTTAATACAAAGTCTATTCCCAACCGCATCTCCAGACGCACTCAGCTACGATCAAGTAAGTGTTGCATTAATTCAATATTATCACCAGCAAGTCCAAGTAGCTGCAGCTAGACAACAGCTCCTTCGCTTGCAGAAAAAGCCGGAACAGACGGACCGTCAGTGGTACACAGAATTAATGGACATGACTAGGAAGTGTAAATTTAAGTGTAGTTGTTGCAACTTTTACAGTGATTTAAAGATACGGGATGCAATATCATTCAGTGTCTCAGATAGTAGAATACTGGAGCAGATCTTAAGGTAGTCTGATCTGTTGCTTCCCCAGTATTGCAAATCTTAGAGCAATATGATTCGGATGGCATAGCGGCCGATAAATTTGATCAGGCCCCGATTTGTCGGGTCATGTCGCTCCCTTGCTCGTCACCGACCCAAGCAGCCAACAACGAGCGCGTACAATGCCGCGCAGTCACGTAGACATGTAAACAGACCAGTGAATTTACTGAAGTCTTGCCCTAGCTGTTTTGCTCGCCATAATAGACAGGATTGCCCATCACGTGATGCAACGCGTTACACGTGTGGAAAAAAAGGCCATGTCCAAGTAGTTTGTTTGCAACGGCACAAAAACGCCGATTTTGCCCGCTCCAAGAAAAATCGGATTCATGCGCACGCAGTGGACGCTGTGTTTTCAAAACCTACGACAGGCTCTGACAAAAGCAAGGTTAAGGCTGTGCCTCCTTCTCGCTCTAATGCCATGCAACGAGTTCAAACAAACTATTTGTCTCATTACGAATTTCTAGCCGTCGTGTGAACTTTCAGTTAGACACAGGTGACTCAGTAACTTTGCTTAATAGTGCACATATGAACAGTCAGGCTCACCACGCTTTTCTAAATATAGCAAGTACCTCACCGCTTAAAAAGGACAGGAAGTTCCAGTGCTTGGACAGTGTAGGTTGCCTGCAGCTTACAAATCTCACCCTAGGACAGTGAATTTTACTGTGTTGAAATCGAGAGACAGTGAGAACATATTCGGTTTAGATACCTTTGATTTGTTTAGAGTTAGCATCTAAGACAATCTACGTTCAAGTGTCTGCTTTTGACCCAAAAGTCAATATTGCTGGCTTACTTAAAGAATTTCCTGAATTATTTTATCGTAGATAGGTCATTAATCGGTGTGCTCACTGTGTGTGCTGGAAACATAATAGTTCCGCTTTCTGCCACCAGATGAAAATATGGCACTGTAAGCAATTAGAATGTAGTGTGGGTCTGGGAAAAGGGGAGGAACGATCAAACACATGATAACAGCCGTTCTGGCACGTTTATTAGGTTATAATCACAATTTACAACATGATTCAGTATGGCCTCCTGACTCAACAACATGCTGCATCCATAACACAGCATAGCCGACAGTTGCTCGCAGCATATACAGTGTGGTCAGAGCGATATGTCATCGTATGCTGTCCATCAGTTCATCAGGAAATATACCCCTGATAGACACGATCTTTCAGATATTCCAAGAATTCGCACAGATTTAGGTCGAGGGGTCTGAGAGATCACACATCTTAAAATTGCCCAGAGATATTGTGGTCTTTACCGAAGGTTTCTGCAATCAAATCTTTCACTAGGTAAGCGACATGTTGTGTTATTTGAAAATAGTGGTGTGGACACAGTTGCGTTCTTCCAAGGCTGGAATTACGTGTCACACAAGGAGGTTCTTATAACGCGCAGATGTCACTGTACATATTGCAGGCACTCGAGGTGTCATCTCCTCGAAGATAAACGGACAGAGAATGAAGGGGCTTGTGAAACCACACCACACAGCCACAGAAGCTGAGTGCAGTGGATGTTCCTGCAGACCATGTGGCAGAATGAAACCCTGTATGCGATATTTCCGTGCATCCACAGCATTGTTCAGGATGAAATGTGCGTCGTCAGTCCAACGAATATTCCCCTGTCACGATCATCCATTCCCAAGTGTATCACAAAACGAAAGCAAAGTCATGGCTTGTAGCCTATCTTGGAACTTCTTTGGGTCTTGTAAGAATACCGGTGTAAAATGCGACACAAAATCTTTTGAACTGTTAACTAGGGAGAGACAATTTCAGTGACACAGCTTGAGCACTGGCTGCAGAATTTGAGACATTTGCTGCATCGTTGACTATAGCTACAACAACTGCCATGTGAATCAGCGCCTCCCTCTCCCTGCGGCACCTCTTAATTCAGCTGTTTCTTCAGATTTCTTGATCGTACTCTTTAGCCCGTTTATTGACATGGACCCTCCTGGCAGCCGTTTCTTTCTGCGATATTCCTGCAATACAGCGCTGCTATTCTGCCATTCTGATAAAACAACTTTACCAGTAGTCCTCGGTCTTCCTTCTCAGTAACCACTGCGTTTTGTATGGAAAATTTCAACCTTCTTAACTCTTTACATCAACAGTCACTTCACAAAAGAAATCAGCACACATCACCAAGCAAAAAACAGCATATGGCGTCAAAACAGGAAACAAAATGGTTCAAATGGCTCTGAGCACTATGGGACTTAACATCTATGGTCATCAGTCCCCTAGAACTACTTAAACCTAACTAACCTAAGGACATCACACAACACCCAGTCATCACGAGGCAGAGAAAATCCCTGACCCCATCGGGAATCGAACCCGGTAATCCGGGCGCGGGAAGCGAGAACGCTACCGCACGACTACGAGCTGCGGACCAAAACAAGAAACATTTCACATTCTGACTGCTTACAGAGCCATACATTCACTTGGTGTCAGAAGTAGAACTCTTTTTTCTCTCTCTTTTTTTTTTTAAGCATACACCGCAGGCATAGCAATTACTGAACATACCTACGATGTTTCGGCCTCCTGTGGTGTCTACACCCCAGCACTAAAGCACTGGGAACATCATCAATTTAATTATAACCACTCGGCATTAACAGTGTATCACTATTCTGGCTCCGATAATGATCTAAGTCAAGGTCACCACTCACGTCTCTAGAAGAATTGCGTGTGGTAAATTCAAGGTCATCATGCGAGGCCTATCATTGTCAAGATAAAGTCCTCCCCCCTGCTGCCATCCACACCTCAACAGCAACTGTATGACATAAAATTGGAGGGAAGTGAAGGTCACGCGTCCAGTGTACCGGCACTAGCTCATTTCTAGGTCACCTTCCCCCATTGATCTCCGTGAAAAGATTGACTTAAGAATGGCGCAGAATCAAGTTCCTCCTCCTCCCGTTTGTTTCATCATTCAATTTCGTGAGTGTCATTATTCGAGCTCTGTACAATTTAGTGAAAGGGTGATCATGAAACGCCAGCAGTAGAGATCAGCTACCACCTCTGGACAGGATAGGAAGCTACAGGTAATTGGTTCCCTTTACCCACTCCTCTAGATGAATTGCGCGACAGGGTTTCGTATTAGACCATTGGAAGTGGTGTGTTCCGACCTTGTGATCTAGAGCCTAAATAATGGCACTTGTTTTTTCCACAGAGGAAATCCAACAAAAGGATTTTCATACAGTTTCTATTTTTCAAGACGAAGAATATTAATTACCAAGACTAGTAATCCAAAATGACCAGCTTCAAGATTTTTACCTTAATCAGCACAACTAGCAGAAGAGAACTGGGCGCTTTCTGTAACCACTCCAACATATGACCACCTCGCACTGTTATTTATAATAGAAACTCTAACAGCTACGTATCCCATTCAGAGACACCAGCCTAGTACTGCTTCCTGCTCCACAGCAACAGGGATGCATGAACTGTTGGAAAAAGAAAATTGTAGGTATTCGCAAAAAACACATAGAATATTAATAAATGAATAATAATGAGAGATAGGTACACTAATACCTACATTCAAATTTGACAGTCTTCTTATTGTGCATGCTTGACATCATTCAAGTATGGGGTCAATCTACAGTAATATGAAACAAAGAAGTAAAAACTTAAACAACCAAGAGTGGTAACTACAATTTTATTTATGACTGGTTTTGAAAATCTATGTTGCCGTCACTGGATCTTACGCAAATGCACCTCAACATCTACATACATCTCTAAGATTCTTTCATCTATTGTGTAAATATGAGCCTGGGCAGTCAGTGCAACATGTTCGATATTTCACATAAATCTTGCTTTATTATTGACATATCGATGTACCACTTTCTTCACATTCCTCGAATAACGTGTTAAAACTTTACACTATATATTGTCTCCCACTGGCTCCACATCCCTCCTTCATGCCCTCCTACCTCTCCCTTCCACCTGGAGGCAGCCCACCCCCCCCCCCCCCCCTCATCAGTGTGTTTTTCTATGAGTACTTGCTGATGATCGTCACCAGTGTTTCTGTGTGTCAGTGTTTCTCCGTTATGTGCTGCAGTTTTTTCATCGATGTCCTCCTACGTTCGCATCTCCAACAGGATGTCTTCGTCTGTTCTACTGGTGACAACCTCTGTGTTCTGTGCCTTCTGTCGAACGGCTTCTAATATACCATGTAATGTTCATCATGTATTACCATGCTTTTTATGTTTTCTGTCTTCTATGTCTACCTGTTGTATCTATTGGCCAAAGAGCGGCGACCGTACAATAAAGGAAAAAAAAAAAAACCGGAGTGCATCAGTGACTCACTCTTCCAGTTTGTGTCCGTCAGTACATTCGCAGAGCGGAGTTGCGTTCAGCACAGGCTACGACAGTTCATAGCGACCGGATTAGTGAGGATAGCGCGACTGTTACTGATGAGCTTGTAGCTCAGAACATGGACTCTATTCCAGTTAAGTAAATGTTCATGTAAATAAATAACCGTATTAATCTACATGTGCACTTGTGTTGTAGAAAGAGGATACCATCCACCCACAATTACATACTCTCCCTTCCTTCCTTGCAGTGCAAGACTCTACAGTGGTGACGAGGACTCTACAGTGGTGAACGAGGATAAGTCAGTGGCGATCGAAGCTAATCAACTTGGCCAAAGATTTTGCTTGCTTCTCTTGTGTTTTAGCTTCTAGGGGTGATCGTGTTCAATTGTTTCTATTGCTAATTTGTTGTTGTGTTCTTGCATGTGTTCCAGGAGGGAAGCCGCAAAACTAATCAAATTTCTTTTTTTCAGAGGCTATGCTTGCTTTTTGATGTAACGTATTTGTGTAAACCATGAATTCCCGCCCCATCCACCCCCTGCCCCCGCATTTCAACCGCAGACGGCCAATGCGATGGATCTAACGCAAGCTTTTCAGTTTCAGAACCAACGATCGCTACCTTACTGACGACGGTACAACAACTACTGGCTGCACAAGCTACTTCCGCCGCACAACCACAACCGACCAACCAACCAACAAGTGTCCCCGATCAGTGTACCACCTATTTGGCAGTTTAAGCAAACAGAAGAGGAAAGTACCGAATGCCTGACTCAGATCCAAGCACACTGTGGAGTTCATCTTGTTCAAGTTATTGTATTGTATGTCAGCCGGGGGCCTAGAAACGACAGAGAGGCTCTGTCCCCGCCGCAGCCGCAGTGGTCCACAACTCCACGACGACTGCCGCAGTCCACTTCACCCCTCCGCCGCCCCACACCGAACCCACGATTATTGTGCGGTTCGGCCCCGGCGGACACCCCCAGGGAAAGTCTCACACCAGACGAGTGTAACCCCAAATGTTTGCATGGTAGAGTAATTATGGTGTACTCGTACGTGGAGCCAGTGTTTGTGCAGCAATCGCCGACATAGTGTAGCTGAGGTGGAATAAGGGGAACCAGCCTGCATTCGCCGTGGCAGATGGAAAACCGTCTAAAAACCATCCACAGACTGGCCGGCTCACCGGACCCCGACACAAGTCCGCTGGGCGGATTTGTGCCGGGGACCAGGCGCTCCTTCCCACTCCGGAAAGCCGTGCGTTAGACTGCTCGGCTAACTGTGCGGGCCTTGTGCAAAGTACTCTAAAGTTACAATACTTCCTTTCTACTGCAGGGTCCCCACTGTTCAGGTTAATACAAAGTCTATTCCCAACCGCATCTCCCGACGAACTCAGCTACGATCAAGTAAGCGCTGCATTAATTCAATATTATCACCAATTATTATCACAATATTATCACTTCCCCCCATGAACCATGGACCTTGCCGTTGGTGGGGAGGCTTGCGTGCCTCAGCGATACAGATAGCCGTACCGTAGGTGCAACCACAACGGAGGGGTATCTGTTGAGAGGCCAGACAAACGTGTGGTTCCTGAAGAGGGGCAGCAGCCTTTTCAGTAGTTGCAAGGGCAACAGTCTGGATGATTGACTGATCTGGCCTTGTAACAATAACCAAAACGGCCTTGCTGTGCTGGTACTGCGAATGGCTGAAAGCAAGGGGAAACTACAGCCGTAATTTTTCCCGAGGGCATGCAGCTTTACTGTATGATTACATGATGATGGCGTCCTCTTGGGTAAAATATTCCGGAGGTAAAATAGTCCCCCATTCGGATCTCCGGGCGGGGACTACTCAAGAGGATGTCGTTATCAGGAGAAAGAAAACTGGCGTTCTACGGATCGGAGCGTGGAATGTCAGATCCCTTAATCGGGCAGGTAGGTTAGAAAATTTAAAGAGGGAAATGGATAGGTTGAAGTTAGATATAGTGGGAATTAGTGAAGTTCGGTGGCAGGAGGAACAAGACTTCTGGTCAGGTGACTACAGGGTTATAAACACAAAATCAAATAGGGGTAATGCAGGAGTTGGTTTAATAATGAATAGGAAAATAGGAATGCGGGTAAGCTACTACAAACAGCATAGTGAACGCATTATTGTGGCCAAGATAGATACGAAGCCCACGCCTACTACAGTAGTACAAGTTTATATGCCAACTAGCTCTGCAGATGACGAAGAAATTGAAGAAATGTATGATGAAATAAAAGAAATTATTCAGATTGTGAAGGGAGACGAAAATTTAATAGTCATGGGTGACTGGAATTCGAGTGTAGGAAAAGGGAGAGAAGGAAACATAGTAGGTGAATATGGATTGGGGACAGAAATGAAAGAGGAAGCCGCCTGGTCGAATTTTGCACAGAGCACAACATAATCATAACTAACACTTGGTTTAAGAATCATGAAAGAAGGTTGTATACATGGAAGAACCCTGGAGATACTAAAAGGTATCAGATAGATCATATAATGGTAAGACAGAGATTTAGGAACCAGGTTTTAAATTGTAAGACATTTCCAGGGGCAGGTGTGGACTCTGACCACAATCTATTGGTTGTGACCTGTAGATTAAAACTGAAGAAACTGCAAAAAGGTGGGAATTTAAGGAGATGGGACCTGGATAAACTAAAAGAACCAGAGGTTGTACAGAGATTCAGGGAGAGCATAAGGGAGCAATTGACAGGAATGGGGGAAATAAATACAGTAGAAGAAGAATGGGTAGCTTTGAGGGATGAAGTAGTGAAGGCAGCAGAGGATCAAGTAGGTAAAAAGACGAGGGCTAGTAGAAATCCTTGGGTAACAGAAGAAATATTGAATTTAATTGATGAAAGGAGAAAATATAAAAATGCAGTAAGTGAAACAGGCAAAAAGGAATACAAACGTCTCAAAAATGAGATCGACAGGAAGTGCAAAATGGCTAAGCAGGGATGGCTAGAGGACAAATGTAAGGATGTAGAGGCCTATCTCACTAGGGGTAAGATAGATACTGCCTACAGGAAAATTAAAGAGACCTTTGGAGATAAGAGAACGACTTGTATGAATATCAAGAGCTCAGATGGAAACCCAGTTCTAAGCAAAGAGGGGAAAGCAGAAAGGTGGAAGGAGTATATAGAGGGTCTATACAAGGGCGATGTACTTGAGGACAATATTATGGAAATGGAAGAGGATGTAGATGAAGATGAAATGGGAGATATGATACTGCGTGAAGAGTTTGACAGAGCACTGAAAGACCTGAGTCGAAACAAGGCCACCGGAGTAGACAATATTCCATTGGAACTACTGACCGCCGTGGGAGAGCCAGTCCTGACAAAACTCTACCATCTGGTGAGCAAGATGTATGAAACAGGCGAAATACCCTCAGACTTCAAGAAGAATATAATAATTCCAATCCCAAAGAAAGCAGGTGTTGACAGATGTGAAAATTACCGAACTATCAGTTTAATAAGTCACAGCTGCAAAATACTAACACGAATTCTTTACAGACGAATGGAAAAACTAGTAGAAGCCAACCTCGGGGAAGATCAGTTTGGATTCCGTAGAAACACTGGAACACGTGAGGCAATGCTGACCTTACGACTTATCTTAGAAGAAAGATTAAGGAAAGGCAAACCTACGTTTCTAGCATTTGTAGACTTAGAGAAAGCTTTTGACAATGTTGACTGGAATACTCTCTTTCAAATTCTAAAGGTGGCAGGGGTAAAATACAGGGAGCGAAAGGCTATTTACAATTTGTACAGAAACCAGATGGCAGTTATAAGAGTCGAGGGACATGAAAGGGAAGCAGTGGTTGGGAAGGGAGTAAGACAGGGTTGTAGCCTCTCCCCGATGTTGTTCAATCTGTATATTGAGCAAGCAGTAAAGGAAACAAAAGAAAAATTCGGAGTAGGTATTAAAATTCATGGAGAAGAGATAAAAACTTTGAGGTTCGCCGATGACATTGTAATTCTGTCAGAGACAGCAAAGGACTTGGAAGAGCAGTTGAATGGAATGGACAGTGTCTTGAAAGGAGGATATAAGATGAACATCAACAAAAGCAAAACAAGGATAACGGAATGTAGTCGAGTTAAGTCGGGTGATGCTGAGGGAATTAGATTAGGAAATGAGGCACTTAAAGTAGTAAAGGAGTTTTGCTATTTGGGGAGCAAAATAACTGATGATGGTCGAAGTAGAGAGGATATAAAATGTAGGCTGGCAATGGCAAGGAAAGCGTTTCTGAAGAAGAGAAATTTGTTAACATCCAGTATTGATTTAAGTGTCAGGAAGTCATTTCTGAAAGTATTCGTATGGAGTGTAGCCATGTATGGAAGTGAAACATGGACGATAAATAGTTTGGACAAGAAGAGAATAGAAGCTTTCGAAATGTGGTGCTACAGAAGAATGCTGAAGATTAGATGGGTAGATCACATAACTAATGAGGAAGTATTGAATAGGATTGGGGAGAAGAGAAGTTTGTGGCACAACTTGACCAGAAGAAGGGATCGGTTGGTAGGACATGTTCTGAGGCATCAAGGGATCACCAATTTAGTATTGGAGGGCAGCGTGGAGGGTAAAAATCGTAGAGGGAGACCAAGAGATGAATACACTAAGCAGATTCAGAAGGATGTAGGTTGCAGTAGGTACTGGGAGATGAAAAAGCTTGCACAGGGTAGAGTAGCATGGAGAGCTGCATCAAACCAGTCTCAGGACTGAAGACCACAACAACAACAACATCACCAACAAGTCCAAGTAGCTGCAGCTAGACATCAGCTCCTTCGCTTGCAGAAAAAGCCGGAACAGACGTACCGTCAGTGGTACACAGAATTAATGGACATGACTAGGAAGTGTAAATTTAAGTGTAGTTGTTGCAACTTTTACTGTGATTTAAAGATACGGGATGCAATAACATTCAATGTCTCAGATAGCAGAATACGGAAGAGATCTTAAAGTAGTCTGATCTGTTACTTCCCTAGTATTGCAAATCTTTGAGCAATATGATTCGGGTCCGTAGCGGCCGATAAGTTTGATGAGGCCCCGATTTGTCGGGTCATGTCGCTCCCTTGCTCGTGACCGGACTCAAGCAGCCACAACGAGCTCTTACACTGCCGCGCAGACAGCCACGTAGACATGTAAACAGACCAGTAAATTTAGTGAAGTCTTGCCCTAGATAACAAGTTTGTTTGTGTGGCCATCCTCGGCAGCAAGAATATAAATACTTGTTTTGTAAATAAAACTGCCTTTTCCTGCTGCTAGTTACTTTATTTATCCCACTATTTATTTTTTCAACCACTCGCGGACAGCTAGTACACCCGCCCTCCACAGCCCCCAAAACAAGAAAGGAAAAAAAGAAAAGAAACGCGTCGCCTCTGTCTCCCTCCCTCTCTCTCTCTCTCTCTCTCTCTCTCTCACTCTCTCACTCACTCATACACACATACAAATGGTATAAAAATCATAAATAGAAGTTATTCTCGAACATATACTTTGTTAGGTTGGCAACAAATAGGCAAACATACCAAAGATGAGGAAACATGTAATGGAGTGGCAATATTTACGTTGTGAAAAACAGTGCACGACGAAATAGTTGTATCGAGTGACAAAAGAACAATAGTCCACCACAAAAAATAGTGAGGAACATGGTGAACAGTGTGTGGAAGGCGAGAACACAAAGATATGATTATATGGCAGTGATAAAAGTGGTAGTGCGACCTCCAGTCCAGATGTGAGGAAACGCAGATCAGCAAATCGTAAGTCATTACTTTTTTTTACAAAAAATCGCGAATTGAACTGTTTAATAATCTAAAACTAACAAAACTGTATCGCTATAGATCCCATTGATGATGCCTTAGAACAAGAGAAGGCGAAACGCGTATGGGATAAATAAAGTAACTAGCACCAGGAAAAGGCAGTTTTATTTACAAAACAAGCACTTGCCCTAGATGTTTTACTCGCCATAAAAGACAGGATTGCCCATCACGTAACGCAGCGCGTTACATGTGTAGAAAAAAAGGTCATGTCCAAGTAGTTTGTTTGCAACTGCACAAAAACGCCAATATTGCCCACTCCCAGAAAAAAAACAGGCTCATGCACATGCAGTGAGCGCTGTATTTTCAAAACCTACAACAGGTTCTGACAAAAGGAAGGTTAAGGCTGTGCCTCCTTCTCGCTCTAGTGCTGTGCAACGAGTTCAAACAAACTATTTGTCTCATTACAAATTTCTGGCCGTCGTGTGAACTTTCAGTTAGACACAGGTGACTCAGTAACTTTGCTTAATAGTGCACGTACGAAGAGTCAGGCTCACCGCGCTTTTCTAAATATAGCAAGTACCTCACCGCTTAAAAAGGACAGGAAATTCCAGTGCTTGGACAGTGTAGGTTGCCTGCAACCTACAAATCTCACCCTAGGACAGTGAATTTTACTGTGTTGAAATCGAGAGACAGTGAGAACATATTCGGTTTAGATGCCTTTGATTTGTTTGGACTTAGCATCCAAGACAATCTGCTGTTGACCCAAAAGTCAATATAGCTAGGTTACTGAAAGAATTTCCTGAATTATTTTCAGAAGGAATGGGAAAAGCTAATAGCTTTGTAGCGCATGTTAAATTGAAAGACAACGCACAGCCTAAGTTTTTCCGGCCCCGCCCCGTTCCAATTGCGTTAAGAGACAACGTTGCCAGTGAATTGAAAGAATTGCAAGATAATGGTGTTATTGCTCACATTCAAGCTAGTCAGTGGGCAAGTCTTCTCGTTTTGTTGCCTGAGTCTTCTGGTCGCATTCTCATTTTTGTTGACATGAAGTCTACAGTCATCCCACAGACAGCAGTTGACACATCCGTTACCTCGCCCTGAGGAACTCGTGGCAGGCTTGCAAGATATTACTTTTCTACGATAGATCTGCGTGACGCCTACTTGCAAATTCCATTGGATGAAAGACCACAGAAAGTGTTTGTTGCAAATACACATCCAGGACTGTTCAAGTATTTGCGTTTGCCCTTCGGCAGTGCTTCTGCACCCACCATTTTTCACGTTACTTGGAAGAGCTGAATGCAAAAGTCTCATTTTGTTCAAACTACCTTGACGATATTGTCGTCTCAGGTCGTACACCAGAGGAACACACTGCTAATTTGCGTACTCTTTTTCGAGTGTTGTCAGAAGCAGGACTCAAGTGCCGTCTCGAAAAGTGTGACTTTTTTCAAACTGAACTACAGTACTTAGGTAACGTGATAAACAGAGTGTGCACCCCCTGCAATCTCATTTGCTTGCAATCCGTGACCTGCCTGTTCCTCGCAATTTGTCTGAACTGCAGTTAGTACTAGGCAAGATGACATACAACATTCGATTCACACCGAATGCAGCTCAGACCGCAGCTCCACTGCATAGCTTGCGTCTCAAAAACGTGCCTTTCGTGTAGATCAAAGAGTGTCACGACGCATTTCAGAAACTCAAAAATGCCTTGCTCAGTGACAGATGTTTAGTGCATTTTGATCCTGCCAAGCCAGTAGTTTTGCAAGTCGATGCTTCTTCCTACGGAATCGGAGGTGTGCTTTCGCAGAGAAATGGTGCACAGGACAGACCTATTGGTTTTGCCTCAAAGTTGCTCTCTCAAACTCAATGCATTTATTCAAAACAGAAAAAGAGGCTCTCGCTGTTTGTATGGTCGCAAGATCTTTTTAGTGACACATCACAAGCCTTTGCAGTCCTTGTTTCATCCGTCAAAGCCGGTTCCTACACGCACTGCTCAAAAATTGCAACTTTGAGCTTTGTTGCTCCCGCAGTATCAGTATGAAATTGTGTACAGACCTACGGCAAAGCATGGCAATGCAGACACCCTATCACAGCTTCTTATTGGCCCAGACTATGATTTTGAAACATCTTCCTCATCTTGTTGCCAAATAGATGCGCCGGACTCTTAACTGCTGGATCCTTTCCCCTTGCACTACAGAAAAGTTGCACAGCTCACGGAAGCGGACCCAGATCTCAAGATTTTGTTGCATTACATTCGTACTAAACAGCTAGCGCGACGGTACTGTACTTAGCTGAAGCATGGATGCCCATATTGAACAGATGACATCACAGTGTCGCGCATGCGCGGAAAACCAATATCTCCGCCACAGACATTCTCAGTTTGGCCTAAGACTCAATCCCCTTGGCAACGGGCCTAAGACTCGATCCCCATGGCAACGAGTGCACGTAGATTTTGCAGGACAATTTTGGAACACTCGTTGGCTCATAGTGGTAGACTCTTCTAGCAAGTTCGCCTTTGCGGTGCCTATGGCTTCTACCACACCACATAGCACCATTCAAGCGTTGTCCTCCAGATTTTGCACAGAAGGTTTTCCAGAAGTACTTGTGTCGGACAGTGGATCACAGTTCACTTCACGTGATTTTGAAAAGTTTTCTGAGCAAATAGCATTCGTCATCTAACAAGTGCTCCGTTTCGCTCCCAGTCCAACCGAGAAGCAGAACACTTCATACGCACTTTTAAACAACAGATGGCCAAGCTTCGCACCACCCACACACCGGAACAGGCGCTGCAGCTCTTTCTCGCCGCCTATCGCTCCCACCCACGAGACGGAGGATGACTGGCGAAACTTCTGCACGGCCACCGCCATCGGACGCTGCTATATTTGCTACACGCACCCCAACGTCCGGCGCCGCCAATGGTCCGCAAGTATCGCTTAAGGGGCTCCGGAAAGGCTCAAAATCATGAAAAGTTCAATTTTTACCTTTTTGCGTTTTCTGAATCTGCAGACTATTACCTTTTTAATAGATATATAATTTATTCAATTCTGAGGACTACAACTATTTTTAAATTTTTTAAAATTGTGTTCTACATGGGCGTGACCCACTGTGGCGCTGTTGAACTACTGTCAAATGGTGTTATTATTAACGTCCGTGTTCATCAGGTACATTTTAGTGATGTGAGATAAAGTATGTGTTGTGGCTAACCTGTGATGGTTCAATATATATCGCTGGTGTGATTGTCGATTGTTTCATGTTTATTTACTCTGTCGTTATCTCGAAAATATTCGTAATTAATTCTGTTTCTTGAGTCTCTGTTTTGTTGAAGTATAATAATGAGTAAAAGTAAAGTTATAAGAAATCCTCTGAAGGCTTTTAAGAAAAGGAGAAATGTTGGAAAGCCAAAGGTATGTGTTATTACTGTAAACAATAAAGACGATAACCAAGTGAGTGAACCTAACCTCTCAAGTACACCTGCCCATAGCAATCAAAGTGGGAAAGAAAATACTTCACAGAAGAAGCTTGGTTCAATGAGTGAAAACTATGAATGTTTTATGGGCGAATCGGATGTGAATGAAATATTTGATATGTCGGTTCTCAAAGGAATTTTTTCAAACTGTGTAAGATGTATTCATTGTAGTGAAGTTGGTCTGGAACTCTCCATAATAAAGCACGTAGGACTTGCTACTGAAATACAACTGAAATGTGATAAGTGTTCATACATGATCACCTTTTGGAACAGTGTTGCAGTAACTGCAACTGAAGAAAATGGTAGCAAAATCTACGAACACAACAACGAGCGATGCTTGCTTTAGACAAGGAACGCCTTCGGGCTGCAGACAGGGCCGTAAAGAGTCTAGAAATACAAGCAAGAGTAAGCAGGAGGAGGAACAAGAGGAAGCTGGAGGAGGAGTTTGCAGAGGATGAAGATAATCCATCCAATGGACCTGGAATGCACTAAAAAGTTAATCCTATCTTTGTCGCTCGATTCCAAAAACTTTTATTTTCTCATACTAATTACATGTTTTCTAAGGATCTTCCAAACATATTTGTTTCAAACTTTCAGTAAATGTTACACAGTACCTTCTGCATAATTTAACACAGCCTTTTTCCAAAAAACTGTATATTTTTGAATATATAAATAAAAAATTGCAAAAAAATATTGTGAATTTTCATTACAATTGAAAAAAAATCATCTTTAATAAATGAACTAAAATTTTGTAAAATCCCTGTGTTAAGTTGTAGCCCATATTCCAATAAATAATCTGTAAAAAGTTCAACTTCCTACCTCAAATACTTGGTGACGAAAGATGTAATTTATAAGCTTTATTTTAACATCGCAAGTATAGGGCGTTCCGGAGCCCCTTAATGCCGCGCGATCTTGTTCTTTTCGGGATTTATGGCAACCGTCGGCGCTCGGAAAGAGGCGTGATTCAGGAACGCATCGGCTCTTTTATGTAATCATTGCAGGTCCCGATGATTTGCAGCGCCGCCACCAGAACCAAATTCATGCGTGACATTTGCCCCGTGATTCTGCTGCTTTTCTGCCCCCGGATTCACGGCTTCACGGGACCGCGCGGCCATCGCATGTGCCCGCTGGTGCCACCAGGGCAGCCCAGGAGGAGTGGATGGACGATGCGCCCTCTCCCATGCCATCCCAGCTCGACGACCCAATGGACGTGGATCCGTAGTCGCCGTCGACGTCGCTGTCATCGCCTCAGGACACGCCCTCAGGCCTCGACATGTGCCCTGGCAGCAGTTTTCCGGAGGATGTTCCTGTAGCCAGATGGCGGTGTACAGTCAGGATGCTGTCTTCCACAGTCACGGATCACAGCTAATCTCTACGTCTGTTTCCAGCGTTCTGCCTCTCCCCCTCCCCCCTCTCCCCTGCTGTCCTTGGCATCCTCACTACATGACAATAGTGTGTCGTTTCATATGGGAGGAATGTGCTGGCGTAAGCTGTCGCCAGCCCACTGGTAGGCAAAGATGAAGCGATGATCAGTTAGTAGGCACTGGACGCGCCTATCATGAGAGAGACCAGAGACACACTGACGAGCAACATGCCGCCAACGCTTTCTCCACAGCATGTATTTAGGCAGCCGCCGCTGACCGCAGGGCCTCTGTGACTCACTCTTCCGGCTTGGCGTCTGTCAGTACATTGGCAGAGTGGGACTCGGTTCAGCACAGGCTACGACAGTACATAGCGACCCGATTAGTGATGATAGCGGGACTATTACTGATAAGCTTTTATCACAGAACATGGACTCTATTCCAGTTAAGCAAATGTTCATGTAAATAAAGAACCGTATTAATCCACATGTGCACTTGTGTTGTAGAAAGAGGACATTGGTCACCCATAACAACATTCTCTCCCTTGCTGTAGAAGACTACAGTTTTGGAGGTCAGGAATCCCAAGCAACGTTAGTTTCTCCACACCACTCCTTGTTGGAGTACTATGCTCTGGCACCACTGCAAACGGTGCTGCCCACGTACGTGTATCAACAGAACACAACGCACTGGTCGTCGGACTGTGGAGTGTGAGATTGCGTGCTTTGCAGCACTGTTAGCTATGGTTACAACTGCACCGCTGTTTGACGTGCGTCCCTTGTTGCTTGCTCTAGAATGTAGCGGTCATATGCTGCTGTGTCCGCGGCTCGTGGTCTTACGGTAGTGTTCTCGCTTCCCGCGCACGGGGTCCCGGGTTCGATTCCCGGCTGGGTCATGGAATTTCTCTGCCTCGAGATGACTGGGTGTTGTGTGTCTTTCGTCATCATATCATCCTCATTCACTCACAAGTCGCCGTAGTGGCGTTAAAGAACTTGTGGAGCGGCGGCCGAACCGCCCCGCGAGGGGTCTTCCGGCCACCAATACGCTCATTATTATTATTATTATTTATCTGCTGCTGTAGTTGACTGTGGTCAGCCATCTCCTCTCCTTTAGGCAGAAGTGCCTGTGATTCGGAACGCTCCCCACGCACGTGAAATATCGCTGTGAGCAATACCAAACTCTTCGACTACACTCGTCACACTTCGTCCTCCTTTCAGTTTTCCAATGATTCTTCCCCATGTGAAGTGATTCAGATGTTGTCTCCAGGCCATGTTGTAATGAAGTACACCACCACAGTTCACCGTAACTGCTCGTTTTCCCATTCCTTTAACCACCATTTGGCGCCTCAGGCCACGTGATATCCAGCTCTCAGCACACGACTTGAAGACCTTTGGCAACATGCTCAGGCACTTCCATTCATTTCCACCTAGTTGTTGGTACCTTACTTTATCTATCTCGTCCTTAAGTTTTGGAGAGGAGTGTATGAGACCTGATCAGGATATTGGTGGAGATAAATGCATAATTGCAAAAAAAAGCCGTCAAGGAGGCTCCGTTTCAGTAAAACTATTGTCAGCAGGCTTCCTCTAGATCCATAAAATGGGAAAATGGAGAAGGAATACGAGATAATGCAAGATATACGAGCCAGATTCGTTGGTTGATTATATTCTACTGTTTGCTTCTAATGTAGACAGACATCAACTACTATTGGAAGAAATTAGTAGAGCAAGTTTGAAAGTAGGCCTGGGAAAACCGTTTGCAATAAGACTAAAATAATAGAAAAACGACTTATCGTGGAGAATAGTACAAATAGACGATGAAGTCATACAACCAGCGGACGCACTGGTTTCATGCTTATTGCAGTTGAAGAGAATGAACTGTGTGGACCGAAACAGAAGTAAACTGAAGAGTAAATGCCATGACTGATTAAAGGTTTTAAATTATGCTTCCAATGTTTCTGATACTGTAAGTTCATGATCCCTGTGTATTGCCGGTTGTGGCATATGGTAGCGAGACATGGATTTTTGATGTGAAAACCATTCATGAACTGAAGGGATACACTAAGTGATCCAAAGTATCCAGACACCTGGCTGAAAACGACTTACAAGTTCGTGGCGCCCTTCATCGGTAATGCTGTAATTCAACATGTTGGCCCACCCTCAGCATTGATGACAGCGTCCACTCTTGCAGGCACAGTTCAATCAGATGCTGGAAGGTTTCTTGGAGTATGGCGGTCCATTCTTCACAGAGTGCTGCACTGAGGAGAGGTATCGATGTCGGTCGATGAGGCCTGGCACGCAGTCGGCGTTCCAAAACATCCCGAAGATGTTCTATAGTATTCAGGTCAGACAACAAGGGGTTCAAGCCCCCTTCATGAAAAAACACGACCACACCATAACACCACCGCCTCCGAATTTTACTGTTGGCACTACACACTGGCAGATGACGTTTACCGGGCATTCACCATACCCACTCCTTGCCATCGGATCGCCACATTGTGTGCCGTGATTAGTCACTCCACACAACGTTTTTCCACTGTTCAATTGTCCAATTTTTACGTTCCTTACACCAAGCGAGGCGTCGTTTGGCATTTACCGGCGTGATGTGTGGCTTATGAGCAGCCGCTCGACCATGAAATCCAAGTTTTCTCACCTATCCCCTAAATTTCACATTACGACCCTCTTCAACAGTCGGTGGTCTCTGTCAGTCAACAGATGAGATCGGCCTGTACGCTTTTGTGCTGTAGTGTCCCTTCACGTCTCCACTTCACTACCACATTGGAAACAGTGGACCTAAGGATGTTTAGCAGTGTGGAAATCTCGCATACATACGTATGACACAAGTGACGCTCAATCACCTGACCACGTTCGAAGTCCGAGAGTTCTGCAGAGCGCCCCATTCTGTTCTCTCACTATGCCTAATGACTACTGAGGTCGCTGATATGGAGTACCTGACAGTAGGTGGCAGCAAAATGCACCTAATATGAAAAACGTATGTTTTTGGGGGTGTGCGGACACTTTTGATCACATAGTGTAAGTGTTGGGAAATACTGGGAGAGACAGTAAAAGGAACAAATGGATCAGGGAGCGGACCAGAGTGGAAGACGAAAGTGTAACTGTATAAAAATGATACGCAATTGAGTGGGCCATGCAGCCCTGTGGATGGATGACAGACTTCAAGAGAAAAGGACCAAGACGAGTAGAAAGAAAGAAGAGTAGTGTTGATGTCCCGTCGACGATGAGGTCAATGGAGACAAAATATGTGCTCGGATTCAGGAAGAATGGGGATGAAAGTAGGCTGTGCTCTTTCAATGATTTAGCTATTTAGAAATATCATGGAAAACCCAAATCCGGATGGCTGGTTGGCAATTTGAACAGCTGTTCTCTCGAATACGAGTTCTGTGTCTTCAAGAGAAATATGGATGTGTATCGGCGAAGACCACTGTAATGGGGCCGCCTATGTTCGTCGCCATTCATGCGCTTATTTTTGATTCCTCTTCAAAGCGTTAGCTTGAAACGTGTTATCGAAATGCTGCATTGAAATTGTTTGCTGAGTTATGGAATAACGGCTCCAAGTGGGAGAAACTCCTGTTTTTTAATTATTGTATAAAATCTGTTGCAAGTGAGTTTACGAGCTGCCACACAGTATGACAACGCAGTGGACACTGCCTTGGAGGGAAGATGCGTGAGCGACGACATAGCAGTGGGCCACAGAGAACAGTAAAAAGATGCTGTTGTCGAGTTAAAGAAGAACTGAAATTAACTTTGTAAACGCCAGTCACTGAATTGATTCATTCCAGACTGACGCAAATTTCCATTGCGCCTTTGGTTGTACTTAAACTGACGATGCTCCGAGTGATGCAGTGCAGGTTGTATACGTTATAGGACGCTGAAACATCGTAGATAGTTCATTAATCGGTGTGCTCACTGTGTACGCTGGAAAAATAATAGTTCCGCTTTCTGTCACCATGTGAAAATATGGCATTGTAAGTAATCAGAATGGAGTGTGGGTCTGAGAAAAGGGGAGGAATGATCAAACACATGATAACAGCGGTTCTGGTACGTTTATTAGGATATAATCACAATTTACAACATGATTCAGTATGGGTTCCTGACTCGGCAACATACTGCATCCACAACACAGTGTAGCCGACAGTTGATTGAAGCATATACAGTGTGATCAGAGCGATATGTCATCGTATGCTGTCCTTCAGTTCATCAGGAAATACACCCCTGATAGACACGATCTTTCAGATATTCCAAGGATTCGCATAGATTTAGGTCGAGGGGTCTGAGAGATCACACATCTTAAAATTGCCCAGAGACAATGTGGTCGTTACCGAAGGTTTCTGCAATCAAATCTTTCACCAGGTAAGCGACATGTTGTGCCGTCTCATCTTACTTGAAAATAGTGGTGCGTACACAGCTGCGTTCTTCCAAGGCTGGAATCACGTGCACACAAGGAGGTTCTTATAACGCGCAGATGTCACTGTGCATATTACAGGCCCTCTAGGTGTCATCTTCTCGAAGAAAAACGGATAGAGAATGAAGGGCTTGTGAAACCACACCTCACAGCCACATAAGGTGAGCGCAGTGGATGTTCCTGCACACCATGTGACAGAATGAAACCCTATATGCGATATTTCCGTGCATTCACGGCACTGTTCAGAGTAAAATGTGCGTCGTCTGTCCAAAGAATATTCCCCTGTCACGTATCATCCATTCCCAAGTGTGTGAAGAAACGAAAGCAAAGTCATGGCTTGTAGGCTATCTTGGAACTTCTTTGGGTCTTGTAAGAATACCGGTGTAAAATGCGACACAATATCTTTTGAACTGTTAACTAGGGAGAGACAATTTCAGTGACACAGCTTGAGCACTGGCTGCAGAATTTGAGACACGTGCTGCACAGTTGGCTATAGCTACGACAACAACTGCCATGTGAATCAGCGCCTCCCTCTCCCTGCGGCACCACCTAATTCATCAGTTTCTTCAGATTTCTTGATCGTTCTCTTTAGCCCATTTATTGACATGGACCCTCCTGGCAGCCGTTTCTTTCGGCGATATTCCTGCAATGCAGCGCTGCTATTGCTACCATTCTGATAAAACAACTTTACCCCCAGTCCTCGGTCTTCCTTCTCAATAACAACTGCGTTTTGTACGGAAAACTTCAAACCTTCTTAACTCTTTACATCAAAAGTCACTTCCCAAAAGAAATCAGCGCACATCACCAAGCAACAAACAGCATACTGGCGTCAAAACAGGATACATTTCACATTCTGACTGCTTACAGAGCCATAAGTTCACCTGGTGTCAGAAGTGGAACTCTTTTTTCTTTTAGCATACACCGCAGGCATAGCAATTAATGAACATACCTACGATGTTTCGGCCTCCTGTGATGTCTACACCCCAGCACTAAAGCACTCGGAACGCCATCAATTTAATTATAACCACCAGGTATTAGCAATGTATCAGTACCTATTCTGGCTCCCATAATGATCTAAGTCAAGGTCACCACCCACGTCTCTAGAACAATTGCGTGTGGTAAATTCAAGGATATCATGCGAGGCCTATCATTGTCGAGATAAGGCCCTCCCCCTGCTGCCATCCACACCTCGACAGCAACTGTATGACGTAAAAATGGCGGGAAAATGAAGGTCACGCGTCCAGTGTACCGACACTAGCTCATTTCAAGGTCACCTTTCCGCCATTGATCTCCGTGAATATGTTGACTTAAAATGGCAGAAAATCAAGTTCCTCCTCCTTCCCTACACTTTGTTTCATCATTCAACTTCGTGAGTCTCATTATTCGAGCTCTGTAAAACGTAGTGAAAGGGTGATCATGAAGCGCCAGCAGTAGAGATCAGCTACCACCTCTGGAAAGGATAAGAAGCTACAGGTAATTGGTTCCCTTCACCCACTCCTCTAAATGAATTGCGCGACAGGGTTTAGTATTAGACCATTGGAAGTGGTGTGTTCCGACCTTGTGTGATCTAAAGCCTGAATAACGACACTGGTTTTTTTCCACAGAGGAAATCCAGCAAAAGAATTTTCATACAGCTAAAGCAGTTCTACTTATCTCACTCAGAGATATCAGCCTAGTACTGATTCCTGCTCCACTGCATCAGGGATGCAGGCACTGTCGGAAAAAGAAAATTGTAAGTATTTGCAAAAAACACAATGAATAATAGTGAGAGAGAGATAGGTACACTAATATCTACATTCAAATGTGACAGTCTTCTTATTGTTTATGCTTGACATCATTCAAGTATGGGGGCAATCTACAGTAATATGAAACAAATAATTAAAAACTTGAACAACCAAGAGTGATAACTACAATTTTATTTATGACTGGTTTTGGCAAATCTATGTTGCCATCAGTGGATCTTACGCAAATACACCTCAACGTCTACATACATTTCAAAGATTCTTTATCTATTGTGTAAATATGAGCCTGTGCAGTCAGTGCAACATACTTGATATTTAACGTAAATCTTGTCGTATTATTGCATTATCGATGTATCACTTTCTTCACATTCCTGGAATGATGTGTTAAAACTTGTATATATTGTACATACGTTGGTTTTGCATTGAGGTGTATTTCCATAAGATCGAATTGTGGCAACCTGGGTTCGCTGAAATCGGTCATAAATTAAAATGTAATTAGCGATCTTGACTGTTGAAGTTTTTACTTCTGTGTTTCACAGTCTTCTTATTCTTTTTACTCTGCATGAGGGTGGTGGCTGATACCTGATGACGCTTCATGATGATTCTTTCACCATGATGTACAGTGGTCGAACGACCAGACTAACACAACTGGACTAGTGAGAGAAGGGGGATGGGAGAGAGAGGGCGGACTTGAGTTTTCACCTATTTGTAAGTCATCCTATTGGCCTAGGTCAATGGGGGGGAGAGTGACCCTGAAAGTGGGCTAGTACCAGAATAGTGGGTGATGACATTTATTTTCGCACAATTTTTTATGTCATACAGTTGCCCTAGAGCTGTGGGCCATGCAAGGGGGTGGAGTTATCTTGCCATGTGATTTGTATCAGGCGACATCGTGACCTTCAATTTACCACACAGAAGTGCCCTAGAGGGGTGAAAGGCGAGCTTTACTTAGATAGTTACCAGAGCCAAAACTAGTGCTGATAACCTATTTACTTATATAGTTACCAGAGCCAGAACTAGTGCTGATAACCTATCAGCTCTGATTTCTTTTCATTCATAAAAAGTTAGCAAGAAGATATTACAACGCACAGATATTTTATTTGTTCTTGAAGAATATACTAGATTAGTGTTCAGGAATTCATTGTTTTACTTTATGAGAGTCTACGGGAAAAAAATCAAATGAAATCACTCAACGAATGAAAAACGACTGGACATAAGATATATATGCGATCCACAGAGTATGTGAAATAATTTGCTCTTCTTTCAGTAGTTGGAAGAGCCAAACATTCCAAATGATTGGAAAAATTCGCAGAAATTCCTTGTTTTCAAGGGCAGTCGCCGAACAGGTACAGAGAATTTATCACTGACGTCAAGCTGTTGTAGAATTTTTGTAGATGTTTTTGGAGATCGAAAATGTCCTCTGTAGAAATCAATATGGATCCTGCAAATAACGATCGTCAACTCGCTATGTTCGTCCACGATATATAGAAGGCAATAAGTACCGGCATACTGGTAGGTGCCAAGTTCCTCAACTTCCGCAAGGCGTTCGACACATTTCCGTCGTTCCTCCCAATAACAAAATATGAGCTTTGTGACCTGCTTTGTGATTGGATTGAAGAGTTACTAGAAAGCAGAACATAATATGTCATTCGTAACAGAGAGAACTTTTCACACGTGGGTTTAACGGCGGACGTACCCCAACGATGAGTTGTAGGAGCATTATTGTTCACAATATACACTCCTGGAAATTGAAATAAGAACACCGTGAATTCATTGTCCCAGGAAGGGGAAACTTTATTGACACATTCCTGGGGTCAGATACGTCACATGATCACACTGACAGAACCACAGGCACATAGACACAGGCAACAGAGCATGCACAATGTCGGCACTAGTACAGTGTATATCCACCTTTCGCAGCAATGCAGGCTGCTATTCTCCCATGGAGACGATCGTAGAGATGCTGGATGTAGTCCTGTGGAACGGCTTGCCATGCCATTTCCACCTGGCGCCTCAGTTGGACCAGCGTTCGTGCTGGACGTGCAGACCGCGTGAGACGACCCTTCATCCAGTCCCAAACATCCAAACATGCTCAATGGGGGACAGATCCGGAGATCTTGCTGGCCAGGGTAGTTGACTTACACCTTCTAGAGCACGTTGGGTGGCACGGGATACATGCGGACGTGCATTGTCCTGTTGGAACAGCAAGTTCCCTTGCCGGTCTAGGAATGGTAGAACGATGGGTTCGATGACGGTTTGGATGTACCGTGCACTATTCAGTGTCCCCTCGACGATCACCAGTGGTGTACGGCCAGTGTAGGAGATCGCGCCCCACACCATGATGCCGGGTGTTGGCCCTGTGTGCCTCGGTCGTATGCAGTCCTGATTGTGGCGCTGACCTGCACGGCGCAAAACACGCATACGACCATCATTGGCACCAAGGCAGAAGCGACTCTCATCGCTGAAGACGACACGTCTCCATTCGTCCCTCCATTCACGCCTGTCGCGACACCACTGGAGGCGGGCTGCACGATGTTGGGGCGTGAGCGGAAGACGGCCTAACGCTGTGCGGGACCGTAGCCCAGCTTCATGGAGACGGTTGCGAATGGTCCTCGCCGATACCCCAGAAGCAACAGTGTCCCTAATTTGCTGGGAAGTGGCGGTGCGGTCCCCTATGGCACTGCGTAGGATCCTACGGTCTTGGCGTGCATCCGTGCGTCGCTGCGGTCCCGTCCCAGGTCGACGGGCACGTGCACCTTCCGCCTACCACAGGCGACAACATCGATGTACTGTGGAGACCTCACGCCCCACGTGTTGAGCAATTCGGCGGTACGTCCACCCGGCCTCCCGCATGCCCACTATACGCCCTCGCTCAAAGTCCGTCAACTGCACATACGGTTCACGTCCACGCTGTCGCGGCATGCTACCAGTGTTAAAGACTGCGATGGAGCTCCGTATGCCACGGCAAACTGGCTGACACTGACGGCGGCGGTGCACAAATGCTGCGCAGCTAGCGCCATTCGACGGCCAACACCGCGGTTCCTGGTGTGTCCGCTGTGTCGTGCGTGTGATCATTGCTTGTACAGCCCTCTCGCAGTGTCCGGAGCAAGTATGGTGGGTCTGACACACCAGTGTCAATGTGTTCTTTTTTCCATTTCCAGGAGTGTATGAGGCGTATTCGGAAAGTAAGGTCCGAATAGGCGCGAAATGGAAATCACTGTGAAAATCCGATGGAACTTTGCACAGATGTGTTGGGCAGTGTCTTCAGTGTGTCTGTCGATCGCTTCACGTCGCTCTTTTCAGTTCAGAGCGCAAAGTGATCACGTAGAAATGCCTAAAACAACAGTGTCTTCTGCCAAGCATATGGATCTGGTGAGGGATTTCGTCTGAAGCTATGCAACCCACATAACGTATATCTCATACATTTCTTTCTTCAAGACAATTCTCAGCCGCACTCTGCAGGGGCAATGAAGACGCTCCCGCAACTTTTTCGATGGAAAATGTTTGATAACCCCCAATACAGCCCTTAATTAGCTGCCTTCGTTGTTCATCTCTGCTCACGCGAACCGCTGGCTTCGCAGACAACATTTTGGCACAAACAACGGAAGGAAGACCAGTGTAGAGAATTGGCGGAAAGCACAGGCGGCTGCTTTCTGTGACGAGGGTACTGGAAACTTTGTGCAGACAAATGTCTGTCGGAGCGGCGACTAGTTAGAAGGTGCGGCTAACTGTTGTAAATAAAAAATTATGGTTTTAGCTGTGATGTTCATTTCGCAATCGATCGGATCTTATTTTCCGAACAGCCCTCGTATATTTTACAGACATAGTTAATGTATAAGGTCGGAAGCTCTATGAGGCTATTCCTCGATGATCCTATTGTATATAAGAAACTTTGCAATGCTGTAAACTTGCAGCTAAATGCAGGGAGACCTCCAGAGGATCCACACTTGTTGCAGTCGTCCCACAACATAAAAAAGGAATGTAATGCAAACGAACAGGGGAAAACATCTGTTAATGTATGTACACGACTGTCGAACAATGAATGGAAACAGTCAAATCCATAAAATACCTGGGAGTAGGCATACGGAGCGATTTCAAGTGAACTGTCACAGGAAACGAGTTGTAGGAGAGGTAGCTGCCAGAATATGGTTCATTGGAAGAATCCTCTTGAAGAGTTATGCAGTCACTATGGAGCCGGCTAACAAAACTCTCGTTCGACTTTCGTTTTAGTACAACAGTCAACAGTCTGAGATACTTATGAGGTAAGATTGATGATGAAAATGGAACAGATCCAAAGAAGAGCAGCGCGATTAGTAACTGCGAAAACGCCACAGTGACGCTCTTCAATTGCATTGGCAGACGCTACAAGAGCGGCGTTGTCTATCACTGTGTGATTTACTGTTAAAAGTTCATGAATGTACGTTCGTTAAACAATGATTAAATACATTGCTTTCTGCTATGTATTGTCACGCAAAAATCATGAAGTCTAAAAACACAGAAATTCGATCTGACACGGAGGCTCACCAACAGTCGTTTTTCCCGTGCAATATTCGACTGAAATTCACGATTGGAACAGGAAAAAAGTTGGGAGGGAGGGAGTGATAGTGATAAGCAAATTCCCCCGTCACAAACCATTTGGTGGCTTACGTGGTATAGATGTAGATGCAGACACTTACCCGTCTGAACAGGTCAGTACACGACTGTGTAATCTCAAATGAATTCATGCTTCTCTCCAGTAACTGCCTGACTATAGGGACCCTTGCATTACGGTTTTAGCCGCGAGACAGACGTAAGTGGGACGGATCTGGGTGCGTGCCTGAACCAAGCATATCTGTAACTCGGCCTACAGGAGCGGCTCACGCAAGTGAGTGCATGTAAATGGCGAAACCCTCGCCCAAGTGAGCGCAATTACGTGACGTGTTCAGTTTCGTTCCAAAATTTTGCGTGGCGTGTACGAGTCGAGTACGTTAGTTACAGCAATGTTCCGAGTTAAATCGCATTCAGCACGCCTTATTATCGCTACTACTAAACGTGTTACTCGGGTTAAGGAGTTGAGGTACCGTCATAGCCATACATTAAGGACAAGCGAAGCAATTACCTAGATAACTATCGAGACGTTTTAAGGATGGGGCAGTGAAATATTTGACATATATTGTTCATCGTCCTCACAGTCAGCTAGAGCTTTTTCAACATCGACGGAAACATCCATGCCTGAGCAATTCGAAATTGGCAGCCCTTGATCCACGGCAATTAAAAGAAGATCGTAGCGCCACAAAGTTGGTATATAAGTATCACCGAGACATCTGCCACGACACGCACCGTTTCAAACTCGCTTAAATTCCTTTCTAAACGAGCGCCGTAAGTAATTTACATTTATTTACTTTTATCTTTAAAATTTTTTCAACAGAATCACACTTTGCTTGGGGGGAAACCTGGTTTGCAAAACGCTACCAACTTAGCATAAGCTTCAGTCTTTAAAGTCTTATTTACGTAGTCTTTGGACCTCACTTTCCATAAGCGTTATTGTTCTTTGTATATATATATATATATACGAAAACGAAACTGCAGGACGAAATTCGCCAGAGGTAAAGGTGAAATATGTGTACAAATTGTGTGAAATATGTTAAATATGTGTGAGATATGCGGCAAAGCTGCCGATAAAAATTCCTCCTAAGCCCCTGGAATTATTTGAACCAAACTTGGTACACATATTACCTACTACCTGGAAAGAAACATTGTGGGAGTAAGAACCAGCAAGCTCTTATTGGGACGGTGATGATAAAGAGGAGAGAGAACGGTGGCAGAAAGAGAAGGCAGAAAGAGGTAAGGAGGAGACGCATCCAGATATGGTGGAGGAGGAGGAGGAAATGGACAGAGGAAGAGAAGAAGATGGAGAATGGGAAGAAGAGACGGGCAGAGGAAGGAAAATGGACGAGATGGGAGGTGGAGATGGACTGAGAGAGGGGAAAGAGAATATGGGTAGACATATTGGCAGGATGGAATCGACAGAGAAAGAGAAGAGGAACTGGGGATGATGATGACAACAATGATGATGTTTGGTTTGTGGGGCGCTCAACTGCACGGTCATCAGCGTCCGTACAAAGTCCCAATCTGTACACAGTCTAATTTAGCCACTTTCACGAATGATGATGAAGAAATAATGAGGACAACACAAACACCCAGTCCCCGGGCAGAGAAAATCCCCAACCCGGCTGGGAATCGAACTTGGGACCGTGTGATCCAGAGGCAGCAATGCTAGCCACTAGACCACGAGCTGCAGACAGAGGAGGAGGAGATAACCAGAGAGAGAGGGGGGTAGAAGAGATGAAAACTGGGAGAGAAAGAGCAGATGGACAGAGAGAGGAGGAGGATATGTGGAGAGAGGGAGGAAAGAAGAGGAGATGAAAAGCGAGAGAGAGAGGAGGAGGAAACAGATGGCGAGAGGGGAGGAGGAATGGGCAGAGAGAGGAAGGAGGAGATGCACAGAGAGAGGGGAGGATGAGATGGATAGAGAGAGAGGGCAGGGAGATGGAGTGAGAGAGTGGTGAGGAGGAGATGGAGAGAGATTGGGGGGGGGGGGAGAAGCGGACAGAGAGAGGTGGAGGAGGAGACAGGGAGGTGAGGTGAGGAGAAGATGGAAGGGGACGACGTGGACTTGGAGGAAGGAGGAGGAGGAGATGGACATAAGGAAAGGAGTAGATTGACAGAGAGAGTTGGAGGAGTAGATAGGCAGAGAGGGGGGAAAAGTAGTAGATGGGCAGAGAGGGGGGAAGGAGAAAGTGGACAGAGAATTGGGGACGGAGTAGATGGGCAGAGAGGAGGGAGAAGGATATGCACAGAGAAGGGCACGGAGGAGATGGACAGAGAGAGAGAGTGAAGGAGGATGTGGACTAATAATTTAACTCCATCCGAACAGGCCTTCAGCTCCCAACGGTACTCATAATGGACTAGCAGAAATGGAAAAAAAAAACGTTCCTGGGCAACGCCAGACACTCAGCCAGTGCACATGTAGTAAAAATAGATGTACGATCCACATCTCTTCATAAACCGCGGCATCGATTTCAACAAAACTTAGTACAAATTTAATTTACTGGTTGGAAAGAAGCACTGTATGTGTAAGAATCAACTGTCTTCCACAGATGTGGGAGTGGGGTTGATAATGGAGTGCCTAGAGGAGTTTCGACCACATTTTGTATATATGAGGGGCAGTGAAATGAAATCCGAACACCCGTCCCAACAGGACAATGGAATGGTTCCATTCAAAAGTAATCACCACACGTTAGCCAATGGGAGAAGAGATTATCAATTTCTGGTTCGCAGAATGTGGTAGGCCGCTGACGGATTCGCTGCTGCACACACTCTTGCACTTCCTCGTCCGACTGAAAGCGATGTCGGCGCATATCTTTCTTCACGTCGCGAAAGATGTGAAAATCGTGCAGTGAAAGATCCAGAGGATGTTGCAGTGTTTCGCAAACAAATCACTGAAGCATAGCCTTCGTCCGTTTGCCTGTGTTGGGGCTGGCGTTATCGTGCTACAGGATGATTCTGCCCGATAGCATTCCTGGGCATTTTACTTTATAGCGCATCGGAGTTTCTGCAAAGTGTTTTCAAAGCGTTGAGCACCGATTGTACTTTCACGCTCGAGAAACTCGACGAGTAGAGAGACACTACAGTCGAGAAGGTCATCATGATCTTACCGAACTTGTGTGAATAGCTTTGTATTGCTTTGGCGTGGGAGGTTTCCACTGTTGGCTTATCTGTTGCCTCGGCTGCCGGAATGCTGTCGGATGGAATCACCCGCCCCCACACTGCCAATTTGACGAAAGCTACGCTGCGGCCATTTGGTTGGGAAACACTGCAACATCCTCCGTACAGCTCGGACCTTTCACCATGTGATTTACACGTCTTTTGCGAATTGAAGAAAGACGTGCGTGGACGTCGCTTTCAGTCGGACAAGGAAGTGCAAGAGCGGGTGCCGTTGTGTATCCGTCAGCGGCCGACTGCGTCTACGAAACAGGAACGAATCGTGTTGTCTCCCAGTGGGACAAATGTCTTAACATGTGTGGTGATTACTTTTGATTGGAACCGTTCCAAGGTTGAAACGTTCCCTTAGAAAAATTTATGAATGAATGTGCTGGTAAATCTCTTACAGTATTTGATTTTCAAACAGCCGAGCAGAACTGAACGTACTCAGACATTTCGCTCTTTACCTATTCTGATCAACACTAAACACACACAATATTTTTAGCGAAACTCAATCTGACTTTCAATAATCCATACAAAAGAATAGCTCTGACTAACAATAACCTATACCTCTCATGAATCACTTACCTCAGAAAAATCTTCGTTACTCGAACTACTGCAATACAGCGAGCGTCACTACTGGCAGCTAAATAAAAGATTCTAACTACTGAAGGCGCTAACTACTGATAGGCATAGTCAGCAAAGGAAAGATTTTGATAGAGAAAAACAAACAATGTATTTACCTTAATAGTGTTCAAAAGTCATCCGCTCTCAAAACTCCGCCATTTCTCTCCCCACATCCACCACTGCTGGCGGCTCACCTCCAACTGCGCAACACTACGCGTTGTTCACATCCAAGTGCCCAACACTACAATAGCAAATTCCAACAATGCAAACCAGCCACACTGCACACAGCACAGTCAGTGATTTTCATATAGTGCGCTACATGGCGTTACCAACATAAAAACCTAAACAGCCTACTTACGAGGTCCCGATGTGGCGTGTGTTCTGGTTTCATTTGACTGCCCCTTATACGTACCTCACTATTTGTATTAAAACACTGTTTAGGTAATATACCCTACCTACCTTCCGTAGGGTAAGTGTGGAGTCGAGGAGCCGTGACGTGCAAAAATATTCGATAACGACCAATATTACTATCGAATCCATAGTTTCTGGGGTCCCTAGGCTCTTTGATGGCAACCCTTATGATATATATGTATGGAGATGGTATCTATTCTTTCGGACATGTCCGAAACGCAGTAAATAACGCCTTTTTACTTTACCCTTTGTACTTTTTTGCTGAAAACTGCCGAAAAACATCAAATATTTTTCTCGTCAAATACTTCTGACCTTTTCACTGTTGAAATAAGTTTCATAAAAACGCGTTTACTATTTACGTTATTATACAGAGTGGTACGCCGGCCGTTGTGGTCGAGCGGTTCTAGGCGCTTCTGTCCGGAACCGTTATGCTGCTACGGTCGCAGGTTCGAATCCTGCCTCGGGCATGGATGTGTGAGCTGTCCTTAAGTTAGTTATGTTTAAGTAGTTCTAAGTTCTAGGGGACTGATGACCACAGATGTTAAGTCCCATAGTGCTCAGAGCCATTTGAACCATTTCGAACAGAGTGGTACAGCTGCCCCTAACGCTGTCGTTTTATGCAACCCGCAGTTCTATGACTGCGCTTCAAAAGCCATGTGTGAGATTTTCATATTCCCTTGCTCGCTTGACACAAGCGGTTAGTCTTACATAAAAAATGAACAAGGCCTTTTTGTAGGAAATTTAATGAAGTTAAATTTTGTACTGGGATACGTTTTCGACAGAGGCCGTAGTTTTCGTGTTATTGAAGAAAACGTGCAATAGTAACCTTCAAACATGCTCCAAATCCAACACTTTGCTCCCAACGGTCAGGATTTCCAGTATGTATCTCACATTCGACCTTTCTTAGTCTTCATTGACTGGCCTTATTACACCACCGGCATAGGCGAGCGCTTACAAATTGTATAACTGATGTTTGTGTCTATTTTACCTATCAATTTTGTGAGTCTTAACAGCATAAAATAAACAGTTACACTGTTGTATTCACCACGCCTTCTGACTACGAAACTACTGTGCTTGTAAGGGTTAAGTTTGGATTGAACTGTCAACGTAAATAGTTTTAGCGTAACGTTTACAAAACTTATTTTCCTTTCATTACTGTCAGGGGCATGTTTAAATTAATAACGTTAGCGAAATAGCCGACTATGCTTGTGGCGTAATAGGCCAGTCAGTAGAGACCAAAAAAGGTTGAATATAGGAAATGTTTCGTGCAGGTAGTAATGTTTTTACAGAGGCCGGATGAAGTGCCACGAACAACATACTTAGAAATCCAGTGCGAGGGATGAGAGTGTGGGAAGAGGGGTGTTTTAGGGTGATTGTTGTACGTTTTTCTTGAGTTACTCGAAAATCGTTGCCTCCAACGTAAATGTGTCCTACTACAAAATTTAACTACATTTCCTACAAAAGCGAGCCATGCTGCAGCTCGCGCTGGTGCTGTTTGTAGGTTTCCGTCCTCTGTTGTAGGCCAGACCGTATCGTTTAGTTGACAGGGCTGTGGTTGTTTGTATTCTTCTTTTGTTGACTGGCGCCACTTGGTTTCGCAAGCGTTGTCTGTGGCAGCAGCGGCGTTATCGATACGTAGTAACTGTGGCCCTATCTTTGGGGTGACGTCATTGTTCTTCCGGGTCGTGTGAGTGACAGTTCGGTTGGGGACTCCGGAGGAGCCAAGAGGGCAGTGCGAGAACACGCCGGGACTGCTGGTGGCACTCATGCACTGCCAGATGGAAGGGCTGTGGTCGCGAGGGTACACGACCTAGTCGTCAACCAGATCCAACAAGCTTTAAGTTGAGTGGAACTTAATCCTAGCAGATAAACCTCCACCATTGTGAGATCTCGCGATTCTCCCGTGACTCGGGTTTGTGTTGCTGCTCGCAGTGTCGCTGAGATGAAGACCAGCGAGTGGAGTGCTGGGGTAAGGTGGATCTAATTAGCTTTCCTCGACTTCTTGTTACTAATTGCTGAGTTCTATGTGTTACTATTTGTTAAGTTCAACCAGTTGTATTTTTCCTGCCTAGTGGCCGCTAATGCCCCAGTGACCTCCCTAGAGGTTAGTGTATGTAACGGCAGTGTACGTTCCCTTGCCTTGCCGCTGCTGTCTGGTAAGGCGTGTAGCTTTGACAGTTTCCTTGGTTTGTAGGTCGGTTGGTGTTTCTTCTACTCTGGTAGTAGTGGTTCCTTTCTCCTTTCGGATGCTCTAAACACGGCATTCTGAGGACGTAGTGCTGGCCGTCGGTTCCGGCTTTGGCGTGGTGTTCCATTGTTGCATTGGATATCAGATGTTATCTAGCTTCAGCAAGTTATCATTAGTCATTCGTTAGACTGCCACTAGGCTGAGTTACCATCTTGTAAAGTGAATCCAATGCTTGGCTGCCTTTCTCATCGCTTGTGAAAGAGTTTTTGGCCTGACATACTCAGAGGTCGATTCCTGGAGCACCGTCTGTGACTAGCCCTTGTGTTTTGTTATTGTATTACCAAGTTACCATCATTTGTCTCACCTGTTAGGCGATCAGTTTCTTGTACTTTTGAATTAACCTTGTTATTATATTTGCTGTTTTATTGTATGTTCCTAACTTTTTTAATATAATTGCCATTCTTGGCGTTACAGCAAGTTCAAACGGTTGTGCTACCAAGTTTACTATCATTTTGTCTCACCTGTTTGGTGATCAGTTGCCTGTCTTTTAAATTAACTTTCGTTATTGCCTTGCTGTTGACAGTATGTTTGTTATTTTTTTTAAATAATTACCGTTCTTGGCGTTAAAGGTCTTCAGCCGTGACTGTCGCTACTTGTCTTAAAATTCTAATATGGTAATTGTATTTTAGCAGTTAACCTTTAAGACCTCTGTGATTTGTTTTCAATTATTTTAATAACTGTAGTATGTAAGTTGCAACAAGTTAACAATACTTAATTTATTGCCATTAAGGCCTTCAGCCGCGATTGTCGTTACTTGTCTTAAAATTTTAATTTGGCAACTGTATTTTGCAGTGAGCTTTAAGACCTTAGCCAATTGTCTTTTATATTTCAATAACTGTAATTGTAAGTTGCAGCAAGTTTAATCAGTTCTTAATTTATTGCCATTAAGGCCTTCAGCCGTAAAAGCAATTCTTAAATTATTGCCATTATTTTAATCTGTAGTTGATTTTAAATAAATTGTATGTGATTAAAAGAAAAGCCAACTAATAGTAACTGATTACGGCCCCGTCCACAATAGTAACCGAATCCTGCCTTCCTTGACCACCAGGTCTCAAAAAGGTTCTGTTCATTTTTTTTCTTTAGGATTAACAGTTTGCGCGTAGTGTAGCGAGCGAGATAATATGAAAATCTCTTGCGAGGTTTTTAAAGTTCAGATACAGATTTGCGGATTGGATAAAACGATATCGATAGGCACAGCTGAATAACGCTGTAAATGTATAGTGTAGACTTCTACCTTTTTGATTTAAGATATTTCGTCTCTCTTGCAGAAGAACAGTATAGGAAAAATATCAGGACGTCATACAACCTTTTCACTGAATCATGAAAGCAAAACAAACAACTCGGTTAGAAACTTAGAGGTGAAAGCACAAAATCCATATCTATTAGGCTGGTGCATAACTTATTAGCGTTTTTGTTTAGCATTTTGGTATTCCGGTTGCTATGGGTTTATTTATCGATTATCATTTTTATTTGAGTTTACTGTTTCTGTTTGAGTTTACATATTGTCATTTTGTCGTTTGGAGATAGTGAACAGGCTGTGGACGCTAGGAAATGTGGTACCAAGTGGAGAAATCGGAACATTTCCAACACTTTGTTGTTTTCGACTCCAATAGAGGATTGACGGCAGCGAAGAGGAACATTTGCGCCGTATATGGCGATAATGCCACTGGACAGAGCACGGCAAGAAAAGGTTTCCTCGTTTTATGGATGACTTCAATGACTCTCCACGTTCAGTAAGAACTTCGGGCTATGATGAAGCTCGTTTAAAAGCATTAATCCACAATGATCCACGTTAGTGTACTTGATAACTGGCAGATGTGATAAACTGTAATCATTCCACCCTCGTACGGCATTTGCATGCAATGTGGAACGTTCAAAAATCGATTGTACGGATACTGCATGCTCTCAGCCAAAAATGACAAAAATCGGCGGTTGGCCAGATGTGCATCCCTGCTTGTTCGTGATCAATTGGCTCGTGAACAACACCGACCAGTCCTATCTTGTGTCATTACTGGTGCGAGAAATGATATCTTTATGCTAATATAACGAAAAGAAAGGAATGTTGAGCCCAAACGTAACTGTAACTCTCCCTACAAAGACTTGCATGCATCAACAAAATATGATGCTACGCATCTGGTGGGAACAGTGTTGGTGTGACGTATTACGAGTTGTTTCCTCTAGGTGTAACCATCACTTCTGACATTTCCGGTCAAGAACTGAGGCGTGCCGACCATTGTGGCTGAGCGGTTCTAGGCGCTTCAGTCCGGAACCGGGCTGCTGATATGTTCTCAGGTTCGAATCCTGCCTCGGGCATGGATGTGTGTGCTGTCCTTAAGTTAGTTAGTAGTCCTAAGTCTAGGGGACTGATGACCTCAGATGTTAAGCCCCATAATGTTTAGGGCCATTTGAACCATTTTCAACTGAGGCGTCAAGCAGACGCAGTAGAACAAAGAACAGAAAAACTGCGTGAAGTGATGCTACTCCATGACAACGCCCACCCGCATTCTGTTAGACCGACAAAAAGCAATGTACAAGATTAGAGTTGGGAAGTCATTCAGCACTCACCTCATTCACGTGATATTGCGTCCTCAGACTTTCACCTTCTCCGGTCTCTGTCGAACAACCGTCAAGGAACTTCTTAGCCTGATGAAAATGCACTCCAAACGAGGCTCGATGTGTTGATCGCTTCAAAACCACGTGATTTCTACAGTCGCGCGAATCAAAAAGTTATCCTAACGTTGACAGAATGTTGTAAGTAATGAGGGAGAATTATTATTGTTGACTGAAGTCTCTTTTATGTGTATCTGTTGTGTTTATTGAACTTACCCGCCAGGTTAGCCAAGCGCGCTAACGCCCTGCTTCCTGGACTCGGGTAGGCGCGCCGACCCCGGATCGAATCCGCCCGGCGGATTAACGACGAGGGCCGCAGGCCAGCCTGAATGTGGTTTTTAGGCGGTTTTCCACATCCCCATAGGTGAATACCGGGCTGGTCCCCACGTTCCGCCTCAGTTCCACGGCTAACAGACATCTGAACACTTTCGCACTATTCCATAGATTAAACTCCATAGATTAAACTAGTCGCAGACAGTTGGGGTACACTAATTCCTTCCCGGGGGGGGGGGGGGGGGGGGGTGGCGGCAGGAAGGGCATCTGGCCACCCCTTCAACTAACATTGCCACATCCGATTAAACCCTGCGTATCCGGGGGCAAAACGGCACAAACAAAAGAAAGAAAGAAAGTTGTGTTTATTAAACTTATGGAAAAAGTCCACGAACTTATACACCAACCTAATAGATGGGAATGATCTCGGCCAGAACAAGCTACCTTCCGATATTAGCAGACGCCACTACAGTCAGGTTTCTGCGCATGCACAGTGTGCAGCATACTCGGAAACTCGGAACTAAGCACTCGGCACAACCTATAGATCATTGATGTCACAGACACCCTCGCGCTTCAGCCCGGAACCGTGCTGCTACTACGGTCGCAGGTTCGAATGCTGCCTCAGGCATGGGTGTGTGTGATGTCCTTAGGTTAGTTAGGTTTAAGTAGTTCTAGGTCTAGGGGACTGATGACCTCAGATGTTAAGTCCCATAGTGCTTAGAGCCATTCGAACACCCTCGCAACGTGGCTCGCTGTTGATTTACACGCAAGCACGAAAGACGCACGCACTTTGATTACTCGATTTTGACCAGAAATTTGCTCGTATAAGGCTGCATTCATAGAGGCACCGACAACGACTGTCGCCCGATGGCTAGGTCACGGTACATCCGATCTCCTTCGTCAGTTTTTGAGTGTGTCAAGGAGGCTAGGTTAGCTTACGTTGCGTTAAAATCTGTCCTATGTATGAAGTAGGCTAGATTTAGCGTCCTAGAGTGGGATGCATACAACGACGCCTCTTTGCTTGGAGACTAGTGCTTCATTGCGATTTTTGCTACTAAAAAGACGCTGAATGCATGTGTCTGTCCTCAGTTTTCGGAATAGCCAGACAAATTTTACGAATTTATCAGATGAAGAGAAAAATGTTGCTTTACATACTCGAGGTGATTCGTGTTGAACTTAAAATCCAAGATTACTCTATTTCTTTGAAGTTGTGCAGACATTCGTCAGTTAACGTTCAATGGCTGTCATTAAGCATGCGTATAAAAGACAAGCTCAAAAATTTAGATGCTCTGAGCACTAAACACTCTCAGCACTAAAAAATGGAAACACGTACGCCACATTTGCAAACTACTTCATGTAACAGGATCACGAGCCTACTGGCATGAAAACTCCAGTAATGAAAACGCCAGTAAGCAGTACCAGTAATAATAATGTGCAGACAGCTAATGCCCACCTATCATACCCAAAAAAAGATGCGCTACAGTGCTGGTAACCATAAGCATAAGATACGCCACCCTTCTCACGTGAACAAATTAATTTTTTAGGCTGTAATTTACGCTCAATATTTCCGATAAAGTTGTTTCCAATAAGTCGGCGATTTCATCCCATACATTCCGACCGATATCCCGACTATGATATTTTCATCCTCAGTATGCCACAAACCCACTCTTTCTTGGCGTAAACGGTCACTTTCTGGCAGTCCATTTATCGTGTGACAACGTCGGTCGATTTTGCCGAAGAAAACTAACTGATTTGAATTTCATTGATTGTCGTCTGAGGGAATGTTCAGGGGATGTGATTGGCGACAGCGCGTGTGTTGGCGTACTGACTTGAAAAGATCGGTCGTCTTCTGACGATGTCGGTCGTCGGCGGAATCCGCCGATGTTGGCGCCACTGTGACCGCGCGCTAGAACAGGCTCGGCCTCGCGCCGCCGTCCGTGAGCACGGCCAAGCATCCGAGAAATGCGAACCCGTCCGTGTTGACGCAACACGTCCGTCTCCCATCTCCATAAGACCCCCAAGTTACGCGACCCAGCGGCGCGTGCCTAGCCCGTGCCGACTGACAGGTTGCGCCTGGGGGGCACACAACGTGGAGAGTGACCGCAAGCCGGCCCATCAGAAGCGCAGTGGGGCGGCAGGGCGGTGCCTCCCCCCCCCCCCCCCCCCCCCCTCCAGCCGCTCGGTACCTGCACCGGCGCCAGAGCTTTCGCCGCAGTTGCACACGCGCCGTCTGCAGTGGTGGTCGCAGTCGGCCGAGTACACGGGCTCAACTGCGCTCTGGCACACACGTGTGGGGCGACCGCGCTGTAGGACTTGCTACTCGAGCTGCATATCACTGGCGGTGTTTCCTCAGTGAGATTCACTCCCAAACAATAAACTGCACGTGCCCACGACAACAGGTTATTAGCACCACACGAACAGTTGCTCACGATCCAAACTGCAGCCTGCGAGGTCTACTTCTTCACAATCACTTCATTGTGCGGTTACCAGGTTCGATTCGCGGTACCATCGTCCACAAACTGCTAGAAAGTCCTCGCAGAAACATTACTGTTGACTGCGCTTCATAATCGGAAATGAAAGTAACAATTAACAGTTCTCACAAAATTACGGACGCTTATTTTTAGTGATAGGAACGGCAGAACCTGAAGCAAAGACCAAATAGTTTCTTCTTGCTACAAAGGGTGAACCAGGAAGCTCATTTGAGAACTTCACCTTTTCCCGTCAGCCATATCGTCAAATGCAATAGTGTTTACTGACTCTCGTGGTTCGTAGACTGAAGCCGGAAACTTTTGCATTGACGGCTTGAGTGAAAGTAAACGCGAAAGTTTCAGCACCGTAATTTCCGTAAATCTCACGAACAGTCTCAAAACCGCAGACGGTTTTTCTTCAACATTCCCTGACAGGTAGCAAACATTTCTGTTCGACATGAGTATACAACTGTGCTCAGTGGAGATCGTTATGTCTGTAAGTAACTAACTGACCCGACGAATGCGGAAAGCAGCTAGTATTTTTACCTTTTCACCAGACTGTGTTCCTGCGTCTAAATTTACAGACGGTACGGGATTATAGTCTGTTCTGATTACACATGAGACAAAGCTGGCTTCATAGATAGCTTTATAGGATACTGAAATTGAAGGTAAGCTGTATACCGAACTTGACGATAATACCTCAAGAAATGTAATGTTACCAGTGCTTACGTTGCATCAGCGTCAAGTTGTAACACAATCTGAGACAACAGGAACAAATGCTTTTTGACTGTATATTGGTATTAAAAAACAGTCTGTAATACTTCGGGTAATACACGTAATTTTGTGTAAAGATAAATGAGTGAATAAAAGCTGCAATACAACAAACACAAATTTTGATTCCGTTGAGGTGTGGTATTGGCATATTAGTAGGTGCTTGGTATAAAAAGGATACGAGAAACTGTACAGTCACTAAATTCTCGAAACAAGTAGCTAATCTCATGTAGCCACTGGTACTTGTAACAACAGACAGAATTTCCCGTGGTTTTGAATTACGTTTGAAGTTTGCTGCTACATGTACGTGCCATCATGAAAGTCGCCACTACGAGACGCGATAAAATAGTGTGGTAACTATAAAATACACACTTTAAGATATAGGACCACTAACAGGCCACAGTTCAAAGTGAATACGTCGTCTGTTGTTGGACATTTCAAAGAGTGTGACGACCGCCTGGATCCTCCAGCGCCTCAGTCGAGCAGCAGCCAGCGCTTCCAGCCTCCAGAGGTTGTCCAGCAGTTGTGACCGCGATGCCTCTACCCAGTGGCATGGCGCTGGCCTCGGCCGTGACTTTCGCGGCCAACTTCCTCATCTACAATGCCATCGACTACACTCCGGTGAGTGTGCAGAAAACCGTAGCTAATCTCTCTCGTGATCACTTGATTCTGTGCCTGCATATCACGTGTACTCGTGTTAAGACCAGTCGGTGCAGGGCCGGTTTAAGGCCATGCAGTGCCCATAATATTAATGGACGTCGAGGCTCCTGTTCAACAATGTGTACTCATATTTTTTTAGATGTATTATTTTATACAGAATATCTTATGACAATCTTTTGACAATGTTGACTGGAATACTCTCTTTCAAATTCTGAAGGTGGAAGGGGTAAAATACAGGGAGCGAAAGGTTATTTACAAACCAGGTGGCAATTGTAAGTAGGCTGTTTAGGTTTTTATGTTGGTAACGTCACATAGCGCTCTGTATGAAGATCACTGGCTGTGCTGTGTGCAGTCTGTGGCTGGTTGGCATTGTTGCAATATTCGCTATTGTAGTGTTGGGCAGTTGGATGTGAACAGCGCGTAGCGTTGCGCAGTTGGAGGTGAGCCGCCAGCAGTGGTGGATGTGGGAAGAAATATGGCAGAGTTTTGAGAGCGGATGATCTGGACGTATGTCAATCAGAAAGAGTAAATTTGTAAGACTGGATGTCACGAACTGATATATATATATATACAGGGCGTTTCAAAAAGAAAGAGCAGATTTCAAACATTTATTTCTCAAAAACTACAAATGATAGAAACACAATTCCAACGGTCCTTCACTCAATATGAGTACCAAATGTTACACAACAAATATCAAAACTGTACCTCAATATGAGCACCATTTGTTACACGACAAATATCAAACCGGTATCTCATTTCTTGCCACACACGACGCAACTGGTCTTTAGTTACCGAATTCACGGCCGCAACAATTCGATGTCGTACCTCTTGAAGAGTAGCGGGCATAGGTGGGACATAAACACAGTCCTTTATGTACCCCCACAAATAAAAATCGCAGGGAGTAAGGTCTGGTGACCTGGGAGGCCACAGACGATGACATTGATCTTGTGCTCCTGCTCTTCCAATCCACCGTCCTGGAATGGTGTTATTTAGGTACCGTCGTACAGGTTCAGAGAAGTGTGGTGGGGCGCCATCTTGCATGAAGATGAAGTGATTTGAATCTTCCTGAAGTTGAGGAAATAGCCAGTTTTCTAACATGTCCAGGTAAATGGTTCCTGTGATAGTTTTCTCCATGAAAAAGAAAGGTCCATAAACTTTGTTTACCGAAATTGCACAAAAGACGTTAACCTTTGGTGAGTCTCTTTCATGTTGAATAACGTCCCTCGGAGTTTCACTCGCCCAAATTCGTACGTTATGCCGATTAACTTTACCAGAAATGTGAAACGTTGATTCATCTGAAAAAATTAATCGTTCGGCAAAATTGTCCTCTTCCATGTCCTGTAGAATTGCAGTTGAAAATTCGAACCTTTTGTTGTGGTCGTCAGGACGCAATGCTTGCAATAACTGCAGTTTGTACGGCTTCATGTGCAGACGGTTACTCAGAACGCGCCATACCGTTGTTTTAGACATGTTTAGTTCGTGACTTGCCCGTGCCGTGGATTTTCTAGGGCTCCTTTCGTAAGCTGCACGGACACGCTCGACATTTTCATCCGATGTGCGTGGACGACCCGTGCTTTTTCGCTTGCAGATGCAACCATCTTCTACGAATCTGTGATGCCACTCATAAATTTGCTTATGACGAGGCGGCTGTTTGTTGAATTGACGGCGGAATGCACGTTGCACACCAACAATGGACTCTAACTTTGCAAATTGCAGCACACAAAATGATCGTTCCTGTGGTGTCGTCGCCATTTTCCTACAAACAAACGCCAGCGCCACTGCGGATTTGCATGGAACTTCTGCGCGGACCATTGAAAAACTTTGAACCTTTCTCTGACAAGAAACGTTTGAATTGTGTTTCTATCATTTGTAGTTTTTGAGAAATAAATGTTTGAAATCTGCTCTTTCTTTTTGAAACGCCCTGTATATATATATATATATATATATATATATATATATATATATATATATATATATATAATGATTTTTGAACACTATTAAGGTAAATACATTGTTTGTTCTCTATCAAAATCTTTCATTTGCTAACTATGCCTATCAGTAGTTAGTGCCTTCAGTAGTTAGAATCTTTTATTTAGCTGGCAGTATTGGCGCTCGCTGTATTGCAGTAGTTCGAGTAACCAAGATTTTTGTGAGGTAAGTGATTCACGAATGGTATAGGTTATTGTTAGTCAGGGCCATTCTTTTGTAGGGATTATTGAAAGTCAAATTGCGTTGCGCCAAAAAAAAAAAAAAAAAAAAAAAAAAAAAAAAGATTGTGTGTCAGTTTACTGTTGATCAGAATAAGTAAAGAGACAAATGTCTGAGTACGTTCAGTTTTGCTCAGCTGTTTGAAAATCAAATAACGTAAGAGGTTTACCAGCACTGTCATTCATAAATTTTTCTAAGGGATGTTTCACGATTTTAAGAGTCGAGAGGCATGAAAGGGAAGCAGTGGTTGGGAAGGGGAGACAGGGTTGTAGCCTCTCCCCGGTGCTATTCAATCTGTATATTGAGCAAGCAGTAAAGGAAACAAAAGAAAAACTCGGAGTACGACATTGTAATTCTGTCAGAGACAGCAAAGGACCTGGAAGAACAGCTGAACGGAATGGACAGTGTCTTGAAAGGAGGATATAACATGAACATCAACAAAAGCAAAACGAGGATAATGGAATGAAGTTGAATTAAAGCGGGTGATGCTGAGGGTATTAGATTAGGAAATGATACACTTAAAGTAGTAAAGGAATTTTGCTATTTGGGGAGCAACATAACTGATGATGGTCGAAGTAGAGAGGATATAAAATGTAGACTGGCAATGGCAAGGAAAAGCGTTTCTGAAGAAGAGAAATTTGTTAACATCGAGTATATATTTAAGTGTCAGGAAGTCTTTTCTGAAAGTATTTGTATGGAGTGTAGCGACGTATGGAAGTGAAACGTGGACGATAAATATTTTAGACAAGAAGAGAATAGAAACTTTCGAAATGTGGTGCTACAGAAGAACATCTACATTTATAATCCGCAAGCCACCCAACGGTGTGTGGCGGAGGGCACTTTACGTGCCACTGTCATTACCTCCCTTTTCTGTTCCAGTCGCGTATGGTTCGCGGGAAGAACGACTGTCTGAAAGCCTCCGTGCGCGCTCGAATCCCTCTAATTTTACATTCGTGATCTCTTCGGGAGGTATAAGTAGAGGGAAGCAATATATTCGATACCTCATCCAGAAACGCACCCTCTCGAAACCTGGCGAGCAAGCTACACCGCGATGCAGAGCGCCTCTCTTGCAGAGTCTGCCACTTGAGTTTGCTAAACATCTCCGTAACGCTATCACGGTTACCAAATAACCCTGTGACGAAACGCGCCGCTCTTCTTTGGATCTTCTCTATCTCCTCCGTCAACCCGATCTGGTACGGATCCCACACTGATGAGCAATACTCAAGTATAGGTCGAACGAGTATTTTGTAAGCCACCTCCTTTGTTGATGGACTACATCTTCTAAGGACTCCCCCAATGAATCTCAACCTGGTACCCGCCTTACCAACAATTAATTTTATGTGATCATTCCACTTCAAATCGTTCCGCACGCATACTCCCAGACATTTTACAGAAGTGACTGCTACTAGTGTTTTTTCCGCTATCATATAATCATACAATAAAGGATCCTTCTTTCTATGTATTCGCAATACATTACATTTAACTACGTTAAGGGTCAGTTGCCACTCCCTGCACCAAGTGCCTATCCGCTAACAGATCTTCCTGCATTTCGCTACAATTTTCTAATGCTGCAACTTCTCTGTATACTACAGCATCATCCGCGAAAAGCCGCATGGAACTTCTGACACTATCTACTAGGTCATTTATATATATTGTGAAAAGGAATGGTCCCATAAAACTGCCCTGTGGCACGCCAGAGGTTACCTTAACGTCCGTAGACGTCTCTCCATTGATAACAACATGCTGTGTTCTGTTTGCTAAAATCTCTTCAATCCAGCCACACAGCTGGTCTGATATTCCGTAGGCTCTTACTTTGTTTATCAGACGACAATGCGGAACTGTATCGAATGCCTTCCGGAAGTCAAGGAAAATAGCATCTACCTGGGAGCCTGTATCTAACATTTTCTGGGTCTCATGATCAGTTTGGATTCCGTAGAAATGTTGGAACACTTGAGGCAAAACTGACCTTACGACTTATCTTAGAAGGAAGATTAAGGAAAGGCAAACCTACGTTTCTAGAGAAAGCTTTTGACAATGGTGACCGGAATACTCTCTTTCAAATTCTAAAGGTGGCAGGCGTAAAATACAGGGAGCGAAAGGCTATTTACAATTTGTACAGAAACCAGATGGCAGTTATAAGAGTCGAGGGGCATGAAAGGGAAGCAGCGGTTGGGAAGGGAGTGAGACAGGGTTGTAGCCTCTCCTCGATGTTATTAAATCTGTATATTGAGCAAGCAGTAAAGGAAACAAAAGTAAAATTCAGAGTAGGTATTAAAATCCAGGGAGAGGAAATAAAAACCTTGAGGTTCGCCGATGACATTGTAATTCTGTCAGAGACAGCAAAGGACTTGGAAGAGCAGTTGAACGGAATGGACAGTGTCTTGAAAGAAGGATATAAGATGAACATCAACAAAAGCAAAACGAGGATAATGGAATGTAGTCGAATTAAATCGGGTGATGCTGAGGGAATTAGATTAGGAAATGAGACACTTAAAGTAATAAAAGAGTTTTGCTATTTGAGGAGCAAAATAACTGATGATGGTCGAAGTAGAGAAGATATAAAACGTAGACTGGCAATGGCAAGGAAAGCGTTTCTGAAGAAGAGAAATTTGTTAACATCGAGTATAGATTTAAATGTCAGGAAGTCGTTTCTGAAAGTATTTGTATGGAGTGTAGCCATGTATGGAAGTGAAACATGGACAATAAATAGATTGGACAAGAAGAGAAGAGAAGCTTTTGAAATGTGGTGCTACAGAAGAATGTTGAAGATTAGGTAGGTGGATCACGTAACTAATGAGGTATTGAATGGGATTGGGGAGAAGAGAAGTTTGTGGCACAACTTGACTGGAAGAAGGGATCGGTTGGTAGGACATGTCCTGGGGCATCAAGGGATCACAAATTTAGCATTGGAGGGCAGTGTGGAGGGTAAAAATCGTAGAGGGAGACCAAGATATGAATACACTAAGCAGATTCAAAAGGATGTAGGTTGCAGTAGGTACTGGGAGATGAAGGAGCTTGCACAGGATAGATTAGCATGGAGAGCTGCATCAAACCAGTCTCAGGACTGAAGACCACAACAACAACAAATGAACAAATAAAGCGAGTTGGGTCTCACACGATCGCTGTTTCCGGAATCCATGTTGATTCCTACAGAGTAGATTCTGGGTTTCCAAAAACGACATAATACGCGAGCAAAAAACATGTTCTAAAATTCTACAACAGATCGACGTCAGAGATATAGGTCTATAGTTTTGCGCATCTGCTCGACGACCCTTCTTGAAGACTGGGACTAACTGTGCTCTTTTCCAATCATTCGGAACCTTCCGTTCCTCTAGAGACTTGCGGTACACGGCTGTTTGAAGGGGGGCAAGTTCTTTTGCGTACTCTGTGTAGATTCGAATTGGTATCCCGTCAGGTCCAATGGACTTTCCTCTGTTGAGTGATTCCAGTTGCTTTTCTATTCCTTGGACACTTATTTCTATGTCAGCCATTTTTTCGTTTGTGCGAGGATTTAGTGAAGGAACTGCCGTGCGGTCTTCTTCTGTGAAACAGCTTTGGAAAAAGGTGTTTAGAATTTCAGCTTTACGCGTGTTATCCTCTGTTTCAATGCCATCATCATCCCGGAGTGTCTGGATATGCTGTTTCGAGCCACTTACTGATTTAACGTAAGACCAGAACTTCCTAGGATTTTCTGTCAAGTCGGTACATAGAATTTTACTTTCGAATTCACTGAACGCTTCACGCATAGCCCTCCTTACGCTAACTTTGACATCGTTTAGCTTCTGTTTGTCTGAGAGGTTTTGGCTGCGTTTAAACTTGGAGTGAAGCTCTCTTTCCTTTCGCAGTAGTTTCCTAACTTTGTTGTTGAACCACGGTGGGTTTTTCCCGTCCCTCACAGTTTTACTCGGCACGTACCTGTTTAAAACGCATTTTACAATTGCCTTGAACTTTTTCCATAAACACTCAACATTGTCAGTGTCGGAACAGAAATTTTCGTTTTGATCTGTTAGGTAGTCTGAAATCTGCCTTCTATTACTCTTGCTAAACAGATAAACCTTCCTCCCTTTTTTTATATTCCTATTAGCTTCCATATTCAGGGACGCTGCAACGGCCTTATGATCACCGATTCCCTGTTCTGCACTTACAGAGTCGAGAAGTTCGGGTCTGTTTGTTTTCAGTAGGTCCAAGATGTTATCTCCACGAGTCGGTTCTCTGTTTAATTGCTCGAGGTAATTTTCGGATAGTGCACTCAGTATAATGTCACTCGATGCTCTGTCCCTACCACCCGTCCTAAACATCTGAGTGTCCCAGTCTATATCTGGTAAATTGAAATCTCCACCTAAGACTATAACATCCTGAGAAAATTTATGTGAAAGTATTCCAAATTTTCTCTCAGTTGTTCTGCCACTAATGCTGCTGAGTCGGGAGGTCGGTAAAAGGAGCCAACTATTAACCTAGCTCGGTTGTTGAGTGTAACCTCCACCCATAATAATTCACAGGAACTATCCACTTCTACTTCACTACAGGATAAACTACTACTAACAGCGACAAACACGCCACCACCGGTTGCATGCAATCTATCCTTTCTAAACACCGTCTGTGCCTTTGTAAAAATTTCGGCAGAATTTATGTCTGGCTTCAGCCAGCTTTCTGTACCTATAACGATTTCAGCTTCGGTGCTTTCTATCAGCGCTTGAAGTTCCGGTACTTTACCAATGCAGCTTCGACAGTTTACAATTACAGTACCGATTGCTGCTTGGTCCCCGCATGTCCTGACTTTGCCCCGCACCCTTTGAGGCTGTTGCCCTTTCTGTACTTGCCCGAGGCCATCTAACCTAAAAAACCGCCCAGTCCACGCCACACAACCCCTGCTACCCGTGTAGCCGCTTGCTGCGTGTAGTGGACTCCTGACCTATCCAGCGGAACCCGAAACTCCACCATCCTATGGCGCAAGTCGAGGAATCTGCAGCCCACACGGTCGCAGAACCGTCTCAGCCTCTGATTCAGACCCTCCACTCGGCTCTGTACCAAAGGTCCGCAGTCAGTCCTGTCGACGATGCTGCAGATGGTGAGCTCTGCTTTCATCCCGCTAGCGAGACTGGCAGTCTTCGCCAAATCAGATAGCCGCCAGAAGCCAGAGAGGATATCCTCCGATCCATAGCGACACACATCATTGGTGCCAACATGAGCAACCACCTGCAGATGGGTGCACGCTGTACCTTTCATGGCATCCAGAAGGACCCTTTTCACATCTGGAATGACTCCCCCCGGTATGCACACGGAGTGCACATTGGTTTTCTTCTCCTCACTTGCTGCCATATCCCTAAGGGGCCCCATTACGCGCCTGACGTTGGAGCTCCCAACTACCAGTAAGTCCACCCTCTGCGACCGCCCGGATCTTGCAGACTGAGGGGCAACCTCTGGAACAGGACAAGCAGCCATGTCCGGCCGAAGATCAGTATCAGCCTGAGACAGAGCCTGAAACCAGTTAGTCAGACAAACTGGAGAGGCCTTCCGTTCAGCCCTCCGGAATGTCTTTCGCCCCCTGCCACGCCTCGAGACGACCTCCCACTTTACCACAGGTGAGGGATCAGCCTCAATGTGGGCAGTATCCCGGGCAGCCACAGTCGTAGTCCGATCGGGGGATGCGTGGGACGAGCTGGCCGTCCCCGACAAACCCCCATCCGGACCCCCACAGTGATGCCCATTGGCAACAGCCTCAAGCTGTGTGACCGAAGCCAACACTGCCTGAAGCTGGGAGCCAAGGGATGCCAACTCAGTCTGCATCTGAACACAGCAGTTGCAGTCCCTATCCATGCTAAAAACTGTTGTGCAAAGAACGTCTGAACTAATCTACAGAGAGCACAAACAATTCGACACAAAATTTAAACGGTTACTAAAATACAAGATTGCCTGATAGATGCAGTAATGCTGCTACTTACTCACTGCTGACACACTGCTCGGCGGCGGAAGGAGACTACGCGATTTTACACTATTCAGGTACTAAAAAACGCGATGCTACACTCTCAAATACTATAATACGCCCGAAATTTATGAATTAAACAATGCAAGTACCAAAAACACGCAAAGAAATTAAGAATTAAACTATGTAACAAATAAGTGAGCTAAGAGTATACGACTTGCTGCTGCAGCTGCTTATCCAACGGCGGCAGGGTGCAATGCTCAAGATTAGATGGCTAGATCACATAACTAATGAGGTATTGAATATAATTGGGGAGAAGAGAAATTTGTGGCACAACTTGACTAGAAGAAGGGATCGATTGGTAGGACATATTCTGAGGGATCAAGCGATCACCAATTTAGTATTGGATGGAAGTGTGGAGGGTAAAAATCGTAGAGGGAGACCAAGAGTTTAATACACTAAACAGATACAGAAGGATGTAGGTTGCAGTAGGTACTGGGAGATGAACAAGCTTGCACAGGATAGAGTAGCATGGAGAGCTGCATCAAACCAGTCTCTGGAATGAAGACCACAACAGCAACATCTTATCAAATGGTTCAGATGGCTCTGAGCACTATGGGACTTAACATCTGAGGTCATCAGTCCCCTAGAACTTAGAACTACTTAAGCCTAACTAACCTAAGGACATCACACACATCCATGCCCGGGGCAGGATTCGAACCTGCGACCGTAGGGGTCGCGCGGTACCAGACTGAAGCCCCTAGAACCGCTCGGCCACATCGGAGGGCAACAACACCTTATCGTACGCCATGAAGTGCGCTTGAAAATCTTTTATTTGACAGACCGGTACTGGAGTACACAACCAATCATCAGCGCATCTGATTCAGAAGATGAACAACACATGCATGCTATGCATACCTATATCGAAAACACAATAACACTCTGTATACACTGAATTAGGGAAAAAGATTATTGTGCACGTCTAAACCAAACAATATGCCTGTCAGGTATAAAATCATTATGATTATTAAAAATGTTGGCCTTCAAACGCCGTGAATACTTAAAAATATAACCTCAGCCCTTTGTGGCCGTAGTGCTCCAGTGGGTAGAGAGCTAGACTCCGGCCGTGTAGCTTCTGGTTCCAGTCCTCGGTAAGCTGCGATTTTTCCTCGTCCCAGTGTGTCCAGGACGGCACGAGCCACACTCAGGCCGTTCTCAAAAAATGAATACGACAGAGCTTCCTGGGGATGAGGGCGGCGAGAGAAAAGGGTGGATCCCTCAGTGTGAGCTCATCTTCTGCTTACCTCACGTGACCAATATCGAAGTGTTGTACCTTGCCGGATTTGTGGAAACGTCTAACTTTACTAGCTGTACGAATATCACATTTTAATTGAAAAGTAGGTGACGTACGCAGTAATATTTAAGAGAAAGCGCGATTTTTCAGGCATTTTTCCGCAGTTGTCAACTTTGAGTAGTCACGGAAACCAGACCGTAAGTAGGAGAAAAATTTCCGTAGCACCGTTTAGAGATGCAACCTTTGTCCAGAATGAGATTTTCACTCTGCAGCGGAGTGTGCGCTGATATGAAACTTCCTGGCAGATTAAAACTGTGTGCCGGACCGAGACTCGAACTCAGGACCTTTGCCTTTCGCGGGCAACTGCTCTGCCAACTGAGCTACCTAAGCACGACTCATGCCCCGTCCTCACAGCTTTAATTCCGCCAGTACCTCGTCTCCTACCTTCAAAACTTCACAGAAGCTCTCCTGCGAACCTTGCAGAACTAGCACTCGTGGAAGAAAGGAGTGCTTGTTCTGCAAGGTTCGCAGGAGAGCTTCTGTAAAGTTTGGAAGGTAGGAGATGAGGTACTGGCAGAAGTAAAGCTGTGAGGACGGGGCCTGAGTCGTGCTTGGGTAGCTCAGTTGGTAAAGCACTTGCCCGCTAAAGGCAAAGGTCCCGAGTTCGAGTCTCGGTCCGGCACTCAGTTTTAATCTGCCAGGAAGTTTCAGTCCAGTCAGTGTTTGGCAAGTGTTTTATTTCCCGTATGTACGCGATTCTTTTTTCTGCTACTCGGTTATTTTCCATCAGCACTTATTTTTGATGAACTTTTCTTGTCTGTAGCCCAATTTCCAAAGAGCACACCAAAGGATAGTTTCACGCATGTCACCAAAGGTTTCCATTTCAATCTTCAACTTTTTTCAATACAGCTGGTACTGTTGCAAACTGCTTTTCCACAACTAAGTCGTAGATTTTCCTTCTTTTGACTCCCTGTGTAAACTCGCCCAATGATAATTTCTGTCACCTGCCAGTACCTTTTTCTTTCTTTTTTATTAAAAATGAAACTCCTCCAGCTGTACTTAAGATTTCATATTTATTTGGCTACTAGTTTCGACGTTGCGTCAACGCCATCTTCAGACCCGTACACTTTGATTATATCAATTGTGTGTGGCTGAGTACAACAAGTCCGCGGTAAGAACAATACGTGCTCCATGTGGATGGCGGGTAATACAAGACATGAAGTTTCTCTGTATTCTCACAAAATTCACTTCATTGTACTTTCACTAATACCGAGACATTAAGGCGTTCTCTTTATTGGCCGTGATGCGGAACTGCTCACGCCCTGTACTTTTCCAGGCTCAAAGTAATCACGCACACTGATCACAACGGACTTCCCATAATTTTGCAAATGACTCATATTTTCACACAAGTACAAAGCAACTAATTATATCATGAAGACTGTCTCACGCGAGCACATAACAACGAACGACCAGCACGATTTTTTCCTATCTGACGGGAAGCCCCGATGTGAGCACTGCAACAATAAACACTCCAATGGAACTACCGTTCAGAGGTCCGATAACATAGCATACCCGAGCACGCAGGGCATAAGGACGCAAATGGTACGTGACATTAGCGCTTTGTGTAGAGTTACGTGTATAAAAAATAAGAGTTGTGAAAGGCAGCAACGGAGCTAGCATTTACACTTACCGTCTTGTTCATACCCAACAGCGTTAGGTGAATTGCGACAGTCAACATCCGTCATTATTACAACCAAATGGCTAAACGGAAACTAACAAAAATCCGCCTGTAAGCACAGAATCGTTGTATCTTTAAACAGTTCGAATTAAATTTTTTCCGAATTATGGTCTGGTTTATATGACTCCTCAAAGTTGACACTCGCCAAAAAATGCTCGAGAAAGTTCGCTTTCTCTGAAATACTATAGCGTATGTCTCCCCCTTTTCATTTAAAGCATAATATTCAGAACCGAGCCGGCCGCGGTGGTCTAGCGGTTCTAAGCGCTCAGTCCGGAGCCGCGCGACTGCTACGGTCGCAGGTTCGAATCCTGCCTCGGGCATGGATGTGTGTGATGTCCTTAGGTTAGTTAGGTTTAAGTAGTTCTCAGTTCTAGGGGACTGATGACCATAGATGTTAAGTCCCATAGTGCTCAGAGCGATTTGAACCATTTTTTTTTTTTTCAGAACTGAAGTAAAGAAAATATTTCCACGACTCCGGTAAGATACAGCATACCGTTGTTTGTCATGCTATGTAACCAGAACACGGGCTCAAAGTCAGGAGTCAATCATTATGAAACGGATAGTGCCGCGGCAACGAAAATCTGTACGTAAAGTACACAGTAACCCAGTCAGGGGTTTGATCCTCGGAGATTTTAACCCTATACATAACCAACTTTTTATGACCACCATTATCTCGTGGTAAAAAAAAGTATCACATCTGCAGTTCACAGCCGGCCGGAGTGGCCGAGCGGTTCTAGGCGCTACAGTCTGGAACAGCGCGACCGCTACGGTCGCAGGTTCGAATCCTGCCTCGGGCATGGACATGTGTGATGTCCTTAGGTTGGTTAGGTTAAAGTAGTTCTATGTTCTAGGGGACTGATGACCTCAGAAGTTAAGTCTCATAGTGCTCAGAGCCATTTGAACCATTTGCAGTTCACAGATCGTCGTCTGTATGTGTCATAAAACTTTAAAACACTAAACGGAATAAGAATGACCATGTCTTTAAAATACATGCAAATACCATCACTAAATAGTTTCTTCTATTAATTGTGTGTGAAGCGTAATGTCAACTTGTCTCAAGCACACTTCCGTGTCGTATTTTACGTCCACGTAATAACTGAAGCTAACGTCTAGTAAAATTTTATTTCACCGGTTCAGTCACTAACAGACATTATGCACATTGGTTTATGAATCGTTACCTGAGACATGTAATCAACATGACTCAAGACACTAAAACCACCCGTTACGTTGACTCTTCTTAGCTCCACCCACATAGCGTGGAAGGTACTGTTACTCTTGTTATCACTAAGTGGTAAGAGTAAAATGACCAGTTTTGCACGTTTTTAACATTGCTTGACTTTCCGGCCAACAAAACTGACAATTGCCCATCGTTGCAGGTACTGTTTTGTCCACACCGTCTCGAAATTAACCAATAAAGTGCTTCGTGTTGTAAACTTATCAGCTTTAGCATACGGAGCTGGAAACTTACAAACTGTGGCGTTGGATGGAGAAAATGAGCACACTGGCGCATCTGAATAGAGCAAAATATTAACTCATGCATCAATACATTCTTAGAAGAGCGTTGAAATATGACAGACAAACAGACTGTAAAGACACACTATGCCTGAACTCAGAATTGGCGATGTTGATAACAACAGAGACTGAGGTAGAATGTCCCTAACCTTGATTCAGGTTAAAGGCAATCACACTTCTGGTACGGATCCCACACTGCTGAGCAGTATTCAAGCAGTGGGCGAACAAGCGTACTGTAACCTACTTTCTTTGTTTTCGGATTACATTTCCTTAGGATTCTTCCAATGAATCTGTCTGGCATCTGCTATACCGACGATCAACTTTATATGATCATTCCATTCTAAATCACTCCTAATGCGTACTCCCAGATAATTTATGGAATTAACTGCTTCCAGTTGCTGACCTGCTATTTTGTAGCTAAATGATAAGGGATCTATCTTTCTATGTATTCGCAGCACATTGCACTTGTCTACATTGAGATTCAATTGCCATTCCCTGCACCATGCGTCAATTCGCTGCAGATCCTCCTGCATTTCAGTACAATTTTCCATTGTTACAACCTCTCGATGCACCACAGCATCATCTGCAAAAAGCCTCAGTGAACTTCCGATGTCATCCACCAGGTCATTTATGTATATTGTGAATAGCAACGGTCCTATGACACTCCTCTGCGGCACACCTAAAATCACTCTTACTTCGGAAGACTTCTCTCCATTGAGAATGACATGCTGCGTTTTGTTGTCTAGGAACTCCTCAATCCAATCACACAATTGGTCTGATAGTCCATATTCTCTTACTTTGTTCATTAAACGACTGTGGGGAACTGTGTCGACCGCCTTGCGGAAGTCAAGAAACACGGCATCTACCTGTGAACCCGTGTCTATGGCCCTCTGAGTCTCGTGGACGAATAGCGCAAACTGGGTTTCACACGACCGTCTTTTTCGAAACCCTTGCTGATTCCTACAGAGTAGATTTCTAGTCTCCAGAAAAGTCATTATACTCGAATATAATACGTGCTCCAAAATTCTACAACTGATCGACGTTAGAGATATAGGTCTATAGTTCTGCACATCTGTTCGACGTCCCTTCTTGAAAACGGGGATGACCTGTGCCCTTTTCCAATCCTTTGGAACGCTACGCTCTTCTAGAGACCTACGGTACACCGCTGCAAGAAGGGGGCCAAGTTCCTTCGCGTACTCTGTGTAAAATCGAACTGGTATCCCATCAGGTCCAGCGGCCTTTCCTCTTTTGAGCGATTTTAATTGTTTCTCTATCCCTCTGTCGCCTATTTCGATATCTACCATTTTGTCATCTGTGCGACAATCTAGAGAAGGAACTACAGTGCAGTCTTCCTCTATGAAACAGCTTTGGAAAAGGACATTTAGTATTTCGGCCTTTAGTCTGTCATCCTCTGTTTCAGTACCATTTTGGTCACAGAGTGTCTGGACATTTTGTTTTGATCCACCTACCGCTTTGACATAAGACCAAAATTTCTTAGTATTTTCTGCCAAGTCAGTACATAGAACTTTACTTTCGAATTCATTGAACGCCTCTCGCATAGCCCTCCTCACACTACATTTCGCTTCGCGTAATTTTTGTTTGTCTGCAAGGCGTTGGCTATGTTTATGTTTGCTGTGAAGTTCCCTTTGCTTCCGCAGCAGTTTTCTAACTCGGTTGTTGTACCACGGTGGCTCTTTTCCATCTCTTACGATCTTGCTTGGCACATACTTATCTAACGCATATTGTACGATGGTTTTGAACTTCGTCCACTGATCCTCAACACTATCTGTACTTGAGACAAAACTTTTGTGTTGGGCCGTCAGGTACTCTGTAATCTGCTTTTTGTCACTTTTGCTAAACAGAAAAATCTTCCTACCTTTTTTAATATTTCTATTTACGGCTGAAACCATCGATGCCGTAACCGCTTTATGGTCGCTGATGCCCTGTTCTGCGTTAACTGTTTCAAACAGTTCGGGTCTGTTTGTCACCAGAAGGTCTAATATGTTATCGCCACGAGTCGGTGCTCTGTTTAAATGCTCAAGGTAGTTTTCAGATAAAGCACTTAAAAAAAATTCACTGGATTCTTTGTCCCTGCCACCCGTTTTGTACGTTTGAGTCTCCCATTCTATATCCGGCAAATTAAAATCTCCACCCAGAACTATAACATGGTGGGGAAATCTACTCGAAATATTTTCCAAATTATCCTTCAGGTGCTCAGCCACAACAGCTGCTGAGCCCGGGGGCCTATAGAGACATCCAATTACCATGTCTGAGCCTGCTTTAACCGTGACCTTCACCCAAATCATTTCACATTTCGGATCTCCGTCAATTTCCTTCGATACTATTGCACTTCTTATCGCTATAAACACGCATCCCCCTTCACTGTCCAGCCTGTCTCTGCGGTATACATTCCAATCTGAGTTTAGGATTTCATTACTGTTTTCGTCTGGTTTCAGCCAACTTTCTGTCCCTAGTACTATATGGGCGTTGTGACCGTTTATTAATGAGAGCAGTTCTGGGACCTTTCTATAGACGCTCCTGCAGTTTACTATTAGCACATTAATATTGTTATTCCCTGTTTCATTTTGCCTACTCCTACCTTGCCGCGTCTCAGGACGCGTCTTGTCGGGCCTGGGGAGGGAATTCTCTAACCTAAAATTTGCTTAAAACCGAGTTTAAGAAAGAACTATTTACTGTGTTATGTATTCTAACGCAAGCTGGTTAATGCACAGTCCTAGATACCCTGTACAAAACAATGAAGTTATAGATTATGATCATAGCAACCCCCCTGATTCAAACAGAATCATTTCAAGCTTTGCCCTGTTCATTATTGCTACTAGTTTCATGAGTGCCGGTAATTGATTTTATAAACTGTTACACCTAGTTCATTTATGGTACGTGTTGCTGAGAGGCATGTGTTACTTTTTACTATCTCATTGGCCATTTGTTTGTTAGTAGCACATTTATCTCCAAGGTTAGGTTACTGTGTTGTAGTAGGATCACATGTAAGGAAAGAGTTTAGTGTGTGTGTCAGGGAAGATTAGGTTAGTCTTAGCACAGCCTTCTGCTTAACACAAGAATGCCTAATTAAGCTGGCGACCGGTTTCAATATATAATGTTACAACTTACTTTTGTGCTGAGAGAACGTCTGTTCCTGACCCACCATTTACTGTTGGTTATATTACGCTGGAGTGTTCCGAAAATGAATCCCAGTTTGATTGTTCTGTTTCTGTTAGGTTATCCCATGGTCACAACTTGCAAAAATTCCTCGCAGAGGTATAACGATAGCATCGATTGTCGTTTAAGGCGAACGGTGGCAAAAAAAACCTTGTGTCAACTTGTAATATGCAAAATGTGGTTCAATGAAATGTAATTACGTTGAATGTATTCTTCAAAAGTTTAAAAATACACACAACTTCAAGTCAGTGGTCTAACATCGCTAATGGTCAGTTAAGCGCACATAATCCTAAAGAGTAAAGAGTGGTATTATTTTAGATTCAAAACTGCTAACGGTTAATTTATGCCAGAAAATTAAGGAGTGCTTTTTGAGGCTCCTGAAAATGCGGGTCCCGCAGCATGTGCTATATGGAAAAACCATCTCTAGGCCGATGAATGAAGCTTCTCGATCAATTACGCCTGTTGTTAATCTGTTCAATGTTACTGACCCTGTGACGCCTCTGTTTCTAAGCAGTTTTCATCGTGCATTTATTTTCTTCCCCTTCCTCTTCTGAGAGCGTACAGCAGTCTATTCCTCGTACCCCCGTCACTTGGACGCGCATTTGTATGATAAGAAAGTATTTTTAATGTCTTGGTGCCCACCAAGAATTCCTCTCCTGTGCCAACCTCATCATCTCAGTGTAGCACTTGTTGCCAGCGTCTTCACTTACCTGTTGGATGTATTGCCGCCTCTGTCTTATCCTGCGGTTTGCACCCTCTACAGATCTCACGCAAGTTATGCCCTGGTGTCTTAACACACGCCCTATTATCCTGTATATTCTTTTTGTCGATGTTTTCCATATGTTCCTCTTCTCGCCGCTTCTATGGAGAACCTACTTATGTCCTATCAGTTAACCTAATTTTTAAAATCTTCCTACAGCATCACATCTCAAATGCTTCGATTTCCTTGTTTTTCCTGGCAACCCGCAGGCCATGATTCACTTCCATACAATACTGTGCTCCAAACGTACATTCTCAGGAAATTCTTCGTCGAATTCAGGCCGATGTAGGATGTTAGAAGACTTCTTTTGGTCGGTGACATCCTCTTTGCCTATGCCAGTCTTGCGTCGTCCACCACGTGCTATTCGCCAACTGCGAGGACCCCAGTTTTGGTGTTAAGTTTGTCGCCAATCTCATTTCTACTAATTCTCCTCATTACTACCGCCTTTCTTCAGGTTACTGCCAACTGATGGTGTGTGTTCGTTAGATTGTTCATTTTATTCAACACGCCCTGTCCTTTCCCGCTTTCACTGAGGATAGCTATGTGGCCATCCCTATGTAATGCGGAATTGACCTCTAGATTCACGAGAGGCAGAGAGCCAGTATAGAAGGAGGCTGGGAGTATTGTGTTGCCAGTGGAGAAACAATAACAGCAGAATTGGTCTGTCAGGTGTGCTCAGTCACTTCAAACGTGTATGTTACGTCAGGAACAAATCCATCAGGGGCATTTCAGTCCTTCTAAAGCTGCCTGAAAATGTGAGAAGTTCTTGTGGGACCAAACTGCTGAGGTCATCTGTCTCTAGGCTTACACACCAATTAATATAACTTAAACTGCCTTACGCTAAGGACAATACACACACCGATGCCCGAGGGAGGACTCGAACCTCCGACGGGGGGGCCGCGCGAACCGTGGCAATGCGCCCAAGACCGCGCGGTGAAGCGAGAATGCTAAGGAACAACCACAGCTAAACAGGTAGACCTCCTGTACAGACGCACAGTGACCGTCTAGCATTGTGGAGGGTGGTTGTAAAAAAATCGCATGAAATTAGCGGTAGGAATCACTCATGAATTTTTAAAGTGCTACCAGCAGTGCAGCTAGACAATGACTGTGCGTAGGGGTTGAAAAAGAATAGGGTACAGCTCCTCATATGCCATGCAGTTCTACAGTCAATGCTAAGCGACGTTTGATGTGGTGTCAATAAATGACTTGAAACGTGTAACTCTATACCTCTTCGCAACCCGATTGAAAGGTTTGGGTTTAGCGACTGCATGGAGAACGTTACCTTTTGTTGTGTGTAGTACCAACAGTTGTACGAAGGTGGTAGTGTTACAAAATGGGAGTGTTTTCGTGGTTACGGTGTGTTCCTCTTAATGCACTTAAAGCTAGTTCGGGAGAATATAAACACATTTTTCATCATTATGCGCTGCATATAGTAGAGGAATAGTGATTGTATCAGCGCAACAATCCACATGACAAGGCACCCTGTCCTAAATCAGCATCAGTGAGGCAACGGTTTGCGGACAATAACATTTCCGAAATAGACTGACCTATCCATAGACCCGACATTAACCCAATGTAACATCTCTGGGATGAGTTAGAGCATCGACTTCGCTCCAGATCCTAGCAACCAACCTTCTCTGGTTTCGGCTCCTGGGAAAGAATCGTATGATTTACATCCGTTCACCCTGAATTTTAATCCCACTCCCGAACTTTTCTTTTATTTCCTCATTGCTTCTCCTACTTATAGATTGAACAATAGCGACGAAAGGCTACATCTCTGTCTTATACCCTTTCTAGTCCGAGCATTTCGTTCTGGTCATTGTTCAAATTTTTACGTCTTGGTTCTAGCACAAGTTGTACTGTATATTACCAATTGTGTACGGATAGTCTGGGTAGAATGGCTAGCACACGTCTTTTAGGTTTAGGTGCTCCGAGGTGGACGGAGGAACTGTGCTAGAGCAAACAAATTACTGACAAAGCAACTATACAATTTATTGCGGTGTAATACTTGAGTTGTACAGCAACTCGTTGGATGTAGTTGTGGACAGTTCGGCTGAGGAGTGTCCTGTCAAGGCGTGCACTACTGAATAAAATGTCGACAATACTATGTACGTCCTGGGCGCCACACTGTCAATCATTGTAGTAAACACTTGTCCCTATGCAAAGGCTATAGGCGACTCCGGTTGTGTCTATTGGCGAGAACATAACATTGTCTCCATGTCTCTACAGCTTACACCTAATTTCCCGAGAAATTCGAATATCTACAACAATTTTACATTGTCGAAAGCCGTTTCTAGATCGACATATCCTATGAACACGTCGCATTGTGTTCGTAAGTCTTGTTTCAATTATCATCTGCAACGTCTCAACTGCCTTTCTGGTGACATCTTTTCTAAAGTCAAACTGATCATGATTTAGCAAATCCTCAAGGTCTTTTTTTGCATTTTTCTGAATATTATTCTTGTCAGAAAAATGGATGCATGAGATGTTAAACTGTTGGAGGGACAGTTTCCGCACAGATCCGCCCTCGATATCCTCGGAATTGTGTGGATGATATTTTTCCGAAAGTAAAAACTGAAAAAATTGACAATATGTCCTTACAAAAACGAAGGCAATTAACATAGCTGATGAATTAAATAAAAACATAGTTTCTGCAGGGAATCATATATCTCTCTTGGAAAATGGCTTTCCGAGACTGATATCAGAAATACTCTTCCGTGACACTGACAAGGGGGAGATCGAATCAATAATTAAATCACTGAAGACTAAGGACTCTTATGGATATGATGAGGTATCTAGCAGTATACTGAAGTACTGTGCTGCACATGTTAGCCCTGCGCTTAGCCACATTTGTAATTCCTTTAGGAATGGTCAGTTTCCTGAACGATTAAAGTACTCAGTAGTAAAGCCGCTTTGTAAAAAGGGAGAAAGTGATAATATAGACAATTTTATACTTATTTCTATGCCATCAGTGTTTGCTAAAGAGGCTGTGTATGTAAGGATAATGGATAATTTCATTTAACAAAATTTGTTGTCAAATGTACTATTCGGTTTCAGAAGTGGTTTAACAAATGAAAATGTTATATTCTCTTTTCTCTGTGAGGTGCTGGATGGATGAAACAAACGCCAGAAATCTTTTTTTTTATTTTACTGAGGGATTTGATAGTGTTGATCACAAAATACTGTTCCAGAAACTGGACCATTATGGAAAACGAGGAGTAGGTCATAATTGATTCACCTCTTACTTTAAGAACGGACAGCAAAAGGTCATTCTCGACAGTATTGCGAATGGCTACGATGAGTGGTCCGAGTGGGGCGCGGTTAAATGGGGGGTGCCCCAGGGATCAGCGCTGGGGACACTCCTGTTACTCATTTACATAAATGATATGCCTTCTAGTATTACAGGTGATTCTAAAATATTCTGTTTACTGATGACACTAGCTTGGTAGTAAAGGATGATGTTGTGTGCAACGTCGGCACTGTTTCAAATAGTACAGTTCGAGACGTATGTTCATGTTCAAAAATGTGTGTGAAATCTTATGGGACTTAACTGCTAAGGTCATCAGTCCCTAAGCTTACACACTACTTAACCTAAATTATCCTAAGGAGAAACACACACACCCATGCCCGAGGGAGGACTCGAACCTCCGCCGGGACCAGCCGCACAGCCCGTGACTGCAGCGCCCAAGACCGCTCGGCTAATCTCGCGCGGCGTATGTTCATGGGTTGTAGAGAATAAACTAACGCTAAGTCACAGTAAGACTTAGTTTTTGCAGTTTCTAACACACAATTCAACAAAATCTGACATTCTAATAACACAAAATGGGTATGTGATTAGTGAGACTGAACAGTTAAAATTTTTAGGTGTTCAGATAAATAGTAATCTTTCATGGAAAGCCTATGGTTCAGGGTCTTGTTCAAAGACTTAATGCTGCCATTTTTACTTTTAGAACAGTATCTTAAGTAAGTGATAGTTCGACATGAAAGTGGTCTACTTTGCTTATTTTCATTCGCTTATGACGTATGGTATTGTATTTTGGGGTAATTCTTCCCATGCTCAAAGTATATTTTTGGCTCAGAAATGGGCAGTTCGGGCAATAAGTACTGTAAATTCGAGAACCTCTTGTCGACCCCTGTTCATTAGTCTGGGTATCCAGACATTGGCCCCTCAGTATATAGATCCTTTGTCGTTTCTTGTTAACAGTATCAGCTTATTCCTAAGAATTAGCAGCTTTCACTCAGTTAATACTACGCAGAACTCCAGTCTGCATTTGGATCTCACCTCCTTGACTCTCGTGCAGAAAGGCATGTAGTATTCTACTGCATCCATTTACAATAATCTACCACAAGAATTCAAACATCTTAACAGTAATCCCTGAGCTTTCAAACCTAAACTGAAGAGTTTCTTCATGGGTAAATCCATCTATTTTGTTCAGGAGTTCCTTGAAAGACTAAGTTAATTCCTGTGTGACGTTGTTGATTGCATTTTTTGTAGAAACTTATAGCTTGTTCATTTAGTATTCATAAACATTTTCTTTTACCTATTATTAGTTTTCTGCCGTAATTTCGTGTACTGACACGGTCCATGACCACTGAGATTTGGTCCTCAATTTTGTCCTATGGAACTAGGCGTTTAAAATAAAAATAATAAAAAATATTTTGAAAATAGGTCAGAAAACTGACTCTAACCTTCATAAGACTGCATTGCAGTGGTTCAAGGACACTATCCTTAAGTTGTGAAGTTTTGACGATTTTCTTGGATCAAGATTTTTGTAACGCGAAGAAGTTCGTTCCACATCAAAGGTGGTCTACCTTGGATATATAAAAGAAGCCAGTAGTTTCTCTGTGACTTTTCCAGGAAGCGTTGCAGAACTATCGCCATTTAAAGTTGCAGCAGCAGTATGCGGAACCCGGAAACCGTATTTTCCAGGAATAGGGTACAAACTTTTTTTTCTTTTACAGTTGTGTCGGCACATTTCTGCCTGCCTTTCCGGGAACCACATGAGCATTATCAGCCACACGTACTCCGTCAGTCAAAAGGAAATCAAAACAGTTTATGATTTTCATCACGTTCACTAGAAATATAAGGTCTGATTTTATGCACTGCGAGTCAGAGTTCAAATTTATGTTAGAAATCCAGTCTCACAACATAACGATTTAACTGCTGTACATAAGTGCTGCCCGACCCTGAAAGAACTGTTCAGAATTGCCAGCATGCTACTTAGCTTCACTTAACCATGTACTGTAAACTCCAGTGTTTCACAGAAGCCGGTAAATCCCGGCATTGCTGCAAGATGCCCGAGGGGCCACAGAATCAACCTTTCTGCACCAAAGGGAGATTACCATGTTATGTAGTCCGTAACACATATAGAGTTGAAGGTCTGTCGCAAGAAAATGCTTGTCAGATAAGTAATTTATGCTGTTCACGTTATTGAAAAAGGCAAAGTAATGCACTTATTAAAATTTTAATTTTTTGTAAAAAAATAAAACTGTAATTTTGTGCGTTAATAGAACATTCCATTTCTGGAAGGGGTACTCTCTGTTAAAAAACCATGTGCAAATACATACAATCCGTGTCCCATCCATTACGCACTTGGAGGACTTGAAATCAATTAAGTTTTCTATGTAACCATATACCTACACAGCGCGAAAATAGTTGCTAATGAAATTTTGCAGCTAACGGTAACGATGCTGGCTGAATGTTATATTGCGACTCTGTCTCCGATGGTGACGTATTAACGTTTACACAACATGTTGCCAGTTCCATAAGAGATGATTTAAAACATTACAAATAAAATTATGAAAAGTTGATCATTGCTCTTTATTAGTATCTGGCACTGGTCAGAAGGGTCATACACGGCTAATTACTATAAGTAAAATATATTCAGCAGGTCTGATTGGTTCTTCTATCTGCAGTGCTGTCGTAAGAGGCGAAGAGGAGACACATAAGGCGGTCATCTGACGAAAGACAGCAGATGGACGTAGATACTGTTTGTTCGAATATGCAGTGGGTTAAGAGTCGTGCAGAGAAGGTGTGTTGAATTTTACAGTGACTCGAGAGTTATTTTCACAAAAGTGTTTCGCCTGAGAATACTGCTACGTTTGTTATCGCAAAGTAAATGAATTTAGACATGTCAAAATTAAGATCTGGCATGTAATAGTTTTTTGAACTTACGGAGAAAACGTGTATATTAAAAATTCTCTAATGTTGTGGTTGGTTGAATTACGCACCAACTGGAATTTTTGCATCTCTCAAAAATAAAATGTTTGACTGAGAGTGGAAATACTCCGTCAATTATATGTTGTTCTGCTGGTTACTTGAATGAAGTACAATCGAATCAAAGAGAAGTAGATCACTTATTTAAGCAGATAGGCTGAAGTTCAATTAATATATGTTTGTAAAATATTTACAACGCTGCACTATTAGAGAATTTATAACAGTTGTTTGGATGTCACCAAAAGCGTAGGGAGCTGTATAACTTATCGAGAACTACTATTATTAGAATCAAACAATCGCATAACACCATTCGGAAAAAAAAGAATTTGATAGCTACATCCCGGTAGCCAATAAGATTACAAAAGCACGCTGGTTGGTCATTCTCACATGAGTCCATTGTGACTACTTGTCAATGTGAAAATGGGTTATCAATGTTTTTAACGGATCAAAAAGTGTCTAAAGCGTTTTAGCGAGCAAGAAGCATCTGCTATGCTTGTACCTGAAATCCGAAATTTTATGGTAAGGTCTTATGGGACCAAACTGCTGAGGTCATCGGTCCCTAAGCTTACGCACTACTTAATCTAACTGAAACTGACGTACGCTAAAGACCACACACACACACACACACACACACACACACACACACACACACATACACCCATGCCCGAGGGAGGACTCGAACCTCCGACGGGGGGAGCCGCGCGGACCGTGCAAGACGCCTAAGACCGCGCGGCTACCCCGCGCAGCTCTTGGGGATTTAATTTAAGTTCATTTCGAATGCGACAGTTTGTCTGGGTGGAGGGCAGAATCGAACTTATTCATTAAAATCATCAAGGAGTTTGTATTCTACTCGTTCGTTGAAATTGCCTTTTTGCTACCGCTTTCTGCGTTTGCTTGTCCGATGTGTGCTTTTATAACGGCATGCGCGAGGACTTCAGGATTACTGGATTAATACACTATGATAACCTACCGTAATACTCCTAGTACCAAGGCTGAAACACTGCGGAGCGTTTGAAAAATGTAAGTTACTTAACTTCGATAAGAGAGATAGCTTTGGGAATATGCGGTGCAATGTGCAACTTATTTTCGAGTGCAGTCGTAGTTGAAAAGCCAGCAATCCACTTTTACTATAGTAACAACACAAAACCAACCATTTCTAAAACTGGCTCCTTCTAATTTTCAATAAATCACAATAAAAGCATGCCTGAGTTGCGAATTTGTTTACATTTGATACAGTGAAGCAGACTTTCGTGATACACCACCTCCTGACGTCGGGGCTTGATTGCTGCTCTGTTTATCTTCTTATTGTTTAATAAATTTCCACACGTGTCATCTTCGAAGGCTCTTTCCAACGCCAAAGAAAATCTATATAGTTCCATTAAAAATAATTCCGCGTTATAATGCAGCAGCTATAAAAGTTAAAAATTACTTGCATGGCAGGGAAGTCGCAACATTGTCCTCTATAGCTTACTGAAAACTGCATTTGGATATATTTACTCGTTCTTAACGTATCTGGGATGGCTAGTCTGAGCTGCTTCGCCATGTACATTCCCGTGGTTGTGATTTTGTAAACGTAGTGGTACTTTTCGTGTCGTAAAGAATTTAGTGAGCATGATAAGTGCAGTGTGTGCGTAACTAAAGCAACAACTTAGACATGCGCAACAACTGCAGTGGTACACTGCAGCGATCAGCTGAAACAAGTCTGGCCAAACTTTCTCCGCAGCCTCGACTAACAGGTCACCGGTCAACTGAGCCAGCTTTGTCCACCTACTCTCAACAACTCCAGACCTCCTTGACCTTTCCTTGCACTTGCATACGTATGTGCGTGGAAAGTAACGTCGGATTCCGAGAAGCTGTTGCAATTGCGTTTCAGAATTTCCACTGTACCGACTCAGGGGACATTTATTTTCGCTTCCAAGTGGTCCTCAAGCGCCGCATTAATTACGCTGTCACTCCTTAACGGTGTTCAAGGATCTCTGCAGACAATCCCAGTAAATGGCCTACACTGGCAGAGTTGCCACACGTTTCAGAACGCAGCATTTCTGCAGCTGGTCACTCTTAAGTAGCAATTGAGTAGATTAGATTAGATTAATGCTAGATCCATGGATCATGAATTCGATATTTCGTAATGATGTGAAACGAGTCAAATTTTCCAATACATGACATAATTAAGTTAATTTAACAACATAGTTAAGTTAATATAACAACTTTTTTATTTTTATTTTTTATATAATTTTTTGTTTGTTTTTTTCTTTTTTCTTAATTTATATCTAAAAATTCCTCTATGGAGTAGGAGGAGTTGTCATTCAGAAGTTCTTTTAATTTCTTCTTAAATACTTGTTGGTTATCTGTCAGACTTTTGATACTGTTTGGTAAGTGACCAAAGACTTTAGTGGCAGTATAATTCACCCCTTTCTGTGCCAAAGTTAGATTTAATCTTGAATAGTGAAGATCATCCTTTCTCCTAGTATTGTAGTTATGCACACTGCTATTACTTTTGATTTGGGTTTGGTTGTTAATAACAAATTTCATAAGAGAGTATATATACTGAGAAGCTACTGTGAATATCCCTAGATCCTTAAATAAATGTCTGCAGGATGATCTTGGGTGGAATCCAGCTATTATTCTGATTAACGCTTTTGTGCAATAAATACTTTATTCCTCAGTGATGAATTACCCCAAAATATGGTGCCATATGCAAGCAATGAGTGAAAATAGGCGTAGTAAGCTAATTTACTAAGATGTTTATCACCAAAATTTGCAATGACCCTTATTGCATAAGTAGCTGAACTCAAACGTTTCAGCAGATCATCAATGTGTTTCTTCCAATTTAATCTCTCATCAATGGACACACCTAAAAATTTTGAATATTCTACCTTAGCTATATGCTTCTGATGAAGGTCTATATTTATTAATGGCGTCATACCATTTACTGTACGGAACTGTATGTACTGTGTCTTATCAAAATTCAGTATATATGGGAATGTCGTGTGGCTAGGGCCTCCCGTCGGGTAGACCGTTCGCCTGGTGCAGGTCTTTCGATTTGACGCCACTTCGGCGACCTGCGTGTCGATGGGGATGAAATGATGATGATTAGGACAACACAACACCCAGTCCCTGAGCGGAGAAAATTTCCGACCCAGCCGGGAATCGAACCCGGGCCCTTAGGATTGACAGTCTGTCACGCTGACCACTCAGCTACCGGGGCGGACATCAAAATTCAGTGAGAGTCCGTTTACAAGGAACCACTTAGTAATTTTCTGAAAGACATTATTTACAATTTCATCAGTTAATTCTTGTTTGTCAGGTGTGATTACTATACTTGTATCATCAGCAAAGAGAATTAACTTTGCCTCTTCATGAATATAGAATGGCAAGTAATTAACATATATTAAGAACAACAAAGGACCCAAGACCGACTCTTGTGGAACCCCATTCCTGATAGTTCCCCAGTTTGAGGAATGTGCTGATCTTTGCATATTATGAGAACTGCTTATTTCAACTTTCTGCACTCTTCCAGTTAGGTACGAATTAAACCATTTGTGCACTGTCCCACTCATGCCACAATACTTGAGCTTGTCTAGCAGAATTTCATGATTTACACAATCAAAAGCCTTTGAGAGATCACAAAAAATCCCAATGGGTGGTGTTCGGTTATTCAGATCATTCAAAATTTGATTGGTGAAAGCAAATATGGCATTTTCTGTTGCAAAGCCTTTCTGGAAACCAAACTGACATTTTGTTCGTACTTCATTTTTACAGATATGTGAAGCTACTCTTGAATACATTCTTCTGATGTGATAGGTTTGTAGCTAGTCCTATTACAGCTGCGAATGCAATCAGGAAAAAGTAAATTTAGATATTATGATTAGCAAACGGATCTAACGTTTATGTTTCCAGGCGTTAAGGACGCAGTGTACTGTACTTAGTAAAATACTAGTATAATCGAGGCAAGGTCAGTATTCTCTCCTGGTCCCACATGCACCGGATTTTCGTGAATACTGCGCTTCCCAAATAATGCCATGTACTGATGGACAGTTTGAGCATCAAATCATTCCTGCTCCAGCGAACAAAACTTAATGCAATGAACTTAATACAGGGTTCAGGCCAAACAGATAAGCCGTTGCATTTATGTATCATAGACATTGTTGACATGATAGGCAAAATTAATATTAAAAACTACATCGGCGTGAATAAATTAAAAACGAGAAAGGCATTAAAAAAAAAAGTAAAATCGCTAAGCGAACTTCCTTTGTTGTAGCTTCTATTGTGAGGAATTAAACAGCCTGATGAATGCATGCCCTCGAGCGGTCAAACAGACATTTATGTGACATGTTACACTATACATTTCCCGTTAACTGCCTCAGACTTGCATTCACCACCCAAAGTGTGGTATAGTACAGGGTGACCCTAAAGTCTGTTGACATTTGAAAACGCTCGATTTCACGGAATAATGAAGATGGAGAAGCAAAACCTGACACACTTGCCTGACATGGGATTTTATCGAAGCGAAAAGAGAGTGAAAAAACCAGGCAACAGACGGCACTGGACTGTGACATATAACAAGATTTGTTTATGGTTCATTTAAATTTTTTATAACTTCTTTTGCTTTAAAGAATTTTCGCAAATTCGTTCTACATTTTCCGTATATGTTAAGTAAAGTGTGTTAAACTGGAGGTTGAAGTTCTTTGTACTGCATGTGAGAAATGCATTAAAAATACTATGTAAATTGTTTATTACGTTAAATAATTTTGCTGATGACCTTTCCTATTTAAAAATATTTGTGTATATAAATTATTCATGTTGATGTAAATTTGACAATTTTAGAAATGGCCACGCATAGCATCAATATAAGAAATATGTGTTATGTAAAGGCCAGTGTGCTTTTTTTAAAAACGAAAGTGACTCTAGGGAGTGGAAAAGGTGGCAAGGGCGAATGGCGCGCTACCTACAGCAAGCACCGGAAGACAGTCGCGCAGTCTGCAGGCAGCAGTGTTTGAGGCAAGACCTCAGTGGAGCAGGAGAAGCTTTGCCTGCAAATTCGCACAAAATGCATGGGATGGAGACTGCAAACTCCCTACGGCATGGCTGCGAGTTGTTGGGCCACTGTACGTAGGTTTGACCAACGCCAAGAAGAGAAATTGAGCCCATACAGCAAGAGACTTACAGGCCGTATTGCGAGTTGTGTAGCCGCCTTAATTATTTGCCACACCCAAGGCTACAGCTACCAAATAACACCTTCATAGTAAATTTACTTCAGTACAGCGTGAGCAATTAATTTAATCTGTGTTTTAATAATCATTCTTGAACTTTAAAGAAACTGGTTCACCCTCCTATTTCATCCTAATCGTACACCTATATAGGGTTCCTTCCTGGTGTTAGATGAATCTGAGTATTCTATTTTACAGACTTATGAAGTGCCATGTTAATATACAGAGGCACCATGTAAATAGTTTTTTGTGTTTTCTCAACAATTACCAAATGTTATACTAAAAGTTTGCTTACGTAAAATTCAGAGTGTAGCCAAGTTACTAGAACCTGGTAAATGACTATACAGAGTTAGTTCAAAGAATAATCGCATTTGAAAGCAAATTTCAGTAAGAAAAACTTTTCTTGAAGTGAAATGATCAGTACAAAAAGTGTGTGCATTAGTATCTAAGTAAGTATTTCAGTATTAAAGTTTGTTCATTATAGAAAATGATTTTCTATGTTTCCCCCCTGTCCAAATTTATTTTTTATCAGGTTACCTTCCATTTCGAAGGCTGTTGCAAGCAGCGACTGTTACACTCCTGGAAATGGAAAAAAGAACACATTGACACCGGTGTGTCAGACCCACCATACTTGCTCCGGACACTGCGAGAGGGCTGTACAAGCAATGATCACACGCACGGCACAGCGGACACACCAGGAACCGCGGTGTTGGCCGTCGAATGGCGCTATCTGCGCAGCATTTGTGCACCGCCGCCGTCAGTGTCAGCCAGTTTGCCGTGGCATACGGAGCTCCATCGCAGTCTTTAACACTGGTAGCATGCCGCGACAGCGTGGACGTGAACCGTATGTGCAGTTGACGGACTTTGAGCGAGGCCGTATAGTGGGCATGCGGGAGGCCGGGTGGACGTACCGCCGAATTGCTCAACACGTGGGGCGTGAGGTCTCCACAGCACATCGATGTTGTCGCCAGTGGTCGGCGGAAGGTGCACGTGCCCGTCGACCTGGGACCGGACCGCAGCGACGCACGGATGCACGCCAAGACCGTAGGATTCTACGCGGTGCCGTAGGGGACCGCACCGCCACTTCCCAGCAAATTAGGGACACTGTTGCTCCTGGGGTATCGGCGAGGACCGTTCGCAACCGTCTCCATGAAGCTGGGCTATGGTCCCGCACACCGTTAGGCCGTCTTCCGCTCACGCCCCAACATCGTGCAGCCCGCCTCCAGTGGTGTCGCGACAGGCGTGAATGGAGGGACGAATGGAGACGTGTCGTCTTCAGCGATGAGAGTCGCTTCTGCCTTGGTGCCAATGATGGTCGTATGCGTGTTTGGCGCCGTGCAGGTGAGCGCCACAATCAGGACTGCATACGACCGAGGCACACAGGGCCAACACCCGGCATCATGGTGTGGGGAGCGATCTCCTACACTGGCCGTACACCACTGGTGATCGTCGAGGGGACACTGAATAGTGCACGGTACATCCAAACCGTCATCGAACCCATCGTTCTACCATTCCTAGACCGGCAAGGGAACTTGCTGTTCCAACAGGACAATGCACGTCCGCATGTATCCCGTGCCACCCAACGTGCTCTAGAAGGTGTAAGTCAACTACCCTGGCCAGCAAGATCTCCGGATCTGTCCCCCATTGAGCATGTTTGGGACTGGATGAAGCGTCGTCTCACGCGGTCTGCACGTCCAGCACCAACGCTGGTCCAACTGAGGCGCCAGGTGGAAATGGCATGGCAAGCCGTTCCACAGGACTACATCCAGCATCTCTACGATCGTCTCCATGGGAGAATAGCAGCGTGCATTGCTGCGAAAGGTGGATATACACTGTACTAGTGCCGACATTGTGCATGCTCTGTTGCCTGTGTCTATGTGCCTGTGGTTCTGTCAGTGTGATCATGTGATGTATCTGACCCTAGGAATGTGTCAATAAAGTTTCCCCTTCCTGGGACAATGAATTCACGGTGTTCTTATTTCAATTTCCAGGAGTGTATATTGACTTGTAAATAATACATTTCAGCTATCAGTCGTCCTTTTGAAATTTTATTGGCAGATCTAGATCACAGCTAGAAACAAGCCATTCTCAATGCACTATCAGTTTGATCAATGCATGCAATGCCTGTTGGTCAGGCTTCATCCACAGTTCATTGAATACTAATCAATGAACTGTGGATGAAGCCCAACCAAGAGGCATTACATGCATTGAGAATGGTTAGTTTCAAAATTTCAAAAGGACAACTGTTAGCTGAAATCTATTATTTACAATTTTTTTAGCTTCCCTGAAGTTATCTACTGGGCTTTTTCTCTTTTTTAAAACGTAACGTATAAGAGTGTAGTAGTCAAAAAGAAATTCCAGTGTCCCCACTAACATTGTTTACATGAAGTAATATTAATTTGAAGAACCAAATTTAATAGTAGTAAGAAAGTAGGCAAAAACTCATACGTCTGCTTTTCCCGTCATTTACTGTTTTAGTGCCCGGATAGGGTGGCGACCATTAGTACATGTTTTAAGTGAGAGATTGCAGGGCACTCTCACTTCTAATACGGTGTTATGCTGTGTAATTGTCTTAGGGAAGTTGATCCTTATTACTTGGTTGCTATACCTGGATAGGAGTGTAGGAAAAGGGAGAGAAGGAAACATAGTAGGTGAATATGGATTGGGCCTAAGAAATGAAAGAGGAAGCCGCCTGGTAGAATTTTGCACAGAGCACAACATAATCATAGCTAACACTTGGTTTAAGAATCATGAAAGAAGGTTGTATACATGGAAGAACCCTGGAGATACTAAAAGGTATCAGATAGATTATATAATGGTAAGACAGAGATTTAGGAACCAGGTTTTAAATTGTAAGACATTTCCAGGGGCAGATGTGGACTCTGACCACAATCTATTGGTTATGACCTGTAGATTAAAACTGAAGAATCTGCAAAAAGGTGGGAATTTAAGGAGATGGGACCTGGATAAACTGAAAGAACCAGAGGTTGTACAGAGTTTCAGGGAGAGCATAAGGGAACAATTGACAGGAATGGGGGAAAGAAATACAGTAGAAGAAGAATGGGTAGCTTTGAGGGATGAAGTAGCGAAGGCAGCAGAGGATCAAGTAGGTAAAAAGACGAGGGCTAGTAGAAATCCTTGGGTAACAGAAGAAATATTGAATTTAATTGATGAAAGGAGAAAATATAAAAATGCAGTGAATGAAGCAGGCAAAAAGGAATACAAACGTCTCAAAAAAGAGATCGACAGGAAGTGCAAAATGGCTAAGCAGGGATGGCTAGAGGACAAATGTAAGGATGTAGAGGCCTATCTCACTAGGGGTAAGATAGATACTGCCTACAGGAAAATTAAAGAGACCTTTGGAGATAAGAGAACGACTTGTATGAATATCAAGAGCTCAGATGGAAACCCAGTTCTAAGCAAAGAAGGGAAAGCAGAAAGGTGGAAGGAGTATATAGAGGGTCTATACAAGGGCGATGTACTTGAGGACAATATTATGGAAATGGAAGAGGATGTAGATAAAGATGAAATGGGAGATATGATACTGCGTGAAGAATTTGACAGAGCACTGAAAGACCTGAGGCGAAACAAGGCCCCCGGAGTAGACAACATTCTATTGGAACTACTGACGGCCTTGGGAGAGCCAGTCCTGACAAAACTCTACCATCTGGTGAGCAAGATGTATGAAACAGGCGAAATACCCTCAGACTTCAAGAAGAATATAATTCCAATCCCAAAGAAAGCAGGTGTTGACAGATGTGAAAATTACCGAACTATCAGTTTAATAAGTCACAGCTGCAAAATACTAACACGAATACTTTACAGACGAATGGAAAAACTAGTAGAAGCCAACCTCGGGGAAGATCAGTTTGGATTCCGTAGAAACACTGGGACACGTGAGGCAATACTGACCTTACGACTTATCTTAGAAGAAAGATTAAGGAAAGCCAAACCTACGTTTCTAGCATTTGTAGACTTAGAGAAAGCTTTTGACTGTGTTGACTGGAATACTCTCTTTCAAATTCTATAGGTGGCAGGGGTAAAATACAGGGAGCGAAAGGCTATTTACAATTTGTACAGAAACCAGATGGCAGTTATAAGAGTCGAAGGACATGAGAGGGAAGCAGTGGTTGGGAAGGAAGTAAGACAGGGTTGTAGCCTCTCCCCGATGTTGTTCAATCTGTACATTGAGCAAGCAGTAAAGGAAACAAAAGAAAAATTCGGAGTAGGTATTAAAATTCATGGAGAAGATATAAAAACGTTGAGGTTCATCGATGACATCGTAATTGTCAGAGACAGCAAAGGACTTGGAAGAGCAGTTGAATGGAATGGACAGTGTCTTGAGAGAAGGATATAAGATGAACATCAACAAAAGCAAAACAAGGATAATGGAATGTAGTCTAAGTCGGGTGATGCTGAAGGAATTAGATTAGGAAATGAGACACTTAAAGTAGTAAAGGAGTTTTGCTATTTGGGGAGCAAAATAACTGATGATGGTCGAAGTAGAGAGGATATAAAATGTAGACTGGCAATGGCAAGGAAAGCGTTTCTGAAGAAGAGAAATTTGTTAACATCGAGTATAGATTTAAGTGTCAGGAAGTCATTTCTGAAAGTGTTTGTATGGAGTGTAGCCATGTATGGAAGTGAAACATGGACGATAAATAGTTTGGACAAGAAGAGAATAGAAGCTTTCGAAATGTGGTGCTACGGAAGAATGCTGAAGATTAGATGGGTAGATCACATAACTAATGAGGAAGTATTGAATAGGATTGGGGAGAAGAGAAGTTTGTGGCACAACTTGACCAGAAGTAGGGATCGGTTGGTAGGACATGTTCTGAGGCATCAAGGGATCACCAATTTAGTATTGGAGGGCAGCGTGGAGGGTAAAAATCGTAGAGGGAGACCAAGAGATGAATACACTAAGCAGATTCAGAAGGATGTAGGTTGCAGTAGGTACTGGGAGATGAAGAAGCTTGCACAGGATAGAGTAGCATGGAGAGCTGCATCAAACCAGTCTCAGGACTGAAGACCACAACAACAACAACATACCTGGATACGAACTGACTTCATACATCATGATGAAATGGTGGGCAGTAGTTTACGCTTTTGCTTGTGTGCTCTAGTGAAGAAATAGCGGTAATCTTTACCAGCGTTCAAAGGAATAGGGTGCCGATTTAAACGACTGCAGTAGAAGCTACGTGCAGCTAAGGGCCGAGGGGAGCGTTTTTTTCTGTGGAACCTGGGTGAAAACATTTGCGGACTGGGACTACCGAGTTCCGTGGTCTCATTGTGCAGACACGTTGGATGGCGCCGGTCGGTCGGCAGCCACGTCCAGGTAGGCTGACTAACGCCGACGAGTCGCCGCTGCAACGGGCAGAGCATTGAAGACCGGCAATAAAGCAGAGGATGGGCTCTAATTAGGCAGGAAGACGATGAGACGACTGTGAGCTTTCTGCAAATTTCTGTGGGATAGGTTACTGGCGCCCAGACGTCCAGACTCTGTTACAAACCATATTTGTGAAGGCACGAGGCTTTTAGCGAGTTTATGGCCGTTCTTTGGAAAGTTCACCAAATGGACACAACAGGGGAGATAACGATCTTTTGATGGAGGACTGTGGTTCCATCCAGGTTACGTTGTTAGCAAAAGACACTGTGTAAGCGCATGGAAAAGAGGTTGTGAAGCTGAATCTTTTTTGCTTTTGTCCTAATTAACTTTAAAGTCTCTGACTGGTCAAATCTGTGTATGCAGAACAAGGGGCAGTCGCCCATCTTCGAATGCAGAACTCAAGCTCGTGATTGTCTTGTGCTAAAGTCGGAGTAGTCTAAGATGTAAATGTGCTTTGCTACCGAGTTGGCGAAGAAAGTGGAGAGAAAGAGAAGAGGGCACTCTTGTACTGGCGCTTCGCTCGTAAAGAACTGCAGGTCTTTACCTAATTGGTGAGACTTGTGTCCTTTGCTAGCGATCAACTTAGAGCCTGTACCAGACCCCTTCTGAACCGTCAGATGTACTGCTTCTAACCTCACACACCCGAGTGACGCGTGGGTGTACTTATTTGTATTGAGTCTAAACATTTGACATATTCCGTCACGCATAGTCGTGGGACGGGGTCAAACTGGTTTGGCAGACCAGCAAACGGGTCCACCTGCACACTGGAATCCACCGGAGTTTTAGAGGCTCATAGGGAAGTATCTGCGTTCCGAATCATCCGAACGCGAGACCGCGTGCTTGCATTTTTCGGGCGCTCGCCATTAATAGCAGATAGCTGCCGTCCATGACTCCAGTCGCCGAGCGCATCGTTGTGTGCCCCCCTGACCATCAGGAGGGTAAAGTATTCGCTGCTATGGCGTAGGACTCCAATATATGCTTCTCAGCACCCTGTTCTTTGGAACCATATTTTTCTTTATGGGGTAGTATAGTGTAGATGCTTGATTGTGGGGTAGTTTTTGTGCCATACCCCGGATTCACGTGTATGAAAGATAAAGTGATTAGTGTTCTTGTTATTGTCGTGTGTCGATCCCCAGCTGATCACTTTGTCCACCATAGACCCCATATTAGTGAAAGCGTCTGTCAAATTGAAATGTTTGTGTAACGTTTCTTTAGCCATTTTTTTGTCTTGTTATGTTAAGAATGAATAAATCTAGTGTTATTTAGATCACAACTCCTCCCTGTGTTCTGAGTAACATTACGGTTCAAATGGCTCTTAGCACTATAGGACTTAACTTCTGAGGTCATCAGTCCCCTAGAACTTAGAACTACTTAAACCTAACTAACCTAAGAACATCACACACAACCATGCCCGAGGCAGGATTCGAACCTGCGACCGTAGCGGTCGCTCGTTTCCTGACTGTAGGGCCTAGAACCGCTCGGCCATCCCGGCCGGCCAGTAACATTACCTTTGCCATTGTTATTAAAGTTGTAACCTCCCCACAAAAATGAATGAATGATATTTATTAAATATAAATGGGAGCCAAGTGTAACCTCCCCGTAAAAATATGAAAATGAAAAGAATTGAATAGAATTGCGAATAGTGCCAAATGTTAGCTTCCCACAGTAATAAAACTCAATGATAATAAAAATGTGCAAAAATGTTAAGTCCCCACAAAATTAACGTTAAGATCAACCTGATAAATTTTATAAGGGCAGCATCGCTCACATTAGGCCCTGTGCAATAATTAATCTGATAAATTGAAGGGCAGCATCGCTGACCTTAGGCCCTGTGCAATAATTAATCTGATAAATTGAAGGGCAGCATCGCTGACCTTAGGCCCTGTGCAATAATTAATCTGATAAATTGATTCTGGGAGGAAAAGCATAGGAAATATTGTTCCAATTGGAATGATTCTTTTCTTAAAAATGATTGCTTTGAAAACAAAATTATTATTGGGCATTTCTTGAAGAAATTAATTACAATTAACAGATGTTATTGGCTGAGCGCAATGCTGCTTCATTACCTTATTTAACAATATACCTCGTCCCGAACCGTGACCAGAGACCCATGTCGACGCCCACCGACTCCTCACACACGACTTCCGACTCGCAACTGAACTACATGCTCTCGCGACTCGCTACGTACAACTACTGCACTCACGCGCGGTCAAGCGCAGACTAGCAACGATAAATAACTCTCTGGTCAGAGATTCTGTCATGCCTTGCCATCGCTGCTACTGAATACATACGTGTTTCAAAGTCTTGATTACAATTGAAAGTAAGAAGCTTGCATAAACCACTAAATGAACTTTGGACTGAATATAATTATTCATAGTGCGTTTATATTTAACCGCTGGGTAAAAATCTTAGAATTGAATAGTCTGATTTACTTATCCATTAGTCACATCACACGGTCAAATCTTGTAGAAAGGGTAACTCTATTAGGAACGACGTTTTTCGCGACGGCACTTATATGTAAAACATTCTCGGTTTTAAAAACTTCCTGGCACATTAAAATTGTGTGCCGGACCGAGACTCGAACTCGGGACCTTCGCCTTTCGCGGGCAAGGGCTCTACCAACTGAGCTACCCAAGCACGACTCACGCCCCATCCTCACAGCTTCAATTCAGCCAGTACCTCGTCTCCTACCTTCCAAACTTCACAGAAGCTCTCCTGCGAACCTTGCAGAACATACAGTAGTACAATAGTAGAGGTAGGGCTACAAAAACGTCAGTGATGCCGCATGAGAATTGTGTTTACAATGAGGTTTACTGAGAGAGTGAGTCAGATGCCACAGCAATCGCAACATTTTGACTGTACCAGAAAAAGCATAGTTAATGAAGCTTTACTATCGGAATGGAGAATCCGCTAGTGCAGCTTTACGGATCTATCGCCACAAAAAGGGTACTGTGACGGGTAAAGACCACGTGACAAGTGCCGCTGTGAAGAAAATGATCACAAAGTTCGAAGCCATGGGTTTTTCAGGCATAGTGGGCGCCCAGACACAGCTGCTAGAGCTGATCGGACAGTTCAAGAAGAAATGGAGACTTTAACAGGTCCATCTCCGAATGGAGAAGTCAGCACTTGTGAAGTCTCACGTCGCACCTGCATTCAACGCACTACTTTTTAGAGAGCACTAAGGCGCACCCTCTAGTGCTATCTTTACAAAATCCAGAGTCGTCACCGATTTTGTAACACGGAGGAAGATGACGACTGGTTGTTTAACGTGTTGTGGACCGACGAAGCCCATTTCACGCTCTGAGCGTCTGTCAGTACCCATAACAGCAGAATTTGAGCTATCGAAAATCCTAGGGCGTGGGAGCCCCATTGCATGACGAGAAAATCACGGTGTGATGTGGATTTACCACATCAATCGTTATCGTACCCTTTTTTCGAGGAAATGTGGAGTGCTGCTTTTCACACTGTTAGCGTCACGTGTGCAACGCACGCCAGTATGTTACAGGATCGCATCGTCCGTAGCCTGGGTTATAAACACCTGCTGGAAGGTACGAATTTAGGATGGCGCTCCATCCCATATTGCTACACTTGCTGAGCCGCCGATCCATCATGCTTGGCCTTCCAGACCTCAGTCCGTGTGATTATTGGTTGCGGGGTTACCTGAGGTCGCGAGTCTACCGCGATAGCCCGACCTTGTTAGGGATGCTAAAAGACAACATTTATCATTATACCTGCCGGTATAGTGTACAGTGCTGTTCACAACATTGTCCCTCGACGACCGACATGCTGAGCACATCTTATTAAGAACATCATCTTTGCTAAAAATAAATTGTTATGCTAATTATTGCTTTTGTGTGATATGAAGCGCCATCTGTTGGTCATTTTGTCCACTTTTTTGGTTTCAATGAAACTCTATGCATTTGGTGTCAATTTTTACTTCTCTACCTACATTAATCTTTCACATATTGAATTTTCAAATGTTAACCGACTTTCGGGTCACCCTATATGTTAGATCGCCTGGTTATAAATATGAGTTGAGCTTCTCGGTGCTGTTTGCAAATACAGTAACTCTATTTCATTGGGACTGAAGGGACAGTGCCACATGGAACCGTGATCACTTGTAACTACACTGAAGAGCCAAAGAAACTGGTACACCTGCCTAATACCATGTAGGGCCACCGCGAGCACACAGAAGTGCCCCAAAACGATGTGGCATGGATTCGACTAATGTCTGAAGTAGTACTGAAGGGAATTGACACCATGAATCCTGCAGGACTGTCCATATATCCGGAAGAGTACGAGGGGTTGGAGATCTCTCCTGAACAGCACGTTGCAAGGCATCCCTGATATGCTCTATAATGTTCATGCCTGGGAAATATGGTGGCCAGCGGAAGTGTTTAAACTCAGAATAGTGGTCCAACAGCCGCTCAGTAGCAATTCTGCACGTGTGGGGTGTCGCATTATCCTGCTGGTGTTGCCCAAGCCCGTCGGATTGCGCAATGGACATGAATGAATTCATGTGATCAAAGAGGATGCTTACGTACGTGTCACCTGTCAGAGACGTATCTAGATGTACCAGGAGTCTCATATCACTCAAACTGCACACGCCCCGCACCATTACAGAGCCTCCACCAGCTTGAAAGTTCTCTGCTGACATGCAGGATTAATGAATTCATGAGGTTGTCTCCATACCTGTGAACGTCAATCCGCTCGGTACAATTTGAAACGAGACTCGTCCGACTAGGCAAAATATTTCAAGTCATCAACAGTCTAATGTCGGTGCTGACGTGCCCAGACGAGGCATAAAGCTTTGTGTAGTGCAGTCATCAAGGACAGTCGAGAGGGCCTTCGGCTCCTAAAGCCCATATCGATGATGGTTCGTTGAATGGTTCGCACGCTGACACTTATTGATGGCACAGCGTTGAAATCTGCAGCAATTTGCGGAAGGGTTTCGCTTCTGTCACCTTGAACGATTCTCTTCAGCCTCCTTTGGTCCCGTTCTTGCAGCATCTTTTTCCGGCCGCAGCGATGAAGGAGAATTGATGCTTTGCAGGCTTCCTGACATTCACGGTACACTCGTGAATTGGTCGTACGGGAAAATCCACATTTCATCGCTACCTCAGAGATGCTGTGTCCCACGGCACGTGCGCCGACTGTGACACCACGTTCAAACTCACTTAAATCTTGGTAACCTGCCATTGTAGCAGCAGTAACCGATCTATCAGCTGCGCCAGACACTTGTTGTCTTATACAGGCTTTGTGATTTCCCTAAATCACTCCAGGCAAATGCCGGGATGGTTCCTCTGAAAGGGCACGGCTGACTTCCTTCCCCATCCTTCCCTACTCCGATGAGACCGATGATCACGCTGTCTGGTCTTCCCCAAACAAACCAACCAACCAACCAGTCTTTCCCGACAGCGGAGCCGTATTCTGCCTGCTTACATATCTCTGTATTTGAAAACGCTTGCCTATACCAGTGTGTAATGATGAACCACTCCGTCTGGGCCATTTGGTTTGATTAGAAATATCAGTTTCGACACGAGATAGAGGTCGGTCTCAGATATATACATCTGTAGCACATTGTGAAAGGAAGGAGTAACTGGATTTCGATAATGTACTAGCAGTCCTTGTTCCTTGATATGTCACTCACCAGCTGATCGTCTGTACCACGACCGTACTGGCGTCGGACTTCCTCTGCTGCTAAAAAGTAATGAATCAGTTAAACAACACAGCGACTGCAGGAAGTTACGGACCAATGAAAGTCAGTAGATTCTGAAATCAGGGAGGTATTTCTGTCACAATGTCGTCGTTAAAGTATGGCTCACAAATAATTACTTCTCGCCGAGTAAATTACTTGCTGTATAACGAGTTAGAAGTTACAAATAGTTCCTTTCATAAATAGTGACACTATCTTAAGTTTCATTCCCTGGAGAGGACTCAGAAAGTAAATCAAACCGAAACAAGATAACTAAAGGAACCCTACATCGGTAACGAACAGGAAACAGGAGTGAGACAATAAAGCTTAGCACACAACGAGATGCGGACTGCAGTAGCAGTATCTCTCGGTGCAGATGACGCGATAGCACAGTCGCAACCATCGTAGTTCGGCGCGCTTCCTAACGCAAAATGTGACGGGCAGCTCGTGGATGGCTAGTCACAAGATTGCCCCCAAGTGATGGAAGACAACATTTGAAACAAAATGGCGGTGACTGCCACGTGATGACTCTGGCGACGTAGAGTCGTTCAGAAATTACGAACGAGAGAGCAACAGATAACACTCCATCACATAGCTTCATGTTAAATTTGAAATAACGGCCACGGAACTTAGCTGGACTTCGCCATTCTGGGCGTTTACCAGAGTCTAGTAATTAAATTGGGTATGTGGGCCTCTATGTACACAAGACACTGGTGGCATACGCTGGCCTGGGAAAATCAATTCAATAGTACAAAAAGGGTAATTAAGTTTGAAAACTTGTTAATTAATCAGCTGTCCGGTGAGAATTTAGTATCAAATTATTCAAAATTTTATAAGGAGTTCGAACCTGTTATCTAAATTAACGAATTAATTTTATTTATCTGTCTTCCTTTGTGGTAGGAATTGGTTTAGACAACTGCTGTAGCCCACCACATGCGATATGTAAATCATCGAGTTACACGTCTACGAATGTAAGGTCTTTGTTTTCCAAAACTATAATCTCCTTCCTTTCTTCCTTTTATTGTATCAGTCAGGAAGAAGAAGGAAAGTGACAACTGGTAATCCAAGTGTAATAAGAAAACACCGAGTAGATCACCTGGTATGTTTTATTAGATAACCAGTTCTGACCATTGATACAGGTTAACCTTAGATCCACACATCTAATTACTGCGAAACGTAGCTTATCAACACAGCTAAAATTTTTAACTAATAGAGACGTGTGGATCTGGGACGACCTGAATCAGATGTCTAGACCGGTTATCCTAATACAACATACCAAGTGGACCAGATAGTGTCTTTCTTCGTTACAGTTGGATTATCAAGCACAACGCTTTTTCTTCTAGCAGACTGATTCACAGAACGGAAGGAAGAAAGATTGACATAGCTTTGACAAACAAAGTCCTTCCATTTGTAAACCATATTGGTCTCAGCATTGTTATAGTATTCAATTTTGTCATTCAAACAAGAAACATCATCCCTTGTCCGACTATATTGTAGCCATCACCTTTGATAGCTGTGCACAGAAAAACAATTATATAGTGACATTTCAATCCTATCAACCGATTTTTATTTCTGGGCACCAAGTCGCTGAAGATAAACCAACAGTGATCAAATTTATGGATTTTGGGAACGATTACATGACATGAGGGTAACAAATAAGGAATCACATACATTAAAACAAATAACTGTATTATTCTTCTAATAATTTCCGGGTATGCAGCCGGATCCCGTCGACATTCTGCCACGATATTTCGGCCCAGAGACGTCCGGCCATCATCAGGTGAGTACACAACTACTGAAGAGCCCAGTTTTTTTTTTTTTTTTTTTTCTTTATTGTTATTTTCAAACCCGTACAAACAGGCAGGCTGTCAGCAGCATGGTACGCCGCTCTTCAGCCGTAGAGGAGATAAAGAAAGAACAGAAAGAATACACAAATGTGACATAACGGTGGGTAATAAAACAGTAGACACATAAAGACAAACACGGAGCCGTTCACACTCGACGATAATTCACTACAAACTGGTGTCACGACGCACTAACACTGAAGATGGCGATGGCACAGGTGAACGATGGAGTATGACGGGAACACTGAACACGAAACACGACGGCACTCACGAGACACTGATGGCGATGATCTCCGGCGCGCGAATGTCCACGCAGCGTGTACGAGTCCGGGGACCTGCCAAGAGTGGAGGTGGAGGAGGAGGAAGGGGAAATGGGAGAGGGGAGAGCAGAGATGCCATGGGCAAAGGAGAGAGGGGGAGGGAGGAAGGGGGAGGGAAGCCCGGAGGAGAGGGTAGGAGGGAGGGGGGAAAGGAAAGAGAAGGGAAGGGAAAGGGGGGGAGGGAGGGTGCCTGAAGGAAAGGACACAGGAGGGGGGGGGGAGGATCAAAGTTGATAGGAGGGGTAGATGCAGGGGAGGAGGACATCATCAGGGAGGGGGAGCTGGCGGAAGCCACCTTGGTAGAGGGTAAGGAGGGTGGAGAGATGGAGACCGGGTGGGACGTGGGAGTACAGGCGCGGCAGCGGGCGGGGGTGGGAGAGGATCGGGGAGACGAGCGGGTGAGGAGGATCGAGTTTACGGGAGGTGTATAGGATTCGTATCCTTTCGAGGAAGAGGAGGAGGTGGGGGAAGGGGATAAGGTCATATAGGATCCGCGTGGGGGAAGGGAGACGGATGCGATAGGCAAGGCGGAGAGCATGGCGTTCAAGGATTTGGAGGGATTTATAAAAGGAAGGGGGGGCGGAGATCCAGGCGGGATGGGCGTAACAGAGGATAGGGCGGATGAGGGACTTATAGGTGTGGAGGATGGTGGAGGGGTCCAGACCCCACGTTCGGCCGGAAAGGAGCTTGAGGAGACGGAGTCGGGAACGTGCCTTGGCTTGGATTGTCTGGAGATGGGGAGTCCAGGAGAGGCGACGGTCGAGGGTGACGCCAAGGTACTTAAGGGTGGGGGTGAGAGCGATGGGACGGCCATAAACGGTGAGATAGAAATCAAGGAGGCGGAAGGAGGGAGTGGTTTTACCTACAATGATCGCCTGGGTTTTGGGAAGAGCCCAGGTGCAGTCGCGGTATTTATGCCGAATCTCGCGCATGTGAAATGTACTGGCATCCTACAGCGCATGCGTCAGGTGTTGACATGCGCAGCATAGCCGAGTTGTACGTGCTGCCCTCGGTGGTGGAAATAAAGGTTCATCTAGTCATTGAGTATCGAATGACACTGTCGATTCCGCTGTGATTGTATAATTTTAATAACAGGATTCCAATTTTTATCCAGCTGAAAGCCGTTGTCTCGATTTATAAGATTATTGGCAAGACGTATTTCCACTGATTCCTTGATTACGGAATCCCAAAAACCGGAAACCGGGGATAAAATTTTTGTTACATTGTATTCCATTGAATGTCCCAAAGAAATACAGTGCTCTGCTACTGCCGATTTTGACGGTTGCCGCAGACGGGTGTATCTTTCATGTTCTATACATCGTTCATGGACAGTTCTTGTCGTCTGGCCAATATATGCAGAGCCACATTCACAGGGAATTTTGTAGACGCCTGCCTTCTTCAGTTGTAAATCGTCTTTAACGGATCCAACCAGGGCCCGGTTCTTTGCTGGTGGACGGAAGATAACCTTGATTTTATTTTTCTTCAGTAATCGGCCTATTTTCGACGACACATTCCCGGCGTATGGAAGGAACGCAGTTGATTTAAAGTCACTTTTTGTTCAATGACGAATTCTTTGAACAAACAGACGGCGTCGCCATGGGGAGCCCTTTGTCGCCTGTGGTAGCTAATCTCTTTATGGAGGACTTTGAGGAGAAAGCACTTGAGTCTGCTGTTTTAAAGCCTACGGTCTTCTGGCGGTACGTAGATGATACTTTTGCTGTATGGCCTCATGGCAGACAGGAACTGGAGAAATTCCTTCATCACTTAAACTCATTACATGAGAACATCAAATTTACGATGGAGATTGAAAAAGAGGGCACTTTACCATTTCTAGACGTGCTAGTACGCCGTAAAAATGATGGGTCATTAGGACATTCTGTGTACAGGAAAGCGACTCACACAGATCTGTATCTTCAGGCGTCAAGCTGCCATCACCCAGCACAAACAGCCGGTGTTCTCAGTACCTTAATACATCGAGCGCATATAATATCGGATGATGAAAACCTCCACGCAGAATTAGAACACTTGGAGAAGGTTTTCAAAGAGAATGGCTACACTTCTCGCCAAATAAGGAAGGCCATGCGCAACTATCATAACAAGAAGCAACGCACTGAGGACGCAGATGATGACTTTAAATCAACTGCGTTCCTTCCAAACGCCGGGAATGTGTCGTCGAAAATAGGCCGATTACTGAAGAAAAATAAAATCAAGGTTATCTTCCGTCCACCAGCAAAGAACCGGGCCCTGGTTGGATCCGTTAAAGACGATTTACAACTGAAGAAGGCAGGCGTCTACAAAATTCCCTGTGAATGTGGCTCTGCATATATTGGCCAGACGACAAGAACTGTCCATGAACGATGTATAGAACATGAAAGATACACCCGTCTGCGGCAACCGTCAAAATCGGCAGTAGCAGAGCACTGTATTTCTTTGGGACATTCAATGGAATACAATGTAACATAAATTTTATCCCCGGTTTCCGGTTTTTGGGATTCCGTAATCAAGGAATCAGTGGAAATACGTCTTGCCAATAATCTTATAAATCGAGACAACGGCTTTCAGCTGGATAAAAATTGGAATCCTGTTATTAAAATTATACAATCACAGCGGAATCGACAGTGTCATTCGATACTCAATGACTAGATGAACCTTTATTTCCACCACCGAGGGCAGCACGTTCAACTCGGCTACGCTGCACATGTGAACACCTGACGCATGCGCTGTAGGATGCCAGTACATTTCACATGCGCGAGACTCGGCATAAATACCGCGACTGCACCTGGGCTCTTCAGTAGTTGTGTACTCACCTGATGATGGCCGGACGTCTCTGGGCCGAAATATCGTGGCAGAATGTCGACGGGATCCGGCTGCATACCCGGAAATTATTAGAAGAAGAAATACGCCGGGAAAATTTCAGAAGTCACAACTGTATTATTAATTCGTATTTTCACTGAAACAGAGAGTTTGCCTTGGTAGGAGGGTTAACTGCACATTAATAAATCTGTGTGGACTCCTTAATGCTGTTACAAGAACGCTTAATGAATGTTTGTTGAGTAGTTGAGAGAGGTACAGTGTCAGGTGAAGAGAAAGAGTTGTGTGCAGGCAGCATGCCTTGCTAAGGTTGACAGGAGTTTGTAAGCATATCATACCTATAGAGGTCAGGTTCTTTGGTAGCTTGGCAGACATTCATTGGACATCGATGACCAGATGTTTTCAGTGGGTATATTTAGAGAATGGACTGGCCTGGGCAACAGCTGAATGCCCTCTATATCGAGGTTGCTAAGGACAGCATGGGCTATATGCAGTTGTGCATAATCTTGTTGAAAGATAAAGTAACCACCTGTAGCACAGTTCAAGGTCACCTCATCCCCCTTAAGATCACTACCTACCCTCCACACTCAAGGTCACTCCTCAAAGTCATCCATCTCTCCACCACCCTCAAGGTCACCTCTCAAGGTCTTCCCCTCACTCTCACCCTGAAGGTCATCCATTCCTCCTCTCTCTGTGTCGCCCCCTCAACACGTCCCTGTCATGGTCACTCCCTCCCCTTCAGGGTCACCCTCTTTCTTCTCCTGAACCCCTCCCCTCCCCCCCCCCCCTCCCCCAAAGAGAGCTTTCGTTACTGGAAGGTTCTGAGTTCAAGTCCTGTCATGCTTATTTTACCTAAATTTGATTGAGAATTTCGAGATTCGTGTAGGTGAGATTCTTCCTTACGGTGTTATTACAGCAGAACAATTATGCGGAGGCACAGATTATTTAAAAAGATGTGTAGAGAGAGCAGTGTCTACATGAGGGTTTTTGCTTTTAACAATTAAGGGATACAATTGTGCATGCAAGTACTAACAGGGACAAGGTTCCAAGAGGGTGATAATTTAACGGTTGAATGAGTAAGTGCCACTTAATAATTTAAACATTTACTGAGCACCAGCATGTGCAGCCACAACCAGCTGTCCGATGGCGTCTCTGCAGAAGGATGAAATATCTTCGCTGTAGAGATGTTTTCCAAATGAAAAATACTTTTTAGGTAATGAGCTGTTATTGGCAAACGCATCTGTGACATCACAGTCAGTACTTGAAGCAGCAGATACAGTAATTCAGCAGTTTTGGTGGCTTCCTTGGCAAAATTTGAGCAACTCTTTGTAGGTTTACACTGTCCATCGCTCTAAAGATCACCACGCCTATAAAGACTATGCAACTGTAGGCATACAGTATATTCTACATGTGTATGTGGTGGAACTGTAACATGAGCTTTCAATTAATAATAATACGTCATATCACAAGCTACAGTTCACTTAACATCCCAGGCTGGGAGGCTCTCATGGACTATGAGGTCCCACGGCATACCAGCAGCCACTGGCAAGGGCTGCCGTGGATGTAGGGATAGCAACAGTTGTGCTGGCTGGGTGGGGGAAGAAAACCCCACAACTGGGTCCTGCTGTTTCAGAGACAATTTTAGACGATCTACAACTGTGTCATGAACAAAGCATTTCTCCACTCCACATCATACGCATCTACATATATTTGTTCTAAATGTGTGGTGGAACTGTAATGTGAGCTTACATCGTACCCTATCAGTCTACATCTACTTCTACATCATACTCCGCAAGCCACCTAATGGTGTGTGGCGGAGGGTACGTTCGGTACCACTACCTGATCCCTACAACCCTGTTCCACTCACGAATAGTGCGTGGGAAGAATGACTGTCAGTAAGCATCTCTATTGGCTCTAATTTCTCGAATTTCCTCCTCGTGATCAATACGCGAGATGCATGCGGGGAGAAGTAATATGTTGTCCGACTCCTCCTGAAAAGTGCTGACCCGAAATTTCAATAGAAAAACTCTCCGTGATGGACAACGCCTCTCTTGTAACGTCTGCCAGTGGAGTTTGTTTAGCATTCCGTAACGCTCTCTCGCCAGCTAAAAGATACGTTGTCGAAACGCGCCGTTCTTCATTGGATCTTCTCTATCAGCTCTATCAGTTCTACCTGATAGGAATCACAGATAGATGAACAACACTCAAGAATAGTGTGAACAAGCGCCTTATAAGCCACTTCTTTCGTGGATGAGTTGCATTTCCTTAAGATTCTTCCGATGAATCTGAGTGTATCTGCTTTCCCCACTATCTGTTTTATTTGGTCATTCCATTTAAGGTCGCTCTGGATAGTTACGCCTAGGTATTTATAGCAGACGCTGTCTCCAGCTGTTTGTCACCAATAGTGTAGCTGCACAGTAATGGCTTTCTTTTCCTATGTATGCGCAGTATGGTACATTTATTTACGTTCAGGGTCAACTTGCAGAGCCACCACCATTCATCGGTTCTTTGCTGGGCGTTCCGCAAATTCTTATTATTTTCTGGCGTTGCTACTTTGGTACAGACAACTGCATCATCTGTGAATAGCCTTAAAGAGGATCTACATCATCTGTGAATAGCCTTAAAGAGGATCCGAAGCTTTCTACTAGATCGTTTATATGCATTGTAAACAGCTAGGGTCCTATCACACTTCCCTATGGTACTCCGGATATTACCTTTTCATCTGTCGATTTAGTTTCGTTAAGGGCGAAGTGTTGAGTTCCATCTGCAAGAAAGTCTTGAATCCAATCGCAAGTCTCCTCCGATACTCCGCAAGCTCGTATTTTTTTCATTAAACGGGAATGCGGGACGGTGTCAAATGCCTTACTGAAATCAAGGAACACGGCATCAGCCTGAGCGCCGTTGTCCACTGCGCTGTGAATCTCATGGAGGAACAGAGCGAGCTGAGTTTCGCAGGATCTCTGTTTGCGAAATCCATGTTGATTTTTATAGAGGAGATGTTCATTTTCAGAAACGTCATTATTCTTGAGTGTAAATAGGTCTGTAATTATGTGGATCTGTCTTATGGCCTTTTTTAAAAACGAGAATAACATGAGCTTCTTTCCAGTCGTTAGGTACCTTTCGTTGCTCAAGCGATCAACAATAAATTATTGCTAGAAGGGGAGCAAGTTCTTTCGCATAATCTTTATAGAATGTTATAGGTATCTCATCTGGTCCTGACGCCTTTCCGCTACTAAGCGATTGTACCTGCTTTTCAATTCTGCAATAGGTTATCTTAGTGTCTGCCATTTCAATGTTCGCACGACGGTTGAAAGGAGGGACAGTGTGACGATCTTGCGCTGTGAAACAACTTCGGAAGACCGAATTTAGTATTTCGGCTTTCTCTCTGTTATCTTATGTTTCGGTTCCGGTGTGGTCGCTGAGAGAAAGAATAAACTGATTTTACATACGACCAAAATCTACTAGGGTTTTTACTCAGGTCGGTTGACAACGTTTTATTTTCAAAATCTTTGAACGCTTCTCTCATTGCTCTCCTTACGCTCGTTTTCGCTTCGTTCAGTTTTTGTTTGTCAGATAGGTTTCTACTTCTCTTGAATCTGAGATGAAGTGCTCTTTGTTTACGTAGCGCTTTCCTAACACGGCTATTAAACCATGGTAGATCTATGCGGTTGCAGGCTTTCTCCCTTAAAACCATACTCGGAACATACCTGTCTAGGGCATTTTGAACGATGCCTTTGAATTTTTTCTATTTGTTCCCCACATCTTCGTCCTCATCACCGAATATTTGATGCTGACTGGTGAGATATTCTGTCCTGTCACCCTCGCTGAGCAAATATATGTTCCTACCTTTCTTAACGTTTATTGTAGGACCCGTCGTCATAGATGCCGTCACAGCTTTATGATAACTGACACCTTCCTCTACTTTAACTGATTCGATAAGTTCAGGTCTGTTTGTTGCCAGGATGTCTAAGACGTTATCCTCACGAGTCGGTTCTCTAACTATCTGCTCAAGGTAATTTTGGAACAAGACATCCAGAACAATGCCACAAGAATCCCTGTCTATGGCACCAGTTTTTATGGCATAACACTTCCAGTCTATATCTGACAAGTTGAAGTCACCCCCTATTACAACGACATGATCAGGAAAATTACTAATGATATTCTGCAGGTTCTATCTGAAACGCTCTACAACTACAGATCCTGACCCAGGTGGTCTATAAAAGCATCCGATCACCATTTTTGACCGTTCTTTGATACTCAGCTTCACCCAGATTAATTCACATTGGGAATCCGCGATAACCTCGCTGTTTTATCGAATTTTTTACTGCAGTAAACATCCCGCCACCGCTGGCGACTAACCTATCTTTACGATAAACATTTCAATCTGAACTTAGGATTTCAATACCACAATCTTGACAGAGCTATAATTCACCGAAATATTTTTAACCATGCAATTGTTCTAGCTTATGTAAGTCCTTTTACTCTTTAAGTTATTGTGACAAGGCTTTGGATTCAAGACAATGATTTTTTTTACTTTGTAAAACAGAAAGTTACAGGGTAATCAAATTCTTTTGCTTCTTCATTTGATAACCGCTACTAAAGTTGTTCCATTCACAGTCTGTATCAGAATACATCAAGAGCTGCTAAAAAAGATGGACTGAATTTAATTGATTTGTATTTCATCAAGTATAAATTGTATGTGAACGGCCTACATACCAATGAAAGGGGTAAATTTCAAAGTTTTCTTTAACACGGGTTATAAATGTTCAATGTATCTCCCTCCTTTGCTGCACTGCAAACATCTAGACAATAGCCAGACTCGTCCCACATGCGAAGAAGCATGTCTTGTGTTACGGAGTTTATTGCAGCAGTGGCATGGTCCCGCACGTCGGCAAGAATTATTGTTAGAGGTGGGACGTAAACAGCCTCCGTAACATAGCCGCACAAGAGAAAGTCACGGGGCACGAGATTAGGAGATCTCGGTGGCCAGAAGTGTAAAACCAGATCTTGATTTGCCACTTTTAAATCAACAGCTTACGCTTTTCCTAGTTGGTGGTCCAATGCCGAATTGGAGACGACGTGTCCGCTGCACTGTAACACCCAACTCAATTCTTGGAAATCCAAGAACTCAGAAAACCTTCTGCTACATCGTAGCCATCTTAGTCACAACCGCATGTTGGTGCGAGTACCGAAGAAGTTGTTTATGCAACTACCACCGCACTAGCGGCCATTTACGCAACTAGTGGTTAACAAAACAAAACTTTGGAACTTCCTCCTTCCTTCGCTACACAGACTGTTCATCCCCCATTTATATGTCATGAAATGCAAATTAACTAAATTGGGACTAATTTTTTGAACAACCCCGTACATTGACAGATACAGATATCCAATCTGCATTAATAAATTAGTGTACAATACAGTTATAGCGCTACAGGAAGAACCATCTGTAACGGAACTGAAATGATGGTGGGCTGACAGTAATTTGGAGCCCGCGCGTCGGAAACGGGCGCGCTGGTGTGAGACTGCCAGGGAGTGCACCCTGATGCCATCTATTGGCGAAACTGGGAATTAGCGCTGTCTCAGACAATGCAATAAGATATCGGAGTCAAATGTATTCTTTTTCTTGGTATTTATAAGCTATTACTGTATGATTTAATGTTATAAAGCGCTAGTAGTAAATTATTATGACTGGTATGAACTCCAGGGTAATAAATATAAATATTCTTAAATACTAAATGATTTCGGTGAAAAGGTGGTAGGGGAACGCCCCCACTCTTGGTGATACGAGCGTAGCTAGAGGTAGCTGGAGACACAGGGACTGAACAATGGAATGGCCTGGGGAGTGTTGACGTGAGCGGACGTGCGTAACTGTGCTCACGCAAAAGTGATTGTGCAACAGCGAAGAGGCGAATATCGTCGCCGTTTGTGGAGTGGAACGCGACGAATGGTTGTCGAAGCCGTCTATGCCACTGGGGCTGATTGTAAGAGTTCCTGCGCCCAGATTTTATGGCGGACGCGCAGTAGCTTATACGAGTGCTACAACTCGTAGTTCCAGCCGCCATTAAGGGCACGAGGCGTGAAGAGGAAGAGCTGCGTTAGCCACATGCATATCACCACCAGCACCGACACGTCTACCCAAGGCAAGACTGCTTGAAATTGTTAAGTCGAACTTTGTATACATGTAAAAGGAGAATACCAGTTTTCTTTTGTGCAAGTGCAGAAGACAGAATATAGTAATGAGCAAAATTACGACGCATGTTGTTCCTTGTAAAGTGTAGTAACCTGAAACATAGTGTAGTGAAATCAGACTGAGGCCACCATCGCCTCTTTCATTTACAATTCTTTTGGTTGTAGAATACTTTAGCGTTTAAGAATGTAGAAAAGAGCAATGGTCACACCAGAATGAGTCGCCTATTTATAGTTACTTAAATTTTTTCTGAATAACCTTTCAAGTAAAGTCACTTAACTAATTCTATAGCAATTGTCCAAGAGTAATATCCCAAAATCATTAAATAAGTTGAAGAGTAGAAGTTTGTTAACCTAAGTTGCTTAAATTGTCTTGGTGGTAATTACCAAGCCAACTCACAGAAATTGAGAGAGTATTTGCTTTGTAGAATCACCTAGAATGATCAGAAATAGTAATATTCAGAATTAAGTTTAAAATTCAACTCAAGCCGTTTCACTTTGAAACGAGCCAAAAAATTGATTTATTCTTTTGCTCCTTCAGAGCTGGCGACCGTAGTCATAAGTATTTTCAGGAGGATTCGACGGTAAGTCTGCTGCTCTCGTCGTGCTGATAGGATTATCTACTGCTGCTAGCAGTGGTGATTGGATACATAAGCTCACTACCAAGTTAAGTGGGTCAGGTAGGCAGTGTTACCGTGTGAACTGTAGGGCACTGTAGGCCGTGGATCGAACCCGTTCAATCATCACAGCTCTTTGAGAAATAGTCCGGTTAGGAGTGTACTAATCCAATAGGTAAATACTGGCGAGTAACGGTCAGAAATGTATACGCAAGTGAATTTAGCAAGGTCTATGTAGCACCTAGTTAATGTGGTGTAATGGCGAGGGTAGGAGTGGAGTAAAAGTGAGCTGAGCTTGTGGCAGCTGTGCTGTCTTCAAAGATTAATAACGCCAGAATTCACTACTAACTCTTACCATTAGGGCTGAGCTATTTACGGTTAAAATACGTAGCAGTAAGCGCAAAGGCGTGACAGCTACAAGTCCGTATTGGCTTTATACATACGGAAGTAGGAAGCGGGTCATTCTATCAGTGGAGGGGTTAAAACAACGGAGTCACTTGAGAACATACCCCATTTACTGATGGAAAGATTCGGCGGTTCGGTCGCACATCCTTTAGAAGCATACAGTCTTTCTGTGGTAATCATATGTAGGGCGAAATACAACTAAAAAACTTAACACGTCAATGCATGCATTATAAATTAATGTCAGACACTTCCGCTATAAAATCCATCCAGGTAGGGTATGCACACTGTACGTCTCTCACCTGCAAAGTCTCTGAATCTATACAGTGTATCATGATATATTCACGTTTCTTAAGGGGGATAGGACGTCAAACGGGCCGACTTGGAGCAGGAGAGGCTTCTCAGGACATTTTAATTTCCAGTGTCTATACTTTTACAAATAAATTCATAAAACTTTGTCAGCATCACCAGGAAGGATTCAGGATTCACATCCATTGCAGTGGACGTTCGAAAACATAGCAAAATAATTCTATTTATGTGCGAAATTTCATCATTTTTTCACTTACTAATAGCTGCATTTGTTGCTATAGGTACACTTTTCTTCATAAGTTAGAGAGATTCTTCGATGAATTTTGCACAGCATACATACCGTACTCACAGGTGTATGAAACTCTAGAATTTATTTAATTTATGAAAAAACGAATGAACTGTTATATTTTAAACTTCATGTTTAGAAAAAACACAAATTTTATAGTAGATTTGGAAAATTCTAGTGTTTCATACACCTTTAAGTATGGTTTGTATGCTGTGCAAAATTCATCGAAGAATCTCTCTTACTTATGAAGAAAAGTGTACCTATAGCAACAAATGTTGCCATTAGTAAGTGAAAAAAATGATGAAATTTCACATGTAAAGAAAATTATTACGATATGTTTTCGAACTTCCACTGCTATGATTGTGATTTCTGAATCCTTCCTGGTCATGCTGACAAAGTTTTATGAATTTATTTGTAAAAGTATAGACAGTGGAAATTAAAATGTCCTGTGGTGCCTCTCCTGCTCCAAGTCGGCCCGCTTGACGTCCTACCCCCCTTAAGCTGATTAGCTGGAGGTACTGTCCAGTAGAAAGTCCATTTCCAACCATCCTCCTGCAGTCTGTATTCTCCAAATATGTGCACGTGCATCATAGGCACACTTGCATGTAAATCTTGTACTTTCCTGCCATTACAAAACAGAGTACATTCACATTGATAGTACCACTATATATATAGTCACTACAGGAGCTTACGCAAATAATCTCTACCATCTGGGAAACAGGAAAACTTCCTGACGACTGGAAATGTGCTCTTATTCATCCACTGCACAAGAAAGGAGAGGAGACGAATGTGAACAACTACAGAGGAATCTCCCTGCTACAAGTCACTTACAAAATTTTCTCAGCATGCTTTCTCCAGAGAACACAAGAACAGTTAGAACACAAAATTGGTGAATACCAGGCAGGCTTTCGCTCGACTACAAAAAATGAAGAGAGCGTTCGGCAAGACACAACACGTATGTAATAAAAATGCATGTCCATTCACACCAAAGTCGGGCACTACAACGCTGTAATCAAGCCAGAAACACTCTATACAAGTGAGACGCTAACACTCCATACGAAAAGTGACATAGAAAGCATACTGAAGGAAGAAAGGAAAATCATGAGGAAAATTCTCGACCCAAAGCTGACAGAAGAGGGATACATATTACACCCAGGGACAACTACAGAGAAGATGTCAAACATAGCAGCAGATGTTAGAAAAAGAAGGTCAAAGTTCTATTGGCAAGTCATTAGGCTATCACCAAAACGACTCACCAAGAGAATTCTAACAAATATACAAGGGGTCAAATTAACAATACCATGGATCACACAAGTCAAACTGAACCTTGAAGCAGCAAAAATCGATCCAACAAAAATTGAAGACAGAAATGTATACAGGGACGAGATACACGCTGTTCACAACCAATACCAAAAAATTTTAAATTTGTAATAGTTTGTATTCTAAATAATTCTAATTGTTGTCATACATGGTACTGACAAACCATAAAATGTGATTAATTATGTTAAAGAACAGTTTTACAGAACAAAAAGTCAAAAGACCCGTTTGACAATTGCAAAGACAATACCACAACTAAAGATCGTATGTAAGTACGTTGTATCTTAGTCCAGAATGTTTGGTTCGTAAGAACACAAGCTCCTTTTAAACAATAGCCAGTAGTTATCTGAAGATGGCCTGATAAGCCGAAAACTAGTTCGTACAAATAAAAATCAGTAGAACAAAAAAACCGGCTAAGTGTTATTCAACCCTCAACATGGAATTGTTCTATCAAGAAGCGACGGAAGAATCCATAAATAAAAGAAAGGTTAAAGCTGCACCCTCAGCCGGTAAAGTCGCGGCGAATGACTTCTGCGCCTCTGAATGGGTTGTTCTGTTTAATGGCCTTCTTCATGGTCCAACGATCGACTCTGAAGCTTATTGTGCTACCTTCAGGAAATTTAAGAAAGACTTCAGTGAGTTCTTCGCCATAGAAACGCAAACGAACTTCTCCTTCTACAAGGCGTGTTTTTTAAGTAAGTACCGTTTCGAAATTAAAAAGACGTGCTAAGATATCTCAATAATTTAATTTTTACATGAAAACCTGCGCCTTAACCTACTTTTCTACATAATTTCCGTCAATATTGAGCCACTTGTCAGAACGTTGTACCAGTTTTTGAATACCCTCCTCATAGAAGTCTGCAGCCTGACTTGTTAACCACCGCATCACCACTGTTTTGACTTCGTCATCGTCTTGAAGACTCTGACCGCCCCGGTGTTTCTTCAAGTGCAGGAACAAATGGTATTCACTGGGCGCAAGATCGGGGCTGTACGGAGGATGATCTAGAGTTTCCCATCGAAAAAATGTGATGAGATCTTTGGTCTGATTCGTCACATGCGGACGGGCATTGTCTTGCAGCAAAACGATGCCCTTGCTCAACTTCCATGGACTCTTTCTTTGATTCTGGTGTGACGTAGGCCACCCATGTTTCATCGCCCGTAACAGTTTGGCTTAAGAAATCATCACCGTCGTTGTGGTACCGCTCAAGAAAAGTCAATGCACTGTCTAAACGTTTGGTTTTGTGCACATCCGTCAACATTTTCGGTAGCCAAGGTGCGCACAGTTTTCGGTCATTCAAGTGCTCGGTCACAATGCCATACAAAATACTACGAGAAACATTAGGAAAGTCATCCCACAAGGAGGAAATCGTAAAGCGCCTGTTTTCTCTCACCTTATTGTCCACTTCCTGCACCAAACTTTCATTAACGAGCGAAGGATGCCCACTATGTTGTTCATCATGCACATTTGTGCGGCCATCTTTAAATGCTCTCGCCCACTTCCTTACCATTCCATCACTCATAATGTTTTCTCCGTAAACTGCACAGATCTCACGATGAATATCGATAGCTTTTAGGCCTTTAGCACCAAGAAATCTTATAACAGCCCGTGCTTCACAGTCGGCGGGACTCACGATTATCGGAGGCATCTTAAACACTCAGTACACAACGTAAACAAGGAAGAATCAGACTGTAATGGCGTCAGTGCGTAGATTAAGGTACAGGCTTTCATGTAAAAATAAAATTACTGAGATATCTTAGCACGTCTTTTTTTTAATTTAAAAACGGTACTTACTTAAGAAACACGCCTCGTACATGACAACGCAAGGCCTCACACAAGTCAGCGCACCCAAAAGGAGCTCACAAAACTTCACTGGACAGTTCTTCCTCCCCCACCCAACAGCCCGGATCTCACAAATTCCGACTTCCACCTGTGTGGCCCAATGAAGGCTACACTCTGCGGGAAGCAGTATGTGGGTGATGAGAGGGAAAGGGGGGGGGGGAGTTATCGATGCAGCAAGACGATGGTTTCGACGTCGACCAGTAGAGTGGTAGCATGCAGGCATACAGACCCTCCCAACGAGGCTGCAGGCCGTCGCACTGAACAGAAATTATGTTGAATAGTAGGGATTTGTAGCTAAAAGAGCGGAGAATAATATGGTGTCTTCGAATTCTGAATAAAACCAACCTGTGTTCAGAAAAAAGTGCTGCATTACTTATTGAACGCCCATTGTACACTGCACACACGCTCCTCAAAGTCTTGGAATGCGGAACTTTTTGGGAAACTTAAGGAAATTCATGTTTGTAAGTGGACTGTTGTGTAGCATAGCTAGAAGCTTTCCATTTTTTTTCGCTAATGAACATTCCCAGTCCATGTTGGTCTGGTTTCAAACACAGTCCTTTTCCAGTAGTCACAGATTCCATCACACTGTCGGATTTTTTTGCCACAAACAGCTGAACTTGGGTGCTTTTTCCATTTTTCGCTGTTATGGTGACAACCACCGTTCCTCCAGCTGGTAACGCAATAGCTGATTGTAGGGAAGCAGCCTACTCACGCTGTAGTAAATTCACATCAGTTTCCATTGTGTGCCAGCCAGTCTGCTATAACTAGCTCTGACGTCATAAATGTTGCGCAATACCTTAAAAATCAAGCAAATGACCTAAAACTTTTCTAGCAGGTCAGGAATAATACTAAATTAATGTGTGTTAAATATCAGTTCGATAACTTCAGCCATTTTCGAAATTTGGACGTTTTTCTGAAAAAATCATTGGCGCAACAGAAAAGAGCTAGAGACTTCAAAATTTATATTTAGATTCATCTTTCATAATGATTTAATAAAAACAGTATTTTGGATATCACAAATTAAGATTTTAGTGGAAATTCATGATTTTCTGGTTTTCGTCTCAAAACTGAAGGAAGCAAGATAGATTAAGTAGGCTAATAAATAAGGCTAGGATGTTTAGATTTAAATAGGTTGGAGGTCCGCTATGACTATGAAGATGTGAAAAGTTTCTTTTGAATACCTATAAAATTATAGCGATAGCGGATCTCAAAAGGGCCAGTTCAGAGCTCATCTACTGCGTGCAGTGTAATTAAATTAATTCTCTCGCCTAAAATATTTAACTTAGCCACGTCAAAATTTTATTATCAATACTTACCTGCGTGCTGAATGCACGTTTAAATTAAGAGCTTCATCGGCCATCAGCAAAAGAAGCTATAAATTATTATGTAACTTGAAGTGGTGCGTTACTAGCCCAGCGGCTAGTCGGGAGAGCCGATTTGATCAGGCGTTCCCTTAGCCGTCCGCACCGCGGCTTTATATATAAGAAAGTTGCGCGAGGAAGGAAGGCCCCAGTTCTCTCCAGACGCTGAATAACACGTCATCTGTGTTGGGAGTCGCGTTGCATCGGTATCACTGCTACAAACAGCCTCCGATGCCGTATTAAGTTACTAGAGATACGCGGAACCATGAAATCATTTCAAGTGAAGGGTTAATTCTGGGATGATTTTCATTACCTAGCTTCAGTTTGCGTATTGTCGTATTTTCACGTGCCGTCGCGGGACAGACATTCTACCAATTATTTAGCGTGGCGTTTGATGAAATAATCTCTTCAAATTATGGCGAGCATTCTTTTCAACATTTAATTCGGACATTTATAGTTGCATCAGCGCATTAGACTCTAAACTGCTCTGTTAGTTAGGTTGTCGGGATACTTGTGTTTTTTATCAGTGAATTTCAGAATATACTCAACTATTTTGGAAAACCGTTTTTGATTAGAAATCCCGGACAATCTCCTAATTCCTCAGAGCTATAAGCTGCAGCTATAATGGTATTCTCAGATGAAGTGGGCACTAGGAACTCTACTTACAGGCTTCACGTTTTGTTAAATCACTTTCTGGGTGCTAAAAAGTAAATAGAGAGCCAGTGTTGAGAACGGCGAAAGACAGCATTAACAACATTCTAAAAGCCAGAAACTGATTCAACATGCAAGCATCTATACAGCAATTAGATTTTTTACAAATTATTCGCCGCCCCACATGATGATAATGAATGGAAGATTTCCACCCGATATCTGAGGTGTCGGGAACCTACGGAATTATAACCAGTTTTCTTCTTATCATACTTTGCTGCCACAGGACACATTTAGCCATTAAGAATGATAAGTGAATACATGTTTTTAAATTGTCTTGTGGTTTTTAGTGGATGACAAGCAATGTTCATAACTTACCGAAAATTTATTCTGGCACTCAATTTGAGTTTGGTACACACTGTTTTATCAACGGCAAATGCAACTATAAGTTGTACATCACTGTTTCTTCTTGTACATATTCAATTAGCTTTATCATTTACAATTCGTACTGAAGCATGATGCTCTGTTTGATCTTTGCTTGTGTTCTCTATGTGTTTCATACTGTAGATCTATTCACTAATCACCACGTGCTAGCCGGCCGTTGTGGCCGAGCGGTTCTAGGCGCTTCAGTCTGGAACCGTGCGACTGCTATGGTCGCAGGTTCGAATTCTGCCTCGGGCATGGATGTGTGTGATGTCCTTAGGTTAGTTAGCTTTAAGTAGTTCTAAGTTCTAGGGGACTGGTGATCTCATATTTTAAGTTACATAGTGCTTGGAGCCATTTGATTTTTGAACCACGTGGTAAGTGTTTCTTGCAGATTTCTTGCTGGTCAGTAAATATTAAGGTAGGAATGTGTAATTCTGCAGGTAGCTGGTGAAGAACTACCATCTAAGTGTGCTTCCTACCATGCATGCTATGCACCTCTGTGGTCTGAGGGTTTGAGAGTCTTCTTATATTCCACATCTTTGACATCCACCGAACTGTTGTGTGACGAAGGCAAAGCAGGCTATTTGTAAGAACGAGCCACAGCTACAACCAAAAACCAAATCTAGGGTATTCGCTACTGTCTCTGACAACAGCAGTCGTTGTCCTGCCTGAGAATCTTCCGGTGTCCACTAGTGTTCTAGCAATAGTGGACGCCTCAAAATCCTGAAGAAGATCCCAGCAGAGGGGTCGAACCGTCGATTATTTTAGAGGAAATATGATGCGGCCTAACAACCCAGAGGATTTTAATTTTAGTAACAAATATATTGCTTCATTGGTCCCTCCTACACATACCTCGCGAAAAGAGCATGAAGGTAAAATTAGAGAAATTAGGATGAAATATAAAATTCTGAACTGTAATACAAAAAGCGAAGTTCTGTATGGTGTTTCATATCCTGGTGCAGAAGCCTTCGAATGGTAGCTGTCAGACGTTAGACTGAGGTGACAAAAGTCATGGAGTAGCGATATGTACGGGCAGAGCTGTCATTTTTTATTCAGATGATTCATGTGAAAAGGTGACCGATGTGATTATCCCTGCACGACGGGAGTTAACAGACTTTGAACGCGGAATGGTAGTTGGAGCTAGACGCATGGGACATATTATTTGGGAAATCGTTAGGGAATTCAATGTTCCGGGATCCACAGTGTCAACAGTGTGGCAAGGGTGCAAAATTTCAGGCATTACCTCTCACCATGGACAACACAGTAGCCAATGGCCTTCACTTGAAGATCGAGAGCAGCGGAATTTGCGTAGAGGTGTCATTGCTAACAAGACAAGCAACACGGCGTGAAATAGCCGGCCGCTATGGCCGAGCGGTTCTAGGCGCTTCAGTCGCAGGTTCGAATCCTGCCTCGGGCATGGATGTGTGTGATGTCCTAAGGTTAGTTAGATTTAAGTAGCTCTAAGTTCTAGGGTCTGGTGACCTGAGACGTTAAGTCCCATAGTGCTCAGAGCTATTTGAACCATTTGAACGGCGTGAAATAACCGCAGAAATCAATAAGAGACGTACGCCGAACGTATCCGTTAGAACAGTGGAGCAAAATTTGGCGATAATGGGCTATGGTACACGACCGACGAGAGTGCCTTTGGCTAGAGCACGATATCGCCTGCAGCATCTCTCCTGGGCTCGTGACCATATCGGCTGGACCCTAGTTGACCGGAAAACCGTGGTCTCGTCAGATGAGTCCCGCTTTCAGTTGGTAAGAGCTGATGGTAGGGTTCGAGTGTGGGGCAGACCCACGAAGCCATGGACACAGGTTGTTAACAAGTCACTGCCAAGCTGGTGGTGGCTTCACAATTGTTTGGTCTGTGTTTACATGGAATGGAATGGGTCCTCTGGACCAAATGAACCGTCCATTGACTGGAAATGGTAACGTTTGGCTACTTGGAGACCATTTGCAGCCATTCATGGACTTCATCTTCTCAAACAACGATGGAATTTTTATGGATGACAAAGCGCCATGTCATCGGGCCATAATTGCACGTGATTGGTTTGAAGAACATTCTGAACTATTCGAGCGAATGGTTTGGCCATCCAGATCTCCCGACACGAATCCCATCGAACATTTATGGAACATAATCGAGGGGTCAGTTGGTGTAAAACATCCTGTGCCGGCAACACTACATCTACATCTGCATCCATACTCCGCAAGCCACCTGACGGTGTGTGGCGGAGGGTACCTTGAGTACTTCTATCGGTTCTCCCTTCTATACCAGTCTCGTATTGTTCGTGGAAACTAAGATTGTCGGTATACCTCTGTGTGGGCTCTAATCTCTCTGATTTTATCCTCATGGTCTCTTCGCGAGATATAAGTAGGAGGTAACAATATACTGCTTGACTCCTTGGTGAAGGTTTGTTCTCGAAACTTCAACAAAAGCCCGTACCGAGCTACTGAGCGTCTCTCTTGCAGAGTCTTCCACTGGAGTTTATCTATCATCTCCGTAAGGCTTTCGCCATAACTAAATGATCCTGTAACGAAGCGCGCTGCTCTCCGTTGGATCTTCTCTATCTCTTCTATCAATCGTATCTGGTACGGATCTCACACCGGTGAGCAGTATTCAAGCAGTGGGCAAACAAGCGTACTGTAACCTACTTCCTTTGTTTTCGGACTGCATTTCCTTAGGATTCTTCCAATGAATCTCAGTCTGGCATCTGCTTTACCCACGATTAATTTTATATGGTCATTCCATTTTAAATCACTCCTAATGCCTACTCCCAGATAATTTATGGAATTAACTGTTTCCAGTTGCGGACCTGCTATATTGTAGCTAAATGATAAAGGATCTTTCTTCCTATGTATTCGCAGCACATTACACTTGTCTACACTGAGATTCAATTGCCATTCCCTGCACCATACGACAATTCGCTGCAGATCCTCCTGCATTTCAGTACAATTTTTCATTGTTACAACCTCTCGATATACTACAGCATCATCCGCAAAAAGCCTCAGTGAACTTCCGATGTCATCCACAAGGTATTTATTTATACTGTGAATAGCAACGGTCCTACGACACTCCCCTGCGGCACACCTGAAATCACTCTTACTTCGGAAGACTTCTCTCCATTGAGAATGACATGCTGCGTTCTGTTATCTAGGAACTATTCAATCCAACCACACAATTGGTCTGATAGTGCATAAGCTCTTACTTTGTTCATTAAACAACTTTCGCAATTATGGGCGGCTATAGTGGCAGCATGCGCCAACATTTCTTCAGGGGACTTCCAATGATTCGTTGAATCCCTGCCACGTCGAGGTGCTGCACTACGCCGGGAAGAAAGAGGTCCGACACGATATTAGGAGGTATCTCACGACTTTCGTCACCTCAGTGTAGGCAGGAAACTGGAAATCCCCAAATATTACAAATTAAAATAAACGAGTATCTTATTACCTGCTTCTTGTACAATGAGAGTAGTTAGACTTGTGCGTGTAAAGTCCGGATAACACTAATATTTCTATTAATCAAATTTTAAGTTTAATGTAGAGGAGAGTATTGTACCTTGGAACACTGCCCAGCCTCCCGCCTCTGTTCAGCTCTGTAACAAAAGTATAACGCATTTTCTTATTCCATTTTTAAATGATGGGATTCACATTTTAATGGTTTACAATCTTTTTCTGAAATTACAAAAATTACTCCGGAAACTGAAGCCTTTTCCAAATGTAAAAAATGCTCCAAGGTACAACATGGTTATGTACCTACGGATAAATATTAAGTTGAAATTTAAAAGTGTCGCAACCGAGAAAATCTTGTCAACAATGTATTTAGTCGTATATCTGTTACATTATTATTCTACTACACAGAAATAATCAGTAGGTTAGTAGTTAAGTAGTAGCATTATCAAATACCAGTTTAAAGTTAAATACAGTGGGAAGAGAAGCTATTGGAAACTATTACAAATTCTCATTTTGAAGACAGGTAAAATTGTTAAAATAGTAAAGACACTCAGCTGGCTTGCAAGTATCCCACGTTCCCTGGTAAAAGACCTTCTGTTTCAAGGTACAACACGGTGCATGTATGTCTGAACCGTCCATATGTTACACAAATAAACTGACGGAAAACCAGTCGCAACACCAAGAAAGTTTTGTGCGGCGAAAACGGAAGTTGGTAGGCGTGTTCATACATATGAAAGATTATGTCTGTTTCAGTTTTGCGCCACTGTGAGGCTGCAAATCAGGTTTGCTTTAATTACAAGCTGTAACGGTCGTGATAGTTACTTACCTTTGAGACTGGTCGTGATGAGTTGATATTAGTCAAGAATGCCTTTAGGGCGACAAAGACGTCATTATCAACATCTCACTGATCTTGAACGAGATCGCCTAATGGGGCTCCGAGAAGCTGGATATTTCTTCCTCGGTACTGATAAATACTTGGCAGGAATGTAGGCTCTATACTCGTACATGACTGCAGGCAGTGGCGGTCACGGGAATGTACGGTCATAAGAAGACCGGGCTCTAGACAGCCAGGTAGCACTACCGTCAAGGAAGACCATCGTGTTCGCCTTATGACTCGTAATGCATCTGCAGCAGCAATCTGAACAGCAGTTGCCACCACAGTGACACAACGAACTGTTACAAATCGGTTACTTCAAGGTCAGCTCCGAGCCACACGCCCTTTAGCGAGCATTCCACTGACTCCAAACCACCGCTATTTGCGATTTCTGTTGTATCAAGCGAGAGCTCACTGAAGGACAGGGTGGAGGTCCGTTACGTTTTCTGACGAAAGTGATGGCCGTTGTTGGTTACGAGGAGGCCGGTGATAGACACAGTCGACCTGCACCTGGAGTTATGGGATGGGGTTCGATTTCGTATGAATGAACAATCAAGTAGTTATCCTACACACCCTGACTGCAAAATTGTACGTCAGTCCGGTGATTCGACCTGTTGTGCCGCCATTCATGGTTCAAATGGCTCTGAGCACTATGGGACTTGACATCTGAGGTCATCAGTCCCCGAGACTTAGAACTACCTAAACGTAACTAACCTAAGGACATCACACACATCCATGCCCGAGGCAGGATTCGAACCTGCGACCGTAGCAGCAGCGTGGTCCCGCACTGAAGCGCCTAGAACCGCTCGACTACATCGGCCAGCCTTCTGTAATCTATTGTGTACGCAGTATAAATAGAAGTTCAGTTTTTCTGACTTAGCTAAAGTCATGTTGGTGTTCTGGTTCAGCGGCCGGCTGCCATTCATGAACATCATTTTCGGGGGGGGGGGGGGGGATGTTTTCCAACAGAATAACGCTCGCGCACATACCGCAGTTGTATAACTCAAAATGCACCACAGTGTGTCGACAAGTTGCCTTAGTCTCCTTGATCAGCAGATCTGGCTCCAATCGAGCATAATCGAATGACACTACCAGCGTCATCTGCAAATGGTATTAAACGCTCCTGCACTGACCGACCAAACGCAACAGGCATGGAACTCCATCCCAGAAACTGACACACAGCACCTGTACAGCACAATTCATGCTCGTTTGCATGCTTGCATTCAACATTAAGGCGGTTACACCGGCTACAGGCTTATCTCAAGCTTACATTACCTGTGATCTTGCAGCGTTAATCACTTAAATATGTTACCTAGACAAATGCATTCCCGAAATTTCATTACTCTACATCAATTACTTTTTTGGTGTTACGATATCTTTCCGTCAGTGTAGTTCTAAGAATGTATAGGATTTTATTCATCATAAAATTCTGAGGCCGGCCGGTGTGGCCGAGCGGTTCTAGGCGCTTCAGTCTGGAACCGCGCGACCGCTACGGTCGCAGGTTCGAATCCTGCCTCGGTCATGGATGTGTGTGATGTGCTTAGGTTAGTTCGGTTTAAGTAGTTCTAAGTTCTAGGGGACTGATGAGCTCAAATGTTAAGTCCCATAGTGCTCAGATCCATTTGAACCATAAAATTCTATAAATAAGGATCAATAATATATTCCAAAAAGCGTTAAAATATTATACAGCACTTAAATGTGTAGAACTCGAAATATTTAGAAATGGTGCACAAAACAGAACCTCATGTACAATAACAAAAGCTGCAGAAAATTTAAGAAACTGCTTATCGTGGTCTCTGGTGTGCATTCCTTCGCATGATTCTAAAATCAGTCTAGACTGGAGTACCGATCAAAAGACAGCATGTGTTCCTAGTTACACTGACCTCTAAGCGCAGCACTTTCCCCCCCCGGAAAACTGAAAATGTTACCTGAAATCAGTACAGGTATATAAATGCTTGGTTTGGAACAGTCAGTAAAAATGGCAGCACGAAGAGTGACTTTTTCAAAGTAGATTTCAATAATCATCAATACGAGCAGATTAGCGCTAGTGATAATTGGTTGTCAGTATGCTTTACAGAAGTAGCTCGCAGTAGCTGCTTCAGCGAGTTAATGTATAAAATGACAAGTCCCACATCCCTGCGAGCTCTCCTTCATTATGGGATCTGTGGAACATGATGTGTGATTGAATGAATGAATCGATGGGTGCTGAGCCTCCGACATTGTCCGCCGAAGAGCATACCTAACACAGGCACGTAAGTAGCGCCGCGTGCCGGGGTTATACAGTCAGCAGGTAGTAAGCGCATGACCCGTGCCAGCGAAAGCAGTTGCGAAATGCTGCGGTTTGTCACTCGGCGCTACTTAAACTGCTCTCAACCGGAGTGCTCTAGAGCTCTGTTGCACCCAGCACCAAGTCTGGGTCTGTTCCAGACATTACGAAAAGCACTTCTCCTGGGGCTGGCGGGCGCCCCGGGAATATTCCGACAGAGACTCGTTGCTGAAAGAGTGTCGAAATAGACTTGTAAGCCTAACATCAGAAGATATGCTGAGTAACATATGTTCGAATGATAGTTGTCGATTTGACATCATCATCCTGAGGGTACTGAGCATTTACATGTTTACGACATTGCAGTGGTTCAAATGGCTCTGAGCACTAAGTGACTTAACTTCTGAGGTCATCAGTCCCCTAGAACTTAGAACTACTTAAACCTAACTAACCTAAGGACATCACACACATCCATGCCCGAGACAGGATTCGAACCTGCGACAGTAGCAGTCGCGCGGTTCCGGACTGAAGCGCCTAGAACCGTTCGGCCACAGTGGCCGGCTACATTGCAGTGCCTGTAGTATTCAGGAGTACGATGCATGCACGTCCGAAGGAACGTTGCACAGCACTTCTGAACAACACAGGCTCTGTACTGTTGTATTTATCCGCCGAGATCGGATAAGCGACTTTCAATTAAAATGTCTCCGCCCTGCGCGAATATACACAATGGATGTACGAGTGCAACACATAGTTGACGACGTATGGAAGTCGTAAATTTGGCCGTGAAACTTGTTCGGATAGTCTAATGGTAAGGAGACTGCTCGCGATAAGTGGGATATCCGGGTTCGGGTCCCGGTCAGGCATAAGTTTTCATTATCGTCATTCTAACAGACAGCTGATGGTTGTCCACATCCGCAGTTACGAATGCATTTTATTTACATGTTCAGTGGCAAGCTGTTTATTACTTTTTAAATGAAAATATGTTGAAGTTTTTCCTTTACTGCGCTGCCGTCTGGAACCGTGAGACCGCTACGGTCGCAGGTTCGAATCCTGCCTCGGGCATGGATGTGTGTGATGTCCTTAGGTTAGTTAGGTTTAACTAGTTCTAAATTCTAGGGGCTAATGACCTCAGAAGTTGAGTCCCATAGTGCTCAGGCCATTTGAACCATTTTTTTCCTTTACTTATTCCACATTCATGAGAACCATTTCACCTAGGGTGTGTGGCAGGTACATTAGCATATTTGTTTTTCTTTGTCAATATTAATATTATATTCTTGTTTTTTTTTTCCCTGACATGTTCTACATTCTGGAGGATCTCCTCACTATGTATCTGGATCTACTGGAATGAGAAATATATTTAATCTAATCTAATAATTTTCTGCACAAAGGCCTCTTTCAAACCTCTTCAGCTTCAGTTTTACACAAACAAGATTCTCATTTCTGAGCGTTATTCTTATCTATCCGTCTTCCATTCGGCCATTTCCTGTCATTAGTTAAAATTCCATTAATTTTCATGTCTATTGACGATGATCCTGTGACGATGTTACACACTGTCAGGAAAAATGGAGAAGGATAAGTGTATCAATTTGAGGTAAGGGGGCCAGGTTCGGAAACGACAGAGTCGAAAGTTATGAACGAAAATCATTCTCATACCTCTGACAGTGTACATGTTTCGGCACTGTTGTCGCTAAGACTATAGAGTATGCAACTCACAGGGGTGGTAGTGTGCATCAAAACAATAAAAAAAATGATGGTTAAACTTGGACTCTAAAATGCGTATCTTAAGAGCTATTGGTGCTGTCCATCTTCGCTATAGTGAAACACATTTCTTTTACCGAAAAACAACAAGTGCCCTTAGCTCTTACGGTACCTATTTTAGAGCCGATATTTATTGGGCCTTTTTTTTTTGTTTTCGTCCGTACTCTCACCTAGCCTACAGTCTATGCAACAAAACTACCGGCACATGTACTCCACTGTAAGAGGTATGAGAACGATTTTCGCTTATAACTTTCGACTCTGTCGTTTTCCAACCTGAGTCCCTTACCTCAGATTGATACATTTCGCCATGTACATAATCCTATTAGGTTTGTAACATCATTACGGAATCATTCTGTTAGCCCCGCATACCTACTATCGAGTACAACAATAACTACACTACTGGCCATTAAAATTGCTACACCACGAAGATGACGTGCTATAAACGCGACATTTAACCGACAGGAAGAAGATGCTGTGATATGCAAATGATTAGTTTTTCAGAGCATTCACACAAGGTTGGCGCCGGTGCCGACACCTACAACGTGTTGACATGAGGAAAGTTTCCAAACCGATTTCTCATACACAAACAGCAGTTGAGCGGCGTTGCCTAGTGAAACGTTGTTGGGATGCCCCGTGAAAGGAGGAGAAATGCGTATCATCACGTTTCCGACTTTGATAAAGGTCGGATTGTAGCCTATCGCAATTGCGGTTTATCGAATCGCATCCCTGCTGCTCGCGTTGGTCGAGATCCAGTGACTGTTACCAGAAGCAGAGTAATACGGAACGCCGTGCTGGATCCCAACGGCCTCGTATCACTAGCAGTCGAGATGACAGGCATCTTATCCGTATGGCTGTAACGGATCGTGCAGCCACGTCTCGATCCCTGAGTCAACAGATGGGGACGTTTCGAAGACGACAACCATCTGCACGAACATTTCGACGACGTTTGCAGCAGCATGGACTATCAGCTCGGACACCATGGCTGCGGTTACCCTTGACGCTGCATCACAGACAGGAGCGCCTAGGATGGTGTACTCAACGACGAACCTGGGTGCACGAATGGCAAATCGTCATTGTTTCGGATAAATCCAGGTTCTGTTTACAGCATATGATGGTCGCATCCGTGATCGGCGACATCGCGGTGAACGCACATTGGAAGCGTGTATTCGTCATCGCCATCCTGGCGTATCACCCGGCGTGGTGCTATGGGGTGCCGTTGGTTACACGTCTCGGTCACCTCTTGTTCGCATTGACGGCACTTTGAACAGTGGACGTTACATTTAAGATGTGTTACGACCCGTGGCTCTACCCTTCATTCGATCCCTAAGAAACTCTACATTTCAGCAGGATAATGCACGACCGCATGTTGCAGGTCCTGTACGGGCCTTTCTGGATACAGAAAATGTTTGACTGCTGCTCTAGCCAGCACATTCTCCAGATCTCTCACATATTGAAAACGTCTGGTCAATGGTGGCCGACCAATTGGCTCATCACAATACGTGAGGCACTACTCTTGATGAACTGTGGTATCATGCTGAAGCTGCATGGGCAGCTGTACCTTTACACGCCATCCAAGCTCTGTTTAACTCAGTGCTCAGGCGTATCAAGGCCTTTATTATGGCCAGTGGTGGTTGTTCTGGGTACTGATTTCTCAGGATCTGTGCAACCACTTTGCGTGAAAATGTAATCACATATCAGTTCTAGTATAATATATGTCTAATGAATACTCGTTTATCATCTGCATTTCTTCTTGGTGTTGCAATTTTAATGGCCAGTAGTGTATTAATACCTCTACTCTTCGCTTCCCTCTCTATTTCGTTGGTGGGGGTGGGGTGAGGTGCCCCAAGTCTTCAAGTTGTATTGATGATGCTCGCCACGAATTCCTTGGATTTCTCTCCTGTGCCATCTGTTCATCTCAGAGTCGCACTTGCAGCCAACATCATCATTTATTTGTTGGACGTATTCCAACCTTTGTCTTCCCCTACAGTCTTTACGCTCTATGGCTCACTCAAGCGCTGTGCAAGTTATTGTTTGGTGTCTTAACATATGTCCTGCCATCCTGTTCCTTCTTCTTGTCAACATTTTTCCCATGTTTCTCTCCTCATTTGTTTGCTCTTACCCATCTATTTTTCTTTCTGCAAGTACCTACATCGTACTTGTTCACTAGCCGACCTCTGGTACCCTTAGTCACCTGGAAGGCTGTTGCAGCCAGCTAATACGATAGTCAGTACCATAGTCACGTGGCTTTCAGAGAAAAGGTTAACGCTTAACTGAAAAAAACGCAGTGCATACAGTTTTTGACAGGGGAATCTTATTAAGGCTAAATTTTATTGTGTCAAGGTGGTCAAACAGTCAGTGAAATCGACCCTTTTAAATTCTTAGGACTGAAGAGTAGAAGGAAGGTTTTCTTGGAAGTATCAGGTTCGAAACCTTGTCCGAAACTGAATACTGCTATCTTCAATGTAACTATGATCTCCCCTTCTTCTGACTCTCAGACGAAAAAGCTAGTTAACTTCTTTCATTCTATTATCTTGTATGGTGTTATATTTTGAGGTAACTCTATGTACTCACTAACAATATCCATGGCCCATAAAAGAGCTGTCAAACTCATCTTCTGTGTCAGTTGGCGAACTTTGTGTAGGTCTTTCTCCAAGTGCCTCGAAATCCTAACCTGCCATCCCAGTACAGATACTATGACAATTGAGCTGTGCTGCGGCTCGCGTTGGTGCTGTCTGTAGGTTTCCGCCCTCTGTTGGAGGCCAGACCGTATCGTTTGGTTGACACGGTTGCGGTTGTTTGTCTTCTTGGTTCAAATGGCTCTGAGCACTATGGGACTTACCTTGTGAGGTCGTTAGTCCCCTAGAACGTAGAACTACGTAAACCTAAGGACATCACACACATCCATGCCCGAGGCAGGATTCGAACCTGCGACCGCAGCAGTCACGCGGTTCCAGACTGTAGCGCCCGGAACCGCTCGGCCACTCCGGCCGGCTTTGTCTTCTTCTCGTGTTGATTGGCGTCACTTGGTTTCGCAAGTGTTGCCTGTCCGCTAGTGGCAGCAGAGGCGGTTATCGACATGTAGTTACTGTGGTCCTATCTTTGGGGCGACGTCTTGGTTCTTCTGGGTCGTGTCAGTGGGCAGTTCGGTTGGGGACTCAGGAGGAGCCAGGTCCTCGCAGTGCCAGAACACGCTGGGACCGCTTAGCGGCACGCATGGACTGCCAGATGGAAGGGCTGTGGTCATTAGGGGGCACGACCTCCGTGTAAACCGGATCCAGCAAGCTATAAGTTGAGTGCGTTTGGGTTCAGGTAGAGAAACCTCCACCACTGTGAGATCTCGCGAATCTCCAGTGACTTGGGTTCGTGCTGCTGCTCATAGTGTTGCCAAGGCGAAAAGCAGCGAGATTTAGGTTGGCTGGGCTGTAACAAATTCGTGTGCAACACTAACATTCTCGCTACCAATGCATTGTCGTTTGGATGGGATGAGTGTTTCGTGATTATCTCAGAGTCACTTATCATGCAGTTAGTGGGCTTTGCATCTAGGCTACTCAGTTTTCAATAAACCGTTTGATATAAATGTCTAGCATTACCTCCGTCATTGTCCTCTTGTTCAAAATTATCATCAGGATCATCGGATAGATCGTCAGTTTCAGATGAATTAAGGAGCTCTATAACTTCTTCTTCTTCTGTAAGTGGCCTTCATCTATCTTGGACTTGAGGCAATGTGAAATGACATGACTAAAAAGACAGCGAAATAGTGTCCTACATTTCTACGCTATTACACCCTTTCAGTCACAGTGTCCTCCTTTGGAGACATGTATAAAGTTATAAATATGTCACTTACCTTTCGTTCTGAAAGACACCTTTACTTTTCACCTTCAAGAACGCACTTTTCTACGCACAAATAAATTGTTTTATGTAAACTCAGATGATATTAATCGGCTGATGGGAGGTACAAAGTTTACTGGCAAGCGTCCATGTGACTGTGCACATTCAGTTTTTTTTTGTACTACCATAGATCGACAGGAGATGTCGACACTGTTCTCAAATAAAGTACCTGTTGTGACAAGATAGGGACAAAAATCACAAATGGTAAAATTTAACGAATTTGAATATACTAAGCATTTATTTAGTATGTCCTTATATAAGGACACGATGACGGAAAGGGTTAAAGAATAATGAGTTGCTCGAATAAATACAAGGGCTATGTCGAAAGTTTTTAGCAGAATGTGTGAAAAAAACTTTATTTGCAAAAAAAACATTTACAACTTTTCAAAATACTCTCCATTAGCATGTATACATTTTTCCATTCTCTGAAACCACTTAGAAAACGTGTCAGTCCAAGCTTCTTTTGGGATGTCATTTAGTGCACTCTTGTACGCTGCCCTCGAATTTTTCCCTTAGTCTTAGGGAACAGAAAGAAGTCACATGGGGGCAGATCAGGTGAATAGGGGGGATGGGATAACACTCGACTTTTTCCTTCTCTACAAAGTCCATCGTTCTGGCAGCCCTGTGCGCAGATGCCTTGTCATGATGCAGCAGAAGGTGCCCACTATTGGACTTTGGATGCTGTGACTTCCATGTGGCGATGACTTTTGGAAGACAATCGTTCACGTACCATTCAACATTGACTGTACGACGTGTGTCCAAGGTCACAGAGGTGAGATGCCCGATCTTTGTGAAAAAACTTGCCACCATTTTTTTCCAGAGCTCCAGCTTTGTAGAACTTTTGTGGGTGGTTCCTCCCCTGGAAAGCACCATACAGACCCACGTTTCGTCACCTGTGACGATATTGTAGATGTCTTGGGACTTCCCACCATTGAATTTTTCGAGCATGAAACGACGCCAGTCCACTCTCGCCTCCTTTTGGCTTTGTCAGGAACTGTGGCACATCTCTTAGTAAGGTCTAAGTGACTATGAACGATGGTCTGTGTTGTTGTTGACCCAATATTTAGGGTCCCTTCAATGTCGCAAAATGTAATGTAAGTAGGCTGTTTTTGTTTTCTCTATGTAAGTAGGCTGTTTATGTTTTCTTATTGGCAACGTTACGTAGCGCTCAATATGAAAATCACTGGCTGTGCTGTGTGCAGTCTGTGGCTGCTTTGCATTGTTGCAATACTCGCCATTGTAGTGTTAGGCAGCTGGCTGTGAACAGCGCGTAGCGTTGCGCAGTGGGAGGTGAGCCGCCAGCAGTGGTGGATGTGGGGAGAGAGATGGCGGAGGTTTGTAATTTGTCATGAACTGATATATATATTATGACTTGTGATGATATTAAGGTAAATACATTGTTTGCTCTCTATTAATATCTTTCATTTGCTAACTACCCCTATCAGTAGTTAGTGCCTTCAGTAGTTTGAATCTTTTATTTAGCTGGCAGTAGTGGCGCTCGCTGTATTGCAGTAGCTTGAGCAGCGAAGATTTTTGTGAGGTAAGTGATTTGTGAAAGGTATAGTTTAATGTTTGTCAGGGCCATTCTTTAGTAGGGAATTTTGAAAGTCAGATTGCGTTGCGCTAAAAATATTGTGTGTCAGGTTAAGCACAGTCATGTAAAATTGTTGAAAGGGGACGTTTCATATGTCGACCCTTAGCCGAGGATACCTCACTGGAATCTTCTGATTTTTTTTTTGTAGTTTGTGTAATTAGTGTAGATTTTCTTTATTGCTAGCTCGTAATTGTAGAGAAAATCTCCTTTGTAGTTGTAGTTTTTCATTGTTGTACAGTATAACAGTTGTGGCATGCATGTAGATTTGCAGCAAGTATTTCGCAGCTGCGCTTGCAATTAACTAGATATTATTTTCAGTGCTATGTTAATGTGTTCTCTTATTTTTGATCTTCAAATTGTGTTTTTCTGTGTTGTCGTGTGAAATATTGTGACAATAATGGCGTGTGAAAAACGTAATACTAGGCTCCAAAGTAAACTGAGAAATGACAGTGAAGACGAAAGCAGTGTGTTAGCGCCACCGAGTAGTGAATTAACTGATGTTCAAAGTAGTAATTTGGTAATTGTGAATAGGGAAATGGAGCGGGCGGCAAACAATGGCATGGACAGTGAAACAATTAGTGGAGAGGGAAGCATTATCGATCGATCGGTCGGCAACAGCTCGCCTCAGGAATCCGAAATGACAAGACACAATTTCGCAAATACTGTAGATTCAGGTTTTGGGTCATCACCGTTTCCTCAAATAAGTCAAGACACATTTTCTGCTTGTCAAAATGTGAATGTTGCCGGTGCAAATGCACTGCCGAAAAGCGTAGAGAAACAGATTCCAGACACTAATACATTATTATTGCAATTAATGCAACAAATGGAACAAAATCAGAGACAAACACAGCAAAAGCTTCAAAAGTTAGACACACTGGAACAAAATCAGAGACAAACACAGCAACAGCTTCAAAAGTTAGACTCATTGGAACAAACTCTTGAACAAACACGTGAAGATTTAACTGCTGAGTTACATAACATTGAATCGAAATGTCAGAAAGTGTGTAATGACGTAAAAACACAAATTTGTGAGCATTTTCAACCTATTTTTTCGCGGCATGAAAATGCATTACAGAATCACGAAGCAGCCATAAAAGAACTGCAAACCATTGTTCATGAAAATCATGAGACCTTGTGGGCTAAAATTGACTCAGTTGCATCTACCGATTCGGTTACGCAACTTGCAAAAACTCAGGAAAACTTAAAGGACACAGTAGATTCGATTTCAACACAAATGGACACTCTGAAGCTTGGTTCAGAAAAACACACTGAGGAAATGTGTTCATTATCAGAGAAAGTAGTTGAACTTTCGGATCAGCTAAATAATTTATCTACGAAGGTAGATGATAATCTGAATGACGCAAAACCGGTAGTCTTTAATGACACAGAACAGAGCGAACAAATTAGGAAACTGAAACAAAATCTGAATCAAATTGATACGCAACACCAAAGAGAAATCCGGGAAGTACAAGATCAGCTGACACAGGTAATACAAGAATTACGTATTTCAGGAGACACTCGCGCTTCAACACGGGAAGAGGGACTTAGAAATACGCAAAAGCCACAAAATAATAACACAGGGCATTTCGGTAATTATGAAAGAAATTGGCAAGGTACACCGAATTTTGAGATGGAACCGCCGACACGACGTAACTATGACCGAGATGCTACTCGCCGACACGATGATTTTGACTATAAGTTGTTCATTACTACACGTAAATTCAAAACGTTTGAGAATTCTGCCAACGACATTCATCCACAAGCGTGGCTCCATCAGTTCTCTCATTGTTTCCCTCCCAACTGGTCATTGGAGCACAGGTTAGAATTTATGTGTGGCTACTTAGAGAATGAACCAGGTGTAAGAATGCGATCGGTCATTCACGATTGTCACAGTGAAGGAGATTTTTATCATGCCTTCCTCTCAGCGTATTGGTCTCAAGCTACACAAGACCGTGTAAAACATAACATCATAATGATGAAACACTTCGAACAATCTGAATTTTCCAGTCTTGTGAAATATTTTGAAGACATGTTGCACAAGAATCAATACCTGTCTAACCCATACAGCCCCTCAGAACTCATCCGCATTTGCTTAATCAAACTGCCTGAACATTTACGACATATTATTTTGGCAGGACGTTGCAAAGACGACATTGAAGCATTTCAGGGACTCTTACAAGAATTAGAAATTGACACTGACAATCGCGGAACGCGAAACCAGGAACACAGCAATTACAGGTCACATCCGTCGCAATTCCGCGATGAAAGAAATAATAACTGGACGCGACAAGGCTATTCTCACAACACAAATCGTGACCGAAATAGACACCACCCGTATTACAACCGTTGGCAGAGTAGTAATAATTACGGGGAAAGATCACCTCTCCGCGGTAGTGACTATCACAGAGACAATCAGAGAAACAGACAATTTGGGAACCAAAATAATTATTATCAAGGGAGACAGAATAACTTTAGACGCAACGGTCCAACGCGCAGTTACGATTCAGGGAGAAATTCTCCACCACTTAACCGACAAGAAAGGAACTGCAGGAACTACCGACATGACGACAGACGATGTGATCGTAACGACAGACCTGAATTGCATCAGAACTGGCGGGATTTAAACAGGGCAGGGCCCTCTCGTCACGGTGAATTTGTAGAAGTTAGGTCTCCAAATCCCAATAACGACGCGCGCCAACAAAGAGACAATAGGCAATGACTCATACCGCTGGCAGCCACAAAACGCACGTATGAAACTAACGACGCAGCTGCCGCAGCTAGTAATTACGTAAAAATGGAAGACATTAGGGACATCTTACTCCAAGAACACGACGTAAAACATAACAACATTGCATATCCTGTGATTCACATTACAGTAAATGACGTAAAATTTACGGCAGTACTTGACTCTGGCAGTCCCATTTCAGTAATCAGTGAAACAGCCTTTAGCAAATGCAACAAATCGAACGATTGCCCCACACTTCCGTTACGTAAGATTAAATTACAAGGTGCAATCTTTGGAAAAAGTGTAGATGTACGCCAACAAACCAACCTAGAATTCTTTTGTCAAAGCCACAGCTTCTCTACGAACTTCCTTATTGTTCCATTATTGTCGACGGAAATTATACTGGGAGTAGGCTTTTTGAATGAATACAAAGCAATCTTAAACTTTCACGATGCTGAAATAACTTTAGAAAAAGAAGGTAAGTCAATAGCTTTGAAATTTGAAGATTGGCTCTCAAACCATGATGAGGAAATTAATCGGCTTGACGTTCTGTTAGACAACAGTTCGGAATTTTCTACGGAACTAGACACTAACAATCACTCTGCAAGTACTGACAGGGATGATATCGACGGCGCATTTGACACTAATAAGTTAATTCAGAATAAAAGTCAAACAATTGAGAATTGTAATGACACTGATAGGCAGGACCTTTTTGAGATTTTACAAGCACATTCCACAGTTTTTACTCATAAAACAGGAACAATCAAGGGATTTCAATACCAATTTCGTGTTCGTGAGCATACTAAATTTTGTGTTAGACCATATGTAATTCCAGCACATTATAGGGACCGTGTTAGAACAGAAATACAATCTATGCTCGATGAGGGCATTATTGAGCCTGCAGTAAGCTCATACAACAATCCATTACATGTTGTTGAGAAGAAAAATGGATCGATCAGGCTTGTCTTAGATTCGAGACAAATCAATACGATCATTATTCCTGAAACAGACAGGCCGCAGACGATGGAAGAACTTCTTCAAAATTTTAATGGTGTAAAAGTGTTGTCTTCCATTGATCTCAGATCCAGCTTTTATCAGATCGAACTTCATCCAGAATGTAGAAAATACACAGCTTTCCTTTGTTTCGGCGTTTGTTATCAGTTTCGGAAACTTCCCTTTGGTTTGAACATTTCTTCAGCAGCATTCATTCGCGGGCTAAATTCGATATTACCTGAGTTCTTAAAACGTCACATCACCTTATATGTGGACGATATTCTAATAGCGGAAGCTTCATGGGAACAACATAATCGCATCCTCAACAGTCTGTTACGTATTTTTGCAGAATCTGGAATTACAGTTAACTTGGAAAAGTCTGAATTCGGTAGGTCAAAGGTGAGGTTTTTGGGACATATTATTTCTTCTGAAGGCATTCAGCCGGATCCTGAAAAGTTAGAAGCAATCAGAGCCATTCCAGTTCCATCCACAAAAAGACAAGTCCGCAGTTTTCTAGGTCTCGTAAATTTTTACCGTCGTTTTCTGAATATGCAAATTCTAGTTACACCAAAACTTTGTTCTCTCACTGGAAAAAATACTATTTGGAACTGGGACGAACAAGCACAGTTGGAATTCAATTCTTTGAAAGAAGCGCTACTTAACGCGCCAATCTTAGCTCATCCAGATCTGTCACAAGATTTCTGCCTTAGCACGGATTCTTCTAAAGTCGGTCTTGGTGCCCATTTATTTCAAGAAGCCACAGAAAATGACACTACTGTTCAGAAAACCATTGCTTTTGCTAGCCGAGTGCTAACCAAATCTGAAAAAAATTATTCCGTTACTGAATTAGAAGCTTTAGCTATCGTTTGGGCATTTAACAAATTCCGTTTCTTTCTTTCTGGTAAGCACGTAAAAGTATACAGTGATCATCGTGCATTACAATTTCTTATGTCTTCAAAATTAAATCATGACAGGTTAAAACGTTGGGCATTGTTTCTGCAAGAATTCCGCTTCACAATAGTCTACATTCACGGCAAGGAGAACATTGTTGCGGACGCACTGTCACGCGCACCGGCTGGGCTTGAGAAAAGTACCACAGAAGGCAACCTCGAGAAAAATTTCAGTATTCTTTACATTCAGAAAGTCGCCTTTGAAAACTTCATCACCACATCTTTAAAGGACATTGCTCATGAACAAGATAAAGATCCGATTTGGAAAGACATCAAGAGCAAATGGCATGAAAAGACACACACACAGATTCGGCATTATTACCTGGTTAGAAACAACATACTCTTCAAACGCTGCACTGTTGATGACAAGCTATGGGTACTTTGCATTCCAGACGATTTTGTTAATAAGCTCATTTGGTACATTCATTTCAGCTACGCACATTTTGGCCCACGAAAATGTTATCATATTCTTCGAACGACTTGTTATTTTAACAATATGGAAAAGCGAATTCGAAGAGTCTTGTCTATTTGTAAACTTTGTCAAAAGGCGAAACCATCTACTGTCTCACATCGTGCTCCGTTGTTTCCTATTATTCCTGCTAAATTAAAAGAATTTGCTGCTGTTGATCTCTTGGGACCGCTTGTCAGAACATCCAATGGATTTTCGTACGTTCTAGTCGCTGTTGAACTTACTTCAAAATTTGTTTCTTTCACTCCGTTACGTAAAGCCACTGGACGGTCTGTATCCAACGCCTTTGTTAAAAATTTCTTACGTGAAGTTGGACACGTTAGTAAAGTCATTTCAGATAACGGACCGCAATTCAGATCTGCTGTTTGGTCACGCATGCTTCGCAACCATAAAATCAAACCTGTTTTTATTTCATTGTACTCACCACATTGCAACCCGTCTGAACGGATTATGAAAGAAATGAATAAGCTTTGCAGACTTTATTGTCACAGAAAGCATCAGCATTGGGACAGATATTTACACTTATTTCAAAACGTGCTGAATGAAATGCCTCACGACTCCACTGCTTTACCACCTACTCTTGTACTGAAGAATGAAGAACCACCGAACAGAATCAGAGAGCTTGTACCTTTCCCGAATACACGTAAACTTCGACACAAAGACATAATTGATTTGGCTCTTAAAAATATAAAATCTGCAGCAGACAAAAGGAGAAAACTACACGGTAAAGCAAATGCAAAGAAATTGTATATTGGTCAGAAAGTTCTCATTAAAGCTCATTCATTGTCACATAAGAAGAAACACTTGAGTCACAAATTCTTTCTAGTTTACAATGGACCTTACAGAATCCGACGTATACCACATGATAATTGCGTTGAAGTTGAAACTCTGCGTACTAGGAAGAGTAAAGGTTTACACCACATTTCTCATGTAAAACCATTTATTGACAGATAATCTGCTTTTTAACTTTGTCTTTGCCATAAAACGTTTCACTTCACGTTACTAGTATGCTTTAGGAACTGTTACCATGCAACAATGTTTGAAGTTAAATATCCAATCAAGAACCAAGAGAACTTATTTAAACAGAAATGACGAATGCATTGTTATAGTAAACAGACGTCACAGTGTTATTGTGTGTGTACATTCTTGCTTGTTTGTTGCACGATTACGTAACGACTATAAGGCTCACATACTTAGAACATTTACCAGTACTGCTAATGAGATTTTAATGCAACATTTTGGTTTATTTGAAAATACATTCTGAATTTAAAGTGCTTTCTGAGAGATACCAGATGACACAGAGGTTAGTTTATGTGACAGCTACACGATTTTTATCACGACGCTACTAATGAGTGACAATTTATAATGTCGCTTTTGCGGTGTATCTGTTTTATATCTGCACAGTTTTCTGAATTCTTCTGGAAAGAAAAACATGTTTTAGTAGTAACTTTTGTGGTATAGCAACAATGAGACACCCTTTTTCGTGGCACAACATTACGTTACTGTACAGTACTTTCTTCATCACGCCAATAAGCGTAATAAGTATGATATCTATACGCAAAGCATTTCACTTTGTTTATCATGAGGTCAGTACATTGACTTCTGCAGAACTTAGCTTTCGGAGGAAAATAACTACGACACTTCCACAGAGATTATCTTACAACAAGATGCACATTTAGCGCTACAGGACACGCATTTCAGTGATCAATTTTATACTTAGAACATTTATTTTTAAAGATTTTTGAATTACAAAGAAAGTTTTCCGTGATATATTTAATTCCATTGGTGTAATCTGTAACACCTGAGGGTATAATTACATTAATCCTCAGGGGGGTACACGCTTACTTTGTGTACCATGTGTTTGGCAACCACAAGGAACCCTAGCTAATATGGTATTTGCTTATATAACTTTACACATCGGTACCATATTTCTCTAACACACAAATTACACAGCTATCTGATCATGTAACTGAGAGATAAACTTTTTTATTACATCAGTGACAGATGTTTACGTAATTACACAGTTGGCTAACTTCACACTTATGAAATTGTATTTTGTCTGTACTTTGTGAAATGCTCATATTTTTTCGGAACCATTGTGATACTATGAGAGCTTTGAATGATGTATTTGGTATGGATTCATGATTTTTAAAGTACGTTTGAGGCAGATGACACTTTTGACATGAGCAGAGAATTTTTTTAATTATTGGAGGAAGCTATGACGATTTTGAGATTTGACTGAGGTGTTATGATGTTATTTATACGACGACGATGTGTATTATGCTGCTGAGGTATGTTTACGATTAATAGGCTGAGGCTATATGAGTTATTTGATTATGCTTCATATTTATAATGACGAAATATTGACGAGTGTCGATGGATACGTATATGTGTAATAAGGTAAGGAGTAATGAATAGTGGGTAGGGACTCTTGACTTGTGAAAAAGGATGTTGGAAACCAAGAAACGTACTTTAAGAGTTATGAAATGTGTGTGTATATTCGTGAATGTATTACAATGCAGACGAAAATTTTTTTGGACACTGTTATATCAATAGCATTTTGTTTCTACAGATTTGCAACGCTAATTCTTGACCTGTGAAATATTTTTATATGAGACTACCACGGTAGCAGAATCTCCTGTCGTAAATATTTCCGTACGAAAGTTAAGTGACCACCTGCACGTACTGCGTCGCAGGCACCCAGCTGTGTCAGACGCCTGGAGAAAAAGCCATTATTGCGAGCCCTTTTCAGCGGCACAGGTAGCACAAAAAAAAAAGGGGAGGCCATTATCCTTGGAAATATTCTTACATCTGCAAACCTGATAATGACAAGTGTCTTTCTACGAGAATTGAGAGCTACTGACTTACGAAATGCCACATAGCTATTGAATGATATTTTTATGCTTTGGTTTGCGTAATTGCTTATTTCATTTGATATCTGGTTTCCAGCTGTGTTGCAGCATTGCTTTTATAAAATGAAATGCATTTTCTAATGTGAACACTTTCTGTCAACAGATCTATTAAATAATTATTTTATGATCCACATTCTTTAAAAAAGGAGCACTTGGAAAGGAAAGAACAATAAGAAGGAACTAGTAACAGTAAAACATAATTTTCTTTTCAATTAGATGGTAATATTTTTTTTACAATAAGTTGTTGTGGTGCACCACTTTAATTACATAGACATTAAGATGTGAATATACATTTCCCTTATCTGCATTGTTGTTTAGTGTAATATTTTTTCTGCTTGCGCTATGTCATGTTTAGGTATAAGTTGCTGCTGTTTGCCAGGCATAGTGTTATTGAATTTGACTTTTGCTCATTTATGCTGCTAGCTTTGCCAATTTGCATTTTTTGCATTGCTGTTTGTGTTGATTTGTTATGTGATGCTGCATTGCCTCGTTCCTTAGTTTAGCATCTGAGCTCAGTAGATTTAAGTTAGCTTAAGAGGGGGTAGCCTCTAAGAGAATGAGTTGCGATGAATTGGAAGAAATGCATTGAGAAAACAGGTTTAGGTAGGATTTTCTTGGAAATAAATGATGAGGTAAGATAATGGAAAATAAAAATGAGGTAAGAAACGTGTGAACATATAAACACAGAAAGCATGCTTAGTTAGAATTTTTTTGGTGGAAACAAAGGATGAAATAAGAGGAAAGATATATGAAGTTTTGGGTTGGACTGCAGTACCAAATGTTACACTGAAAACGAACCCTGTCCTTTCCTATTGGTGTTATCCCATTACGTGTTTGTGTACCCTTGTGTAGTTGTTTTCTTCCTGTCTCTGTGTAGTTTCATAGAATTTTTTTCTCTTTTAATATTAAGCTACATTCACTATGATGAGGAATACTGTTATCCTCAAATATAATTGGCATTAATAATATGTTATTTACTTTGTAAAGATGTTAGACATTATTCATTCTGTTTAAGTGCTCATGTATAAAGTTGATGTTCCAAAAGTTATTCTGATATTTTATGTATCTACTTATGTCATAATTCCTGTAACACAGATGTATATGTCTATTTCTATTCTTTTGTAAAGCCTGTACTACAAATGTTATCTGTATTGTTATGTTCTTTAATGATATATTTTGTACCTTTGTTATTGTATTCTTATGTTATAAATTTGTAATTGTCACCAGTTCATGATATTATTAACTTGTAAGTTACATTTCACTGCCCACGTTTCTGTTGGTCATAGTATATGGACAATATGTGAGAAGTTGGGACTGTTTGTGTTTGCACGTGTGTTAATAACTCAGCAAGGGACTGGATAACAGCATTGCTGGTTCTAAGGACAATTTCAAAAACTTTGTAAGTGCACAAGTGGTGTTTTATGGACTTGCTATATTATCCGCAAGACTCTTCGATGGTGATTGTGCACCTGCACAGTCACAACACATGGCTGCTGGCCATCTCTATAAGGACTACAGTGGGTCTGCATCTTTGATGGCCCACCAATACCATTATTTCTACAAGGACTACAGTGGGTCTACATCTTTGATGATCCATCAATACCATTATTTCTACAAGGACTGCAGTGGGTCTGCACCTCTGGTGGCCCACCAATACCGTAATCTCTACCAGGACTACAGTGGGTCTGCTCTGTGATGACCTACCTACCAATATTCATCAAAACTTCGATTGACTCTGCAGTGGGTTTGCTCTGTTGTGACCCAATACTTGTCTGCATGTCGAGAGTCAGCACTGTCTTTCCGTTGGAAGGACAACACTACTCCTTCAAGACTGCATGGAAATCCACTACTTCTGTGTGCATTTTCTTCTACTGCTCAGACTTTGAGAAAAACACTATTTTACAGTAATGAACAATCAGGACTGTCTTTATGGACTGTGAGAAAATTTTAGCTTTTGACCAACATTGTATCAATAAGTGTGTGCATTTGATTTCTTTGTTATTGTAATTATGAAAAATTTTATCAAATCATTATTGGCCACTGCCCCAAAAAAAATTTGTAAAATTTTTGTGGGGAGCATGGGGGCTATGTAAGTAGGCTGTTTTTGTTTTCTCTATGTAAGTAGGCTGTTTATGTTTTCTTATTGGCAACGTTACGTAGCGCTCAATATGAAAATCACTGGCTGTGCTGTGTGCAGTCTGTGGCTGCTTTGCATTGTTGCAATACTCGCCATTGTAGTGTTAGGCAGCTGGCTGTGAACAGCGCGTAGCGTTGCGCAGTGGGAGGTGAGCCGCCAGCAGTGGTGGATGTGGGGAGAGAGATGGCGGAGGTTTGTAATTTGTCATGAACTGGTATATATATTATGACTTGTGATGATATTAAGGTAAATACATTGTTTGCTCTCTATTAATATCTTTCATTTGCTAACTACCCCTATCAGTAGTTAGTGCCTTCAGTAGTTTGAATCTTTTATTTAGCTGGCAGTAGTGGCGCTCGCTGTATTGCAGTAGCTTGAGCAGCGAAGATTTTTGTGAGGTAAGTGATTTGTGAAAGGTATAGTTTAATGTTTGTCAGGGCCATTCTTTAGTAGGGAATTTTGAAAGTCAGATTGCGTTGCGCTAAAAATATTGTGTGTCAGGTTAAGCACAGTCATGTAAAATTGTTGAAAGGGGACGTTTCAGTAAGATGTGGATCTTCTTTGATCATTTTCCTCACAACATCAATATTTTCAGGAATCACAGCTGTTGCTGGCCGACCTGGACGAGGTTCATCTTCAATTGACTGGCGACCGCTCAAAAGCTCGCGAAACGACTTTCCAACTGTGGCCCTAGAAGGGGAAGCTTCACCAAAAACACGCAGCAAAGAAGAATGGCATTCTTTGGCACTTAAACCCTTTTTATAATCGTAAAAAATCATGGCGCGAAAGTAGCGGCGCGACAGCTCCACCCTGCACCGTCTCTGACTCAGCACTGCATGTGCTTTCTTACTGCGCTGTGGGGGGGATCACCGCTAGCCAGGGGCTGCGTGCGCAAGTCCCAAGGTCGAAAAACATTGCTCTTTCGAATGAAAACAATCCCATTGTCCTCCGCCTTACGATTTACGGGCTGCTAAAAACTTTCGGCATAGCCCTCGTACAACATTCTCGATGAAGCACAGTTTGACTTCTAGGGCAGCAGGAGTAAGTTACAATACTGGCCATGACAGAGTTCACAAAAATGATAGTTGAAGCTTTCGCAAGTCATATTTTTTGATCTGTCCAATGATTCGGATACTGTTAATTATAAAATTTAAGTAAATAAACTAGAAGTACTTGTGATGAGGGTCATAATCATACTTGGAAAACAGGGTGCAAAAGGTAGAGATAGACAACACTTCAGACGATGCCAACATTTTAGTGAAACATTCACTAGACCCCAAAAATATCAGATGTAACTCAGGGTAGCAATGGGACCAGTTCTCTTCTTAATTCACTGCCTGGCAAAGATAAAGAAGCACCTAAATGACATGGTCAGATGTCAATATAATTTCGGGAAAAGCATCACATATTTATTAATTACAATGAAGGGCACAGAGATGCACTGTAATCTTGTGAGATAGCTTTACCAGCGTCTGACAGAGTTTGGAAGGCCCCTCGTTGTGGGGCCCCATTTATCCATGTGGTCGAACTGTACAATATCCAGATTTGAGGGTCCTTTGGATGTGGCAGTGGGCGAATGTTGGACTGCTTGGGAACGTGAAGGCAGGGATACTCGTCCAGGTCCCGCTCAACGGCGTCTGTCCACTGCATGCGAGGATCGTCATGTTGTGCACCGAGAACACTGTCACCCGTTCACATCTGCGCCCGACACCTGAAAACAAGTAATGGACTACCTGCAACTTTCCCGCACCATTGTTCGGAGACTAGCAGTAGCCGCACTAGGGAATTACAGACTTAGGCTACCATTAACAGCACAACAAAAACTACAATGTTTGGTGCGGTGCCATGACCAGGAAATGTGAACCACTGATGAATGGTGTCTCATTGTGTTCAGCTCTGAATCGTGTGTCTGCACTACCCTGCACGACGGTCGCCGGCGAATATGACTTCGACCTTGGGAGATGTCACGTTCTTCCAGTGTTATGGAGAGGCACAGCGACGTAATTCCTACCGTCCTGGTGTGGGGAGCCATCTGGAATGACTTCAGGTCATGGCCAGCAGTGAGAGGAAGCTCTGGCGCCACAATGGTACGTCACACACTTTCCGTGCCCTCAAACGGGGTGCGACAATAAAGTAATGAGACTGATGTGAAAAATATGTTGCTTACCGTTTTAGTCAAGTTTAGTGCTGTCTCCTTCAAAGTAGTTCCCTTCTTATTGCACACACTTTTTCCAGCGCTTCTGCCACTGATGGTAACTTTTCTGGAACTCATCTTCTGTAATATCCTCCAAGACCCTCGTCACAGCTTTTTGGACATCTGCTGTTGTTTGAAAATGGTGTCCCTTGATCGCCGTTTTGACTCTTGGAAATAGAAAAAAGTCTGATGGAGCGATATCTGGTGAATAAGGTGGCTGTGGTAGTACTGAAATTTGTTTTGAGGTTCAAAATTGCTGTACTGACAGATGACGCATTATCGTGATGCAGAATCCAATTATCAGCAATGTTGGCATGGACACGAACTCTTTTATGAAGTCTTTCAAGAATTTCTTTGTAATAATATTGGTTAACTGTTTGTCCACGAGGCACCCACTCTTTACGAACAATTCCTTTGGAATCAAAGAAGCATACAAGCATGTATTTCACTTTTGACTTTGACATGCCAGCTTCTTTCGGTCTGGGCGATCCCTTTGAGCACCATTGCGAACTTTGGCATTTTGTCCCTGGATCGTACTGAAAAAACCAACTTTCATCACCAGTGAAAACACGGCTCAACAGTTCTGGATTGATTTCCATTTGCTCTAACAGGTCGGCTGCCACATTTTTCCGTGTTTCTCGCTTTCGTGGTGTGAGATTTTTGGGGACCATTTTTTGCACAAAACTTTCTCATACCAAGATCTTCAGTTATTATTAGACGAACCGTTTCTCGATTGATGTTCAGTTCTTCTGCAATCATTTTCACGGATAATCTTCGATCAGGTCACACGAGTTCACGCACCCTGGCCAAGTTGACCTCCGTCCGTGGGGTTGATGCTCGTCCACTGCGGTCTTCATCTTCAACATTCGTTCTGCCTTCACTAAACTTTTTATGCCAACGAAAAACTTGAGCTCTTAACATAACCTGCTCTCCAAAAGCCTTCTGAAGCTTACCGTAAGTTGTCGTCGAGTTTTCACCCAATTTCACGCAAAAAGAAATGGCATACCGTTGCGCAATATTATGCGGTTCCATTTCCGCAATGAGAGACACAGACATTTGTTAACTTATTACAGCACAACTCACGACTGAGCGGTTGCATCGATGTGCCGCTTGGACTAGAAGCAACTTATAGACCAAGGTCAAAGACATTGTGCCTCCGAAGCCTGCAGGGTTGCCATGTCTTGCAAAGAAAATAAGTCTCATTACTTTATTGTCGCACTTCGTATGTTGCCTCTCACACGACAGTATCGTGGTGCCATTTTTCAGCAGGATGACGATCGTCCACACATGGCACTTGTCTCTATGAACTCTCTCCGTAATATTAACGTTCTCGCGTGGCCAGCGATATCCCTAGATCTGTCCACCCCCACCCCCCCTTTCCACCATCTAGCTCGGATGTCAATTCTATTCCATTGCCAGTACCCAGGACATCAACGACCAGTTACAACAGCTGTGCGCCCGCCCAGGACAGGTTATACAGAATATATGACATCCTTCCCAACCGAATCGGTGCATGCAGCCAGGGTTCGAAGGGCCTTACCGGTAAGTGGGCTTATACTGCCAAGTTCTCAAAGAGCTAGACTCGATTTTGTAATTACTAAAATAATATTACTTCCCCTCTCGACTTGTGAAGTTTCATTTCACTTCGTCCTCCCTTTCTGGGTGCTTCACGTTTCGTTGTCAGGCAGTATATAGCGTGTTTTTTCAAGAGCGTGCAAAAATGTTGTAGGACATAGAGAATGCTCCACTGAACAATTTGAGTTAGGGAATATGGGGACGGAGAAACCAGCTTGAGATATGGAAGTAAAGTTGTCTACTGCTTGGTCTAGCTTTACCAGTTTCCAGCTTATTTACTTCTAACGTGGGTACAAGTTTATACGTACTGCGTTGGTTATTTACATGTACATTCTTTATTTCCTGCAAGGAAACAAGGAGGACGAGCCTGATTGTCAGGAAGTCATGACGCACGTTTTGTTTACGTAAGGTGGAGCTGTTGTATCGTGCCAGCCGCTGTGGTCGAGCGGTTCTAGGCGCTTCAGTCCGGAAGCGTGCTGTTGCTACGGTCGCAGGTTCGAATCCTCCCTCGGGCATGCATGTATGTGATGTGCTTAGGTTAGTTAGGTTTAAGTAGTCCTACGTCTATGGGACTGATGACCTCAGATGTTAAGTCCGATAGTGCTTAGAGCCATTTGAACCATTTTGTAGTATCGTATTTAAACTGTATCATGAAATAGAGTGCTACCAATCAACGACAAACCCATGCATTACTCAGTGCTATTTAGAGACATACAGTACAGTACAATACAAGGGGCAGCACCGGTTCGGTACTTCCTCGTCGCTGGATTAGAAGGGAAGGCCTGCGAGGTCGTTGACCAGAATCCCCTTGATTATTTCCTATGATATCTCTAAAGTTACTTGTGTATGAGACCCCAATGGATATGGAGATTTAATTAGTTGCCAGAATTGTAGATGTCTGTGATGTGATTTGAAACACGCCAGGGATATTTTTCAAGGTGAGTCACAATCTTGTTCGCCGATGTCATGCTTGCATTGAGGGTGATGGCCATCAGTTTCAGCACATTTTGTAAGATACAGTATAAATGGTACGTTCATTATGTCAATGATGGTATTGGCAGTTGCCTAATGTAAATAAAAAAGTACACAGTAATGTGATTTTCTTCCTATTGTCTCCTTAAGCTCCGGCCGCAGTGGCCGAGCGGTTCTAGGCGCTTCAGTGTGGAAGCGCGCGACTGCTACGGTCGCAGGTTCGAATCCTGCCTCGGGCATGGATGTGTGTGATGTCCTTAGGTTAGTTAGGTTTAATTAGTTCAAAATTCTAGGCGACTGATGACCTCAGAAGTTAAGTCGCATAGTGCTCAGAGCCATTTGAGCCATTTGTATATTGTACAGCAAACACGAAGTATTTAGGTATGGTTATGTATTGTCAGTTGACATCGGATGAACACATGAAGATACTGGTGAATGGAGCTTTATCAGCATGTTATGCCATTAGGATGCTGTCATCAGTGTGCTGTACTCCAATGGGCACTTAAGTCTTTCCTATCAGATACTTTTTCTGGGCAACAAAAACACAAAACATTGACAAAATTTTCAAGCTGAAGATAAAGGGCTCAAATATAGCAACTAAAAGCAGTAGCTACGGTAACTCTAAGGAAACATTAACAAAAATGGACATCCTTACTGCGCCAAGTGAAATCATCTATCAGTCTGTTGTGTACTTCAGGAAAAACAGTAGACGGTATGTCACAAATAATTCTATATGCGATCATGGGACAAGAGCCAGATTGGACTTGCATTTACCGAGGAAAAACTTTAAACAACTTTTTCTATGAGGGTTTAAAATTTTATAATAATTTCCTTAAGGAGATTAAAACACTATTACTTAAAAAGAGAGTCGAAGTATGCTTGTCTAATATTGCTTCGAGAGCTGATGGTAGGGATTAACAATAATAATAATAATAACAATAAATAATAATAATAATAATGTAAGTGAACGACAGTGCTTAATTATAATGTGTCGCCAATTTTCTGTGTTAAGCACCTCATAAATCGTGAAGGTGTGCTGATTCAGTTTTTCAGGGAGACGGAAGAGAAAAGATGGAGTGTGATAGTCGTTTATTGGACCTGTGGTCATCAGCAAGTATATGTCATTTTGTGTATCGAAAAGAGTGACGAGATTAAATAAAGATTGTATAGTTATTTTTTGTATTATTAAGCCAACTTCTTTCCAGTATACACAAATAAGAGCATTGTTCACTAGGTACAGCAGAAAGAGGCAGTGCATTTGTCAAGTCACTGGCCCAGATTCGGGGGGACGGAAACTGATGCCCTGTTTGCCATTCCTATGGTGGTTTTTCGTGGTTTTCAGACAAGTGCTGGAATGGTTCCTTCAATGACGTCAGGGCCGACAACTTGCCCCGTTCTTATCTCATTAAACACATACGTATATTCATGTCTGTGTGTATGACTTCTGTGCTCCTTATGTTAAGCTGACAGAGCCTATATCTTTGTAAAATTTTTATATTTGTGGGGATCCACAGCTTCCAGGTGCTTAATAAACGTAAACAGGATCAGTAGTAGGCTGTAATGTGATTTTTATTAAATCTTGCGATTAACTAATTTCGACTCAACTGTAAAATGATGCGCGGAAGAATAAATTAGTTGTACTAAATTGACTTTCAAGGATTTCAAGAAAATGTTCTAATCTAGTTCCTCGTGTCTATAATAACATACATATTTGTAACAGTGGCGTGGTTTAATTAAATTAAACGTATTAAGCACTTAATTTTACGACAAGAGGATTATATCGAAGTAATATTAAAAAATTACTTATCTGAGGATAGGGGTTTTCCGAGAGGTCAAATGTCTTATTTTCGAAACTACACAAATGAAACACAGAGTCATATTCACATTAATTACCATGAACTTTTGGTTTTAAGTGCAAATAATTGCCTGCATACTTGCTCAACTACTTCATGACAAACACTCGTGGTAACAGTGGCCTACAATGACCAAATCAGTGGCTGACTTGCCTGGCCCTATTAGCCCCATACTGGCCTTTATGTGAAAGTGAAACAATACATTCTTTCTCTTACATTATTAGAATTCATACTTCCACGAAGTTATAACCAGAAATTGTGTTTCACAAAACTTGACAGTGGCAATAAGTTTTACAATAAAGAAATGAACGTTTGACGTTATATTTTTATACAAAATTTCGTAAAATATGAAATTTAAACAAATACTTTTGCAGATTTCAAAAATGGTTCAAATGGCTGTGAGCACTATGGGACTTAACAGCTGTGGTCATCAGTCCCCTAGAACTTAGAACTACTTAAACCTAACTAACCTAAGGACATCACACACATCCATGCCCGAGGCAGGATTCGAACCTGCGACCGTAGCGGTCGCGCGGTTCCAGACTGTAGCGCCAGAACCTCTCGGCCACCAGCGGCCGGCAGTTAGTTAATTATCTTGATCGCTAACATTTATGCAGGTTTCAGTTCTGACGTTACTTTTTTTGATAGAAGATTCTTTGTACATTATGCTATGCACTACTAATCAGTCTTGATTTTTCCATACTGTCTTTTCGGAACATTCTGAACGATAATTTCACACAAAAAATAACTGCGTTACATAATTGAATTGCTCTTCTCATGAATTTGAAAATTTTATTTGATCTGAATAGAAATGCGTAAATAGTTTATTTCATTCTATTCATATTTGTAATTTTGTTAATGAAATGGTCCGTTCAGCTTCAATAAGCAGACTACTTTCAATAGTTTCTACTAATATTGAATAATGAATAGTAAATGTGAAAGGAATAAACACAAATATAATCATAAGACAATATAAGTGTCAATAAAGTGTGTCTAATAACACACTGAAAACCATGTGTCACATATTCCCACACGAAGTCTAAGGCAGTTACATCACACTGTTCATCTAACATTCGCATAGGCGATGACGAGACGCACATCTAGTACATATAGATAATTACCTTGTGGTATATTCCCCATGAAGTTTCCCGATATAATAGGTAAAGTTCTGACGGCAGCGTCATAAATCGAAACCCAGTCGTCTGTCTGGCCAACAGCCAGCGAAGCTAACAGGAAGACCGCGCAGGCATTTAAGAGTGCAGCTTTGATGTTTCACAATGCTGTAACTAAGAAAGGAGTGCCGTAGGTCGTAAACAGATGGTGAAAGTAATTCTGTGTGGCGTTTGACACGGTGCGTCGGTTCCCTTCAGGCGACTGAATATCTGTTTGAGATGCATAATGCATCGATGGCCTTGGAACTGATTGAGTAGAATCTCATTTTCTCCTGAATAGCGCTTTGAATATGGAAAACAAAGGCAGAAAGAACAAACATTGAATTGGAAAATAGAGGTTACGCTTTCAAAAACGCTTTGTGTCAATAATAAATCGACTCCTGCTGAAAGGACAGTTGTTCGTAACGGTTTCCGACTACATTTCTGAATGTAAGAGACATAACTCTACTCGGGCAGGAGTGCCTGTAATGTACCGGTCACTAAACAGAGCGTAATGAGGCACTGCGCCTTCTGCCAAGTCCTGTCACGGCAATTATCTGATACAGTATAAGGTTTCGCATCATAAGCGATATCCATCTAGCGCTGTTACTAATGCACTGGGCGTATTAAACTGTGACCAAGGGATGGAAAAAACTGACCTGTTGAAATAGAAACCTATATTTTAGTTCTGAGTAGCAGGTATTTTTCGGTATTTGTTTGGTCTCGGTTTTAACAGGTTTTTACATGTTTTGCTAGTAACCAATAGAAAAAACCAACATATCAGTTTGCGACAGCAGCAGTGTTAAAATGTTTCGCTTTTAAATAAAACTTTTTAAAAAACGAGTAATGTTTCTTCGTAAAGTTTTCACTGCTCTGAAACCCTGGCTTATAATATAAAATAAGAAAAGCGAACAGCGCTGTTTTAAAAGCAACATCAGCTGTTAGTAACTAGCAACAAACACGTCACATAAGAATCGGTACAGCATTTCTGTTGTCCCATGGCATGGCCTATAAGACGATATGTGAGTAAGTGCAGCATACAAAACTTGCCCCCCAACTGGCCTGTACAGTGAGTGAGAAACATTAGTTAATAACTACCCTTTGAGACGCATTGTCCGTATGGTTCGAAGATAACAGCATACACGCAGACTAGTTGTTGATATCCCTGTTCGTCAGAGCCAACACCACGGTAAAATTGTTACGTTTAGGAAACGGGGGGGAAAGCAGTTACTCTGGAACCTCCGAACGCCATTAACGTGCGTCAACGAAGCTAGTCGGACACTCTCAGTTGTTCTGCAGAGGTCGTATGCAGAGGACCCACGGACGGTGTGAACGTTAACATTCAATGAGGAAGTTTGCTGTGTACACTGAAGTAACGATGGGCCGCAGAGGAAAAAAGAGCACATCTGGAGAGCGGCAGCTAGTAATTTTTTATCATGCTAAAGGCAAAAGTTGTAAAATTGCTAAAATGTTACAAATTAAGAAAAGTGCACTTTCCGATATAATCATAAGATGCCATCAGGAAGATAGGATTGTCAATCTACTGCATACGGGACGCCCAAGAAAGTTTTCTGTGGGGTAGGATTGTTATGTCACCAGAAAAACAAAAATGGACCACAAGTGCTCCAAAACTCACTACTGAGATTGCCAAAGATATCGGAAAGGAAGTACATCACGAAACAATACGGTAGGAGCTCGTTAGCGGTAACTTTCATGGACGTGTCGCAAGACAGAAGCCTTCCACATGTAAAATAAATCAAAGAAAGAGAATGTTGTTTGCCTAAGAGCATTTTAGAGACGACAATATGTGGTGTAATAACGTTATATTTGCTGACGGGAGTAAATTTAATATATGGAAGGATAACGGTTTGACGTGCATGGTGTGGGGGTGCATACCGGCGAATGAAATTGGTGAATTGGTTTTTATTGAGAATAGCACGGAGCAATTTCAGTGCCTTAGAATACAGAGGGGCGCTTTCCAAAAGAGCGCAGAAAACATGGGGACTGGGGAATATTTTAAGTTTTATCAAGATAACAACTTGAAACATACCGCCTGTAATGTGAGGGTGTGATTATTATTTAACTGTCGAATGGTGCTTCATCCGCCCCCTCAGCCACTACACTGAAAATCTTTGGGACAAACTTGATAAACAAATAAGGAAAACACCAATCATATCTAGAGAACAGCAGTCTGCAAGAAGAGTGGCAGAAAATATTTCCTGAGTACGCCCGGAAATTAGTGGAGAGCATTCGGAGTCGTCTCAGAGAACTAATTAAGATGAAAGAAGTGCCTACTAGATACTGAACTGATGGACCATAGATAGAGAGAGAGGTATCTGGATAATTTTGCACAGCATTGGTTTCGTGTTTGTTGTGTTTGTTAATTTTTGTGTTTGTGGTTGCAGTGTTCTTTTGAAGTACGACGGACCTTTAGCTTTTACATTCGTTACAGGAACTTGCATTTACCTTATGCCAGTGCTTCCTTATTACTGAAATCACAAATACGAAGAGAACTACACAGAAGCGTCAAAGAAACTGGTACAGGCATGCGTATTCAAATACAGAGATATGCAAGCAGACAGAAAACGGCGTTGCGGTGGGCAACGCCTATATAAGGCGACAAGTGTCTGGCAGCTATCAAGATTTAAGTGAGTTTGAAGTGGCGTTGTAGTCGCAACACGAGCGATGGGACACACCATCTCCGAGGTAGCGAGCAAGTGGGGATTTTCCCGTACGACCACTTCACGGGTGTACCGTAAATATCAGGAATACGGTAAAACATCAGATCTCCGACACCGCTGCGGCCAGGAAAAGGTCCTGCAAGAACGGGACCAACGACGACAGAAGAGGATCGTTCAACGTGACAGAAGCGCAACCCTTCCGCAAATTGCGGGAGATTTCGACGCTGGGCCATCAACAACTATCAGCGTGCGAACAGTTCAACAAAACATCATCTATATGGGCTTTAAGAGCCGAAGGCCCATTCGTGTACCCTTGATAACAGCACGACAAAAAGTTATACGCTTCGCCTGGGCCCATCAACAAAACTGTTAGTTCCCCAAGAACGTTACTGCATTTTAGCTCTTGGTAAGAACTGCCGCCGGCCGGAGTGGCCGAGCGGTTCTAGGCGCTACAGTCTGGAGCCGCGCGACCGCTACGGTCGCAGGTTCGGATCCTACCTCGGGCATGGATGTGTGTGATGTCCTTAGGTTAGCTAGGTTTAAGTAGTTCTAAGTTATGGGGGACTGATGACCTCAGCTGTTAAGTCCCATAGTGCTCAGAGCCATTCGAACCATTTGAAATGCCGTGGTGGTTCCCTTGACAAGGCACGGCCGATTTCCTTCCCCGTCTTTCGCTAATCCGAGCTTGCGCTCCGTCTCTAATGACCTCGATGTCGACGGGGCGTTACATATTAATCTCCTCCTCCTCCTCCCGTTAACTTGGAATAATAACTAGACGATTAAATGATACCTTCCAAATATGACGATGCAGGAAAGTCATCAACTTGTGACCTTACGCTCTCGCCATCGCAGCGGCCCTATCCTTTACCTTCGCCATCTTTCCCGAAGACAATGAGACCGAGTTCTACCACGTCAACTCTATGACGATTGAGATCTATTACTTCAACTTTATTAGAATTTTTTAATCCTTGTTCATAGTCTTTTCCTTTTACTGAAAATAACAACAATATAAAACCGAAAATCGGTTATTTCAGATTTCAGCGATTTTAACAGTCAAATTAGAGACGTACAAAGCCGGTATAACAGAATACCAGTTAATTCGTGATAACCGCCATTCCTTCTGTGAGTTGTGTAATTGCTAATCGGCTGATCAACAGCATAAAAGCTAGAGCTTAGCTGACTAGTAGAGTAGAAGAGGGGCAAGATTTACTCATGAAGTTTAATTGATGATATACTGAAGGAAGCGTCATGAATCACTATAATATTGTAACAGATATTTTATCTCACTTTTGACTATTAAATTGTCCAGTTACATTAATGTGGCCACCTGTCAAGAGCCTGATAAGCATTTTTTTGCAGCGCGGACCGCAGTGCAACGTGAGTGTCAGTGAGGTTCCGGAAGGCACTGACAGAGGCGTGGAGCATGTTGGCTAGGTTTAAATACAGGCAGTCCGGTGGCCAGGGGACTGCGGTAAACTCATCCTGCTGCTCTTCAAACCACGCACGTACACGGCGAGCTGCGTGACACGTTACATCTTCCTGCTTGTGGATGCCATCGTGCCAAGGAATAACAAACTGCACATGGGGCTGGGCCTGGTCCTCAAGGATAGATGCATACTTGTGTTGATCTATTGTGCCTTCCAGATTGACGAGATCACCCACGGAATGCCACGAAAACATTCCCAGACCATAACGCTCCCTCCTCCGGCTTGGACACTTCCGACGATAGTTGCAGGGTGTTTGCTTCCAGTCTGATGGAGCATAAAACGTGATTCATCTGAAAAGGCCACCTATCGCTATACAGCGGATGTCCAGTTGCAGTACTGGCTTGCGAATTCCAGCCTTCGTCGCCGATGAACAACGGCCAGTACGGGTGCATAAACTAAGCGCCTGCTGCGGAGATCTGTACGCAACGTTCCCTGAACGGTCGTTGGGAAGACACTGTTGGTAGCCCCTTGGTTCATCTGGGCGATCAGTTGCTCGACAGTTGCATATCTGAAACTTCCTGGCTGATTAAAACTGTGTGCCGGACCGAGACTCGAACTCGGGACCTTTGCCTTTCGCGGGCAAGTGCTCTACTAACTGAGCTACCCAAGCACGACTCACAGCTTTACTTCCGCCAGTACCTCGCCTCCTACCTTCCAAACTTTACAGAAACTCTCCTGCGAAGTTTCATATCGGCGCACACTCCGCTGCAGAGTGAAAATCTCATTCTAGTTGCATGTCTGTTCGCCGTACGCATCTCCGCAGCCGTCATTCATCACTTTCATCTAAGGCTCGTTGTGCAGAGTAGTTGCCTCGGTGCCGGTTTTGGATAGCACTATCTTGCCACGCACGATATACTTTAACCATGATGGCATGCGAGCAGTTTACAAATTTAAGCGTTTCGGAAATGCTTGCACCCTTGGCTCGAAAGCCAATGATAATGTCCTTTTGGACGCAGGATAAAGTGCTCCGTTTCCACTTTACTTCAACGATTGCATTGTTCTAGCTTTTTTTTTTTTTTTTTTTTTTCTTTTTTTGGCACACTTCATTCCCTCCCGTAAGGGGAGGGCGGGCCTTACTAGAGCTTGCTGATTGCTCTTTTTCGGCCAATGATGTACTATACAATTTTTGCTTCTTCATTTCATTTGATTGCATTTGTCCTAAGCGTAATCACTTTGACAAAATATAGGATTTACAATATTTTGATTTTAACAATTAATAGACATTTATAAAAGCATAGAAAAAAATATAAAAACAATAAAAAGGATAAGGAAAACATAAATTTAGATATAAGAGTCTTTCTTCTAAGGTTATTGCGTTGGCTGTTATGACTATGTTATTTTGTCAATTAGTTGTACATGAGTGTTTCTGCTATGGAAAAATTAAGTTTATTTTAGCTACATGGTGCGATGGGGTATGACAGGATCTCTTGCGGATTTTCATTTTGTGTTTACCATATGTTCATAAGGAGGATATGGGAAGGTATAGATTTGGATCTAAAGAGAATTACACGTAGAAGGGTTTAGTACTATGCTACTTATTATTATTACTATTATTTTGCTGATCAGTTTTGTGCTTGTTTAATGCTTATCGGTTTGTGTTGCTTATTTGTGTATATGTGGTCGCTGTGTCGTGTGTGTGTGTGTGTGTGTGTGTGTGTGTGTGTGTGTGTGTGCAGGGCCGTTGCCTATTGCATGGCGTCGAGATGGGGGGGGGCGGGGGGGAGAGTGGGCGTCGTTTATGAGTGGGGTCACGGTGAGAGCCAGGTCTGGGAAGTGGGAAGACGTGTTTTGTGCCACTGTACGCGCTGGGTGAATATATTTGTACTTTGGGCGTCTCCTTTCCCGGATTGTAGAGGTCAATAAGTCCTCCTTGTCTGGTCGTTTCGTCAAAACGTGCTCGCGTGCCCTCGACAAGCTTTATATACCTTCCACTCCTAATGCTACCAACTGCCGCCTGCGAGAGGTAACTGCACACTGACGACCCTTGGCGGTGGTCACATTAAACTCACCGGACCGTGTATATGACAGGTAAATGAACAGTACGTTTCCATTGAGGTAAATTTGCATATTATTTTTAATGATAGAAGTACACAAGTGCCATTTGCATCTTCTTCTTTATTTGATTTCGGATTTAACTTGTTTTTCAGTATACAGTAGATGCTGTTAACACAAAAACGTTCCCACAGAGACTGCTGCAGTGGGGTGGCTTGCATAACTCTATGATACTGACACTTGTACCGTAGGTCAAACCACATCAGAAGGAATTGCTGAGCAATCTCATGAATACTGTTTACTGATTAAAGCACTTTCAGTCGTAATGATATCAATAACACTCATAATGCATATCAGTGGTCTGACTAAAACCCACATGCCATTCCGGAACCATTTTTCAAGAATACTTCTTTGTAAATGTTTGGTGCAGTATAACAGACAGTCAGTTGATTGGCGTTGTTGTCCTACTGCATCGTCTTACAGTGCACTATGTAAGGTAGCATGGTCACCTGACCATTTCTTACATATTCCGACCTCACTGTCGTACTCTGCGTATCAAGACGTTTCATTTGAGCCCAAACTCGATAGGGTAGAGTCAATTTTACATATTCGCATTTAATCGATATGCAAATCTAATAAATGAATTGCTAGTGCGTACCAAGATTAAAAAGTCGAGGCTGGCGTTCACAAACATTCAAGACACGACGGCCACAGGAGTTTTTGTTCAGCGGAGGCAACCAGCCCGCTGGAAAGTCCATAGGAGGGTGAGTTAGCATGCCACTGCACCAGCTGGCCAACTGCCCAAGGACCAAAACAGTTTTTGCCAGAGAAAAGGGATAATGGCCTGCGTGTTCACTTTAAAAGCAAAACCCGCTGTATTGTTTGAGAGAGCCCCAGCGTATGCTTTTTTGATGGACCTAGTGCGCAGTTTCAGAGTTCTCACAGGTGGACAGTAAACGCCTAATGCAGATGCTATATATTTCCGGATTGGTCGGCTTAAATGGAGTGCCATTCTCCAGTTTGTAAGAGAAACGCTGATTGGCGGACTATTTCTGATGCAATGAGCCAGATGAGTGAGGGAAAGACCACAGATGATGTATCCTTTCGCTTTTTGAGTGGAGAGGGGTCGTTCCATTGACGCTCTTGAAGCAGGAACACGTAGCGGGAGCGAGTGCACTCTTGTGTGCACGTAGAGAGCGAGGAACAAAGTCTCTACTCAGTACTGCACTGAGAGAGCATCTCTGTCGCTAGCGAATCGGAGTGATACTCAATATTGAGTCGCTCGCGATTAAGCATTTATTCATTGTGTTGGCTGCAACACTTAATGTGCGGTGTGAACACAGACAATTAGTTAGCGCCTGGGAGCGAACAGTGAGTGGCATCGTGGTGGTCTGGATATATGACCAGTGTACCATGCCAATAGTTGGACTAGGGGCAGATAGGAGTCCTTGATTTCATCAAGGCGTAATGAGGGTTCAATTGGCGAAGGCCAATCTAGATAGAAAGAGATGGTTTTGTTATTTTTCAGCGGCGAACGACGCAGGCAGCAGTCGTTGCAGCTCACGATATTGTTTGCTACAGCGTAGGCGAGCCCCATCTTTCCTCAATCAGGAATAACGTGCTTCATCCACATCACTGCATTACATTTCTCACGCGACAGCCTCAACTGTACTTAGAAAAATTCACTCGGATAATTATTCAAGTTGAGCAGGTGCGGCTCTCAGCCATTCTGCTGAGTAAATAACATTCTTAAAGAAAAGGGATAAAAGAGCTTTCCCACACTTTGTATATAAATTTTGTTAACAGGATTCCTATCCATAAGAAATAACCTCCTATTCTGAAATGAGCCCGGAAATTTGTGTATCAGTTTATAAATAAAAGTTTCACTTGATTTTCTCAGATTTTGCAATAAATAATATTTTCCGTTCGTTTAATGTTTTCCTCGCTCCAGTACCCAAGTATCCCACAAGTTACGTAAGAAAATAGAATATTTTTGTGTCTTTTCCTTACAGCGGACGACTCCAGAAGATACTTATTGCTGAACGTTTTTGAGGCATTTTTGGTACGTTAGGAGCGTCTGTCTGACTTCTGTAGTAGTGTGGGGTGGAAATTGCTTCTTGCAGGAGCCAAAGGGTACTTGTCAGATCAATCCGTTGAGCAACACGTCAACATAACACCCACATACTGACAACTATTTTGGCTATAGAGACGAGCATGTTCTTCCAACATGACCAGACCCTGCAGGTGATACATCATCTAAACCTGACATTTTTCCAGTAGATGGATCAGAAGAAATGGTCACATCTCTTGGCCACCAATGTCCCTGTTCTCTACCCTTTTAGATTTTTATCTGTCTTGGTGGTTGAAAGGCAAAGTCTGTTAAGATGCAAATGGATTGTCCGATTTATGAATAGTGCTGCCGTTATAAAAGAATAACAAAACGACATCAAAAGAGCTACACGTGATGTTGTCAAGAGAATACGGAAGTCATTTAAGTCCGAGGAGCAATTTATGAAAAACACGTATTAATTTAATCATTTGCCTTTGCTTAGTACCTTCCATTTGAGTGGGTTACGTTGTAACATCTCTGTAAATAAAAATAAAAAAGTACACGATGTGTATGTAGATAAGTACACTACAGGCCAATAAAATTGCTACACCACGAAGATGACGTGCTACAGAAACGAAATTTAACCGACAGGAAGAAGATGCTGTGACATGCAAATGATTAACTTTTCAGAGCATTCACACAAGGTTGGCGTCGGTGGTGACACCTACAACGTGCTGACATGAGAAAAGTTTCCAACCGATTTCGCAACCACAAACAGCAGTTGACCGGCGTTGTCTGGTGAAACGTTGTTGTGATGCCTCTTGTAAGGAGGAGAAATGCGTACCATCACGTTTCCGACTTTGATAAAGGACGGATTGTAGCCTATCACGATTGCGGTTTATCGTATGGCGACATTGCTGCTGGTTGAGATCCAATGACTGTTAGCAGAATATGGAATCGGTGGATTCAAGAGGGTAATACGGAACGCCGTGCTGGATCCCAACGGCCTCGTATCACTAGCAGTCGAGATGACAGGCATCTTATCCGCATAGCTGTAACGGATCGTGCAGCCACGTCTCGTTCCCTGAGTCAACAGATGGGGACGTTTGCAAGACAACAACCATCTGCACTAACAGTTCAACGACGTTTGCAGCAGCATGGACTATCAGCTCGGAGACCATAGCTGCGGTTACCCTTGACGCTGCATCACAGACAGGAGCGCCTGCGATGGTGTGCTCAACGACGAACCTGGGTCCACGAATGGCAAAACGTCATTTTTTCGGATGAATCCAGGTTCTGTTTACAGCATTATGGTGGTGGCATCCGTGTTTGGCAACATGGCCGGGAACGCACATTGGAAGCGTGTATTCGTCATCGCCCTACTGGTGTATCACTCGGCGTGATGGTATGGGGTGCCATTGGTTACACGTCTCGGGCACCTCTTGTTCGCATTGACGGCACTTTGAACAGTGGACGTCACATTTCAAATGTGTTACCACCCGTGGCTCTACCCTTCATTCGATCCCTGCGGAACCCTACATTTCAGCAGGATAATGCACTACCGCATGTTGCAGGTCCCGTACGGGCTTTTCTGGATACAGATTATGTTCGACTGCTGCCCTGGCCAGCACATTCTCCAGATCTCTCACCAATTGAAAACGTCTGGTTAATGGTGGCCGAGCAACTGGCTCGTCACAGTACGCCAGTCACTACTCTTGATGAACTTTGGTATCGTGTTGAAGCAGCTGTACCTGTACACGCCATCCAAGCTCTCTTCGACTCAATGCCCAGGCGTATTAAGGCCGTTATTACGGCCGGAGGTGGTTGTTCTGGGTACTGATTTCTCAGGATCTATGCACCCAAATTGCGTGAAAATGTAATCACATGTGAGTTCTAGTATAATATATTTGTACAGTGAATACCTGTTTATCATCTGCATTTCTTCTTGGTGTAGCAATTTTAATGGCCAGTAGTATATAAATCTCTATGAGGTAGTTGTCGGATTGTATTGTATATGGAAAGTCGCAACGTGAGAAAAAAAGTAGCGAAGTACAGGAAAACTTGCAGAGGTTCGTTGCTTGGTGCAGGTACTGGCAGTTGGTCCTCAACGTTAATAAATGCTACATACGGGACGTAACAGATGAAAGATACTACTAGCCATTAATCACTGAAAACAGAGTTAAACATTACCGGGTAACCACTGGCGCGACCTAAAACACGTTGTAGGAAAAGCAAAAGCCAGGGCGCGATTGATTGGTAGAGCCCTAAGGAATCGTACATTTCGTACACGCTAGAACTGGCTTTCAAACCGTTCAACAGATTCCAGGACATTGCTCGACAGTCTGGGATCGAACCAAGCAGAACCAAAGTAGTAGAGCTATAGAAGATGTGAGAATAGCGCCGAGTTCGTTTAGTAAAGGCGAAATTGTTCCAGGGATGTGTTTAAAACTCTAATGGCAGATACTGTAAGAGAGGCGTTATGCATGTCGGAGTGTTTTAGTCTCACACACCATCTGATTCAAAGTATCCGGAGACCACTAAGAGCCGGCCGATGTGGCCGAGCGGTTCTAGGCGCTTAAGTCCGGAACCGCGCTGCTGCTACGGTCGCAGGTTCGAATCCTGCCTCGGGCATGGATGTGTGTGATCTACATCTACATCTACATGGATACTCTGGAAATCACATTTAAGTGCCTGGCAGAGGGTTCATCGAACCACCTTCACAGTTCTCTATTATTCCAATCTCGTATACCGCGCGGAAAGAATGAACACCAATATCTTTCCGTACGAGCTGTAATTTCCCTTATTTTATCTTGGTAATCGTTCCTCCCTATGTAAGTCGGTGTCTACAAAATATTTTCGCATTCGGAGGAGAAAGTTGGTGATTGGAATTTCGTGAGGAGATTCCGTCGCAACGAAAAACGCCTTTGTTTTAATGATGTCCATCCCAAATCCTGTATCATTTCTGTGACAGTCTCTCCCATATTTCACGTTAATACAAAACGTGTTGCCTTTCTTTGAACTTTTTCGATGTACTCCGTCTGTCCTATCTGGTAAGGAACCCACACCGCGCAACAGTATTCTAAAAGAGGACGGACAAGCGTAGTGTAGGCAGTCTCCTTAGTAGGTCTGTTACATTTTCTAAGTGTTCTGCCAATAAAACGCAGTCTTTGGTTAGCCTTCCCCACAACATTTTCTATGTGTTCCTTCCAATTTAAATGGTTCGTAATAGTAATACCTAGGTATTTAGTTGTATTTACGGCCTTTAGATTAGACTGATTCATCGTATAACCGAAGTTAACGCGTTCCTTTTAGCACTCATGTGGACGGCCTCACACTTTTCGTTATTTAAGGTCAACTGCCACTTGCCGCACCATTCCGATATTTATCCTAAATCGTTTTGCAGTTTGTTTTGATCTTCTGATGACGTTATTAGTCGATAAACGACAGCGTCATCTGCAAACAACCGAAGACGGCTGCTCAGATTGTCTCCAAAGTCGTTTATATAGATAAGGAACAGCAAAGGGCCTATAACGCGACCTTGGGGAACGCCAGAAATCACTTCTGTTTTACTCCATGACTTTCCGTTAATTACAATGAACTGTGACCTCTCAGTTAGGAAATCACAGATCCAACCACATAGCTGAGACGATATTCCATAAGCATGCAATTTCACTACGAGCCTCTTGTGTGGCACAGCGTCAAAAGCCTTCCGGAAATCCAGAAATACGGAATAGACCTGAAATCCCCTGTCAATAACACTCAGCACTTCATGTGAATAAAGAGCTAGTTGTGTTTCACAAGAACGATGTTTTCTAAACCCATCTTGACTGTGTGTCAACTGTGATGTTCTTAGGTTAGTTAGGTTTAAGTAGTTATAAGTCTAGGGGACTGATGACCTCAGTTAAGTCCCATAGTGCTTAGAACCATTTGAACCATTTGAAGACCACTAAGTATCGCAGAATTGACGATTACATATCACGAGGGGCGGACCCGCCTGTATAAAACAAGGCGTGGGCTCAGAAGAGAAGCAATAACAGCAGCATGGGTTGGTGAGAAGAGCTCAGTGATTTAGAACATGGGTTAGTCAATGGACGTCACCCGAGTAACTAATCCACCCGGGACACTTCAGCCCTCCTGAAACTACTCAACTCGACCGTAGGTTTTGTGACTGTGAAGGAGAAAACGTGGAGGGACAACCATAGCTAAACCAAGAGCAGGCAGACGTCAAGTACTGACAGACAGTGACTGTTGAGCATTGTGGAGGGTGGTTGTAGACAATGGGATGAAATCAGGCGAAGGAATCAGTCATGAGTTCCAAAGTGCTACCAGCAGTCCAGTTAGCACAATGTCTGTGTGTAGGGAGTACAGTAGACTGACAACAAGCCACACACTACTATAGTCAAAGTTAAGCTATGCTTGAAGTCTGTAAAGCGGGACGCCACTGCACATCGAATGATTATAAAGGAATGATTTGGAGTGATAAATCCCGCTGTATCCTGTGGCAATGCGACTGAAGGTTTTGGGTTTGGCGAATGCCTTGAGAACGTTACCTGCCACGACGTGTAGTGCCAGCAGCGGATTACGGAGGTGGTGGTGTTGCGGTATGGTGAAACCTTCCCGTCTCCTCTATATCTCATTTGTTACGCAACCTTCCCATCTACAATAACCTATTAAACCTTCCCTTATGATTTCTGTCTCTTGCTTAATAATAACAAATGAAATCTTACCTTTGAAATTTATTCTCTTTCTCAATCTTCGCATACAAATTTAATTGCTGCTTATTAAAAGTGATTTTCTGATTATTTCGACGAAACATGGAATGTCTCGTCGTCGTGGCCCTCAGTCGTTATCTGCAATAGCCCAAAACTGTTCCTTACCTTTTTTACTGTTACTGGATCGCCATCTGACTGCTACATCGAACTGCGACATGAATATACTTACACTGTTTTACTATACGTTATTAGCTGCTGGTGGGTTGTCATAATAAGTGACTGTTTTTATTACCAAAGCTGACGTTATTCTTTAATAGGAAATCTGACGTTATTCATTAATTAATTTGACTGAAGTTACGTAATTCATAGTTAAACTTTTTCTGACAACAATAAAATTTTGCAAAGTTTTACGTTGATGGTTTTTGGGATGGATTATAATCAGTAATGCAATATTGCTGGCAAAAATTAATTTTATTTTGAATGAAATGATTTTACAAACGTTCAAATGGGACTTACTTTTTACAATAATCTTACAACTAGCATTGCGCAAACATACCTTCAGTAGTCTTGAGTTTCTCAAAAAAATAATTCAATAATATTAGTTCCTCTTATGATAATAGTTAGCTGATGTCTCTGTACATCCGTTTATAATCTCTTGTAAATCATAGCTGGTGGCTGGCAGCACACCGCTCCTCTCAACCTCTCGCTTGAGACCTGCTACCGACTCGCTTCACATCTCGCTTGTTACTGACTTCCTACGAACGCTAAAGTGCGGTCTCTCCTGCCAACAATGCTTTCTGGTGCAGACACTCCCTGCTACCATTACAAAATGTATCAATGCGCGGTCTTTCCCGCTCTTTTCTTAAAAATGCATCCATACGCGGTCTCTCCCGCCCTTTTTAAAATTTATATCAATGTGCGGTCTCTCCTGCCAACAATACTTTGGTGCAGACATTCCCTGCTACCGCAATTATTTCCAACATGACAAATATTAATTATTCCTACTTAATCCTATTAATAAAATATAAACATCTTTCATAAATTGTCGTTTGACAATAGACAATAGAAATATACACGTCTTACAATGGGAGTGCATTTCGTGGTTAGGCTGTGGTCCCTTATTGCGCTTAAGAAAGTGCTAAATGCGGAAGGATATGAAGACACTAAACAGCATTGTGAATTGCGTACAGTAGAGGAATAGTTCGGGGAAAATGATTGTATCAGCATGGCAGTGTTCCCTGCCGTAAATTAGCATCTGCTAGACAATGGTTTGGGCCAATAACATTCTTGAAATTGTCGGGCCTTCCTTGAGTCCCAGGCTAAAGGCAATGGAACACATTTGGGATGAGTTAGAACCTATATTTCGGTACAGGATCTAGCGTCCAACATCACTACCTTACCTTCTCTGGTTCCGGCCCTTACGTAAGAATGGGCTGCCATTCCTCCACAGACGTCCAGACACCGCATTGAAAGTGTCCGCAGCTGAGTCCAAGCCGTCATAAAGACGAAGGGTGGACACACTCCCTAGTATCCACTGACAGGTGCCTGGGTGCTTTTGATAGTTTAATTCCGAGAGCGTAACTTCCAAGTGGAGTCAGGCAACATATAATACCCTAAATCAGAGAAAATCAGAGCTTACACCGAGGTCTGCAGACGAATGGAACATAAAATGGAGGTCCCAGAAGTATCCTCCCCCACGCTTGCTAGCTACATACGCCAATTTAACTGACTCTTTTCTTCAATATTGGAGCTCAACATTCTTTTCGTGCCCTCCGTATAAATGTGGCTCGTTGGTAAAGAATCACTACAGATCAAAAGGCCTCAGGTTATATAACCCGACAATCCAAGTATCTTTATCATCTGTCTCTTATCACTTTTTTCACATCTGGCAATGTTAGTTGATTTGAAAAACGCATAGTTGTACAGTGGTTTGGGTCCAAGCGAAAATGTAGGTCGTCCTATTGCAGGCTCGGTAAGCCAGTTCGTAGATCAGAGGAAGATAATGGCACACAACCTTCCACGAGACTATACCTAGTAAAACATTTTGCTTTCAAACCGATCTTCGCACTGATGCCAGCTTCCACTATACAAGCTCATCTGCTACAGTAACTGAAAACTGGAGCGAGACGTGTGAACCAGATGACTCCAGGCAAGTGAATCTAGGCACACACATATCAGTTGTATGGGTGTATCATTCCCAAGCACGAAATGCTACAGATTGTTGTTACGAAAGGGCGGGAAGTTAAGCGATTGCTGCTGGGAAGGCAGACGGTGGTAAACCGGTCCCCGACGACCTCTGAATCGAGGTGTAGTATCAGCCGAAGGCACGCCTTACGAAATGCGTCTGTCGCCGAAGGACGCGCAGTTTTCCTAAAACAGGGCAGTGGCGCAATTAATTTTGGAAAGCGTTCTGCTCAAGAGTCTTTCTCCCTCACAATAACGTAACTGGCCAATGACCCTGTCGCCACAAGTCGCGTTCATTCAATAAATTTAAGGTTACGGTGACCAGTATGCAGAAGATGTGTGAAACACTAGTGTTTCGTGTACCGTAGCGGGATAGTGTTTCTACTCCGCTAAGACAATGTGCAAAACAAAGCACTGCGAATCACGAAGCTGGAATCGTATAAATGCTGTCATGCAAAAACACCACAAGGCCAACCAAGAACTGACAGTTATTCCAGCACACCGGTACTTCCAGACGCGGATAGGCCATTCCTGGAACACCGTTTACGTTTTGAAACCGCGGTATGCTTGCTTCGTAGCTGTTCACGGAACAACGACGTAAAGCGCGCAGGTAAATTATGAGGAAGTCGTAAATAAGAAAACTGAATTACGATAGTAAAGTACTTGAACCAACAAACGTATGCGGAGTGTCTCCGTAGTCGAGGTCGCTAGTACACGTTGCTTATGTGGTGCTGGCTCTGAAGGTAGACGGTTGGAGACCAAGGCGAGCAGAGGTCGCAGCGTAAAGTTCCTGATCAACAAACCTTGGGATGATGTCCTAAATTTAATTCAAAACCTGTTCGAAGCATCAGCACAAAGCTAGAAGCTTGGAATCACCACCAATTAAAAAGAATCATACAATGTAGGCTAAATGGTACCGTTATGTTGATGACACATTTGTAGTGTGGACTCATGGTGAAGAAGAACTGGATGTCTTCTTGGTGCATCTGAACAGTATTAACCCGAAGATACAGTTTACGATGGAGAAAGAGAGCAACGGTCACTCAGTTTCCTGGATGTGTCGGTAATTAAACGTGTGGATGGGACGCTGGGCCACAAGGTATATAGAAAGAACACTCACACGGATCGATGCCTCCACAAGGAATCAAACCATCATCCTAGGCAAAAAAGAGGTGTCATAAAAACCTTGGTGGACAGAGCCAACAAAATCTGCGAGCCAGCTTACTTGCAAGATGAATTAAATCACTTACGGTCAGCCTTCATGAAAAACGGATATACCAGCAAGGAAATTGATCGAGCCCTCCATCAAAGAAGAAAAGAAGCCAGAAGTCAAGAGCAACAACGGTTACCTACTGGAAAAGTATTCCTACCGTTGATTAATAAAGTCACGGACCGTATCGGGAAAGTTCTGGCCAGGTATGGGATCGAAACCATCTTCAGACCTACCAAGAAGATTAAGGAATATTTAAGAACTGCAAAAGACGCCCGACACCCCCTAGCAACACCTGGGGTATAAAAAATTCCATGCAGTTGTGAACAAGTATATATTGGAACAACGAAAAGAAATGTAAACACCCTCTTAGCTGAACATAAAAGAAACTGTCGCTTAAGACACATCGGAAAATCGGCCGTACCTGAGCATGTTTTTCGAGATGGGAACCACGAAATTAAATTCAGTGAGACAAGCGTTCTAGCACGAACATCCCATTATCATGCGCGCATGTATAGAAAAGCAATAGAGATTCACAAAAGCCATAATACTTTTAATAGAAAAGAGGAAGCTTTAAAGTTGGACAAAACATGGATGCCGACGTTGCGCCAACAGAATGACAATCGATTACTGTTAATCGAGAATGATGACGCCTTCTAAAGATTGGCATACCGTCGGCATCACGTGACGAATGGTGGTGCCCTCTATGCCCTCTATAAATGCGAGAGTACCTGGAGCCTTAGTGGCAGTAGTCGGACGACCTCAGAAGATGTCTCCCGCAGATGGAGACGAAACGTCAGGTGGAAATTTTATACATCGACCACGGCCTCTCAGCCCGGTAGTTTCAACTGAAGAATTAAAAAGAAATTTAGAAGCATATCTCATTAGCCACTCTTTTACAAATTCTCTGACTATTTTTATACATGGAGTCAACATTCGTGTTAACTACGTGGCTAGTAGCAGTTTTCATTGTAAAATAACACAACAGTTACGAGGGTGACAACCTCTCTCGTTACAGATGTAGCAACTTTCTTTTTTTTTAAAAAAAAAAAAAAAGAATAAATATTAAACTACCAGTAGAAGATAAACACCAGCTATCTATAAACTTTGTTAAAGTAATAGCATTCCTAATTTATTCTGTCGCTGTTACCTGGAAGAAGCATAAATTCAGGGTGATTACAAACGATCTATCGGTTTCTGACGTCTTATAGCTTGAAACATACACTGGTGCGCAAACCGTAAGCCCGAAAGTAACTTTCGCATGATGTGAAACTGTCAAGTAACGTAGCTCGATGAAACTTGCTCAATACGCAATGAGACGAACATAAATCACACTTTTATCCAAAGACATTGCGTATTTATTTCAGTTACTTTCTGTACCATACTGTAGCAGTTCTTTTTATCTCTAGTCCAAGTTTCTTCGAGCTATGTTACTTGGCAGCGACACATCATGCGGAAGATATTTTCGTCCTTAACTGTGAACATAAATGTATAATGCCCACCGATTGTACTATCAATAAATGGAAAGAGCATATTGTAGTGATACATAATGCGACAGGGGGACAGCAATTTCCAAAATGGCGACTATCCGATAGGAAGCATTTTGTGTGTTGCCATATTAGAAGACAAAATCCATCACTATCATACTTCCGAAGACAGCACAGCATACAGCCACCACCTCAACATTCAGTGCTGGTATTGACAGTTCAAGGACACAGGTTGCCTCTGTAAATGAAAAAGCTCCCGAGGACGAAAATGATCCAAATGGCTCTGAGCGCTATGGGACTTAGCTTCTGAGGTCATCAGTCCCCTAGAAGTTAGAACTACTTAAGCTTAACTAACCTAAGGACATCACACACAGCCATGCCCGAGGCAGGATTCGAACCTGCGACCGTAGCGGTCGCGCGGTTCCAGACTGTAGCGCCTAGAACCGCTCGGCCACTCCGGCCGGCTCCCGAGGACCATGTGTTGCAGTTGAAACAGTGGATAGTGACCAGGGGGCGTTCCTTCGTTGCGCAAATAAATCTACACACTGTGCAAGTCGCGACTGGGTATTCCACAACTAGTTATGTACAAAATTTTGCACAAGCAATTAGATCAGAAACGATACCGCATACATCCGCTACAATGTTTACGACAGGGTCGGCCGCGTCTCGCAAAACAGCACCAGTGTGATCCAAGACTTGGCCTATCTCGGCGCTGTTCGGCTTTGCTCCTTTCTTCTCGGAAGTACTCTGTGTAGTGCGACAATTCATTCAACAGTTTGGTGCGGGAATTATCCGCCAACACGACTTCCTTCAGTCTGGCAGAATCGCCATGTCAGGCGCTGTATATCCTTCACTATTTGTTGGTGATGTAGAGGCATTTCACAGGTGCAGTGGTTGTTTCCGCAAAAAGAGGCAGTCTGGCGATATGTCGCCACAAGCCTTTTCAACGAATGGAAAACACAGAAGAGAAGGATTAGAATTCTCAATATGTATCATGCTGCCGCACAATAGAATGTTGTCGAACGACATTACATCATGCAGAAAAAATTTAAAGATTTGTTGACGACGAAAAAGCAAAAAATTATCATGATCGACACACGATTTGTACGGGGTTGGTCTGTACATCAAGAAGAATTTTGTGCTAAATTTACACGTATGGAATATGCGATGAAATTAGTGGTACGGATACTAAATTTTCTGAAGTCACACGAATTATTGCAGTGTCATTTACGACACTTTTTGACGGAAATGAATGATTATTTTTATTAAATTTGTGGTAAGATCTTATGGGACCAAACTGCTGAGGTCATCGGTTTCTAAGCTTACACACTACTTAATCTAACTTAAACTAACTTACGCTAAGGACAACACGCACACCCATGCCCGAGGGAGGACTCGAACCTCCGTCGGGGCCAGCCGTGCAGACCGTGACAAGACGCCCCAGACCGCGCGGCTACCAAACGCGGCCTATGAATGAATAGTGTGGTCACTATATACAGGGCGCTTAGAAGCAGTCTGAAAAGTCTGAAAGGGTGATGCAGGATAGACTGTGCTGAGAAATAACTGTTAAAGACAAAATTCGATACGCTGCGGCTTTCCGAGTTAATCAGCACTGAAGTTAGCCAGTCAGGCCGACGCGCATGCAAATTCAAGAGTCCCGCCAGAGGCGGTATCTCCAAACATGTTCTCTGTTTGGTACCCTAAAGCCGAACAAGAGAGCGATACAAAAACTGGACATGGGACAGTACTACGGCTAAAAACCCGAGCAGCCGGGCGGTGTGGCCGAGCGGTTGTAGGCGCTTCAGTCTGGAACCACGCGACCGTTACGGTCGCAGGTTCGAATCCTGCCTCGGGCATGGATGTGTGTGGCGTCCTTAGGTTAGTTAGTTTTAAGTAGTTCTAAGTTCTATGGGACTGATGACCTCAGATGTTAAGTCCCATAGTGCTCAGAGCCATTTGAACCATTTTTGAAACACCCGAACAAAAGGCTGAGCAGTCTCATGCGCTAACATCTGGACTATGAGAACAATCGACATTAATTTTATCTGTAAGGCCACTTTAATTTGCGCGCACAAAGACCTCTTTGGCTAACTTCAACGCTAATTAACTCAAAAACGGCGCAACCTATCTGATTTTCCTCTTAACAATTATTTCTCAACTCAACCTACCCTGCAACAACCACACAAGCTTCTCAGATTATTTCTAACCACCCCGTATATTACTGCAAAGTACGTTGGGTAGGACAAGTAGCGTACCTGGAGTGACTTTTCGATTCAACGCCAGCTATTTTTGCATTTCTGAAGGAAAAAAAGAAAGCAGGAACGAAATGCACAACATAAGGAATGGATTGCAGAAAAATGGCTCTGAGCACTATGGGACTTTTGTACGACAGCAGGAGCACTCTCATATGAAACTTCCTGGCAGATTAAAACTGTGTGCCGGACCGAGACTCGAAGTCGGGACCTTTGCCTTTCGCGGGCAAGTACTCTACCACTGAGCTACCGAAGCACGACTCACATCCCGTCCTCACAGCTTTACTTTGCTAATACCTCGTCTCTTACATTCCAAACTTTACAGAAGCTCTCCTGCGAACCTTGCAGAACTAGCACTCATGAAAGAAAGGAAACGTCCCCCAGGCTGTGCCTAAGCCGTATCTCCGCAATATCCTTTCTTTCAGGAGTGCTAGTTCTGCAGGGTTCGCAGGAGAGCTTCTGTAAAGTTTGGAAGGTAGGAGACGAGGTAGTAGCAGAAGTAAAGCTGTGAGGACGGCGCGAGAGTCGTGCTTGGGTAGCACAGTGATGGAGCACTTACCCGCGAAAGGCAAATGTCACGAGTTCGAGTCTCGGTCCGGCACAGAGTTTTAATCTTCCAGGAAGTTTCATATCAGCGCACACTCCGCTGCAGAGTGAAAATCTAATGATTCGATTTGTTTGGCTACCATTCATGAACAGCATTCCAGGGGGTGTTTTCCAGCAGGATAACTCCACCCCATCCATGCCGCTGTTGTAATCCAACATTCTCTACAGAATGTCGACGTGTTGCTTTGGCCTGTTCGATCACCAGATCTGTCTCCAACCGAGCACTTGTGGGACATCATCGGACGACAACTCCAGTATCATTCACAAACAGTATTTACCGTCCCTGTGCTGACCAATCAACAACAACAGACATGGAACTCCATCCCACAAACTGACATCGGGCCCTGTACAACACAATGCATGCACGTTTGCATGCTTGCATTCAACATTCTGGCGGTTACACCGGTTATTAATGTACCAGCATTTCACATCTGCAATGTCTTATCTCGTGCATACATTAATCTGTGATCTTGAAATATTAATAACTTAAATATGTTACCTAGACAAATGTATTATCGAAATTTCATTACCCTAGATTAATTATTTTTCGGTGTTGCGACTTTTTTCCCGTCAGTGAACCTCGCGATTTATCAGCCATCTCTTATGCCATGAATTGCTAATTCATTTTGTGATTCGGGGAACTAGTGGTTTTTAAACCAAGATACTTGAAAATATTTGTCTTTGACAGATCTTTATCTTCGATACTGATTATGGTGTGCGTGTTATCTGCATTTGTTGAAAAATATTCAGTCTTCATTATACTGAAGCCTAGTCCTGACGGTTCAAGGCGGTCCTTTCGTGCTTCGACTTGCCTTGGAATGTCGTTCTTGCTTTCAGTAGCCAGTAGAACACTATCAAAATACAACAGTGTCCAAGATTCTAATTTCTGAAGATCTCGATTGACCGTGTCCATTACTATGGTCAAGAAGAGGCGAGAAATAGCAGATCCCTGACGGCGACCCACAGAAACCGGAAAGTCACCTGATACCCAGCAGTAGACGGTACTAGACTTCTAGGATTCTCATAGGGCAGCTGAAGCCATTCAGTTAGAACTTGAGGTGCTCCATGCTTTCGGAGAGCAAACCATATGACACCACGTTATACTCTGTCAAAAGTCTTTTCTAGATCCAGGAAAGCGGAGTGAAGATGCTTAAACTTCTCATTTTTTTCCCAATAGGCAAGCGAGTTGCATGGTTGCATCGGTGATCTTACAAACTTTCACATATCCCCACTCTTCTTTCTCCTTTTCCCCGGCGTTTACTTTGTCCAGTATGTGTCTACTTTTCAGGATTTGGCAGAATTTATTTTGATAGTTAACTCTATCACTGGGTGCCCTTACCAACGCCACAGGTGTCAAGTTGACCGAAGGGAATGAAGACGTGTGCTCCATTCGTCTGTGAATTGCGCGAAATTTGTTGTCTGTTATCGAATTTTAACTTTTTGCGTGTAACTCTAACAAAACCACATTGATTCTGGTGTCTATGATGTCCTCTAAGACAATCATTCTACGTGACTGGAGACGTACAGAGTCATGAAAGGGAAGCAGTAGTTGAGAAGGGAGTGAGGCAAGGTTATTCAGTCTGTATATTGGGCAAGAAGTAAGGGAAACAAAAGAAAAGTTTGGTGTAGGAATTGAAGTTCACGGGGAAGAAATAAAAATTTTGAGGTTTGCCGATGACATTGTAATTCTGTCAGAGACAGAAAAGGACTTGGAAGAGCAGCTGAACAGAATGGACAATGTCTTGAAAGGAAGGTATAAAATTATCATCAACAAAACCAAAACAAGGATAACGGAATGAAGTCGAATTAAATCAGGTGAAGCTGAAGGAATTATATTGGGAAAAGAGACACTTAAAGTCGTAGATGAGTTTTCCTACTTGGGTAGCGAAATAGCTGAAGTAAAGAGGATATAAAATGTAGACTGGCAATGGCAAGAAAAGCATTTATGAAGAAAAGAAATCAACGTCGAACATAGATTTAAGTGTTAGGAAGTATTTTCTGAAAGTATTTGTATGGAGTGTAGCCGCATGTGGAAGTGAAACATGGACGATAAACAGTTTGGACAAGAAGAGAATAGAAGGATTTGAAGTGTGATGCTACAGAAGAATGTTGACGATTAGGTGGGTAGATCACATAACTGACGAAGAGGTGCTGAATATAGTTGTGGCACAACTGGACTGGAAAAAGGAATCGGTTTATATGACACATTCTCAGATATCAAGGGACCACTAATTTAGCACTGGAGGGAAGTGTGGGAGGTTAAAATTCTAGAGAGAGACCAAGAGATGAATACAGTAAGCGGACTCAGAAGGATGTAAGTTATTGTAGCTATTTAGAGATGAAGAGGGTTGCACAGGAAGGAGTAGCGTGAGGCCTGCATCAAACCTGTTTTCGGACTGAAGATCACAAAAACAACGTTTTCTGAGCCGAAATTTAGGGACTATCCCAGCATTTGTCTAAGCGAGCTTGAGAAACCACCTAAAAACCACACTCACGTCAGCCGATGTACCAGCTCATAGGTAGTACATGGGCCGTGCGGATTCGATCCGGGTGCGGTTCACCTCCCCGAATCGCAAGCTAGCATACTGCATGACACGTTATATGAGCTCCACTTGTGAAATCACGCTGTCTATTATAGGCTCTGAGATCTTCACGGACTTACCACGGTGTACCAAGCGACTGGAATGTCTTCGGACATTGGGCTGGCGTCTGAGTGACAGTCGCACAGTGAACAAGACAGTACAGTATTTCATAATGGCCAGTTCGTGGATACCCGATGTACGAGGCGCTCTATTCATGTGGTCATGCTCACTCTTGGCTTCGCTTGTGCCACCGCATCAAGGCAACACTGTGAGTACCATGATTCCTGCAAAACTGCTGCCATCCGAGTCAGTTGCTGTGGACAGCAACACGTCGATAATTGGGGACACCATCGACCATCACGGAATGCAATAGCGGATAGACTGGCCACAGTGCAGTGTGCATTCTACGTCATCAGTCCCGCGAGGAATTCCTCTCCTGCGCCAACATCTTCACCTCACAGTAGCTTTTGCATCCAACGTCCTCAGTTACTTCACTCTGCAGAGAATGTGACGTCCAATAAGCAGAGTTTATTTTGGACTTTTTAATCAAATTATTTTATTGAAGATGAGTCAGGCAAACGGGGAGAGGGGTTTACCAGATTCGGGACTCCGATATTAGGCTCGTTATGGAGCCCCGTATGGAAGTAGCGTCCAAAGCCGGAAAGAATTCCAATGCGAACTCTGTATGTGTGCTAGAGGGCCTCATCCGAGATGTGGAGGAGGCCCTACTGCCGTAACCCAGGGCGCAGGGTGCAGTAGTCTGTAAGCTGTGGCTCATGTCGGCACCAGTGACGCCTTTCGCTTGGGTTCTGAGGCCATCCTCAGTTCCTACAGGTAGCTGGCGATAATGATGAAGACTGCTGGCCACGCTCGTGGGTTGCGACCAGAGCTCACAGTTTGCTGCATCGAACCCAGTGTTGATCATTTTTTTATTTTTATTTATTTTTTTTAATTTGGAGCCGACGGTCACGGCTGCAGATTTCTGAACCTGTGTTATGGATTGGGAAGTTGTAGGACTCCCCTCGATAAATCAGGGAAGTAGTACACAAAGAGAGCAGCTACTCTGGAGGCTCAGCAGTTGTGGAGTGCACATGGTGGTTTTTTAGGCTAGGTGGTAGGTTGAATTCCTCTGATACACATCGGACGTCAAAATTTCAACAGTAAATTGCCGAAGTATTCGTGACAAGGCTCCTGAACTTACTGCCCTTCGGGAAAGTTGTCGTACTCAAACTATTCTCGAAATCAAGAGCTGGATGAAACTCGAAGTAGAAAGCTCCGAAATATTTAGCGAGGCACGGAACGTATATCGAATAGACGTATTAGACGCCATAGCAGCGGGAGTGTCCATTGCAGTCGACAAAAATAGTTTGTGTATTAAGGTCGCAACTGAGTCTGACTGTGACCTAGGTGAACTCAAGTTCATTATCAGATAATTTTACCGGCCACCTGATTCCGTTGTAACAGTTGTAGAATCATTCAAGGAATCAGTAGCGCGGAAATTCCCAGCTCATGCAGTATTATTTGGAGGCAGCTTTAATCTACCGAGTATGGACTGGGACATCTACGGGTTCGCTGCAGGTGGTAGGAACAGACAGTCTTGTGAAGTAATTTTGAACATGTTTCCCGCAAACTTGTAGCTAGCTACAAACAGACCTGACTTTTTTAACCGTGTCAAATGGTTCAAATAGCTCAGAGCACTATGGGATTTAACATCTGAGGTCATCAGTCCCCTAGAAGTTAGAACTACTTAAACCGAACTAACCTAAGGACATCACACACATCAATGTCCAAGGCAGGATTCGAACCTGCGACCGTAGCGGTCGCGCGGTTCCAGACTGAAGCGCCTAGAACCGCTCGGCCATAGCGGCCGGCTCAACAGTGTCAGTATAGTGACCAGGATTAATGATCATCTTGTCATCATAACCCATCAAGAAGACCAGGAGAGAATCTATGGTAGAAAAAGCAGATAAGCAGTTGTTAGCATCCCACTTAGACAATGAATGGACATCATTTAGCTCCAGTATGACGGACGTAGAGGAACTATTTGCAAAGTTTAAACTGACCGAAGACTTATGCGCCAAGCAAATGGATTAAGGATGGAAAGGATCTCCCATGGTTTGACTGATTGATTGATTCATGGAGAGGGGTTATGGGACAAAACGACGAGGTCACCAGTCACGAGATTCCGAAGTTGGTCACAGAAGAAAGGTGGTCCGCTAAAAGTGGAAGGATCTAGTCAGGGGAGTCATATTGTAAAATAATGAATATTAAACACACACAGTAATGGCATAAAAGGTGAGACCAACTCTAAAAACTGGAAAAAAGGGGGCGGGGCATGGGGTCACAGATCGAGAATACTATAAACGAAATCTCAACCACAACCAACCTGCCCCTGCTCCAGGACTGAAGTAGAACCTTATATCTGGAAATAAAAACCACTCACGGAGGAAACTGAGGACCAGTCCAACCATCCGTGGATCGTCTGCTAACGTTAAATTTAAGGAATCGGGATAACTATACTTAACATGAAGGGCAAAAGAAGGGGACATTCCACCAATAAGTGAGGTATCGTCAGTCTGGCTCCACAACCACATTGTGTGAGTGGGTGGTTACATAGGAGGAAACAATGGGTGAGCCGGGTATGACCAATGCGTAAACGGCATGAAACAGTGGACTCCCTCCGAGAGGAGCGGAAGGAAACTCCGTGGTTTAATAATTCGGAAAATGCTGAGGAAACGGAGATCGTTGCACTCTTGATTCAACAAAGAGCGCGCAGATGTTGACAGGCAAAAGTTAGTAGAAATTCGTGCGTCCGTAAGAAGATCAATGTGTGAAGCATACAACTACACTACTGGCCATTAAAATTGCTACACCACGAAGATGACGTGCTACAGACGCGAAATTTAACCGACAGGATGAAGATGCTGTGATATGCAGATGATTAGCTTTTCAGAGCATTCACAGAAGGTTGGCGCCGGTGGCGACACCTGCAACGTGCTGACATGAGGAAAGTTTCCAACCGATTTCTCATACACAAACAGCAGTTGCCTGGTGAAACGTGGTTGTCATGCCTCGTGTAAGGAGGAGAAATGCGTACCATCACGATTCCGACTTTGATAAAGGTCGGATTGTAGCCTATCGCGATTGCGGTTTATCGCATCGCGACATTGCTGCTCGCGTTGGTGGAGATCCAATGTCTGTTAGCAGAATATGGAATCGGTGGGTTCAGGAAGGTAATACGGAACACCGTGCTGGATCCCAGCGGCCTCGTATCACTAGCAGTAAGCTGACAGGCATCTTATCCGCATGGCTGTAACGGATCGTGCAGCTACATCTCAAACTGAGTCAACAGATGGGGACGTTTGCAAGACAACAATCATCTGCACGAACAGTTCGACGACGTTTGCAGCAGCATGGGCTATCAACTCGGAGACCATGGCTGCGGTTACCCTGGACGCTGCATCACAGACAGGAACGCCTGCGATGGTGTACTCAACGACTAACCTTGGTGCACGAGTGGCAAAACGTCATTTTTTCGGATGAATCCAGGTTCTGTTTACTGCATCATGATGGTCGCTTTCGTGTTTGGCGACATCGCGGTGAACGCACATTGGAAGCGTGTATTCGTCATCGCCGTACTGGCGTATAACCGGGCGTGATGGTATGGGGTGCCATTGGTTACACGTCTCGGTCACGTCTTGTTCGCATTGACAGCACTTTGAACAGTGGCTCTACCCTTTATTCGATCTTTGCGAAACCCTACATTTCAGCAGGATAATGCACGACCGCGTGTTGCAGGTCCTGTACGGGCCTTTCAGGATTCAGAAAATGTTCGACTGCTGCCCTGGCCAGCACATTCTCCAGATCTCTCACCAATTGAAAACGTCTGGTCAATGGTGGCCGAGCAACTGGCTCGTCACAATATACCAGTCACTACTCTTGATGAACTGTGGTATTGTGTTGCAGCTGCATGGGCTCCTGTACCTGTACACGCCATCCAATCTCTGTTTGACTCAATGCCCAGGCGTACAAGGCCGTTATTACGGCCAGAGGTGGTTGTTCCGGGTACTGATTTCTCAGGATCTATGCACCGAAATTGCGTGAAAATGTAATCAAAATGGTTCAAATGGCTCTGAGCACTATGGGACTTAACAGCTATGGTCATCAGTCCTCTAGAACTTAGAACTACTTAAACCTAACTAACCTAAGGACATCACACAACACCCAGCCATCACGACGCAGAGAAAATCCCTGACCCCGCCGGGAATCGAACCCGGGAACCCGGGCGTGGGAAGCGAGAACGCTACCGCACGACCACGAGATGCGGGCAAATGTAATCACATGTGAGCTCTAGTATAATATATTTGTCCAATGAATACCCGTTTATCATTTGCATTTCTTCTTGATGTGGCAATTTTAATGGCCAGTAGCGTTCTTCCACCGTCATACCTTTGCGAAAGATATTGCCTAGGTCGTGAGAAAATTCTGGTCATACGTAAAGCCACTAAGCGAGTCGAAGGCTTCTGTACAGTCACTCGTGAACCAGGCCGGGGCAGGAACAGACGACAGCAAAAGGGAAGCTGAAGTTTTAAATTTTACGTTTAAGAGATCGTTCGCGCAGGAAGATCGTACAAACATATCGCAGTCTGACTACCGCACAGACTCCCGCAAGGAGGATATAGAAATAGCCATCCGTGGCATAGGGAGACAACTGAAAGAGTTGAAAACAAATAAATCGCCAGGTCCAGACGGGAACCCCTGTTCGGTTTTACAGAGAGTATTCTGCTGCATCGGCCCCTTTCTTAGCTTGTATTTATCGTCAATCTTTCGCCCAGCCATTCGAAAAGAGCGCAGGTGACTCTTGTACTCAAGAAAGGTAAAAGAACGGACCCCCAAAATTACCGGTCAATACTCTTATCATCGGATTGCTGCACAATTTTTGAACACAGCCTCAGTTCGAACACAACAAATTTCCTTGGAGTGGAAAAACAAATCAGCTCAGATTTAGAAATCATCGCTAGTGCGAAACTCAGTTGGCCATTTCATCACACGATAATCTACAAACTAAGGACGGAGGTCAGCAGCCAGATTCTATATTCCTAGGTTTCCGGAAAGTATATGAGACGGTGCGCCACAGCAGACTCTAGACGAACGTCCGAGCGTACAGATAAGGTTCCCAGATATGTGGGAGACTCCGAGACTTCTTAAGTAATAGAACCGTGTACGTTGTCCTCGACGGCGAGTGTTCATCACAGACAAGGGTATCGTCAGGTGTGCCCCGGGGAAGTAAGTTGGGACTCTTTCTCTTAATGTTGTATACTGCCGGCCGAAGTGGCCGAGCAGTTCTAGGCGCTACAGTCTGGAACCGCGCGACCGCTCCCGTCGCAGGTTCGAATCCTGCCTCGGGCATCGAAGTGTGTGATGTCGTTAGGTTGGTTAAGTTTAAGTAGTTCTAAGTTCTAGGGGACTGATGACCTCAGAAGTTAAGACCCATAGTGCTCAGAGCCATTTGACCCATTTGTTGTATATTAATGACTTTGTAGACAATATTAATAGTAAAATCAGGCATTTTGCAGATAATGCAGTTATCTGTAATGAAGTACTATCTGAAAGAAACTGTATAAATATTTTGTCAGATGTGGATAGGATTTCAACGTGGTGCAGAGATTGGCAACTTGCTTAAGAGTTCAGAAAAGTAAAACTGTGCACTTCACAGAACGGAAAAACATAGATTCTGTGACTATAATATTAATTAGTCACTGTTGGAATCGGCAAACTCATACAAATGTCTGTCTGTGACAGTTTGTAGGGATATGAAATGGAATGATCACATCGGTTCAGTGGTGGGTAAAGCATGCGCTAGACTTTGCTTTATTGGTAGAATACTGGGGAAGTCCAATCAGTCTACAAAAAAAAGATTGCCTACAAATCAGTCGTGCGACCGGTTTCAGAATACTGCTCAAGTGTGTGGAACCCGTAACAGATAGGGCTAGGAGGGTATGTTGAATGTATACAGAGAAGGGCAGCATCAATGGTCACAGGTTTGTTTAATCCATGGGAGAGAGTCCTAGAGATACTGAAGGAACTGAACTTAAACAATACCGAGAAAGTCTATTAACAAAGTTTCAAGAACCGGCTTTAAATGATTACTCTCGGAATATACTACAAACCCCTACGTATCGCTCACATAGGGATCGTGAGGATAAGATTAGAGTAATTTTTGCACGCGCAGAGGCATTCAAACAATCATTCTTCCGTGAATGGAACAGGAAGAAAACCTGATAACTAGTACAATGGGACGTATCCTCTGCCATGCACGGTGGTTTGCAGAGTATAGATGTAGATGTAGATGTAGAAGACCTGACGGCCATGGTGAGCAGCAATTTATGGCTGTTTGCTGATAACGCTATGGTGTGTGGCAGAGCGTCATTTTTGAGTGCCTGTAGGAGGATACAAGTTTACTTGGACAGAATATCTAATTGATGTGATGAATATCGGCTCCCTCTGAGTGTAGAAAAATGTAAATTAATGCAGACGATTAGTAAAAACAACCCTGTAACTTTCGAATACAGAATTAGTAGGGTGCTGCCTGACACAGTCACATCAGTTTAACACCTTGGCGTAACGTAGCGAAGCGATATGGAATGGAATGAGCACTTAGGCTAATAATAGGAAAGGCAAATGCTCGACTTCATTTTATCGGGAGACGGCGTATAGAACGCTAGTGCGACCCATTCGTAAGTACTGTTCGATTGTTTGGGATCTCCAGCAGGTCGGATTAAAGGAAACCATCGAAACAATTCAGAAGCGCGCTGCTAGATTTGTTACCAGTATGTTCGATCAGTATACAAGTATTACGTAGATGCTTCGTGAGCTCAAATGGGAATCCCTGGAGGGAAGGTGACTCTTTTCGCAAGGCGCTGTAACAGAAGTTAGAGAACCGATTGCAGGATTATTCTACAGTTGCCAACGTACATGTCGCGTAAGGACCACGAAAATAAGTAGCGAGAAATTAGGGCTCGTGCGGGAAATTTTAGAAAGTCATTCTCCCCTGGCTCTATTTGCAAGTGGAACAAGACGGGAAATGATTATTAGTAGTATGTGCTATCCTCCGCCATGCACCGTTGGCTTGCGGAGTATACTGTATATGTAGGTGTAGAATGTAATTATTATTTGGTTTATATGAAGTTATTTGGAGGTTTAAGTATTAAGACTGCAGGGCCGTTTTTTGTTGAATCCAGTTGGCGTGCGGGGATACTACAATACCTCTTTGTCAGCAGCGTAGGACATCAGTAATGTGGGACGCTACTACAATATTCTATCCATTCTAAAAAGGTATTAGGAAGCAGCCAAAACTGCATAATGCTCGCTGGCACATCCAGAAATGAGCCGTGACCAAAGTAAGTGAAATAAAATCAAATCGTACAAATATAAAACAAGCGCTCGGAGACTGATTCACACTAGCGATGTACATCGCCTTTGGCGAGGATTATAGTTATAATAAGAGAGATAAATTAATTAAGCAAAAATTAAATTACTGTTGAAATAGTGATGAATACGATACTGTCCCTGACGACTACAGGAATCATCTGAAGGATTATTAACGGAGTCATTTTACAATTATCATCACTTAAATAACAAGGCAGGACTACCAACCTAGACTGAATTACAGCAGCAAGGACAAAAATCGTAGACGAACATCCTTGTGTTCACTCTCTCGTTGTTAACTAATTATTTAAGAGAGAAGTAAAAAGTAATGAAATATATATTAATCACATTCATCCTGAATGACTGTCTTCTTATTACACCAATTGTCCTACAGGTAAGTCTGCGACTTTGCGCGATAAGTAAGAATTGTGGCCAGTGTCTGTACAGGGTGTACATAAAGTTCGGTAACACTTTCAATTATTTATGAACAAGAACTAAACATTGTACAGATGTCATACATATTGCATTTTGAAGAGAAACTCTGGATTCTTTTTTTTTACAATCATTCGATATGCCAACAATGAATGACCCGGTAGACGTCAATACGGTAATCGAATTCTTGCCAAATCCATCCCAGCATGGCACTGTGGCAGTCGCTTCCCATATTCTCTCCCAGAGCTCTGCTACATCACGTGATAGAGGCGTACATACAACAGATTTTGTGTCCCCATAAAAAAAAGTCACACGGAGTGAAATATGGTGATCGGGGAAGCCCTTTCATGGAACAGCTGTCCCCTTCTGTAGCACGGCTGATCCATCGTTGCGGCAGCGCGGTGTTCAGGTACCCACGAACTTCACGATGAAAATGGGGTGGAGCCCCGTCCTGCTGAAAGATGAGCGGAGAGTCCGATTGCATTTGAGGCATCAGCCATTGCTACAACATGTCAAAGTAGGAATATCTGGTGACAGTGCTCTCGGCGAAGTAGAATGGACCATACAGTTTTCGACGTGACAAGGCACAAAAAACATTTAGCTTCGGGAATCACACTCAAATTCACTGCATTCGTGTGGATGCTTTGTACCCCAGATTCGACAATTATGCCTGTTCACTTTCCCATTACTGTGAAAATTAAGCGATCAACAAGCCATCCCCATCGTCATTCAATTGTTGCAACTGCGAACAAAACTCAAAACGCTAGTCTTTTTCGTCGTCATTGAGTCTCTGCACTAACTCCAATTTAAATGGTTTCATAGAGAGCTTCTGTCGCAGGACTTTCCACACTGTCATTGGAGCCATTTCGAGTTCACAGGATGCACGACGCACTGATTTCTTTGGACTCCTTATGAATGTCTCTCGTATGCGCTCCGCATTCACTTCACTCACACTGGGACGTCCGCTTCTCTTTGCCGGGCACAGGCAACTCATCGTAACGAATTTGTTGTGCCAGCCGTAAATGGCCTTCCTTGTTTGTGGCTTCTTACCGTACTTGGCTCTAAACATCCGTTGAACAGCTGTAGCACACTTGTGTTTGTCGAACTACAACACACAGAAAGCTCGCTCCGCACCTGAACTCGCCATGTTTGCGACTAGCGCTGACTATCGGCAAATTACCAAACTACGCTGTGGCGGTGTACATGAATAAAGCTGTCAGGGTTTCTCTTCAAAATGAAATACGTATGGCATCTGTTCAACATTTGGTTATTGTGCAATAAGTAACTGAAAGTGTTCCCGGACTTCATGTACACCCTGTAATTGAAAGTGTTCCCGGACCTTACGAACACCATTTACAGGCAATGAACAGAAGTCTGTTGCTAAAGCAGAATATTCAAAATCTCGGGATGTATGCATTGATGAGAAACTGAATAGGAATAAAACAATGATGATGTGCTTAAATGGTCACGGTCAGCTACTTATGCTATTAGGTTTATTGCAAATTTTTGTGATAAACGTGTCAGCAAATTAGCCTACTATGCCTATTTTCATTCACTCCTTCAAATGGCATCATGTTTTGGGGTAATTCATCACTAAGAGAAAAAGTATCCATTGCACAAAAGCGTGTAATCAGAATAATAGCTGGAGCCCACCCAAGATCACCTTGCAGACATTTATTTAAGGAACTCAGGATATTCATAATACCTTCACATTACATACATTCACTTATCAAATTTGTTATTAATAACCGTCCCTGTACTGACCGATCAAGTGCAACAGACATGGAACTCCATCCCACAAACTGACATCGGGCCCTGTAAAACACAATGCATGCACGTTTGCATGCTTGCATTCAACATTCTGGCGGTTACACCATTTCACATCTGCAATGGCTTATCTCGTGCATACATTAACCTGTGATCTTGAAATATTAATCACTTAAATATGTTACCTAGACAAATATATTGTCGAAATTTCATTACTCTTGATTTACTATTTTTCGGTGTTGCGACTTTTTTCCCGTCAGTGAACCTCGCGATCTATCAATCATCTCTTAAGCCATGAATTGCTAATGCATTTTGTGATTCGAGGAACGAGCCCTGGCTCTATTTGCGAGTAGAACAAGACGGGAAATCACTAGTAGTAGTAAGTGCTACCCTCCGCCATGCACCGTTCGCTTGCGGAGTATACTGTATATGTAGATGCAGAATGTAATTGTTATTTAGTTTATTTGAAGTTATTTCGAGGTTTAAGTATTAAGACTGTAGGTCCGTCTTTTGTTGAATCCAGTTGGCGTGCGAGGATACTATACAATACCTCTTTCGCAGCAGCGTAGGACGTCAGTAATGTGGGACGCTACTACAGTATTCTTTCAATTATAAAAAGGTATTAGGAAGCAGCCGAAATTGCATAATGCTCGCTGGCACATCCAGACATGAGCCGTGACCAAAGTAAGTGAAATAAAATTAAATCGTACAAATATAAAACAAGCGCTCGGAGACTGATTCACACTAGCGATGTACATCGCCTTTGACGAGGATTATAGTTATAATAAGAGAGATAAATTAATTAAGCAAACATTAAATTACTGTTGAAATAGTGATGAATACTATACTGTCCCTGACGACTACAGGAATCATCCGAAGGATTATTAACGGAGTCATTTTACAATTATCATCAGTTAAATAACAAGTAAGGACTTCCAACCTAGATTGAATTACAGCAGCAAGGACAAAAATCATAGACGAACACCCTTGTGTTCACCCTCTCGTAGTTACCTAATTATTCAAGAGAGAAGTAAAAAATAATGAAACAGATATTAATCACATTCATCCTGAATGACTGTCTTCTTATTACCCCAAATGTGCTACAGGTATGTCTGCGACTTTGCACGATATGAAAGAAGTGTGTCCAGTGTCTGTACAGGGTGTACATAAAGTTCGGGAACACTTTCAGTTATTTATTGCACAAGAGCGAAATATTGTACAGATGTCATACATGCATTTTGAAGAGGAATACAGATTTTTTTTTTTATAATGTGACCCGCAGACGTCAATACGGTAATCGAATTCTTGCCATACCCGTCCCAGCATGGCACCGTCGACTGTGGCATTGTATAGACAATGAACAGAAATCTGTTGCTAAAGCAGAATGTTCAAAATCTCAGGTCGTATGCGCTGATGAGAAACTGAAGTGGAATAAACACACAGATGATATGCTGAAATGGTCAGGAATGGAATGGCTCTGAGCACTATGGGACTCAACTGCTGAGGTCATTAGTCCCCTAGAACTTAGAACTAGTTAAACCTAACTAACCTAAGGACATCACAAACATCCATGCCCGAGGCAGGATTCGAACCTGCGACCGTAGCGGTCTTGCGGTTCCAGACTGCAGCGCCTTTAACCGCACGGCCACTTCGGCCGGCGAAATGGTCAGGTCCAGCTACTTATGCTATTAGGGTTATTGCAAATTTTTTTGATAAACGTATCAGCAAATTAACCTACTATGCTTATTTTCATTCACTCCTTCTTACGGCATCATGTTTTGGGGTAATTCATCACTAAGAGCAAAATATCCATTGCACAAAAGCGTGTAATCAGAATAATAGCTGGAGCCCACCCAAGATCACCTTGCAGACATTTATTTAAGGAACTCAGGATATTCATAGCACCGGTACCTTCGTAATACATATATTCACTTATCAAATTTGTTATTTATAACCCATCCCAATTTAAAAATAATAGCAAAGTGTATAGATACAACACTAGAAGAAAGGATGTTCTTCACTATTCTGGGTTAAATCTGACTTTGGCACAGAAAGGGGTGAATTATGCTGGCACAAAAATCTTTTGCATTTGCCAAATAGCATTAAAAGTCTGACAGATAGCCAGCCAGCATTTAAAAACAAATTAAAAGACTTTCTGAATGGGAACTCCTTCTAGTCAATAGATGAACTTTTAAATATGAAGTAGTAACTGAAAAAGAATTACATAATGTAGAGAAAAGTTATGTTAAACTGACACATTCCACGTCCTTTCGAAATGTATTCATGATCTATGGAATAACTATTAAGGTAACGTGATGCAGTTCTGTGTTCCTTTCACTCAAAATCATAAGGTACAGTCTGCACATAGGTTTTGCATGAAACCTTACTAACTGCCTTTATCCATAGCATTTTACAAGATTTCAAGAGCTTCACCCTCACATCAACAACGAATTTCTCAGTAGTATTATCTGTTAATGACACCTCTATATGTTCACTTTAGGTAAACTTCATAATTTGACGATTTCCTTCCCCGAACAATTTCCTGAATCTGTGTAACCAAGTGACACAGTCTCGTAGATCTCCCTGGGTAATGGTGCACTGACTATCATGACTAGCTCTAAATATTTCGAATAACTTTTCTTTAACATCATTGTGAGTGTCATTTTGGGTCAGCAAGGATCCTTCCTGTCTGCTGCAGAAATTCATCGACAGATTTGCGAAGTGTACGGTGATACTGTTATGAGTGAAAGCAAAGTGCGTAAGTGGGTACGAGAATTCAAAGATGGCCGTGACAACGTCCATGATGAGGACCTCTCCAGTTGCCCGTCTTTGATTATAGACGATCTGAATAACAGGTCTCTCAAACGAATTTCCTGACGTGTCGAGATCAATGCTTTTCAACAATGTTTCTGTACACCTAAAGTTTAGGAAACTGTGCTCCTGATGGGTCCCAAAACTCCTAACAGAGGACCACAAAAACCAAAGATTTGAGTGTGTAATGAAGTTCTTGATTCGTTATCACGAAGAATGTGACAGCTTCTTGAGTCAGATCATAACTGGAGACGAAACATGGGTTTCGCATATCACGCACGAATCGAAGCAACAGAGTATGAAATGGAGACACACACACACGCTCCTGTAAAGGTGAAGGCCAAACAGGCTCTGTCCCAGTGCAAAATCATGGCGTCGGTGTTCTGGGATAGGCATGGTGTTTTGCTGGTCGACTTCATGCAACGAGGAACCACTATCAATGCAGAAGCATACTGTCAAACCCTGAGAAAGCTACGCAGAGCGATTCAAAACAAAAGATGCGGCATGCTGACAAAGGGAATTGTCCTTCTCCATGAAAAAGCGAGACCTCACACTGCTGGTCAGATCTGCGATTTACAGTCCTCATCTTGCGCCCCACCTCAAACAACACCTCAGTGGCAACCGTTACAATGATGACGACGACGTGAAAAAGGCAGTGAACTCTTGGTTATCAGAGCAGGCGGCAAGTTTTTATGAAGAGGGTATATTTACACCAGGAATCTTTTGGGCACAGGCTGTGTTGAGGGTATTCATTGGAAGAGGCAGTATGAAGGAACAATGCCCACACTGCTTTTCGCATGTCACTAACATTACTAGTATTTTGCCTTACAGCATACCCATAGTATCTCTGTAGACGTTCAATCACCTCATCAGTAAGCCTGCCTCTCCCTCCTATTGTCTTTCCATCACTGAGCTTACTTGAACCCAAAGTTTGTTTGAACCTTTGAAGCCGCGCACCCATACACTTTTGCATATGCCCAATGCATTCCAACTTTTCAACTACAAATTCATTTCCATATGGTTTCAGTTCCTCTATAGTCTTGAAACCTTTGGAGTCACCATCCCCAAGGTAGTATTTGTACCTAACGTTGTATCTGGGAACTGAATGTTCAAAAATTTGTTTCACTCCATCCACTTCCATTGCTCCACTAGATCCACTAAAATTTGCCTCACAGGTTCCACTGTGCTCCCCTTTGATTTTATTTTTGCACCTACAATGTTTTGACAATATTGCAACATCTATCACTTTTGCACTATCACCACAAGTATCAGTTACAACCCCATTCAGGGATTTATGACCCCTCTTTTGCCAGGAACCATCAATGCCACTACCAAATCCCTAGAACCACCGTTCATTTCTACAGATTCCTCCACTGCTTCCTTCATGGTTTTCAAAGCCACATCTTCAACAGAGGATCCTACCAGTTCACAGTAGTACCCAAATTTGCTTGGAGGCGATGGCAAGTTCATAATACTACAAAACAGTTTACCAGCAGCAGACCCTTTTCCAATGGATCGAAGACCACACACAAGTCGAACATTCACATCAAACACTCTAGATCGTCCATTTTCACCAAAGAGACTGGCATGTGAATTGTAGAAAGTCACTTGATACTTGCAACATGCACAGATTATCTTCATCTCACAAGCTAAACCAAAGTGCTTTGTTATCTCTAATCCCACTCCTACACTTGAACACATTTTGCACAGAACACTTTCTTTCAGCGCAGAAGATAATAATCCAATATTCAGTACTTCGTTGATATCATCACTGTCACTAACATATTCACGAAATCTGTCACTTCCACCAATCAGCTTCTTGCTAGAAGTGAAACTTCCCCTTTGAACATTTCTACATGACTGTGCTTAAACTGACACACAATATTTTGTTAGCGCAACGCAATCTGACTTTCAAAATTCCCTACACAAGAATGGCCCTGACTAACATTAAACTATACCTTTCACAAATCACTTACCTCACAAAAATCTTCGCTGCTCAAGCTACTGCAATACAGCGAGCGCCACTACTGCCAGCTAAATAAAAGATTCAAACTACTGAAGGCACTAACTACTGATAGGGATAGTTAGCAAATGAAAGATATTAATAGAGAACAAACAATGTATTTACCTTAATATCATCACAAGCCATAATATATATATCAGTTCATGACAAATTACAAATCTCCGCCATCTCTCTCCCCACATCCACCACTGCTGGCGGCTCACCTCCAACTGCGCAACGCTACGCGCTGTTCACAGCCAGCTGCCGCTGCCCAACACTACAATGGCAGACAACAATGCAAACTAGCCACAGACTGCACACAGCACAGCCAGTGATTTTCATATTGAGCGCTACGTAACGTTGCCAATAAGAAAACATAAACAGCCTACTTACATAGAGAAAACATAAACAGCCTGAGAAAACATAAACAGCCTACTTACATAGCCCCCATGCTCCCCACAAAAAATTTTTACAAATGGTGTTGGGCACTGGCCAATACAGATTTGACAAAAATTTTTCTTTTCATAATTACAATAACAAAGAAATCAAATGCACACACTTATTGATACAATCTTGGTCAAAAGCTAAAATTGTCTCACAGTCCATAAAGACAGTCCTAATCGTACATAACAGGAGAATAGCAGTGTTTTTCTCAAAGTCTGAGCAGTAAAAGAAAATGCACACAGAAGTAGTGGATTTCCATGCAGTCTTGAAGAAGTAGTGTTGTCCTTCCAATGGAAAGACAGTGCTGACTCTCGACATGAATGCAGGTAATGGGCCACAACAGAGCAAACCCACAGCAGAGTCAGTCGTAGTTTGGAAGAATATTGGTAGGTAGGTCATCACAGAGCAGACCCACTGTAGTCCTGGTAGAGATTGTGGTATTGGTGGGCCACCAGAGGTGCAGACCCACTGCAGTCCTTGTAGAAATGGCCAGCAGCCATCTGTTGCGATTGTGCAGGTGCACATTCACCATCGAAGAGTCTTGCGGAGAACATAGCAAGTCCATAAACCACCACTTGTGCACTCACAAAGTTTCTGGAATTGTCCTTAGATCCAGCAATGCTGTTATCCAGTCCCTTGCTGAGTTATTAACACACGTGCAAACACTCACAGTCCCAACTTCTCACATATTATCCATATACTATGACCAACAGAAACGTGTGCAGTGAAATGTAACTAACAAGTTAATAATATCATGAACTGGTGACAATTACAATTTTATAACATAAGAATACAATAACAAAGGTACAAAATACATCATTAAAAACATAATAATACAGATAACATTTGTAGTAATAGGGGCTTTACAAAAGAATAGAAATAAACATATACATCAGTGGAATTATGACATGAGTACATACATAGAAGATCAGAATAACTTGCGAAACATCAACTTCACACATGAGCATTTAAACAGAATGAATAATGTCTAATATCTTTACAAAGTAAATAACATATTATTAATGCCAATTATATTTGAGGATAACAGTATTCCTCATCATAGTGAATGTAGCTTAATATTAAAAGAAGAAAAAATTCTATGAAACTACACAGAGACAGGAAGAAAACAAATACTCAAGGGTACACAAACTCATAGTGGGATAACACCAATAGGAAAGGACAGGGTTCGTTTTCAGTGTAACATTTGGTACTGCAGTCCAACCCAAAACTTCATATATCTTTCCTCTTATTTCATCCTTTGTTTCCACCAAAAAAAATTCTAACTAAGCATGCTTTCTGTGTTTATATGTTCACACGTTTCTTACCTCATTTTTATTTTCCATTATCTTACCTCATCATTTATTTCCAAGAAAATCCTACCTAAACCTGTTTTCTCAATGCATTTCTTCCAATTCATCGCAACTCATTCTCTTAGAGGCTACCCCCTCTTAAGCTAACTTAAATCTACTGAGCTCAGATGCTAAACTAAGGGACGAGGCAATGCAGCAGCACAAAATAAGTAACACAAACAGCAATGACCAAAAAATTGGAAAATTGCAAAGCAAGCTACAGTAAATCTAAATTAACAGATAAAATGCAAAATTACAACTAATATGAGCCAATGAGCAGCAACAAAAAAAAATCAGTTGTAAAACTGGCTTAACAGAGTAATGTAATGTGAAATTTAGTAGCACTATGCCTGGCAAACAGCAACAGCAAATGCAATAACTTATATCTAAACATGACATAGCTCAAGCAGAAAAAATAATACAGTAAAAACAACAATGCAGATAAGGGAAATGTATATTCACATCTTAATATCTATGTAATTAAAGTGGTGCACCACAACAACTTATTGTAAAAGAAATATTACCATGTACTTGAAAAGAATATTATGTATGCAGTTACTAGTTCCTTCTTATTGTTCTTTCCTTTCCAAGTGCTCCTTTTTTAAAGAATGTGGATCATAAAATAATTATTTAATAGATCTGTTGACAGAAAGTGTTCACATTAGCAAATGCATTTTATTTTATAAAAGCAATGCTGCAACACAGCTGGAAACCAGATATCAAGTGAAATAAGCAATTACGCAAACCAAAGCATAAAAACATCATTCAATAGTCATGTGGCATTTCGTAAGTCAGTAGCTCTCAACTCTCATAGAAAGACACTTGTCATAATCAGGTGTGCAGATGTACGAATATTTCCCATCAATTCATAAGCATTTCAGCAATTAGCACAAAGTGCGAGTAATCATATGTTTTCAAGTAACGAGGGTGTCGCATTAGCGATGAAAGGCACACCCTAATGGCTTGTTCTCCAGGTGTTTTCCTGTGCTCTGAAAGGCACGCGCTAATGGCTTTTTCTCCAGGCGTCTGACACAGCTGGGTGCCCACGACGCATTATGTGTAGGTGGTCCGTTAACTTTCTTACGGAAATATTTACGACAGCAGTTTCCGCTACAGAGACAGTCGCATATAAAAATATTTCACAGGTCAAGAATTTGCGTTACAAATCTGTAGAAACAAAATGCTATTGATATAACAGTGTCCAAAAAAAATTTTCGTCTGCATTGTAATACATTCACGAATATACACACACATTTCATAACTCTTAAAGTACGTTTCTTGGTTTCCAACATCCTTTTCATAAATCAGAGTCCCTAAACACTACTCATTATTCCTTACCTCATTATACATATACATATTCGTTGACACTTCTTCAATATTTCATCATGAGAAATACGTAGCATAATAAACATTCCTCAACAACATAATACACATCGTCGTCGTAATAATATCATAACACCTCAGTCAAATCTCAAAATCGTCGTAACTTCCTCCAATAATTTCTAAGCTTAAAAAAATTCTCTGCTCATGTCAAAAGTGTCAGCTGCCTCAAACGTACTTTAAAAATCATGATCTCATACCAAATACATCATTCAAAGCTCTCATAGTATCACAATGATTCCGAAAAAATATGAACAGTTTACAAGGTACAGACAAAATACAGTTTCATAAGTGTGAAGTTATCCAACTGTATAATTGCGTAAACATGTGTCACTGATGTAGTAAAATAAATGTTTGTCTCTCTCAGTTAAATAATCAGATAGCTGTGTAATTTGTGTGTTAGAGAAATATGGTACCGATGTGTAAAGTTGTATAAGCAAATACCATATTAGCTAGGGTTCCTTGTGGTTGCCACACACATGGTACACAAAGTAAGCGTGTACCCCCCTGAGGATTAATGTAATTATACCCTCAGGTGTTACAGATTACAGCAATGGAATGAAATGTATCACGGAAAACTTTCTTTGTAATTCAAAAATCTTTAAAAATAAATGTTTTAAGTATAAAATTAATCACTCTAATACGTGTCCTGTAGCGCTAAATGTGCGTCTTGCTGTAAGATAATTCTGTGGAAGTGTCGTACTTATCGTCCTCCGAAAGCTAAGTTCTGCAGAAGTCAATGTACTTACCTCATGATAAACAAAAGTGAAATGCTTTGCGTATGGATATCTTAGTTATTACGCTTATTGTTGTGATGAAGAAATTACTGTGCTGTAACGTATTGTTGTGCTACGGAAAAGGCTGTCTCATTGTAGCTATACCACAAAAGTTACTATTAAAACATGTTTTACTTTCCAGAATAATACAGAAAAACTGTGCAGAAATAAAACAGAAACACTACAAAAGCAACACTGTAAATTGTCACACATTAGTAACGTCGTGATAAAAATCGTGTAGCTGTCACATAAACTAATCACTCTGTCGTCTGGTATCTCACAGAAAGTACTTTAAACCCAGAATGTATTTTCAAGTAAACCAAAATGTTGCATTAAAATCACATTAGCAGTACCAATATAGTATGTGTCCTAAGTATGTAAGCCTGATAGTCGTTACGTAATCGTGCAACTAACAAGCAAGAATAAACAAATACAGCACTGTGTCGTCTGTTCACTATAACAATGCATTCGTAATTTCTGTTTAAAAATGTTCCCTAGGTTCTAGACTGGATATTTAACTTCAAACATTGTTACATGTTAACAGATTCTAAATCTGACAAAGCATATTAGTAATGTGAAGCGAAAAGTTTTATGGCAATGACAAAGTTAAAAAGCAGATTATCTTTCAATAAACGGTTTTACATGTGAAATGTGGTGTAAACCTTTACTCTTCCTAGTACGCAGAGTTTCAACTTCAACGCAATTATCATGTGGTATACGTCGGATTCTGTAAGGTCCATTGTAAACTAGAAAGAATTTGTGACTCAAGTGTTTCTTCTTATGTGACAATGAATGAGCTTTAATGAGAACTTTCTGACCAATATACAATTTCTTTGTATTTGCTTTACCGTGTAGTTTTCTCCTTTTGTCTGCTGCAGATTTTATATTTTTAAGAGCCAAATCAATTATGTCTTTGTGTCGAAGTTTACGTGTATTTGGGAAAGGTACAAGCTCTCTGATTCTGTTCGGTGGTTCTTCATTCTTTAGTACAAGAGTAGGTGGTAAAGCAGTGGAATCATGAGGCATTTCATTCAGCACATTTTGAAATAAGTGTAAATATCTGTCCCAATGCTGATGCTTTCTGTGACAATAAAGTCTACAAAGCTTATTGATTTCTTTCATAATCCGTTCAGACGGGTTACAATGTGGTGAGTACAATGAAATAAAAACAGGTTTGATTTTATGGTTGCGAAGCATGCGTGACCAAACAGCAGATCTGAATTGCGGTCCGTTATCTGAAATGACTTTACTAACGTGTCCAACTTCACGTAAGAAATTTTTAACAAAGGCGTTGGATACAGACCGTCCAGTGGCTTTACGTAACGGTGTGAAAGAAACAAATTTTGAAGTAAGTTCAACAGCGACTAGAACGTACGAAAATCCATTAGATGTTCTGACAAGCGGTCCCAAGAGATCAACAGCAGCAAATTCTTTTAATTTAGAAGGAATGATAGGAAACAACGGAGCACGATGTGAGACAGTAGATGGTTTCGCCTTTTGACAAAGTTTACAAATAGACAAGACTCTTCGAATTCGCTTTTCCATATTGTTAAAATAACAAGTCGTTCGAAGAATATGATAACATTTTCGTGGACCAAAATGTGCGTAGCTGAAATGAATGTACCAAATGAGCTTATTAACAAAATCGTCAGGAATGCAAAGTACCCATAGCTTGTCATCAACAGTGCAGCGTTTGAACAGTATGTTGTTTCTAACCAGATAATAATGCCGAATCTGTGTGTGTGTCCTTTCATGCCATTTGCTCTTGATGTCTTTCCAAATCGGATCTTTATCTTGTTCATGAGCAATGTCCTTTAAAGATGTGGTGATGAAGTTTTCAAAGGCGACTTTCTGAATGTAAAGAATACTGAAATTTTTCTCGAGGTTGCCTTCTGTGGTACTTTTCTCAAGCCCAGCCGGTGCACGTGACAGTGCGTCCGCAACAATGTTCTCCTTGCCGGGAATGTAGACTATTGTGAAGCGGAATTCTTGCAGAAACAATGCCCAACGTTTTAACCTGTCATGATTTAATTTTGAAGACATAAGAAATTGTAATGCACGATGATCACTGTATACTTTTACGTGCTTACCAGAAAGAAAGAAACGGAATTTGTTAAATGCCCAAACGATAGCTAAAGCTTCTAATTCAGTAACGGAATAATTTTTTTCAGATTTGGTTACCACTCGGCTAGCAAAAGCAATGGTTTTCTGAATGGTAGTGTCATTTTCTATGGCTTCTTGAAATAAATGGGCACCAAGACCGACTTTAGAAGAATCCGTGCTAAGGCAGAAATCTTGTGACAGATCTGGATGAGCTAAGATTGGCGCGTGAAGTAACGCTTCTTTCAAAGAATTGAATTCCAATTGTGCTTGTTCGTCCCAGTTCCAAATAGTATTTTTTCCAGTGAGAGAACAAAGTTTTGGTGTAACAAGAATTTGCATATTCAGAAAACGACGGTAAAAATTTACGAGACCTAGAAAACTGCGGACTTGTCTTTTTGTGGATGGAACTGGAATGGCTCTGATTGCTTCTAACTTTTCAGGATCCGGCTGAATCCCTTCAGAAGAAATAATATGTCCCAAAAACTTCACCTTTGTCCTACCGAATTCAGACTTTTCCAAGTTAACTGTAATTCCAGATTCTGCAAAAATACGTAACAAACTGTTGAGGATGCGATTATGTTGTTCCCATGAAGCTTCTGCTATCAGAATATCGTCCACATACAAGGTGATGTGACGTTTTAAGAACTCAGGTAATATGGAATTTAACCCACGAATGAATGCTGCCGAAGAAATGTTCAAACCAAAAGGAAGTTTCCGAAACTCATAACAAACGCCGAAACAAAGGAAAGCTGTGTATTTTCTACATTCTGGATGAAGTTCGATCTGATAAAAGCTGGATCTGAGATCAATGGAAGACAACACTTTTACACCATTAAAATTTTGAAGAAGTTCTTCTAACGTTTGCGGCCTGTCTGTTTCAGGAATAATGATCGTATTGATTTGTCTCGAATCTAAGACAAGCCTGATCGATCCATTTTTCTTCTCAACAACATGTAATGGATTGTTGTATGAGCTTACTGCAGGCTCAATAATGCCCTCATCGAGCATAGATTGTATTTCTGTTCTAACACGGTCCCTATAATGTGCTGGAATTACATATGGTCTAACACAAAATTTAGTATGCTCACGAACACGAAATTGGTATTGAAATCCCTTGATTGTTCCTGTTTTATGAGTAAAAACTGTGGAATGTGCTTGTAAAATCTCAAAAAGGTCCTGCCTATCAGTGTCATTACAATTCTCAATTGTTTGAATTTTATTCTGAATTAACTTATTAGTGTCAAATGCGCCGTCGATATCATCCCTGTCAGTACTTGCAGAGTGATTGTTAGTGTCTAGTTCCGTAGAAAATTCCGAACTGTTGTCTAACAGAACGTAAAGCCGATTAATTTCCTCATCATGGTTTGAGAGCCAATCTTCAAATTTCAAAGCTATTGACTTACCTTCTTTTTCTAAAGTTATTTCAGCATCGTGAAAGTTTAAGATTGCTTTGTATTCATTCAAAAAGTCTACTCCCAGTATAATTTCCGTCGACAATAATGAAACAATAAGGAAGTTCGTAGAGAAGCTGTGGCTTTGACAAAAGAATTCTAGGTTGGTTTGTTGGCGTACATCTACACTTTTTCCAAAGATTGCACCTTGTAATTTAATCTTACGTAACGGAAGTGTGGGGCAATCGTTCGATTTGTTGCATTTGCTAAAGGCTGTTTCACTGATTACTGAAATGGGACTGCCAGAGTCAAGTACTGCCGTAAATTTTACGTCATTTACTGTAATGCAAATCACAGGATATGCAACGTTGTTATGTTTTACGTCGTGTTCTTGGAGTAAGATGTCCCTAATATCTTCCATTTTTACGTAATTACTAGCTACGGCAGCTGCGTCGTTAGTGTCATAAGAACGTTTTGTGGCTGCTAGCGGTGTGAGTCATTGCCTATTGTCTCTTTGTTGGCGCGCGTCGTTATTGGGGTTTGGAGACCTAACTTCTACAAATTCACCGTGACGAGAGGGCCCTGCTCTGTTTGAATCCCGCCAGTTCTGATGCAATTCAGGTCTGTCGTTACGATCATATCGTCTGTCGTCATGTCGGTAGATTCCATAGTTTCTTTCTTGTCGGTCACATGGTGGAGAATTTCTCCCTGAATCGTAACTGCGCGCTGGTCCGTTGCGTCTAAAGTTATTCTGTCTCCCTTGATAGTATTTATTTTGGTTCCCATATTGTCTGTTTCTCTTATTGTCTCTGTGATAGTCATTACCACGGAGAGGTGATCTTTCCCTGTAGTTATTACTACTCTGCCAACGGTTGTCATACGGGTGGTGTCTGGTTTGGTCACGATTTGTGTTGTGAGAATAGCCTTGTCGTGTCAAGTTATTACTTCTTTCATCGCGGAATTGCGACGGATGTGACCTGTAATTGTTGTGTTCCTGGTTTCGCATTCCGCGATTGTCAGTGTCAATTTCTAATTCTTGTAACAGTCCCTGAAATGCTTCAATGTCGTCTTTGCAACGCCCTGCCAAAATAATGTGTCGTAAATGTTCAGGTAATTTGATTAAGCAAATGCGGATGAGTTCTGAGGGGCTGTATGGGTTTGACAGGTATTGATTCTTGTGCAACATGTCTTCAAAATATTTCACAAGACTGGAAAATTCAGATTGTTCGAAGTGTTTCATCATTATGATGTTATGTTTTACACGGTCTTGTGTAGCTTGAGACCAATACGCTGAGAGGAAGGCATGATAAAAATCTCTTTCACTGTGACAATCGTGAATGACCGATCGCATTCTTACACCTGGTTCATTCTCTAAGTAGCCACACATAAATTCTAACCTGTGCTCCAATGACCAGTTGGGAGGGAAACAATGAGAGAATTGATGGAGCCACGCTTGTGGATGAATGTCGTTGGCAGAATTCTTAAACGTTTTGAATTTACGTGTAGTAATGAACAGCTTATAGTCAAAATCATCGTGTCGGCGAGTAGCATCTCGGTCATAGTTACGTCGTGTCGGCGGTTCCATCTCAAAATTCGGTGCACATTCCCAATTTCTTTCATTACTTCCGAAATGCCCTGTGTTATTATTTTGCAGCTTTTCCGTGTTTCTAAGTCCCTCTTCCCGTGTTGGAGCGCGAGTGTCCTCTGAAATACGTAATTCTTGTATTACCTGTGTCAGCTGATCTTGTACTTCCCGGATTTCTCTTTGGTGTTGTGTATTAATTTGATTCTGATTTTGTTTGAATTTTCTTATTTGTTCATACTCTTCTGTGTCAGTGAAGGCTACGGGTCTTGTGTCATTCAGATCATCATCTACCTTTGTAGATAAGTTAGTGAATTGATCCGAAAGTTCGGCTACTTTCTCCGATAGTGTACTTATTTCCTCAGCGTGTTTTTCTGAACCAAGTTTCAGAGTATCTACTTTGTCCTTTAAGTTTTCCTGAGCTTTTGCAAGTTGCGTAACCGAATCGGTAGATGCAACTGAGTCAAATTTAGCCCACAAGGTCTCATGATTTTCATGAACAATGGTTTGCAGCTCTTTTATGGCTGCTTCGTGATTCTGTAATGCATTTTCATGCCGCGAAAAAATAGGTTGAAAATGCTCACAAATTTGTGTTTTTACGTCATTACAGACTTTTTGACATTTCGATTCAATGTTATGTAACTCAGTAGTTAAATCTTCACGTGTTTGTTCAAGTGTGGTGTCTAACTTTTGAAGATTTTGTTCCATTGCGTCTAACTGTTGCTGTGTTTGTCTCTGGTGTTGTTCCATTGTGTCTAACTTTTTAAGATTTTGTTCCACTGTGTCTAACTTTTTAAGATTTTGTCCCATTTGTTTCTGATTTTGTTCAAGTGTTGTGTCTAACTTTTGTAGCTTTTGTCCCATTTGTTGCATTAACTGTAATAACAATGCACTGGTGTCTGAAACATGTTCCTCAGTGCTTTTCGGCAGTGAATTTGCACCGGCAACATTGACATTTTGACATGCAGAAAATGTGTCTTGACTTATTTGAGAAAACGGCGAGAACCCAAAACCTGAGTCTACAGTATTCGCAAAATTGTGTCCTGACATTCCCGATTCCTGAGGCAAGCTGTTGCCGACCGATCGATCGATAATGCGTCCCTCTTCACTAATTGTTTCACTGTCCACGCCATTGTTTGCCGCCTGCTCCATTTCCCTATGAACAGTTACCAAATTACTACTTTGAACATCAGCTAATTCATTACTCGGTGGCGCTAACACACTGCTTTCATTTTCACTGTCATTTCTCAGTTTACTTTGGAGCCTAGTATTACGTTTTTCACACGCCATTATTGTCACAGTATTTCACACGACAACACAGAAAAACACAATTTGAAGATCAAAAATAAGAGAACACATTAACATAGCACTGAAAATAATATCTAGTTAATTGCAAGCACAGCTGCGAAATACTTGGTGCAAATCTACATGCATGCCACAACTGTTTTACTGTACAACAATGAAAAACTACAACTACAAAGGAAATTCTCTCTATGATTACGCACTACCAATAAACAATAGCTACACCAATTACACAAACTACAAGAAAAAATCAGAAGATTCCAGTGAGGTATCCTCGGCTAAGGGTCGACATATGAAACTTCCCCTTTGAACATTTCTACATGACTGTGCTTAAACTGACACACAATATTTTGTTAGCGCAACGCAATCTGACTTTCAAAATTCCCTACACAAGAATGGCCCTGACTAACATTAAACTATACCTTTCACAAATCACTTACCTCACAAAAATCTTCGCTGCTCAAGCTACTGCAATACAGCGAGCGCCACTACTGCCAGCTAAATAAAAGATTCAAACTACTGAAGGCACTAACTACTGATAGGGATAGTTAGCAAATGAAAGATATTAATAGAGAACAAACAATGTATTTACCTTAATATCATCACAAGCCATAATATATATATCAGTTCATGACAAATTACAAATCTCCGCCATCTCTCTCCCCACATCCACCACTGCTGGCGGCTCACCTCCAACTGCGCAACGCTACGCGCTGTTCACAGCCAGCTGCCGCTGCCCAACACTACAATGGCAGACAACAATGCAAACTAGCCACAGACTGCACACAGCACAGCCAGTGATTTTCATATTGAGCGCTACGTAACGTTGCCAATAAGAAAACATAAACAGCCTACTTACATAGAGAAAACATAAACAGCCTACTTACAGAAGATGTCACAGGGCTATGGCCGGCCATGTGTTGCTTAGCAGAAGAACGCACTGTTTCAGTAATTGTATCGTAACTTGGTATTAGTGTTAATTTTCTTTTCCCTACATTCTTCCTCTTCTTATATACACGGTTACTAAAACGTGGCATCGTAACCAGAACAACGCTTTACACAATAAGTATAATACTACCAACAACAGGCGCAACACTGAACTAATTCGAAACGGTAAACAGCAAAGAGACGATGTTCCGCGCTCTTAGCGCTTCATTTGTCACAGAAAACAATGTAGCCAACCCTTGCACACTCTCTGTATGCGTAGCATAAGGCGCTGTAAGCGTTAACAGCTCGAGAAAATCCCAAGCAGTTCGCCAGGAAGTCACGAGAGGGTGTTAGATGCATTCAGCGGCCGCCCATTTCCTCTGCAGGCGTGGGGGAAAATGGTAATAACTCCACTTCTAGGGCGAGTAGAACAATAATTCAAAGTTTACATTAAAGAGGAATGTTCCAATTAATTTTCGGTAGCAAAAAAAAATCGTAATTTTTTTGGATTTGACCACCACCGGCTCCCCTTAAAAAACACGCCTCGTAGTATCAGTGACCGTGCTCTCCATGTGCAGAATGGGGAAGGCGTGCGATCTATCTGAGCTTGGCCGATGGCAGACTGCGATGGCCCGGAGGCTCGGCACGAGCATTTCCGAAACTGTACGACTAGTCTGTTGTTCGAGAAGTGCTGTGGGTGTCTTCAGCACGTGGCAAAACCGAGGTGAAACCACGCCCAGACGTCTTGGGGTTGGATGGCTACCCCTCATTACGGATGTCGGACGTCGTAGGCTGGACAGACTGGTAAAAGAGGACAGGAGGCGATCTGTGGCGGAACTAACTGGACAGAGTACAAGTGTCTCTGAACACACAGCGCACCGAAAACTCCTAACGATGGGCCTCTGCAGCCGATGGCCCAAGCGTGTGCCAATGTTAACACCACGACATCGGCAACTACGACTGAAATGGGCACGTCAGTATCGACACCGGACGTTGGCACAGTGGCAGTGTGTTGTATGGTATGATGAATCTCGATACCTTCTTCATCATCTCGATGGGAGGGCGGAAATCCGTCGTGTTCCAGAGCAACAGCTCCTTGACACCTGTACTGCGGGGCGGAAACGAGATGACGATGGCTCTGTGACACTCTGGGGAACATTCACGTTGGCATCCGTGGGGCCAGTGGAGCTCGTGCAAGGCACCATGACGGCCAAGGAGCATCGTACACTGTTTGCAGACCACGTCACCCCTTCATGTTTCTCGATGGCAGTGGCATTTTTCAGCAAGATAAAGCGCCCCGTCATAAGGTCAGGTGTTTGTCGGAATGGTTCGAGGAGCATAGTGGTGAGTTCCAACTGATATGCTGGCCCCTAAACTCGCAGATCCGAACACGATCGAACACTTCCGGGACGTGGCTGACGTGGCGTCAGAGCTCATCGCCCCCTCCCCGGAAATTACGAGAATTAGATGAGTTGTGTGTGCAGATGCAGTGCCAACTCCCTTCAGCGAACTACCACGACATGTAGCCGCTGTTACCCGTAGCAATGATTTTACGAAACGAAACTGTCTTCTACACTGCTTAACTTCAGGCAGTTTCTCTCTCCAATTATGAACCAAAAACTTACAGCCTTTTCTTTGTAACTGAAAGCTATTAATGCACATGTTTTCTTTGCGCTTGGAATGTACTGTATTTGTGTTCTGGGCTCTAATTATTTCAACAGTCATCGTTTGTACAACAATTCACAGAATCGTCAGAGTTATTTCCTGTTTCTTCTAAAGCTTACACAATTTCTAATGAAATGTCTACATCATTCAAATGAATTCCCAAGAAATTAACTAAAAATAACACATATGTAGGTCTTCAGGAGAAATAGGTGATATCGATGGCATACCACATTATTCATATAACAAGATTGAAAATATTACTGCATTCCACATTACTGTGAAACTCTGGAACCTGCACAAAGACAATTGCTATTGGCAAGCATATCGGAAGAAAACAAGGAAGAAAAGTATTTAAAAAAATGGTTCAAATCGCTCTGAGCACTATGGGACTTAACATCTACGGTCATCAGTCCCCTAGAACTTAGAACTACTTAAACCTAACTAACCTAGGGACATTAGACAACACCCAGTCATCACGAGGCAGAGAAAATCCCTGACCCCGCCGGGAATCGAACCCGGAAACCCGGGCGTGGGAAGCGAGAACGCTACCGCACGACCACGAGCTGCGGACAGAAAATTATTATTTTAAATTCACCTTCATCTCATTGTCAACACTTATCGATACCGTAAGAGGAACTGGTAATTATTATGGAGATTAAATGAGTTGCGAATTCTAGTGAATAGGAAATGTGAATAATTGTGACAGAGAAACTATCAACGAAAACTGGAATTCACTTAACAAATTACGATCGCGTTGCGCCGTGTTGTCTTTTTACCGATCTGCAGACAAGTAAGGACATGCGTCTGCTGTTTTGCGCATGCGCTGTCTGCTACAACTATGGTAGGGGTGTCCATTTCTCCAGCCATTTGGCGAGCTACGAATTTGGCATTTTTTTAAGTACTTGCAGTATATCTTAGCAGCCAAAATTTTGACATTGTGTTTCTGTCGGTGTGTTCTTCCTGTCTAAAAAAAATTTCAGGGCATGTTTCGACATGTCGGACTGGACCATTCCCTCAATGAAAGATTTTTAACTGATTTTACTTAGCCATTGACGTTGGTGTGCTGCCAATGACTGATTTTGCAGCCATTTCAGCCTCCACTTCCAGTGTGCTATGGTGAGATCGAATCGCTGCCGAATTCAGACTCAAATGAACAGTTTGCTTTCAACTCTGCGCACATATGAAACATATTCCCTGTTTTAAAACTAGCTGCCTTTCATACTAACGTCACGACAATCGCGGTACAACTTCACGACTATGTTCCATTTACGCGATTATCAGAATCATGCCTAAGACACTTTTGTCAGACGTGCCAAGGTTTTACTTTGGTATTATCATTGTTAGTCAAACGTTTTACGAGTGAGTTTAAAAGAAGAAACCGGATTAATTGAAGGTCCTGTTTATTAGTTGCCACTGAATTCCTAATTCATTATTTTGGAGTGTGTCTAATTAATTTATGTGAGGCTTTAAAACGGAAGAATTAGAAGAATAGGTTACAGTCGACAGAGTGGGTGGCTTTTAGGAATGATTTCGCCGTCTGGGAGGGGCTTATAGTTGACAGAGCGACTGTTCGAATTGTGGGGCTTTTGTACTTCCTATCTGAACCCTCCCCCTGCCAATGACCCTTATTTTTACGACAGGTTATTTTCAATCCAGACTTTGCACACTGTAAGCCAAAAAGTGAAGTCCACAAATACCGAGAAAAATTCTATTTAGATGCATATTACGAAGCGGAAATGTGGCATTAAAGAGAAATACTTCTTGCGGTTGAGTACATGATTATTCTCATGACAACTACTCCTTAGCCGCAAATTATAGTTTCACGGTCTGTCTGAAGAGGTATAACTGCTACTTTCACAGACGTATTAATGGAATTTTTTCCGCGCGAGTTCTGCGCTATTATCATTAGGCGTCTAAATAGCCTTCTAAAGTCAGCAAGATAACTGCACCGTACGTAAGACGTCAGTTAATGTGACGAGGAATCTTGAATTACCTTAAGAGGCTTAATTTGCAGTTTCCAAAAAAAAAAAAAAAAAAAAAATTGAAAATTAGTATTTAATGTAACGGATTTAGGGAAAACTTTTGACAAAGTTGACTGGAACACTTTCTTTCCATACTTAAGGCAGCAGAGACAAAATACAAAGAGCCAAAAGTAATCTACAAATTGTATGGAAACCAGACTGCAGTTATAAGTTGAAAGGTATGAAAGGGAGGCAGTGTTTAAGAAGGGAGTGCAACAGATTGTAAATTCTTCGAGAGGTTATTTAATACGTACACTGAGCGAGCACTGAAGTAAACCAAGGAAACCAAATTAATGTTCAGAAAAAAGAAATATAACCTTTGACGTTTGCTCATAACATCACAGTTCTGTCGGAGGCAGCAAAGGAAGAACAGCTGAGCGGAATGTACTGTGTCTTGATTAGAGGTTATAAGCTGAACGTCAACGAAAGTAAAACGAGTATAATGGAATGTAGTCGAATTAAATCAGGTGATGCTGAGTGTGACGGTATTCTAACAGTTTCTGCTCGTGTACTTGCTCTTCTAAACAGCTGTCCGTACGAACAAACCAGTTATGCGCGTGACGTACTCGTCCCACCGACTCGCACCCAGCCCAGCAAAGAAATTCAGTTCTCTCTGTACCGATTACAGATTATAGGAACCATTTAGATCGCTAACATAAGTGTATCGTCACATGAGGGAATCTAATTAGTGAGTGACACACTATAAGTAGTAGACGACTTTCCTATTTCGGCAGGCAAAAACTGATGATGCCCAAAGTAGACAGGATACAAAATGTAGTTTGACAACAGCAAGAAAAGCATTTGTCAAAAAGAGAAATTTGTTTACATGTGATAAAAATTTAAGGCTTTGGAAGGTCTTTCTGCTTTGTCTGGAGTGTAACCTTTTACAGGACCGAAAAGTGGACGATAAACAGCTCAGATGAGAAGCTTTTGACGTCTTGCGCTACAGAAGTATGCTGAAGATTAGATGGGTAGATAGATTATCTAATGAGCAGGTACTGAGTCCATTTATGGCGAAAAGGAATTTGCGGCGTACCTTGACTAAAGGAACCGATCAGTTAGTAGGATACATCGTTCTGAAGCTTCAAGTAGTCATCAGTTTGGTAATGGAAAAAAGTGTGGAGACGATATAAAATTTTTATGGGGACTAGACTTGAGAACATAAGAAGGTTTAAACAGATGGAAGTTGCAATATTATGCAGAGATGGGGAGGCTTGCTCAGAACAGTGTTGAGAGTAAAGGTAGCAACAGCGACAGCTATACTGATATGTCAGTTTATGAAAACTTTCAGCACTAACAAGAGACTGTTCTCAGGTGTAAATAATAAATGAATTACGGGATTTGCATCTGGATCAACGCTAAACAATCTTCAAAAAAGAGAAAACGACGCACCAGGAAGGAATTATCCGGTTAAGCCGGAAAACGGTATATGTGATGCACATATAAACACAAGCAAATGATTACTGTTTCAGAAAAATTGGAAGATTTAGTCTAGAGAAAGAGCTTTGGAAATTGAGCAAGTGAATAACGCGTTGGTCTGGTTCTGGCCCTTAGGCAATCAGTTATTCGGCTCGGCATTGATTGATAGAGTTATTGCATGTCCTCCTGCGGGATATCCAATCAAGAACAACTGCCAAGATGAGAAACATAGAAGCAGATATCCTCGGTGTAACAAAGCAGCTTAAATCACTTAATAAAGGCAATGCCTCCGGTCCACACTGTTTACCTGTCAGGTTCCTCTCAGAGTATGCTGATACAATAACTCCGTATTTAGCAATTATATACAACCACTCGCTCACAGAAAGGTGCGTACCTAAAGACTGGAAAATTGCTCAAGTCACAAAAATACCCATAAAGGGAATTTGGAGTAATCCGCTGAATTACATGCCTATATCACTAACGTCGATTTGTAGCAGTGTTTTGGAACATATACTGTATTCGAACATTATGACCTCGAAGAAAACGATTTATTGAGGCATAGTCAGCACGGATTCAGAAAATATCGTTGTTGTGAAACACAACTAGCTCTTTATACTCATGAAGTAATGAGTGCTATCGACAGGGGATGTCAAATTGATTCCATATTTTTAGATTTCCAGAATGCTTTCGACACCGTTCCTCACAAGAGTCTTCTAAGCAAACTGCGTGCCTCCGGAGTATCGCCTCAGTTGTGCGACTGGATTCGTGATTTCCTGTCAGGGAGGCCACAGTTCAAAGTAATAGATGGAAAGTCATCGAGTAAAACAGAAGTAATATCCGGCGTTCCCCAAGGAAGAGTTATAGGCCCTCTATTGTTCCTGATCTATATTAACGACGTAGGAGACAATCTTAGTAGCCGTCTTACATTGTTTGCAGATCATGCTGTCATTTACCGTCTTGTAAAGTCATCAGATGATCAAAACGACTTGCAAAATGATTTAGCTAAGATATCTGTAGGGTGCGAAAAGTGGCAACTGACCCCCTAATAAAGAAAAGTGCGAAGTTATTCACACGAGTACTAAAAGAAATCGGGTAAATTTCAATTATGCGATGAGTCACACGAATCTGAAGGCTGTAAATTCAGCTAAATACTTAGCGATTACAATTACAAATAACCTAAATTGGAACGATCACATAGATAATATTGTGGGTAGAGCAAACCAAAGACTGCGATTCATTGGCAGAACACTTAGAAGGTGCAACAGGTCTACTAAAAGAGACTGCTTACACCACGCTTATCGCCCTGTTCTGTTGTGCGGTGTGGGGTCCGGATCAGATGGGACTGACGGATGACATCCAAAAAGTAAAAAGGGCAGCTCGTTTTGTATTATCGCGAAATAGGGGAGATAGTGTCACAGACATGATACCTGGATGGGAGTGGCAATCATTAAAACAAAGGCGTTTTTCGTTCGACGGGACCGTCTCATGAAATTTCAATCACCAGTTTTCTCCTCCGATTGCGAAAACATTCTGTTGGCACCCAGCCACATAGGGAGAAATGATCAACACGATAAAATAAGAGAAATCAGGGCTTGCACAGAAAAAAATTAAGTGCTCGTTTTTCTCGCATGCAGTTCGAGAGTGGAGCGGTAGAGAGAAACAGCTTGAAGGTGGTTCATTGAACCCTCTGCCAGGCAGTTTATTGTGAATAGCAGAGTACTCACGTAGATGTAGCTGAAGATGTAGATATCAAGCCAAATTCTGTCCAGCTGGCGCGTTACATCGTCATATCCCGAATTAGCTGGAGGGCCCTGCCCATAATGCTCCAAACGTTCTGAATTTGGGAGAAATCCGGCGACCTTGCTGGCAAAAATAGGTTTTGGAAAGCACAAAAACAAGCAGTAGAAACACTAACCTGTGTGGGCGGGAATTATCTTACTGAAGCCCAGGATGGCTTGTCCTGAACGGCAACAAAACGGAGAGTAGAACGTCGTCGACGTACCGCTGTGCTGGGAAGGGTACCATGAATGACAACCAAACGGGATCCTGCTATGAAAAGAAATGGCACCCCAGATCATCACTCCTGGATGTCGGGCCGTGTGGCAGGCGGCAGTTAGCTTGGTATCCCACCAACGCCAGACCCGTCTTCACTGGTTACCGAGCCTCAATTCGAAGAGGGACTCATCACTAAAGACAATTCTACTCCAGCCAATGAGATTCAAGGCTGAAGATGTGTCTGGAGACGCCCCACATAATGGTGGGATACCAACCTGACTGTCGCCCGTCATACGGCCCGACAACTAGGGCCAATGGTCTGGGGTGCTGTTTCTTTCATAGCAGAACCCCACTGGTTGTCATTCGCACTACCCTTACAGCGCAGCGGTACGTCGACGATAGTCTACGTTCCGTTTTGTTGCCCTTCATGGAAAGCCATCCTGGGCTTAATTTTTAACCAGGTAATGCCTGCCCACACACGGCGAGAGTGTCTACCGCTTCTCATCGTGCTTGCCTCGGCGAGCAAGGTCGCTGGACCTGACACCAACTGAGAAGGTTTTGAGCATTATGGCAGGGTCACCCAAACAGCTCGGGATTTTGACGATCTAACTCCCCAGTTGGACAGAATTTGGCACGATATCTCTCAAGAGGACATGCAAAAAGTCTATCAATCAATGCCAAGCCAAACAGCTGCTTGCCTAAGGGCTAAGGGTCAGACGTGGACCAACGCTTTATTGCGGTGATCAATTTTTGGAGCTTCTCCTCTTGAAAAAAAAAATCATCCTATTTTCCTGAACCTGTAGTCATTTGTTTGTCACATGTACATCACATCTACTGGTTTCCATACAATTCGGATAATACTTTCGTGATGTTTTTTTTTTTTTTTTTTAGAGTGTGCGTTATCTAAATATACATTAGGAAATATGTTGACAGGGCGAAGCATGTCTCGTGCTGGAAGTTATAATAAAATAACGTACAAAAAAAATGGCTCTGAGCACTATGGGACTTAACTTCTAAGGTCATCAGTCCCCTAGAACTTATAACTACTTAGACCTAACTAATCTAAGGACATCACACACATCCATGCCCGAGGCAGGATTCGAACCTGCGACCGTAGCGGTCGCGCGGTTCCAGACTGTAGCGCGTAGAACCGCTCGTCCACCCCGGCCGTCCAAATGACGTACAGCTATTGTGCCAAATCCTCATGCAACCTAGTAGGATATTTTTTTTTATTTTTACTGTAACAGCAATTTTACCTGGACATCAAAATAAGGTGATTTTTTCACATCATACGTTAAGCTCTTACATAATTCTGTCGATATTGAACGAACGTCCTTAAAACACAAGAAATTTCACGAAAATTTTTTAGGTCTGTGCACCGACGTGATCACATACCAATGAGATGGTAAAACGAATCGATAAAGAATTACAAAACAGATAAATGGCACCAGATCCAAGAAGTTAACTATGAGTTTAACGCAAAAGTACGGCGTAAACTAAAGAATGACTCCTCACCGAGAAACTATCGCTATGACGCAAGAAGGAAGCTTAGAGTGTAACGTCCCGCCGACAGCAAGGTCATTAGAGACGGAGCACAGGCCCGGATTTTTTTGTTAAGGATGGGGAAAGCAATCATTTCAGTATTTACCTGGAGTGATTTAGGGAGGTTATGGAGAACTTAAATCTGGATAGCACGACGGGATCTGAACTGCCGTCCTCCCGAATTGTGATGGAAGGTATGACGCATATCACACTTTATTAACATCTGTCATCAAGAAGAGGACGTTTGTCCTTACTAAATTCTTCAAGAAGATAATGAGTAAATTCAAACAATATGTACAACGCTCTTGGTTCGCTTCATCTCGCTTAGTATCTTTGGAAGGAACAGTATCATGTCTGTCCTTTTGTAAATACATATGTATCATAAATTTTTGTTTTTCTGATACGTTGCGTATTTTTCAGGATCTCATCTACAGAAGGAATCGAATCAAATAGAACCTTTTAGCAATCTTTATGGTCAAATTTAAATTTAGCAATGTATACCAGTTAACCTTTCTTTCTTTCGCTTACGCCATAGTCCCGCAGCGATCGCAGGGTCGGCGTGGGTACAACGGATTTGGCAGTGTTAGTGTTAGGGATGCCCTTCCCGCCGCCATCCCGTACCCCCAGTACGGAATCAGTGTACCCCAACTGTCTGCGCCGAGTGTAAATCGTGAAATAGTGCGGACGTGTTTGAAATGTCTGCGACGAGTGTGACTGAGGCGGAACGTGGGGAGCAGCTCAGTATTCACTTAGGGTATGTGGAAAACCGACTAAAAACCACATCCAGGCTGGCCGGCACACCGGCCCTCGTCGTTAATCCGCCGGCCGGATTCGATCCGGGGTCCAGGAAGCAGCGCTTAGCGCGCTCGACTAGTTAGCCACACTATGGGTCGCTATTCATTACTTCAAGTCCAAGACTGACTAGGCATTAGATGGCAGCGCAGAGATGAGTAAGTGGTCTTGGAAACGGTGTACCGGCGGCTCTAAACCCTAATCGGCCATGCACGTATGGGTTTTACGTGGTTTCCATGTATCTCTTAACGCTTTGCTTCCCAACAATATAATTGCTCAGGTGCGAGTTGCACTCACCCACTGAGGATTCCATACAAATTTAATTATGTATATATGTTCATCCGTATCGTGAGTCGAGGATGCTGCCGATTTGTGCCCGTTATCGATAGTGATACTGGCAAGGTATCGATACCAGGGATTGAAATACTTTCGAGAATGTTTTAATTTCATATTGGAAGTCGGGTAGCAAAAAACAAAAGAAACAATTTTTGTTTTCTATAATTACAAATTAGCAATTTCAGATTTTTCCCTTAATTTGTACTGTCAAACCTTTCTTCTTGCCAAATTGCATGATTCTAAGTCATCGGGAAGGTTTTGGTGAGTGACTTCGCAAGTATAAAAATATGTGACATAAAATGCCGTATTTTTGATTGCATTGGCTTAAAAGCTTCACTTTTTTTACGTCGGCAGGGGACCGTAGATCGTAATATATGACAAAAATTTCAAGTAGATACGTCTACCCATTCCCGGGAAAAAGGATTTTGAACAGACAGACAAAATGATCCGTATTTACCGATTGAAGTATGGAACCCTAAAAATACATAATTTTAAAATTTTTCACAAAAGTAGCCTTTGTTATCATAGTAAACACCGAATACGCGAAGAAATTCGAAAACAGTAAGCACTCAAATGTTTTGGGGAGTTGGTTTCACTTTGGAATATAATTTTAAAATTTTCAGAAATTAACCTTTATTATCTATCACAGTAAGCAATGAATAAAAAAGTAATTCGCAAAAAGTAAACAATCAATTGTCTTAAGGAAGTTGCTTCACTTTGGAACCATTAGGACAAACAGTTTTCAACCACACATGATTTTATGTGATATATTTGAAAGCAAGTTAACATTTTTTCCTAGACGCAACCCTCCCCCCCCCCCAAAAAAAATCACGAAACTTCCATGAAATCATAATGCCTAAGGTAAATTGTCGTCCTGAATAAGAAGCAAAATGGGCGTAAAATTTAATAAATTTTATATTAAACTACATACTGCCCTAGCAGTTTCATTTAAAAACCCCTCATAAAAGCAGTTGTACAAACTCAGATTTATGTTACAATAACTTCAGATATGCTTAGTTCCACTGCTAGTGATATCCTCAATACGGCGACTATAAAGAAAACCACATGTCACGATATGCTACAATCACGTAGCTCAACCTCCGCTCAGACTGTTGATATGAACGCTGTAAGTAACTGCTACAAATCCCTGCCTTCGTAGAAGTACGTTAGTATACTGCTAGAAGTCTGTCTTGCAACAGAATCGGTGGTTTCATCCTAAAGGCATTATTACTTCAAGTTAATAAAATGGTGGCTTCAGGCAGATATCACTGGTACTTATAGGGTCAAGGGGAATTGCGAGATGGTTCCCTTGAAAAGGTTATGGTCGATTTCATTCCTCATCGATCCACTGTCCGAAGTTGTAATGCACCTATAAAGACGTAGGCGTCGGTGGAACGTTACCCTATATCCTAGTCTTTTATCCAGTACTGATGACCGTCACATTTACTAGATATAGAATAATCTTCAAACTTGGGACCTTAAGGCATTTAGTGTTGATATTTCATTCTACGTCCATGTAGGACAAAGGTGCTCAAGAGCATAGGACTAGCCTAGAGAGGAAGACGTGCTGTGGTTTCTGTGCTGCCCACTGAGGATCTTTATGTTGGTGTGGTGTTCGCAGGTGGAGAAGGGCTACGTCACGGTGCAGACGGAGTCCGGGGCTCTGCGCGGAGCCGTGCGGGACACGATGGCGGGCACCCGCTACTACAGCTTCCGGGGAATCCCCTACGCCGAGCCGCCGCTGGGAGACCTCCGATTCCAGGCGAGTACAGCCGCACACCACCTCACTACGTCTACACCAGCTGTACACGATTCATTCGCTTCTTCAGTCATGTGACTTTCTACTAGGGTCGTTCGATAATTTAATAGACAGATAGCTATGATGTATACATGGTCACTTTTTCCACCATGCACAAATGATACTGAGCAAAAAAGGTGTAATGTCCAGAAATACGTAGTTTCCATGGTCTGTTGTTACAGTGACTACGGTCTAATGTACGCTGTACCGTGTAGCCACAGTTACAGTATGTGTTGAAAATGGTTACCACGTGCCACAACGCATGCATATACGCGCCGAAGCATGTTCTGTCTCCCGCATTCACACTGACCAGGCTGCATCCGAACAACGTCAAATGCAGCATGAATACGCTGCTCCACTGTCTCCACATCTGGCATGCGCTCTGCATACACAATACTCCTGAGATGGCCCCATAACCAGAAATCGCACGGGTTGAGATCTGATGAACGAGCAGCCCATGCAACACTCGCGTCCGATCCATCGACCAGGGATGACACGACTGAGGTGCATTGTAGGGAAGCAGCCTACTCACGCTGTAGTAAATTCACATCAGTTTCCATTGTGTGCCAGCCAGTCTGCTGTAACTAGCTCTGACGTCATAAATGTTGCGCAATACCTTAAAAATCAAGCAAATGACCTAAAACTTTTCTAGCGTGTCAGGAATAATACTAAATTAATGTGTGTTGAATATCAGTACGATAACTTAAGTCATTTTCGAAATTTGGACGTTTTTCTAAAAAAATCATTGGCGCAACAGAAAAGAGCTAGAGACTTCAAAATTTATATTTAGATTCATCTTTCATAATGATTTAATAAAAACAGTACTTTGGATTTCACAAATTAAGATTTTAGTGGAAATTCATGATTTTCTGGTTTTCGTCTCAAAACTGAAGGAAGCAAGATAGATTAAGTAGGCTAATAAATAAGGCTAGGATGTTTAGATTTAAATAGGTTGGAGGTCCGCTATGACTATGAAGATGTGAAAAGTTTCTTTTGAATACCTATAAAATTATAGCGATAGCGGATCTCAAAAGGGCCAGTTCAGAGCTCATCTACTGCGTGCAGTGTAATTGAATTAATTCTCTCGCCCAAAATATTTAGCTTAGCCATGTCAAAATTTTATTATCAATACTTACCTGCGTGCTGAATGCACGTTTAAATTAAGAGCTTCATCAGCCATCAGCAAAAGAAGCTATAAATTATTATGTAACTTGAAGTGGTGCGTTACTAGCCCAGCGGTTAGTCGGGAGAGCCGATTTGATCAGGCGTTCCCTTAGTCGTCCGCACCGCGGCTTTATATATAAGAACGCTGCGCGAGGAAGCAAGGCCCCAGTTCTCTCCAGACGCTGAATGACACACCATCTGTGTCGGGAGTCGCGTCTCATCGGTATCACTGCTACAAACAGCCTCGGGTGCCGTATTAAGTTACTAGAGATACGCGGAACCATGAAATCATTTCAAGTGAAGGGTTAATTCTGGGATGATTTTCATTATCTAGCTTCAGTTTGCGTATTGTCGTATTTTCACGTGCCGTCGCGGGACAGACATCCTACCAAATATTTAGCGTGGCGTTTGATGAAATATTTTCATCAAATTATGGCGAGCATTCTTTTTAACATTTAATTCGGACATTTATAGTTGCATCAGCGCATTAGACTCTGAACTGCTCTGTTAGTTAGGTTGTAGGGATACTTGTGTTTTTTTTATCAGTGAATTTCAGAATATACTCAACTATTTTGGAAAATCGTTTTTGATTAGAAATCCCGGACAATCTCCTAATTCCTCAGAGCTATAAGCTGCAGCTATAATGGTATTCTCAGATGAAGTGGGCACTAGGAACTCTATTTACAGGCTTCACGTTTGGTTAAATCACTTTCTGGGTGCTAAAAAAGTAAATAGAGAGCCCGTGTTGAGAACGGCGAAAGACAGCATTAACAACATTCTAAAAGCCTGAAACGGATTCAACATGCAAACTTTTATACAGCAAACGATTATTTTTACAACTTAGTTGCCGCCCCACATATGGTGCATCGGCCGGGAAATCAACTAAGTGAAAGTGATTTTTAACTATTCGGATTCGCGAGTGGAATGCGACACGCAGCTGAGTAATAGAACAGTGAAAGTGTTACGTGTGCATGTGAACGACGCAATTGGATTAACAACACATCTGGATTGACGGAGCTGGCACTGAGTCTAGCGGTGCTGCCGGCATCGCGAGAAGCCAGTCTCGCCGCACCGCAGTCGTCCGCTGGAGCAGCCGGCGCAGCGCCTGCAATTGCTAGCCACGCAAACACACAACAGCCGTCGGAGAGCCGTCTGCAGTTCAACGTGCCTCGTCGCATCAGGAATCCTGGTACGCCGCGCAGACAACGCCATACGTCGTGCAGAAGGAACTAAGTTAAGTGAAAAGCTGTTAAAAATTTTACTAACCTGCACTAAAAGTCTGTCGGCGATGGAACCGCCAAAAGAAACTGAGGTTAAACTTATATCAGAACCTATGTCGGTTGAGGGAACTGTAAATCCAGACAATGGTTCAAGTGTAAATATGCATGAAAGTAGTAATGTTAAAGTGAAATATGAAGTATTGTCTCCTGACAGTAGTGTGCGAAGGGGCAATGATTCAATAATAGAGACCCCTGTAGTAAAGCAGAAAGTAGAAATTGTAAATTTATTGGATGATAGTTTCTCTGGTGAATTAAAAATGAAACAGTCATCAGAGATGGTAGAGTTTAAGAAGGAGAAGTTAGATATGACTAATCAATCAGAAATTTCATTTAATTTTGATGATTCTGGTATTGGAGCTAGTTTTTTGTCACCTGAGTGTGATAAAAAGCTAGCTAGTGAGCAACCCAAAGATGCTGGGGCTATTGATTTAAATGTTATATTACAAGCAATAGCTGCCAGTAATGCACAAATGACGGCTGAATTAAAGTCTGAAATAAGTGAACAGGTCAAAAACAGTAATGCTGAATTAAAGTCTGAGATTGTGGCCAGCCAAACAAATTTTAATAAACGATTGGAGGTAATGGACGATACCTTCAAGGCTGGTTGCAATAAGTTGAAAGAGGATCTAGACAGTTTGAATTATAAAATTGATTACAACCATGTGGATATTAAGAAAAAGGTTGCTCAACAATTTTCTGAAATGTATAAAACAGTAAAATCCGAAGTTGCTGAGGTTCGCAAGGACTTCCAAATGGAAGATGCGAAGCTGGAGCACAAGTTAACAGAAAAGATCGAGGCGGAATCTGAACTGTGCTCAGATAGATTTAAAGATGTTAATATAAAGGTAAACATATGTCAAGCAGAAGTAAATGCAATCAAAACTGATACTACTCATATTGTACAAAGAGTAGATAATGTTGAATTGAGAGTAGAAAATATCAGTACTAACATTGCTAACATTGAGAGTAAAGTAGCTTCAGTAACTTCTGGTAATGGTAGTATACAACAAGTTGTAGCTGCAAACGCCCCTTTTATCGGGTGTCAGCAGTTTTTGCGGTTTGATCCAGATAGAAATATCCACCCGCTAGATTTCTGGAACGATTTTGAAGATGTGATTCCACCAACTTGGTCTGAACGAGAGAAAATCTCATTTATTAAAAGCCATTTAGCAGGTGACGCCATGCGTTGGTCAGCTGATGTTATGTTGAAGTGTAAAATATTAGCGGAGTTTAGAACAGCTTTCATTAATGAATATTGGTCTAGTAATAAGCAAAATGAAGTGTTGAGAGAATTTTGGAGTGGAAAACGCTTCAATGCAGGCAAGGAATCTATTAAAGAGTTTGCTAGGTCATGGATTTCACGTTTATCACATTTGGACGAAAAGCTGAAACCTGAAATGATAATACTGGGTCTTGAAGCCAAACTGCCATGGTACTGGCAAACTAGAATTATATCTGCCCCTAGAGACAATCTGGATCGTTTCATTGAGTATCTGGAACGTGTAGAACGTGTTGCTGCCAATGAGGAGCAGGCACGTAATAACAGAAATGCTAATAACAATAGTAGTAATTTTAGGAACGAGCAAAATGGCAAAGTAAACATTAGAACAGTAGGTGTTCGCCATCCAAAGAGAGGTAGGAATTGGGGAAATAATTATCAGAACCAACAATGGCATCCAAATGACAGTAATGTTGTGCCAAACAAAATTATGCATGTAAACCACAGTATGGAAAGCAATGCTATGCCAGTTAACTATAATGAAAATAAAGGAAACAGTAGTAGGCCGAGGCAGGAAAACTAGTTCCCGTCTATGAGGACACTGGCGCTCACCAGGCGGTTACTTTTCCTATGCCAGTAGTTAAGGGAATTGGTAAGACAGATCAGAATACTCAAACTGAACAGGTGGATGAAGTGTCGGTAGCATCTAAGGATACAACAGAAATATTAGATCACTCACAGTATTTGATAGATACCGTGTTAGAGACGCTTTCTAAGTGGGAAGAAGAAGAGAAGGCGCAGCAGTGTAACAGTAGGGAAGAGCTACAAAATATTGAATTGTCAGGTGAAGAAGCAGAAGAAATTCATGCTTATATTTACGATGAGGATGATGTGCTCTTATCTAAAGTGCCTGTGCAGGATGTTGATAATGTACTAATAGATTTAGGACAGGAGATAAGTGAAAATGTAGAGGGTAGCCTGTTGGGGGTCGATGAACCCAGTATATGTGACCATTTGTCACTTGAGAAGGAAACCGACGATAATGGTGAAAGTTGTTTAGCTGTAACTAGTGTTATGCCGGGTCTGGAGACGCAGGATCGCTCAGACTACAGTAATTTGGGTCATGTTCAGCAAACTAAATGTAATGAAGTCGTGCAGTGTTTCGATTTGAAATTAATAGATCGACTGGAAAAGGCAGCTGAAAATGTAATTCAGGAAACCCCTACACACGGTGACCTAAATATAATGAAGACAGATGTCGATCACTTTAGTTGGAGACAAATCCAAAAGGAACTATTAGATGAATTTGAGGAACCACCTGTACCACCTAGAATAACCCACCCTATAATAATAGTGAATATGTTGGGTATCAATGTACGTTGTCTCTTAGACAGTGGAAGTGAAGTGAGTGCGATATCTCAGTCCTTTTTTGATGCATTACCTGGTAAAGACAAGCTTACAGTAATGAGGGTATCAGGACTAAGAATAATTGGCGCTACTGGCAAGGTGTCAAAAACGATAAAGCAAGAAGCTTTGCTGCCCTTTAACATTAACGGTAATTTAATTGATCATCCATGTTTAATTGTAAACAATCTCAGTATTGAGGTTTTAATTGGCATAGATTTCTTGTCGAAATATCAGAGTGTTGTTGACTTTGAAAGAAGCCAGTTAAAAATGGTCTTGCCGATAACCGGAGAAATTATAGTACCTTTTAGTGATAAACATGTAGTAACTGATGATGGAACTTGGGAGCTGCCTATACGAGTTCTGAAAAATAGGAGGTATTGGGACGAAGGTGTTAATCTTAGTAACAGTAAGCTGAACACAGGAGAAGAAGAAGAATCAATTATTTTAGACAAGATAGAAGCTATCAGAAGGAAGAACTGAGACAGGTTCTAAAAAGGCATCATAAGGTATTTTCAGATCGACCTGGCATAGTCAAAGGTTATGAATGAATGCTGTAGGGAGGAAGTTGTTCTGTAACCTCTACACAGTGTGGCAGCTGTGCAGTCCCAGCTGTGTGAGATCTTCTTTCCCTTTCAGGTCTCACTCATTCTTCATCTTTCCTATCCACAAAAATTTCGACCTCTTCTTTCCAGACATGAAAATTTTCTGTCATGGCTATCAAGCCATGAGTTATGTAACCATTCTATCTACCGATTAGTGAAGAAAAATATCTAATGTGACAAACCTAATAGTGACAAACAATAGAGAAGTATGACATAATGAAGATACAAATGTATTTGAGTAACAATTATGTATAGTACCCTGGTAATATAGTAACTACAAAGTGTTGTTTTATTGGAAATGGTCCACCAACAGTAATTTAAAAAGATATATGAATTCATGTACAAGCAGGATCTGAAGTGGTAGTGAAACCTAGTGTATGCATTAGAGCTAACTAAGAAATAGTAAAAGAGATTGCTTAGTGTTAGGAAAAATATGCAGATAAGTTGTAAGATTAAACTCACCTGGTGTAGCAAGGAAAGGCAGTGTAATAGAATTGAGTAGTGTTTGTGGTTGAGACGTGAAGGACACGTCCCTGAAGTATTTGTAAGGTTGGAGCTGGCCATTATTTTAGTGTAGTGTGTGACAGGATACACCTACATGTATTGAGGTTATGAGTTGGAGGCAAGAATGCGACCATAGGTACCCTTATGTTAGATGAGACAGAGCAGCTCATGGTGTCCTATAGGTTTAAGGAATTTAGCATTACGCTCGTCCATATTTACTTGATGCACTTTAATGGTAGGTCTGAGAGAGACTACCTGAGGTTTCAGCGTCCGATCGAGTGGAAATGGATTGCCACGTGAGCAAACTGATCAGCTGCAATACACTATAGATATGGAATAAATGTGCTATCCTATGCTTTAAATATTAATAGAGTGAGTGTTAAATAAGTACATACACTAGCAAAATAAATAAATAACATACTGACAGACGTGAAACATTATTTTAGCTCAGCATAAATACACTTCAAAGTAAGTAAGTACCTAATTGCAGATGTGGAACTGACAACAGCAGAGGACCAATAAGTGAATTTAGTAGTCAACTAAACGTATTGTGTTTTGAACACTCACAATTGTACTATTACCAAAAGTTACTCACATGTACAAAGAAGCTGAGAAACCAACCACTAATCATACTCATACTATCTCTAAGAATAAGGTAATCAAAGATGAGTCAGTTAAGTGCTTAAAATACAAATGTATCAGGAATGTACCGAGCATTGGTTCAGTGTTCCGGCCCAGAAATAATAAATTGATGTTAAATATGATTTATGATTGTATGCCTTAGGAGCATAAATTTTCTCTAATACATGACTAAAGGCGTTTTGAGCCATTTGTTTAACGATTTTATGACAGTTAAGTAACCGCAAGAGTAATACTGAAAAAGCTCTGTTAACTTTGTTCCAGAAAAATATTGAAGGATAAAATGTATATATCCCCATTTCATTGTGACCCATCCATAGATATTAAGTGAACAGAGTCTGAGGCACTCTTTTTGTTTGTTCTATAGGACAAACCAGATAATGGCAGCCTGGTAGCTGCGTGAAAGCGTGGAGTGACTTGGACACAACTCACAGTGACCCCTCCCCTTTCACCCATGTAATTTAGAGAGAACGTGAAGGACGCACACCATAGCAACTTCCCCTCCTCTACCCTTGTGAATGGAAGTGTAGGACGCCAGCCAAAGCGGCTACAACCATGTGTGTAAAAATTATTTGTGAAATTTTCTTTCAGGTTTAGAAAAGACTGCTAAGAGATAATCATCTGTTTATGTATCATGTTATTTTCTTTGAATTTGTCTATGTAAAAATGTATTTAATGGATCTAAGATTTTCATAATTTTTCAATTTGTATGTGTTTGTTTGTCTAAGGCAATATGTATGCCAAAATATTTCATTGACTTTGCTTAAAATTTTGAGTAATGACATTGTTTAAAAGGCAGTGAACATGCCTACAATTTAAATAATTAATGTAGGTAATAAGTTTTCTTTAATGTTTCTACAGGTTTATATTTCAATTTTGATTTTTCATAGAGAGTTAAACTGTACTCTTGCTTCCCTTTCTGTAATTAAATTTTTTTTCCATTCATTAACATTCATAAACAAAAAAAATTTAAGTAGAGGGTGATGTAGGGAAGCAGCCTACTCACGCTGTAGTAAATTCACATCAGTTTCCATTGTGTGCCAGCCAGTCTGCTGTAACTAGCTCTGACGTCATAAATGTTGCGCAATACCTTAAAAATCAAGCAAATGACCTAAAACTTTTCTAGCGTGTCAGGAATAATACTAAATTAATGTGTGTTGAATATCAGTACGATAACTTAAGTCATTTTCGAAATTTGGACGTTTTTCTAAAAAAATCATTGGCGCAACAGAAAAGAGCTAGAGACTTCAAAATTTATATTTAGATTCATCTTTCATAATGATTTAATAAAAACAGTACTTTGGATTTCACAAATTAAGATTTTAGTGGAAATTCATGATTTCCTGGTTTTCGTCTCAAAACTGAAGGAAGCAAGATAGATTAAGTAGGCTAATAAATAAGGCTAGGATGTTTAGATTTAAATAGGTTGGAGGTCCGCTATGACTATGAAGATGTGAAAAGTTTCTTTTGAATACCTATAAAATTATAGCGATAGCGGATCTCAAAAGGGCCAGTTCAGAGCTCATCTACTGCGTGCAGTGTAATTAAATTAATTCTCTCGCCCAAAATATTTAACTTAGCCATGTCAAAATTTTATTATCAATACTTACCTGTGTGCTGAATGCACGTTTAAATTAAGAGCTTCATCGGCCATCAGCAAAAGAAGCTATAAATTATTATGTAACTTGAAGTGGTGCGTTACTAGCCCAGCGGTTAGTCGGGAGAGCCGATTTGATCAGGCGTTCCCTTAGCCATCCGCACCGCGGCTTTATATATAAGAACGCTGCGCGAGGAAGCAAGGCCCCAGTTCTCTCCAGACGCTGAATGACACGCCATCTGTGTCGGGAGTCGCGTCGCATCGGTATCACTGCTACAAACAGCCTCGGGTGCCGTATTAAGTTACTAGCGATACGCGGAACCGCGGCTTTATATATAAGAACGCTGCGCGAGGAAGCAAGGCCCCAGTTCTCTCCAGACGCTGAATGACACGCCATCTGTGTCGGGAGTCGCGTCGCATCGGTATCACTGCTACAAACAGCCTCGGGTGCCGTATTAAGTTACTAGCGATACGCGGAACCATGAAATCATTTCAAGTGAAGGGTTAATTCTGGGATGATTTTAATTATCTAGCTTCAGTTCGCGTATTGTCGTATTTTCACGTGCCGTCGCGGGACAGACATCCTACCAAATATTTAGCGTGGCGTTTGATGAAATATTTTCATCAAATTATGGCGAGCATTCTTTTTAACATTTAATTCGGACATTTATAGTTGCATCAGCGCATTAGACTCTGAACTGCTCTGTTAGTTAGGTTGTAGGGATACTTGTGTTTTTTTTATCAGTGAATTTCAGAATATACTCAACTATTTTGGAAAATCGTTTTTGATTAGAAATCCCGGACAATCTCCTAATTCCTCAGAGCTATAAGCTGCAGCTATAATGGTATTCTCAGATGAAGTGGGCACTAGGAACTCTATTTACAGGATTCACGTTTTGTTAAATCACTTTCTGGGTGCTAAAAAAGTAAATAGAGAGCCAGTGTTGAGAACGGTGAAAGACAGCATTAACAACATTCTAAAATCCTGAAACGGATTCAACATGCAGACATTTATACAGCAATTAGATTTTTTACAAGTTAACCGCCGCCCCACAGCATCCAGACATTATCGGCGAAATGAGCTGGAGCACCATCATGTAGCAGTCACGTAACCCTTTGAATCACCAATGGCACTTCTTCCAGCATGGGAGGCAAAGTCACCAGCAAGAAACGCCGATAGTTCCAGCCTGTTAGGAGACGCGGAAGGAAGACTGGTCCCGAATTCGGTCGCCAATTATCCCTGCCCAAACATTCCGGCTACTCCGATGCTGATGATTCGCTGTCACCATACCATGGGGGCTCTGCATACTATTCCACAGATGACTGTTGTGGAAGTTGAAGATACCACTCTGCCTAAAGGTGGCCCCATCTGCGAATAGGATGGATGACAAAAATCCCGGAATCATGGCTGCCTGGTGAAGAAATCAGTGACAAAACCGCTCCCAATGTGGAAACTCTGTCGCTAGTAAGCCCTACACAAGCTGTAAGTGATAAACGTAGTAACAATGGACAATGTTCCACACGGTCGTCTGGCTTACCTTGTACTGGCGGGCCAACAGCCTGTTACTGACACGGCGGTCGCCTTCCACAGTCTTAATCACATTTTCCTCAACGTCTGGTGTCCGAACATTTCGAGTACATCCTTCATGATTTCCTGCTTCCTGAAACGACCCTATCTCAAAAAATGGTTCAAATGGCTCTGATCACTATGGGACTCAACTTCTGAGGTCATCAGTCCTCTACAACTTAGAACTACTTAAACCTAACTAACCTAAGGACATCACACACACCCATGCCCGAGGCAGGATTCGAACCTGCGACCGTAGCGGTCGCGCGGTTCCAGACTGAAGCGCCTAGAACCGCTCGGCCACACAGGCCGGCGACCCTATCTCAGACAAACGACGAAACACTGTTGCAAACACTGAACGCTTTGGTTGTCGGTGGGGATAGGTCTCCTGTTGCAACCTTGCTGCCCGCCGCCCCTTGCCTTTTGCCTTTCCGTAAGTAAACCGTGTCAGCAAGCTTTCGGTTCGAATACGGAACCATTGTGTACAACGCTGTATCACATCCACTACAAGATGAGGCAGCAAGAGAAGTGAATCGGACACAACATTACCAATTACTATGGCAGGAGAAGGCGCTAGAGCATGGCATATGACGTGTGGGAAACAGTGCTACCCTCTAGGAGGAAACCATGAATACTGAAACTGTGTCTGCATGATACAGCGCTTATTAGACAGCAGCCTCTGTAACAAAGTATGACTGAATAAATGGTCTCTAGCATGGAAACTGTGCATTTCCGGACGTAAGTTCATTAGACATTTTTTGTTCCGACTCCTCTCGTCGATCAATCCCTAGTTTGCACACGGTCGAAAAAATGACCCTCTACATGTAGACTGAAGCGACGAATGAAAATTTGTACCAAGGCCAGGTTTCGAACTCTGGTCTCTTGCTCACTAGGTAGATGCGCCAACCACTACGCCATACTGGCACAGTGTCTTTGCACAATTCTACGGACTGCCGCAGCAAGCCTCCCTCCTCAATCCAAACTACAGTTCACGCCTCAGCCCACTTAGTATTCTCCCTACACTCGAACAGCATCGCAGAGGCTCTCCAACTGTATGGAAATACCACATCAGCAGCTAACGAAACGGGTGATACTGCCTGAAATCCAGGCATAGGCGCTTTAATCAAATTAAACTAATGGATCCACAGATCTTTTCAAGTCTCAGACATCTAAGATGTATACAGGGTGGTCCATGGATCGTGACCGGGCCAAGTATCTCACGAAATAAGCGTCAAACGAAAAAACTACAAAGAACGAAACTCGTCTAGCTTGAAGGGGGAAACCAGATGGAGCTATGGTTAGCCCGCTAGATGGCGCTGCCATAGGTCAAACGGATATCAACTGCGTTTCTTATACAGGAACCCCCATTTTTTATTACATATTCGTGTAGTACGTAAAGAAATATGAATGTTTTAGTTAGACCACTTTTTTCGCTTTGTGATAGATGGCGCTGTAATAGTCACAAACATAGAGCTCACAATTTTAGACGAACAGTTGGTCAAATGGTTCAAATGGCTCTGAGCACTATGGGACTTAACATCGATGGTCATCAGTCCCTTAGAACTTAGAACTACTTAAACCTAACTAACCTAAGGACATCACACAACACCCAGTCATCACGAGGCAGAGAAAATCCCTGACCCCGCCGGGAATCGAACCCGGGAACCCGAACAGTTGGTAACAGGTAGGTTTTTTAAATTAAAATACAGAACGTAGGTACGTTTGAACATTTTATTTCGGTTGTTCCAATGTGATACATGCACCTTTGTGAACTTATCATTTCTGAGAACGCATGCTGTTACAGCGTGATTACCTGTAAATACCACATTAATGCAATAAATGCTCAAAATGATGTCCGTCAACCTCAGTGCATTTGGCAATACGTGTAACGGCATTCCTCTCAACAGCGAGTAGTTCGCCTTCCGTAATGTTGGGACATGCATTGACGACGCGATGACGCATGTTGTCAGGTGTTGTCGGTGGTTCACGATAGCAAATATCCTTCAACTTTCCCCACAGAAAGAAATCCGGGGATGTCAGATCCAGTGAACGTGCGGGCCGTGGTATATGGTGCTTCGACGACCAATCCATCTGTCATGAAATATGCTATTTAATACCGCTTCAACCGCACGCGAGCTATGTGCCAGACATCCATCATGTTGGAAGTACATCGCCATTCTGTCATGCAGTGAAACATCTTGTAGAAACATCGGTAGAACCTTACGTACGAAATCAGCATGCATTGCACCATTTAGATTGCCATCGATAAAATGCCGCACCATACATTAACCCGCCAAGGTCGCTGATGTTCCACTTATCGCAGCCATCGTGGATTTTCCATTGCCAAATAGTGCATATTATGCCGGTTTACGTTACCGCTGTTGGTGAATGACGTTTCGTCGCTAAATAGAACGCGTGAAAAAAATCTGTCATCGTCCCGCAATTTCTCTTGTGCCCAGTGGCAGAACTGTACACGACGTTCGAAGTCGTCGCCATGCAATTCCTGGTGCATAGTAATATGGTACGGGTGCAGTCGATGTTGATGTAGCATTCTCAACACCGACGTTTTTGAGATTCCCGATTCTCGCGCAATTTCTCTGCTACTGATGTGCGCGTTAGCCGCGACAGCAGCTAAAACACCTACTTGGGCATCCTCACTTGTTACAGGTCTAGGTTGACGTTTCACATGTGGCTGAACACTTCCTGTTTCCTTAAATATCGTAACTATCCGGCGAACGACCCGGACACTTGGATGGTGTCGTCTAGGATACCAAGCAGCATACATAGCACACGGCCGTTGGGCATTTTGATCACAATAGCCATACATCAACACGATATAGACCTTTTCCGCAACTGTTAATGTATCACGAAGCAAATACCGTCCGCACTGGCGGAATGTTACGTGATATCACGTACTTATACGTTTGTGACTATTAAGGTCGGGACACACACGTCCGGGCCGTGTCAGGGCCGAGCGTCGGACGAGTGACGGCCGTACTACGGTCCGTTCCTGCAGGGGCCACACATGACCGGAGCACGTCCGTGTGTCTGTTGTTCCTTGTAGTGACTCGGACGCGGTGAGCTGTGTTTCTGTTTGTGAAAGCTGTAAAACATGTTCACTAATTTTCGTAATAGTGAATTAGGACTTATAGCACTTGCTTTAGACGAAGAGGAAAACGAACGAAGGCAAACAAGAAGAAGAAAATTATGGATCCACAGTGCCTGGAAAACAAGACCAGTACAGGGAGAGTTTCGAACACTATTTTCTCACCTCGTAGATGATGAGACTAAGTTTTATGAATATTTTAGGATGACGCAGTACACCTTCTGTGAACTTTTAAAGAAACTAGAACCAAGGCTGAGAAAAAATGACACGTTCTGGAGAGTATCAGTTTCACCCAAAGAACGACTGGCGGTTTTTTTACGGTAGGTTAAAGAAAAGTACACCGAACACAAATAAATAAGAAGTTTTAAGGACAGCATTTTTATTTTATTACTTTAGTAATTGAAAGATAAATACATAAGTTAGTAAATAATACAGTTAAATTTCTACTACCCTAAGAAAAACAAATGAGGACTATTCAGTGAATTAGTTTCTGAAGCTGATGAGGATGCAGGGGAACTTGGAGGATGATGGCTTTGGTTACTTATATACGAATTGTGCGAATCCCTTTGCAGGTCCAAAAGCTGCTGTGTAGGTTCTGTTGACTCGTTTCACACAGGTGAAGGATATGGTGTTGAAACAGATTTTGCTGAGGAATTGGAGGATGATGGAGTGAATTGATGGACTGATACGTCATTCATGAGTTGCTTCAGTTCAAAGTCTTGTACAATTGAAAAAATCCTACTTTTAGCTTGATGAAACAGTAGTGGATGCAATGATTTTAGGGCTGGTGCTATACCAGCCAAAAAAGCATCAACTGGGTTTTGTATATCTCTCTGTTTTTCAGCTTTTTTTTCTGCCAAAATGTAAGCCATGAGCTGGCTTGATGCAGATTCTTGTGGTTTAACCTCACGCTGAAATTTTCGTTTCAGTGGTGGTTTCATAAACGTGTTCTTCTTTGAAGTGACGGACGAATGAGCTGAGGGCGTCTGGGAATGCCGAGTGCGCTCTATCAAATTCTCTGTTTCACTACCCTGGGTTTTAATGATCCATTCTTCATCTGCAATGTCTTCTTGTGTAGACACTTTTTCGTTTTCAACAATCGACTGCTCCTCTTGGGAATCTGTATTTGATTCTTGTTTATGCTCATTATTGTCTTGCGTGTAAGGAACATTGGAAACTGTTTCTCGTTCTACCATGTAAGGTAGCAGGAACGTTAAGAGATCTTCATACTTGTATTTATGTTGATGAACAGCAGCTTGTCCTGAAACGGTTTTCCTTTTCTGCAAGGTCTTCCTTCGTTGGTCACGAACAGATGCCCATTTTTTTTTGCATTCCTCTATTCCACCTGTAGCAAAAATATTTTAAATCGCGTATTTATATTACAATGTTTAAAATGCTGCAAATATTTTATAGATTATACAGTATTTCTCATCTCATACATTCAATTTTTTTCAGGTTCCTTGCTACAGGAGATTCCTTTAAAACTATTTCCTTCAGCTACAGGTTGGGAAAATCCACAGTTGCAGCTATCGTCCATGACACCTCTAGAACAGTTATCGATTTATTGTTAGAAGAGGTGATGCCTGTGCCGAATGAAGAAAAATGGAATGCTATAGCTGAGGAGTTTTGGACAAAATGGCAGTTTCCAAACTGCATTGGATCTTTAGATGGAAAGCACGTAACAATACAGGCTCCAAACAACTCAGGAAGTCTCTATTGGAATTACAAAAAAACATATTCCATTGTGCTTCTTGCTCTGGTTGACCCATGTTATAATTTTATTGCAATAGACGTGGGAGCGTACGGAAAAAACTCTGATGGAGGCATTCTAGTAAATTCAAATCTTGGAAAGTCATTGGAAAATAATACGCTTAGCGTCCCAAAGAGTAAAATTTTACCCGGAACTGATGTTGAACTTCCAATGGTAATTGTAGGCGATGAAGCTTTCCCTCTCAAAACATACTTGATGCGACCATATCCTGGCAGGAACTTAACAAATGACAAGGCTATATTTAATTATCGTTTGAGTCGGGCAAGAAGAATATCCGAAAATGCATTCGGTATATTGCAACAGAAATTTCGAATATTTAGAAGAATCCTTCAGGGAGATCCTAATAACCTTACAATGATTGTGACGGCTGCGTGTGTACTGTACAACTTTATTCGAAAAATGGAAGGTTATAGGGTGCCCGAACAGAGGATGGATCAAACGGAAATTGCTGAGGGATCCGGAAGTTCATCAAATCTTCGAAACCTACCTCGAATTCGTGGGAGATCAACAGATGCTGCATTTGCTGTACGAGAACAACTCAAAAAATTCCTGAACTCTCCACAAGGGACTGTGGAATGGCAAGAACATGTCGCCTTGGCGATATAACGATGACATAAACCAAACATCTGTTTGTAAAATAAAAAGTAAATAAATATCTTTCGGGTATTAAAACTGTAGTTCTCACTTCCCTGATCGTAAAGAACAGGAAACTTACGAACTTCCTCTACTAGTCGTTCCACATCCATGTTTTGTACACAGAACAGTTTTGCGCAGTTGCAAAGCTCACAAGACAACCCCACCGTCAGGCCGTGTCCGTCACGTGAAAATTTAAACACGGCGAATCCCGCCCGGCCCGGCCCCGGCCCGTTGACGTTCCCCGTGCACGGCCCGGTCAAGTGGGGCCCGCTGCATTTGTTTTAATGTTGTATTTCGTAGTCCGGGTGACGGCCGATACTCGGACGTCTCTCGGCACGGACACGGTCCTGACATGTGTGTCCCGACCTTTACAGCGCCATCTATCACAAAGCGAAAAAAGTGGTCCAACTAAAACATTCACATTTCTTTACGTACTACACGAATATGTAATAAGAAATGGGGGGTTCCCATTTAAAAAAGCGCAGTTGATATCCGTTTGACCTATGGCAGCGCCATGTAGCGGGCCAACCATAGCGCCGTCTGGTTTCCCCCTTCAAGCTAGACAAGTTTCGTTCTTTGTAGTTTTTTCGTTTGATGCTTATTTCTTGAGATATTTGGTCCGGTCACTATCAATGGACCACCCTGTATATGCAGACTAAAGCGACAAACAAAAATTTGATCCGAGGCGAGGATTCGAACTCGGGTCTTCTGCTAATTAGGCAGATGTGCTAACAAGTAAGCCACGTAGGGAATGAGGAGGAAGGCGTGCTACGGTAGTCTGTGGAGTTATTTGAAGCCAGTGTGCTGGGGTGGCGATAGTTGTTAGCATATCTGCCTAGTGAGCGGGAGACTTGAGTTCGAATCCCAGCATTTTCTTTCGTTGCTTCAGTCTGCTTATATACATCACAGATGCTTGAGACTTGAAAAGGTCTCTCCATCAAATTTCATTTGAGACCCACAGCTACACAGCAAGAATTGTTTATTAAATCGATACATGCTTTGGTCTGTTTTCCCTCGTAATTCATAGCAACTTCTATGCTCTACTCCCTTTATTTTGCGAGTCTTCTTATTGCCTCAAAGAAAGATTCTTTACCTTGATCTCGGATCAAGTTTTTTAGCTTGTTCCTTACTTCTTCACTGTCGTTGAACTTGATGCGATGTAAAGACTGTTTCGTCGGACTGTAGAGATAAAAATCCGACAGGGCAAGATCAGGTCTGTAAGGTGGAAGAAGTAGGATATCCCAACCCACTTTGCCAATAGTTTCCAGTGTCACTTGCGCGTATGGTATCGAGTGTTCTCTTGAAGAAGTACGCCTTTTCTCTGCAATTCCGGACAGTTCCTCTTCAGCACGGGCTTGATTTTATTCTCAAGCGAGCCTGAGTTGTATAGACTGTTTATATTGTATTGCCACTCCAAAAGTAAATACCAAATATTGGACCACTAGCACTGAAAAAGATGGTTAACACGACCTTACCAGCAGATAGCTGTGTTTTGAATTTCTTACAGGCAGGTAATTCAGTGTACTTCCACTGCATTTCTTGACAATTGAACACTGACTCTGAATTAAGTACACGAGTTTGATCACAGGGTAAAATCCTGTCCAAAAAATGCGTCACTTACGCATCTGAAACGATGTTCGAGCTCAGTGCAAATGCGAAGTCTCTGTGATGAGCGGTGAGCTTCCTGGCAACCCACAAGCTTTATGGCAATTCATTTTGTTTTGACAGATAGAATGAATTGTCCCAACACCTACTGGACATTCTTCAGCAATTTTACCGAGTGTAAGTCGTGTTTTTACTTGGACAGGTGAATAAATACGAGCTTGTAACGCCGAGGTCGGGTTAGGTACCGGGCGGCCGCAGCGGTGTTCGTCGGTTATTCTTTTGTGGCAACTTTTAAACTTATCTTCCCTCGCGTAAAACCTCCCGCGGTTCGTGCAATTACAACCGTATTGTTTGTTCATCCGGGAGAATATTTCTCATGGTTAGACTCTCTCCGAAAGTAAAATTCAGATCACAGAAAGCTGTTCTTCAAAATTAATTTCTTTGGGAGAACTAAGACCTTAGATGTTATGTTTACGTAAACATTAATCTTACAACTGTTTAAAATTATTCACAAGGTTGTCAGATAGCGCAAAAGTTTCAGTTCCCTGCATCAGGCGTTGCTTTCACTATAAACTTTTGTTTAGTTATTGAGTGGCCCAGATGGCAGTGCCTAACCATGAAAAATTAACAATTTTGTGTGCATTAAATTCCAGTACAATCGAACACTAAGCACCCTCCACAGAATGACTGAGAACAAGCTGTACAACTAGTTTTTACTTAGTTGTTAGTCTCGTTCCAATAGTTCATTCACTATAGCCAATTCTCAATCACCTCCTTCAGATGTTCGGATTCTGAACTACATTGAAATATAGTATGTTGAAGCCGGCCACGTAACCGAGTGGGTCTAGGCGCTTCAGTCCGGAACCGCGCTGCTGCTACGGTCGCAGGTTCGAATTCTCACTCGGGCATGGATGTGTGTGATGTTCTTAGGTTAGTTAGGTTTAAGTAGTTCTAAGTCTTGGGGACTGATGACCTCAGATGTTAAGTCCCATAGTGCTTAGAGCCATTTGAACCATTTTGAACAATATGTTGGTCGGATACTTCAGAATCAAATGCAGAACTCCATCATCAATTCATATTTCATCAAATACAATATTTATTTTTTACACTGTCAGTATTCTTTCAGCCACTCTCTAAGACGTTTTACATACGACTCATCGCAGTTAAATGTATCTCGAAACTGACTACGAGTGAAAAAACACGACTGCGTAGAAACGTGTTTTCGCAAAAGATGACGTGCTGAACAAAGTTGTTACATGTCAGAGACCAAACAATTGTTAAATATTTAATTGTTAAGTACTTTTAAACGAATATGATTCATAAAACACTTTGAATTTTTTACGAATACTTTAAAATATAGCAGCGTTTACAAAATATTAATGCAAATTCTCGTTCCATTTTTTAATAAAATTATAAAAGCAGCTTGGATGGACAGAAATACACATATTTATGTATAATCTAAGGACTTGCATCTAGCAAACAAACTGACAGCGTACGACACGAAAATAGTAAATGAACCGACCAATATCCCAGCGCGAAAATACGTTAACGTACAGATAGCCGAAGAAAGGAAACTCTGTATTGAACGTATGATAACATATACGCTACTGCAATTGTCCTCATTTTATTTCTACTGTCTTTCGTTCTTCGTCGTTGCATACTTCAAAAATCGTTCAAATGGCTCCTGCGCTATGGGACTTAACATCTGAGGTCATCAGTCCCCTAGACTTAAAACTACTTAAACCTAATTAACCTAAGGACATCACACACATCCATGCCAGAGGCAGGATTCGAACCTGCGACCGTAGCAACAGCGCGGTTCCGGACTGAAGCGCCTAGATCAGCTCGTCCACAGCGGTCGGCGTTGCATAACACCTCAACTACCAGTCTTAAAGATTGGTGCCATACATTCACGAGCAGCTGAATTAGAGAAACATCTTCACCAATTTCTGTAATTCATCGTATGGCGTGTGAAGGGAGCTACGTGGTGAGGCACTACAACTTTCTCCACTCGCTATTCAATTCGCGGATAGTACGACGAAACAAATACTGTCAGTAACGTACTGTAGGAACCCGAACACCGCTCATTTTAGCGTCATAGCCACTACAGGAGATGTACGCGGGAGGAAACAACCTGTTTATTGATTCAGTTTGGACGCAGACTCTTGGAATTTTGTGAGAAAGGCGCTCTGTAATCTTTCTGGTGAGGTCCCTCTCTGCAGTCCGCTGGAACATTTCTGTGACAGACTCAAGCTGCCAAAACAAACGAACGACGAATTTGGTTGTTCTTGCTTGAATATTTTCTCTCTCTCCTGCTAATCCAACGGCTCTAGACCGACGAACAACCCAAGAACTGGTCGAACAAAAGATTTGGAAATGATCTGTGCGTGAACTACTGTTCTCCACGATTCTTCCATTAAATCAGAATCTGTGGTCCATCGCCTCCTAAATTCGCTCCAGACAGAAAGTCATAGATAGTAGAATAGAACAGAGCACAACAGAATATTTATTCACCTATAAACATGTGCACATGCAATCGGTGTCGTCCGGCAAAGTTTACGCACGTACACTATGTGATCAAAAGTATCCGGACACCACCAAAAACAAACTTTTTCATATTAGGTGCATTGTGCTGCCACCTACTGCCAGTTACTACATATCAGCAACCTCAGTAGTCATTAGACATCGTGAGAGAGCAGAATGAGGCGCTCCACGGAACTTACGGACTTCAAACGTGGTCAGGTGATTGGGTGTCACGTATGTCATACGTCTGTAAGCGAGATTTCCACACCCCTAAACATCCCTAGGTCCACTGTTTCCGATGTGACAGTGAAGTGGAAACGTAAAAGGACACTTGCAGCACACAACGTACAGACCGACCTCGTCTGTTGACTGACAGAGATCGCCAACAGTTGAAGAGGGTCGTAATGTGTAATAGGCAGACATCTATCCAGAACATCACACAGGAGTTCCAAACTGCATCAGGATCCATTGCAAGCACTATGACAGTTAGGCGGGAGGTGAGAAAACTTGGATATCGTGGTCAAGCGGCTGCTCATAAGCCACACATCACGCCGGTTTATGCCAATCGACGCACGCTTGGTGTAAGGAGCGTAAACATTGGACAATTGAACAGTGGATAAACGTTGTGTGGAGTGACGAGTCACGGTACATAATGTGGCGATCCGATGGCAGGGTGTGGGTATGGCGAATGCCCGGTGAACGTCATCTGCCAGCGTGTGTAGTGCTAACTTTAAAATTCGGAGGCGGTGGTATTGTGGTGTCGTCGTGTTTTTGTTGTTTTGCGTGGCACTATCGCAGCACAGGCCTACATTGATGTTTTAAGCACCTTCTTGCTTCCCACCGATGAAGAGCAAATTGGGGATGGCGACTGCATCTTTCAACACAATCAAGCACCTGTTCATAATGCACAGCCTGTGGCGGAGTTGTTACACGACAGTGACATGCCTGTAATGGACTGGCCTGAATCCTATAGAACAGCTTTGGGATGTTTTGGAACGCCGACTTCGTGCCAGGCCTCACCGACCGACGTCGATACCTCTCCTCAGTACAGAACTCCGTGAGGAATGGGCTGCCATTCCCCTAGAAAACTCCCAGCATCTGATTGAAAGTATGCTTGCGAGAGTGAAGGCTGTCATCAAGGCTAAGGGTGGGCCAGCACCATATATATTGAATTCCAGCATTACCGATGGAGGGCGCCACGAACTTGTAAGTCATTTTCAGCCAGGTGTCCGTATACTTTTGATCACATAGTATATCACTATCATCATCACTATCATCGTCGTCACAAGTCATTTTGTTCACTATTGAGCGTCATGACCCCATGAAACGAAGTGTCTCCATCCCGGACGGCTACCAGCTTCTCGTAGAACCTGCTGATGATGTGGACTGGAGTTCTTCTTGATTTCATTTTTCCACCTGCTCGTTGCTCACAACCAAGGTCTCGTGTCCTTGATCTTTCCTTCCATGATTATATTTTGTTGATGTTCTTCAGCTCTTCTCATAGTATGGAGAATTTTTCGTTGACACGAGGAAAAAGGCGCCTAGAGATATTGAATCACTCGATAATGGACACATTAGTTCCACTTTTGGTCCATTTTATGTTCATCTTGTGCCAGTACCAAAACTCAAAGGCACAATACTTTGCTTGTCTCCAGCCTTAAGAGTGCATGTTGCGCAACAGTATAAGAAGACAGGAAGCACCAAATACTCCAAAGATAAAATTCCAAGACATCGGTTACACATCCTTCAGTATCCTGCTCCGTGTAAAAATGCTTTACCGTTGCCTATTTTAATTTGTTCATAGCAGTTATTGGAATTTTTTGGTAGTCTGTTAAAATATCTCAGATCAAGGTACCTGAAGACCTTTGCGTGACTGGCGTATGGTTTTTAAATTGCGTATGCATTTGTTGTAATATGACGGTGTGTTGACTTCCTATGGTAAAAGTTATTCAGGTTTTCTTTACCATATACTATTCTAGGGACTGTCACAAAATTAATTTCCTTGAAGTGATGTCTAAATGATTTCCATGGTGTTATGCCCGAAATATTTGAGGTTGTCTTTTTTGTCATTTAGATATAGTCTTTTATCTAGATGAGTTTTCCTGCAACTGAATTCCATATGTAAGATGGAAACTGGAGAAAGTAAAGAACGCATGTAGTAAGAGAGTTTCACTAAGATGGCATCTAAGCTCATGCAGGCAACTCTCACGTGGGAGCCTGTTCCACAATTTATCTGTGTATACAATATCATTTTGTCTTTTCAGTTATCCAACGTTCCTTTAATTCCTAAAGTCTATCAGATTACATAACATCTTCATAATTATGCGTATAAAAAATCTAGTTCCCTTAAATTTCTAGGCGCTACAGTCTGGAACCGCGCGACCGCTACGGTCGCAGGTTCGAATCCTGCCTCGGGCATGGATGTGTGTGATGTCCTTAGGTTAGTTAGGTTTAAGTAGTTCTAAGTTCTAGGGGACTGATGACCACAGCAGTTAAGTCCCATAGTGCTCAGAGCCATTTGAACCCTAAATTTCTAATATTTACAGAATTGTCTCAGTACATATATTCTCTTAATAATACTAAACTAAACTATGTAAACTCCGCCCGAAAAGGCCTTGTGAAATGCCTGGGCTAACAGGACAGAGCGAATTAGGTTGTGGAATGAGGCCAAAATAAGTTGCTGTCAGTTGCACTCAACATACAAACTTTATTCATCAACACACAATATTACAACAAGGATGCATAACACTCAATACTTTAATCGACCTCATTTGATTAACCTTAGATCGGCTGAAGGCCACACTCAAAATCCAAGACGCAAGGCCTAAGCAAGAAATTGCAAATACAAGGTTCTTCTGGAGGTTTCACCCAAGAATATTTTCTAAATCTTCAATCTAAACAGGCTGAAGGCCTTGGCTGGAGACCGAATATTAAGTAGTAAGAAGAGTTTCGGTCAAAAGGCAGAAGGCCTTATCTTAAAACATGTCATGCAAAATTCGGCTGAAGGCCCCATACAAAAGCATAACAATCTTATGCCTTAAGGGCAACACAAGAACATTAATTTAAGAGATATTAAAACTCGGCTGAAGTCCGCACATCAACAAATAATTTAACAGGTTAAGCACTAGAAAGAATAGTTTCAATTTTAAAAGACAGAAGGCCATATTTTAAAATATTACATATAAAATTCGGCTGAAGGACCCTTTAAAGAAAAACAATCTCATGCCTTAAGGGCAAGACAAGAACATTAATTTAAGAGGTATTGATACTCAGCTGGAGGCTACACATCAACCAAATAACTAAAACCCAAACAGGAAAATTAATATGTAACACACAAGGAACGGCGCTCAGAAGTTTCCAAGGATCGGCCTGAGATTGTAACACTAACACCCGTTTAGGTGAGATAGGCAGCCTGTCCAACGACCTCTTAATCTGAAGCCAACCCAACCGACACACAGCCGGCCGACCAATCAACAGAATCAGTTCCGCTCCACGCAACCAGCAAAACGACCACAAGATTTCAGTACAACGACACACAGAATATTGGCGCCCACAACGACCAACACCACCTCAGCTGTGGAACTACACGCCACGCTGGACAGCAACAACACAACGTGGAAAATACATCAACGACCAAGGCAGGTAACTGGAACGTCAACGGCCACAAGGCAGAAGATACCGCTGGTCAATTTCAATAACAGGGATTAAATTAAGTTAAACTCCACAGGAAGACGGCTGGAATCTTAGCCGACTTGAATGCACATACATTGTTACTCGTGGGAGTGTCCCAAAAGCGATAACCAGGGTCAAACGAAGAGATGTAAACAGGTGAGGCTCGATAGTAGGTTAAGTGAGGACGCAATTTTCATGTCCAAGATCGGTGGGAGACGTACTTCGTAGCACTCGCAAGCAGCACCTCACACTCCAACAGCGCGTGCGCACCGCCAACGGGCCTGGCCAGAGTACGCGCGACGGAGACTTCCTTGCTGCTCCACGCCAACCGACCGACTGCCCAGGCCCGGAAACGGTGAAAGGACCAAATATACGTCGGCCGATGAGGCGACCAACCAACAGTCGTCCCTCTCCAATCTCCCTCCGACGGACAGTTCATGTGTGTCGCCAGCGGTCAGCGAGCACTGGCTGTCCGCGCCTCACCGGCGCTCCGTCCCCGACTTCACTGCTGCTGCGTCCCGACTGCACTGCTGATCCGTCTCCAACGGACTGCCAGACACACGACGACCCAGAAATACTACCGGTCGCTCAAGTGATAGTACGACAGTACACTTATCGATACACGCTGTTGCTGCCACTCACGGGCAAGTAAAGCAGGAAGTTAGTGACGCCAGTAAATGTAATAAGAAAACGAGGCGGCAGTACCGTAATAGAAGATGACAAAAAATAAATGGCATGAACAGGAGCCGTGGACGGCTCATCTTGGAAGGCCCAACGGTACCGACTGGCCAGCGTGTCATCCTCAGACTACAGGCGTCACTGGATGCGGATATGGAGGGGCGTGTGGTCAACACACTGCTCTCCCGGGTGTATGTCAGTTTACGAGACCGGAGCCGCTACTTCTCGATCAAGTAGCTCCTCAGTTTGCCTCACAAGGGTTGAGTGCATCACGTTTTCCAACAGCACTCGGCAGACTGGATGGTCACCCATCCAAGTGCTAGCCCAGCCCGACAGTGCTTAGCTTTGGTGATCTGACGGGAACCGGTGTTGTCACTGCAGCAAGGCCGTTGACCCTCTTAATAATGCAATTCAATAATAAATTTATTGATCTTCTTAATACTTAAAACACCATTTCGACCATTTACTTGTTTTCTGTGGGCAACTGCAGAATTACGTGCTGATCTGGCAGGTTCTTGTGTCGTCCTGGTATCGCTGGCACCGAATAGCGAAATTCTGCATGACCCGCTGAAGTGTCGGAACATTGGTGCTATCGTTGGCCTCCTGAGTGACTGTTTCAGCTCAGCAATGGTTTTGGGGTTATTGCTATACACCTTGTGTTTGATGTAGCCCCACAAAAAGGAGTCGCATGTGTTCAGATCCGGAGAATATGGCGGCCAATCGAGGCCCATGCCAGTGGCCTGGCCCATGCCAGTGGCCTCCGGGTACCCCAGAGCCAGAGAGCGGTCCCCAAAGTGCCTCTCCAGGACATCAAAAACTCTCCTGCTTCGATGGCGTCAAGCTCTGTCTTGCCTGAACCGCATCTTGTCGAAATCAGGGTCACTTTGGATAATGGGGATGAAATCATCTTCCATAACCTTCACGTACCGTTCGAAAGTCACCGTGCCATCAAGGAATACCGCACCGATTATTCCGTGACTGGACACTGCACACCACACAGTCACCCGTTGAGGGTGAAGAGACTTCTCGATCTCGAAATTGGATGCTCAGTCCCCCAGATGCGTCAATTTTGCTTATTGACGAGCCCATCCAAATGAAAATGGGCTTCGTCGCTAAACCAAACCATACTTCGCATACTAATTCACATCATGCCCCGCGGCCAACCGTGCGGTTTGAACCCCTAACGCAAACCTTTCAGAAGTTATGACGATTTTATTTCATATAGTTCAATAACTGTCATCCTGTATATTAAACAATACAAACATTAGACACATTCAATATTACAGTCTTCCTAAAGAACCAAAATTATGAATTACATGATTGGATAATAGTCTGAAGACAATAATTTAAGTATTAACTATAAAATATTCATCGCCTACTCATAAGCTACTAGGTCCCAAGTTTGTAAACATTAAGTGACCTCATACGCAAAGCCGTGCTCCTGCCAGCGCTGCGCAATTCATTTACTGCTGCGTGAAGCGCTGCGCCAACGACCTTGCAGCAACAGGCGGTGGCTGGTGATTCGTCACCCCGTGCAACATTAGCCACGTCTTCAGAACTGCTATTACGTGTTCAGCTGAGTCAACAGTCCTTGCGCTGTACCTCACTGGGCAGTGACGCGATTTACCTACTGCTCAATCAAATGTTGCAGCAACTACCTTGCCTCAACAGCTAGAGGCTGAGCACGTAGTAGGGGTGCCGGAGGCGTGGCTAATGTGTACACGGCGACGAGTTACCAGCCACAAGCTATTGCGACCTGCTTTTTCATGATCGTGTGTTTGTTCATATCTGCTTTACTCTAATGTGATCTATCTAAATGCAGTTATTAATTTTAATGGTTTTTCTAAGATTATTCATTTAATCTGCCTACCTAACTTCTGTAGCTTTCGTGATATTCATAATATTAATGTTTCCATACAGGGCTATTACAAATGATTGAAGGGATTTCATAAATTCACCGTAGCTCCATTCACTGACATATGGTCACGACACACTACAGATACGTAGAAAAACTCATAAAGTTTTGTTCAGCTGAAGCCGCACTTCAGGTTTCTGCCGCCAGAGCGCTCGAGAGCGCAGTGAGACAAAATGGCGACAGGAGCCGAGGAAGCGTATGTGGTGCTTGAAATGCACTCACATCAGTCAGTCATAACAGTGCAACGACACTTCAGGACGAAGTTCAACAGAGATCCACCAACTGCTAACTCCATTCGGCGATGGTATGCGCAGTTTAAAGCTTCTGGATGCCTCTGTAGGGGAAATCAACGGGTCGGCCTGCAGTGAGCGAAGAAACGGTTGAACGTGTGCGGGCAAGTTTCACGCGTAGCCCGCGGAAGTCGACGAATAAAGCAAGCAGGGAGCTAAACGTACCTCAGCCGACGGTTTGGAAAATCTTACGGAAAAGGCTAAAGCACAAGCCTTACCGTTTACAATTGCTACAAGCCCTGACACCCGATGACGAAGTCAAACGCTTTGAATTTTCGGCGCGGTTGCAACAGCTCATGGAAGAGGATGCGTTCAGTGCGAAACTTGTTTTCAGTGATGAAGCAACATTTTTTCTTAATGGTGAAGTGAACAGACACAATGTGCGAATCGGGGCGGTAGAGAATCCTCACCCATTTGTGCAGCAAATTCGCAATTCACCAAAATTTAACGTGTTTTGTGCAATCTCGCGGTTTAAAGTTTACGGCCCCTTTTTCTTCTGCGAAAAAAACGTTACAGGACACGTGTATCTGGACATGCTGGAAAATTGGCTCATGCCACAACTGGAGACCGACAGCGCCGACTTCATTTTGATCGGTCGTGGTGGACATCATGATCAGCAATTCGTGTCATGGCCTCCACGCTCTCCCGACTTAACCCCATGCGATTTCTTTCTGTGGGGTTATGTGAAAGATTCAGTGTTTATACCTCCTCTACCAAGAAACGTGCCAGAATTGCGAGCTCACATCAACGATGCTTTCGAACTCATTGATGGGGACATGCTGCGCCAAGTGTGGGAGGAACTTGGTTATCGGCTTGATGTCTGCCAAATCACTAAAGGGGCACATATGGAACATTTGTGAATGCCTAAAAAAACTTTTTGAGTTTTTGTGTGTGTGTGCAAAGCATTGTGAAAATATCTCAAATAATAAAGTTATTGTAGAGCTGTGAAATCGCTTCAATCATTTGTAATAACCCTGTATTTGCACCTCAGTGCTGTGAATATACTGATGTGATTGCTTTTATGCTACGGTGAACTGTGAATCAATACTGAATCTTGAATTATTTCGAAGTAGTAATATTCTGGCCTGGATGCAAAGCTGCCATCCTTTTCATGCTGTCCAAGCCGTTAACTGCCGTTTCCGGACCTCTGTGGCCTGGGGAAAATGCAGATTACGTAGCCGGGCGCTCGCTTGGGGGCAACCGCGTGGTTTTCCGTGACGTACCATGACTTTGGCAGCTTTTACTTGGCTGATCACTCTCCAGCATACGTGTTAAGTTACAGTCTTCAACTCTGTGATTACTGAGCTTGGCTATAGCTTCAGTGTCCTGTGTAGAAATCACATGACTTTCTCATAAATCGGTCATTTGTTTTATAATGTAATGGTGGCAGTAGTGATTCAGCCTTGCTCACATATTCTCGATCAGGGTTTCAAGGATATAATTGGCAAAGAAAATATTTACTGCATCAGGAGTAATTGATATACAGCAATCTTTCTTTTGACGTTTTATTTTGGTTTTGATTGCTTCCCATGCTGCTTTACTCTTATTTAAAGATTTAACAATGTTTCCATCATTGATCTTACAGTATTCTGCCTTAATTGCGGGTCTGTAGTGCTTTTTCATGATGGTGTGTTTGTTCATATCTGCTTTACTCTAATGTGATCTATCTAAATGCAGAAGTACCAAGATTCTTACGTTATTTAAATGTGTTGAGTAACACTGTTCTAAACCTCCTGGTTTAGAACGGGGGTTTCGCTTGCAATATTTCTTGTAATGTTTAGGGCATATTTCTTAAAAGACTTCAGTTAGCCTACCTGACAGATTTGGCTCATTCCACTGACTGATCTAACGAGTAGTCAAGTGATGCCGTATCTTTCCATCTATTTGCGAGCATTAGATCATATTTATTTGTGTTGAGGGGCAGAAATCTGTTGTATTCCCTGTTTTATGACTGAATATTTTCTTACTTTCTAAAAAAATCATCTGCAAGAGCATGGTAATCCTAACAACAGTTTATATATTTTTTAAAACAATATTTCAATTTTTCTACGTAATTGCGCTAGAGCTTAGATGATGACTCATATGGATCTGTATCTTTCTTTGGTCTAAGCTCTTTCAGTACCGTTCCAAATTAGATTTTCGTGATTGGAACTTATCACAGTCAAATCTGAGATGCAAGCGCTAGGTAAACGAACCACATGAGCCTTACAAAAAGTATTGTGTCTGCTCTCATTACTATGGAATTATTTGTCCTGGCTTACGGAACACCATTCTTGAGCTGTGACAAGTTTCACCAGACACAATCAATTCAGTGGCAGCGGATGAACGGTTTAATACTGGCTTGTTGTTGTGTATTGCCATAAAATGTCATTTACGAGACCGAACATGTAAGAAGGAAACTGATTACTGCCGGTTTCTGAACTTACGTCACGTTAGAGCTGTTCGCCTTCAAAATGTGACGTATTCAAGAGCACACACATCCGCATTCGTTTTTCACATTGGCCAAAACATTTATGCACATTGTTATCCGAGAGGCAAACCAAGAGATCCGTCCATTTTGCCTTCCGGTGCAGTGCAATATCATATCGGCAGTAAACTGTTCCTCCACTGTCACTAATCCGATCCATTTTGATCAAACTTTTCATAGCCTGCTGCTCGTTTCACACGGGTGGCTTTCTTTTCCCAATCGACTGCTGGTGTCAAGTGAGTCTGCTGCAGCGCCCCTTGTGTATTATGTCTGTATTAAGTACCGACTGTCAGGAGTGTCCGTTTTGATTGCAATTCGGCACCGCAATGCGTGTGTTCCGACTGCAGTCTGCTGTGCAGTTTGCCGACTAACTGTGAAAGTGAGTTTGCAAACGGCAGTTCTTAAAATGGCTCTGAGCACTATGGGACTTAACTACTGAAGTCATCAGTCCCCTAGAACTTAGAACTACTTAAACCTAACTAACCTAAGGACAACACACACATCCATGCCCGAGGCAGGATTCGAACCTGCGACCGTAGCGTTCGCGCGGCTCCAGACTGTAGCGCCTAGAACCTCCCGGCCACTCCGGCCGGCGGCAGTTCTTACCAAGAGCTAAAATGCAGTAACGTTCTTGAGGAACTAACAGTGTTAACAATGATACTGGAATTTATTAATGACCAAAGCGAAATTCATAGTGGATATTCGCGACACAGACCATCCAGTAATCTTTCTGTTTTGCTGAGGATTGGAAAAAAAGCAGTAATTGTGTCGTCCAAGCACTTCAAAACATGTACATTTATTTGCTCGAGAAAGTATAGTTGCTTATTTATTTTAATCTTTGTGTGCTGTTTTCATTCTAAATGACAAATAACACCTAAAACTGTTTTGCTCCTACACGAGATCGGAGTTATTAAATGCTAAAACACTATTAATTTTTAAAAAACGTACTCACGTTCATATTTATGTGCAATGTCCGCTTTTTGTCTGTCCAGATACAGTGCGTGACAAAAAATGTGAAGCTCCCAGAAGTGGAGGAGCAAATCATAAGGAACTTCGTGGGTTGATAGATCACATAAGGTTATTTCAGTGATTACAAACTCGAGTCAGATTCACAGAGAACTTGGCAGTATGACCCCACTTACCGATATGTCGTTGCAAACTCTCTGGCCTGGATGCATGCACTGATGTAGTTGGGATGGATGCCATATAGCCACTGTATACATTCCTGAGGCAAACTGGTAGACAGTTGTTGTACCCGGTCATCGATATCTTGGATACTGGCACTAGCGCTGAGTTGATGTTGAGCCAGTCCCACACAGGTTCTATCAGAGACAGACATAATGATCTTACTGGCCGTTGGAGTGGCTCAGCACAAGGCAGACAGTTCGCAGACATACGTGCAGTGTGTGGATGAGCATTGTCCTGTTGAAAACTAGCAACACCATGTTGTCGCATGAGAGAGAACACATGACGACGCGGGATGTTCGTGCGGATGTGGGGGTGTTGTGGTGTGCTTGGTGCGCGGTACGGCGGGGATCCCTTGCGGTGATGGAGCGCATATACCTGCTTTCACATTACTAGAATTAGGTAATTAGGATGCGACGAATTGATATTGTGGTGAACGGCATATACCGACCGCGAGAATCGGACGTCCCGTGCTACAAACGCATCTCTGTGTCTTACCGAACCAAAGATTTTGTTGGAGGGACTCTTTGTGAAGAAAATGGAGAGATCGGACGTGTGAGAGGAGGAGAGATATTGGATTGTTGTGAGGCGCCACTACGGTATATAGTAAATGTTCAAATAATTTTTTGCACAAAATAAAATCCAATAACTAACATCAAGTATTCAAGGTGTGTATATCTCCCTACCGAAAGTAGTCAATTATCACGGTACAGATATTACGAGACGTAGATCGCCCGGAGGTGAAGTTTGGAACGACAGTGCGAACCTGCATTTTCCACAGTCAGAATCTGTCGAGAGATTATCTCCGAATTATTAAACTTAAACTTGCTAAATTGTTATGACCTATCATCCAGACTCATTAAACAACATGGCACACAGTTGTGCCGAACGATCTGCGTAGCGAGTAAAGGTTTTAGAGATTTCGGGTGGAGCAGATAACGACGAGGAATTTCCACAAGATCGCCGCTGCGGAATACATCTCTTGCTCTCCTGTGGTATTTACAACGAAATATTTATATTTTCCAGCTTATCAGGAGAGTAAAGATAAAAGAAAATAAGGAGCTAAGATAAACCAACTAAAACCCATAAATAAACCAATAATTAAAATAAAAATACACATAAAGAATATTTTTTAAATAACTGAATAATAATAATATATTAAACCATGCAGTCCAACATCGGACCACTGTCGCATTCGAATGCCCGACAAATCTGGATATTGTATGGATCGACCAGCTGGCTAAATGGATACCTACAATAAGCACTCTTTCCATTCTGTCTGGTGCTGATAACACTGTCTCGGACTCCCCGTGGCCTTCACAGTAATGGTTCAAATGACTCTGAGCACTATGGGACTTAACAGCTGAGGTCATCAGTCCCCTAGAACTTAGAACTTCTTAAACCTAACTAACCTAAGGACATCACACACATCCATGCCCGAGGCAGGATTCGAACCTGCGACCGTTGCGGTCGTGCGGTTCCAGACTGAAGCGCCTAGAACCGCTCTGCCACGCCGGCCTGCCTCACAGTAATGGTTCGTTAGTTGGTTGATTTGGGGGAGGGGACCAAACAGCGAGGTCAGTGGTGCCGTCGGATTAGGGAAGGGTGGGGACAGAAATCAGCCGTGCCCTTTCAAAGGAACCATTCCGGCATTTGCCTGAAGAGAATTAGGGAAATCACAGAAAATCTAAAATCAGGATGGCCGGGCGTGGGTTTGAGCCGTCGTCCTCCCGAATGCGACTTCAGTGTGCTAACCACCGCGCCACCTCACTCGGTCATTCACTGTGATCCTTCAACATCTGGCACTGCTCACGCCCTTCGTATCCGTCCTCGTCATGGCAACAACATTAAACACGAACAACACTAGTGCACTCTGGTGGCCGTTCTACCTGTTGCAGAGGAATGCAACACTAATCGCTTAAGTACCAGTCAATGGTGTCTAGGTGTACGAAGGTACAATAACATCTGACCATGTATTCTGGGTGCTTCACTTTTTCTTGTCATGCGATGTATTATAACACCTAAATAAGATTTTGCTTTCAGATATTTGGCCTGTCTCACAGGAGAACATTCATAGGATAAAGAATCAAGTCCTCACGCAACGGTTTCAATGTTTTCGTATGGCATCGTATTCTGGGGTAACTCATCATTGAGTAAAAGTGTGTTCATTGTACAAAAGCGTGTAATCAGAATAATTGCTGGAGCTCATCCAAGATCATCCTGCAGACACTTATTTAAAGAGCTAGAAATCTTCACTGTAGCTTCACAATATATATATTCACTTATGAAATTTGTTATTAACAATCTGAACGAACTCAAAAGTAAAAGCAGTGTACATGACTACAACACTAGGAGAAAGGATGATCATCACTACTCAAGGTTAAATCTAACTTTCGCTCAGAAGGGGGTAAATTATGCTGCCACAAAAGTCTTTGGTCACTTACTTAATAACATCAAAAGTCTGACAGATAGGGCTATACAGCATTTAAAAGGAAATTAAAAGAATTTCTGAATGGCAACTCCTTCTACTCATTAGATGAATTTTTGGATTTAGTAAGTGGGTAATTTCCCCAACCACCCCCCCCCCCCCCCCGCAAAAAAAAATATTAAGTGTCATGTAATATTCTGTGTAATGTAATATCTTGTAATGACACCTTTTATTAACCTGACACGTTCCGCATCATTACGAAGTGTCGTATTCACGATCCTTGGAACAAGTACTAATCTAATCTAATCTCACGAACAAATGCCTATCAGTTATATAAAGTTTCAAGCACATGCACAAAATCCAGTGCTACAATACGACCAGGCGCGGCGATAACTGGTTACAATTTCCTATGTCAGCAGGCGAGGTCATGACCCATTGTTCCTGCACATGCGCAGCACTTCGCTGATCCATTTGCGACTTGTTTGCTGGACGATTCACGCGCTGGTGTGTTGCGGGCACCCATCACGAGTAGTCGATTTTGACCAGGAACTTGCCATTGTAAAGTAGGCTTAAGGATACAGTTCAAAGTAGAGGAAGAGCCGAGCACTAATACGCTACGACAAACTGTACCTTAGTAATGTGGGAGTCCAGTTTCCCTTTTTTCAGACACCGATAAACCAAGCAAATTTCCCAGGTAGTTAGTTATCGGATTTTACATCTACATTTACATCTATATGGATACACTGCAAACCACATTTAAGTGCCTGGCAGAGGGTTCATCGACCCACCTTCACACTTCTCTATTATTCCAATCTCGTATAGGACGCGGAAAGAATGAACGCCTATATCTTCCCGTACGAGCTCTGATTTCCCTTATTTTATCTTGGAGATCGTTCCTCCCTACGTAAGTCGACGTCAACAAAATATTTTCGCACTCGGAGGAGAAAGATGGTGATTGGAATTTCGTGAGAAGATTCCGTCGCAACGAAAAACCCCTGTCTTTTAATGATGTCCATCCCAAATCCCGTATTATTTCTGTGACACTCTCTCCCACATTTCGCGATAGTACAAAACGTGCTGCCTTTCTTTGAACTTTTTCGATGTACTCCGTCAGTACTATTTGGTAAGGATCCCACACCGCGCAGCAGTATGCTAAAAGAGGACGGATAAGCTAAGTGCAAGCAGTCTCTTTAGTAGGTCTGTTAACATTTGCTAAGTGTCCTGTCAATAAAACGCAGTCTTTGGTTAGCCTTCCCCACAACATGTGTTCCTTCCAATTTAAGTTGTTCGTAATTGTAATACCTAGGTATTTAGTTGAATTTACGGCTTTTAGATTAGACTGGTTTATTGTGTAACCGAAGTTTAACGAGTTCGTTTTAGCACTCATGAGGATGACCTAACACTATTCGTTATTTAAGGTCACCTGCCACTTTTCGCACCATTCTGATATTTCTTCTAAATAGTTTTGCATTTTGTTTTGATCTTCTGATGACTTTATTAGTCGATAAACGACAGCGTCATCTGCAAACAACCTACGACGGCTGCTCAGATTGTCTCCCAAATCGATTATGTAGATAAGGCACAGCAAAGGGTCTATAACACTACCTTGGGAAACGCCAGAAATCACTTCTGTTTAGTCGATGACTTTCTGTCAATTACTACGGACTGTGACCATTCTGGCAGGAAATCACAAATCCAGTCACATAACTGAGGCGATATTCCATAAGCACGCAATTTTACTACGAGCCGCTTGTGTGGTACAGTGTCAAAAGCCTTCTGGATATCCAGAAATACGGAATCGATCTGAAATCCCTTGTCAATAGCACTCAACACTCTGTGTAAATAGAGAGCTATATGTGTTTCACAATAACGAAGTTTTCTAAACCCATGTTGACTGTGTGTCAATAGACCGTTTTCTTCGAGGTAATTCATTATGTTCGAACACAATATATGTTCTAAAATCCTGCTACATATCGACGTTAGCGATATGGTCCTGTAATTTAGTGGATTACTCCTACTACCTTTCTTGAATATTGGTGTGACCTGTGCAACTTTCCACTCTTTGGGTACGGATCTTTCGTCGAGCGAACGGTTGTATATGATTGTTAGGTATTCTGTGCTATTGTTCGTCTGAGACAGTTATCTAGCTACGTTCTCAATGAACATGGCACGTAATAGTGAACATTTGTGGAAAAGATTTGTGTTGGGCGGGACTCGAACTCAGATTCCTGCCTGTAGTGGGCAGTGCGCTACCCGTGCAAGCCTCTCGGATTTACTCAAGCTTTTTCACTTGTTTACTTCTCCAGCTCAAAAAGCTCATCTCAGGACGTTAAAATCTAACCTTCCTTTTCTTATAAGTTATAAAGTTGTATCGTTATTTTAGGTAAATGTGGACCGAAGAAAAACACAGTGACCGGGGAAGTCTTATCGATCTCTGAAAAGTTTGTTACGAGGACACAGTTTGGTAGCTGTAACCAAAGTGGAAAAGTAGGTAAAGGTCGCCACAAGGTAAACTTGTTTGCGAATTATATTTGCTGAACCGGTTCGCGAATTACCTATCGCCCACCGCTATCTTATACTGTGTCTGCACCAGAAAGTTGTCTCCCCCGCCCGCTCACAGCGCTGCGTACACCCCGATGCCCGTAACTCAATCCCACCTACCCTTCTTTGGCTTCCACGTTCCAGTGCACCAGTCGTGATGTGTCTGTCGTTTTCACAGGCGCCAGTGCCCAAGTCCCCGTGGAAGGGCGTCCGGAAGGCGCTGTTCTTCGGCAGCATGTGTCCCCAGCGCAAGGGCTCCATCCCCTTGGGCCACGAGGACTGCCTATACCTCAACGTCTACACGCCGCAGGTAAACACACTCGCAGGTCTACGTTCTTGGAGGCAACTTGCGCCAGGGACGCTTCATTGTGAACTACCAACTGAACACAAAATGTCGCACCGGCCACATGACTTTCGTGGTTCCTTTCTCAATACTCTCTTGACCAAAGAATTCACAAAGCACAGGTAACCGGGCAATGGACAAAGAACTAAACCTGCATTCGCAGTGTTCTTCAGAAGAACCCAGCGAACGGACGTACAACATATGACCTGGACTGGTTTTGCTAAACTAAATAAGGTTTTCAAAAGTTTTTCATTAGCGTTAAAAGAAAAATTTACAATCAGTGTCTTATCAGTTTTGACTTACAGTGGTGTGGCACAAATTTTTAACACAATCCCCCCTCACAAAAAGTAGAGCCACTCAGCCAGCAATGGTCAGAAGCACGTCAGGATTTGATGATAATCATCATCATCATTAGTATTCTGCCGAAAGCCAGTTGTTCACATGGTAGTTCTCCAGGCTGTCCAGTCATCTGCCATCCTCTTCAGGTCTGCATAATTTCCTCTTCCCTTTATGCCGTCTATCATCTTGTATCTCCTTCTTCCTCTGTCTTCTCCCACAAACCAATCCTTCCAAAGCATCTGCTAGCAATCACTTCCTTCTCAATGAATGTCCCAACCAGTTCTTTTTCCTTTCTCTTACACCCTTCCGCAGACATCTTCTCTCACCAACCCTTTCCAACACTCTTTCATTACTCACTCTTTCCATCCAGCTTATTCTCTCCATTCTCCGCCACATCCACATCTCAAATGCTTCTAACCTTTTTTCATCCTCTTGTCTTAGCGTCCATGTTTCTTCCCCATATAGTGCCACACTCCAGACAAAAAAAAAGTTTTCCCAGCCTTTTCCTTACACCTTTATCTAATTTTCCACATAAGAGTCTCCTCTTTCTGTTGAATGCCTCCTTCGCTATGGCAATTCGAGTTTTCCCTCCTGGTGCCATCGGAAGTCTTCAGTTATTGTGCTTCCAAGATATTGAATTGCACTTACTAGGCTAATGGTAGCTTGTCCTACTTTAATATTGGACAGTCTGTGTCTTGTACTGATGGACATACTCTTTGTTTTTGCTGTGTTTATTTGCATCCTATATTCCACACAAGCTTCATTCAGATCTTTCAGCAATTTATTCACTGCCCGCTCACTTCCTGCCACTAATACCATGCCATCAGAAAATCTTATACATTCTATTCTCTTTCCACCAATACATATTCCTCTTTTCCCATCTAAGCCTTTCACAATAATCTCTTCAAGGTATACGTTAAACAACAGTGGAGAAAGGCAAAAACCTTGTCTAACACCTCGTCCAATGTTGCTTCCTTCCGACATTTCGTTTCCAATTCTTATCCTTACTTTCTGGTGTAAATACATATTTTGTATCAGTCGTCTCTCTTTCCTATCTACTCCTTTCCTCTCATAATGATGATAATGATGACGATAAATGTTTGTTTGTCACACAAGATCAGGGTCTTTAGTACCCTTACGAAGATTTTCGAGATGAGTGTGGTGAAAAGGAATCTGTAAAAGTTACAGCATGAATTAAACCATACCAATTCCTTAAAAATCAAAATTGAAGTGGCACCCATACGCACATACCCATGTGAACACCCACAACAACACACCCACATCCACATCCACTCAACCACACACACCAATACACCCACGCACCCACCACACCCATACATCCACACACCCACACACCTACACATCCGCACACCCATACCCCCTCCCCACCACCACACCCCTACACACACACCCTCCTCTCTACACACACACAGAACTATGTGATAGTGCACCAGGGTAATTAAAGGGGAGTTTAACATAAGCTAAACAATGACAAAACTGAAACTATAATCCTTACAACAGATCTCATGTAGTTACTATACGTGCATGTGAATTACACTTTATAAGTGCATTTCGTGCAATGCAAATATGTTTGCATTCTGTATCCTATAGCACCTACTAAATTGAAAAAAAGTTTGAGTTAATGTAATAGTAAAATATCGAAGTCTCTGTCGATGCACCCACGTGCCTTGAAGTTCCATACAATACGAACTTACCTGGCTACCTGAAAATTTAATTTAAAAATAAGAAAGCTCCATTACTGCAAAAGGCTGTTTATTCTCTCTCTGCTTGAAATATATTGAAATCGAAAAGCAGTTCGTTCTATAACTTCATTCTTAACTGCAAACATGTAAAGATTTGAGTTAAAATCAGAGAAGCGAAAAATAACTTCCGTAAGAATCCTAAATTACGCGAACATCAGATGTATTTTGGTACATCGTTCAGAAAATGAATACAAAATCTCATATTTTACATGCAAGTGCGCTTCAACGGAGCGCGTGATTTTACATGGCCGTACATTTACAAGCACCAGACAAATCAGCCTATATTCACATAAACATCTACATTATTATTTAACGGGTGGAAAAACAATGAGATAATCACCTTGGAACCCCAGATAGCCGAATAGAAATTGGATACTGTGTCCCACATGTTCTAACGAAACTGTGAATTCGAACAAAGAACGAATGTTGCTCTCATTGAATACGACTGCAAACTATCTCACGAAAATACATCTGATGTAACGCAAAGTAAAACTACACAAAGACAACGCAAGTAGGCAACCATCCCACCATAATCCAGAAAGATGTCGCTTGAAACGTACATGTTTCTGTATAACAATGAAACAAATCTATTCTAATCAGCATCGCACAACCTCACGGCACCAGGCGGAAGAGCACAGAGTGTTCAAAGTAGCAAACGAAAGACCAGAGTGTGTCGCTTTGTCCACTGTCTCATAGAGAGGACATACTGTGTTGATCCCAAACGCGTACAGTATTTATAGATAATTACAGTCCCCATTGACTGGTTTGTTTTTATGTAAGAAACTATCCGGTTTTTCCCTTGTTAAAGGTATGTCTTTAGTTTCATAAAAAGTGCAATAATTGAAAATGGAAGTAAGACACATCAAGATACTGCGATAGGCTTTGTCAACCTAGAAAAGAACATTCGACATTGTAAAGTGGTGTAAGATTTTCGAAATCCTCACAAAAATAAGTACTCCTAAAAGGAAAGACTGATAATAAAGAGGAAACATTGATAACGAGATACCGAGAGAAAATAGGGCTGATTAAAGAGAGTGTAAAGCAGGTATGTAATCTTCTTTTCTACTGTTCTACCTGTATATCGAAGATGTAATGACGGAAAGAAAAGAAAGACAGTAATGAAATTTTACGATTTGTGAACACTGATACGTTTCGCTCATGATATTGCTATCTTCTGTGAACATGAAGAAGACTTAAAGAGCCTGTTGAATGAAATGAATAGTCTACTGAGTACAGAACATGGACTGACAGTATACCAAAGCTGATCAAACGTTTTGAAGAATACAACAAATGAGATTAGTGATAAACTTAACATCAAAATCTAGCACTACGTAGAAGTCAAACTGAACTAGTTTTGTTATATTGGAAGTAATTAACACAAGGCTGACTAATTAAGAGAAATGTAAGGTACAGACTAGCACAAGAAGAGGAATATTTCCAACTAGTACCAAACATAGCCCTGAATTTGACAAAGAAATTTGTGAAAATGTACGTATAGAACACATCATTGTATGGAAGTGAAATATGGACTGTGGGAAATCCGGTAAAGAAGAGAATCGAAGCGTTCGATGTGTTGTGTTATACAAGGATACTGAAAACTGAGTGGGCTGGCAAGTTAAGGAATGAAGTGAGTCTCTACAATCTCGACGAGAGAATGAATATGTGGGAAATATTAACAAGAAGTATGACAGGTTGACAGGATATGTATTAAAGCATCACAGAATAACTGCTATGCTACGAGAGGGGCGCCACAGCGGATGAAAGTTGCAGTTGAAGACAGGATTTGAAATGTGTGAAATAAACAGTTTAGGGCATTGATTGTAAGTGATTCTCCATTCTTTTGAATCATCAGTCTTTTGACCAGTCTGATACTTGCCGCAACGAATTTCTCTTCTGCGCCAATCTCCTTAACTCACATTAGCTCTTGCACTCTCTAGTCCACGGAGTTATTCTCTGATGTCTTAACACATATCGTATCATCCTGTCCCTTCTGCTTCCAGTGCTTTCCATTATGTTCCTCTTTTCGCCGATTCTGCGGAGAAAAGCCTCGTTCCTTACCTTATCAGTCCACCCTATTTTCAACATTCTTCTATAGCACCAAATCTCAAACGCTTCGATTACATATTATTCCGGTTTTTCCACAGTCCATGTTTCATTACCATACAACTCTGTATTCCAAAGATACATTCTCAGAAATTTCTTCCTCAAAATAAGGTCTATGTTTGATACCAAAAGACTTCTTTTGGCAAGGAATGCCTTAGCTTTCTTTGCTAATCTGCTTTTTATTTATTCCTTGCTTCGTCGGCCATTGGTTATTTTGCTTCTAAGGTAGCATAATTCCTTAACTTCTTCTACTTCGTAATCACCAATTTTGATGTTAAGCTTCTCACTATTATCATTTCTGCTACTACTCTTTCCTTTCGTCCTTATTCGGTTTACTCTTAATCTATTTTCTGCATTCATCAGACTTTCCATTCCGTTCAACAGATTCTGCACTTCTCCTTCACCTTCACTGAGGACAGCAATGTCATCAGCGAATGTTATCAGTGACATCCCCTCACACTGAATTTTGATCGCACTGTTGAACCTTCCTTTTATTCTCGTCGTTGCTTCTTCTATGTACAGACTGAACAACAGGCGTGAAAGACAGCATCTCTGTCCGTTTTGAATCCGAGCACTTCGTTCTTGGTCTTCCAGTTGTAATGGGACACCCTCCTCTCACTACTTTTTTTAACAGTAATAACCGATACCAAGTATACTATCGATTCTTGTATAGGTAAACATCATATCAGCTGTCTAACTGAATGAACTTCATATGATTTTGTATACGATGTGTTAATGTTTCAGGCTAAAATGTATAAAAAGAAATTAATTTATTAGTACTCTGTATGTGCAGTTAAAATTATTCTTCTTTTAAAAATATTTAAAATTACGAAATTTCTTGTATACTTAAAATTCATATTTTTAATTGCACAATCTAACGCGAAATATTTAATTTATTTCTGGGTTAATTTACAAAATAATGGTACATTTTAGCGAAGATTCTTCTTTGGTCAAAAAGTTTGTAAACTCTTTCGTTTTGTACAGTCTTTGGAACATTGTGAGTACCGCAGAATGTAAGTAGTAATGGGCATGCCTCTGATGGAAGTAGACGTTTTTCTAAGTGTATTAACAACAATGTAATTTTTTTTAAATGGAGTTTGTAAAGTCGGTGTGATACGGAAGAATGAAATAAAATAAAAAGATACTCATAGTAACTGAAAGAATTTCATCAGTTATTCAGTTCAATACGAACCCACAACGTTAAATCTAAATTTCAGCCGCAAGAATGTAGCCCTAGACTCAATAGCTGGAGCCGACAACAACGAGATAATGAAGATAAATAAAAAGTTTTTCTTTTGTTTATCTTACGCCTCTCGAAGCTTTTGAAAATACTGAAGAGACTACGAGAAATTTTATGGTGATTCGTGAGAGGGTAAGATTACACAGTCTTGTTGTCCCCTCTTGCTTCTTGTGCATATTGCATATTACCCGTCGTTCCCTATGGTTTATTCTTATTTTTCTCAAACTGTCATAGTGGAGCATTTTACATAGTCAAACGATTGTTCCCGGTCGACAAATCCTATGAACGCGCCTTGATTTTTCTTCAGTCTTGATTCCATTATCAAGTACAACATCAGGACTGCTTCTCTGGCGCCTTTACCTTTCCTATCATCTCTTCGTCATCAAACATATCCTCAATTTTCTGTTCCATTTTTCTGCCTATTATTATTGTCAGCAACTTGGAAGTGTGAGCTGTTAAGTTGACTGTGGAATGGTTCTTGTACTTATCTACCCTTTTTATTTTCGGAATTTTGTGAATGACATTTTCGTGAAACTCTGATCGTATATCATCTGTCCCATAGATTCTACACACCAACTTAAATAGTCGTTTGGTTGGCACTTTCCCGAGTGATATGAGAAATTCCGATGGAATTTTATCTATCCCTTCTGCCTTATTTGATCTCAAGTCTTACATAGCTCTTTTAAATTCTGTCTCCAATGCTGGATTCCCTATCTCTTCGATATTAACTCCAATTTCTTGTTCTATCACATCGTCAGACAATTCATCCCCCACTTAGAGGGTTCAAGATAATCTTTGGACTTATCCGCTATCTCCTCTGCGTTAAACAGTGAAATTTCCATTGCACTCTTTATGTTGTCATCCTTGCTTTTCATTTCATCGAACCCCTTTAATAATTCTACACTGGCTTGACCACAGTATTTTATTCGCTTATTATTCTTTAGCTGTTTCAGCGTTACGCCACTTTGAAATGTTCTAAAATAGAACAACACTATGAATAACAAAAAGCAGAATGAATCTGTCTCATGTAGGTACTCAGTATCTCTTCAAGGTGTTGTCATAAAATGTAAGTGCGCTACTCAAAATGATAAAGTACGTGTTGAACAAGAGCTATCCAAAAAGAAAGTTCCGATCGACCGCGAAATGGAAACCACTGTAAAAATCTGATGAAACTCTGCACAGATGTATTGGGCAGTGTCTGTAGAACGCCCGTCGATCGCGTCACATCGCTCTTTTCAGTTCTGAGCTCACAGTGAGCACGTAAATGTACTTAGAAAATAGTGTCTCTCGCCAAGTACGAGAGCCTGGTGAGAAATTTCGCCTGAAGCTATGCAGCCCACGTAACACAACTGTCACGCCGTTCCTTCTTCATGACAATTCTCAGCTGCACTCTGCAGGGGCAATGAAGATACTGCTGCAGCGTTTTCAGTGGGAAGTGTTTGTTCACCCGCAATACAGACCGCAATTGACCCCCTGAGTTTCATCTCTGCTCGCACGAATCGCTGACTATGAAGACAACGTTTTGGCACAGACAAGGAGCTGTAGACCTGAATAGAGAATTAGCGGAAAGCTTTGGCGGCTGCCTGCTATGACAAGGGTATTGAAAACTAGTACAACGCCACGACAGATGTTTAAGTTGGAGCGGCAATTATTTAGATAATTAGCTGGGAGTTGTGGCTAGCTGTTTCAAATAAAACATTTTTGATTTTTACAGTAGTGCCTATTTCGAGGACGATCGGAACTAACTTTCTGGATAGCCCTCGTAATTAAACTTTGTCGTGTTCTGTAGCATTTCCGATATTTTGTTCAGGAAATAGAGGCTGTTTCAAAAAGATCATTCTCTTTTAGATGTCTACATCTTTTACATGAATGAAGATTAAAATTTTTCCTATAAAATTTTCATTTTCAAAAAGAGGTGCTAATTTTACAAGAGCTTGTAAACTAGTGTGCAAAACTTAACGACGAAAACATTTTCGCACGATGTGAAACTGCTAACTAACATATCTAGATGAATCTTAGACCATACGTAGAAAGAACTGCTACAATATAGCACAGAAGGTAGCTGAAAGCAATACGCAGTGAGACGAACAGAAATGACGCTTTTATTCAAAGACAATAATTACACTGAAATCACAGCGATTTATGACTATACCCTGAACATTAAACTGATGATCCGACCACGAATTTCTCTTCTGTTCCAATCTCCTCATCTCAAATTACCTCTTGCACCCTCTAGTCCAACGGAGTTATTCTCTGATGTCTCAACACATATCCTATCATCTTCTCCCTTCTTCTTGTCAGTGCTTTCCATTATGATCCTCTCCTCGCCGATTCTGCAGAGAAAAGCCTCGTTCCTTACCTCATCAGTCCACCCTATTTTCAACATTCTTCTGTAGCACCACATCTCAAACGCTTCGATTACCTATTGTTTTTCCACAGTCTATGATTCACTACCGTACAATGCTGTACTCCAAAGGTACATTATCAGAAATTTCTTCCTCAAAATAAGGTCTGTGTTTAGTACCAAAGGACTTCTTTTGGCAAGGAATGCCTTATCTTTCTTTACTAATCTGCTTTTTATGCATTCCTTGCTTCGTCGGTCATGGGTTATTTTGCTTCCAAGGTAGCATAATTCCTTAACTTCTTCCACTTCGTAATCTCCAATTTTGATGTTAAGCTTCTCACTATTCTCATTTCTGCTACTTCTCTTTCCTTTCGTTCTTATTCGGTTTACTCTTAATCTATTTTCTACATTCATCAGACTGTTCATTCTATTCAGCAGATCCTGGACTTCTCCAACACCTTCACTGAGGACAGCAATATCATCAGCGAATGTTATCAGTGACATCCTTTCACACTGAATTTTGGTCGCACTGTTGAACCTTAATAGGGTGTGTGATCACCGCGGACAACAGAGGATGCTCTGGAACATGCTCCCATCCTGACCACAAGGTTGGTGAGGAGTTCTTGTGGTGGGGCGTTGTAGGTATTCCTAAACCAGTGAGTTGACAGCTGCTGGACAGACGTTAGTGCATGTGGAGCTGCTGCAGTGCGTCTCCCCACTGCCCCCTCGCGTGCTCGAGGGGATTTAAGACGCGGGAACGGACAGGCCGGTCCACTCGCCGAACATCCTCTCCTTCCAAGAGCTCCGCCATCTCCGCTGTTCGATGCGGTCGCGCATTGTCATCCATAAATATACTACTGGGCATTAAAATTGCTACACCACGAAGATGACGCGCTACAGACGCGAAATTTAACCGACAGGAAGAAGATGCTGTGATATGCAAATGATTAGCATTTCAGAGCATTCATACAGTTGGTGCCCTCGGCGACACCTACAACGTACTGACATGAGGAAAGTTTCCAACCGATTTCTCATACACAAACAGCAGTTGACCGGAGTTGCCTGGTAAAACGTTGTTGTGATGCCTCGTGTAAGGAGGAGAAATGCGTACCGTCACGTTTCCGACTCTGATAAAGGTCGGATTGTAGCCTATCGCGATTGCGGTTTATCGTAGCGCGACATTGCTGCTCGCGTTGGTCGAGATCCAATGACTATTAGCAGATTGTGGAATCGGTGGGTTCAGGAGGGTAATACGGAACTCCGTGCTGGATCTCAACGGCCTCGTATCACTAGCAGTCGAGATGACAGGCATCTTATCCGCATGGCTCTAATGGATCGTGCAGCCAAGTCTCGATCTCTGAGTCAACAGATGGGGACATTTGCAAGACAAAAACCATCTGCACGAACAGTTCGACGGTGTTTGCAGCAGCATGGACTAACATCTCGGAGACCGTGGCTGCGGTTACCCTTGACGCTGCATCACAGACAGGAGCGCCCGCGATGGTGCACTCAACGACGAACCTGGGTGCACGAATGGCAAAACGTCATTTTTTCGGATGAATGCAGGTTCTGTTTACAGCATCATGATGGTCACATCAGTGTTTGGCGACATCGCGGTGAACGCACATTGGAAGCGTGTATTCGTCATCGCCATACTGGCGTATCACCCGGCGTGATGGTATGAAGTACCATTGGCTACACGTGTCGGTCACATCTTGTTCGCATTGACGGCACTTTGAACAGCGGACGTTACATTTCAGATGCGTTACGACCCGTGGCTCTACACTTCATTCGATCCCTGCGAAACCCTACATTTCAGCAGGATATTGCACGACCGCATGTTGCAGGTCTTGTACGGGCCTTTCTGGATACAGAAAATGTTCGACCGCTGCCCTGGCCAGCATATTCTCCAGATCTCTCACCAACTGAAAACGTCTGGTCAATGGTGGCCGAGCAACTGGCTCGTCACAATACGCTCTTGATGAACTGTGGTATCGTGTTGAAGCTGCATGGGCAGTTGTACCTGTACACGCCATCCAAGCTCTGTTTGACTCAATGCACAGACGTATCAAGGCCGTTATTACGGCCAGATGTGGTTGTTCTGGGTACTTATTTCTCAGGATCTATGCACCCAAACTGCGTGAAAATGTTATTACATGTCAGTTCTAGTATAATATATCTGTTTATCATCTGCATTTCTTCTTGGTGTAGCAATTTTAAAGGCCACTGGTGTATGAAGTCAGACTAACATGGAGAAATAGAACAGTGTCACACTGAAGTCGATCTGTGAGTGTACCCTGTTCAAAGATCTGGATGTAATACGTCCACGAAACATTGTGCCTCCGAACACCATAACACCTGGATCACCAAAACGATCAAGTTCGACAACATTGCTGGGTGCATTGAGTGCTCCCACCTTTCGCCGTTCGTCCAGCACTGACGTCAGAAAGTCACAGTTTAGCCCATCCACATGATGTGAGAATGAACGGGCGACCGAGCTGCACGTGGGAGCCCCTTCTGGGAAGTTTTAAATCGTGAGTTTAAACGTAGGCCTCCACTAACAAGGGAAGCCACGACGTTTGGAACGCGGATTTACTGCAAACTTCGTACACTCGAAGTACTCCATGAGGACAACAAAATGTGTAAGGAGAAGCGTATTTGTCAAACGTTACTGAGAAAATCTCAAGATAATTTCGGTCGGCAAATATATACCTGTGCGTGGACATTTTTACCATGAAGCGCCGGCAGCCGCGTGGTTAGCGTTCAAGCCCCACCGTAACCGCTGGATCACTGGATAGAGTCCCGTCCGTCAGTTTTTTTTTTATTTCTGACACAGTCATTTTCTTTACTACTTATATTACAATTGATATAATGGGAAAAATACGTGTAATCGGATGAACTATTATTAAATTTACAATGTTATTTGGCAGGCTACAAATTTTTACCATCACAAATAATATAATATTCATAATTATCGACTAGTAAACGACCAAACGCATGAAGTGATACTGAATATACAGGGTTATTACAAATGATTGAATCGATTTCACAGCTCTACAACAACTTTATTATTTGAGATATTTTCACAATGCTTTGCACACACATACAAAAACTCAAAAAGTTTTTTTAGGCATTCACAAATGTTCGATATGTGCTCCTTTAGTGATTCGGCAGACATCAAGCCGATAATCAAGTTCCTCACACACTCGGCGCAGCATGTCCCCATCAATGAGTTCGAAAGCATTGTTGATGCGAGCTCGCAGTTCTGGCACTTTTCTTGGTAGAGGAGGTTTAAACACTGAACCTTTCACATAACCCCACAGAAAGAAATCGCATGGGGTTAAGTCGGGAGAGCGTGGAGGCCATGACATGAATTGCTGATCATGATCTCCACCACGACCGATCCATCGGTTTTCCAATTTCCTGTTTAAGAAATGCCGAACATCATGTGGAAGTGCGGTGGAGCACCATCCTGTTGAAAGATGAAGTCGGCGCTGTCGGTCTCCAGTTCTGGCATGAGCCAATTTTCCGCGGGCTACACGTGAAACTCGCCCGCACGCGTTCAACCGTTTCTTCGCTCACTGCAGGCCGACCCGTTGATTTCCCCTACAGAGGCATCCAGAAGCTTTAAACTGCGCATACCATCGCCGAATGGAGTTAGCAGTTGGTGGATCTTTGTTAAACTTCGTCCTGAAGTGTCGTTGCACTGTTATGACTGACTGATGTGAGTGCATTTCAAGCGCGACATACACTATCTCGGCTCCTGTCGCCATTTTCTCTCACTGCGCTCTCGAATGCTCTGGAGGCAGAAACCTGAAGTGCGGCTTCAGCTGAACAAAACTTTGAGTTTTTCTACGTACCTGTAGTGTGTCGTGACCATATGGCAATGAATGGAGCTACAGTGAATTTATGAAATCGCTTCAATCATTTGTAATATCCCTGTATATGCTTGTCCGTGTCTTCATAACTGTTCGTATTTAATGGAAAGAGAACGAGAAATCGCTTCTCGTGAAGACGCCATGAAAATACACTCGATACTGCATGACCAATTACCAGTGCCGATATTTAAGAAAATGCTGCGTTATGCATGGTTTACTTCCAAATTATCGGCTGAAAGAGAGGTTTTTGAAAATGTTAACGAGGTTTGTTTTTCCACGGAAAACCTCAAAAGACCTTGCGTATGAGGAAACATAGCGTTTATTCAATGCAGGTGGTGCCGTTTAACTTTGTTTTCCATGTTTTTACGAAAAATACCATCCTGCAACTTGTACTCGTAATGTCGAAGGCGACGATTAATTGTACATCTGGCCGGCCGGTGTGGCCGTGCGGTTAAAGGCGCTTCAGTCTGGAACCGCGTGACCGCTACGGTCGCAGGTTCGAATCCTGCCTCGGGCATGGATGTGTGTGATGTCCTTAGGTTAGTTAGGTTTAAGTAGTTCTAAGTTCTAGGGGACTTATGACCACAGATGTTGAGTCCCATAGTGCTCAGAGCCATTTGAACCAATTGTACATCTTTTGAAAGCCGTCTGAGCCGGTCAAAACTTGGAGGTAACAAGTCGCTTCGGGCTCCTTCCAGGTAAAAGGAATTTCTCAAATCACGGACAAGCATACATTTTCAGTATCACTTCATGCGTGTGGTCGTTTACTAGTCGATAGTTATGAATATTATACTATTTGTGGTAATAAAAATTTGTAGACTGCCAAATAACTTTGTAAATTTAATAAAAGTTCGTCCTGTTACACGTATTTTTCCCATTATATCATCTGTAATATAAATAGTAAAGAAAATGACTGTGTTAGAAATTAAAAAAAAAACTGACGAACGGGACTCGATGCATCGATTACGGGGCTTGGATGCTAACCACTCGGCTGCCGCAGCTTCTTAGTAAAAATGGCCACGCACAGGTATATACATTTGACGACCGAAATTATTTTGCGATTTCGTCAATAACGCTTGAGAAGTACGCGCTACTGCTTACACATTTTGTTGTCCTCATAAAGTACTACGAGTGCACGAAATTTGAAGTAAATCCGCGTTCCAAACGTCGTGGCTTCCTCTTGTAAGTTCCTATCTGCAGTGATGTAGAAGTTTGAGCCTTTGAAATTGAATGACTGTTTGCAGCAGATTGTGTATTTGGATTTTTTTGATAATGCTGAGCTGCTAGTCTAGTGTACATGCTATCCACAGCTGCCAACGGTGGATCCGTCGCCGCAGCTACCTGTGATGGTGTTCCTCCATGGCGGATGCTTCAGCGTGGGCGGCTCCAACTTCTACGGCCCTCCCAACTTCGTGCAGAACGGCGTCATCCTCGTCACCATCAACTACCGCCTCGGCATTCTCGGTAAAGTACTTTTGCTGACTGCAGTACTCTAAGCGTAGCGAATGATTGGATTGGATTGGATTGTTTGGGGGAAGAGACCAAACTGCGAAGTCATCGGTCTCATCGGATTAGGGAGGATGGGGAAGGAAGTCGGCCGCGCCCTTTCAAAGGAACCATCGCAGCATTTGCCTGGAGCGATTTAGGGAAATCACGGAAAACCAAAATCAGGATGGCCGGACGCGGGACTGAACCGTCGTCCTCCTGAATGCGAGTCCAGTGTGCTACCACTGCGCCACCTCGCTCGGTAGCGAATGAGGTTTTGGAACTACACAGATATAAATATAACTTCTTGTGGCTCAACGGTCTTGTGCAAGTCAGACAGTTGGACGCGTCTTCGGATACTTGCATGCATCATACCTCATTAACCCAGTTGGGGGAAGGGGGCCAGTTTAACGTGGAATCTGAACCACATGTCGTTCCTGCTGCATCTTCAATTCGTTGAGAGGTGAAAACTAGGTTAAAGTCAAATAGAAAAACTTCCCTAGTACGACCGGGAATCGATCCGACGACTTCTGGCTTTACCAAAAGACTGCCAGCCCAGGATACTGCACAGATACCAGCGGTGAATGTTGCCACCATTTATTTTTAACGGTTTGGCTGCATCTTTGCGTAATTACGTAACTGATATGAGGTGCATTTTAATGACTTGTTTTCACCAATAACTTAGAGCCCAAAATAAAGGTACCGGAAGTGTACCCACAGCTGTAGCGTTCCGTGGCAATAGCAAAGTGACCAACTTACACGCTTATCATAGTCAAAAAATTCAATGGTTCAAATGGCTCCAAGCACTATGGGACTTAACATCTCACGTCATCAGTCCCCTAGACTTACAACTTCTAACATTCTGCATGGTGTCTGTTTGTTCTATGTCGTGTCTCCCTACCACTTTCGCGCAACGACGCTCTGAGCGTGTTTTTTAGGGAATTGACTAGTTTGAATCTGGGACCTGTTGCTGGTAAGGAGACGCCAGACCTCACATGACACGTAGAGTTCAGAAGAGTTCAGTGAGACTAGCGATGATATAACGAAATACTTAATTATTTCAGCGTCAGCTCCACTGCACTCCCTGTAAAAGAATTTTAATACTAACTAAATTTAGTGGAAGGGGTTCAAGGCTTTCCTATTTTTAGTTAGCTGGTAAAATAACGTCGAAAAGCAGTTAAGTTTACCATTGGAAATTTTATTCTACTCACAAAACATTGTTTATAAATTGTACTATTGATAAAAGGAAATGTTTTAATACAGGATGATAAAAACCAACTGTGTTCAACAAAAATGTGAATGAATATTCCCTGAATGGGTTTCCAAGTTCTACAATGGATCGAAGGATGACCTATGCCATATCACATCTATAATCTAGATTTAAATTAAGTTTCACAAAAGAGAAAACTATCAAAATGGTCTACAGTGACCCTCAATTATCTTTAATTACTTATCAAACTTGTCGTAAATTACAGTGGCTGATGTGGCTTCTCAATAATTATATAACAGAAAACTCATCGCGTTTCAGATTTTAACTTACGTAGCAGATATGAATACCATGAGTTTAATTGACGATCGACACTAGTATTACGCAAACGGGGGGGGGGGGGGGGGGGGGGGGGGGTAACAGATGAGACTTCTGCAGTTCCGAGTGAAGCTTTATGCACTGTTATGCGGCATCGCGTGCGTTCATAACCTTGTCGTTGGTTAGGCAGCTTCAGGGGGGCAGCGGGCGGCGCAGCTCCACCTTCGCCGTCTCGGAAGCAACTCTTTCCTAACTTCTCCTTACTACAATTTACCGAAGTTGGTTTAAAAAAAAAAACTGTCTCGCTATGTTTTCATCTGACCAATCAGGGTCTCAAGGTTAACCTTAACCTCCGCCTACAAAAATTCTATCTATCCAATGAGAAACGTTATACTTTTCGTGGTGGGGCAATGTTTTTAAAGTTTGCAACGTAACACAGACACGAAAAAGTCTCACGCTAAAACTTGCAGCTGGTGTGGCCCTTTTAGTGTTATCGTAAGATCTATACTGTTCTTCTGGAGGCCTCTATCTTTTAAAGTGGGCTGAGGGGTGGTCCTGTCGGTTACTTTTCGTGGTGGGGCAATGTTTTTAACGTTTGCAACGTAACAGAGACGTGAAAAAGTCCCACGCTAAAACTTGTGGCTGGTGTGGCCCTTTTAGTGTTATCGTAAGATCTATACTGTTCTTCTGGAGGGCTCTAGCTTTTAACATGGGCGGGGGTGGGGGGGGGGGGGTGGGGGGGGGGGGGGTGGTCCCGTCCGTTAGCTGACGACGTGGGTGTCCGTCCCCTATCGTAGGGCCTTCTAGCTTAACAGGGTTCTGCTCTCGGCTTCTGTTCTCGTTTCTCCCCTCGGAACTGCGTCTGTCTCACGGTGGGTAGGTATGACATGCATTTAGGCATTCTTGTGTTAGTCTGTGGTATTCCATTTGCTCACTCGTTATTCGTATTACTTTGGTTCATTTAATGTCACGATTTATTAGGAGCTATGTGACATACTACTGGATTTGCTTATCATGTCCGGGTTTTCATGGAAGGTGTTGGATTTGCCTGACACCTTACATATCACCACCCTCCGAACTTAATTTTTGCACTGCAGTTAGGCAATGATTGAATCGTTGTCTAAGCCAGTCAAAAATTATTCCTTTATCTAAATTTTGTTGCCTACTGTTCAGCCACGTTATTCTGGTTCTATGCTAGTTTGTATTACTAATTTATATTTTTTAATCTTCCACATTATTCTCAAAAATATGTTTATATTGAGAAGAGAAGAATATTTTTGTATTATTATTATTATTATTAATTTTTAATTATTTTCTTTCTTTATTTAAGTGTGAAGTTTGTTTTTTAAGAAGTTTGTCATCGAAAGTGAGGAGTCTTTCACATCGATTTTCTTAGAAATATTTTTTTATATAAATTTAGTAATTAAGTAAAATCAATTCCCAACACATTTTCTAAATATCATGTACAAGTAAAATGTTTTTGTTTCTAGACACTCATGTCAACATTCTTTCACTAACAAATAAGAATTATTTCCAAGAATTGCTTTGACAAAGGAATATACATACAGAGGTATTGAGATATTATCCTAACAAATGGTACAAATGTTAAAAAAAGGGAAAACATCCAACAAGATAATTTTTTATTCTTTGTTTTTATAAGGAGAAAATAAGTAAAATATAGTTATTATTTTATTTTTATGCCGGCCAAAGTGGCCGTGCAGTTAAAGGCGCTGCAGTCTGGAACCGCAAGACTGCTACGGTCGCAGGTTCGAATCCTGCCTTGGGTTGAATGTTTGTGATGTCCTTAGGTTAGTTAGGTTTAACTAGTTCTAAGTTCTAGGGGACTAATGACCTCAGCAGTTGAGTCCCATAGTGCTCAGAGCCATTTGAACCATTTTTATTTTTATGAGGAGAAAATAAGTGGCATATAGTTTTAGTGTTTATTATGCCTTACTTTTGTTCTTTATATACAGTCCATTTCAGAACTAATGACTTATTTTTATCGACAGTCTATTTTTTACTTAAGTCCATAGTCGATGACTGTTATTTTGTAGTTTATTAACTATCTGGTGTGCTTAACTTATTTAGTTTTTCACACGTTTCGTTTGCACAATTCCTACATCACATAATTTGATTTCACACATTCACACAATCCTATGAATATTTAAGCATAAGGTCGGCGAATGTTTTTGCACGAAGGTGATGGATTTGAGCGAGATGGATGTGGGCAAGTATTTGATGTACAGCTTCGTTCGTCATTCCTTGTTGGCTTTGCAAGTGTGTGTTGCTGTTGTGGAAGTCCCATAATGGAATGGAGCTGTGAGTGCAGAATCTCGTGGTTTACTGGCTTTGTATGCGTGAAAGTCATCGTTATGTGTCGCTAAAAGCGGTCGTTTTTCGTTGTAGTACTTTGCGGACGACTAGTTTACAATAGGATAGGGATTTGGGAAGGTATGTCGTCTATTCTTCACCCATCTTCTTTCTTGGTCTCAGTCTTGCGAATCTTCAACTTCTGTTCCTCCTGCTTTTTCTCTCCTTCTTACTTGCTTCGTGGTTCTTCTCTGGGTAGGATATGGAAATATTTATTGATAACTAGTCGCTTTGAAGTTCTCCTCTTAGTAACAGTTTGATAAATTGTTTGGACATGTCATTTCTACTTTGTGGACTTTTTCTTCAGTTTCGAGCATCAGTGTGTTGTTTAATAGCAGTAGTGTGGCTTTACACATATTTTTTTGCCAGTGTGGCTTGCCCAAGCCGACTTCTGTCGGGCCATTTTTTGCTCGCTGCGCTGAGTCGGGGCGTTCCGAGACCATCACTCTGTGGTTCCATGTTCTGTCCCAGCAGGGTTCCGCCACCCTGTGGTTCACAGATTTACTGCCCACTTCCACTACAAGAAGGGCCCTCTGTTGGTCTCACTGTCCTTTTTCCTTCTCTCGACGCTTCTGCCTTGTAGGAATCGTGTCTTGCTAATTACGTCCTTTTCTTTCTTGACACTTCTCGCGTTGCAATTTGGTGGTCGTTGTTTCTGGTCTTTGCTGGAGTTTTTACAATGTTTCTTACAAAAAGTTTTACTTATAATCATCTAACATATGTCTAGTACCTACATTGTTTTACGCCTTCTTAAAAGGCTTTAAAATTTCGGCGCCGTTTCCATGTTACAATTCTAAGATATTTTGAGTCTTAACTTCTACAAGAATCCTCAAATTCGTTATTTTATTTTTTGTGTAGTGTCGTGGTGTATAGCATTTTAGTATTTCATGCTGTTAGACTATCTACATTTTATCCCTTCACCTTAATCTATGGTACTATTGGTGTTATTTTTGTTTTTGTTTTTATTGAAACTACTTTCTTTTTCCCACCTTCCTCTCTCTTCATTCTTCTTTCTCCTGACGATCTTATCTGCAACATAGTCTTGAAATATTGTGCTGATTATTTAACAGTAATAAAATTAATCGTCAAACTTTTTGATATGGCTTACATGGTGAAGTCCTAAGGTTTTGCCTGTTTTACTTCAAACTTGTACTGAGAGTGTTTAATTCTGCCAGACTTAGGTAAAAATACCTCTGCTTTATCTCGTAAAATACCCTCTAATTTTCTTTTACTGTGTTCCTAAATACCTTGAACTTCTTGCAATTTTTCGTCGATTTCGTTATGGACTTCTAACATGAGTTGAGGCGATTCCCCGTTTTGTGCATACCATTCTAATTCTTCATCCTCTTTATCTCGCATCATTCTTAATTGTTTGTTTATAACTGGTATTTCTTCTAATTTTAGCTTTTGCTCAAAGAGAAGTGTGACATTCCCGAATGTTTCGCTACCTTTCCACATATCTATAATTGGTCGTCTCTCGTTTAAAAAATCTGCACCTGTAATCAAATCTACAGTTAGTTTAGGTATAATCACGAAGTTGGCTTCGATCTTTTGACCTTGACACGAAAGAGTTATCCTAGTTTGTCTTGTACTTCCGCAGCATTGTTTCTAATAGGACCTCTTACTTTAATCTTATGTGTTTTCAGAACTGGCAATTCCTGATTGGCATTACACTGCATGAATAAATTTTCTGAGATCGCAGTCAGTTCACTTCCGCTATCAATTACAATATTGACTGGGATATACTTTACCATGGCCTTCACAATTTGTTGAATTTGAAAGGGTTGGTTCTGTTCTTCTTCTTCTTGCATCAATGAATCCTCCACTGAATCATACATGGGTCTTTTCAGGACTTTCCCCTGTGAATTCGAACTTTCTGTAGGCTAAGCTTCGACTACTACTTCTCTCTCTTTTATTTCCTCTTCTCTATTTCTTCCTTCATTTACGCTTTCTTCAACATCCTCTACTTTTTCCTCATCCTCGCCTATCTTCTCCTTCTTCGTCGCTACTTCCACATAATCGCATCTAAATGCTCTAATTATCGCTTCATAACTTCCTTCGTTATATACGTTGGGTTGTGTGCCCACTAGTAACTTATTTTCAACTTCTGTCGACTGTGCATTATCCTCATTGAATTCGCTTTCCCTGGTTTCCATCTCAAATAGCTCTGCAATACTCATTACTTCGTCCTTTCCTCCTACATTCGTTGTGCATGCCTCTGGTAATTCATCTTCCTCATCAGTATTCTCCCAATTATTTTCGTCCCAACACGATATTGTTATTTTCCTGTCTTCGTTTTCATCTGGTCCCTGCGGATTTGTTTCTTCCTTCTTCTCTTCTCGTGATAAGATTTTTACTTCTCTGTTCAAGGTGCTGCAATTGTCCTGGGTCGGTGCGTCATTCTCTTGGGGCATGGGCGCTTAGCTGTCAATTCGAACGTTTATCGGGGTTTGGTGGTCTTACCTCCACCTCTTCTATCTGTATTCTCTTTTCTTGTTCAGCTTGTTGATAGTGGTTTCTTTGTTGATAATTTGTCGGTCTATTGGTTCTTCAGTACCCGTTCCGGTTATCGTTATTCCCTCTGTAATAGTTGTTGCCGTTCCTGGGTGAATTATAGTTATTGCCATATTCTCTTCTAAATCCATAACCGGTTTTTTGTTGAAATCTATTGCCGTTTCCTGGTGCGAAGTTATCACATGGTTCGTAATTATTGTTTCTTCGTACTGTGTCTTGTGGATTCCACTGCTTTTTGCTTTCGTTTTCACGTGCGCTTCTTCTTTTTCTTGCGTCATCTTCCGAAAATATGAACTCTAGTTCCCTTAGCAATACCTTTAAATGCTTCGACGTCATTGCCTCCGCGACCTACTAATGATTGCTGGTATTTCAATGGTAACTTCATCGCGCATAATTTAATCAACTCTCCGTCACTGTATGGTACATCTAAGCATTGATTTTTGTTTGCCATTACTTCGAAAAATTTCACGGGACACTTCTCTCCTGAATTTTCAGAATATGGGTTCTGTAATAATTCGTACATCACTCTGTTCTGTGCTTCGCTGGACCAATATCGTGAGAGAAACTTCTCTCGGAAATATTCGTACGATCGGCATGTCGCTGCAACAGTTTGCATGGTTTCTGCGACTGTTCCTGACATGTGTGCACATATAAAGTCTAATTTGTGTGCTAGCGTCCAGTGTTCTGGTAATCCTACTCGGAATTGATCAATAAAAGTTCGTGGATGTAATGAGTTTCCTTCTCGAAAGTGTTGAAATTTTCTGACTGTGAGGAAATGATCGTTGTCGTACTTCGTCATAGTTCCATATGAAATTCGCGATTCTTCGCCACTTTTGTTTCTGATCATTTCTCTCGTCTTTCTTTCCGGTTGTGGTAGATCCATTGGATATTGTCCACTGTAACTTTCGCGTACTTGCGGTGCGGGCTGTCTGATTTCACGTATGTTACTTTCCGCATGTGATTGGAATCGAAAATGCATGATATCTTCGTTAATTGCTTGTTTTTCCGGTGCTGTTACAGATACGGATGTGGTTGCAGACTCAGTGCTTGTTCGATCCTGTTCACTACGCTCTTCAATGGTTTGCAACAACTCTGTTCGCAATTTCTGAAATTGTCGCTTCGTTTGCGCTTCTATTTTGACTATGCGGTTATCATATCTTTTCAGCGCTGCTTTTGTGATACGTTTGTGTAACACACTGTTTTCAAGGATTTCACGCTCTCTACCTGCTGCTTGTCTAGTAATTTCGTTTAACCGTTTCTCTAGTTTCTTGACTTCTCCCTGCGTGTTGTTACGCAATGTTTTGATCTCGTCCTGAATGTCATTACGCAATGTTTGTACGTCCACTTGTACCTTGTCAATGTCTGTTCCCAACTGATTGTGACCTGTTATTAAGTTTCCTATCACTTCTCGAGATTCTTTTGCCTCGTCTTCAATATGACTTAGGTGTAACGGAATTTTTTTGTTTTGCTCTTTAATCTCACGCATTTGTCTCGTGGTTTCTGCATTCTGAATTTGAATTTGGTTCGCTGTGTCTTTATTTTGCCTTGTCATGGTTTCCGTAATTTGTTGTAATAATTCTGCCAGATTGATGGGTCCTATTGCGTTTTCTTCCGACGTCCTACGCTGTGTTTTCGCCCAAGTGTTGGTTCGCAACCGATTGCATTGAATTGTGCTGTGACACGTTTCTGCTCGCATTCTTTGTACTCTGTGGTGAGGGAGCTCTGATTACTTGTACTATGGGTTCTACGTATTCAAGACGCAAGTTAGAATCCTCACCGACTGTCTCTCTACTTTCCTGCTCCTCTGTCGTATGCTGACTTACGTTTTCTATGCCTTGACGTACATTATCCTCCTTATGGTGCGTTATATGTCCTATTTCTCGCGATACTGCATCGTCTGTTGTACTGTCCTCTATTCTCTGTCCATCTTCATGCTGGGTCTCTACCTCAATTCGGTCAAGGTCTCGATCTGCCATTGCTAATCATTCCGAATCCCTTATTTTCTGTTTTAAAAGCAATTCACGCGCCCTACTTCGAGTCAACATGCGCTCATACGATCTCACGCGTTTCATAAACTTTTTGTTCACACGACTTGACACTTATTATACCCAAACTGACAATCCATTCACTTACTTGTTGGGTCAGAACCAACTTGTCAACGATGTATCCGCCACCTGTGCGCTTGCATTGAGGAGAAAACTTAATTCTAACAATATCAAAATTCATAACTTAATTATGCTATTGTCTCTGGTAGAATGTTTCACTATCTACTGAATACTTTATTTCTATCTATCGCTGCAGCTACTATTTCCAACTATTTATGAATTTTAAAAAAAAAATTTTACGAAAATTTTTCAGCAGGATATTTTTCTGACCTAGTTAGGCATGTGGTCGACCTTCAAATATGGTATTTTACCATCCTGGCAGGGTCGCCATTCTCTAACATTCTGTGTAGTGTCTGTTTGTTCTATGTCATGTCTCCCTATCACTTTCATGCAACGACGCTCTAAGCGTGTTTTTTAGGGAATTGACTAGTTTGAACCTGGGACCTGTTGCTGGTAAGGAGACGCCAGACCACACATGACATGTAGAGTTCAGAAGAGTTCAGTGAGACTAGCAATGATATAACGAAATACTTAATTATTTCAGCGTCAGCTCCACTGCACTCCCTGTAAAAGAATTTTAATACTAACTAAATTTAGTGGAAGGGGTTCAAGGCTTTCCTATTTTTAGTTAGCTGGTAAAATAACGTCGAAAAGCAGTTAAGTTTACCATTGGAAATTTTATTCTACTCACAAAACATTGTTTATAAATTGTACTATTGATAAAAGGAAATGTTTTAATACAGGATGATAAAAACCAACTGTGTTCAACAAAAATGTGAATGAATATTCCCTGAATGGGTTTCCAAGTTCTACAATGGATCGAAGGATGACCTATGCCATATCACATCTATAATCTAGGTTTAAATTAAGTTTCACAAAAGAGAAAACTATCAAAATGGTCTGCAGTGACCCTCAATTATCTTTAATTACTTATCTAACTTGTAAATTACAGTGGCTGATGTGGCTTCTCAATAATTATATAACAGAAAACTCATCGCGTTTCAGATTTTAACTTACGTAGCAGATATGAATACCATGAATTTAATTGACGATCGACACTAGTATTACGCAAACTGGGGGGGGGGGGGGGGGGGTAACAGATGAGACTTCTGCAGTTCTGAGTGAAGCTTTATGCACTGTTATGCGGCATCGTGTGCATTCATTACCTTGTCGTTGGTTAGGCAGCTTCAGGGGGGCAGCGGGCGGCGCAGCTCCACCTTTGCCGTCTCGGAAGCAACTCTTTTCTAACTTCTCCTTACTACAATTTACCGAAGTTGGTTTAAAAAAAAAAACTGTCTGGCTGTGTTTTCATCTGACCAATCAGGGTCTCAATGTTAACCTTAACCTCTGCCTACAAAAATTCTGTCTATCAAATGAGAAACGTTATACTTTTCATGATGGGGCAATGTTTTTAAAGTTTGCAACGTAACAGAGACGCGAAAAAGTCTCACACTAAAACTTGCAGCTGGTGTGGCCCTTTTAGTGTTATCGTAAGATCTATACTGTTCTTCTGGAGGCCTCTATCTTTTAACGTGGGCTGGGGGGTGATCCTGTCGGTTACTTTTCGTGGTGGGGCAATGTTTTTAACGTTTGCAACGTAACAGAGACGTGAAAAAGTCCCACGCTAAAACTTGTGGCTGGTGTGGCCCTTTTAGTGTTATCGTAAGATCTATACTGTTCTTCTGGAGGGCTCTAGCTTTTAACATGGGCGGGGGGGGGGGGGGGGGCTGCTCCTGTCCGTTAGCTGACGACGTGGGTGTCCGTCCCTTATCGTAGGGCCTTCTAGCTTAACAGGGTTCTGCTCTCGGCTTCTGTTCTCGTTTCTCCCCTCGGAACTGCGTCTGTCTCACGGTGGGAAGGTATGACATGCATTTAGGCATTCTTGTGTTAGTCTGTGGTATTCCATTTGCTCACTCGTTATTCGTATTACTTTGGTTCATTTAATGTCACGATTTATTTGGAGCTATGTGACATACTACTGGATTTGCTTATCATGTCCGGGTTTTCATGGAAGGTGTTGGATTTGCCTGACACCTTACATATCACCACCCTCCGAACTTAATTTTTGCACTGAAGTTAGGCAATGATTGAGTCGTTGTCCAAGACAGTCAAAAATTATTCCTTTATCTAAATTTTGTTGCCTACTGTTCAGCCACGTTATTCTGGTTCTATGCTAGTTTGTATTACTAATTTATATTTTTTATTCTTCCACATTATTCTCAAAAATATGTTTATATTGAGAAGAGAAGAATATTTTTGTATTATTATTATTATTATTAATTTTTAATTATTTTCTTTCTTTATTTAAGTGTGAAGTTTGTTTTTTAAGAAGTTTGTTATCGAAAGTGAGGAGTCTTTCACATCGATTTTCTTAGAAATATTTTTTATATAAATTTAGTAATTAAGTAAAATCAATTCCCAACACATTTTCTAAATATCATGTACAAGTAAAATGTTTTTGTTTCTAGACACTCATGTCAACATTCTTTCACTAACAAATAAGAATTATTTCCAAGAATTGCTTTGACAAAGAAATATACATACAGAGGTATTGAGATATTATCCTAGCAAATGGTACAAAAGTTAAAAAAAGGGAAAACATCCAACAAGATAATTTTTTATTCTTTGTTTTTATAACGAGAAAATAAGTAAAATATAGTTACTCTTTTGTTTTTATGAGGATAAAATAAGTGCCATATAGTTTTAGTGTTTATTATGCCTTACTTTTGTTCTTTATATACTGTCCATTTCAGAACTAATGACTTATTTTTATCGACAGTCTATTTTTTACTTAAGTTCATAGTCGATGACTGTTATTTTGTAGTTTATTAACTGTCTGGTGTGCGTTACTTATTTAGTTTTTCACACGTTTCTTTTGCATAATTCCTACACCACAAAATTTGATTTCACGCATTCAAACAATCCTATGAATATTTAAGCATGAGGTTGGTGAATGTTTTTGCACGAAGGTGGAGCTGTGAGTGCAGAATCTCGTGATTTACTGGCTTTGTATGCGTGAAAGTCATCTTTATGTGTCACTAAAAGCGGTCGTTTTTCGTTGTAATACTTCGCAGACGACTAGTTTACAATAGGATAGGGATTTGGGAAGGTATGTCGTCTATTCTTCACCCATCTTCTTTCTTGGTCTCAATCTTGCGAATCTTCAACTTCTGTTCCTCCTGCTTTTTCTCTGCTTCTTACTTGCATCTTGGTTCTTCTCTGGGCAGGATATGGAAATATTTATTGATAACTAGTTCTCCTCTTAGTAACAGTTTGATAAATTGTTTGGACATGTCATTTCTACTTTGTGGACGTTTTCTTCAGTTTCGTGCATCAGCATGCTGTTTAGTATCAGTAGTGTGACTTTTACACATATTTTTTTACCAGTGGTGGCTTGCCCAAGCCGTCTTCTCGTCGGGCCGTTTTTTGCTCGCTCCGCTGAGTCGGGGTGTTCTGAGACCCTCACTCTGTGGTTCCATGTTCTGTCCCAGCAGGGTTCCGCCACCCTGTGGTTCACAGATTTACTGCCCACTTCCGCTACAAGAAGGGCCCTCTGTTTGTCTCGCTGTCCTTTCCCTTCTCTCTCGACACTTCTGCCTTGTAGGAATCATGTCTTACTAATTACGTCCTTTTCTTTCTTGATACTTCTCGAGTTGCAACTTGTGGGTCGTTGCATCTGGTATTTCCTGGAGTTTTTACAATGGTTCTTACAAAAGGTTTTACTTATAATCATCTAACATATGTCTAGTACCTACATTGTTTTACACCTTCTTAAAAAGCTTTACAAATTTCGGCGCCGTTTCCATGTTACAATTCTAAGATATTTTGAGTCTTAACTTCTACAAGAATCCTCAAATTCGTTTTTATTTTTTTATTTTTTGTGTAGTGTCATGGTGTATAGTTTTTTAATATTTCATCCTGTTAGACTATCTACGTTTTATCCCTTCACCTTAATCTATGGTACTATTGGTGTTATTCGCACCCTCCCATCGGCATCATGAAGAAGGTATCGGGATTCATCAGACCATGCAATGCTCTACCACTGCGCCAATGTCCAGTGCCTACGTCACGTGCCAATTTCAGACGTAGCTGGCAATGCCGTAGTGTTAACATTGACACACGCATGGACCATTGGCAGCACAGGTCCATCATTAAGAGTGTTTGGTACAGTGTGTGTTCAAACACATCTGTACTCCGCCCAGCTTTGAAATCTGATGTTAGTTCCATCACAGATCGTAACCTGTCGTGTTTTACCCGTGTACCCAGCCTACATTGTCCGACATCTGTAAGGAGGGGTGGCTGCCCAACCCCATGACATCTGGACGTTGTTTCACCTGGGTTTCGCCACACGCACACCACAGCACTCCTTGAACACCAGATAAGTAGTACAATTTCCGAAATGCTAGTGCTGAGCCTCCAGGCCACCAAAATCTACCCTTGGTCGAACTCAGATATTCCACGCACCCTCCCTATTCTACACATGTACTGCACAGCCACTGTCATTACTGCCCTTCAGGACAGTTATCGCACTCTAATGGTTCAAATGGCTGTAAGTACCATGGGACTTAACATATGAGGTTATGAGTCCCTTCAAGTTAGAACTACTTAAACCTAACTAACCTAAGGACATCACATGCCTCCATGCCCAAGGCAAGATTCGAACCTGCCACCGTAGCAACAGCGCGTTTCAGACTGAAGCGGTTAGAGCCGCTCGGCCACAGCTGCCGGCACAGTCAAAAAGATGCAGCACGTAGGAATTCTCCGAATGGGACCAAAATCGGTAGATGTGGTGTACTTGTATAGACGAACAAATGATTACAATTTCAGAAAAATTTGATGATTTGTTCAAGAGAAAGAGCTTCACAAACTGAGCAAGTCAATAACTCATTGGTCCACCTCTGGCCCCTATGCAAGCACTTATTCGTCCTGGCACTGATTGACATGGCTTGTTGGATGTCCTCTTGAGGGATGTCGCGCCAAATTCTATCCAATTGGAGCTTTAGATCCTCAGTCTCGAGATGGTTGGAGGGCCCTGCCCATAATGCTCCAAACTTTCTCAATTGCGGAGAGATTCGGTACCTTGTTGGCCAAGGTAGGGTTCAGCAAGCACGAATACAAGCTGTAGAAACACTCGCCATTTGCGGACGGGCATTATCTTCTTCAAATGTAAGCCCACGATGACTTGCCATGGATGGCAACAAAATGGAGCATAGTACTATTGTCGATGAACCGCCGTGCTGTAAGCGTGCCGCAGGTGACAAAGGGGTCATGCTACGAAAATAAGTGGCAACCCAGACCATCAGTCCTGGGCGTCGGCCCGCATGTCGGGTGACAGTCGGGCTATCAAGTATCCCACCGCTGCCCAGACCCTCTCCAGACACGTCTTCCGCCTGGAATCTCATTGACTTGGACACAGTTGTCTTCAGTGATGAGTCCTGATCGAACTGAGGACCGATGACCAGCAAAGACATGTTCTGACACGCTGCACACAGTGATGGGATACCAACCTGACCGTCATCTGCCACATGACACTTTAGGCTACCTGTTTGAAATTTAAGCAAAGATACCGGAATTACTGTTAAAACATCCTTAATCTACACTACCGGCCATTAAAATTGCTACACCACGAAGATGACGTGCTACAGATGCGAAATTTAACCGACAGGAAGAAGATGCTGTGATATGCAAATGATTAGTTTTTCAGAGCAATCACACAAGGTTTGCGCCGGTGGCGACACCTACAACGTGCTGACATGAAGCAAGTTTCCAACCGATTCCTCACACACAAACAGCAGTTGACCGGCATTGCTTTGTGAAACGTTGTTGTGATGCCTCGTGTAAGGAGGACAAATGCGTACTATCACGTGTCCGACTTTGATAAAGGTCAGATTGTAGCCTATTGTGATTGTGGTTTATCGTATCGGATGGCGCCTTTGGGCGGTTACCGTGCTGCAAACGCAGCAGTAGCAGCATTATCAGATACACCCAGCACCAAAGGTATACTCCACCGTGAAGCCCCCCTCCCCCCTCCATGTATGAGAGGCACGTATCGAGGTCATATTTAGTTAGTAGCATCTTTGGAAAGAACACACACCAAGTTTCAGCCATATTGGTCTATTTCCTTGTGTTTGACATTCGTATGAATCAAGGAAGTCGAGTGATTGTCAAAAAATGGACGAAAAAGAATTTCATGTGGTGATTAAACATTACTGTATGAAAGGAAAAACGTCTCAGGAGACCAAAGAGAAGCTTGATAAACATTACGATGACTCTGGACCTTCGATTAGAACAGTTTATAAGTAGTTTCAAAATTTTCGGAGTGGCCATATGGGCACAATTGATGCTGAACGTTCTGGAGGCCCTGTGGAGGTTACGACCCAGAAATCATTGATAAAATCCATGATATGGTGATGGATGACAGAAGAGTTAAGATGTGTGAGATTTCTAGTGCTGTGGGCATCTCGAATGAACGGGTACATAATATTTTGCATAAACATTTGGACATGAAAAAGCTATCCGCAAGATGGGTTCCGCGATTGCACACGCTTGACCAAAAATGGAATCGTGTGAAGTGTTGCAAGGATGGTTTGCAGCTGTTCAGGAAGAATCCGCAGGTCTTTAAGCGTCGTTTCGTCACTGTAGATGAAACATAGTTACATTACTATACTCCTGACACCAAAGAACAATCTAAACAATGGGTTACCAAAGAAGAATCTACACCAAAAAAGGTGAAGACCATTCCTTTGGCCGGAAAGATTATGGCTACTGTCTTTTGGGATACTCAAGGGATAATCCTCATCGAATACCTGGAAAAGGGTAAAACTATTACAGGTGCATGTTATTCGTTATTGGCCCGTTTTAAAACTGAGCTGCAAGAAAAACGTCGGCGATAGGACCGGAAAAAATTCCTTTTCCATCACGACAATGCATCAGCATACACCTCAGCAGTTGTGGTCGCAAAATTAATGGAAATAGGATTCCAACTCGTTTCACATCCCCCCTATTCTCCAGACTTGGCTCCATCGGACTACTATTTATTCCCCAATTTGAAGAAATGGCTGGTGGGGCCAAAATTTTATTCAAACGAGGAGGTGATTGCAGCAACTGATAGCTGTTTTGCAGACTTCCACAATTCCTATTATTCGGAAGGGATCAACAAATTAGAACAGCATTAGACGAAGTGTATAAGTCTAAAAGGAGACTATGTTGAAAAATAAAGAAGGTTTGCCCCAAACATGTAAGTAGTTTTTATTTTTGCACGGACTTTTCAAACGCCCCTCGTACTTCACAGGACCAGTTGCGTGGTTAGAAGACAGATGCATGCAGTTTAATGGATCGCACTATCGTGAGATAGGCTGTTATCATGTGACAAAATGATGTCCTACTTATAAACGACGAGAACCAGGAAACGGACTCCTACAAAATAAAGATAAAAAAAGGAAACTGACGAGAATTTGAAGTATAGCACAATAGTGGAAGTGGGTTTGATGCCCCACAGTCTACTCAGTGAGCTACGACGGCTGGTAAGGTAGCATTCCAACGCTCTGCATGAAGCATCGTCAGCTCCTCGTTTTCATACATTTTTCAAACTGCAACCGATCTGATTTTGCTACATAAACTTTTGTCTTGAATCTGGATGACGAATCGCATGCCGACCTCCAAGTGCGAATTTTTTCTTCGCCTTTTATAAATGCAGTGCATTGCAAAGAGTTAAATCACGGCAGGGGTCACTTTGAGCGCTACTTTCCTTCAACTCACTGCGCCTTTACGTGAGTTTGTAAGTCCATTGGCCGGCCGGGGTGCCCGAACGGTTCTAGGCGCTACAGTCTAGAACCGCGCGACCGCTACGGTCGCTGGTTCGAATCCTGCCTCGGGCATGGATGTGTGTGATGCCCTTAGGTTAGTTAAGTTTAAGTAGTTCTAAGTTCTAGGGTACTGATGACCTCAGAAGTTAAGTCCCATAGTGCTCAGAGCCATTTGAACCATTTTTTGTAAGTCCATCCCTGACGCCGCTAAGTTTCGACGCCGCTCTAGCAGATGTAGACGTGGATGTAACCATCAGTCTTGCCTTGGAGCAGTGCCCACAGCAATAACCACCACCTGAGGATATCGAACAGTTGTTTAGACAACTTTATTAGGTGACAAACTCAAGTAATGTATTTACAACAGATCGGCTGGGAAAGTCTGAGAAGTCACACTTGTTCCCTCCGTGAAAATACACTGTCTGGGTTTCTCTGCCATCTGGACTCTTGTGGGACACCCTATTCTGTGTGGCGGTAAACAGAGTAGGTTCTTTCTGACATATCATGTAGACCTAAGTGGACGTTTGCGAACTCCTCTGTGTAATTTGTAAAACTTTAAGATGTATGGCCCACAGTGAGTCGCTTACATGTTGTTTTTATGTTGCATGTAGTGACATTCCAATGTTATTGGTATTTGTAGGTATCAATACTCTAGTTCCGCTCCCTGTGTTACCGATATCGATAATTTCATAGTATTATAAGAAATATCGAAGTATCATAACGGAAGCATAGCATGTTACAGAAGAAAACGATTATCTTTCGCTGCAACTTTAATGAGAGCTAAAATGTACGCAGGAAACACATTTTCAGTAATAAGAAATAAATACCAACCGTAGTTTTTGATGAACATATCAGGTTTCGGCAGCACATAGCAGTACTTTTAAGTATGTATCCATACCTTCGAAAAATGGCTCAAGTGCACAAATGCATGCGAAGTAAATGTTGGTAAAGCAAAATGTTAACATTCTTGTGCAGTGTATCAGAAAAAATGGTTCAGGTAGTTATGATGTGAACACTACAAAAATAGCTTTACTTCAAAGAATAAGTCATAAGTGTAGCATGAAATTTTCGTTAATACCTATGTTTTTGTAGGCATATGGAATATTTACCCTATACGGCTTAATTTGTAATTGCTCTTATGCTTATGTCAGTTCATGCAAAAACTTCCAGATTTCGCCTTGTATTAAAATGCTTTTTATGCTAAAGAAAAGATTAAAAATACATTTAAGCAATAAATACCTTCCGATTCTGTCATATCAAAACTTTTGTTCTGATGTAATCGAAGTATCGATATAATTTTAGGTATTGGTCTCGATATGAGTTATTTTATCGAAACTGATATTGGAAGCCCATAGTTATATAGTTATACATGTTGTTGTTGTTGTGGTCTTCAGTCCTGAGACTGATTTGATGCAGCTCTCCATGCTACTCTATCCTGTGCAAGCTTCTTCATCTCCCAGTACCTACTGCAGCCTACATCCTTCTGAATCTGCTTAGTGTATTCACCTCTTGGTCTCACTCTACGATTTTTACCCTCCACGGTGCCCTCCAGTACTAAATTGGTGATCCCTCGATGCCTCAGAACATGTCCTACCAACCGATCCCTTCTTCTAGTCAAGTTGTGCCACAAACTCCCAATACCTCCTAATTAGTTATGTGATCTACCCATCTAATCTTCAGCATTCTACTGTAGCACCACATTTCGAAAGCTTCTATTCTCTTCTTGTCTAAACTATTTATCATCCATGTTTCACTTCCATACATGGCTACACTCCATACAAATACTTTCAGAAACGACTTCCTGACATTTAAATCTATACTCGATGTTAACAAATTTCTCTTCTTCAGAAACGCTATCCTTGCCATTGCCAGTCTACATTTTATATCCTCCCTACTTCGACCACCATCAGTTATTTTGCTCTCCAAATAGCAAAACTCATTTACTACTTTAAGTGTCTCATTTCCTAATCTAATTTCCTCAGCATCACCCGACTTAATTCGACTACATTCCATTATCCTCGTTTTGCTTTTGTTGATGTTCATCTTGTACCCTCCTTTTAAGACACTGTCCATTCCGTTCAACTGCTCATCCAAGTCCTTTGCTGTCTCTGACAGTATTACAATGTCATCGGTGAACCTCAAAGTTTTTATTTCTTCTCCATGGATTTTAATACCTACTCCGAAGTTTTCCTTTGTTTCCTTTACTGCTTGCTCAGTATACAGATTGAATAGCATAGTTGTACGTGTGATGAATATTAAATGTGGTTTCGTCTTCAAAGCATGTCTTCAGCAGAGCATTGTGTGTGGCAGGGTTCCTGAGCACGGGTGACGAGGTAGTGCCCGGCAACGCGGGTCTCAAGGACATGGTGGCGGCCCTGCGCTGGGTGCGCCACAACATCGCAGCTTTCGGCGGAGACCCAGAAAATGTGACCGTATTCGGCCAGAGCGCGGGAGCCATTGCTGCCAACATGCTTATGTATTCGCGACTAGCCGCTGGTAAGCACCACTACCTATATTAATGTTGTGTGACTTTCGGTTTCATGGTGTCTCTTAGGTGGCTTCTTTGTGAATTTTGCTAACTACTTCATCACGGAGCTTCTTCCTTTGGCAAAACAAGGTGGACTGAGTTCTAGACATTTCCACCAAAAAAAAAAAAAAAAAAAAAATCTGGTGCCATCATCAAGAATCGAACCTGAGGTCAACGCCTCTGTAGTCAAACAAGCCTCTTGCCGATTATCTCCGTGCAAACTTTGTATTTAATGTAAAACTGATAATTACTCTTATGCGTAAGGTGTTGTACAATGTAGATTTTCAGAATTTGACTGTGACTAAAGTGGTCGTCACGAAATTAGACACCTCAAGGTCTCATCCGCTCTTTGCAGTTCACCGGTGCTAACAAGGGAACCTCCCCATCGTACCCCCGTCAGATTTAGTTACAAGTTGGCACAGTGGATAGGCCTTGAAAAACTGAACACAGATCAATCGAGAAAACAGGAAGAAGTTGTGTGGAACTATGAAAAAAATAAGCAAAATATGCAAACTGAGTAGTCCATGCTCAAGATATGCAACATCAAGGTAATATGAGCTCAGAAGCGCCGTGGTCCCGTGGTTCACGTGAGTAGCTGCGGAACGAGAGGTCCTTGGTCCAAGTCTTCCCTCGAGTGAAAAGTTAACTTTCTTTATTTTCGCAAAGTTATGATCTGTCCGTTCATTCATTGACGTCTCTGTTCACTGTAATAAGTTTAGTGTCTGTGTTTTGCACCGCAAAACAGTGCGATTAGTAGACGAAAGGACGTGCCTCTCCAATGTGAACCGAAAACCTTTGATCGCAAGGTCATAGGTCAACCGATTACTCCACAGGAAAACACGTCTGATATATCCTGTATGACACTGGTGACGGCATGTGCGTCACATGACAAGAATATGTTGTCGACCCACCTAACTTGTACACTTAGCGAATGGGTAAAAAGATTCTTCTACCTTGCCCGATTTATGTTTTCTTGTGGATGTGATAATCACTCCCAAAAAAGTGATGAAAACATAAGAGTTTGTCACATAAACCGCAACAAATGAATGCAACAGTTTCACAGTCGCACAGCTTTCCCTGTGCTCTGTCAAAACATATGTTTTTAGCGTTTTCAAATTTTTCCGTGTGTACCCCGTCAAATCCTGCATATGTCCAAGCAAATCTGAACATGTCCTGGAATTTTGGAGAGCGAAGTTGATAATGTGTGAGTGCCTGAACATTGATAATTGACACATGATCACGATCACGTAAACAATACTGCTCTGTGTACCTGTGCAGCTTCGGACGGACGGACGGATAATAATTGTCTGAAAATAAAAAATTAAACTTGCACTCGAGGGAAGACTTGAACCAAGGACCTCTCATTCTACAACTGCTCACGCTAACCACGGGACCACGGCGCTCCTGAGCTCAGATTATCCTTGATGTTGCATATCTGCAGCATGGACTACTCAGTTTGTATATTTTGCTTATTTTTTTCATAGTTCCACACAACTTCTTCCTGTTTTCTCGATTGATCTGTGTTCAGTTTTTCAAGGCCTATCCACTGTGCCAACTTATAACTAAATCTGAGGGGGGTGCGATGGGGAGGTTCCCTTGTAAGCACTGTGATTCACCCACCTCATAGCTTTGCTATCGCATACACACTGATAACAGCGCAATACGTCAGAGCCAACTACAAACTCTGTGTTTCCGTGCGGCATCTTGTGTTCATATGTGGTTTCAGTCTTCTGTGGAACAGTGCACTGACGTGTGTTTGGTAGCGAGGAAACTGTGGGAGCACGGGCCTATGTGTGGTGCTACCATCGAACGTACTGATATGGCCAACAGTGAAGTGCCCAGGAATAACATAAATTTTGCCCAAGTTCATAAAATGACAACAAAATCTTATGGTATTTCCAAATAGACTGTATTCCATATGAACAATGCAGTAACGCTGCAGAATTTCTAGATGTGAGCACTTGTTTTGATTCTCCAAGTAAGGGATACAAATGAAAACCGAAATTACAGAATCTGACGATTTTGACAAAAATTAGTGTGTAGAACTTACTTTGATACTACGACAGAGGAGAGTATTCGACAGTTAGAAATATATCGAGTGATCTTCGTGAAAAGGTTAACGATTCTGGCTCAGAGACCTCCGTTCATTGTCCTTTCCGCTCACCTGGTTTTTGATTCAGAAGGTCTAATGAAGGACAAAATGTTTTTAATGAAATGCGGGGCGATTTTATTACATGGAGACAACCTGCAGGAAACGACTCCCGAGAGGAAAAGGTTTATAAAATACCAAATGGCATACAGCCGAAAATGAGTTACAAAGGAAATATACTCACTTGAAGGTGGAGGGATAAGATTATTGACACTGAACCCGATATGAGCACCATGCACGAGGCCCATGAGCAAGGGATAAGCCAAATGCCCATGTGGAAAATTCTCCACGACAACCGCAACTATGTGTATCATTTAAAACGCGGAAAGGTCTATTACCTACTCTGCAGAGACAATTTTTTTTGTTGATTCGACGCCCAGGCCACCAACGTGCTGGAAGTTCTGCATCCATTCCAGTCACAGATGAGGCTATCTTTACGAGAGGTACTCTTGTCGATCTTCACATAGCCGCCGAAGTGGCCGTGCGGTTAAAGGCGCTGCAGTCTGGAACCGCAAGACCGCTACGGTCGCAGGTTCGAATCCTGCCTCGGGCATGGATGTTTGTGATGTCCTTAGGTTAGTTGGGTTTAACTAGTTCTGAGTTCTAGGGGACTAATGACCTCAGCAGTTGAGTCCCATAGTGCTCAGAGCCATTTGAACCATTTGATCTTCACACCACATAACTGAGTGCTATGGAGAATCCCCAACTACGTTGTTAGTGAACCGTCAGAACTGAACCATCAGCACCAGTTCAACTTCAGTGTGTGGGTGGAGATTACTGGCGACCACGTCGTAGGACGAGTCAGTTGAAACTTCCCCGTTGAATGTAAAGAATGACTGTGCTGGAAAAACTATTACGTTATTTGATTTTCAAACAGCTGAGCAAAACTAAACGTACTGAAACTGTTTTCTCTTTACCTATTCTGATCATTTCTAAATTGACACACAATATTTTAGCGCAACACAATCTGACTTTCAATAATCCCTACAAAAGAATAGCCCTGACTAACAATAACCTATACCTTTCATGAATCACTTACCTCACAAAAATCTTCGTTACTCGAACTTCTGCAATACAGCGAGCGCTAATACTGCCAGCCAAATAAAAAATTCTAACTACTGAAGGCACTAACTACTGATAGGCATATAGTTGGCAAATGAAAGATTTTAATACAGAGCAAACGATATATATAACTTAATAGTGTTCAAAAGCCATAATATATATAAATTCGTGACACCCAAGTTGACAAAATTCCTTTTTCTGACGGACACACGTCCAGATCGTCCGCTCATAGTAACATCTCAAAACTCTGGCATCTCTCTCCCCACATCCACCACTGCTGGTGGCTCACCTCCAATTGCCCAACGCTACGCGCTGTTCACGTCCAACTGCCCAACGCTACACTATTCCAACAATGAGTCCAAGCAGCCACAGACTGCACACAGTGCAGTCAGCGATTTTCATACAGAGCACTACGTGGCGTTACCAACATAAAAACCTAAACAGCCGACTTACACAGTCTTCCACATCACCTCACGGGCGAGGCATATCTCCATTTCCTGCAGAAACATAGCCTTTGTTGGTATGAAGTGTGATGGACCCCACCTCATGTCATCTTGAGTGTGGAGCTGGAACACTTTTACAGGGAAAACGTTCGCACGTTCCCACAAGCCTGGTGTGTTCTCATGCGTACTCTCAGTAATCTACACTGTAAAAAATGTTCCATCCCCATCTTCAGGTGGGTGTACCTCCCTTGGATCGTGTTTCTGGCATTATGTCGATATGCCCGTTTTTGTTCCTCAAGGCGTAGCACATGGACCGTGCGTTCAAAGGTTGAGCGTTGAGCGTGCCAAGTTTCTGACGCCATGCGTGGAAAAAGCACGTTGGTGAGTCTTTTCCGTACGTGCGGAGCAATATGTAGTATGGCATGTACAGGGTGTTTCAAAAATGACCGGTATATTTGAAACGGCAATAAAAACTAAACGAGCAGCGATAGAAATACACCGTTTGTTGCAATATGCTTGGGACAACAGTACATTTTCAGGCGGACAAACTTTCGAAATTACAGTAGTTACAATTTTCAACAACAGATGGCGCTGCAAGTGATGTGAAAGATATAGAAGACAACGCAGTCTGTGGGTGCGCCATTCTGTACGTTGTCTTTCTGCTGTAAGCGTGTGATGTTCACAACGTGCAACTGTGCTGTAGACAACATGGTTTATTCCTTAGAACAGAGGATTTTTCTGGTGTTGGAATTCCTAGAACACAGTGTTGTTGCAACAAGACGAAGTTTTCAACGGAGGTTTAATGTAACCAAAGGACCGAAAAGCGATACAATAAAGGATCTGTTTGAAAAATTTCAACGGACTGGGAACGTGACGGATGAACGTGCTGCAAAGGTAGGGCGACCGTGTACGGCAACCACAGAGGGCAACGCGCAGCTAGTGCAGCAGGTGATCCAACAGCGGCCTCGGGTTTCCGTTTGCCGTGTTGCAGCTGCGGTCCAAACGACGCCAACGTCCACGTATCGTCTCATGCGCCAGAGTTTACACCTCTATCCATACAAAATTCAAACGCGGCAACCCCTCAGTTCCGCTACCATTGCTGCACGAGAGACATTCGCTAACGATATAGTGCACAGGATTGATGACGGCGATATGCATGTGGGCAGCCTTTGGTTTACTGACGAAGCTTATTTTCACTTGGACGGCTTCGTCAATAAACATATGGGGAACCGAAAAGCCCCATGTTGCAGTCCCATCGTCCCTGCATCCTCAAAAAGTACTGGTCTGGGCCGCCATTTCTTCCAAAGGAATCATTGGCCCATTTTTCAGATCCGAAACGATTACTGCATCACGCTATCTGGACATTCTTCGTGAATTTGTGGCGGTACAAACTGCCTTAGACGACACTGTGAACACCTCGTGGTTTATGCAAGATGGTGCCCGGCCACATCGCACGGCCAACGTCTTTAATTTCCTGAATGAATATTTCGATGATCGTGTGATTGCTTTGGGCTATCCAAAACATACAGGAGGCGGCGTGGATTGGCCTCCCTATTCGCCAGACATGAACCCCTGTGACTTCTTTCTGTGGGGACACTTGAAAGACCAGGTGTACCGCCAGAATCCAGAAACAATTGAACAGCTGAAGCAGTACATCTCATCTGCATGTGAAGCCATTCCGCCAGATACGTTGTCAAAGGTTTCGGGTAATTTCATTCAGAGACTACGCCATATTATTGCTACGCATGGTGGATATGTGGAAAATATCGTACTATAGAGTTTCCCAGACCGCAGCGCCATCTGTTGTTGAAAATTGTAACTACTGTAATTTCGAAAGTTTGTCTGCCTGAAAATGTCCTGTTGTCCCAAGCATATTGCAACAAACGGTGTATTTCTATCGCTGCTCGTTTAGTTTTTATTGCCGTTTCAAATATACCGGTCATTTTTGAAACCCCCTGTATTATAAAAGTGCATTTGAACGTTGCCCAATGAAATGGAAGAACGTCATTTATGTCACATGGACGCCATCTCTCTCTTCACTACAGAGTACCGAGACGCCGTATTGGCTTTCCTCATTGCAGTACCTGTGTTATTCCGAATTAGGGTGCCAGGTTCCTTTGGACATGCATATTATGAAACTATGTTGTTTCAAGGCAATGACACACAGAGGATCCTTAAGAAATGCAATGTGTTTGGTACAATTTGTTATCACGTAATGTCAGTTAATAACACATCGATGACTAAAGTTTGTAGAATATGGTAAGACGCAAGCTATGGCTACACAATACTCAGTGGCGGACTGGTGCAATGAATAGCGTTGTGGAATTGTAAAACATTAGAGGATTTGATGCTAGCTCGAATCTCACTGGATCCAAAAAAAATTTTCTACTAGCCTTCGCGTTTTCAAATAGTTTCTGATAATTTCTTATCGACAGGACATGGTACTTTCCTTTTCCTCTTACAACATGTCTGTTGATACTGAAGTTTTTATTTACTATAATGCAGACGGAACAACATTACTAGCGTATGGGAAAGAGGGCAAATGTGCGTTTCAATAGAGATAACGTAGGAATTTTACGCCCGTCAGTTCCACAAGCGGGGTGGTGTGCGAGCAGATACAGCTGACAACCGTTGCTGGAGCGCGCTACGGAAGCAGCGCGCTCAACGTTGATGTTCGACATCACGGTTCATGTGCCGAAGGCTTTATCCTCTCAGGGATTGTTTCTTGCAATTTGTTCCCATTTAGTAAGATCACCCTATATAAAACATATTAATTTAATAATAATAACAATTTGTCTACAACAATAACAGGACCCTTGTTTCAACAGTGCAGAAAAATACAGGGCTATTACAAATGATTGAAGCGATTTCATAAATTTACTGCAGCTCCATTCATTCACATATGGTCACGACACACTACAGATACGTAGAAAAACTCATAAAGTTTTGTTCGGCTGAAGCCGTACTTCAGGTTTCTGCCGCCAGAGCGCTCGAGAGCGCAGTGAGACAAACTGGCGACAGGAGCCGAGAAAGCGTATGTCGTGCTTGAAATGCACTCACATCAGTCAGTCATAACAGTGCAACGACACTTCAGGACGAAGTTCAACAAAGATCCACCAACTGCTAACTCCATTCGGCGATGGTATGCGCAGTTTAAAGCTTCTGGATGCCTCTGTAAGGGGAAATCAACGGGTCGGCCTGCAGTGAGCGAAGAAACTGTTGAACGCGTGCGGGCAAGTTTCACGCGTAGCCCGCGGAAGTCGACGAATAAAGCAAGCAGGGGGCTAAACGTACCACAGCCGACGGTTTGGAAAATCTTACGGAAAAGGCTAAAGCAGAAGCCTTACCGTTTACAATTGCTACAAGCCCTGACACCCGATGACAAAGTCAAACGCTTTGAATTTTCGGCGCGGTTGCAACAGCTCATGGAAGACGATGCGTTCAGTGCGAAACTTGTTTTCAGTGATGAAGCAACATTTTTGTTAATGGTGAAGTGAACAGACACAATGTGCGAAACTGAGCGGTAGAGAATCCTCACGCATTCGTGCAGCAAATTCGCAATTCACCAAAAGTTAACCTGTTTTGTGCAATCTCACGGTTTAAAGTTTACGGCCCCTTTTTCTTCTGCGAAAAAAACGTTACGGGACACGTGTATCTGGACATGCTGGAAAATTGGCTCATGCCACAACTGGAGACCGACAGCGCCGACTTCATCTTTCAACAGGATGGTGCTCCACCGCACTTCCATGATGATGTTCGGCATTTCTTAAACAGGAGATAGGAAAACCGATGGATCGGTCGTGGTGGAGATCATGATCAGCAATTCATGTCATGGCCTCCACGCTCTCCCGACATAACCCCATGCGATTGCTTTCTGTGGGGTTATGTGAAAGATTCAGTGTTTAAACCTCCTCTACCAAGAAACGTGCCAGAACTGCGAGCTCGCATCAACGATGCTTTCGAACTCATTGATGGGGACATGCTGCGCCGAGTGTGGGAGGAACTTGATTATCGGCTTGATGTCTGGCGAATCACTAAAGGGGCACTTATCGGAGATTCGTGAATGCCCAAAAAAACTTTTTGAGTTTTTGTATGTGTGTGCAAAGCATTGTGAAAATATCTCAAATAATAAAGTTATTGTAGAGCTGTGAAATCGCTTTAATCATTTGTAATAACCCTGAATAGCCTTTAAAATGCATACATGCCAAAATTTGAGAAATAAATGTATCACACAATTAGTTTAAGATCCATAATAAGCAAGAAAATCTCACAACTTCGGTAACGTCGTGATTTACAACATCAAACACATATGTGTGCTCTCAAAATTGTCATTATTTGGCTAAGCAAGGCGACGTGAACACTGGTCTGCAAACTATAGACATCAACATTAACGGCCTATACTCCCTCACGAAGAAGCGTCACATCCGCAGTTTCTTTCTGACTCAGGACTCCAAAGAGGGAGCCCATTTGGCGCCACTGATTGGGCCACTGTATATCGCCCAAGAAGAGGGATTCGTCAGAGGCGCCTGTGTACACGCTTGTTTCGCAGCAAAGTTGTTGAGTCAGGCGTCATCGTGATACTTGCCATGCTTGACGAGTTTCGCTCATGTGCTGCGAGCTTCGGCGAGGTTCTCCCATTAGTCATACTGAATATTAACTGCGTTCATACTAAGCTTGACGCAGTCTTTAAAGAGCAATGCAGATCCTCCAGGGGGTCTCTTGCTAAGTGCTATCTCATTAAGTAGTGTGGGTAGACTACGGTGCTCTTATACGATGTAAGTGTCCTACCCACCACAGGCGGCGTTCCTTGAGAGAAGTGGCAATTCTCGGTAGCTTCGGAGTATTGACGACCATCTCATTTGTCGCATGGTCCCTCCCTCCATGTTACGCCAAGAATGCTTCGTAAGCACTGCTAAGCACTGCAGAGGAAAGGCGTTGAGCTTACACTTTTGTTTAGTGTAAGACGCCCATGACTCAGTATAATACAAGGGAGTGTTTAGCACACACTCTTGATAGATGAGCATTTTTGTAATCACCATAAGGTGTTTGTTATCTCAAACTCTTGTGCACAACTTCACGGAAGTACTACGGTTTTAGGAGTGTGCAAATGAGGGGAACGCCGATTCTTTCAGCCATTTTCACCTATATTCGGGAAGTCAGTTTCTCTATTCTTCTCTTCCTCTGTGGAAGATCTTCCCTCTACCTCCCTTTAACAAATTCCCGAAGATTCAAGAACAATTTCAGATTACCAGTCAGACAGTGCAAACCGAACCATGTGAGCAAATGAGAAATACACTACTGGCCATAAAAATTGCTACACCACGAAGATGACGTGCTACAGACGCGAAATTTAACCGACAGGAAGAAGATGCTGTGATGTGCAAATGATTACCTTTTCAGAGCATTCACACAAGGGTGGCACCGGTGGCGACACCTACAACGTGCTGACATGAGGAAAGTTTCCAACCGATTTCTCACACACAAACAGCAGTGCACAGGCGTTGCCTGGTCAAACGTTGTTGTGATGCCTCGTGTAAGGAGGAGAAATGCGTACCGTCCCGTTTCCGACTCTGATAAAGGTCGGATTGTAGCCTACCGCGATTGCGGTTTATCGTCTCGCGACATTGCTGCTCGCGTTGGTCGAGATCCAATGACTGTTAGCAGATTGTGGAATCGGTGGGTTCAGGAGGGTAATACGGAACTCCGTGCTGGATCCCAACAACCTCGTATCACTAGCAGTCGAGATGACAGGCATCTTATCCACATGGCTGTGACGGATCGTGCAGCCACGTCTCGATCCCTGAGTCAACAGATTGGAACGTTTGGAAGACAACAACCATCTGCACGAACAGTTCGACGACGTTTGCAGCAGCATGGACTATCAGCTCGGAGACCATGGCTGCGGTTATCCTTGACGCTGCATCACAGTCAGGAGCGCCGGCGATGGTGTACTCAGCGACGAACCTGGGTGCACCAATGGCTAAACCTCAATTTTGCGGATTAATCCTGGTTCTGTTTATAGCATCATGATGGTCGCATCCGTGTTTGGCGACATCGCGGTGAACGCACATTGGAAGCGTGTATTCGTCGTTGCCATACTGGCGCATCACCCGGCATCATGGTATGGGGTGCCATTGGTTACACGTGTCGGTCACCTCTTGTTCGCATTGACGGCACTTTGAACAGTGGACGTTACATTTCAGATGTGTTACGACCCGTGGCTCTACCCTTCATTCGATCTCTGCGAAACCCTACATTTCAGCAGGATAATACACGACCCCATGTTGCAGGTCCTGTACGGGTCTTTCTGGATACAAAAAATGTTCGACTGCTGCCCTGACCAGCACATTCTCCAGATCTCTCACCAATTGAAAAGTCTGGTCAATGGTGGCCGAGCAACTGGCTCGTCACAACACGCCAGTCACTACTCTTGATGAACTGTGGTATCGTGTTGAAGCTGCATGGGCAGCTGTACCTGTACACGCCATCCAAGCTCAGTTTGACTCAATGCCCAGGCGTATCAAGGCCGTTATTACGGCCAGAGGTGGTACTGATTTCTCAGGATCTATGCACCCAAATTGCGTGAAAATGTAATCACATGTCAGTTCTAGTATAATATGTTTGTCCAATGAATAGTCGTTTATCATATGCATTTCTTCTTGGTGTAGCAATTTTAACGGTCAGTAGTGCAGTTGGTAAGTTGGAGGATACCTCGTCAGTATTGTGAATCTTAGTTTTGCCACTACTTCATTCTCAGGGAGTTACCTGTAAAATTCGAAAATTATTCGTGTGTAATAGCATGAACATCTGTACCAAATCTCTTTAGTGGGAGGTGCTAACCTACCTGCCCTTGCTCCCCTCCCCTCCTGGATGAGCTATATGAGTCAGACTGCTGGCACTGGTCACAGGGCTATTCCGGCGAGTGATCGCGCAGAGCGGCGCCGCGTCCATCGCCACGGGCAGCGCTCGCAACATGGCGGACCGCAGCCGGCGGCTGGCGGAGGCGCTGGGCTACCGCGAGCAGGGAGGCGGCTCGCGGGAGATGCTGCGCTTCCTGCGGGCGCTCAGCGCCAAGGCGCTCACCAGCAACGAGACCGCCGCGCTCTCGACAGAGGTAAGTGAGCACTCTTCATCTGTCCGTGTGGTTCGCTCTCTACCAGACCAGTCGTCGCTAACTAAGTTGGCGACCTCCCGCAGCTGTCTGAGCGTTCCGGAGATCCTCACACTTGCTGGCTGCGGCGTCGTAGTTAGGCAACAAACCAAGTATCACTAGAATGCAAACAAAATTGTATTCAGATTTGCATCCATGTGATGCATTCCACACTAATGATCGAGAACATTACGAACAGGGAGGCTTCAGATCACAAACGCTGTCGTTTATCGACTAGTAAAGTCATCAGAAGATCAAGACAAGTTGCAAAACGATTTATGAAAGATATCTGTATGGTGCGAAAATTGGTAATTGGCCCTAAATAACGAAAAGTGGGAGGTCAACCGCATGAGTGCTAAAAGGAATCCGTTAAACCTCGGTTAAACGATAGATCAGTCAAATCTAAAGGCCGTAAATTCAACTAAATACATAAGAATTACAATTACGAACAACTTAAATTGGAAGGAACACATAGAAATTGTTGTGGGAAAGGCAACCAAAGACTGCGTTTTATTGGCAGGACACTTAGAAAATGTAACAGATGTACTAAGGAGACTGCTTACACTACGCTTGTCCGTGCTCTTTTAGAGTACTGCTGCGCGGTGTGGAATCCTTACCAAAAAAATGGTTCAAATGGCTCTGAGCACTATGGGACTTAACTTCTGAGGTCATCAGTCCCCTAGAACTTACAACTACCTAAACCTAACTAACCTAAGGACATCACACACATCCATGCCCGAGGCAGGATTCGAACCTGCGACCGTTGCGGTCGCGCGGTTCCAGACTGCAGCGCCTGGAACCGCTCGGCCATCCTGGCCGGCGAATCCTTACCAGATAGATTGACGGAGTACATCTAAAAAGTTCAAAGAAGGGCAGCACGTTTTGCATTATCGCGAAATAGGGGAAAGGGTGTCACTGAAATGATACAGGATTTGCGGTGGACTTCATTAAAACAAAGGCGTTTTTCGTCGCGGTTGAATCTTCTCACGAATTTTCAATCACCAACTTTCGCCTCCGAATGCGAAAATATTTTGTTGACGCCGACCAACATAGGGAGAAACGATCACCATATTAAAATAGGGGAAATCAGAGCTGGTACGGAATGATATAGGTGTTCGTTTCTTCTGCGCTCTATACGAGATTGGAATAACAGAGAATTGTGAAAATGGTTCGATGAACCCTCTGCCAGGCACTTAAATGTTATTTTCACAGTATCCACGTAGATGTAGATTTTCAAAATAAGTCATGCATATCCCATGTTGAGTCAACGACATTGTAATTAGAATTGCAGTAGGCACAGGATCATCAAGATCGGACCGTTGATCAACGAAAATGCGTAGCTTGTTCAGGTTAGTCACATTTGTCCTTATGCCAGGTCTATGTTCGTTCCGGATACGCCGTCATCCAGGTAAACAGCTGTTCCAAACACACTTCGCACCACGAAGCAGGCTGCTGGGGTCAGTATTATGCTATGGGAAACATACACCTTGGCTTCCATGAGACCTGTGGTAGTAACTGAAGGTACCATTACAGCTGTGGACTACGTGAACATAATTTCAGATCAGCTGCATCCCTGTAAGTTTGATGTCTTCCTTGATGACGATACCATTTACCAGCACGATACCTGTCTGTACCGGCAGGCGAGAATCGTACTACAGGAGTTTGAGGATGACGACAGCTAACTCACGTTGACGCCTTATCCGACAAAATCGCCTGATGTGAATCCGATGGAACATATGTGGGGCGCAATGGGAGGCCAGGTGTGCGTCCACAAACCATATACTTCCAAAAACTTATCAAGGACTTGTCGATCCATGCCACCCAGAATCGCTTTCGTATTGCGCTCCAGAGGTGTTAAACAGGAGGCCGTAATGTTACGGCTCATTAGTGTATTTCTACACTTACATTTCGCAAGCCGCCTTATAGTTTGTTCCAGAAGACGCTTTGTGTATCACCCCTGCACCAAACGTCCATTACGCTACTGAATATTATAATGTTGAGACTTCTTTAATAGCTACTGTCTTCTGATCTCGTGGGTCAAGTCGAATGTTCTCTGTCTCTTCTGTTTATTCTTCCTGATAAGGCTTCCACACTGATGAGCAATATTTAAAAATTAGTCGAGCAAGTGTTCCGTAAGCCACCGAATTACGCTGCCATTAAAGGTGCGCAGCAGAAAGGCTATCAAATAACCAAATTTTATTTATTATGCATATAAGTATAGTAGGAAGAATGTATGATTCAGTCTGTTGGTCATTTGGTTGCATACAGAATGCCCAGTGTAGTACATGGAGCTTTCATCTGCATCAGCGTGGCACTAAGTGACTGACCTCTCATAACAGATAAGGTTACGTCTTTCCATGTTGTTATAATTCTATGCTATACTCCATCTATCGTGGTGGCTGGCGAATGGTGGCATGCCATTCCAAAGCATGACCAGATGTTTTCAATAGGTAGAGATGTGGAGAACGTGAGACTTCGGCATGAGATGCGTCAGAATGGCATGGGTAACATACCGTCTTGCGTTGCATTGTTGAAAGATGTCACGGAGACCTCATACACAGGGCAGAGCCACCGGCCTTAAAATGTCAGAAATTGAATGGCTGCTGTCCACATTATCGGTTATGCGAAACAGGCGTGATGTGTTGCGGTCGCTATTTGCGTAATTGGTGATATCTGTTCTATGAGCGTCATACTGAGGTCTAAGGCAGCGGCTGGTGACGTCACGAATCAACTGTTGCGTGGATACATAAGTGAACAGTGGATCGTCTCCTAACTATTTCAAACTATTTGATTTTTCGTGGTGTCTCTGACCTAAGAAGAAAAAGTATAGTTATAGACGCTGTTAGCAGTCTTACATTACGATTACTCCTCGTAATTAACTGTTGTATTATGTGCTTAATAAACTGCATTTTCACACGACGTTTAATGACCCCGAGATTCCGAATTAGGCCTGGAACGATAGGGTGACACGTCAGAAAAATTGAATTTCGCGCCGGTTTTCGCGTCAACCGCGCGGTGCGGGATCACTAGTTAAATACCGCGTCAACGTCAACCATGCCAAGCGCTGTCAGACCAGCGGCAGTTCGACTGCGGTCAAAGCCCCGCATTTCTGGTCGAATAATCCAGTACTGTGGTTTGCCCAAGTTGAGAGCCAATTTGTTTTGGGTCGCATCACATCAAGGTGATGCAATAAACGAGCAAGTGCCTACGGAAGTACAAGACATCCTAACTTCGCGGCCAACCACTGAAAGATATACCTCCATCAAGCGTGCACTTGCAACGCGCTTATCGCATTCAGGAGCTAAGAGACTTTAAAAACTGTACCGCACTGAGGACCTTGGCGACCGCACACAATCTCGACTACTTCGTAGTCTTCGCACGCTGGCAGGCAACGCAATTAACGGTGACATTACGTGAAATATTCACTGATGAGCCAAAACATTATGACCATCTGCTTAATAGCTAGTTTGTTCTTCTCTGGAACGAAATACATCTCTGATTCTGCGTGTCAGGAATCCGACAGTTTGTTGGTAGGTTTGTGGAAGTACGTGGCGTTAGATGTCTACGCACCGATCATGTAATTCGAGCAAATAACAGGCCGCTGATTTGCGTACCCGGTGATGGCGCCCGATAGCAACACACGTGGGTTCCATAGGAGTTACGTCAGTCAAATATGGTCCCTCACGTACCAACGTGTGTTGACTATAATGCTCCTCAGCCCACTGTAGCACGGTTCTGTCTCCAAGGAACGGTCAATTATACTGCTGAAACGTGAGATCGTTCTGCGATCTGAAGTTTTCCCGGCGTATTTCCAATTTGAACAGTTCTCGGGTATCCGACCGGGTAGCGTCGTAGTTTCTCCACAATACTTCGGCAGACGTACACGCCGCCATCTTTAGGTGGTCCCTGACGAATGCTGTGCTGTTCCTCTCGCCTCTCTATATATACTAGCCGTTATCCCCTCCACCGTTCCTCTCCTGGTGTCTTTGGTGCGGCCGGCGCGGCGGCTACTGGAGGTGGTGGGGGAAGCGGCGCCTGGGTCTGAACTGGGGTCTGCAGTCTCCCTGCTGCCGCCGTCGGGGGCGGTCCTCGATCTCTGGGACCGCATCTTTCTCTCCAGGCTGAGTGCAGGGTTCCAAACCTGACTAAGCTGAAGGCCGCTGTCTTTATTAATTAGATCGACCTCTTTAGTAACGCAGTCCCAGAAGTAGGAGGATTGACAGAGTATTTTTGTTTTTTCATAGTCCATAGTACGGCCAGTCTTTATACAATGGTCAGCCACGGCTGATTTAGTGGCCTGGCGTAATTCGGTATGGCGCTTGTGTTCGCGGCACCTCTCTTCTACAGTGCGGACTGTCTCCCCAATGTATGATTTTCCGCACTGACAGGGAATTTGATAAAAGCCTGGTTTTCGAAGGCCTAGGTCATCTTTCACTGAACCCAGTAGAGTGAAGGTTTTTGCAGGGGGTCGGAATACACATTTCGCATTGTGGTTCCCCAGGATTCTACCGATTTTTCTTGAGGTGTTTCCGACAAACGGAATGCACGTCAATGACTTGTGTTCTTCTGTCTTTTCTTCTTGTTCTCTTGGCGCAGTCTGTCTGAGTGCTTGTCTCATTTGCTTCTGGATGTACCCATTTTTCCAAAATGTTGTCTCGAGGTGCTGCAGTTCTGCCGGAAGGCTCTCCTGATCGCTGATCGATCGTGCCCTGTGAATAAGTGTGCGCGATTCAAAATGAGATCGTTGTCGGAGAAGACATCAAGCATGAAGGGATGCAGATGGTTCGTAGCTGTCGGCATGTCTTCGATTACCACCAAAGGTCCCATGCAGACGCAAGGGAATGTCTCTAGTAGCATAACTGTCCTCTCACCAGCCTGTATCCATAGCTGTCTGCACGTTTCGACCCGCCGTTCAACTCGATGACGGTGTTTCTGGAGACGACAGTCGACCTAATGTAGCAGAAATGTGATTCACGCGAAGAACCGACATGTTTCGATTGTTCGACTGTCGAATACCGATGGTCTCGTGCTCACTGCAATCATAACTGACGATGTCGTTCGGTCAACAAGTGAACAATAGGTGTGGTCTGATGTGGAGCTCCGTGTTCAACAATGCACGATGAACAGTGTGCGCTGAAACACTTGTGTGTGCACCAGCATTGCGCTCTTTCAGCAGAGATGCCACAGATCAGAATCTATCCTACATTGCAGATCAGACAAGCCTCCGAACCCCACCTTCTGTGGAGAGTCGTGGACCTTCAACCATGTAGCGCCTAGTGGTAGTTTCATTGTCCTTCTAGCATAAAGTAAACTTCCTGATGTTGTTCCTTTAAAATAGACATATTTAGACAGGAAAACTGCGCATGCGCAACAGATCTATGGCGTGACAATCAAATTCCCGCCAGAAAGGTCCCGCCTGGTGCCGGTACCGCAGCAGCAGTGCCCCGAGATAGCATCTCTTATTCGTTCTCCCGTCGCCCCCGAGGTTCGGTCAGCGACAAGGTCTCTTTATGCATAAAACATAGCGCAAATCCAAATTCATCATCAGATCTATCAGGTCTATGGACAGAACATCATGAGCAAACGGATGGTGTGTCGCTGCAAACCACACACACACACACACACACACACACACACACACACACACACGCTGGTGTAGGCTTTTTTACGAAGGTCATCGAAGTGTCCCCAATGAAGAACTTAGTGGGCAACCGTCCCTCATCAATGACCAGCTGGTTGAGCTGATGTGGCAGTGCATCCTGGAAATGATTACGAAGCTCGGCAGCCGTTTTCCACAGATATCGCAACCCCTGTTTCATGAAATTGTCACTAAGCACCTGTTGTTCAAGAAATTTTGTGCCAGGCGGGCACCTAAAAATCTGATACCCGTCCACAAAACGAAATGCTTTGAAGCAGCATTGGCATTTTTGCAGTGGTATCATGATGATGGCGACGAGTTCCTCGACAGGATCATCATGGGCGATGATATGCGGATTTCTCACTTGATCACAGAAACCAAGCAGCATTCAATGCATTGGTGTCACAGTGGGTCTCCAGTCAAGACGAAATTCAAACAGACTGTATCAGTGCAGAAAGTGATGCCCACGGTGTTTGGAAGAGGAACGGCATTCTACTCATTGACTTCCTGCCCAGAGGTGAAACAGTGAATGCTGACCGTTACTGTGAAAACGTGCAGAAACTGCGACGAGCCATTCAGAACGAGAGGCGTGGACTACTTACTGCAGGTGTTGCGCTGTTCCATGACAACGCTTCTTCCCATACAGCTTGGCACACAGCTACTGTTTCGCAGAAGTTCGACTGGGAGCTGTTTGACCATCCAGCATACAGTCCTGATTTTACTCCCAGCAGTTTTCATTTTTTCCTGCACATGAAGAATTCCTGTCCTTCGGCCAGCGTTTTGACAACGACGAAGAGCTGAAGACGAGCGTCACACACTGGTTTCATTCACGGGCGGCAGACTTCTATGACACAGGGATACAAAAGTTGATCCCAGAATGTGACAATGTCTCAATTCTTTTGGTGACTTTGTTGAAAAAAAGCTCAAACATTGCTGTACCTGTTGCGAACAAAGTTTTTCATGTAACTACGTTGTCTTTGTTTAAAAAAAAAGGGGGGGGGGAACTTACTTTCTGGATGTGCCTCGTACCTCTTTCCGTAGCTGACCTTCTCCATTCTCGAAATACTCGTTCACAGGCTCTGCGTAATATGAGGGTGAGTCATATGAAAAATTTAAATATTTTTTAAATATTATTTATTGTGCAGAAGTGGTACAAAGCTGTATCACTTTTCAACGTAGTCTCTCCCACGCTCAATGCAAGTCCTCCAGCGCTTACAAAGCGCATAAATACATTTAGAAAAAAATTGTTTTGCTAGTCCGCGCAACCACTCATGCACCGCGTGGCATACCTCTTCATCAGAACGGAACTTCTTTCGTCCCAATGCGTCTTTGAGTGGTCCAAACATATAGAAATCACTTGAGGCAAGGTCTGGTGAGTATGGTGGATGACGAAGACACTCAAAATGCAGGTCTGTGATTGTTGCAACTGTTGTGCGGGCAGTGTGAGGCCTTGCATTGTCATGTTGCAAAAGAACACCTGCTGATAACAATCCACGTCGCTTTGATTTGATTGCAGGCTGCAGATGATTTTTTATGAGATCTGTGTATGACGCACTGGTGACAGTGGTCCATCTAGGCATGTAATGCTCCAAAATGACGCCTTTTCGTCCCAAAAGAGAGTCAGCATAACCTTCCCTGCTGATAGTTCTGTTCGAAATTTCTTTGGTTTTGGTGATGTGGAATGGCGCCATTCCTTGCTCGCTCTCTTCGTTTCCGGTTGTTGGAAGTGAACCCAGGTTTTGTCACCAGTAACGATTCTTGCAATGAAGCCATCACCTTCTCGTTCAAAGCGCCGAAGAAGTTCTTCACAAGCATCAACATGTTCTCTCATTTCAGGAGTCAGCTGCCGTGGCACCCATCTTGTAGACACTTTGTGAAACTGCAGCACATCATGCACAATGTGGTGTGCTGACCCGTGACTAATCTGTAAACATGCTGCAATGCCATTCAGTGTCACTCGACGGTTTTCCTTCACTATGGCTTCAACTGCTGCAATGTTCTGTGGAGTCACAACTTGTTGTGCCTGACCTGGACGAGGAGCATCTTCCACTGAAGTGACACCATTTGCGAACTGGTTACCCCATTCGTAGACTTGCTGCTGCGACAAACATGCATCACCGTACTGAATCTTCATTCATCAATGAATTTCAATAGGTTTCATATCTTCACTGCGCAAAAACCAAATAACAGAACGCTGTTCTTCCCCGGTGCAAGTCACAAGTGGGCGGCCATCTCTATATTAATACTGCGACGGTATGTGTGCATCAGCACTATGCTGCCACCTATAGGCCATTCTGCACGCCTACCAACTTACAGGATAACGGCGCGAAATTTCGATTTGTTATTACAAATTTAAGGTTATCATTTGACTCACCCTCGTAATAATCTGCCCTCTGTCAAAGACGCTTATCTTAATGGATTTCCCCATTTGCAGCCCATATCTTCGCTAGAAGTTCGGTGGCAGGAGGAACAAGACTTTTGGTCAGGCGAATACAGGGTTATAAATACAAAATCAAATAAGGGTAATGCAGGAGTAGGTTTAATAACGAATAAAAAAAATAGGAGTACGGGTAAGCCACTACAAACATCATAGTGAACGCATTATTGTGGCCAAGATAGACACGAAGCCCACGCCTACTACTGCAGCACAAGTTTATATGCCAACTAGCTCCGCAGATGACGAAGAAATTGATGAAATGTATGATGAGATAAAAGAAATTATTCAGATAGTGAAGGGAGACGAAAATTTAATAGTCATGGGTGACTGGAATTCGGGAGTAGGAAAAGGGAGAGAAGGAAACATAGTAGGTGAATATGGATTGGGGCTAAGAAATGAAAGAGGAAGCCGCCTGGTAGAATTTTTCACAGAGCATAACTTAATCATAGCTAACACTTGGTTCAAGAATCATGAAAGAAGGTTGTATACATGGAAGAACCCTGGAGATACTAAAAGGTATCAGATAGATTATATAATGGTAAGACAGGGAGTTAGGAACCAGGTTTTAAATTGTAAGACATTCCCAGGGGCATGTGTGGACTCTGACAACAATCTATTGGTTATGAGCTGTAGATTAAAACTGAAGAAACTGCAAAAAGATGGGAATTTAAGCAGATGGGACCTGGATAAACTGAAAGAGCCAGAGGTTGTACAGAGTTTCAGGGAGAGCGTAAGGGAACAATTGACAGGAATGGGGGAAAGAAATACAGTAGAAGAAGAATGGGTAGCTTTGAGGGACGCAATAGTGAAGGCAGCAAAGGATCAAATAGGTAAAAAGACGAGGGCTAGTAGAAACCCTTGGATAACAGAAGAAATATTGAATTTAATTGATGAAAGGGGAAAATATAAAAATGCAGTATATTGAGCAAGCAATAAAGGAAACAAAGGAAAAGTTCGGAGTAGGTATTAAAATCCATGGAGAAGAAATAAGAACTTTGAGGTTCGCCGATGACATTGTAATTCTGCCAGAGACAGCAAAGGACTTGGAAGAGCAGTTGAACGGAATGGACAGTGTCTTGAAAGGAGGGTATAAGATGAACATCAACAAAAGCAAAATGAGGATAATGGAGTGTAGTCGAATTAAGTCGGGTGATGCAGAGGGAATTAGATTAGGAAATGAGACACTTAAAGTAGTAAAGGAGATTTGCTATTTGGGGAGCAAAATAACTGATGATGGTCGAAGTAGAGAGGATATAAAATGTAGACTGGCAATGGCAAGGAAAGCGTTTCTGAAGAAGAAAAATTTGTTAACATCGAGTATAGATTTAAATGTCAGGAAGTCGTTTTTGAAAGAATTTGTATGGAGTGTAGCCATGTATGGAAGTGAAACGTGGACGATAAATAGTTTAGGCAAGAAGAGAATAGAAGCTTTCGAAATGTGGTGCTACAGAAGAATGCTGAAGATCAGATGGGTAGATCATATAACTAATGAGGAGGTATTGAATAGAATTGGGGAGAAGAGGAGTTTGTGGCACAACTTGACTAGAAGAAGGGATCGGTTGGTAGGACATGTTCTGAGACATCGAGGGGTCACCAATTTAGTATTGGAGGGCAGCGTGGAGGGTAAAAATCGTAGAGGGAAACCAAGAGATGAATACACTAAGCAGATTCAGAAGGATGTCGGCTGCAGCAAATACTGGGAGATGAAGCAGCTTGCACCGGATAGAGTAGCATGGAGAGCTGCACCAAACCAGTCTCAGGACTGATGACCACAACAACAACAACAACATCTTCGCGTCACGTGCCCGCAACGCCACTAGGCGGCATCCAACGTCGCGGTGGGCAGTGGTCATAATGTTTTGACTTTTCAATGTTTTGCGATCACGCTTACCTCCGGTTGCACAGAAAATACTCGCAGTCTGCGCTGGTGACCTCGACGCTGTTGCTCAAATTGCTGACCGGCAGTCAATATGTATCCACCGACGGGCGTCACCGCCATGCCCTCCAGAACAGAGATCCTGCAGAGACATCTCTGGAAGCACTGCAAGCACAAGTAGCTGAACCGTCTAAGGAAGTCACGGACCAGCAAATACTCCGCTCCACACGTGTGCCATAACAGCGACGCTCATCCAGCAGAAAAATGAGTTTGCCCATAAGGGAGAATATCTGCTGGTATCACAAACAATTTGGAGCTGAGGCTCAGCAGTGCCGACCACCCTGTGACAAGCGAACCGCCGCCGGAAATCAATAGCGACAGCGACTGAATTCAAACCGGACAGCAGTCGACTGTTTATAACCGAACACTCTACTGAGCCACAGTTTATCATTAACACAGCAACTTATCACTGTTTACCCTCCTAGTCACCCTCCATGGTGAAATACCGATGGCAATTACCTGTATACTGCGAATGGATCTTCCATCAAGTCATACGGCTACCTCAACTTACATCTGAACTTCAGTCTTCGGCATGAATTCATGTGGAGATTCAGTGTTGCCGATTTACTGTACTCGATTGTTGGAGAGGACTTCCTCTCTTTTTAGAGTTTCCTCCCATATCGTCGTAGCCGTTGCCTGCTAGATTTTGGAACACAGTTGCTACACCATGCCATCTAAGCTGGCGTCAAAATGATTGCAGGTGATTCACCATACAATGACCCGCTTCCCTGAAATCACCTCCCCATCGCCTGCTCCAGTACCGGCAAGACACTCAACAATAACATTACATCGCATTGTCACTACGCCAGGACCGTAAGTTCATGCATGGCCGTGTCATCTGCATCTGGAAAAGCTAAAGCCCCCAAAGCAAGAGTTTGATTTTATGTTAGCACAAGGGATCTGTCGCCCTTCAAATAGCAGCAAGCCTCTTCAGTACATATTCTCCTAATAAGAATAATGGGTGGCACCCATGTGGTGCTGTCGTCAGCTTAACGACAGAACGATACATGATCGTTATCCTGTGCCACATATAGAAGACTTTGCTAAGCACATTCTTGCTAAGACTGTTTTCTCGACGATCGACCGTGTCCGTACTTTTTATCATTATCACGTCCGCTGCCGGTAGCTGAGTGGTGACACGGTAGCTCAGCGTGACTTAATGGATCAACTACAAACTGAAACGGGTGTCTTTCGACGTCCGCCCAGAGCAGATACAACGAACGGAAACGAACAAAATGGTATTAAAAAAAAAATTTTTTAAAGTGGTCAGCGCGGCAGATTGTCAATCCTAAGGGCCCGGGTTCGATTCCCGGCTGGGTCGGAGATTTTTCTCCGCTCAGAGACTGGGTGTTGTGTTGTCCTAATCATCATCATTTCATCCCCATCGACGCGCAAGTCGCCGAAGTGGCGTCAAATCGAAAGACTTGCACCCGGCGAACGATCTACCCGACGGGACATTATTTTTATTATCATCATCCTATCCAGTTTTTTAGGCATCCTTGCCTGTTCCAATTTCGATAGATTGCAGCTGATCTTTCCATCTCTTCTTAGGACACCCAACATTTATTTTCCCTTCAGGTAAATACTTGTATATTAATTTAGGTGTTCGTTCTTCTGAAGTCCTTTAAATTACTTCATGCCATTTCTTTCTGTACTCCTCTGTTTTCTGTAGTATGACTTCGACTCCCAGTTTCTTTCTTATTTCACTATTTTTCTGTAGTCTATGGGTCTGCAATCAGTTAGTGGTCTTAGGAGTCTCATGTCTGCTGCTTCAATCCTCCTCCTTTGACTGGCGCTTAGAGTCCACGTCAATGACTACGTTAGAACTGGTACTGCCACTACATTATAAAATTGTAGTACTGTCTCTTTCCTAACTTTTTTGAGCAGAGTGCAACTTCTGGAATTTTTGCAATTTGTATTTCTGATCATTTTGTATAGCATTTGAGATCTCACATGTCAGGTATTTAAGAGTATTTACTTATTCTAGCAGTTTGTCATCAATTATTACTTTTGCTCTTAAATGCTCCTTATCATGGAACGCGATTATCTTTGTTTGACCTTTAGATATTGTCATATTATAATCATTTGCTACCTTGTACAAGGACAAAACTGCGCTCTGTGCTTTTTATCATACACAAACTGCATCGGAATATATATCCAAAACTGCTGTTGGCACTTCTTTCAGATTTCAGGAATTTGGGAGAATGACATTCGGACTACGCAATGCCACCCATACTTTCTAGCACGTCACGGATTAAGTAACTAGAGATTTAGATTTTTGTTACGTGTAAATTGATGGCCACTTGCAATGTCGTCCAATGAGACAGAGCATCCAGCACAAGAATGTGGATTAATGACTAAACCACAAAAATATGTCTTTGAATCAATGGTTGTAAAATTCTTTTAGTATACCATATCAATGAACGAGGAATTCAGCTACCTCAGGACAGATTCGAAACTATTTCTCCGTTCCCGAAGTTCACTACAATAACAGAATTACATCGTTTCATGGGGCTGAAAAACTTCTGTCGACGTTTTGTGCACAGTCTAGCATTATTGGCAGCACCTCTCAATGAAAAGCTAAGAGTTTCAACTAAATCTGAAGACACGTTACAGCGGACTGATGAAACGAAAATACCCTTGGATTAACTAAAAGTTGCTGTTGCCGTGGCTGCATTGTGAAGCTCATCCTCTTCTTGATCCACCTGTTAAGTTATGGTAGACAGATGCATAGATTGCAACCGAGTTTCCATTCTGTATACTCTCTGTTCCGTGGTATGATTTTACTTTTGTGATGACAATGCGAATAAATGTTTTAGATATTTTGCTGGTCTATAAAAAGGGTAAATAAAGAAAAACTGACAATAATAGTGTAACAATAATGCACAGAAGGTGTTGCAAATGGCTTACCGTATTTACTGAAAGTATTTCATAGTTCGTTGAGTTGTTTCTTCGTGACACCTCACCGCCGTCTACAGTGCCTTGTAACGGAATTAATTAGAACAAAGACTCGAAAATATGCAAATGCAACAGGAAACGCAAAAAAATATTGTTTACTGTCACTTCTTATTCCGTTACAGAAAAAACGTAAATAAAGTGGAGTCTGAGCTGTGATACTATGTCGAAATAGTATAATACCATTGCTCTCCACATCTTTAAGACAACTTCAGTTCCTGGCATCAAATTGTTAATATATATGTAAAACGCATATACGTAGTTTCACGAACTTCTGAAGGTGATATATCAGTAGCAGCGAAATAATAACACTCAAAACACGCTAAATGTTATATGAGCTAAAGTGTACCGTCTCAAAACCACGTGACGAGCTGCAGGAGATGTGGAGAGAATGGAAGGGTTTGGTGCAAGGAGGAGGCAGCTCCACTTTCTCCAGTTTGTGGCAAATTTAAAAAAACGTTTTAAAAATTCAGTTTTCACCAAAACGAAAAAGTTGTTAGCCTTGTTTTAGGCTATAGGGTATCTAATACTAATGACGAGAATACACACAAATGCATGCACTCAGGTACGTGCAATAGAGTTTTAAGTTTTGGAGCTGCCTCTGTTTTGCTCCAAAGTGAATGAAAAACTCTTTGTAGGGACATTTTGTTCATAAATAACCATATTTCAGTTTAAAAAACATTTATTAATAAAGAAAGTACATCATTATTGGCATAATACATTAATTCTACAGTTCGTCTTCGGTCTTCTAGCTCCCCTTCAGTCACCTCAGGATCGTTTGAAGCATCTGACGTCAACTGGTCGTAAAACCACATTTCGTTTTGACCAACATACTTTCCGACCAGCTCTTTGACATCTTTAAAGTTTTGGCCTTTAAGGGGGAGGAGACAATCATAAGCTTGATAAAGGTGGTCCATTGTTATGAGACTCGCAGGTCCTTGGTTGCAAATTTGCGCATTATCAAAGACAGTCATCCCTACGGTCGCACTGCATTGAATAATCCCTTTACCGATGTATGGCTGTTCATAGAGGAATATTTTGTGCTTAGTGATTAAATATTTTCCTCTTTTCTTGTTCGATAATGACACGTAATGGTTCTTTACAAAAAAAATTTCTTCAACATGTCAAAAAAGTGGAAAGTAAATCTCTGGTCCACTTCAGTGACATGAAACGCGCCATGTATAGACCGGTCTGCTGAATAATACGTAACACAACCTCCTTCCTGCTATTGTTCGGGGGAAGAACGAGACAGCTCCCGGAGTTGCCTCTGTTTTCATGCAAACTCGGAGTACAGGCAGCTCCATCTATTGGATTTCTCTGAAGCTAGTGGTGGGGCTGCCTCTTTCTTGCACCAAACAACGGGGCTTTTTTTGTATGTGATGGAATGTTCAACTCAATAGAGCCAAAAAGTGGAGCTGCCTCCTTCTTGCGCCAAACCCCTCAATCGTAGTTCTGCACATCCGAATGCTCATTCCATAGATGTTTATAGTCTATGCCTCGGCCCCAGTGAGCGCTACCGAACGTCATGCCGTGGTGTTGCTTGCAGGACGCAGGCCGCGTCTTCACGTGCGCCTTCACACCAGCCATAGAGCCCGACGTGGAGGGTGCCTTCCTCACCGACTCTCCCGCCGTCCTACAGGAGCGCGGCAACTTCTCGCAGGTGCCGCTCCTAATCGGCTCCACCAGTGTCGAGTGCCTCTTCATCACACGCGGTGAGTAGGGCCTGCTACTCTGCTCCTCAAGATGCAATGCCGTTTGAGAGTAGGCCTAAAGGGTTTTCAACAGCGCTGAGTTGTAGTTTTTAGTAGGACAGCTGCATCTACTGTACACTGATCAGCCAGAACATAATGACCACCTAACTAATAGCCGGTGTGTCCACATCTGCCACGGATAACACCAGGCGACATCTCGTGGCGTGGAAGCAATGAGGCCTTGGTAGGTCACTGGAGGGAGATGGTTCGAATGGTCCAAATGGCTCTAAGCACTATGGGACTTAACATCTGAGGTCATCAGTCCCTTGGAACTTAGAACTACTTAAACCTAGAATGAGATTTTCACTCTGCAGCGGAGTGTGCGCTGATATGAAACTTCCTGGCAGATTAAAACTGTGTGCCCGACCGAGACTCGAACTCGGGACCTTTGCCTTTCGGGGGCAAGTGCTCTACCATCTGAGCTACCGAAGCACGACTCACGCCCGGTATTCACAGCTTTACGTCTGCCAGTACCTCGTCTCCTACCTTCCAAACTTTACAGAAGCTCTCCTGAAAGAAAGTTCTGCTAGTTTCGCGGGAGAGCTTCTGTAAAGTTTGGAAGGTAGGAGACGAGATACTGGCAGACGTAAAGCTGTGAGTACCGGGCGTGAGTCGTGCTTCGGTAGCTCAGATGGTAGAGCACTTGCCTGCGAAAGGCAAAGGTCCCGAGTTCGAGTCTCGGTCGGGCACACAGTTTTAATCTGCCAGGAAGTTTCATGTCAGCGCACACTCCGCTGCAGAGTGAAAATCTCATTCTGGAAACATCCCCCAGGCTGTGGCTAAGCCATGTCTCCGCAATATCCTTTCTTTCAGGAGTGCTAGTTCTGCTAGTTTCGCAGGAGAGCTTCTGTAAAGTTTGGAAGGTAGGAGACGAGGTACTGGCAGAAGTAAAGCTGTGAGTAGCGGGCGTGAGTCGTGCTTCGGTAGCTCAGATGGTAGACCACTTGCCCGCGAAAGGCAAAGGTCCCGAGTTCGAGTCTCGGTCGGGCGCACAGTTTTAATCTGCCAGGAAGTTACTTAAACCTAACTAACCTAAGGGCATAACACACAGCCATGCCCGAGGCATGACTCGATCCTGCGACCGTAGCAGCAGCGCGGCTAGAACCGCTCGGCCGCAGGAGAGAGTTGGTACCACATCTGCACACACAGGTCACCTAGTTCCCGTAAATTCCAGGGAGGTGGCGATGAGCTCTGACGCCACGTTCAGTCACATCCCAGATGTGTTCGATCAGTTTCAGATCTGGCGAGTCGAGGAACCAGCACATCAGCTGAACTCGCCACTGTGTTCCTAGAGGCACTCCATCACACTCCTGGCCTTGTGACATGGCTCATTATCTTGCTGAAAAATGCCACGGCAGTCGGGCAACACGATCGTCATGAAGGAGCGTACGATACTCCTTGGCCTTGAACTAGCTCCTCTGGACCTGTGGATGCTTACGTCAATGTTTCCCAGAGCATAATGAAGCCACCGCCGGCTTGTGTCCGTCCCGCAGTACGGGGGTCGAGGAGCTGTTCCCATGGAAGACGACAGATTCACGCCCTCCCGTCGGCATGACGAAGAAGGTATCGGGATTCATCAGACCAAGCAACGTTCTACCACTGCGCCAACGTCCAGTGCCTATGGTCACGTGCCCATTTCAGACATAGCTGCCAATGTTGTGGTGTTAACATTGACATACGCACGGATCATTGGCAGCGGAGGTCCATCATTAAAACTGTACGGTGCAGTGTGTGTTCAAACACACCTGTACTCTACCCAGCATTAAAATCTGATGTTAGTTCCATTACAGATCGCAACCTGTCCTGTTTTACCAGTCTGCCCAGCCTACGTCGTCCGACATCTGTAAGGAAGGGTGGCTGCCCAACGCCACGACGCCTGGACGTTCTTTCACCTTGGTTTCGCCACACACACACACACACACACACACACACACACACACCACAGCACTCCTTGAACACCAGACAAGTAGTACAGTTTCCGAAATCCTGGTGCTCAGACTCCGGGCCACCAATATCTACCCTTGGTCGAACTCAGCCGGCCGCGGTGTTCTAGCGGTTCTGGCGCTGCAGTCCGGAACTGCGGGACTGCTACGGTCGCAGGTTCGAATCCTGCCTCGGGCATGGGTGCGTATGATGTCCTTAGGTTAGTTAGGTTTAAGTAGTTCTAAGTTCTAGGGGACTTATGACCTAAGATGTTGAGTCCCATAGTGCTCAGAGCCATTTGAGCCATTTGGTCGAACTCAGATATACTGCACACCTTCTCCACTCTACACACGGACTTCATGCCCACTGACACTACTGCACCATGTGTGTGTCTGACTAGCAGTCATTCCTCGTCAGGTGACGCTGCTGTCTCCTGGACAGGATTATACCGATAGCCGGTCGGTGATCATAATGTTCTGGCAGTTCACTGTAAGTGATGGAGAACATCTTGGGCATCACATGGATAGCAGTAAGTATCTATCGCCAGACGACTTTCGTGGTGTACTGAATGTGAATCAGTTTATCTATTACTGAAAACCCATACAATAGATTTTGAGGTTAGCTTCCACATACAGACCGAATACATATTAATAATATGTAGAGACAGAAGACATGTATAGATGTGCAGATTCTGATCAAGCTTCAGTGTTCTCTGGGTTTGCGGCAGCTGTTTCCTTTACTGCTTTTCCCATCAGATACCGCTTCCTCTGTAGCTGACCAGCTTACAGCTCCCATCACTGCCACGACATATCGCTCCAAAAGCCAATTAAAAATGGAACAGACAACAAAACATAATAACACATTTATCGTCGTTATAATTATAAATTACACACACAAACCCTAATGAATTAGTCTATCCATAAGTGAAGACCATGTCAAAACTCCTGCAGTAGTTCCTGAGATTAGCCACCCCATACAGATACAAAATTGCAACGAAGGACTTCAATTTTAAATATGTACAGATATTACTGCGAGAAGAATTTGACAGGGCACTGAAAGATCTAAGTCGAAACAAGGCCCCGGGAGTAGACGACATTCCATTAGAACTACTGAGATACTGGGGAGAGCCAGCCATGACAAACTCTTGTATCTGGTGAGCAAGATGTGTGAAACAGGCGAAATGCCCTCAGATTTCAAAAAGAGTATAATAATTCCAATTCCAAAGAAAGCAGGCACTGATAGGTGTGAATATTACTGGACTGTTAGATTAGTAAATCATGCCTGCAAAATACTAACACGAATTCTTTACAGAAGAATGGAAAAAACTGGTAGAAGCCAACCTCGGGGAAGATCAGTTTGAATTCCAGAGAAATTTAGGAACAAGTCAGGCAATACTGACCCTATGAGTTCTCATAGAAGATAAGTTAAGGAAAGGCAAACCTACGTTTATACTCTACTGGCCATTAAAATTGCTACACTAAGAAGAAATGCAGATGATCAACGGGTATTCATTGGACAAATATATTATACTAGAACTGACATGTGATTACATTTTCACGCAATTTGGGTGCATAGATCCTCAGAAATCAGTACCCAGAACAACCACCTCTGGCCGTAATAACGGCTTTGATACGCCTGGGCATGAGTCAAACAGAGCTTGGATGGCGTGTACAGGTACAGCTGCCCATGCAGCTTCAACACGATACCACAGTTCCTCAAGAGTAGTGACTGGCGTATTGTGACGAGCCAGTTGCTCGGCCACCATTGACAAGACGTTTTCAATTGGTGAAGGATATGGAGAATGTGCTGGCCAGGACAGCAGTCGAACATTTTCTGTTTCCAGAAAGGCCCGTACAGGACCTGCAACATGCGGTCATGCATTACCCTGCTGAAATGTAGGTATTTGCGAGATCGAATGAAGGGTAGAGCCACGTGTCGAAACACATCTGAAATGTAACGTCCACTGTTCAAAGTGCCGTCAATGCGAACAAGAGGTGACCGAGAGGTGTAACCAATGGCACCCTATACCATCACGCCGGGTGACACGCCAGTATGGCGATGACAAATACACACTTCCAATGTGCGTTCAACGCGATGTCGCCAAACACGGATGCGACCATCGTGATGCTGTAAACAGAACCTGGATTCATCCGAAAAAATGACGTTTTGCCATTCGTGCGGCCAGGTGCGTCGTTGAGTACACTATCGCAGGCGCTCCTGTCTGTGATGCAGCGTCAAGAGTAGCCGCAACCGTGGTCTCCGAGCTGATAATCCATGCTGCTGCAAATGTCGTTGAACTGTTCGTGCAGATGGTTGTTGTCTTGCAAATGTCCCCATCTGTTGACTCAGGGATCGAGACGTGGCTGCACGATCCGTTACAACCATGCGCATAAGATGCCTGTCATCTCGACTGCTAGTGATACGAGGTCGTTGGGATCCAGCACGGCGTTCCGTATCACCCTCCTGAACCCACCGATTCCATATTCTGCTAAGTCATCGGATCTCGACCAATGCGAGCAGCAATGTCGCGAGACGATAAACCGCAATCGCGATAGGCTACAATCCGACCTTTATCAAAGTCGGAAACGTGATCGTACGCATTTCTCCTGCTTACACGAGGCATCACAACACGTTTCACCAGGCAACGCCGGTCAACTGCTGTTTGCGTATGAGAAATCGGTTAGAAATTTTCCTCATGTCAGCACGTTGTAGGTGTCGCCACCGGCGCCAACGTTGTATGAATGCTCTGAAAAGCTTATCATTTGCATATCACAGCATCTTCTTCCTGTCAGTTAAATTTCGCGTCTGTAGCACGTCATCTTCGTGGTGTAGCAATTTTAATGGCCAGTAGTGTAGAGAAAGCTTTTGGCAGTGTTGGCTGGAATACTCTCTTTGAAATTCTGAGCATAGTATGGGTAAAATATAGGGAGCTAAAGACTATTTACAACTTGTACAGAAACCAGACGGCAGTCGTAAGAGTAATTCTCTCTGAGAAAGCAAAGGACTTGGAACAGCAGGTGAACGGAATGGATAGGGTCTTGAAAGGAGGATATAAGATGAACATAGACAAAAGCAAAACAAGGATAATGGAATGTAGTCGAAATAAGTCAGGTGATACTGAGGGAATTAGATTAGGAAATGAGACACCTAAGTAGTAGACAAGTTTTGCTGTTTGGACAGCAAAATAACTGATGATGGCCGAAACAGAGCAAAATATAGATTTAAGTACCAGGAAGTCTTTTCTGGAAATGTTTGTGCGGAGTGTAGCCCTCTATGGAAGTGAAGCATTGACGATAAACAGTTTACACACAAAGGAAATATAAGCTTTTGAAATGTGGTGCTACAGAAGAATGCTGAAGATTATGTGGGTAGATCATGTAACTAATGGGAAAGTACTGAACAGATCTGAGGAGCAAAGAAATTTGTAGCAAAATCTGACTAGAAAAAGGGGTCAGTTGGTAGGACATATCCTGAGATATCAAGGGAGCACCAGTTTAGTATCGAAGGGAAGTAGGGGGGGGGGGGGTAAAAATCTTAGAGGGAGAGATATGAATACAGTAAGCAGGTTTAGGGAGTTGTAGATTTCGGTAGTTAATCGGAGATGAAGCGGTTTGCGCAGGATGTAGTAGCACAGAGAGCTGCATCAAGCCAGTCTTTGGACTGAAGACCACAACAACAACATAGGTTCGTTACTATCCCTACGCTCCAGAAATCCCAATAATATCTCCAAATCCACCTGAATCATTCTACCTCTTGGTATAACCAATGGCTCATCAAGATCATCCCATCCAAAACGCAGGCAATAATTATAAACACATTAAGAAAGCTTTGCATCACCTCGGTTCCGAGAGTTCCGGACTCTGTATAGAAAATTGGAATAGAGATCAACATAAACATAATTTCCGCCCTTTTTATTGTTCATGAAAGCCACACATTGCATGTTGTACTACCATGCAGCGAGACCTTCAGAGGTGGTGGTGCAGATTGCTGTACACACCTGTACCTCTAATATCCAGTGGCACGTCCTCTTCCGTTGATGCATACCTGTATTCGTCGTGGCATACTATCCACAAGTTCATCAAGGCACTATTGGTCCAAATTGTCGCCGGCCGCGGTGGTCTAGCGGTTCTGGCGCTGCAGTCCGGAACCGCGGGACTGCTACGGTCGCAGGTTCGAATCCTGCCTCGGGCATGGGTGTGTGTGATGTCCTTAGGTTAGTTAGGTTTAAGTAGTTCTAAGTTCTCGGGGACTTATGACCTAAGATGTTGATTCCCATAGTGCTCAGAGCCATTTTTTTCCAAATTGTCCCACTCCTCAACGGCGATTCGGCGTAGATCCCTCAGACTGGTTGGTGGGGCACGTCGTCCATAAACAGCCCTTTTCAATCTATCCCAGGCATGTTCTATAGGGTTAGTGTCTGGAGAACATGCTGGCCACTCTAGTCGAGCAATGTCGTTATCCTGAAGGAAGTCATTTACAAGAAGATGTGGGCGACGGGGGCGCGAATTGTCGTCCATGAAGACGAATGACTCGCCAATATGCTGCCGATATGATTGCACTATCGGTCGGAGGATGGCATTCACGTATCCTACAGCCATTACGGCGCCTTCCATGACCAGTAGCGGCATATGTCGGCCCCACATAATGCCACCCCAAACCAACAGGGAACCTCCACCTTGCTGCAGTCGCTGGACAGTGTGTCTAAGGCGTTCAGCCTGACCAGGTTGCCTCCAAATATGTCTCTGACGATTGTCTGGTTGAAGGCATATGTGACACTCATCGGTGAAATGAACATAATGCCAATCCTGAGCGGTCCATTCAGCATGTTGCTGGGCCCAACTGTACCACGCTGCATGGACCTCCTCATGGGCGTTGGCAGTGAAGTTGCCCATCATGCAACCTATTGCACACAGTTTGAGTTGTAACACGACATCCTGTGACTGCACGAAAAGCATTTTCAACATGGTTCCTCCAAGCTGTAATCCGTAGGTAGCGGTCATCCACTGCAGTAGTAGCACTTGGGCAGCCTGAGCGAGGCATGTTATCGACAGTTCCTGTCTCTCTCTGTATCTCCTCCATGTCTGAACAACATCGCTTTGGTTCACTGCGAGATGCCTGGGCACTTCCCTTGCTGAGAGCCCTTCCTGGCACAAAGCAACAATGTGGACGCCATCGAACCGCGGTATTGACCGTCTACGCATGGCTGAACCATAGACAACACGAGCCGTCTACCTCCTTACTGGTGGAATGACTGGAACTGATCGGCTGTCGTCTAATAGGCGCTGCTCATGCATGGTCGTTTACATCTTTGGGCAGGTTTAGTGACATCTCTGAACAGTCAAAGGGGCTGTGTCTGTGATACAATATCCACAGCCAACATCTGTCTTCAAGAGTTCTGCAAATCTGGGTGATGCAAAACTTTTTTATGTGTGCAGAATGGACCAACTACATCTTCCATCTTCATGACTTTTACCTCACCATTCATGACCATCCTACAAAGTTAACTAATACACTAAAACACCTTGGACTAAGCCCCGACCAGCAACTAACATGGTAACTTCACCTACTAACCGCCCAACAAAAAGTCCACAGTAGTATATTTGTTGGCCGAAATTGGCGATTATGCCACTGGACAGTGTAAATGATTATGGTTTCAGTACTCTGATACTCCCTTACAGGTAGAACACCCACCAGTTTTCATAAGTATTGTTTGTGTTTAAGGTTGTTACCAAGCCAGATACGGCATATAACCAGCGTGAACAGTATCAGACGTTGACAAGTTTAAAAGAGGCTTCATTGTGGATCTCCTTTCGGCTGGCTGGTCACATCGTGCAATATACAGACTTGTAATGCATTCAGCTGTGACAGTGGCCCAATTCTGGCAGCATGAGCACGAGAGGGCAGGCATGCTAGTCGTCAAGTTTCCAGTCGATCACATCTGAGTACCACAATGGAGGATCGCTGTATTGTGCACCAAGCACTTTGTTTTAGGTAATTATAATCCCATGTGAGAGTTGCCGTTAACACCACAACAGCAGCAGCTGCGTTTGGAGTGGTGCCGTGACTGGGAAGCATGGGCTGCTGATGAATGGGGCTGCACTGTGTTCAGTGGCGAATTACAGCTCTGCACTACTATGGATGACTATCTTTGGCGAGTATGGTGGCAGTCTGTGGAAAGGTCCCATTGTTCCAATGTTTTGGAAGGGCACAGTACTATTCCTTGTGGCGCCATGGTGTGGGGAAGCATTGGATGTTCCGTCAGGTGACATCTGATAATGATTAAGGGAAGTCAAATAGCACAACGGTACATCACAGAAATCCTGCGTCCTCATGTGTTACTGCTCGTATTACAGTATTGTGGTGCTGTTTTTGAACAGGGCAATGCTCGTCCACACATCGTACAGATTGATAGAGATGAACTGCCTATGTGATGTTGAGATACTCCTATGGTGAGCAAGATCCCCAGATCTGTCACCAATCTGAGACCAGCTAAGACGCCAACTCTGTCTCAGTGCCAGTACCCCTGTTACCAGGGAACACTTACTACAATTGTGGGCCAGCGTGCCTCAGGGGAATTTATGGCGGCTTTATGAGACCTTTCCAAACAGAATCATTGTCTTCATCCTGGTCACAGAGGGTCCAAAGTCACACTGATGAGTGAGCTCACACTGGTAACTTCTTTGCAAATTTGACTCGATGTTGGAATGACTGAAGCAACGTCACGTACCCTCTAAACCCGTGAAGTTTCATTCTGATTCCTCCTACCCTTCTGGGTGCTCCATTTTTTTGTGTCAGGCAGTGTAGAAGGAGTTGCGTCTATCTGCTCTGTGCTGTTGCACTGAAACGCTAATCACTTGCATATCCATGAATACGAGGGGCGTTTGAAAAGTCCGTGCAAAAATAAAAACTACTTACTTGTTTGGGGTAAACCTTTTTTATTTTTCGACATAGTCTCCTTTTAGACTTATACACTTCGTCCAATGCTGTTCTAATTTGTTGATCTCTTCTGAATAATAGGAATTGTCCAAGTCTGTGAAATAGCTGTTAGTTGTTGCAATCACCTACTCATTTGAATAAAATCTTTGTCCCGCCAGCCATTTCTTCAAATAGGGAAACAAATAATAGTCCGAGGGAGTCAAGCCTGGAGAATAGGGGGGGATGTGAAATGAGTTGGAATCCTATTTCCATTAATTTTGCGACCACAACTGCTGAGGTGTGTGCTGATGCTTTGTCGTGATGGAAAAGGACTTTTTTGCGGTCCAATCGCCAGCGTTTTCCTTGCAGCTCGGTTTTCAAACGGTCCAATAACAATGAATAATATGCACGTGTAATAGTTTAACCCTTTTCCAGGTATTCGATGAGGATTATCCCCTGCAAATCCCAAAAGACAGTCGCCATAACCTTTCCAGCCGAAGGAATGGTCTTCGCATTTTTTGGTGCAGATTCTCCCTTCGTAATCCATTGTTTAGATTGTTGTTTGGTCTCAGGAGTATAGTAATGTAACCATGTTTCATCCACAGTGACGAAACGACGCTTAAAGTCTTGCAGATTCTTTCTGAACAGCTGCAAACCATCCTTGCAACACTTTACACGATTCCGTTTTTGGTCAAGCGTGAGCAATCGCGGAACCCATCTTGTGGATAGCTTTCTCATGTCCAAATGTTTATGCAAAATATTATGTACCCGTTCATTCGAGATGCCCACAGGACTAGCAATCTCACGCATCTTGACTCTTCTGTCATCCTTCACCATATAATGGATTTTATCAGTGATTTCTGGAGTTGTTCAAAATGGTTCAAATGGCTTTGAGCACCATGGGACTTAACTGCCGAGGTCATCTGTCCCCTAGAACTTAGAATTACTTAAACCTAACTAACCTAAGGACACCACACACATCCATGCCCGAGGCAGGATTCGAACCGGCGACCATAGGGGTCGCGCAGTTCCAGGCTGTAGCGCCTAGAACTGCACGGCCACTCCGGCCGGCCTCTGGAGTTGTAACCTACACAGCGCGTCCAGAACGTTCAGCATCACTTGAGCCTCTATGGCCACTCCGACAATTTTGAAACCACTTATAAACTGTTCTAATCGAAGGTCCAGAGTCACCGTAATGTTTATCAAGCTTCTCTTTAGTCTCCTGAGGCGTTTTGCCTTTCATAAAGTAATGTTTCATCACCACACGAAATTCTTCTTCCTCCATTTTTTGACAATCACTTGATCCACACGAATGCCAAACACAAAGAAATAGACCAATATGGCTGAAACTTGGTGTGCGTTCTTTCCAAAGATGCTACTGACTAAACATGACCTCGTTACGCGCCGGTGCTGCCATCTGTCGGACTTTGCACGGACTTTTCAAACGCCCCTCGTATAGTACACTTCAGGTCAATTTGAGGTTTTTTGCACGCCACCTTCGTAACGGCGGCTGTGTACTTACGAACAGGGAGCGGAGTTCTAAGGAGATCTGAGGAGCGATGTTGTTGTTGTTTGGGGGTCAGTGATGTCGCTGCCGTGGACGCTGCTGGGGGCGACGAGCGGCCAGCTGTCGACCAGCCGCGCCCTGGCGGACCTGAGCGCGCACTTCGCGGACCGCGTGGGGCCCGACATCCCGCTGCACACCCCCGAGCAGCGCGCAGCCGCCGCCAGGGAAGTGCGGCGCTTCTACTACGGCTCCACCAGCCGGGACATCACGGCCGCCGACTCTGTCGCCACGGCCAACGTGAGTACCAACTCTACTTCAGTTAATCCCATGTTCTATAGGGCATTTATATGCTGTATCCTACAGATAATTACGCTCACTGCACAAAACATTTGCCATCCCAAAGGACATCACGCTAGTATCATGTCACTCCGCCTCAAGCCTTGATAACGGCCTCAATTTGGCGAGGAAGAAATTCCGCAAATTCCTTCGGGTATACTTGCCCATCAGGAGCCTTTCGTTAATGGCCAGAATGAAAAATGCTTCTGTCGTATGACAAACAAGGCAAATATGTCTTGGGCAGAGTTAGGGACGTAAAAGAAGGAAACTGGCTTCTCGACTTATCTGGCACTACCAAATACATTTAAATCAAAACATCCTGACGTTGCGGCGGCGCGGTTCCTTCCGTCCCTTTACGACGAACCTGCACCTACCTGTGAACATTTGTCAGCAGATAATCAGTAGGGAAGCCGAGCGAAACCTACTGTACTTCGACGTGAACCAGCCTGCAATTGAAGTCACTAATCTACGTTTCGGGAGAAAGTTTTCGCACAAATGAAAGGTTGGAAATTTTGTCTGTAACTAATATATTCTGAAACTTAGGTGAACAAGTATCACTGCCAAGCCCGTGCTAGTCTTAACACAGTCACTCACAAGCCCTTTCACTCACGTTAGCAAGTTTATGGTGTTGCATTTCCCGGAAACGTAACAGCTACAAAAATACGGATTGTTTTTGATTGAGAATGCTCGACAAATATTAAGTCTGTCGGTAGCTAATACAGTCATAATTTTTAGTCACCGACCTGCTCAATACGACACGCGGAATTTATGTCTTTTCTCGTCACGAAATTCACTTAAGAATTCCTAAATTTCTACACACCCATCGGAATAATTATGCCGTCACTTTACAACACTTTTGGTGTATGAAACACTGCTAGATCCGGCAACTTATCATTTCCGTCGGAACTACTACTACACACGTCCCTGTTTCATGGCTATGCTCCGACTCCTCTCTAGAATACTCTAAGTCTTCTCTACCAGCAGAGAAAGGCGCGCGAAGAATATTGCTTTACCATTGGTCAGTTTACTCAACAGCCAATAGCAAAACAACATTCTTCCGCGTCAGTCCGCGCTTTTCATCAATAACCAATCGCAAAATATTAAACCTAACGACTGCACTTTTATACCGACGTAATTATCTAATGTGCTGAAGTTTTGTTTATACATAAAGTTATTTATTATTGTTATTCATACCTGAATTAACTTTCCCTTTACAATAAACTTACTTTACAAATCTATTCTACAAAAATCCCCTTTGTCCACATCCATACTTCTTCGAAATGTTCCCACACTAAATCCCACTACATAACTCATTAAACAATTATCTTCATATTAACCTTAAACCACACTCACGCATCCTTCATACTGCTAAAACACATTTATAACATTTTACATACACAAAAAGTCATAATAACTCTTTATGAAAATACTAAACAGTTTATGAAAAACATTCTATTACTTTAGTGCACTCTAGTGGGCTCAATCGAAGCTAAATCACAGTCCCCCTATCCAATATTGTCCTCTATCGGCTGATACATAAATTACGTGCGCGTCCAGTCTCGCGTCACCATCTGTCACTATCCAGCTCTGAGACACATCTCCCACTTAACAGCCTCCAAGGCAGGATCGGTATACGGCGCTACGCCCCAACGTATTCGCTCTTTTTAAATTGTTGCTATTAGTACCGATGCGACGTAATATAATGCATCATGCCAAATAAAGTAACATGATACATGATGTCATGTCGTATAGCGTGACAAATACCATCATGCCATCTGCAAACTAACATCCCAAAGAAGTTCGGGCCCACATGCGTTTCCTCTTTGTCGAAATGTCTTGGCGCAAACTCGTCTAGGGGTTGAACCGCACGTGTCGCATTACTTGCCATAATTTAGACACTTGTGACCCTTTGGTTAAATTGTCTAGCTGATGGTAAGTTTGTGAAGTACAAAGTGAACATAACATATAATAACAGTAATAATAACATCGGGAACTCAATTAACGACCCATAAATGATGTAGGCCATACAGTTGCGATTTGGTTAGAATGATGTTCATTCAGAAAGCAAACTAGTAGCGAAAGTGGTCGTATTTAAAGTTACTGTTAAACTAGAACGCATATTCATTTGGCATAGTTCGATCATTCACAATCTCATCGCGAAACACAATACCCTACCTCGATATTTACACGAAAAGTTAAAAGAGTTCACTACAGGCGCGCGGCTGCTCACCGCTCAGAGACTAAGTCCCGCGATACCACACAACGCGAAATTTTCTATGTCGTTTAACCTTCTAGCTGCCTAAAGACCGACTGTCCGCTTTCGCGTCTCAATCCGAACTGTCCCCTTTAGTGTCTCGACTAGAACTGCCCTCTGCCCGTCTCCGACCGCGTTTCCCGCGCGCCGAACATCTTCGCTCAACCGACTAGCGCAGTTCCTTTTCCTGAAACCATCCATCTGATTGGCTACAGCTTATTCTACATTACTTTACATTTTAACATATTTAAATAATCAAAGCTTGACCACTTTCACGTTCTAAATAAAGTAACAATAATATCCATTACATAATAAACGTTAAATTCTTTTAGATAAAACCAATACAATTTCTTTCTTAACTTTGAATGACACGGCCAGTAGCCTCGCACCAATGTGCTTTCTGATAAATAAATAAAGAACAAAAACAAATATTATGCACGAAAATTTACAACAAATATTCTATTACCTAATGATTCAATAAGGTGTCATGCTGTCGTCGTTCAATGTGTTTTGTGTGGAGGAAATGATCTGATGCTTAACTGAAAATACTGATCATTTAAATTTAATATATTTTTAAGCAAATAAAGTTACAGAGTTGATATTTAGAACTGTGTCACTTTAATCATGCGCTTCTATATGAAATGTCGATCGTTAAGATCGACCAAAGCGTTCAGATTTTAGCAAATAGGTCTTTGTTGCAAAACTTGTTAATTTCACTTTAACAGTAAATCCTAAACTATTACAGATATGATCAATATTCAAGTTTTATTGGGATCACCATGAAAGTTTATGGAGGATGGCAGATTAAAATTGCTGTGGCTTGATTCCCTGCATTACTACAGAATTAAATAGTTTTCATAAGTGTTTCCCTTTATGGCCAATCTTAGGTCCGACATATTTAACACTGCTACGTCTTTTTCCCGAGGGCATGCAGCTTTACTGTATGGTTAAATGATGATGGCGTCCTCTTGGGTAAAATATTCGAGAGGTACAATAGTCCCCCATTCGGATCTCCGGGTGGGGACTACTCACGAGGACGTCATTATCAGGAGAAAGAAAACTGGCGTTCTACGGATCGGAGAGTGGAATGTCAGATCCCTTAATCGAGCAGGTAGGTTAGAAAATTTAAAAAGGGAAATGGGTAGGTTAAAGTTAGATATAGTAGGAATTAGTGAATTTCGGTGGGCCGGCCGAAGTGGCCGAGCGGTTCTAGGTGCTACAGTCTGGAGCCGCGCGACCGCTACGGTCGCAGGTTCGAATCCTGCCTCAGGCATGGATGTTTGTGATGTCCTTAGGTTAGTTAGGTTTAAGTAGTTCTAAGTTCTAGGAGACTGATGACCTCAGAAGTTAAGTCCCATAGTGCTCAGAGCCATTTGAACCATTTTTGAAGTTCGGTGGCAGGAGGAACAAGACTTTTGGTCAGGCGAATATAGGGTTATAAATACAAAATCAAATAGGGGTAATGCATGAGTCGGTTTAATAATGAATAAAAAAATAGGAGTGCGGGTAAGCTACTACAAACAGCATAGTGCACGCATTATTGTGGCCAAGATAGATACGAAGCCTACGCCTACTACAGTAGTACAAGTTTATATGCCAACTAGGTCTGCAGATGACGAAGAAATTGAAGAAATGTATGATGCGATAAAAGAAATTATTCAGATAGTGAAGGGAGACGAAAGTTTAATAGTCATGGGTGACTGGAATTCGGTAGTAGGAAAAGGGAGAGAAGTAAACATAGTAGGTGAATATGAATTGTGGTTAAGAAATGAAAGAGGAAGCCACCTGATAGATTTTTGCACAGAGCACAACTTAATCATAGCTAACATTTGGTTCAAGAATCATGAAAGAAGGTTGTATACATGGAAGAAGCCTGGAGATACTGACAGGTTTCAGATAGATTATATAATGGTAAGACAGAGATTTACGAACCAGGTTTTAAATTGTAAGACATTTCCAGGGGCAGATGTGGACTCTGACCACAATCTATTGGCTATGAACTGTAGATTAAAACTGAAGAAACTGCAAAAAGGTGGATTTTTAAGGAGATGGGACCTGGATAAACTGAAAGAACTGGCCCCGGGAGTAGACAACATTCCATTAGAACTACTTGCGGCCTTGGGAGAGCCAGTCCTGACAAAACTCTACCATCTGGTGAGCAAGATGTATGAGACAGGCGAAATACCCTCAGACTTCAAGAAGAATATAATTCCAATCCGAAAGAAAGCAGATGCTGACAGATGTGAAAATTACAGAACAATCAGTTTAATAAGTCACGGATGCAAAATACTAATGCGAATTCTTTCCAGGCGAAAGGAAAAACTGGTAGAAGCCAACCTCGGGAAAGATCAGTTTGGATTCCGTAGAAATATTGGAACACGTGAGGCAATACTGACCCTACGACTTATCTTAGAAGCTAGATTAAGGAAAGGCAAACCTACATTTCTAGCATTTGTAGACTTAGAGAAAGTTTTTGACAATGTTGACTGGATTACCCTCTTTCAAATTCTGAAGGTGGCAGGGGTAAAATATAGGGAGCGAAAGGCTATTTACAATTTGTACAGAAAGCAGATGGCAGTTACAAGAGTCGAGGGACATGAAAGGGAAGCAGTTGTTGGGAAGGGAGTGAGACAGGGTTGTAGCCTCTCCCCGATGTTATTCAATCTGTATACTGAGCAAGCAGTAAAGGAAACAAAGTAAAAATTTGGAGTAGGTATTAAAATCCATGGAGAAGAAATAAAAACTTTGAGGTTCACCGATGACATTGTAATTCTGTCAGAGACAGCAAACGACTTGGAAGAGCAGTTGAACGGAATGGACAGTGTCTTGAAAGGAGGATATAAGATGAACATCAACAAAAGCAGAACGATAATGGAATGTAGTCGAATTAAGTCGGGTGATGCTGAGGGAATTAGATTAGGAAATGAGACACTTAAAGTAAAGGAGTTTTGCTATTTGGGGAGCAAAATAGTTGATGATGGTCGAAGTAGAGAGGATATAAAATGTAGACTGGCAATGGCAAGGAAAGCGTTTCTGAAGAAGAGAAATTTGTTAACATCGAGTATAGCTTTAAGTGTCAGGAAGTCGTTTCTGAAAGTATTTGTATGGAGCGCAGCTATGTATGGAAGTGAAACATGGACGATAACTAGTTTAGACAAGAAGAGAATAGAAGCTTTCGAAATGTGGTGCTACAGAAGAATGCTCAAGATTAGATGGGTACATCATATAACTAATGAGGAGGTACTGAATAGGATTAAGGAGAAGTTTGTGGCACAACTTGACTAGAAGAAGGGATCGGTTGGTAGTGTAACCTCCCCCTCACTTATCGACCTTAATGACAGTGAAAAATTAAACCGCGTGTACCTACTGGAAATTTGGGAAAAGCAATCGTCACCGAAGTTAATCTGTCGGTAAAGAGGGAGGAAATGGTTACATCTAAATGAAAGGTAAAATGCAAATGAAACTGGTGGAAATTAATTTTGAAAAGGGGTAAAGTTAACAAAGAAAGTAACTGTGCGGCCGTTACGTTAACAATTAACTAGCGGTAATAAGATATTTGAGATTTGGGGAAAATTACGGTCGCCAGTCCTAAGGACAATTACTATAGTAACTGAAAAAGAAGGTTATTACACATATAATTAGCACTAGAAGCGTGGCAACTGAAGGTTGACACATGTAGTGTGAAAACTGAAACTTTGTCAGAAGTAATACATTTCGCTACACTCTGACTTAATTTAGCAAAAGAATTAATAAAACCGGAAAATCGAAAGTTAATTTAGTGACTGAAGTTAATAGTGAGCTTACTTTCTGAAGCACATCGAAATTCAGTAAAATACGGTTAGTCTTGGACTACCTCAACAATCATTTCAAAAGCTACTTGAATCTACGCAGTTTAGAAATAAGAGATTTAACTTTGAACTTGAATTAAATGATCCTGAACAATTAACAATAGTAAAATTTAGTACGTACCAAGCTGAGCTGTAGTCACAGGTAAGCTAAAATACGGTAACAAAACTCGCACTCTTAATTTGCGCTTGTGTAATCTAAATATCGTAGCCAGCTATGAATACCCTAACTGAACTTTGAAATTAAAGCAGTGAAATCGAATGATGCTGGCGTTTGAATTTCAACGACACTCGGGTTCATTCCGGAAAAGGAAGGGACCCTGCTTGGTAATGCAATTGGGACAATGAGCAATAAAGGTTCATGCTAAGTTGCTGTAATTTTGTAATGCAACAATTTTAAAAGTTTGAAAAGCTGAGGTCTGCCATACAGTTCTAAAACTTTACGTGCTTCCAGTCCTCCTTGTTGGTTGATTGAAGGTTTGAAGCCGTCGATCGAGGAGGTGGCGACAGTCACTCATTGTCGGCCGTCGCTGTTGCAGAAGCTGGATGTTGGCGCGCCTTCTTCTCGACACGGTCACCAGACGAAACGGGCTCCTGATGTGCGCCAGCTAATGCTTCCCGTCCGCGACACCATGTCAGAAACTATCATCGCAAGTCGAGCGCAATTACATGCTGCCAGACCACGAAAGCGCGGCAACTCGCGGGAGCTTCACACAACACTTCTGCTCCATTGCACCACCCCAGCCAGACTCTCCTCTGCCCGCGCTCCACGCGACAGAGTTAACACTACCAAAGATCCTAAACACTTTGGTTCTCCACACGACCTATCGATGTATTCGTTCGATAGCATAGTTTTCCCTAGGCCAGACCCAGCGTATAAATACAAATAATATTCACAAAACAAACCAACATAAATGCATAAATATATATATACAAACAGTAAAACAATTACAATATATAAAGAGACAGAAATGTCATATCTTGAGGTAACAAAACAAGGAAAAAAATTATAGTACAATAGATGGAAATAGGAGGATATGCATTTCCGGCGTTACACGTGCCCCACTTTGTCTGAGGATGTTCGTGTAACGTAAACAGACTCAGAAAATGTCCCAAAAAAGAAACAGCGGAAATGCATACGCTCAAAACATCAACAAAATTTATCATTCGTCTAATTAACCATAAATCAATTTTAGACCATAATAATTGAGTGGAGACACTCCTAATCTTATTCCACTCTGTCATCTTGCACAAAATAAAACAGGTTGACAACATATTAAAATTCACAGAAAACATAGAAAATGGTTTAGCTATTCCAAAATCGTCAAAATTCGTAACATTATCAAGAAATGGAATATTATTTACAAAATTAATCAGAGTACATGGTCATAGAAACAGGCAGATCAAAATACGCAAATTAATTATTAATTACATATTATACACATTTTTATGTAACTTTTTCATAATTAATATTCTTGTCATGAGAGTCCAATTAACGCTAAACAAGAAAATAATATTCGGCAGATCGAAAAAACCATAAATATTGACAGCAGAATTCTTTCAGCTGTCCGGGAAGAAAAACAATTCCGCCTTCCGTACTCGCAAGTGCAAAGAATGCCGACAGCGGCACATGAGCCGACAGCGGCTCCGCCTCGCCAGTATTGTTGCGCCCGCCTGTGCGGCACGCTTGATCTCACTCGCCTGTGTAACGGCATTTTCAGAACGTCCGTTTCACTGAATTCTTTTGGAAAAACTCACTCCCGAGTAATCTCAAGCAGTCCATTAACACTATCACAATGGGTAACTCAACACTGTCCTTCATCACACGCATGTACTAGCCTGAAACTTAAAACAGCGTCTAAGTACATCGGCAATGACTAGTGAAACACACATTCATGAAATCTTATAGCTAGTTACAAAATCATGTTTACATTGCTTCATCTACTGTGACTCAGCTGAAAACTTAAACTAGCAGCTTGGATTTTTCAACTGACAAATAATCACTCTCTCTTAAATCATTTAGAAAAAATTAGTTTGGAAGGTAGGAGACGAGATACTGGCAGAAGTAAAGCTGTGAGTAAAGTGTGAGTCGTGCTTCGGTAGCTCAGATGGCAGAGCACTTGCCCGCGAAAGGCAAAGGTCCCGAGTTCGAGTCTCGGTCGGGCACACAGTTTTAATCTGCCAGGAAGTTTCATATCAGCGCATACTCCGCTGCAGAGTGAAAATCTCATTCTGAATTACTTATTAATTACAACTTCTTTAATGGCCTCTTGGTCAGGCAAAAGCATGGCAATCTAGCAAATCGTTTAAATCTAACACTCTATATTTACATACTGTACAAATTACTCATTCTGTGGTATTAATCAATCCGAGGTTGGTACAATTTCAAGTCTACAATGTTCCGTATACCTAATGGTTTTCCAGAGCTTGGATACTCTGATGAGCAATAAGCATTTGTGTGAGGTATACCAATGACTTTAGATGGTCCATTATAAACAAATTTAAATTTAGAGATTTCATTGGCTATCTCGCTCGATTCCTCATGAGCTTTTACAAGTACTAAGTCTCCGATTGCAAACTTAGCAAAACGCGCTTAAGCGTCATGACGACGTATGCGACCATCGGTTTTTAGCTTCATTATTTCTGGCAAACGATCTTTTTTCACATCAATACTCGGTTTGTCTGGAAACACACTCTTATTCCTCATTATTACTTCATACAGGCCTCGTCTTTGTTCGTGTGTTACGTTTGACACACCGTCTACAATAGCTTCCAATTCACTTTCTACACTATTGTCAATGCCGAGATTCTTCACATTACAGTAGTACACATTCATACCTAAGTCAATGGCATCCGGCCACTCAACAATGTGTATAGGCTGGTATTGCCTATGCACACCGTCTCCTGCCTCATCAAAACTAACTACTATTGTTTTATCTTGTGACGCACATGTCAAAGTTTTGCTTTCGTAATTAATCACCGCACGGTACTTTAGTAGCCAATCTAACCCGATAATTACTTCCTTAGTTAAGTCTGGCACGACGACAAACTCTTGTTCAAATCGTGCCCCACAAATCTCGAAGTTGACAAAAATCTGTTTTGTGGCCGGTTTACTGGCCTTCCCAGTACCACCGATAATTTTCACTCCTGTTACTGGCATAACTACGATACCAGGTCTGTCTTTCAGTAACTCAAATATTTTCCCAGATACAGCACTCAATTCTGCACCGGTGTCAATCAACACGTTTAGTTGTAGGTCGTGCATATTAACAGACACTACTATCTGTCTACACTTGTCCTCGACTGTTTCTTTATTTTCCCACAGTAAATCCTCGTCTATATCCAGGTCATTCCAGAAAAAACCATCCGGCTTTGATCTTAAATCCGGCTTATCTGGCGGCCTTTTCAGCCTCTGTTCACATACAGTTTTAATTTCAACACGTTTGTCCTGAGGCTTAGTCTGTAGCTTCGCCTCCAATACCGAAACCTTTTCCTGTAACTCGTCAACTAGTGAGTGTTGCTTTGCTATCAATTCACTAATTGTCACCTTCGTTGATTCCACTTTGGTCAGATTGATCTCATCTGCCAATCTACCTGGAGTAATGTGCCCAGTAGTATCTGCAATTACTTCCTCTGGATCTGCGCAACCCACAGTGCTACCGTCTGACCGTATAACGTCAGCTCTAACCTCATACACGCTGTAATCTACGTGCTTTTCTACCAATCGTGTCCGGCTAGCACTAAAATTTTCGTAATCTTTCTCCTTAATACTCTCGCAATGTTTAAACTGGAGGTTTACGTCGGATGGGTCGGCTACTTCTACCACTACAACTTTCGGTAAGGTCTGCCGGTTAGGGCCAGAACTTTCCGTTACTACTTCAACATCTAACTCCTGCGGGACGAAACACGACGAATCTTGCTCGTGCTCCCCATTAATATCAACTGTTTCTGGTAAAGTCTGCCGGTTAGGGCCAGAACTTTCTATCATTTCACAAACACTATCTTCCTGCGGGACGAGACGCGGAAAATCCTGCACGCGCTCCCCATAAACACTTCTCCCATACAGGCCCCTATAATCTCTTAGTTCGTCGTATAAGCGACCGAACTGCCTTAACCAGACCCCATCCCTCTCTGCATCCCCTCGCTCGATGACGGACGTTTTATCCGACATCTGATCTTCTCTCAACACTTGCGAATCATTCTTAAACTCAATCTCCAGTTCCGCTGTGGGTATTACAGCTGCCACTTTATAATCGATTTCCGGAACGCTACTTAAATTGTTCTCACTGACAGTGAATGTATTTTCTACTGCCGTGTATACAGCTGATCTACTACTTGTGGGCGCACTCCTTTCTCTTAACACTGGCACACTCTCCCGCCGTTGATTATTCCATACGGAATTTTCATAACGACGACACCTGGGTTTTCTCTTGTTATTGGGCCTCCAAAATTTCTCCACGCCCGGTCAGCCCCTCACCGGCGCGGCTAATGGTTTCCCTGTCTCGTCCCAGCAGATACGCTCCCCGGATGCTGCTGAGGCAGCTGATCACACCCTCTGGCGTTATTACTATTCTGTGAAGCCCGTATCACGCTAGTATGATACTGGTTTCCGTCATTCCTGTTACTATTTGCATTGTACCGATTGTCATTACGGCCCGAACCACTATTGTTATTGCTGCCAAGATTGCTGTATGCATTATTCCCATAGTTATCGTTGTTGTGGTTGCTGTGGTACCCGTTGTTGTTACCACGGCCTCTACCACTGTCGCGATTATTGCGCCAAGTCCTCGGCCTCAACTCTTTCCAGGAAATCATTGATTGTCCTGTAATTGCTTCCTACGTAGCGTTTTGTATCATCTGGAAGCTTCTTGTAGAGTTCCCAGACTATTTCGGATTCCGTGCGGCAATCACGCAAATATTCCAACTTGCGGATCCAGCCCTCACAAAACTCCTTCATCGAGCCGCGCGAATTCGCATCGAAAGGCCTCGATACGACAAATTCGCGCCAGACACTTTGCTGTTTTTGCTCTGACCGGTATTCAGCCAGAAACAAATTCTTAAACTTGTCAAAAGTCAGGTTCGTAATGTTGACGTTTAAGCCCCAACGCTTGGCATCACCAGCCAACACATCAATAACCGCATTAATTTTTCTCTCATTAGTCCATGATCTGGGTAAAACTCTTTCACAATTTTTAATGAAATCCGTCGCGTGTATACCGCCTTTTTTCAAGGGGTCGAACCGCTCCTCTTTCGTCAACAATTCCGAACTATGTGCACAGATTGGCACATAGCTCTGTTTTTCGTCAAGTTTCTTTTCTAATTCCGACACTCTCGTAATTACTTGGCAAGTGGTTGTCGCAAGCGTTTCTACTTTCCTTTTTTTCTCTTCGCAGGTATTAGCCTGCTTCGTCACTTTGGTATCTACTTCGGATGCTAAAGCCTTTAAAGTTTCCACCTTCTTTTCATCCTCTTTTTTCACTAATTGAATTTGTTCCGTCACCTTATTCTCGATGATCGGAGCAACTGCTTCTCCTACACTTTTCTCGATTCTGCTAATTTCGGAATAAAAACGAGTATTTATGCTCGCAATTTCCGCCTGAACGCCTATCATTTCCTGTTTAAGATTACCGATTTCGGTATTAATCACAACAATATCTTCTTTGATTTTATCAACTTTTGTGTTAACAACTCCAATATTGTTGTTAATAACATTAATAGCTTTGTTCTGATTGTCTAGCTTTCGTTCAATTTTTTTTCAGACTCAGCTTCTTGCTTGGCAGCCTGAGCTTCTTGCTTGGCAGCCTGATCTTCTTGCTTGGCACACAGAGCTTTAATTTCTGCCGATTGACTCTTGATTTCGTTAATCAAAACATTCAATAAATCAGTTAAATTCCCGGAAACTACCGGTTTTACTTCCGTAGTGGCTTCCTCTTTAATTGTCCCCCCGTATTCGTCATCAAGGGATTCAATTTGATATTCACTTCCGATTCCGAAACATTTTCTAAAGTTTGGAATTCCATTTCTGCTCTTTGTTGCGTTTCGGCGGTCGCGTCTTTCATGCTAGCCGCCTGCCCCTGAACAATGGGTACCGCGGTGCGCGTTTCCCACTGTTCGACCGATTGTTCCGGATCCAAGTCTACCAAATTTTGGCAACTGTTGCCTTCACTCATTTTAATAATTTTCAATATAAATGCCAAATCTCAAATCTAATTAGGATTCCTCACACTAATATTCTCGCTGACGTATCGACCATTTCGTAACCAGTACTTTGTTACGAATTTTCACAATGCAAAATTCGTGTCCAGAACAACCTCAAATTCGAAGATTGTCCTGTCACCAGGTCGCCACGTGTAACCTCCCCCTCATTTATCGACCTTAATGACAGTGAAAAATTAAACCGCGTGTACCTACTGGAAATTTGGGAAAAGCAATCGTCACCGAAGTTAATCTGTCGGTAAAGAGGGAGGAAAGGGTTACATCTAAATGAAAGGAAAAATGCAAATGAAACTGGTGGAAATTAATTTTGAAAAGGGGTAAGTTAATAAGGAAAGTAAATGTGCGGCCGTTACGTTAACAATTAACTAGCGGTAATTAGATATTTGAGATTTGGGGAAAATTACGGTCGCCAGTCCTAAGGACAATTACTATAGTAACTGAAAAAGAAAGGTTATTACACATATAATTAGCACTAGAAGCGTGGCAACTGAAGGTTGACACGTGTAGTGTGAAAACTGAAAGTTTGTCAGAAGTAATAAATTTCGCTACACTCTGACTTAATTTAGCAAAAGAATTAATAAAACCGGAAAATCGAAAGTTAATTTAGTGACTGAAGTTAATAGTGAGCTTTCTTTCTGAAGCACATCGAAATTCAGTAAAATACGGTTAGTCTTGGACTGCCTCAACAATCATTTCAAAAGCTACTTGAATCTACGCAGTTTAGAAATAAGAGATTTAACTTTGAACTTGAATTAAATAATTCTGAACAATTAACAATAGTAAAATTTAGTATGTACCAAGCTGAGATTATATACACTCCTGGAAATTGAAATAAGAACACCGTGAATTCATTGTCCCAGGAAGGGGAAACTTTATTGACACATTCCTGGGGTCAGATACATCACATGATCACACTGACAGAACCACAGGCACATAGACACAGGCAACAGAGCATGCACAATGTCGGCACTAGTACAGTGTATATCCACCTTTCGCAGCAATGCAGGCTGCTATTCTCCCATGGAGACGATCGTAGAGATGCTGGATGTAGTCCTGTGGAACGGCTTGCCATGCCATTTCCACCTGGCGCCTCAGTTGGACCAGCGTTCGTGCTGGACGTGCAGACCGCGTGAGACGACGCTTCATCCAGTCCCAAACATGCTCAATGGGGGACAGATCCGGAGATCTTGCTGGCCAGGGTAGTTGACTTACACCTTCTAGAGCACGTTGGGTGGCACGGGATACATGCAGACGTGCATTGTCCTGTTGGAACAGCAAGTTCCCTTGCCGGTCTAGGAATGGTAGAACGATGGGTTCGATGACGGTTTCGATGTACCGTGCACTATTCAGTGTCCCCTCGACGATCACCAGTGGTGTACGGCCAGTGTAGGAGATCACTCCCCACACCATGATGCCGGGTGTTGGCCCTGTGTGTCTCGGTCGTATGCAGTCCTGATTGTGGCGCTCACCTGCACGGCGCCAAACACGCATACGACCGTCATTGGCACCAAGGCAGAAGCGACTCTCATCGCTGAAGGCGACACGTCTCCATTCGTCCCTCCATTCACGCCTGTCGCGACACCACTGGAGGCGGGCTGCACGATGTTGGGGCGTGAGCGGAAGACGGCCTAACGGTGTGCGGGACCGTAGCCCAGCTTCATGGAGACGGTTGCGAATGGTCCTCGCCGATACCCCAGGAGCAACAGTGTCCCTAATTTGCTGGGAAGTGGCGGTGCGGTCCCCTACGGCACTGCGTAGGATCCTACGGTCTTGGCGTGCATCCGTGTGTCGCTGCGGTCCGGTCCCAGGTCGACGGGCACGTGCACCTTCCGCCGACCACTGGCGACAACATCGATGTACTGTGGAGACCTCACGCCCCACGTGTTGAGCGGTACGTCCACCCGGCCTCCCGCATGCCCACTATACGCCCTCGCTCAAAGTCCGTCAACTGCACATACGGTTCACGTCCACGCTGTCGCGGCATGCTACCAGTGTTAAAGACTGCGATGGAGCTCCGTATGCCACGGCAAACTGGCTGACACTGACGGCGGCGGTGCACAAATGCTGCGCAGCTAGCGCCATTCGACGGCCAACACCGCGGTTCCTGGTGTGTCCGCTGTGCCGTGCGTGTGATCATTGCTTGTACAGCCCTCTCACAGTGTCCGGAGCAAGTATGGTGGGTCTGACACACCGGTGTCAATGTGTTCTTTTTTCCATTTCCTGGAGTGTATATATATATATATATATATATATATATATATATATATATATATATATATATATAAACAGTAAAACAATTAAAATATATAAAGAGACAGAAATGTCACATCTTACGGTAACAAAACAAGGAAAAAAATTATAGTACAATAGATGGAAATAGGAGGACACGCATTTCCGGCGTTACAGTAGGACATGTTCTGAGGCATCAAGGGATCACCAATTTAGTACTAGAGGGCAGCGTGGAGGGTAAAAATCGTAGAGGGAGACCAAGAGATGAATACACTAAACAGATTCAGATGGATGTAGATTGCAGTAGGTACTGGGAGATGAAGAAGCTTGCACAGGATAGAGTAGCATGGAGAGCTGCATCAAACTAGTCTCAGGACTGAAGGCCACAACAACAACAACAGCAACAACGTTTAAAATCAACAGCGACATTCATGATTACAATACCAGAAAAAGGAAAGACCTACACTATCCTTTACTTAACCTATATTTGGCACAGAAAGGGGTAAAATACGCTGCTATAAAACTTTTTGATAAATTACCAGATGAAATAAAATGTCTGACAGACAGCAGTAATAGTTTCAAAAACAAATTGAAATCATGCCTCCTTGACAACTCCTTCTATATCATAGATGAATTCTTGAATATGAATAAATAAATCTGGAGATGTAATGTATGCATTTTGTGCCATTTAAGGGAATGGGATAGAAAATAGAAATACGTAGGTATAACATTATAATGTTAAAAAAAAAAAGAAAACTTGTTTCCTGTGCGTATTTCTTGTGCATTTGACACGTTCCACGTCATAACAGTTTTTCCATGCTATTGATCAATGGAACACGTAACTAATTAACTAACTAACTAACTCTCTTAAACTGAATTTCATTGGTTGTTAAGCTTTTTACAGCTACTGGCAAGTTATTGAAAATGTGTGTTCCTGAATAATGCACACCTTCTTGTACAATACTAAGTGACTTTAAATTCTTGTGAAGATTATTCTTATTTCTAGTATTGATTCCATGAACTGAGCTGTTGGTTTGAAAAAGTGATATATTTTTAATGACAAATTTCATTGAGGAATAAGTACATTGGGAAGCAGTAGTTAGTATCCTTAGTTCCCTAAACAGGCCTCTGCAGGATGTTCTTGAGTTCATACCACATATAATTCTTATTGCACATTTTTGTGCCTGGAAAACTTCAGCTTGGCTTGATGAATTACCCCAAAAAATAATACTATATGACATTATGGAGTGAAAGTAAGCATAATATGCCAGTTTTTTCATTTTTATATTCCCTGCATCTGACAGAATTCGCATAGCAAGTAGAGATTTGTTTAGATGCTTCAGCAATTTTGTGGTGTTCTCCTCCCAGTTGAATATATTATCGAGCTGTAATCCCAAGAATTTAACACTGTCCACTTCTTCTATCTGCTTGTCATCAATGTTAGGCATATACTCGTGGGACACCCCTTACAAGTTCTGAACTGCATGTACTGTGTTTTTTCAAAGTTTAGTGACAAAGAATTTGCTAGGAACCAGTGATTAATGTCCACAAATATTTTACTAGCCGATATTTCTAAGACTACACTTGATTTGCTATTTATTGCGATGTTTTTATCATCAGCAAACAAAACAAAATCGGCTTCTCGTAATGTTACTGATGAAAGGTCATCGATATACACAAGAAAAAATAAGGGTCCTAAGATGGAATCTTGTGTGACCACACATGTAATTAGTTCCCAGTTGAATGATGTCTGATAGCTTAATACATGTCTTTTTCCTAATAACACCCTTGGTTTATCATTGGGTAAGGGATGGCAGACCCCTTAAAGCATCCTAAACTTTAATGATACTAATTGACAAATGTCATATTGGATGTGTGAGTTAACGATCATTTCGCTCTCATTTAAGCATATGGCCGAAAGAGTCATACCTCAGGAATTGTGTAATGAACCTGTCGTCCAGGCCCGTGTGCTGCACAAAGGGCGCAGATTCACCACGAGATGGGGAAACTCACAGGCATCTATTGTCTATTGAGGCCTAAGCACTGTAGTGTATATCATAGGGAACCCCCTGTAGAAGGTATTTGTGGCCAAGAGTGGAAGTATGCAACGCATGTTAGCTTACTAATTTCTACATCCTCAAAATTGGCAATTATTCTGACTGAAAAAATTGCTGAACCTAGTCACTCTAGGAGATCCAAAATATGACTTTTCCAATTAAGATTCTCATATAGACACACACATCCAAAAACTTAGTATGCTCTAACCTGGCTACTGACTTCTTCTGATGTGTTATGTTTATTGAAGGAATTATACTTTTTGCACCAGAAAATTGGATGTAGTGTGTTTTTTCAAACTTCAGAGCAAGCCCATTCGCAGAAAACCAATTAATTACTTTTCCAAAGCCCTTATCTGTATCATTTTCTATTGAACTTTCTTTTACTGGATTAATAATTATGCTTGTATCATCAGCAAAAGTGTCAGTTCAGCATCTTGTTGCACATAAGGAGGGAGGTCAATCACATATATCAAGAACAGGATGGGGACCTATGATCGAACCTTGTGGAACACCTACTGTAATTTCACCCCAGTTGCATGAAGTGGCAAACTCCTTTGAATCACTTCAAGCATATAAAGAGAATTTTTGCTTCCTGTTCTGTAGATATGACTTAAACCACTCATGTGCTGTTCCATTTATATCATAGAATTGTAATTTCTCTAACATAATGTCATGGTTCACACAATCAAATGCTTTGGATAAGTCACAGAATATTCTTACTGCTGACATTTTACTATTTAAAGGCTCTATTATGTGGACATTGATATTGTATATTGCTGTCTCAGTGGAACAGCATTTCTGAAATCCGAACTGTGATTTACTAAGTATCCCCTTACTGTTGAGATGGCTAACCACCCTTGAATAAATTACTTTCTCCTAAATCCTAAAGGATTTATTGGTGGCCAACTCCTTCTACTCCACTGATGAATTTCTCGGTAGAATCAACTGATTTTGTATGTATGTAAGTACAATCTAACCTCTGCATCATTTCAGTGCAGTAATACGTTCATTGTAAATAAGTATTGTAGTAGTTCTATTGTACGTTTATTACCTTATAACTAAAAAATCCAGCGCATGAATGCGATCTTAGTAAATGAATGTTCTAAAATGATCCTTTCATATAGTGTTCATTAAAAAATGTCGATCATTCCACTTGGGGCCTGTGGAAGGTACATTATCTTATTTGTTTTGGTTGTAAATATTTGTCATGTATTATTGTTTTTCTGACATGTTCTACATCCTGGAGGACCTCCTCACTACGGATCAATTGGAATGAAAGTAAATCTAATCTTTGCCCCGTCGATGGTAGGAAAAACCGATTGTCAAGCGCTTCTAGCGCTGAGTGAATAAAGTGCGAGTTAGTCGAGTCTGGGAGTCCGTCGAATCTGGACCCATCCTTGAGCTACGAGTCGTGTCATACCGGCTGCGTCTCCCCACTGCCGTGGGTTGACCCTCAGAGAAACATTACCGATTCGTGACAAATGATATTTCTGGCAAGTGTTTAAATGTTTACATTGGATTGCAGTGAGGATTGTGTGTGCTGGTCATTGTTTAAGCGTGTGACGCAATACAAAAACAAAAATACTGACCTGTGATGAGTTTAACTGTAGTTAGAAATGTGAGACACAACTAGTGTTTCCCTCATACTGCGTCTAAACAGACATCAGTCAAACAGTGTAAAACATCTTGGCATTGGTTATTGCAAAAACCCTTTATCATTATGTTGAACACTGTAAATAGTCTTTGCGGGTTTGCTGCCGGATGACGTTGTGCAAATTCCACAATATTTCCTCGGAGCAACTATCCGACATCTTCAGGTAGTTCAACCTTGCTGGTGGCTAGGTGCGACTGACGGTATTCGCACGTTGACGCCTGTGTATAGGACACGCGCGTGAAGAATACGTAGGTCTGGATATCGCGCATGCCCTATGATTTGCAGATAGATGGGGCCATACTAAACGCCCTCTGCCGAAAATCGCAGAGCGGCCCTCCTGCGCTTGCGCTGTACGCTTTGTTTACTAACAGTGTGGCCAGACGTCACTCACTAAAAACTATACTAGACCAATGTTATGACGGGTCTGTTAACGAAAAAACCTTAATTTTCTCGTCGTGATTGAATAACAGACAGCCAATGCAGGGCTCCAAGCGGTGCTCAGTTGAAATCCCACATCCCTGTATGTATATGTATTGCTTCCTTAATGACGCAATCCCAGAAAGATGATGCCGGGGATAAAACTTACGTCTCTTCATAAATCATGCCATGTCCTGTATTCAGTTAGTGTTGTACAAATGCCGACTTTTCCGGCTGACGCAGGCATGTATGTCACTGATGTTCATCGCAGCATCTTGTACTGTGCGACATGTCGGGCCTACATATACAGCCCCACATTGACAAGGAATCTTGTACACACCTCGTTTCCTCATGCCAAGATCATCGTTAACCAAACCCAAGAGGTTCCTCAGTTTTGCAGATTGTCGAAAAACACACTTAATGCCGTATCTTCGGAGGACTCTTCCATACAGCCGATAATCTCAATACATATCCGTACAGCCTATAATCTCATCAACAGGGGTGTGGGATTTCAACTCAGCACTTTCTGGAACCCTGGATTGGCTGATATTAAATCACTGCGACCTTCGGCAGAGGGCGTCTTAGTAGGCGCCATCTGCAAATCATAGCGCATGCGTGATTTCCGCGCCTACGCTCTCTTCGCGCGCGCGTGTTCTATATACAAGGCCTCGAAGTGCGGATACCGTCAGCTGCACCGAGCCACCAGCAAGGCTGAACCACTTTAAGATGTCGGACAGTTGCTCCGAGGAAATATTGTGGAATTTCCACAACGTCATCCGGTGACAAAGCCGTGAAGATTATTTACAACATATCCGCCGGGATAGCTTAAAGAGTCACATGTTGAGCATTGCTGAGAGGTCGTGTTCTGATTAGAAACTACTCCCAATGCACATAAATCCATTTAGCACTTATCTTTTACGTGAAGGTCAGATCAAAGTTTAAGCTAGGCTGCTATTCCAGTTAACAATAATCGACCTAATAGTAATTAGGAGTGTTTAAATGCATCACCGCTCTGAGATTTTTCCTGTTATAGATATACTCCCATTCTCTGATACTTCCTAATGTAGATGCATCCCACTCTCCAGAAGCACATAAATTTGTCTATTTGTTCTTACACCCCTCACCAGTACAAGGAAGAAATGGTCCCCTCTGGGGAAAAACCAACCCCACCACCCACAAATAAAAAAAATTGTTTTGGTCTTCCGTCCCCTCCCACGAATAATTCCAACACCAAGAAATTTTATCCCATCCCTCCAGGAAATTGTTTTTAGCTATTAAATGTATGCTCTTCAGCCATATGATATTTGTTTACGATGGCTGGCGAATCATCTTGATTTTAGGCACAGGATCAGAGACTTAAACCTGTAAATTTCAAGATGCAGGAGTGGCAACAACTTGCAACTGAGAGAGTTCACTATGCTGAGGAAGTACGGTTAACTCTTAAATAATCGCGAATACGTCAAGATACCTTGCTTTAAATGTCTTTGAAGCTGCCAGATAAGCCGAAAAGCTATTTCCCTTTTTTTACAGCCGTAAATCTGCCCACGACGTATTCGCCTTTTTTGTGCTATGATAGGAGCAGTTTTTCATTATGGTTCTGAACTGTTAGTCTACCATAATTTTGACATTCAATCGCCGTAGCTGGGTAACGGATGTACATTTTTGTTGACTCGGCAACAATTGATTAGGTATAGGTATTTCTACTGTCTTTCGATTCATGTTGCATATATCATGGAAGAGGAAAAAGTTTCCACAAAACAACAAGACGATCATTAATTTTAATCATTTGTCTCCCTTTTTACAAAAGTTGAACCAATTCACACAAGTTTGAAAAATAGAAATGACACAAGTAAAAAATACCGAAAAAACATGTTTTCTACAGGGAAAATTCGAATGTAGCCAGCTTATTGAAAGCTAGTTGTCAATTTTATCGTAATAATGCATTTTTATTTATTTGAATTACTTTAAACGGCTTCCGCGTATTCCCTTCATCCAGGAGCAAATTTTAATTGCAACATTTAGCTCGACCATTGTATCTCGACAATGAATTAATATTACTGGATAAAAATTTCGTTTTGACTTATCCATTTAGCTACCATTGTTCAAATTTTGAACCGATTCGTTCAAGTTTAAATTATAGAAGTGGTGCCCTTCAAAAATCTCCCAGAAAACGCGTTTCCTGCGTGTTTTTAGACATAAAATCCGAATGGTGCACTCACAAATGGTGCCATTAGCTGAGACTTAATTGTAGCCCAACTAAAATCTTATGCAAAAGGACGCCAGCTCTGGTTCGTCGTCCAAACCTTGTTTCATATACTGTAACATAGATACGCGAAGACAGATATTAGAATGGCTGTACAAATGGGCGCTGGTCCGGGCTGAACTGAAAACTTTTTACTCCTTGTTCGTAGCTGAAATATGAACTGAACACCAAGATCCTCTCAAACAGTGATTCTGCACATGGACTTTCAGATATCTGCAACATTTGTTACAGCGCTTATGTCCCATAAAGCTACCAAGTTGTGAGGTTGTTGATTTCTACATTCAGCCACTATTGCAAATGTCCCAGACATTTTCTATGGTATTAATATCAGATGATTTTGCTGGCCAGTCCAGATGCGATAATGTGCCACAGTGTTCATCAAGACAGGAATATGCAGTGGTTGGACAGAAACACTGCGAGAACTGCATATAGTGGGCGCTTCCATAACCAAGATAGCCATGTCTCTGGCATTTCAAGAGGCACCGTTTATTTTTGCTTGCATACAACTAAATCGGAAAAATGTTTTCCGCTAAGTCACAACACGGACGAAAATGTGAAACAAATGCCCATAACAGGAAAACATGATGCCACAGCTGTAAAACCTGGACTGTGGAGCAGCGGGAGAAAGTTATTTGGTCGGATGAGACTCGTTCCACACTGTTCCCAATATCCGGCCCAGTTCACGTGCCAAGAGAGAAACTTGGTGGGGATTTGGCGACGATTTGGTCAGCCATATCATGGTATTCCATGGGCCTCTTGGCTACTCTGCAAGGCCGAATTATCCGGATGGATGTAGAAATTAGTAAGCTAACATACTTTGCATACTTCCACTCTCTGATGTCATACGGAATAATATTCTGGGCAACTCGACACTTAGGCAAAAGGTATTCACTGCTCAAAAGAAAGTACACTACTGGACATTAAATTGCTACACCAAGAAGAGATGCAGATGACAAACGGGTATTAATTGGACAAATATATTGTACTAGAACCATCATGTGATTACATTTTCACGCAATTTGGGTGCATAGATCCTGAGAAATCAGTACCCAGAACAACCGCCTCTGACCGTAATAACGGCCTTGATACGCCTGGGCATTGAGTCAAACAGAGCTTGGATGGCGTGTACAGGTACAGCTGCCCATGCAGCTTCAACACGATACCACAGTTCATCAAGAGTAGAGACTGGCGTATTGTGACGAGCCAGTTGCTCGGCCACCATTGACCAGACGTTTTCAATTGGTGAGAGATCTGGAGAATGTGCTGGCCAGGGCAGGAGTCAACATTTTCTGTATCCAGAAAGGCCCGTACAGGACCTTCAAAATGCGATCGTGCATTATCCTGATGAAATGTAGGGTTTCGCAGGGATCGAATGAAGGGTAGAGCCACGGGTAGTAACACATCTGAAATGAAACTTCCACTGTTCAAAATGCTGTCAAAGCGAACAAGAGGTGACCAAGACGTGTAACCAATGGCACCACATATCATCACGCTGGGTGATGACAAATACATGCTTCCAATGCGCGTTCACCGCAATGTCGCCAAACACGGATGCAATCATCATCATGCTGTAAACAGAACCTGGATTCATCCGCAAAAAATGACATTCTGCCATTCGTGCACCCAGGTTCGTCGTTGAGTACACCACCGCAGGCACTGCTGTCTGTGATGCAGCGTCAAGAGTAACCGCAGCCATGGTCTCCGATCTGATAGTCCATGCTGCTGCAAACGTCGTCAAACTGTTCGTGCAGATGGTTGTTGTCTTTCAAACGTCCCCATCTGTTGACTGAGGGGTCGAGACGTGGCTGCACGATCCGTTACAACCATGTGGGTAAGATCCTGTCATCTCGACTGCTAGTGATACGAGGCCGTTGGGATCCAGCACGGCGTTCCGTATTACCCTCCTGAACCCACCGATTCCATATTCTGCTAACAGTCATTGGATCTCGACCAACGCGAGCACCAATGTCACGATACGATAAACCGCAATCGCGATAGGCTACAATCCGACCTTTATCAAAGTCGGAAACAGGATGGTATGCATTTCTCCTCCTTACACGAGACATCACAACAATGTTTCACCAGGCAACGCCGGTCAACTGCTGTTTGTGTATGAGAAATCGGTTGGAAACTTTCCTCATCTCAGCATGTTGTAGGTGTCACCACCAGCGCCAACGTTGTGTGAATGCTCTGAAAAGCTAATCATTTGCATAACACAGCATCTTCTTCCTGTCGGTTAAATTTCGCGTCTGTAGCATGTCATCTTCATGGTGTAGCAATTTTAATAGCCAGTAGTGTAGTTAGAATAATGTGTCGGGTTCATAGTCGCACATCTTGTAAGCATCTGTTTAAAAGGTTAGGAATTCTTACAACTGCTTCACAGTACATTTACTCAGTAATGAAATTTTTTTCTCAACTACATGGACCAGTTTAAAATCAACAGCAACATTCATGATTACAATACCAGAAAAAGGAAAGACCTACACTATCCTTTACTTATCCTATATTTGGCACAGAAAGGGGTAAAATACGCTGCTATAAAACTTTTTGATAAATTACCAGATGAAATAAAATGTCTGACAGGCAGAAGTAATAGTTTCAAAAACAAATTGAAATCATGCCTCCTTGACAACTCCTTCTATATCATAGATGAATTCTTGAATATGAATAAATAAATCTGGAGATGTAATGTATGCATTTTATGCCATTTAAGGGAATGGGATAGATAATAGAAATATTTAGGTATAACACTACAATGTAAAAAAAAACTTGTTTCCTGTGCGCAATTGACACGTTCCGCATGATAACGGTTTTCCGTGCTATTGATCGATGGAACACGTAACTAACTAACTAGCTAACTTAGCACTGCCATTCTGCCACGCCTCCACGATCATATGGCATTGATGGCCAGCAGTCCCCACACGGGGAAGTTCGAACACTGAGTTTCAAGTCTTTTCAGTCGATGTCACATTGGGTGACACGTGTGTCGATGATGATATGATGAGGGGGACAACACAACACCCAGTCCCTCAACAGAGAAAATCTCTGACCCAACCGGGAATCGAACCTTTTTCTTAAGGTATATAAACTTTTATTTACAGAATAACGATTATAATGTTACAAACACTTTGTGTATTTCACTTTTCACAACCGAATTTATCCTTTTTGGTGTTATCCAGATCTTTTGTTATTAGAGTCTGCCCCTCGATGCAAGTTCGTTAGTACTTGTTTATGAGATTTAATATATTCTTTAAATTCTTTTGTAGGACGGGTGTTACGTTTGAAAATGTATAAAAAGGAAACAGGTGCATTGAAATTAATTAAGAGCAAATTTTTATAAATTTAGTTTGTTGTCACTCATGGTTAGTTTCAATAGAGTGACCTTTATTGAGAGAGAGAGAGAGAGAGAGAGAGAGAGAGAGAGAGAGAGAGAGAGAGTGTGTGTGTGTGTGTGTGTGTGTGTGTGTGTGTGTGTGTGTGTGTGTGTGAGTTTTCAAACACATGTATGTGGTGAGAAATGATAACTTTTTGTGTGTAATGGTATGGACAAGATGTTCTGAACACTGTTACTGTAAGATCTGCCAGTGCATGGAGGCAACTTAATTCCTATTTGACACTAAATGTTGCTGTCAGCTTGATAGTTTAGAATTATGTGCTGTTTTATCTGTTTCCATGTACATCTCTACAGATGGTAGGGATAGCATATTTACTTCAGACATACAAAAATGAAAAACAAAGGACATGCTAAAAAAAAGACCAAAGATAACAATTTAAAAATAATTTTCTTTCACTCATCATTGGATTCAAGAGCGACATCTTTTGCAAACATGTTGTCAGTTTGGCACTAAATGGGAGTATCCTTCTCAGAATTTGACAGTAATATGCTATTTTACTTACTTATTTTGGGGTGGCAGTAATTACAACAAAGGGGTTTTTATCGTACGTGACAGCGTTTATGGTCTCCGAGCTGGGGGAAGTGCAGTAGACAGCTGCGCACCTAGCCGACCAGTGCTCAGTTTGTTTCTGCGTTCTGTACTGTGTGAACTTTAGTCATACTTGAGCGTTCTATCGTGTTTGACGTGAGCAAAACTACGACTGACTGATTTATGTGGTATTCTGTGTGCTCTGTGAGTTTTCTCATAATGGCTGAAACACGTAGAAGGCGCCAAGTGCTTCACAAATGGAGCAGGAACCTTTTTTTTATGTATCTTCAAATGTGGAGCAGATTTAGATGAGCCGGTCTGCGACGTTGCCAAGATGCAGGAACGTAATGTAAATTGCTCTGTGTACTTTCAGCCTAGTTGACAACATAGCATTCCTTGTGAGCTGCGTGGCCAGAAGACATTAATGCATTCACCACTGACTATAATCCCAAACCACTCTGTATTCAAGAAAAAATTAAGCCTCTGTATTTGCTGTGGCTGAAGTAATGAAAGACAGCAAGAGCTGAAGCTGTTTTGAATGCTAATGGCTTTCGTACACAGCCTTACGTGTGTGAATGTGTTATATGTCTATATATACTACTGCCCATTAAAATTGCTACACCAAGAAGAAATGCAGATGATAAACGGGTATTCATTGGACAAATATACTATACTAGAACCGATATGTGATTACATTTTCACGCAATTTGGGTGCACAGATCCTCAGAAATCAGTACCCAGAACAACCACCTCTGACCGTAATAACGGCCTTGATACGCCTGGGCATTGAGTCAAACAGAGCTTGGATGGCATGTACAGGTACAGCTGCCCATGCAGCTTCAACACGATACCACAGTTCATCAAGAGCAGTGACTGGCGTATTGTGACGAGACAGTTGCTCGGCCACCATTGACCAGACGTTTTCAATTGGTGAGAGATCTGGAGAATGTGCTGGCCAGGGCAGCAGTCGAACATTTTTTGTATCCAGAAAGGCTCGTACTGGACCTGCAACATGCGGTCATGCATTATCCTGCTGAAATGCAGGGTTTCACAGGGATCGAATGAAGGGAAGAGCCACGGGTCGTAACACATCTGAAATGTAATGTCCACTGTTCAAAGTGCCATCAATGCGAACAAGAGACATGTAACCAACGGCACCCCATACCATCACGCCGGGTGATACGCCAGTATGGCGATGACAAATACATGCTTCCAATGCGCTTTCACCACGATGTTGCCAAACACGGATGCAACCATCATCATGCTGTAAACAGAACCTGGATTCATCTGCAAAAAATGACGTTTTGCCATTCGTGCACCCAGGTTCGTCGTTGAGTACACCATCGCAGGCGCTCCTGTCTGTGATGCAGCATCAAGGGTAACCGCAGCCATGGTCTCCGAGCTGATAGTCCATGCTGCTGCCAATGTCGTCGAACTGTTCATGCAGATGGTTGTTGTCTTGCAAACATCCCCATCTGTTGACTCAGGGATCGAGACGTGGCTGCACGATCCGTTACAGCCACGTGGATAAGATGCCTGTTATTTCGACTGCTAGTGATACGATGACATTGGGATCTAGCACAGTGTTCCGTATTATCCTCCTGAACACACCGATTCCATATTCTGCTAACAGTCATTGGATCTCGACCAATGCGAGCAGCAATGTCGCGATACGATAAACCGCAATCGCGATAGGCTACAATCCGACCTTTATCAAAGTTGGAAACGTGATGGTATGCATTTCTCCTCCTTACACGAGGCATCACAACAACGTTTCACCAGGCATGCCGGTCAACTGCTGTTTGTGTATGAGAAATCGGTTGGAAACTTTCCTCATGTCAGCACGTTGTAGGTGTCACCACCGGCGCCAACCTTGTGTGAATGCTCTGAAAAGCTAATCATTTGCGTATCACAGCATCTTCTTCCTGTCGGTTAAATTTTGTGCTTGTAGCATGTCATCTTCGTGGTGTATCATTTTTAATGACCAGTAGTGTATATCTGTCTACGAGGCGACATATTTTTACACCACCAAAGGCCATTTGTCACACCTTGAGCACCACAGCTTCTTACTGTGTCAGTCGCCCTTCTGTATGCTGCTTCTTTTCTTCTGTAGGTAAAGCTGTCATCAAAACAAAGTTTGTTTAGAACACTGCAGTGCCTTACTAGGCATGATCATGGTGGAGCTCTATTTTGTTCTCATCATTTTCTTGTTTGTGTAATTAGTAAAAGGTTAATCGTGTTGTTGATGCTGCAGGGAGCTACTACAGTGGAAAATTTGTGAATTTTACCAGCCAAAGTAGCTCAGTTGTAACCAGAGAATGCAAATATATCAAAGCATGTAACGATTGGGGAACAGAACACGGCATTCCACAGCAGAGTTACTAGTTACTCAGGAGTATGTGGAGAAGAGGTGGAATGAATCCGACAAGTTGTTCATTAAAAATGAGCCTCCAGTAATCAGGAATATGTGGACCTTGGAGAGATTTAAAAGAAGAAGAAAGGGTTGCACTTGCGCCAAAGTAAGAAGTAATCAGAAAGACGTTAACAGTGTAAGTTTACTTGATGCAGAAAGTACTAACTTTTTAGACGTTAAGGAGATTAATACAGAATTATCAGATCCAATGCCATGCCAAAATGTGGAATCTGAATCATTTGTAGCCCTAGACACAGTAAATAGGTGCTGTACTGAAGTACAAAAGTGTGTGGTTAGTGGCATGGGTCATTAACTGCAGTAGTATCTAGCCAATTGGGTGAAAATTGGTACCTTATTAGAGACCATGAAGCCTGGGCCAGATGTGCAGGGAAGTGCATGTACCACTGATTTTTGTGTTGTTCAAATTGGAACTGCAGACAGTAACTTTGTTATAGATACTTCTGAGGATGCACAAGAAGCTATCAATAAGGTTGATAGTGTTGTAGTTGTTGTGGGTAGTTAAGCAGTACAGACACATTTATTTCTAAAGTATGCAGATTCGTCGTCACCTGCAATGGCAATGGAGAGGGGGGAGGAGAAGAGAGAGGAAACATGTTTGTAAAGTTAATGACTGGGCCGACAAGGCTGCATCCTCTGCGTAATGTGCGCCTGAGGGCCTGGAGATTCACAAAATTGATGGCATTTGCAATGCAGAAACAAAAGGTTTACATAACTAACAATGTGCCTTGCCTTGAGCCACAGAGCAGTGCCAAGACAGTACATGTGCTGCCGTGGCCTCTGCACATCAGCATTCCTGCCCGACACTGACATCGTAACAGAATACTGGTTGCCTGCTGCATCAGTGTGACCACACTTGCTGCCTTCAGTACATGCCCAGGAGTGCATTGCTACCACAGAGCATCGCTACAAGTGTTGTAGTTTTTCTTCAATAAAATATACGACTAATAATGACCTTTTTAAGAGTGACAACAATCCACTGCCTCATTTCAACCCTGCCGCTGTAGATGTAATGCACCCCACACCTCTACACACCTGTTTACCAGCCGATGTGTTCAGTGGTATCTCCAAAAAGGAAGAACGGAGCTAGATACAGGGACATACAATGGGAACAGTAACAAGAAAGAGGTCATACATTGGAGAGGGTAGAGCCTTGCTCATAAAATCTGAATAACTACATTCCAAAATGAGTCAAGAGACATACTGCTTCCTCCAAGATACATATTTCATAATGACTATGTTGCTAAAATAAGAGAAATTTGAACCCATACACAAGGTCACCAACAACCTTTCCTCCCTCAAATGGAATAGGAAAAGAGGAACAATGTTATCGGTGCACTGTCTACCCTCTGCCACACACTGTAGATTGCTTATGAAATACAGCTGCACATGTAGACAGAATAACGAATAACCAACTCTAAAGGGCTCACAAAAGATATTCACAAAGACATTTGCTGCCAGTTACCAGCAGGCTCACTCTAGAGCACATGGATCACCTTAGTCTCAATTTAACCCTCTTGCAACATGAAGTCCTTTGAAAATTAATGTCAGGATATTTTATGCAAACAGTACTGTACAACTTCATTGTATTTAAGGAATGGCATCAACAAATTACCAAAATCTGTTGTAATAATATTTATCCACATATAACTAGTTACTATCAAGCAATCATCTTCGCACAGGGTGGGCGAAATAAAACTGGCCAGAAGATATGTACATTACTGATGAAGAACTCACCCTTCTTAGGGTGAGTTAGAAAGGAAAATTTTTTTTCACATTTTTGGATTTTTCTCTCATTATAAAATATGCAATTTTCCATATAAAATGATATATATATCATTTACAAACTCACATGGGAAGTATTTTATTTTATTTTTTTAAATATAATCTAAACCGGTTGAAAATAGGTGATGGAGACTCAAAAGCATGTAACAGTGTAGTAACCGCTCAGCCTTATAGTGAGATGATTATCACAAAACTGGAATGTGTTGGTCATGTCCAGGAGAGAATGGACACCAAGTTGAGGAAGTTGAAACGAAGTCTGAGAGACAAGAAACTTTCTGATGGTAAAACCTTAAGAGGCAGAAATAATAACAAGGATTTGTTGAAAATGAAGCAGGCAGTGTGGGCTACCTTCTTCCACAGACTGTCAACTGATTAAAAACCAGTACACTGCCTTTGCCCACCTGGACCTGATTCATGGTGCAATTACTGCAATGCCCAGTACTCAAACAGTTCATACAGCCATAAATATTCCATCCCAGCAGCAGTCATGGATATCATAAAACCTATTCACAGAGTCCTGGCAAATCCTGAATTACTGAAGAAGTGTCTGTATGGTCAGACTCAAAATCCCAATGGGTCGTTCAATAATCTTATATGGACTCGCTTACCAAACAATGTTTTTGTTGGAATGAAGACACTAATGTGGGGTGCCAGTGATGCTGTTATTGCTTTTAATGATGGGAACATTGGTAGTGTGAAATTGCTAGAGCATATGGGAATTAATCCTGGAGCAAACTGCGTCAGAGAACTCGAACAGATGGACAAGGTTCGCACTGATAAAGCAGAGTATGCAGCACAGTTGGCCACTAAGGAGTCCAGAAAGAATAAAAGAATAAAAAAACTTGGAAAAAGATCAAGAGGATGGTATACAGTATGGTGCAGGGTGCTTCTGAGTGACTAAAAATAAAAAAAATTAGCATATATTAAGTGAGTTACAGTCTTTTGAAACATTAGAAGCCGTTCCTGAAAACATACATATTATGCTGCATTTTTCCTTAAATCTCAGGAACCACTTCTAATAGAATATTCAAATTTTCAGGGAGTAACAACATACATACCCTGAGTCTACTGAACCAAAAGAATAACATAATGTTATTTATAATTCTGTAGGATAATGTACAAAAAAAGTACACAAAATTTTAACTGTGTAAATAAAAAATTGTATTTCCAAAAGCAATGGCTGAAATGCAATCATTGTAGTTCAGTAGACTCAGAATATACAGTTTAATATCCTGTAAAGTTTCATGTCAATAGTGGTTCCTGAAATACAAGGAAGCCAAGTCACTAAATTTGACATTGTCAGGACAGGGTGTTCCAACTCCCCATAATAGATAGTGTTCTAGTTAACTGGAATCGAGTAAGACCAGAGTGCACCAGCCAAGAGGCTGAAGGCATCAATGGGGAATCACTGGTACAATGCGGACACACACAGCATGGATGACTGACAACACAGACCACACAGCAAAATACCAAGATTAGAAAGCAAAACCAAACTGGATACCAAGACAGAGAAACTATCAGTGACCAGAGAAATGAATAGGAAACAATCACAAGTGCTGTCAGAACACAACTGCAGTCTGTGCCTCTGCACTGCCGGCTTTAGAGGACCACATTAGCGTCGATAGACTGACGTGGCTGGCATGACCCACGCATAGCACTGCGGCAACAACAGCAGTGCTTGCACATTACAGGGGTGCCACCTGTCGACTGTCGTCTATGTCCATGCCTTCTGGCGGGCTGTCAAAAATGTTGAACTGGGATACCAGATACCTCCTCCCTCCCCTCCACCCTTCGAAATGAGCATGTGGGGCCTGAAACACACTGGAAATGTTTTGGGAAGTGAACAGGTGGTGTCCCATCAGTGGAGGCCCTATTTGTCAGAAGGAATACAGTACTTCAAGCACTGTGCTGGGGAACTGCAGTGTGGGGGATGACCGCAGAGCAGACTGAAGCAGTAGCGATGCCTTGACCTCCATTCTCATGCCCACTGGAGTTGCTGACAGTGTCCTGGAGTGCAAATAGTACTCATGAAGCAGAGGGACGTGAGAGGGTGACGACTCCAACTCAGAGTGATCCACCACTGCAGGTGTAGTCTGGAGGCAGGGATGGAATGGGTTCATGTGCTAATGCTCCAAACCTTTTGGGGTATCAACAGTCATAAGGTACCACCCGTGAGTGACCAATACTGTAGCTGGCATACATGAGGGTTTGGCCTGTAGGGTTACTTGGATTGGGGTGCTAGAGATGGAGAAAGTATGTGGCTGTTGACCATGGAGTAGTTCTGCTGGACTGTGGTTGTGGACAGGAGTGGACCTGTAGGTGCTCAGGAACATCGTGAGTGCCACTGTCATGGTAAATGCACCCACAGCCTTCAACATTTGTTGCTTAAATTTGTGCAACATCCACTTTGCTTCGCCCTTGGAGAGGTGAAACAGAGGAATACAAAAGTGTTTAATGCCATTGGTGGTGCAGAACTGTTCAAAGACTCTAGCTGTGAACAAGGGTCCATTATCAGTTATGACGGTGTGGGGAAGTTCCTCAATGGCAAGACTCTGCAGAAAGGCATTGAGTGTGGCAGCTTTGGTGGTGGATGCCATGCTGACCACATAGGGGTAGTCTGAATAAGCATCCATGACAATGAGCCACTTAGAGCCAAGGAAGTGGCCAGCAAAGTTGAGATGAATGCTATTCCAAGGGTGACGGGGAGTAGGCCCCGGGACAAAAGACTGAGGAGCAGCAGCCTGATGGTGAGCACATGCAGAAAGCAGCACACCATAGTCTCCACATCCTTGTTCAGTACTAGCCAGTAGATCTGTTGCCTCCCAAGGGCTTTCATCCACAATGTGCCCCAATGCCCACGATGGAGGAGATACAAGACACGAGTGTGTAAGACAGTTGGAATGATAACACGGTAGGTACCCACCCCACACATCCAGCAGAAGAACATTGGGGATGATGGACAAATGATGAGAAAGGCAAGCCCAGACCCAGAATTTGGGATCAGCTGACTTTGAAAAATATTTGGGCCACCCATGGAGTACATATTGTATGACACGCCACAAGACAGGGCTACGACGCATGTCTGCTGCAACATGAATAACGGTAATGGGAAACAGAGCCAAGGTGTGTTGTCATTCCACATCAATATGAAAACAGGAGGTCTCCAGTTGGTCAAGTGCTGGGTCTGGTCCTGAGGGTAAAAGCAAGAGGGCATCCACGTTTGGATGTTGGGCAGTAGGCTTGTACTTGAGGGTGTAATGGCAGGAGATAAGGAAAACACCCAACACTAGTACCTTTGGGCATTTCACTCTAGAAGCTGAGAGTGTGGCCCAAAGAATGATACTAATGGTTTCTGGTCTGTAACGAGGGTATACTGGGTTGCAGACAGGAACACATGGAATTTCATCATGGCAAAGATGATCACCAGCGCCTCTTTCTCGATTTGTGAGGAGTTGTTTTGGGCAGGTGTCAGCATTTTGGATGCATAGGCGATTGGTTGCTCCCTGCCATCATCATTACAGTGTCCCAGCACTACACTAATGCGATGGGGAGCAGCACCTGCAGCCAGAACAAAGGGACATGATGGGGAAAAGGGGGTAAGGCATGAGGCAGAATATGACATACACTTCAGCTGTGCAGAGGCCTGCTCGCAGGCCGCTGATCACTGAAACGGAATGTCTTTCTTCTGCATCTGGTTGAGGGGATGCATAATGTGCACTGCCTGTGAAAGCAACTTAGAATAATAAATCACCTTCCCCAAAACAGCCTACACCTCCTGGAGTTCTGAAGATGAAGAAGAGAGTCATTAGTGGAAACATAATGGTCAGTGAGCTGAATCCCATCTTTGGTGAGCAAGTGGCCAAGGTAGTCAACTTGTTCAAAAAAACTGAAGTTTGTGCAGATGGCACTTGAGCCCTGCATCAGGCAATATAGTAAAGAGGGTATGAAGGTTACACATGTGGTCTTTACGCGTAGTACCCGTAACAATTCAGTCATTCAGGTAATTGGTACATGCTGAGGTGGACATGGTTGACTGTCCCAGGTCTCTCTGGAAGATCGCTGGAGCAGAAGAGATCCCAAAAGTCAAATGTTTGTACCTGTATAAGCCAAAAGGCTTGCTGATGAAAAAAATGTGTTGAAACTCATCACTAGTGGAATCTGTAAATAACCATCAGCAAGGTCTATTTTAGAAAAACATTCACCGCCAACAAGCTTTAAGAGCACATCCTCTTGATGTGGTATGGGACAGGTTTCCACCAGAGCTTGGGTATTGATCATTGACTTGAAATCAATACACAAAGCAAGAGGGAGACATTTGGTTTCTGGACCATGAGTAGGGTGTGGCTCAAGCACTAGTTGTGACAGGAGATCGAGTTTGAGCTGTCTGTAACGAGACTGGAAGAGGGCGTGCTTGACAGAAAGAGGGCACTGCATCTGGGCCCAAACAGCAAGAAAGCAACCAGGCTGAAAATGTTGCCAGCTGAATGACTGTTCACAACATACAGCATTAATGGATGCATAACCATCTTGTCCATTGTTGTTGTGGTGAACTGACCTCTAAAGGGAATAGAGCTGTCACCATATGCAACCAATTTGCGAGAGGGCGGGGCCAACACCAGGCAATCCAGACGAGCATATGTCGGGAGATTGACTCTTGCTCCTGTATTGACTTGGAAATGAACATCCTGATGAGCAATTGTGAGATCAGTAAACAACTTGGGGGTGCAAGGATTGCTCTGGGGAATGATGGCCTGAAGCTCACACACCACCCTGTGACACAAGTTAGAAGTGAGGGTTTGAACTGACCTGATGTCTGAAAGCAGACAGTTCAGATTTGTCCATCCTTGGAGTGCACCCAGCAATCAGGGCAATCTGCATGTTGGCATGTCACAAAACAGTCATGACAAGAAGGCAGACCCCGCTGTTTGCACAGACATGGCTGGACTGGCTGCTCTGAGGTCATTGACATGTCTGAAAGTGATGAATTACAACACCATGGTATGGAAGAAGACTTCTGAGAATTCCGTCTAAATGGTGGTGGTTGAACTGTTGCAACTTGGGGGCGGGCCATAAGAAGTTCATTTGCTGCTAGCGCGATCTCAAAAGAGTGTGCAACTTTTAGTATGTCATTCAAGGAAGGATTGTCTAGCTTGAGGGCTGCAGTATACATTTCTGGATCAGGAGTGAATTGGACTACTATGATGATCGATTCACCACCTTCATATCGATAAGGCTTACCGGCCAATGATCTTCTTCAGTGTGGATGCACTCACATAGCCCGAACTCTTACAGGAATTGGTAGATTGTATGCCATGAGTAATGAGTCTAGTGGGCAGGGGCACTACAAATGTAGTGTGGACAGTAAGTTGGAAATGTGGGTCTCACGGGGAGTGTGCCAGAGATAAGTCCCTGCAGTTGCACTATCCTCTGTGTCCTTGGTGGCTCAGACAGATACAGTGTCTGCCATGTAAGCAGAAGATCTCAGGTTCGAGTCCTGGTCAGGGCACACATTTTCAACTGTCCCCGTTGATATTTATCAACGCCTGTAAGGAGCTAAAGGTCTGGATTTCATTGTAATTTCATTCTTTGAGAGCCGAAAGATCACCAATGGTATCTGTTCTTTTGGACATGTCTGAAAGAACCGATACCATCTTCATATTCATATTCATAACATTACAGATGGCGTGACAATGGATATCTCGCAACATAAACCTGATGACCTTGACAAAGCTGTCAGCTGTCTACACTGCTACCTCATTTGCATAGGTCAGGCAAAGAAGTCACCATGGAAGAAGAAACTGGCCATCATCAAACAACTGATTGTCAGATGTCTACCCTAGACAGTCTGATGCACAGAAACACTAATTTCCTCCAGAAGGAAGGCTATGATGGAGTGAATATCCAGCTGCACCAGAAGACAAAGCAGTGGAAGCTAACTTTTTTCGGTCTCACAGTAGATGATTGAAAGAAGAGCCTTCAAGATCTGCTCAGCCTGTCTGACATTTTAAGAGTGCAAGTCAAATTAGAGCAATTCCCCAGTAACCTCAGAAGGAGACCACAGAGCTACTAGAGTCAGAAAAGAAGTCACTGCCATCAAAGCACTGTCTATATGATGTGCTGAAGTGCATCAAAGCTGAGTGTGTCCCAACAGAACAGTCAAACAAAATGCAACAATTTTGGAGCTCAACATGTGGCAGCCTGGCAGGATTAAGCAAAGCTCTAGTTGTGCAAGTAGTAGTTCTGAAACAGAAGGCACCTAAATGAAGACAGTGAAGTATAAGAAGAAGAGCGTGACAAAATATTACTTACTCCCACACACACTTTGTGAAATGACCACAATGAGAAAATCAAAGAAATTATAGCTCATTCAGAATTATACCAACAACTGTTTTTTCCCCACACAGCATTTGCAAAAGGAACAAGGAAGGGGGAAATGATAGTACCACAAGGACCCTCCAGAACTTGCAGATTACAGATGTAGATGTAGTCTAGCCTGTCAGACCTTGAACAGTTTTGTAAGACACATGAATAATGCTAAACTTCTGCAGAGCTATGTTCACTGTAGTCTCAGGCCACACCTGAATGCTTCTAGATCTCAGAATCTAGAATAAGTGTGACAGTTTGCATATTGATCACATACCAGTTATGCACCCAAGTCTCTGATCAACATTGCCATTTAATAGTCAGTAAAATCCAATGTTTGCTATATAAATAAATTTGGTACATAGCTACAGTATGTATGTTATTTCTTTTACATTAGGGATCTGCAACTTTTTGTGCCTGTTAAATTTAGTTCCATGGCATTTTCTTGACATTTTTAAGTTGCATCCATCAAAATGTTTGTCTTAATGGAGCAGCATAATAACTGTTATTGTGTATAGTCAACACCACTAATACAAACTTTTAAGCCACAAAGACAATATCAATTGGATTTATGTGATTAACCAACAGTGAAAATATTACAGATGTTTTCAGACCTGCTGTTCAATTCTGGAATAGATAAAACTGTGAGGATGGTGTCCCAGAAGTCTGCAGAACCTGTGTTCTACTACCAATTCTCCTTCAGCAACATTCTCAACACAGTGAGGGGGTTTTCAGGTAAGAATATCACTTAGTGTATTGAGTTTCATTCAATTCCAAAGAGGAATAGTGAATGTACTGAACAGATTCTCCATTTCCAGAATACATTTCATGATAAATCAGTAGTAAAATACTTTTATGAACATGCAATGAAATGGAGAGAATGGAATATATGTGGCTTTGAAAGATGCACAGAACAGAAGAGCTTACTTGTTTACTGTAAAGTGGGGAGAATTGGAAGAGTTTTCAACTTTAGAAGAAAAATTGATTATTTTAAAAATAAATATGAAAATCAAAATTATACTGGATTATAGGTCTTGTACCTAAAACTATAATTGAATTTGGAACTTAGCCAGTGCTTTTATAGCTCAAAAAAATAAAAACTTGGTGTTTCTATTTACCCTGCAGAGAATGTTGGATAGAAACAACAGTGTTGATCTTTTTATTTTTTTCTATTTATTGGTATTTAGAATGAATTGGGACATGTCAGAGTCTGTTTTTGATCATGGAGCATAAGAAAAAAAATTATCTTGATCAAAAAGTTTTATTCAGTAGACAAACTAAAAACATTGCATTAACTGTGTTTCCTTATTCTGTTACGGCTGTTATATCTCTAATTATTTTATTGTAATGTTAAATCAGTTAACTTGACTTGTTTGTTAATGCACTGTCACTGACATCATGTTTGAAAATGATATCTTTAGATTAGCAAGGCACACTCCCAGAAGCAATGAAGACCTTTAGAACTACATATCCTTGACTAAAACATGACTCCTCACCTATTACAGTAAACATGTTCACCCAACCTTGTTTTGTGCTTTCAGAAAACATCAACATAACATTTGCCTTCTAATTACATGCATGCAATCTAAATAACTGTTCGCTTCCCATGTGCTTTAATGACAGTATAATCTCCTGGGTTGAGAATAGTACCAGGTGGTTCTTCATTTTCATCAAATTCTGGTTCTTCTTCTGAAGAAATACTGATGATTACAATTTTATTCAGCCCACATGTTCTGGAAACACATCCCTACATTTTCCACTGGCCAAAACACAAGCCAGACTAAAGTATACTTTAAAACTGAACTTTTGGCTATTGAAATGGAGTTGCAAATTTGCACAACATGCACTTAAATTACAAAAAGACAATTTAGATTGATACTTACAAATAAAGTTCAAAGTAAGCAAATTCAGCACAACATCCGATCTTTGACATAGGGTGAACAAAACATCAGCTGACAGTGTCACCAACTTAGAAATTCGCAATTTCCCTGTTAGACTGGTTCACCACCAATGCAAACAAACAAATATGTTAATGATATTCTGATTGTCTTCTGGCAAGATACAACTTTTTTGGAAGTTTCATCTCTGTTCACCTCATATTGCAAAATAGAAAGGAAGAATACGTATAAATATTTTGCTACAAAGAAATAAGTACAAATATTACAATATAGAATGGAAAAATAAAAGAAATAAGTACAACTAACAATAAAAATAAACTGACAAAATGCCTGTATGTTCATATAGAGAAGTGACATAATTTTACTTTTTTAAAACCAGATGGCTAATATTTGAAAACTGTTGCAGCCTGAAGTTAGCACAAATGAATGCACTTTCTTGTGTGAAAAGTAACATGTCAGGAAAAAACTGAAACAGACAGAATGTTGAAAAAGAGTCAGAATCTAATAACAATTGGCAAAACACAACAAGCTGGAATAAAAAGGCTGAAGTGTCTGAAAGAATTCTACAACAATGACAATGTTTGCTGATGACATAAGCATACTAATCAAGGGCCCAAACTCAACCCTAGAAAACAGCTGAGGTGATAACTGAACAGGTCTATAAGTGGTCACAGCTAAAATTTTAAGTCTTAATCTCAAAAAGACTCATAATACACAGTTGCAAACACGCAATAATGTCTTTTAGTACCAGAAGTAGATATAAATGGCTGTATACTAAATGAAGCACAGTGTGTAAAATTCCTTGAGCTCCAGCTGGATAACAAGTTAAAATGGAGTAAACACATGGCCAAACTAACCGAGAAGCTCAGTTTAGAGTGTTATGCCTCTCAGTTTGTTGATGTGAAGACAGCAGTGTTCGTTTATTTTGTGTATTTTTCCCTCCATGTTGTCTTATGAAATTGTCTTCTGAGCAGTGCACCTAAAATAAATGGAGTGTTTGTGCAGTAGAAACAATCAGTAAAACTGTGCAAAGTTCATAACTCTGCAATTTGGCTTTTTCAAGAATTTTGGAACTTTCACACACACTTCCCAAAATATTTACTCCTCAATGGTTTTAACTGCTGAGTACAAAAATCTTTTTCAACTAAATTATGACACACACAGTCGCAGCACAAGACACAAAAACTGTTTTCGATTAGACTTTGTCTCTGTCCAGGGCTCAGAATAGAGTTATGTTCTCTGTGGTAAGTTATTGGTATTCAATAAGCTCCTGCCTAAGATAAAGAAAGAAATTGGGTATCTCTAAAAAAAAAAAAAAAAAAAAAAAAAAAAAAAAAAAAAAAAAAAAAAAAAAAAAAAAAAAAAAATATCTAATTAGACACTCTCTCTACAAATTCCCTGAACATCTAGGTCCAAGAACTGAAAGGTTGTTTAAGATACGTGGTAAGTAGCAATGTTTGTTGTAAAGCTGTAATAATGTACTGTAAATAGAACTCAATATTTACAGATGGTAAAAAATATTTTCTTTGAAATACACCATCGTAATCAAGTAAATATTGAATTGCTACAGGCTGATAAACAGCAGCAGTGTAGTAAAACTGAGGCGGCAGCATCTTTGCTCAAAGTAGCAGCTTCCTCACTAATTTACTTGAGTAGATCTAGAAAAAGCTAGGATAGAGTAATTTTTGCAACAAGTGAATTATTTTCATTCAAGAAACCCATGTAGCTTGTGGTCAAGGAGAGGACATCACATAGATGAGACTGTAGGCACAATCTCAATAAATACACAATGTGGCCCAAAATATCTTCAATGATATCAGCATGTGTAACCTAGGATATTTTAACTACAGGCATAATATTTCAACACTGTATTTCATTTTCTTTTGGACTAAACCAACAGAACTTTTGACTAACTACCACAGTGACATATTATAAAGAAAATGTTATCCTCTGAGGTACCTAACTAGGATTGTGGCTGGACTGAGAACTTTCTGACAGCTATCACACAACATATGAGAGAGTCATCTACCGAAACTGAATCATGGAGTAGTGAGCCTTAGGGGAGTGTAACAGTACCACTACTATTACTGCTATATGTTGATGTAATAGCAGACATTGTCAACTACAATCTCTGACCTTTCTTTCACAAATCATGCAGCTAATTATGAGAAAATCCAATCTGGTACATCTCAACAAAATACCTGCCTGATGCTACAGAGGCAACCAGCTCTTAATGCAAAGAAATGCAAAGTTGCGTACATCATAAAATGTAAAATTATTGTATCCTTTACTGCAGTATTAATCAGGAGCATCTAGAATGAGTCACATCATACAAATATCTGGTAGAAATAAAGTGTAGAAATATGAAACAGAATAGCTTCATAGACTGGGATGCAGGTTAAGCAGATGACAGGTTCAGTTCATTGGTAGGACACTGGGAAACTGCAGACAGTATACCAAAGAGATTACTTCCAAAACAATGGTACTGACTATACTTCAGTACTTATAAAATGCATGTGATCCATATTAAGTTGAACTAACAGAATACACAGAGAGCATACAAAGAAGTGTAGTGTGAATGGTCACACTTGTCTAAATGGGAGACTGTAACAGAAATGCAGAAAAATTTCAGTCAACAGACACATGAAAAAAAGACATCATAAACCTCATGAGAAGCAACTTTGAAACTCCAAGAATCAGATTTAATGAAAGGAAATAAGAATTTATTCAGCCTGCTACATATCTGCCTCATTGATATTATTGTTGCTAAGGCCTTCAGTCCAAAGGCTGGTCTGATACAGCTCTCCATGCTAATCCATCTCGTGCAAGTGTCTTAATCTCTGAATAACTATTGCAACCTACATCCATTTCAACGGTTATTGTGTTTGCTGTATCCTGATACTAGTGTAAGTGAGTGTAACTGTGAGTGCACTGAGTGTAGTGTTGTTACGTTTGTGTACTTAAATCAACTTCCAACTGTATCAGTATGGGCTAGCCACTAGAGGCTGCCTGTATGAAGCATGCAAATGGCACAGTCTCTGCTGCAGTGTCTACCAGCAACTCTCACCTATACACACATGTAGCAGTATTGACTGAAGCTCCCTATGTTCTTTTAGTTTGTACCACTCATATTAGTTATTCTGTGTATCGCTGATGTTGCACCCTCTGTATGTTTCTTTTGTCTTGTTATGTGTGGAGTCATGAGAGGCTTATTTCTTTTATTGTTTACAGATTTGTAAATAAAGCCATATCTGTGTTACATGGACTGGTTTCTTGTATTCCATGGTTTGTGCCTGAATCTCCCTCTACAAGTTTTCACTACCCATGCTTCCCTTTATTCACAGAGTGACGATTCCTTGATCTGAAGTGTCCTGCCAACTGATCCCTTATTTTAGTCGAGTAGTGTCATAAATTTCATTTTTACTCAGTTTAATTCAGGACCTCCTTAGTAGTTATTCAATCTACCCACCTAATCTTTAGCATTCTTCTGCAGAACAACATTTCAAAATCTTCTTTCTTGTCTGAATTGCTTATCATCCATGTTTTGCTTCTGCACAAGGCTACGCTCCAGAAAAGATTTCCTGACACTTAAATTTATGTCAGATGTTAATGAAATTTTCTTTTTCAGAGATGTTTTTCTTTCTGCTGGCAGCCTGCATGTTACATCCTCTCTACTTTGGTCATCATCAGTTATTTTACTCACCAAATAGCAAAACTCATGTACTACTTTTAGTGTTTCATTTCAAAATGTAATTCTCTCGGCATCACCTGACTTAATCTGTTTATATTCCATTACCATTGTTTTATTTTTGTTGATCTTCATCTCATAATGTTTTTTCGAGATACAAGATACTATCCATTCCACTCAAGTGCTCTTCCTAGTTGTTTGCAGTCTTGGGCAGGACTGCAATGTCACTGGCAAATGGCAAAGTTTATATTTCTTCTCCATAAACTTTACTTTTTCCGAATTCCTCCTGATTTCCTTGACAGCTTTCTCACTCTACAAATCGAATAACATCAGTAGGGTGACAAACTGTCCTGTATTTCATACGATCTCTCTTATTACAGCAATATTTTTTTGAGGTTTCTGGCTCCCTTATTGACCACCTGTTTCTCCCATATACACTCCTGGAAATTGAAATAAGAACACCGTGAATTCATTGTCCCAGGAAGGGGAAACTTTATTGACACATTCCTGGGGTCAGATACATCACATGATCACACTGACAGAACCACAGGCACATAGACACAGGCAACAGAGCATGCACAATGTCGGCACTAGTACAGTGTATATCCACCTTTCGCAGCAATGCAGGCTGCTATTCTCCCATGGAGACGATCGTAGAGATGCTGGATGTAGTCCTGTGGAACGGCTTGCCATGCCATTTCCACCTGGCGCCTCAGTTGGACCAGCGTTCGTGCTGGACGTGCAGACCGCGTGAGACGACGCTTCATCCAGTCCCAAACATGCTCAATGGGGGACAGATCCGGAGATCTTGCTGGCCAGGGTAGTTGACTTACACCTTCTAGAGCACGTTGGGTGGCACGGGATACATGCGGACGTGCATTGTCCTGTTGGAACAGCAAGTTCCCTTGCCGGTCTAGGAATGGTAGAACGATGGGTTCAATGACGGTTTGGATGTACCGTGCACTATTCAGTGTCCCCTCGACGATCACCAGTGGTGTACGGCCAGTGTAGGAGATCGCTCCCCACACCATGATGCCGGGTGTTGGCCCTGTGTGCCTCGGTCGTATGCAGTCCTGATTGTGGCGCTCACCTGCACGGCGCCAAACACGCATACGACCATCATTGGCACCAAGGCAGAAGCAACTCTCATCGCTGAAGACGACACGTCTCCATTCGTCCCTCCATTCACGCCTCTTGTACAGCCCTCTCGCAGTGTCCGGAGCAAGTATGGTGGGTCTGACACACCTGTGTCAATGTGTTCTTTTTTCCATTTCCAGGAGTGTATGTCATCAGTGATAACTGTTGAAAATATTAATTCTGCAAAGTGCTATCGGTAGCTCAAGTTCCACACCCAATAGATCTTCAGAAGTTTTCACATAAGAATCAATACTACTGCAGACTATTTGCACTTCTATACAAAGAAGACTATTTGGCTCAAAGGAATGTGAGGAGTAGAGAAAGAATGACAGGGCCTAAGTGTCTAGAGGAGTCATGATAGGGGGAATATTTACTTATTTCTCAGTCGGTATTGGCAAACCACATATGTAGTCACCTCGTACCAATTAGCTGTGGTACAACTAACACGTAGAAGTAACAAGGATATCTGAAAGAAGATCATAGAGACATTCCTATTTAAAAGGCTCATTATGTTATTTATTTCTAAAGTGACTCACACAATGCAACAACATTTCTCAACACTTCAAAAGAGTTTTTTTCCCTTCTGAACAATAAATGGACTGATCAGAGAAACAGCAGCAGCTTAGAATTGATTAATTGATTGAAAACAGCTTTTATTATATTTCCAAGAGTTCTTTTAAATTTGCACAAGAAGATAAAAATTGCAGGCTTCTGCACCTTCTTTAAATAAGTAATACATATCTGCAAATTTGTTACATGCTATTGGTATTATATTTGTGTATTATATGCAGTGAACATATAAATTGTTTTATTTAGATTAGATCAGATTCATTTTTAATTTTGTAGAACCATAAATGAGGTGTATTTGTAGGTATGTAACATGTCAGAAAACTTAACAAACACACGTAGAACACTCGCATATAATGATCATTTTTAAATTTACACCACAAATGGGTCTTATTAAATGCTTTTGCACCCCAAAAACTCTCTCTTAGTTTGTGGAGTCACCCCAAAATATGACATCGTATGAAGTAATAGAGCAAAAGTAAGCAACATATGCTAGTTTTTTTATATATCTCCAAGAAAATGAGATGTAGATGCGCAGTTGAAATTTATTGCAGCCAAATCTCCCATAAACCTCCCTTAAAATTATGGTCAAATTTTGGTCGTCTCCTTTAAAACAATTATCAAACATTACTTGCCCTAAGCATCAAGGATTGGCTTCAGCCCTCTATCACTACCTACTCAATTACTGATTGTCTTTCACGTTCTTCGATCCTTATTACTGCAGTCTGGTTTCTGTGCAAGTGATAAAGAACATTTTGCTTCCTGTACTTTATTCCTGCTACCTTGAGAATTTCAAAGAGAGTAGTTCAGTCAACATTGTCAAATGCTTTCTCTAAAGTTACAGATGCTATAAGCATAGGTTTGTCTTTCCATAACCTATTTCCTAGGATACATCATACGGTCAATATTGCCTCATGTGTTCTTACATTAATCCAGAACACAAACTGATCTAGTACCAGATTTCACATTCGTCTATAAATGCTTTGTGTCATTGTTTTGTAACCATGATATATTAAACTGATGATTCAGTAGTATTCACACCTGGCAGCACCTCCTTACTTTGGAATTGGAATTACTGCATTGTTCTTGATGCCTAGAGGTATTTGGCCTGTCTGATTCTGCTTCTACAGCAGGTGGAATGGTTTCATCATTGCTGGCTCTCCCAAGAACCTAAATCTGATGGAACGTCATCTGCTCCACTTAGGTTTGTCAAATTCTTCTCACTGTATATCTCCCATCTCATCTTCATCTCCTTCCTCTTCCTCCTCCATAATATAATATAATATAATATAATAAACAGCTCACAGAAAGGGCTATCTTAGGAGCAAATTCCTTACAGATGTCGATAGGGATTGATCAGGCTCTGAACTCTTGGTAAATTTCATTGTTTTTATAAACAGTTTAGGTAAACACATCTGCCTCCAGTGGAATCAGTTTTATGGAATACCTAACCTTGTAGAGCTCTTCAAACATATCTCTTTCTAGCTCAGCTTTGTCCTCTACATATACACTAAATGACTTATTTTGAAGATAATGGCAAATGGTATTACTTCTTGTACCATATACACTCTAAGAAAAAAAACGCACCAAGAAGAAATGTACATGTACAGACAAACAAATGATTACAAACTCAGAAAAATTGGATGATTATTCAAGAGAAAGAGCTTCAAAAACTAAGCAAGTCAATAACATGCTGGTCCACCTCTGACCCCTTCACAAGCAGTTATTCAGCTTCACATAGATTGACAGAGGTGTCAGATGTCTTCCTGACTGATATTGTGCAAAATTCTGTACAACTGGCACATTATACCATCAAAATCTTGAGCTGGTGGAGGGCTCTGCCCATAATGCTCCAAATGGTCTCAACTGGGAAGAGACCCGGTGACCTTGCTGGCCAAGTTCGAGGGTTAGGCAAGCTCAAAGACAAGCAGCAGAAACTCTTGCTGCATACAAGCAGCAGAAACTCTTGCTGCATGCAAGCAGACATTATCTTGCTAACATGTAAGCCCAGGATGGTTTGCAATGAAGGACAACAAAATACAAATACAAACGTATAACTGTGCTGTAAGGGAGCCACAGTTGACAACTAAAGGGACCCTGGTATGAAAAGAAATGGTACCCCCGACCATCACTCCTGGTTGTCCAGTTGCTTGTTGGGTGACAGTCATGATGGGATCACACAACACCCAGTCATCAAGAGGCAGAGAAAATCCCTTACCCTGCCAGGAATCCTTCCCTCAATAGCTCCTTCTGCTATTGTTCCAATGATGTTGTTGTGTCATAGGATGTGCCCTACAAGTTTGTCTCTTCTTGTTTGGATGTGCCTCCACAGAGATCTGGTTTCCTGTACTCTTCTAAGCACTTCTTCATTTGTTACTTTGTCTCTCTAACTGATCTTCGTCATCCTTCTATAGCACCACATTTCCAGGGCCTCTAGCGATCTTCTCTCTTCTCTTCCAACTGTCCAAGTTTCACATCCGCATAGGGCCACACTCCAAATGAAACCTTTTATGATACGTTTCCTTATTGTCAGACTGATGTTGCTGGTGAGTAAGTTCCTTCTCCGATTAAATGCAATTTTGGCCTTTTGTATTCTGGCCGCAATTTCTTTCCGGCTTCTACCATCTCTTGTGATTTTGCTTCCCAGGTAAGTAAATTCATGTATCACTTCCAGCTCCTCTCTTCCAATTCTCATTCTCAGAGGTTCATATTCTGCTCCTGTACTGCATACCATCACTTTAGTCTTTTTCTTGTTTATTCTCATTCCATAATGATTGCATAGAATTTTTTCCATTGTTCTGAGAACTTCCTCTAGATCTTCTTTTGTCTCCATGACTATAGCAATATCATCTGCATAGCGTAGCATGTCTAACTTCTGCCCATTAATTTTGATCTCCACCTCAGTAATTTCTTGAACTTGGTCTATAGCTTCCTGGATGTAAGTATTGAATATAAGAGGAGAGAGAGCACATCCTTGCCTTACCCCTTTTCTAATATTTGCTTCTTGTTCCTGATGACAGTTCCTAATCACTGCCACCTCATTCTTATAGAAACCGAGTTTCACACAGATGCCTTTGTACTTTATTCCACTTTTCCTCAGCACTCTGAACATCTCTTGCCAGATAATGTTATCAAATGCCTTTTCCATGTCTACAAAGGCAATATAAGTTGGTTCATTTTTCTGTAATTGCTTTTTGATAACGAGTTTCAGTGCCAGAATCACCTCTCTTGTTCCCAATCCCCTTCTGAAACCAAACTGATCTTCACTCAGCATATCCTCCACCTTCTCTTCAATTTTCTTCAGAACTATTTTTATGAGAATTTTTGGTGCATGTGATATTAGGCTTAGAGTTCAGTACTGTTTGCATTTTGTAGCTGCTGCCTTTTTTGGTATAGGAACAATGATACATTTCTGGAAGTCTGTCAGAATCTCTCCTGTGTTATAGATGGACCTAATAAGTTTGAGCTGCATCATTTTCATGCTGTCACCAGCATACTTTATTAGTTCTGCAGGGATGTCATCAATACCCATTGCTTTGTTGTCCCATAGTTCTTTTAGAGCTCTGTCAAATTATTCTTGCAGAATGTCATCTCCCTTGCATCTTCGTCTACTTGCTCTTCTCTTCCTATTACTTCCTCTGAAAGAGATGTTCCGGCATACAACTCCTCTATGTATTCTTTCCATCTCTTCACCATGTCTTCACCGAACAGCATTTTCCCATCTTTATTTTCTATTGTGCCTGAGAGTGTTGTTTTACGTTTGTTAAAAAATTGATTTGCTGTTCTGTAGGCTAAATCAGTTCTTCCGTTTTGCATATTTTCTTCCACTTCCCTGCACATTTCTTCAAGAAAATTTTCTTTTGCTTTCCTAGCTTCTCTTCTTCTTCTTCTTCTTCTTCTGCTTTTACGGCCTCATTGGACCACTTCAGTCAATCATTTCTGGTCCTCTTCTTTGGTATTTTCCCCTTCCGAGTGGCCCAGTATCTCTTCATTCGTTCCGATGCTTTTCGTCGTTCCTTATCTGTAAATACCCTTTTCATTGTATGTCGTTTGTCAATTTTTGGTTTAAATCTTATTTCTGTGTCCCCTAGCTTCTCTATTAACTAAATTCCTTAGTCTCCTGTATTCAGCTTTTCCTTGTTCATCAGTTGCATTTTCGTATAATCTCCTGTTTTCTATAAGCTCAATAATACCTGCTGTAATTCATTTCCTCTTGTTTTTGGGTTCAGTTCTTCCAACGATCTTTTCTGCTGCTTTGTATATACCAGATTTAATTTGATCCCAATCTTCATTTACTCCACCATGTTGAAAATTCTTAGCTAGGTTGTCGGTTTCATGAGCATAGCGCTTTGCCAGTCCCTCAGTTTTCAGTTTTTCTAGTTCCCATTTAAGTTTTACTGGCTTCTTCTTGAATCTCAGTGAACTTTTCATCAGGACCAGGTTATGATCACTGCCTGTCTCTGCAGATGGATAGCTCCTGCAATCTTTTATCTGGTTCCTAAAACGTGCTTTCACTAGAATGTAATCAATCTGTTGTCTCCTTAGGTCTCCAGGGGCCTTCCATGTGTATCTTCTTCATTTGTGATGTTGGAAAAGTGTGTTTGCAACAACTAATTGGTTCCTCGAGCAGAACTCGATTAGTCGATCTCCTCTTTCATTTCTTCTTCCAAGTCCATATTTGCCAACAATTCCATCCTCCAGTTCTTCACCCACAATGGCATTCCAGTCCATTTCTTCGTATATTTCGTCAATGACTGCATCTTCTTCTTTGGATGTTGGCATGTATATTTGTATTATCACAGTGTCCTTTGGTTTAGTTTCAAGTTTGACTAATATTATTCGAGAGCTATGTTGCATATATCCCTTGACACGTGAGCCATAGTTTTTCCTCAAAATTATTCCAACTCCTCCCACTCCTTATCTATCCTGGTCAGTTGTGGTGTGAATGACTCTGTATTCTCCAGACCAGAAATCACCTGGTTGGGGCCATCTCATCTTCGATATGCCTTGGATATCGATTTCCAGTTGTTCCATTTCAAGTTTTACATTTTCTAGCTTGCTACACTGAAGCAGTGTTCTCGCATTCCAAGTGCCTATGTTAAAATTGGGATTCTCTTCCTTCATGTTGTCTGTATCTTTTGCAGTCCCCACCCGGAGATCCAATTGGGGGACTATTTTATCTCCGGAAAATTTTACGGAAGATACTGACATGGTTTACTGCATATTAGGTATAAAGTGTAATTCATGACTGAAATCAGGATTTCTTTGTAGGGAGGATGCAGCATGATGTCTTGAATGGAGACTCAACAGACGTGTTATTAATTTAATGGGTGTCTAGAGAAATGTATTGGAATCTTTGCTGTCTAGGTTGTATATTAATGATGTGGCAGGTAAGCACAATCTTTTTGTAGATGATGCAGTTATCTATAATGAAGTACTGACAAAAAAAAAAGCTAAGCAGATATTTTGTCAGATCATGACAACATTTCAGAAAGATGTAAACAATGGTTTGATTTAAAGGTTCTGAAATATAAAACTTCGCACTTCACAAAATGCAGGAATGTAGCACCCTATGACAACAATATCAATTGGTCATGAGTGAAATCAGTCACGCCATACAAATTCCTGGATGTAACAATTATGGGGACATGTTGTGGCTCAGTTGTATGCAAAGCAGGTGGGCAATCTTCAGTTCACTGATAGGATATTGTAAACATACTACAAGTGTTGAAAGGACACCGCTGGCAAAACATTGCACAGCCTATCCCGAAATATTGCTCAAGCGTGTGAGATCCATACCATTATACGAGGTGCAACAATAAAGTAATGAGACTGATTTTCTTTGCAAGACATGGCAACCCTGCAGGCTTGCATAGGCACAATATCTTTGACCTTGGCCTGTAAGCTACTTCTAGTCCAAGCGGCACATCGATGCAACTGCTCAGTCATGAGTTGTGCTGTAATAAGTTAACAAGTGTTTGTGTCTCTCGTCACGGAAATGGAACCGCATAATATTGCGCAACAGTATTCCATTTCTTTTTGCGATAAATTGGGTGAAAATGTGATGACAACTTACGGTAAGCTTCAGAAGGCTTTTAGAGAGGAGGTTATGTTAAGAGCTCAAGTTTTTCATTGGCGTAAAATGTCTAGTGACGGCAAAATGAATGTTGAAGATGAAGAGCGCATTGGACGACCATCAACCTCGTGGATGGATGCCAACTTGGCCAGGGTGCATGAACTCATACCATCTGATTGAAGATTATCCATGAAAATTATTGCAGAGGAACTGAACATCAATCGAGAAATGGTTCATCTAATAATAACTGAGGATCTTGGTATGAGAAAGATTTGTGCAAAAATGGTCCCCAAAAATCTCACACCACAACAGCGACAAACATGGAAAAATGTGGCAGCCAATCTGTTAGAGCAAATGGAAATCAATCCAGAATTGTTGAGCCATGTTATCAGTTGTGATGAAAGTTGGTTTTTTCAGTACGATCCAGAGACAAAACGCCAAAGTTCGCAATGGTGTTGAAAGGGATCACCCAGACCAAGAAAGCTCGCATGTCAAAGTCGAAAGTGAAATGCATGCTTGTGTGCTTCTTTGATTCCAAGAGAATTGTTCATAAAGAGTGGGTGCCTCCTGGACAAACAGTTAACCAATATTACTAGAAAGAAATTTTAGAAAGACTTCGTAAAAGAGTTCTTCATGTCCGTGCCAACATTGCTGATAATTGGATTCTGCATCATGATAATGCGCCATCCCATACTGCTCCGCCAGTACAGCAATTTTTAACCTCAAAAGAAATTTCAGTACTACCACAACCACTTTATTCACCAGATATCGCTCCGTGTGACTTTTTTCTTTTTCCAAGACACAAAACGGCAGTCAAGGGACACCATTTTCAAACAACACAAGATGTCCAGAAAGCTGTGACAAGGGTCTTGGAGGATATTACAGAAGATGAGTTCCAGAAATGTTACAATCAATGGCAGAAGCACTGGAAAAAGTGTGTGCAATCAGAAGGGAACTACTTTGAAGGAGACAACACTAAACTTGACTAAAACAGTAAGCAACTTTTTTTTTTCCACATCAGTCCCATTACTTTATTGTCGCACCTTGTACATTCATTGAAATAGGACCAACTTTTTGAAAGTATCTGCTGTCTTTCAAATTTATTATGTTAATGTGCCTGGTGTAGCCACAGATATTATTAAGTGGTATAGTGACAGTTTACTGTTAATGGAGTATACAGATTAAATTTCTGTGATTGCTTCTTTTTTTATGTATATCTCGACTCGTTCAACATCCCTGAACATTCTTCTTCTTGATAGGCTCTACAGAACAAAATTAGTGGGCAGAAAACTTACAGTGTCATCAATGACAGAACAATAGCCAAGAAGTGATCAGACACACTTAGCCTCTGTTATCAGTGGCCACTAAGACAAGATTGCGACTGAATTTATTGTGAGCAACAGTCTAGCTGGGATGGGTAGTGGGGGTAATGAAGAGAAGTGGTGTTGGGAGGGATAACAGGATAGGGGTGGAGGAAGATACTCGTATTGCCTGTGGGAGTGTGCAGGGACATAGTGGGGACAGGATAGGGCTGCTAGGTGCAGCATTGGGAGGCTGTGCTGGTGGGGGTGGGGTAGGGAGGGGGGACAGGGAACAGGGAAGAGGGGAACATGGGGGGGGGGGGGGGGTGAAAAGGGAGAGGAGAGAAGTAGAGAAGGAGAAGGGGAAAAGACTTCGTAGGTGTGTTTGTGGAATATGAGGCATGTGTAGTACTGGAGTGGTAGCAAGGGAGTGCATAGGCAGGTGGACGACAGGGAGAAATGAAGTTGGAAGGCAGAGGGATTACAGGAACATAGGATATGTTGGAGTGAGAGTTCCCACCTGTGGTGCGCATAAAAGCTGGTGTTGGTGGGAAGAATCCACATGGCATAGGCTGGGAAACAATCATTGAAGGTGAAGCACGTCTTGTTGGGCAGCACGTTCAGTAGTTGGGTGGTGCAGCAGTCTCGTGGCCAGTCTGGCAGTTGCCATTCATACACACAGACAGCCTGTCAGTTGCAATGACCATGTAGAATGTGGCAAAGTGGTTGCAGGTAAGTTTGTAGATCACATGGCCGGTTTCATAAGCAGCCCTGTTCATGACGGGGTAGGATCAGACTGTGACAGTACTGGTATAGATGGTAACATTTGAGAAAGGGGTGGGGGGGGGGGGGGATGGGTGGGACAGGTCTTGCACCTATGTCTGCGGAGTACAGTACAGGGACAGCTATGGATATTTTGTAAGTTGGGTGGGTGGTAGAATAACAGTGTGGGAGGCATGGGAAGGATAATGGGTAGGGTATTCCTCATTTCAGGGGATTACAAAAGCTAGTTGAAAACCTGGTGGAAAATGTGATTCATTTACACCAGTTCTGGTTGATATTGAGTCACTAGAGGAATATTCCTTTGTCGTCAGATAGACCTAGATGCAAGGCCTGCCCTATATATCCTTTCATTAAAACCTCCTCCAATCCTGTCCCAGGCACCTCCAACCTAATAAATGCAACCACTGTGCTGCATTCTGCATGGGCATGAAAACTAACTGTCTGCACAAATGGCCAACAAACTGTGGCCAAGAGACAGCTGAACCACCCAGTTGCTGAATATTGCTCCCACCACAATGTGCTTCAATTTAAAAACTGCTTCATAGCTTGTGCCAGCTGGAACCTTCCCACTAACACCAGCTTTCCTGAATTGCACAGGTGGAAACCCTGCCTACAACATATCCTTCATTCTCATAACCCCCCTGGCCTCAGTCTTTGCTAGTCTGTGTCTTCCACCTCCCTAACCGCTTCCATGCTCCCAGTCCAGTACTATACATGCCTTCTACCCCACCAATGCACCTACACAGTCCTTTCTCCACCTCTGCTTCTCTCCCTTCACTACCTCCACCTGCCCCCCCCCCCCTCCCCCACCCCCCCCAACACCACCACCACCACCACCACCACCACTTCCTCACATCGCCAGCACAGCCTCCCAATACTGTACCTAGCAGCCCTATCCTAACTCCACCATCTACATCCACATATATACTCTGTAAACCACTATGAGGTGAATGGCAGAGGGTGCTTCCCATTGTACCTGATATTAGTGTATCTTCTTGTTCCATTGATGTACAGTGTGTGGGGAAAATGATTGATTGAATGCCTCTGGGAATGCAGTAATTATTCTAATCTTATCCTCATGATCCCCATGTGAGTGATATATAGAGGGTTGTAGTACATTTCTAGAGAAATCACTTAAAATCTGTTCTTGAAATTTCATTAATAGATTTTCTCTGGACAGTTTATGTCCACCTTCATGAGCCCTCCAGTTCAGTTCCTTCAGTATCTCTCCCATAGATTAAACAAACCTGTGACCATTCATGGTGTTCTTCTCTGTAAGTGTTAAACATCCCCCGTCATTCCTATCTGGTACAGGTCCAACACACTTGAGCAACATTCTAGAACTGGTAGCATGAGTGATTTGTAAGCAGTCTCCTTTGTAGACTGACTGCTCTTTCCCAGTATATTCTACCAATAAATCGAAGTCTGCCACCTGCTTTACCAATGACTGAACCTATGTGATCATTCCATTTCATATCCCTACAAAGTGTTACACCCAGGTATTTGTATGAGTTGGCAATTCCAACAGTGGCTCACTGATATTATAGTTATAGGATACTATGTTTTTTCGTTTTGTGAAGTGCACAGTTTTACATTTCTGAGCATTTAGAGCAATTTGCCAATCTCTGCACTACATTGAAATCTTATCAAGAATTGATTGAAAATTCACGCAGTTTCTTTCAGATATTATTGCATTATATATAACTGCATCATCTGCAAAAAGCCTGATTTTACTATTAATATTGTCTGAAAGGTCATTAATGTAAAACATGAACATTAAGGGTCCCAACACACTTCCCTAGGACACACCCAAAATTACTTCTACATTTAACAATGACTCTCCATCCGAGGTAACATGCTGGGTCCTCTCTGCCAAAACATCCTCAGTCCAGTCACAAATTTCACTTGATACCCCATATAATCGTACTTTTGACAATAAGCATAGGTGTGGTACTGAGTCAAATACTTTTCAGAAATCATGATAAACTGCATCTACCTGGTTGCATTGATCCAGAGCTTTCAGTATGCCATGTGAGAAAAGTGCAAGTTGAGTTTCACATGATCGATGTTTCCGAAATCCATGTGGGTTGGTCATTCTGTTCAAGGTACCTCATTATATTTGAGCTCAGAATATGTTCTAAGATTCTACAACAAATCGATATCACGCACATTGAATGGTAGTTTTGTGGATCACTTCCATCACCCTTCTTGTAGAAATGTGTGACCTGCACTTTTTTCCAAGAAGTTAGCACAGTTTTTTGTTTGAGGGATCTACAATAGATTATAGTTATAAGAGGAGTTAACTCAGCTGCAAATTCAGTATAGAATACGACAGGGATTCCATCAAAGGCTGGAGCTTTGTTCAGCTTTAAATATATCAGCTGTTTCTCAATACCACTGACACTAATACTTATTTCATTCATCTTTTCAATGGCACAAGTTTTAAATTGGGGCAATTCTCCTGGATTTTCCTTTGTAAAGGAACATTTGAAGATGGAATTAAGCATTTCAGCTTATGCTTTGCTAACCTCAATTTCAGTTTGTGTCTCATTTGCTAGGGGCTGGACACTAACTTTGATGCCAGTAACAGCCTTTACATACCATCAGAATTTCTCCAGGTTCTGTGTAAGATTACTTGACAATATTCTGCTGTAGTAGCCACTGAATGCATCATTCATTGCTTTCTTGGTAGTCAAATGCGTATCATTCAGCATTTCTCTTTCTATAGCATCATGCTTTATTTTACACATATTACGCAGTAATCTGTTTCTTTAGAAATTTCTTTACAGTGATAGTATACCACGGAGGTTCCCTCTCATTATGAACTGTTCTACTCAGTACATATCTATGCAGTGGATGGTCTACTATTCTTTTCAACATGAGTCAGAGCTCCTCTACACGATCCTGCCCTGTGCTGGAAGTTTCAAGTTCCTTGTTGAGATATGATCTACTGATTTTTTATCCAGTTTATGGAAGATATATATCTTTTTGCTTGTTTTAGTTGCCCTTCGTACTTTGGCAATGTTCATTGCTACGCCAGTTTCAGTGTGAACATCCTCAAAGAAATCAGGTCGGCTTGTTGTCATTAGATCCAATATATTTCCATCACGTGTGGGGTTCCTAACTGACTGTTCTTGGTAGCTTTCTGAGAAGGCATTTTGTAAAGTTTCACAGGATGTCTTATCATGCCCACCACTAACAAAACTGTAATTTTCCCAATTAATTATTGGATGATTCAAGTCTCCACTGATTATTACAGTTACATTACCTAATGTACAAATGAACTAAGGTTTTCTCTGAAGTTTTTGGTTACATCAGGAGATGCGTCTACTAGGCGATAGAATGATACAATTATTATTTTACGCCCATCCCTGGTACTGAGTCATGTCCAAACAATCTCACATGCAGCTTCAATTCTTATCTTAGTGAATTTGAGTTTCTTGTCTACTGTAACAAATACACCATTTCACATTTGCCTATCCTGTCGATATACACTTAAATTTTCCCCAAAAAATCTCACTGCTATCAATATCAGGTTTCAATCAGCTTTCTGTACCTAGTATTATAGGAGCTTCACTGCTTTTCATGAGTGCTTCAAACTCTGGCACTTTGCTGTGAATGCTTCGGCAGTTTACATTAGGATTCTAATACTCTCACCAGTGGGTGGCATTTCTTTTGATCTTACATTGGTACTTCTGGGATTCCTATGGCTCTCATTACCTACATTGGATGGAGTCACCTAAGCTAAAAAATGCTTGGGTGCACCCTACACACAGTCAACTACCTGAGTAAGAGCCTCTGATGTCTAGTGTACACCTGACCTATTTATGTGGGCCGTACAGTTCTCGACCCTAAGGCCCAAGTCCTAGAAGTCACTCCCTTGTTTGTCAAAGAACTTTTGAAGTTTCTGGTTCAGTCCTTCCACTCAACTCAGAACCAAAGGGCCACAATCAGTTCTGCAGAAAATGCTGTAAATTGTGAGTTTCATTGACACTCCACACGCAAGGCTGGTCTTCTCAACAATCTCTGCCAGTCACTGGAATGACCCAAGAATGACCTCGGAGCCCAGATGACAGGCATCACTTGTTCCAATTTGTGCCAAAATATGCAGCTGGTTGCACACCATTCCTTCAGTGGTTGTTGGAATAGCCTCAACATGTTGAATGAGGCCCCTAGGCATACACACTGAGTGCACCTTGTGACCTTTCCTGTCCCTAGTGCCCATTTCCCTAAAAGGTACCAACATACACCGTACATTTGAACTGCCAACGATTAACAGACCCCTACCCTTTCGTGTTTGCCTCCTCCTAACACCAGACAAAACAAGTTTCCCCAAAACACTGACTCAGTTTCATTTTCAGTGAAGAAAGCACCTCAAACTCGTTGGTAAGGGGATCAGTACACCATCCTGAGTCCTCCCTGGTCCCTGTCCACCCTTTACAGGACACGTAGATCTACCATAGGCATGCCACACACAGTCAAGTAGATGGGTGATAACAGATCTTGTACTTTCTGCAGAGGAGACATGGTCCACAGGAGAGGATAGTACCTGGGGTATCTCTGGTACAGGTATCACAGGTACACAACACTCAGATGCCAATCATTTGATAGTAGTCAGGGCAATTTCCAGTTTCTTATGAATGTAAAACAAGTCATCCTATGTTTGAGAGTAGCATTCACAGTGGGGCTGCATTTTGACTGATGCAATGTATTGCAAGGCAGTGAACAAAAAACTTTAAATTAAGCCTGCTGATTATCTTTCCGAGATTTCTGTTGAGGCAACACAAAAGCCTGTGGTAAAAATTACTAGTTTCCTGAAACGTTTTGATGTTAATTAGAGTTGTTGGCAAACTCAAAAACAGAGGTAATTTATGATAAATGCAGATAATATATAGGGCTACTCCTCTTTAAAGGGAAAATGTATGTAACTCAATATATTAGTTAGAAAAGGTGCTACAGTAACTAAACCACAAACTCCGATTTGCTGCAGACTGCTAGTAGATTTTGCGAAGGTCACTGGTAGCTTCCAAAAATTTTCAAAAACACATATTTATTTGCATTGATATGCAGTGAAATTCAGGGGTGATGTGTTCTTGGGCTGAACTGTGAACCACAAATGCTGATTTGCTATGAAATAAATTACGTATCCAAAACACTCATTTGGCAACTTATGAAAATATATCTACATTTGCAACTACATCTATACTCTGCAAGCCACAGTAAGGTGCATGGTAGAGGGTATATCTCATTGTACCAGCATTTATTTGCATTGTTGATATACAGTGAAACTCACGGGTGATGCGCTCTTTGGCTGACGTGAGGACCACAACAGTTTTGTAAGCATCTAAAAATTCTCAAACTAACCTATTTCTCATGTAATTCTACAGTGAAATTAGAGGAAGATTTTTTTTAATGAGGATAGGCCTTCTGTTCTCACAGATTTTAAAAGAGCACAATTTAGTTTAAGTCTACGACTGTCAATAACAGTACTATAGGTTATCGTGGCACTCATGAATATTTGAAATTGCACAGTATATCACAATACAAATAGGTACTGATACCATCAATGAATAATTATGTAAAAGTGACAAGAACAGTAAAATATGCGAATCTAGAACTTTAAGTCAGGCGATGATCTTGTACAAGCGGTCTCATACAAGGGTAAAATTCCTAAGTCGGCTTTAATATACAAATAAATGTGCATATTGCACGGATTTTTCACTTAGCTGATTCTGTGCACACTTCTGCACTGGCGTGCCAAAGAACTCTGCAGCATAAGTTTACCTTGATCAAAATCTCTGAAATGTACAGCACCAGCAAAGCACATCTTCTGCCTGCTGCAGCTGACAATGCATCCATGTCTCTGCACACTCCCAGAGGAAACACTAGCATCTTCCTCCACCCCTATCCTGGTATCCCTCCCCCTCTCCACAAAATGTTTCTTCATTACCCTCACTGCCCACCCCAGCTAGATTGTAGCTCACATTAGACACAGTCTGATCTTAGCACCTGGTGGCGATAGCGGCCATGGGTGTATGAGTTGTGCTTGTGTTATTGTGGCGTTTTCTACTTCTGAAAAAAGACTTCGCTTGAAAGCTGGAATATTTCCAGCAGTCTTTTTCATTGTGCCTATCTGTGATTCCAAACCTCCTCTATTTGGTGATCAGCAGTTTACCCTTCCCATATCGTTGTTACTCCATACTGGACTTTCCACTGCCAGATTTCAAACTTCCTGAAAGATTAAAATTGTACACTGCACAATGACTCAAATCCATAACCATTGCCTTTTGCAAGCAAATGCTCACCACTGACTGAGCTGTCCAGGCATAGAGTGTAATCTACAAATAGTTTGATCAGTAGGGCATTTTCCTACAAAAAACAAAGATTCTGCATTTGAATCCCAGTCTGTCTTACAGTTTTAATCTGCCAGGAAGTTCCAGATCAGTGTACACTCCATTTCAAAGTGAATATTCATTCTGGAGATTTGATTTTGTGTGGCCATACTGCTGCCCAGAAATTACTGATCTCCAGAATCAAGGTATTATTCCCCTAAAGCCATCTTCAAATGCAAACATAGGCATCAAAACACAAGTGTTATACTCAGAGTGGCTTGTGAATGCACAAAAGTAATCTATCAGCCCACACAGTATGTGTGCATCACCATGATCACAGCCTGCATACCAGTGATCTTTACAGAGCCACCATAGTGGGGCTAAAGCATATGACATGACGTACCATCACTGAGGAATAAAGCAGGCACTTTTAGCAATAAGTACCCCTTTGATGCAATTTTGAATCAAAAACTGCATTTTTACATTTCCAAATAATTTATGTATAACATACAGGGGGTGGACAAAAAATGGAAATACCAAAAACACAATAATAAACAATACTAATCACAATAATAAAAGTATGATAATACGCTGTAGGGAAACTGTTGGCACTCAAAACAGCTCCCACTTGTCCTGTAGTGGATAAAGACAGGTCCCGTATGGTTTTCGAGGGTACCTAATACCACTCTACCTGCCAAATAGTGGCAAGTTAAGGTAATAATGATTGACATGGATAGTGATTACCTCCATTCCCTCCAGAATAGACCACAAATGCTCAACAGTATTGAGATCTAGTGACTGTAGTGGCCAGGGGAGATGTGACAGTCGATTCTCGTGCTCACAAAAACCAGTCCTGGATGGTGCGAGCTGTGTGAACAGAGGCCCCTTTGCTTTGAACACAGCATCAACACTGGGGAACAAATATTGCACCTTGGTATGGGCAGAATTAGCCAAAATGGTCACATAATCCTTGGCAGTAATGGGACCTTCCATGGTAAGCATGGAACTCATGGAATACCATGATATGGTTGCTCAAATCATCACTGAACCCCCCACCATGTTTCACCCTTGGCAGCAAGCAGTCTGCACCATAGACCAGATGTAAACTTGCGCATAAGGTTGAAATAATGTGAAACAAGATTAATCCTATGAAATGACTTTCTTCCATTGCTCCAGAGTCCTGGTTTTATGGATTTGTCACCACATTTTCCTGTTATGGGCATTTGCTTCACTGATGACTAGTTTTGGAAGATGACTAGTTTTGGAATTCCAGCTCACTGTGCAATTTACAGCTTATGGAGCTCCTTTCATGTTGTTTTGGTGCTGACAGGGTTCACAGTTCTGCAGTGACTTTTGCAGCTGTCATCCTGTTATTTTTCGTCACAACCCGCTTCAGTGACCATCTGTGATGATCACTGTATGCCACTTTTTTCGGCTTTCTCTGTAAGCAGTATAAATCTTCAGTATGGTACCTCTTGAAAGACCAAACATTTCGACTACCTTGGTTATGGAAACACCCCACCATACGATCACCAGTAATTTGCTCACATTTGAATTCACTTAGCTCAGTCATAAAGCACCAAACAGAATACTGTTCGGACTGAGACTGACCCTTACAAAATACTGAGGACACTCCATAAGTTGCCCTTTGTTGTCAAATACAACAGCATACTTGCAGGCTTGACTATCATCTGAAATTATGTTCAAGCATTGCATTTCTTGTGGCATTTAAATATTTTTGTCCAGCTCCTGTACACAAGGCACATTCTGCTCGCATATTTCAAACAAAATCATGAGACTTCACAAATACTACCTGCTTTACATATAAAACTTGATAAGAAATTCTGTTGCAGCAATAACACCACATCTGCTTTTATTGTCTCCAGAGGAAGTGTTACATACATGTTGCATATTACTATTCCTGGATTCATGTAGAGACATTTGTTTAAGTTCATTTACATGTGCGTGAAAAGGAGTCCATAAGGAAATGACTAGTTTCTCGTATATTACTTTAATAAAGTACGTGTGTAAACAAGCTTTTTCCCTTGCATTTGAAATTTGTATGGTCTCTTGAGGTAACAGTACATACACTATGTGATCAAAAGTATCTGGACACCTGGCTGAAAACAACTTACAATTTCGTGGTGTCCTCCATCGGTTATGCTGGATTTCAGTATGGTGTTGGCCCACCCTTAGCCTTGATGACAGCTTCCACTCTTGCAGGCATACATTCAACCAGGTGCTGGAAGGTTTTTTGGGTAACGGCAGTGCTTTCTTCACAGAGTGGTGCACTGAGTAGAGGTATCGATGTTGGTCAGTGAGGCCTGGCACGATGTCGGCATTCCAAAACATCCCAAAGGTGTTCTATAGGATGCAGATCAGGACGCTGTGCAGGCCAGTCCATTACAGGGATGTTGTTGTGTAACCATTCTGTCACAGGCCTTGCATTATGAACAGGTGCTTGATCGTGTTGAAAAATGCAATCGCCATCCCCGAATTGCTCTTCAACAGTGGGAAGCAAGAAGGTGCTTAGAACATCAACGTAGGCCTGTACTGTGATAGTGCCGTGCAAAACAACAATGGGTGCAAGCCCCTTCCTGGAAAAACACAACCACAACATAACACCACCACCTCCGAATTTTACTGTTGGTACTACACACGTTGGCAGATGACGTTCACTGGGCATTCGCCATAGCCACACCTTACCATCGGATAACCACATTGTATATCGTGATTTGTCACTCCACACAATGTTTTTCCACTGTTCAATTGTCCAATGTTTACACTCTTTACACCAAGCGAGGCATCGTTTGGCATTTACCAGTGTGATGTGTGGCTTATGAGCAGCCGCTCCACCATGATATCCAAGTTTTCTCACCTCCTGCGTAACTGTCATAGTAGTTGCAGTGGATCGTGATGCAGTTTGGAATTTCTGTGTGATGGTCTGCATAGATGTCTGACTATTACACATTACAACCCTCTTCAACTGTTGGCGGTCTCTGTCAGCCAACATATGAGGTCGGGCTGTATGTGTCCCATTCTGATCTCTTACGATGTCTAATAACTACTAAGGTCACTGATATGGAGTACCTGGCAGTAGGTGGCAGCACAATGCACCTAATATGAAAAATGTATGTATTTGGGGATGTCTGGATACTTTTGATCACATAGTGTACGTCATACCCATACGGACGCTTTGTGATGGAAAAAAAAAGAATGAAAATGATCTTATGGCATTGTTGGCTGGGAGGCCCCATGCGGGGCAGTTCAGCCGCAATGTTGCAAGTCCCTTTTAGTTGACGCCACTTTGGTGACTTGCGAGTCAATGATGATGAAAGACACAAAACCCAGTCATCTCGAGGCAGAGAAAATCCCTGACTCCACCGGGAATCAAACCTGGGACCCCGTCCGCGGGAAGCGAGAACACTACCGCAAGACCACGAGCTATGGACCATGATGGAAAATATGCATCATTAGTAACATAGCACATTCAAGTGATCCCTTTTTCATACCATGAAAGGCAAATTGGGCTGTGTTTCATCTGTGTAGTCAACTCAGTGCTGTTGGGGAATTTAGAGAAATGTTTGGAGGAATATTCTCCTAGCAACATGCCACACTGAAATTCTACCTCCTAATATCATGTACAGTAGAGAGAACATTTTCAGTCTAGAAAACAATTATTTCACTGATGAGAGGAAGGTATCTATTCCACAGAATTTTGGAAAATTCACTGTCACAAAAAGCAAGTGTCAATACCGTAAGCTCCTTACCGAACATTACAGGTGATACTCCAGTATTCCCATGCCTGTGGAACATGTAGTTTAAAATTTAATCCTTATGTGAACTTATTTTCAGTATTCAAAAAGGAATTCCTACATATACTGAATTGTGTGAGTATTTGATAGCTGTTGAGCATGTTAATGGAACTTTTCAGGTGGATATCAATGCCCAGCATGCCCAGAGATAATGCTCCTGCAACTTATTGTCAACTTTTGGACTTTGAGAAAGGTTGAACTATTGACATGATGGACATGGGAGCATCATACTGACAGATCAAACAACTGCACAGTGACTGCAGGAAGAGTGGTGACCAGATGAAGTCAGAGAACAGTGCGGCCTTTAGACTAGGCAGTAGTCCCAGAAGAGTTGCACCATGAGAAACTCATAGAATTGCTTGGTTGACTCCAATGGATGGATTACAACAACAGCTGAAATCTGGACAGAGATTACAGGCAATTTGTCACCAAGAATTGTCAAGAAAATATGGGTTGAAACTTGGGTTTAGGCCTTGCATTGATACCTACATCTACATGCAAACTCTTCAATCCACTACATGGTTCCAGAATGAGATTTTCACTCTGCAGCGGAGTGTGTGATGATATGAAACTTCCTGGGAGATTAAAACTGTGTGCCAGACTGAGACTCGAACTTGGGACCTTTGCCTTTCACGGGCAAATGCTTGCCCTTGAAAGGCAAAGGTCCCGAGTTTGAGTCTTGGTCCGGCACACAGTTTCAATCTGCCAGGAAGTTTCACTACATGGTGTTTGGCAGAGGGTACCCTGTACCACTAATAGTTATTTCCTTTTCTGCTCCATTTGCAAATAGAGTGAGGGAAAAATGACTATCTATATACCTCCTTATGAGCCCTAATCTCTCTAGTCTTATCTTTACGGTCCTTACACAAAATGTATGTTGGTGGCAGTAGAACCACTAAGCAGTCAGCCTCAAATGACAGTTCTCTAAATTTTCTCTATAGCTCTCCTCAAAAAGAACATCACCTCTCCTCCAGTGATACCCATTTGAGTTCCCAAAGCATCCCCATAATACCTGTATGTTGTTAAAACCTACTGGTAACAAATCTAGCAACCACCATTTCCTAAAATTCTTCCAGTAAACTGAAGTCAAACATTCACCTTCCCTACTACAGTCCTTAAATACCCAATTCCCTTTCATACTGCTTTGCAACATTATGCCTAGATATTTAATCAATGGGACTGTGTCAAGCAACATTCTACTAACACTGTATTAAAATATTATGGGTTTGTTTTTTTTACTCATTTGCATTAACTTATATTTTTCTATGTTTAAAGCTACCTGTCATTCTTCACACCAACTAGAAATTTTGTCTAAGTCATCTTGTATCCACCTATGGTCACTCAATGAGGACACCTTCCCACACACCACAACAGGATCATTTAGTAATCGTGAAAGATCTTACGGAGATGATAGATAAACTCCAGTGGAAGACTCTGCAGGAGAGACGCTCAGTAGCTCGGTACAGGCTTTTGTTGAAGTTTCGAGAACATACCTTCACCGAAGAGTCAAGCAGAATATTGCTCCCTCCTACGTATATCTCGCGAAGAGACCATGAGGATAAAATCAGAGAGATTAGAGCCCACATAGAGGCATACCGACAATCCTTCTTTCCATGAACAATACGAGACTGGAATAGAAGGGAGAACCGATAGAGGTACTCAAGGTACCCTCTGCCACACACCGTCAGGTGGCTTGCAGAGTATGTATGTAGATGTAGATGTAGATCATCAGCTAACAGCCACAGATTGCTGCTAGCCTTGGCCACCAGATCATTTTTGTATATAGAAAATAACAGCAGCCCCATCACATGTCGCTGGAGAACTCCTGAAGATGTCTCTTATGAACACTTGCCACTGAGGACAACATACAGGGCTCTGTTAGTTAATGTCTTCAAGCCACTTGCACATCTGGAAACCTATTCTGTAAGCTTGTATCTTCATTAACCCTTTAACTGCTCTGGACGTGTTAACGCGCATGCCTTTGTACCTGTCCCTGTAAGCTCTGAACATGTTTACGCACACCACCAGTCCTCCTACCTGGTACTCTGAATGTGCAGATACGTTCATAGTATCAGGTAGAAGGGCTGGTGGCACGTGTAAACACGTTCAGAGCACACAGGGACAGGTACAAAGAGGCACGTGCGTTAACACGTCCAGAGCAGTTAAAAGTTTAACAGTCAGCACTGTGTCAAATGATTTATGGAAATCTAGGATTATGGACTCCACCTGCTGCACTTCATCCACAGTTTGCAGGATCTCATATGAGAAAAGGGGAAACAGAGTATCACTTCAGTAATGCTTTCTAAAACCATGCTGATCTTGGACAGAAGCTTTTCCTTCTCAAATAAATTTATTACATTCAAACTGAGAATATGTTCAAATATTCTGCAACACACCAATTTTAAAGATGTTTGTCTATAATTTTGTGGGTATATTCTTTTACTGTTCTTATATGCAAGGAGGCATCTGAGCTTTTTTCCAGTTGCTTGGGACGGGTAAGAGATTCATGATAAATCCAAGCTAAGTAAGAGGCCGATGCTGTGGAGTACTCTTTGTAACACCAAATTCGCATTCCATCAGGACCTGCTGAGTTGTTTGCTTTCAACACTTTCAGTTGTTTCTCTACACCAGGGATGCTTATTACTATATCCTCCGTACAAGAGCCTGTGCTTTGGTCGAACAATGATACATTAGTACAGTTCTCCTGCAGAAACGATTTCTTAAATGCAAAGTTTAAAGCTTTGGCTTTACTTTTGTTATCTTCTACTGCCACAACAGACTGGTCAGCAAGTGACTGGATGGAAGCCTTAGCCCTCTTAGTGATTTTATGCATATTTGCTTTGTGCATCAATTTTTTTACTGATACATGAATTTCTATTAACTTTTGCCTGTCACCATTTGCACATCCTCTTTTGAACCTTTGCATCATCAGCATTTTTCGAATTAGGTTGTTAAACCATGGTAGGTCTTTTCCATCCTCCATCCACTTACTCTGTACAAACTTCTCCAGGGTATGATTTATAATCAGTTTAAACTTTGCCCATAATTCCTCTATGTCCACTGTATTGGAATTAAATGATGTCAATTCATTGTCTAAGTGGGATGCTAACTACTGTCTATGAGCTCTATAGAGCAGAAATACCCTCTTAGCCTCCTTGACTCATGTTTTAACTTTACTAACCAAAATTATTATGATGACACGACACTCTAAACTGATCTGGTTGATTAGGTTAGGTCTGGTTGTGCATGCACTGTTTACAACTGTCACCACATCACAGACAACAGATAATTACTCAATGTACAGCCAGAGTCAAGTGGAACACTGAGTGGCTTTTTGTAGTGTTCAGCAAGGAGTTTTGCTTCTGTTTATGATGGTCAGAGTGATATCCAGAAACAATCTGGTGAAACGTCTCAGGCAACAGTGATTCTCAAGACGCATGTTTGGAATCATGATGCGAATAAGACACCACAACTGATTCAGTAATTGTTGGAGGGAAGATGAATCCTCACCATTATGTGAGAAGAACAGTTGTCATGTCCTTATTGACCAGGGTACCAAATATCATATTCCATCAGGATAATGAAAGAGGCCAAACCGAAGGTCACACCGCAAATGCCTTGAGGAATGTATGGATTTGGTCTCTCTACACTGCATCACCCCTCCCAGCCACCATCGTTTTATCACCCAAAGCATATGTCTGGGATGTGATGGTATGGTAATACATGCTTCAGCCAGCAATATCCTGAAATTGCAGAGATTGCATTTCAAGAAAATAAGAAATTTCTCAAGATGAGATCTGGAGGCTGTTGACTTCCAAGCCACAATGAATACAGTAGTAGATTAGTGTCATTTTGGGGTCACACTCCAAACTGATATTGATGATGGACATCATATACTACATGTTACATACTGAACATCTCCACAAGTTTGATAAACATCTTACTGGTGGGAGCATCACGGTGCACCACTTTCAATTTCTGTCAGTGTATTTAGTAATATATTGTAAAAGACAAGATTAATAGTCATTAATGTTAAATTTTTACAACCAACATCAGAACTGGGTAGCAGTGTTTCGGTCTTCTAAAAAGTTTCTGTTTTAAATTGGTTTGTTCTTTTTAAACGAGTGTTTGCTGTATTTCTGGTGCATTTTCCCCATTCTGAAGTGTGTGTGTTTCAGAAATTTCAGTGCATACCTCTACGTTTTGCTGAAGGACATTAATATTTTGGTCATAACAGTCATATCAGCCCTTCATATTAGTTACGATGAATATGAACGTGTGTCAGGCTGCTATTAATTCAGAGAAATAAAAGGAAAATGTTACTTACCTTTGGATTACACCTGGAGCTTGCTCAGAGCTTGATTTGTTAAGGCAACAGCTCATTATAAGCAGATTTAAAAACTAAAACTAAAGTAAACTCCGCCTGAACAGGCCACGAAGGCCCAACGGTACCCACCGGCTGTCATGTCACCTTCAGCGCACAGACACCACTGGATGTGGATATGAAGAGACATGTGATCAACACACCGCTCTCCTGGCTGTATATCAGTTTACAAGACCAGAGTAGCTACTTATCAGTCAGGTAGCTCCTCAGTTTGCCTCACATGGGCTGAGTGCACCCTGCTTGCCAACAGCACTCCGCAGACCGGATGGTCATCCATCCAAGTGTTAGCCCAGCCCAACTGCGACTAACTTCAGTGATCTGATGGGGAACCAATGTTACCACTGTGGCAGAGCAGTTAGCTATAAGTAGATTTCGGTTTGGAAATTAGTCTGGCACGTATGTTCGCATGTTGCAACGTATTCTTTAAATTGTTTTTGTGGTATTTCTGATTATATTTGATTGCATTCAACTCATTTCACTCCACTTGGTTACCTCCATTTACTCTGAGTGAAGTAATTCTGCTAAATCTTTTTATTTATTGAAGCAATAGTGTTATCAGTATGCATGATTCTGCATTAGGAACATGAGTAGCCATTCATTAATTTTTCATGCAAGAGAGATGTTCATTTTTTTTATGTTCTCGCACATAGCTTGTCTTCTTTAGGGGCTTCACATGCAGACGACCTACCATACCTATTTTTCTCTTGGGCTCTGCCACATGGATCTAATGGGGCAGTAACTGGAGCAAGACTTGTAAAGATGTGGACCAACTTTGCAAAGACTGGGTGAGTAATAAATAATTTTTGTTGTTCTGGTCTTTAGTAAAAAGATTGATTTGATGCAGCCCTCCAAACTACTCTATCCTGAGCTAGATCCTTTATCTCTGCATAACTACTGCAACCTATATCCATTTGAAACTATTTAGCATAGTTAAGCCTTGGTCTACCCTTACAATTTTTTTCCTTTCACACTTACTTCCATTACCAAACAGATAATTGCTTGAGGCCTCCCTTCTTTTTGTCATACTGTGTCATAAATTAATGAGGGCTGGAACTTCAATAGAGGCAACTATTTATTTACAGCTCATACAACATAGGTATATGTTTCAAAGTTTTACTGACCTTCAGAGTAGTCACTAGCATTGTGTATAACCCGTTGCCAGTGATGTGGAAGTCGTAGGATACTCTTAGCAGTGCCAGTTGTGTTGACAGTTCGAGTGGCATGGTCTATTGCCCGACGAATTTATAGTAGTTCTGAAGGGAATGACGTGAAGTGTTTCCTTCAGTTTAGAAATTGAGTTGAACTCACGAGGACTTAAGTCAGGGGAGTACAGTAGGTGGTATAGCACTTACAAGGGAACCTCCCCATTGCACCCCCCTCAGATTTAGTTATAAGTTGATACACTGGATAGGCCTTGAGAAACTGAACACAGATCAATCGAGAAAACAGGAAGAAATTGTGTGGAACTATGAAAAAAATATGCAAAATATACAAACTGAGTAGTCCATGCACAAGATAGGCAACATCAAGGATAATGTGAGCTCAGGAGCGCCGCGGTCCTGTGGTTAGCGTGAGCAGCTGCGGAAGGAAAGGTCCTTGGTTCAAGTCTCCCCTTGAGTGAAAAGTTCACTTTTTTTTTAAAGTTATGATCTGTCTGTTCATTCATTGACGTCTCTGTTCACTGTAATAAGTTTAGTGTCTGTGTTTTGCGACCGCACTGCAAAACCGTGCGATTAGTAGACGAAAGGACGTGCCTCTCCAATGGGAACCGAAAACATTTGATCGCAAGGTCATAGGTCAAACGATTCCTCCACAGGAAAACACGTCTTATATATTCCATATGACACTGGTGACGGCATGTGCGTCACATGACAGGAATATGTTGTCGACCCACCTAACTTGTACACTTGGCGAATGGGTAAAAAGATTCTTCTATCTTGCCCGATACTACTGCGCAGTTACCTCGCATCAGATGGACGGACGGACAGATAATAATTGTCTGAAAATAAAAAATTAAACTTTTCACTCGAGGGAAGACTTGAACCAAGGACTTCTCGTTGCGCAGCTGCTCATGCTAAGCACGGGACCACTGCGCTCCTGAGCTCCCATTATCTTCGATGTTGCCTATCGTATGCATGGACTACTCAGTTTGTATATTTTGCTTATTTTTTTCAGAGTTTCACACAACTTCTTCCTGTTTTCTCTATTGATCTGTCTTCAGTTTTTCAAGGCCTATCCACTGTGCCAACTTATAACTAAATCTGAGGGGGGTGCGATGGGGAGGTTCCCTTGTTAGTAGTCTCATCAGTCAAACAAATCAGTAACAGCTTGCACTGTATGTGCTTGAGCATTGTCCTGCAAAATGGTGGTCAGATCCCGCAGAAAGTGTCATGACTTCTGTCTCTAAGCTGGTAGTATGTTGTGTTCCAAAAATGAACAGCATAGAGACAGAAATGATGACACTTTCTGCAGGACCTGACCATCATTTTGCAGGACAATGCCCAAGCACGTACAGTGCAAGTTGTTACTGATTTGTCTGACTGATGGGGCTGCTAAGTGCTATACCACCTACTGCACCTCCCCTGACTTAGGTCCTCGTAAGTTCAACTCTATTTCTAAACTGAAGGAAACACTTCACGGCATTTGCTTCAGAACTGCTACAAATTTGTTGGGCAATAGACCGCACCGCTCAAACTGTCAACACAACTAGCACTACTAAGAGTATCCTACGACTTCCACATCGCTGGCAATGGGTTATACACAATGCTGGTGACTACTTTGAAGATAAGAAAAACTTTGAAACATGTATCTATTCTGTATGAGCTGTAAATAAATAGTTGCCACTATTAAAGTTCCAACCCTCGTATTTTCTACCCTAGTAATCTTTAATTTAACCACATTATTGGTGGGTGGGGTCCATGTCTGTGGGCTGAGTTACTTGAAGAAATACAGCAACATGCTACTTTTTGTGTAGCTTTATTTTCTGTGAGGACACATTTTGAACTTTCACTGATCTTTAACTTGCGTAATACATTTCGAACTTCATTAGAATGTTTTTAATGATGCATTTTTAATGCTGCAGCTACCTTTTGTTCCGCAATTTGTGGCTCATTTTTGCCCTTTATGTCCACAGCACAAACACTTTCAGGTTCACTGATTCAATACAACATTCACCATGTGGCTGACAAATTTTACTCAGTCACAGAACACACTTGAGTGCTGTTTGCACAATCCAAAATTTGGGCATCATTATTTCATTTCTTTAATGGGCAGAGGTAGACTGTGACATCATGAAGAACTGTTCTGACAATCTTACTACAGAAGATGGAATAAATTTAGTTACTCATGAGCAGTCACAATTGTTACCTCTCAGCATACAAGTTCCCACACCAAAAGATGAATAAACAGCTGCATGAAATAATACGAGGACAATGGGATTAAAGGTTTTTCATTTTTAATTTATCTTTAAATTGCATGGTCCCTCCATTCTGAATATAATGAATTTCAGTCAGCTTTATCTTGGTGCTGTGTAAGTTCAAAAAGCAAATACAACATTAAAACATTATTTTTGTCAGTCCCAAAAGATGTGTCGTTTTATAATTTAGTTTGCCTATTTCAGTATTGGTATTAATTTTCCAGTTAACATTGTTATATTGTTAAAAATCAAAAAAGGATGTCACTACAAAGTCCTTGTCTCTTGACATAAAATGGTTCTCAGTACAAGAGATGCTAGTTTTGACTTGTTTTCCAGGCATCCGACACCAGTAGATGATCCCTTGTTACCCGTGAACTGGACCAGCTATACATTTGAACTGCCAATTTACTTGGATATTGGATCAGAAATAAAACTAAAAACTGGGCTCAAGGAAAAAGCTATGGACTTCTGGCACAATCTAGTACCATGACATGAAGTGTACTTTGAAGCCATAAATGATAGTGTCAATCACAATGAAATACGAACACCAAATGGTTTTTTACTGCAGGCATTATTTCTATGGACTATATATCAAAGTTAACTTGTTTTATTAATTTGTGTCACAAATCTGACTGTCAGTATGAAACAATTAGAAAACATGAAAGAATAACACAAATCAGAAAATACAAAGCTACAAACATTCCATGGCTATCTCTTCTTCCTGTACGCTGGCATGCAGTTTACAACGTGATGATCGGAAAGATGTGAAAAACAACTAATGACAAGATATGTAGCACAGTTGTGTGTTTTCATTCTTAGATGCAGTATTTTTCTACAGAGATAATTAGTGAATAAGAAAACTTATTCCACAGAAGATTATAAATTCAAACCACAAACTTGTCTGCTGAAGATACATCGCTTGATAAGTCAACATTCAGTAAGCAGCTCAAATACAGTGGCTGGTAATTTGAGAGAGAGCAGAAAAGGAGCCACGATTTTCTTTTAACAGAAATGATCAATTTTAATGAAAAATTTATTTAATGAACATATTCTGTTATAAATTACAGAGCATTAATTTTTACTGATTCACACATATGGAGACACTTATTGGGGATTCTATGTGTCAGAATCCCTTCTGATAAGACTGATGTTTTTTTCATGATGTTTCAAGTATTAGTTCATAAAACAGTTTGCATTTCACCTTCATATATTTTTAAATTGTGAGTCTGTACAGCTGTAATTTAAATTTGCTTTGTAAGATGAGCTAGAGCCAGAAATAATACAGACACCAAGTTAGCATTTCATTTCTAGCAGAGCACTGAGAGGACTCTAAGAACTATACTTTTCACTCTCTCAAGATATTCTAGAATCCTGGTTGTATGGGGACAGCCAGTTCATTTTCTCTTCATGGCTGACAGAGTGGTGCAAAGTGATTCCACTCATTGGAGTGTACAGGGTGCCCATAATTAAAGTTCCAGTTTCAAAACACTGTAAAAAGTCTACCGCTGCTCAGAATGACATCAAATTTGAACAGCATATTATTGACACAGAGGGAAACGTCATGGAACAAAAACAAAATTTAACAAAAATGAGGTTGGCTATAAATGACAGATGAATCATAATATGATAGCTATGGTTTGAGTTGCACATTACTCCATCAACATTGTTCAGTGTTCAGCACAACTCCAGCAGTCAACAGTTGTGACACTGTTAGGCAAGCCCAATCACCATGGTGAGGTCATACCACAGATGATGGGAAAAAATCAGTTCTTAACTGTCCCAAGGCCAAAAATCGCATAATAAGCAAAATGACATTGGTTTTTAATTGTCATGAGACAGACACAAGACCTGTTCAATATGCTGTCTATCATTTTCTACCACAAGTTGAAATTGAGAAACAGCACGTCGCACAACAGATCAGAGTGTCTTGGGGATCACATTCAGAATGTGTTGCGCAACGCATAGCTTACATTCAGCTACAGTCATAACTGGAGCACTGAACACAATTTCTTTATTAAGATCAGGTTACCTGGACAACCAGGCTGTAGGGAAATGAGGGCTTATAATTCTACCATTTCCGAAGCGCCTTTGCAGCGGCTGCTTTATTTGCTGTGCAATGTGTGGAGGAGTGCAATCATGCATACAAATGCTCCTTCTCACACATCCGCACTATTGAGGGGTTGAAATGACATTGATACACAAAATTACTCTCATAGCATTTACTCACAGGACTCATCTCCTCAAAAAAATATGGTCCTACGATAGATAAATGATGCCATCAACCCACACTAAACCGTCACCTTTGTAGGATGAAGTGGTACCGGTTGAAGTGCGTGTGGTTTTCCCATTGCCCATATTCTACAATTCTGCATACTGACATGTCCTTGGAGATGGAAGTGGGCTTTGTCTGTCCACACAATGTCAGAGTGTTCCATGGCAATTCATTGTCCACTTCCCTGTGAGCAAGAAATTCCACAGTGAACTTCTGTCTCACTGGGTCAGCTAGAAGCAACTCCTGAACATGGGTGATTTTTTATGGATAGCCATGAAGAATGTTTTGTAGGATTTTGTGCAGCTTGCTCGCAAGCATATCCAGTGTTCGGCAATTCCCCCTGCATGTTAGCACACCACTGCTCTTGCCGCCCCCCCCCCCCCTTCCAGCAATGCTGTGGCCACATCTTAAAGAGATGTTGGATCACTTAGCAGACATCAGATCAATGTCTTTTCATACCCTTGAGTATCTGGAACTGCTGCAGGGCTACTGGCATACAATCACTGTTCTTATGAAAGAGCTTTACCAGTAGCATGCGACTCTTCATGGAACAATCATGTTGGGTGTCATGGACACAAACTGAGGAACAGTTGTGTGCCAAATGTCTGCTGGTGTGCATATTCTGACACCTACAGTGCTATCTGTTGGTGATGGAACTTTAATTATGGAAACCCTGTAATATTACAGTCTTAGAACATTTGATTACACACAACACTGTTGACAGGATAAACTTCAGGGGAACAACAAGGAGTTAATGGAAGGAGTAAAAATAACAACTCACCACATAACTGAGTCATCGAGTGCTTGGTAGGTGAGTAAACAGGACTGAAAACATAGCTGAGCTTTTGGATGAATCCTCCTTCAAAGCTAACAAAATACTCTTGCACCCTAGAATGGCTCCTAGATGACATTTTAAAAAAATCTTGTTAATTTTTCTTGAGCTTCCACCTAGTTTGGTTCCGTTTCATGTAAAATGAGCTGTGTGAAAATTAGGCTGAACAGAATAAGGGGGAATGGTGGCCCTAGAGCATCAGAAATTTTAAAAAAAAGTCAGAAAAAAGAAAACAATATACTTTGGAAAATATTATTTCTGCATGACAAATTCATTCATTACCTAATGTAGGAAGATATTAACTTTATCTTCCTGGACTTAATGCAGTCTTATTTCACACTGATCAGGTGACATGATGGGTCAGTGACCCCAGGTTAGGTAGAGTGAGGGTGGCCAAGCCCAGCTGTTCCTTTTTACACCCAGTCATCTTTCACTTTTGAGGGAAGATAGCAGTTGTGGCATGCGCAATCTTTTCATCTTCAGTTCATTTACAGTAGATAATAGATTTACTTCAGGATTTGTCTAAAAGAGATTCAAGGTTTCCTTTTATAATCAGTGAATGCATAAATTAATTGTACATCAAAGTGCTACTGCATATCAAATTTAAAAGCTTTGTATCAGTAACAGAAGTAACTACAAAATATGCTGGAAGATCATACAAGTGAAAAGAAACAGATTCTTTTTCAAGAACTTGGGCATATAGTATATAATGCTTCAGAGTTCATTACTACTGATAAAGGTAGTCTAATTATGATCAATCAACAGTTGAAAGGAGTGCCAATGTTGCTGCAAGGAATCAGGTGCGAGTTATTTGAGAAAGAGAACTTCAGAACAACCCATGAAGAGGCTAGAAGAAAGTAAATACATACAAGATTTAACAATTTAGTGTTCAGTGAGTTACGTATTTATGTATTTAATATATAAGCTTAACACATAACTGTGTTTGAAAATACAATAAAATAAATTCAACTGCCTATTCAGTACTGGTTATTTTACACATATTTGATTCACTAAATTTACTATGGAAAACAGAAGACAAAAGTAGCGCAAAAAACTCTCACTGAATAGCACTTTCAGTCCTGAGTTAAAAGCATTAGTTTTTGATGGAACAGCAGCAACTTCTTTTGGAAGAGGGAGAATGTGTGTGTGTGTGTGTGTGTGTGTGTGTGTGTGTGTGTGTGTGTGTGTGTGTGTGTGCGCACTGAAAACTTTTTGTAAATAGATCTCTTGTATTCAAATTGTACACATGAGAAACAGGAAATCCTTTTAGAAGAGACTACACTAATTTTGAAAAATTTTCAAAACACTTGCTCTGGAATCAACAGTAATTACAAAAAATAATTCAGCAAGGGAAAATCAATCAACGCTTGGAGAAAAACAATACATCTCAAATCCTTGTTTTTGTTCAGGATACATTGAGGCAGAAACAGCCTAGAGAGAATTATACTGAAGTTTTCGAATGAACTACAAGTTGCTATGTCAAAGCACTATCTAGTGACCTATCTTTCCATTCTCCAGGACCCACATGTAATGCAAAGTGGATGACAAAAGTTATTTATTTTTTAGAAATGCTTATGTTCAATAACATAATTTTAAGCACAAGATGAGAATGCAAATAGTGCTATTTGTATTTTCCATATCACTATATGCCAAAGTATGATTCTTTGTCCCTTATGAAGCCAAAGCAACATGTTTGAATTTCGGTATTCTTTCATAGCTTCATAAATACCAGGTTGTCAGTCATGATATCCCTTGTGTGACTTTAAAACCTTAAGAATCATTTACAGTGCTTGTCTCCTGTTTTGTTCTTTTGGCCATCTTTGGTCATAATTTTCAGTCCTGAGATTACATAGAATAAATAAAAAGTTTATATTGGTCATCATATGCATTGCTGTGGGACAAAATAAGACTAAAATACTTAATTTAAAAACTGATGTAATTCATCAACATTTTAGTGCATGTTCCAAGTGAATACTACTCGTGTTACAAAATTCAGTATTAAAAACCTAAAAATTACAAAAACAGTGACACTCAAATGTGAAGGTGTAGGTCTTGCCAAATGTAGACCCATTGTTACACTGAAAAACATATACCACTGTATTCCGATGAAATAAATAATCACTTATTCAATAGCATATAGTCTATCGGGATTTTACAGCATATTTTCAACAGATTCTAGTTCAAAATTATTAAAAACAAACAGAAATTGTCTTTATTTCTTGAAGACATGCTGGCACTGATAGGCAGATACATTCACCTACTGGGAATATGCAGAAGTGAAAAACAAGTTACGCACAGTGATTACTTGGTGTAAAATACCCGCTACAATCAGGTACAGAGCGTTTAGTTCATTCACTGAGCTAGAAAAAAATAAAAGATGGTTGTAGCATATATGCTACATAAGGACTGAGAGAGTTATGAATCAAAAATAAAAGTATTCAATGCACCGAGTCATGAAGCAGAACCATCAGATGAAAATGTTGAAAGGATTCAATTAGGAATTGACCAAATCTTGAAACCAATGTAGTGTCACCACCATTTAAGATGGGAATGTTAAGATTCGGTGCAAAATTTCCGAGCGCACAAGTTACAGCCAGGTGCGAGCCTGTTGACAGTAACTTACGCTGACCAGCGGTTGCGAAGTAGAATGGAAGGCCACAGGGCTGTCAAACCACTGAAATGAGTAAATGCAGCAGTTTGCATGGCGCAAGTTACGAGCAGAAGGGATCCATTGGCACAATCTAGGTGTTATGAGTACGTGACTTGGAGCGGCGCGTTAGCAAAACAGAGGCGCACAGCAACATATAAATAGGTGCTGGTTTTCTATCGAGGGGGATTCACGTGTGGCAGCTCTCCTGGACAGCGGGGTGTGTCACACCACTGGCTACATGCAGCAGCAGATGGGGCGCCGGCGTTCCAGTCCACGGCGGGTCACTCGTACGACCCTCTGAGGCCAACGCGCGGTCCGTAGCCAGCCAGCAGTGGGCCACTTGATGCCTTGCTACCACAGGCAGTCTTGTTGGCTCCCAACACATGCCGGAGTCATCACGGGGCAAGGGCCGCAGATTTGGCTGTTGGATTGCAGGTGCTTGTGTCGTCACGATCTTAACCATAATGGCGAAGAAGCGTGCAGCGGACTGCCCTGCGGCTCCCAGCAAGCGGCGCTGAGGCAACAGGGATGAAGGCTGCCGAGTCGGCTGCTGGCACATCCTGATGTCGTCAAAACTCCGCAGCTGTACATGGCCAGCACACCGCAGTACGTTACACGGGTCGCTGAGGTAGCCCTTCCGCGCCAAGCTGTTTTTGCAGACAGCGAAGTGGCTTCCTCAGTATTGCAGGACCCTATGACGTAGACAGAAAGGAACGCGGCACTGTAGCTGGGAATAATAAAACACTTGAAGATCATGGCCGAGTTTTAATACGGCACATCCTCACAGTTTCCATCCACGTCCTACATTCCTCCACAGCACGCCAACATCTACATTTGATGTCAGAATAGCGGGCGTCATCTGTACAGTACAACGTTCGAGCCCACCGCCTGCTTTACAGTCACAAAATGTGGTGAATGTTGGCTAATTTTTCTTTTTGAGTGTTGGACATTTTCTTTCTTTGTGTTATCAGAGTAAGTGTTAGTGTGTTTGAGGCAGTAAGATTTTTTTTCTTTTGAGGCATTTAATTACTTTCTTATTGGGTTGACTATGTTGTTTTATTTATCTCCTCCTAAAACATAAGATGAGATACTAAGCTGTAGGAAGTCAGTTTATTTTTGTAGTTAAATGTTTTGTTTCTGTGGGATTTTATGGGTTGAAATCTGACTAACTGGGAACGAAAGCAACACAATGGCAAAGTAAAGGACGCAAGCTGTGTTGGAACCAGAAGCAGTACGGATTTTGTTGAAAAAGGTAGCACAATTAACAGCAGACAATACACGGTTGAGAAGTGAATTAACATCTAGGAGGGACCGGGGAAACTGCATCTGATCAGTCGTCGTTGCCTAGGGTGCCGCAGTAGGAGATTGATCCAGCTGCCGCTCAATACAGGGAAAGGTAATGACAAGTAACGATTGTTTTGAGCACCTCTGTGCCAAGTGCTATCGCAGGCTTAACTTTGTTGTGTGTTGTTTTCATTCTGATCAGGAGGAGAGCCAATTCCACGAGGGAACCAACAGTAGTCCAAATCCCAGTGGATTGGATACCGAGGGCATAAGATGGGTAGGTAAGGGGGTTGATTGAGCATTAGGTGCAGTGGTCATCCAGTAAGGAATTTTTACATTTTGCCTCATGTCATGTGTTTTAAGAGGACTAGGCCACATCTAAGTTTTCTAATAGTAGTAGTAGTAAATATGTCATAAGTACGTGCTGACCAAGACAAGTTTAAGAGTAGTTAGAGGTCGACCTACTAGTTCATAAGTTGAATCTGGCATCTGCACCTTCAAACATGTCTTCTTTATAGAAGAGCAGAGAAAGCTGCTGCACCAACCAACATGCCATGCAATAATACCAAAATACAGTAAAACGTGGGAATAAATCTCTAGCTTATGGGTTACCAGCTAGTACAGCCCTCGGCTTCTAGGAACACTTTTTTCATGTGTTGCCAGCTGATTCATACAGCATGGGAGCAGGGACATGGCTCAGCAAATCTATGGAGATTAGTAAAAAATTCTACTCGAGAAGCCCACTGCCCATTTTACAGAGACTAGCCTGAAAGGTGCAGGCCGACAGGCTACATGACTCTGGATGTACTCATGTGACTGATGGCACGAATACATGTAGCTCGATGTGATGGTAACCTTCAATTGCAACTTTATCATCTTTCCATAGCTTGGGGCCACAGTCATATAAGACTATTTACATAAAGTTCCACCATTTGACTGTATAGATTGTTTATTCTGTTGTACATTCACGATTTCGGCCTTTGGTCACTTCAAAAGATCACAATGTTAATGATCAGACTTCTGTAGATGAAGTCATCATCAGAATATATCAATTAACAAATTTTGATCATGTCTTCACTTACAAAAGTCTGAACATACTTAACAGTGGGATTAGTTGGTTAACATATTTTGACAATGACTTCGTTTACAGACATCTTATCATGCTAATCACTGTAGTACTTGAAAATGGCTAAAGGTGAAAATCGTAACTGTACAATTGAGTAAACAATCTATACAGTCAAATGTCGGAACTTTCTTGTAGGACGTGAGGTCCACCAGTTATGCAAAACACCATTTTTCCTCAGTACCCAAACATGTTTCAGCACCACTGTGCCATCATCAGTGGGTTTCCATTTTATTTATTCTGTAATGTGAACATTTTTATTAAATGATTACAAAATTATGTGGATGTTTATTTCAAACAATAGTTCATTTCTTTTTGTTGATACCTTTACACTTGGTGCGCATGATTTTCCCGGATCACTTGTGTATTATTTACTACAGGTAGCTTGTCAACTGCAACCAAACAATGTAATAAATAATACACAAGAGATCCGGAAAAATTATGCACACCAAGTGTAAAGGTATCAACAAAAAGAAATGAACTATTGTTTGAAATAAACAGCCGCATAATTTTGTAATCATTTAATAAAAATGTTCACATTACAGAATAAATAAAATGGAAACCCACTGATGATGGCACAGTGGTGCTGAAACATGTTTGGGTACTGAGGAAAAATGGTGTTTTGCATAACTGGTGGACCTCACATCCTACAATGTTAACTGCAAACACGGTCAACACAAGGAGCTGCAAATCCAAATGATGAATGTCAGAACTTTCATTTAAAAAGTATTTACAAGTGTCACTTATTTCTACAGGTATTCAAGAATACCTTTCATTTACGGAATTAAAGGAGTAGTTAAGAATAAACAATTGAAACCTAGATTTAAAAATACTTCTGTCTTTGAGACATTTTATTTCTATGGGCATATTATCCATGTGTTTCTCTCCTTTTGTACCTAAGTTATATTCTCCAGACGGAAATGTTGATTATTTCACTGTCTAGTATTGCATTTTTGAACACTTATTACTCTTACACTGCATTGGGTTCCTTATATGTTTGAACAGCGAATAAATGTACTGTCAGGCTGTAGTAAAAATTGCCAGTTGCTTAAACAGATGCCAGAAAGATGTGTGTGTCTGAACTCCACATGTGCAACTGTAATTGCTTTGTTTTTTAGTAATGGCAGCAGCAGTAGTTCTATGCAGGGTGGAGCAGGGAATTATCTGTAATTTTAAGTTGGTGCTGTGAAGAAAGAGGGGACAATAGAAGAGTGAGGCTGTGTTCCAAGGTCGCAGTGGCAGTGAACATTTACTTTTGTGCCACTGTTAATTGCAAACACGGCTTCGTTGAATGAACAATGTGCTTCAGCTGTCAAAACCTATTTTTCTGACAACCGACCTACAGTTGCAGTATAGCGTGCTATGTGTACTTGATATCAAATCCCCCCTCAAAACAGTGTTCCTGATTGCAAATTGATTCTGTTATGGGTAGAAAACTTTCATCAATGTGGTAGTGTTATGAAAAAGAGAGCTTGGGGACAGAGGACCGTTAGTACTCTTGAAAACATAGACCATGCAAGAATGTCAGTATTGCAATCCCCGAAATGTTCTGCTAGCAAACAAGCATCATTGCTTGCACTATCTATCCATACTGTGTGTCACATTCTCCACAAAGGCTTTCAGTTCCATCTGCATATAATGGTGATCACTCAAGAACTGCCATAACAGTATTGGCAAAATAGACAGCAAACCTGTGAAGACTTGACTGAAAATGCTCCTCAAAATGGACACATTTTCTTCAGTATGAGGCACACTTTCACATTTCAGGGTTTGTTAATAAACACAATATGCATTACTGGATTTGTATGAATCCTGGGGAAATTCATGAGAGACCTCTCCACAGTGATAAGGTCAGAGTTACATGTGTAGTTAGTGCTGAGGAAATTATTGGACTTTATTTATTTTTTGAGGAGAACAGCCATGCTGTTACCATCAATAGTGGACAGTACGGGAGCATGAACCAAAATTTTTTTAAACTACATGTTCAGCAAATGCAAATGAGACTCGTTTGATTTCAGCGAGATGGTGCCACGGCCCACATTGCTTTGTTTGGAGTTATCTCAAAGCTGAAGTTTCCAAACCTCACGGATGCTGGAAGCCTTGAAGGATGCCGTATGCCTTGAAATAGGCCAAATTCCACAACAGTTGCTCAATAGAGTGGTGCAGAATTTTAAAAATCAGCTGCGGCCTTGTATTGCCATCGAGGAATGTCATTTGCAGGATTCGATATTCAAAACTTAACAAAATTAAACTTATCACTGTACTTTATTGAGGCAATACCATCTTTAGTTTTTTTAAATTAACTTTTATAGTTAGAGATAATTCCCAGCCGCAAGCTGTACATCCGCAGATACTTTTATGAGGATACTGGACATATCATAGTGTTACAGTTTAAGATCAAACAATAAAAAACATAATTCATAGATTCAGGCATTTCCACACTATTGGTCTAGTTTGATAAGGATGGGACTGATTGACGACTTTCGCCCATAAAAAGAGGTACTCATCAGCATTTAACTTCTTCTTCCTTCTCGTAGTCAAAACAAACGGCATGCTTGGAACAAGAGTACCATAAGGCTGTTTAGCCAACAGTCCTGTAGTCTCAGCAATACTCCATGTCTTCCAAGCCAAAATATTAGCATCTGGAAATGCTTCAAGGCCACCATAATCTGCTTGATTGCCCCATACAACATTCAGCCAGGTACTACCTCCAAACACTGCTTGTTCATCACAGGTAAAGTTCAGATGAAGTCCACAAAAAACATTTGGACCTCCAATCAAGTGCTGTTTATTAAACTGCCCAGCCAAGTCAATATCAGTCGCCTTCGAAGTGCGATACACAGGTACACTGCGCCACCAGCGACGACGGTAACCACGTCGCAGAGGCATTGCTGTGGCACGTCCAAATGTTTTTCGTGGACTGCATCTGAACTTTACCTGTTATGTACAACCAGTGTTTGGAGGTAGTACCTGGCTGACACTTGCTGTTGTATGGGGCAATCAAGCAGATTATGGTGGCCTTGAAGCACTTCTAGATGCTAATATTTTGGCTTGGAAGACATGGAGTATTGCTGAGACTACAGGACTGTTGGCTAAACAGCCTTATGGTACTCTTGTTCCAAGCATGCCGTTTGTTTTGACTACGAGAAGGAAGAAGAAGTCTGTGTTTATTTAAGTTTAAAACTAGTCCATTCACACAAAACCAGTTAAGAACTTAAACAAATACATCATTTACTATCTTTCTCATGAACACTTCAAGTGCTCTGGTTTACAGTTAGGGCTTCACTCATCCGCGAAAATTCCGTTTCTTGGTTTAAGTAAAACAATTGATCACGAATATACAAGCAATGGGTAGATATGACAATCACGTCAACTCAAAGAGCCTCAACCAGAAGAAGTAAAGCTGGGTCTGAGGCATCTTTTCAACAGGATGGTGCTATAAACAATTTATAATGTAGTTGTATGGGAAAACGCTGAAGATTAAGTGGGTAGGTAGCACAACTAATGAGGAACTACTGAACTGAATTGGGGCAAAAACAAATTGTAGCACTAAAAGTAGGAATGGTTTGTAGGATACAGCCTGAGGTATCAAGGAATTGTACCAATTTAATAATGGAGCGAAGTATGGGAAGTAAATATTACAGAGGTAAATCTAGGCTTCAATACAACAAGCATTTTCAAACAGATGGAGGTTGCACTAGTTATGCAGAGCTTATGAGACTTGTACAGTAAAGACTAGTATGGTGAGCTACATCAAACCACTTTTCACACTGAAGACCATACCAACAACTACAATTACAACTTTTACTACTAGAAGTCTGTGACTACCCTAACAAATAAGGAGCAACAAACAATCTTTTCATAGGCACAAGAAAAGTAGGAGCAAATACAAGTAGGTTCAAGGATGTTTACAACACAGATAAGGGGTATGTTGGAGTAGTGAACCTGTGTGTCTCTGGTAATTTCAAAATTATTGTTCTGCACATGCTTATGCACAATCTGAAACAGTTTGGGATTTCTGTGCTGCTCAAATAAGTTTCCATCTTGTAATAGGAAGAATTCAGTGACTTCTCAGATCTCTCAAAGGAAAAATTCTTATGATTATCTGGCTTTTAGTTTCAGCAGTACTATTTCTATTTTGAATACCAGTCTCAAATCTTACTACATATGCATCAAATACAAATGAATAAAAAAATAAAATTCACAAGTCCATATTTCTAATACTTAACATTTCTGTTTCTGCAGTCATATAAGTATTTCTTCGTAGATGCCACTTATACATCATTTACACAATGTCCCCACTGTCAATGTGGCCGACTTCAATAAAAACCTGCACACAATGTATAGTTTATATTCTAAATAAAAGATTAAATTGTTAGTACTTTAATCATTGGAGTGGTAATGGTCCTATATCCACAGAATAGTAAGTGCACTGCACTATACTCCTCTCCACAGAGAAACTCATTGAAGAAACTGTTCCAAAACATGCTTAAGATACTCTCATTCTGTGACAACACAGACAAAGCCATTTAAAGCAAACTACATAATTAACTTAGAATTCAATGACTGCCATGTTAGAAATAACAAATGGAGTGAACAGAATATATGGAACAAAACCTTGGAATTTCAGATATTTACAAAATAACAGATAAAGAGAATGAGGATTCATCTGTGTAGAAAACACTAACTTATGGGCAGTAAAATTTGCTAATGCACAGTACCACTGTACTACATTGTTCACAAATTCTGCAGGCATACCCTGTGACACTACAATTCAAGCCCACTTCATCATGAGACAACACCCTTATGTGAGAGTTCGTGCAATATCGAACTACAAAGAAAAAGTCCCCAATTAAGTAAAAAAACAGTTTATATTCCTATGGGACTTGCTCCCATTACAACTAACACTCTAGTGTATTTAATTTGTTAATATTAACTTTATTTCAATGTCTGCTTAACTTTACATATAGATTGCCCCCAAAAGGAAAATGGGAGAATAAAGGGACAATCATAAGCAACTCTTTACATACTGCAAAACAGTATCCCAAAAAAGGAAGGAAGATTAGAGTTTAATGGCCTGTTAACACCAAGGCCATTAGAGATGCAGCACAGACTCATATTACAAAATGAAGGGAGAGGAAACTGGCCATGTTCTTTATACCAACATTTGCCTAGAATGATTTAGGGAAATCATAAAAGCCAAAATCAGGATGGCTAGACATGGATGTGACCCGTTGTCCTCCCGAATGTGGGTCCGGTGAGTCACTTTGGCACCTCACTTCGCAGTACCACAGAATCTGAGAGAACTTAGCAGTTTCTTCAAAACGGAGACAACCATTAGAATCCACTGAAAATCTGAGGAGCTGCTCCTCCTTGACACAGAGAAGCCCTGCTTTGTGTCAGTTGGTGCCCTCGCAGGATTGGAAACATCTGAGGAATGAAGGCATTCTCTGCTTTTTTGGTCCCAGCAGGTAGAACTTGCCCACTGACTTTCTTAACAATTGGTGGTTGTTGTTGTGGTCTTCAGTCCAGAGACTGGATTGACCCATTTCTCCATGCTATTCTATTCTGGGCAAGCCTCTTAATCTCACAATAACTACTGCAACATATATCCTTCTGAATCTGCTTAGTGTATTTGTCACTTGGTCTCCCTCTACAATTTTTATCCTCCACGCTTCCCTCCAATACTACACTGGTGATCCCTTGATGCCTCAGAATGTGTCCTACCAACCAATCCCTTCTTCTAGTCAAGTTGTGCCACAAATTCCTCTTCTCCCCAATTCTATCAGTACCACCTCATTAGTTATGCAATCTATCCATCTAATCTTCAGCATTCTTCTGTAGCACCACATTTCAAAATTTTTTATTCTCTTCTTGTCTACACTGCTTATTGTCCATGTTTCACTTCCATACATGGCTACACTCCACACAAATACTTTCAGAAAAGGCTTCCTGACACTTAAATCTATACTCGATGTTAACAACAAATTTCTCTTCTTCAGAAATGCTTTCCTTGCCATCGCCAGTCTACATTTTATATCATCTCTATTTTGTCCATCATGTTATTTTGCTCCCCAAATAGCAAAACTCATTTACTACTTTAAGTCTCTCATTCCTAACCTAATTCCCTAGGAATCACCTGATTTAATCTGACTGCATTCCATTCCATTATCCTTCAAGACACTATCCATTCCGTTCAACTGCTCTTCCAGGTCCTTTGCTGTCTCTGACAGAATTACAATGTCATCAGCAAACCTCAGTTTTTATTTCTTCTCTCTGGATTTTACATCCTACTCCAAATTTTTCTTTTGTTTCCTTTACTGCCTGCTCAATATACAGATTGAATAACATCGAAGATAGACTGCAACCTTGTCTCACACCCTTCTCAACCACTGCTTCCCTTTCGTGTCCCTCGACTCGACCTTCAGCATTTGAAAGACACTATTCCAGTCAATGCTGTCAAAAGCTTTCTCTATGTCTACAAATGCTAGAAATGTGGGTTTGCCTTTCCTTAACCTAGCTTCTAAGTAAGGTAAGTCGTAGGGTCAGTACTGCCTCGGGTGTTCCAACATTTCTAAGGAACCCAAACTGATCTTCCCCGAGGTCAGCTTCTACCAGTTTTTCCATTCATTTGTAAGGAATTCATGTTAGTATTTTACAATCGTGACTTATTAAACTGATAGTTCAGTAATTTTCACACCTGTCAGCACCTTCTTTCTTCGGTATTGGAATTATTATATTCTTCTTGAAGTCTGAATGTATTTCACCTGTCCCATATATCTTGCTCACCAGATGGAAGATTTTTGTCATGGATGGCTCTCCCAAGGCAATCAGTAGTTCTAATGGAATGTTGTCTACTCCCGGGGCCTTGTTTCTGTCAAATTCTTCACACAGTATTGTATCTCCTGTTCCATCTTCATCAACGTCAGGGCTTAACAACTGGCTGGTTTTGAGCGCGAGTACTCGCGTCTGCTCAGGCACGTGCTCGCGAGCAGGTGCAAGGTCGCGGAGTAGGGAGGGAGGGGAAATGCGCGCGCACGTTTGAATAGGGCCGCAGCGTGCCTATTGAATTCGCGCCAACTGCGTAACGTTTAAAGTACTACGATCAGCTCTAAGAGTCACTTCGCTGGTTAAGAATCACGTCAAGTCGCCGTTGTGTAACGCCAGCCATGCTTTCGCAGTTCAACCCCCATTGGGAGGAATTGTATCTGTTTACAGAAAAAGATGGTGTTGCAAAATGTTTAGTATGTCACAAAACTCTTAATTCTTTTAGGAAATTTAATTTGCAGCGACATTATATGTCGTACCACGCGAAATACTACGGAAGTGGAAAATGCGGTGGACCAGATCGTGCACAGGAAGTTATTAAACTTAAAAGGAAGCTATCCGAAGAAGATCTGGACGACGAAGAAAAATCAACTGAGGCAGCTCTCAGAGTGAGTTACAAAATTGCTTTGCTTTTAGCAAAATCCCTGCGCCCCTTCACTGATGGCGATTTAATAAAATAATTGTGTCCATCTCAAGTTGAACAGTTTCGGATTGTGCCATTATCTAACATGACCATTATGCGTCGCATACGGGACATGGCAGACGACGTCCAGAGCCAGCTTGCAAATATCTGTAAAGATTTTATGGTGTATTCTCTAGCTCTGGACGAAAGTGTTGATATCACTGGAACAGCGCAGCTTGCCATATTTATTAGAGGTGTTAATAGAGATCTTCAGGTGAGGGAGGAGCTCCTCGATGTAGTAGCCATGAAGAACACTACAACCGGAGGTGATATTTTAAGTAGTGTTGAAGAAAGTGTTGAAAATATAGGATTGTCGTGGAATTCTTTAGTTTCAGTGTCTACAGATGGTAGAGGCATACACTACGCTAATAAAATTATGTGGCACGTGTACATTCTCCTTTATTTGTTTCATTTGTTCTGTTCTCTTCAATGTGAAAGTTCTTTGTTCTAATATATGGATATTTTAATGATGACCTTTTTCCTTGTATTGTAACCTGTGTCTACTTTCATATCTTAATTAATTGGGTCAGAACTCCCTGCAAGTAGGGCCAGATTAAATTGCCTTACACTAGGCTGCCCCATGAGGTACGGGCGCTAGGTAGTGCCTGTCAGCTAACTCATGGACAGGTGCAGCTGGTATATATAGGGTACACATTAGTCAGCCCCATTTCACATGTTATGCATATATGGGAACCACGTGGACCCCTTGTCCATGGGCAGTTAAATCATGGACACTACAGCCCAGGTACCTGAGTGCTTGTGCATTAGCTGTCTGCCCATCCCTGCCCTGCACAAGGTGGACACACAATTCACCTCCTAACTATGAGACTAGCAATTTGAGGAAAATCCTCAGATTAGTTCTGATGGTTATTTATCATCTGTGATCGGTTTGCAGCTGCTGCTTGAACAGTTTACTGCCAGTCAGGAACTGTTGGGAGCAATCATCAGCTATGGTCATACACAGTTTTTGAACTGATACTGTGTGTGACGGACTGCTGCTCAAACAGATCCACAACCTCTTAGAAGTATCTCAGTGTCTGCCTTAAAAGGTAAACACTGGTTTTCATTTCCTCTCCCACTTCATCAACATTCACTGATTGAATGCCCACTCGAGAGAGAAAATACCAACAACGCAAGAGTGCAAAATAAAAAGAATATAATTTAAAATGTGCTTTGTGCCCACAAGCACTTACTGAAGAGAGGTTCTTCCTGGAAGTAAACCGCATTTTTCATTCCTTTTCTTTTGTCCTTTATCGTCTTCATCTCTGGGCACGTATGAAAAAGATACATCCTCAGTCACTAACTTCCCAGTAACTGCTCTTTTTGAAAATAAAGAATTACACATAGAACATGTTCTTTAAATTTTACACAACTAGCAAAGGCTGTAGGAAAATTAAGCCATTCACAATTTTTTTTTCTTTTTTTTTTTTTTTTTTAAAGGTGATCCATGGAAAAAAAAAACCACTGAAGTAGAGTCATTCAAAAATACTGCCACTAAAGAGTACACAATACATAACCATTCACTTCTGAAGACAATTTATCTGAAAATAGTATCAACACAATGACCAACAGTAACATTTAATGTATGCGGCTGTGGGACTTCAGACAGACAGAAGATTTGTGGGAGGGATAGAAGATTCTTTAATAAATGGTGCCAACTAAATAGTCCAGTCAATGAAGAATAGAGATAGTCCAGTCAATGAAGAATAGAGATAGTCAACTAGAGTAAAAAAATACGAGGAAGTGGGAGGGGGTGGGGGCCTTAAAACACAATTTTTTTGTTATTCTTAAATATATCAAAAACTGTCGCTTCTACCTACTCATTTTTTTCTCTATGACTATTAGTTTCCACTTTGCAGGCATGGAAAAATCTTAGATTATTAAAAACTGTGCTTTGGTGTATAAAATTGATGTTTATTGTTAAATAAATTGTGTTAAGAACAAATATTAAATGGGTGTACCTCATCTAAGCACAGTAGAACTATATTAAGAGATAAATTGTGTTCTGTGGGTGTCACAGGCTGGAGTGGGAATTGGAAAGTAGACACGTGAGGGAAGTAAGGTTGCCAGATTGAGTTCATACACTTCCCTCCTTTGTAGGTCTGCAAACTGAAGATCAAGCATGCAATTCCCCACTGTGCTGCAGCAGTAGCAGTCATTTGTGCATATTGTGTGTGTGTGTGTGTGTGTGTGTGTGTGTGTGTGTGTGTGTGTGTGTGGTTTTCTTTGCTGAAGAAGGCTTTGGCCAAAAGCTATTATGTGTAACAGTCCTTTTGATGTGCCTGTCTGCTACTCAGCAGGTCATCTTCATGGTGAGTAGCAATCCTTTTCCTAATATCGTTGACATTCCAACATGGGGTTTCCATTACTAATAATATTAACACAAGAAAAAGGATGTGGACAGGTTCTATGCACATTTCAGCTTGCTACAGAGAAATATCCTATATGACTATTGTAACATTCTTCAAGAAAAGAACTTTCTCTATCATGAGCACTGCTTGCTCCTCAGCTTACAGACAGATTATACTTTCCCAGCATTTCTTCTCCAGTTCTCTTACGCAAGAAGACAAAATAACTTCACTGAGCTCATGTTTAGATAGTGGAATTATATAGTGGAATTATTTTCAGTTTATTGACCATGTACTCATTTACGGTTGCTAAGTGAGCTTTTATGTACAATTCATTCCTGCAAATGATGCCTGATAAGTAAATTTGATATTATCAGTGACCTATATAGCATTAGTGGGAAAGAGGTTACATTGGTAAATGTGTCATATTGCTGCTGTCTGCTGTTGAAAGCATATAGGAAAGTCATCTAACCATGCTGTAGTACAGTGGAACTTCATTTAACTAGCGCCTCCCATAATGTGCAACTCGCATAACAAGGAAATCAAACTGTAAAAAAATGACTCGCTTAAGGAGCGACGTTTCACATAATGAGTGTTGCTGATATAGCGTGACGTCATCAGCCGTTCGTGTGCGATGGGGGAAATGATCAACAATATGAATACATTTTGCTGTCGGCAGCAGCATATGAACAATGTCTTTAGTAAGTACTACAGTCTGGGTTTAGCGCTCTTTCTGCTACCATCTTAGTGCAGCTCGTGATCACAAATTTTTCTTAACTTTTGTTTACACAAAGTTCTTTGTGTGCAAATTTTAATAACCTTCGTAGAAATGTCCCCGAAGATAAAGCCGCAAGAAGATTACCATAAGAGAAAGAAAATGATACCAGAGAAGGAAAGTTGCTACTCACCATATAGCGGAGATGCTGAGTCGAGATAGGCACAATAAAAAGATTCACACAATCATAGCTTTAGGCCATCAAGGCCTTTGTCAGCAGTAGTCTCACTCACTCACACACACACACACACACACACACACACACACACACACACACACAAAAGAAATTAAGAGACTGAGTGGGGCAGTGAAATGATGGCTGTGTAGTGCTAGAATGGGAACAGGGAGGGTGCTGGATGGGTGAGGACAGTGACTAACAAAGGTTGAGGCCATGAGGGTTACGGGAACATAGAATGTATTGCAGGGAAAGTTCCCACCTGCGCAATTCAGAAAAGCTGGTGTTGGTGGGAAGGATCCATATGGCCCAGGCTGTCAAGCAGTCATTGAGACGAGGGGTATCATCCCTCAATATGGTTTTACTGCTTAGCTGTGGTACGCGCGTTTAATATTTGTTCTTAAACCACTTTATTTAACAATAAACATTTATTTTATGCCATTAAAACACTATTTTTATTAAACTGCAATTTTCCATACACTGTAATGTGGAAGCTTTGTCCTAGACAATTTGTTTTTTTTTTATTATTTTTAGAAAATTTAAAGTAGGTTTAATTTGAACTGGAAACATTCTCTGGAAGCTGCAATTTGAGTTATTACAGAGAAACGTTAAAAAATGAGCTCTGAATGCCCCTCCACCCTCATGCTCACAGCCCACCAGCCATGATTTTTAATAGTGCATTGTTCACGGCACAGACTCCCATGACTGTAAAAAAATTTGCAACTACATGAATTTTTTTTTTTCAGTTTTCCTTTGTTGACTGGACTACAAGAAAAATTGTTGGGTTACCTTTACTCACTAAAGCACATTACCAAAGGATCATTTGTCTGAGATATATCAGCAGAATTGGCGTGGGTTTTAATCTGTATATGCTTCTTCAACATGATGCCCTTCATGTGTCAACACGTAACACTGCATAAGGAAAAATAAAACTCCTGATGCAAGTGAGGAAAGCATAATGTGAACGGAAGCTGCTATAGAGTGTACAGAATATTAAACAGAAAAAATCAGCACATGCTCACTGAATGATCTGTTCAAACAATTTCACTAGCAGTTGCTAACGAATTATGATTATTTTCAGGATAATTTCAATAACCTCCGCCTGTGAACCATGGACCTTCCTGTTGGTGGGAGGCTTGCATGCCTCAACGATAAACAGCCGTATCCTACGTGCAACCACAAAGGAGGGCAGTCTGTTGTGAGGCCAGACAAACATGTGGTTCCTGAAGAGGGGCAGCAGCCTTTTCAGTAGTTGCATGGCAACAGTCTGGATGACTGACTGATCTGGCCTTGTAACATCAACCAAAATGGCCTTGCTGTGCTGGTACTGCGAACGGCTGAAAGCAAGGGGAAACTACAGCCATAATTTTTCCGAGGGCATGCAGCTTTACTGTGTGGTTATATGACGATGATGGCATCCTCTTCGGTAAAATATTCTGGAGGTAAAATAGTCTCCATTTTGGATCTCCAGGTGGGGACTACTCAGTAGGACATCATTATCAGGAGAAACAAAACTGGCATTCTATGGATCGGAGTGTGGAATGTCAGATCCCTTAATCGGGCAGGTAGGTTAGAAAATTTGAAAAGGGAAATGGATGGGTTAAAGTTAGATATAGTGGGAATTAGTGAAGTTTGGTGGCAGGAGCAACAAGACTTTTGGTCAGGTGAATACAGGGTTATAAATACAAAATCAAATAGGGGTAATGCAGGAGTAGGGTTAACAATGAATAAAAAAATAGGAGTGCAGGTAAGCTACTACAAACAGCATAGTGAACATATTATTGTGGCCGAGATAGACTCGAAGCCCACGCCTACTACAGTAGTACAAGTCTATATGCCAACTAGCTCTGCAGATGATAAAGAAACTGATTAAATGTATGATGAGATAAAAGAAATTATTCAGATAGTGAAGGGAGATGAAAATTTAATAGCCATGGGTGACTGGAATTTGACAGTAGGAAAAGGAAGAGAAGGAAACGTAGTAGGTGAATACGGATTGGGGCCAAGAAATGAAAGAGGAAGTCGCCTGGTAGAATTTTGCACAGACCATAGCTTAATCATAGTTAACACATGGTTCAAGAATCATGAAAGAGGCCTGGAGACAGCGGAAGGTTTCAGATAGAATATATAATGGTATAACAGATTTAGGAACCAGGTTTTAAATTTTAAGACATTTCCAGGGGCAGATGTGGACTCTGACCACGACTTATTGGTTATGAGCTTTAGATTAAAACTGAAAAAACTGCAAAAAGACAGGAATTCAAGGAGATGGGACCTGGATAAACTGAAAGAACCAGAGGTTGTAGCGAGTTTCAGGGAGACTCTTAGAGAATGACTGACAAGAAAGGGGAAAGAAACACAGTAGAAGCAGAATGGGTATCTTCGAGAGATGAAGCAGTGAAGGAAACAGAGGATCAAGTAGGGAAAGAGACGAGAGCTAGTAGAAATCATTGGGTAACAGCAGAGATATTGAATTTAATTGATAAAAGGAGAAAATATAAAAATGCAGTAAATGAAGCAGGTGAAATGGAATACAAATGTCTCAAAAATGAGATAGACAGAAAGGGCAAAACAGCTAAGCAGGGATGGCTAGAGGTCAAAAGTAAGGATGTAGAAGAACGTACCACTAGGTGTAAGATAGATACTGCCTACAGGAAAATGAAAGACACCTTTCGAGAAAAGAGAACCACCTCTATGAATATCAAGACCTGAGACAGGAAACCCACCCTAAGCAAAGAAGGGAAAGCAGAAAGGTAGGAGTAGTATACAGAGGAGACTTCAAGAAGAATATAACAATTCCAGTCCCTTAGCAGCAGGTGTTGACAGGTGCAAAAATTACTGAACTATCTCTTTAATATGTCACTGTTCCAAAATACTAACTCGAATTCTTTAGAGAAAAATGAAATAACAAAAACTGGTAGAAGCCGACCTTGAGTTGGATCAGTTTGGATTCTGTAGAAATGTTGGAACACGCGAGGCAATACTGATCCTACGACTTATCTTAGAAGGTAGGTTAAGGAAAGACAAACCTAAATTTCTAGCATTCACAGACTTAGAGAAAGCTTTTGACAATGTTGACTGGAATACTCTCTTCCAAATTATGAAGGTCTTAGAGGCAAAATACAGGGAGCAAAAGTCTATTTACAATTTGTACAAAAACCAGATGGCAGTCATAAGACACGAGGAGCATGAAAGTGAAGCAGTGGTTGAGAAGGGCGTGAGACAGGGTTGTGCCTATACCCAATGTTATTCAATCTGTATATTGAGCAGGGAAAAAAAATTTGGAGTAGGAATTAAAATCCATGGAGAAGAAATAAAAACTTTGAGGTTTGCCGAGTACATTGTAATTCTGTCAGAGACAGAAAAGGACATGGAAGAGCAGCTGAATGGAATGGACAGTGTCTTTAGAGGAGGGTATAAGATTAACACAAAAAAAAGCAAAATGAGGATAATGGAATGTAGTCAAATTAAATTAGGTGATGCTGAGGATATTAGATTAGGAAATGAGACCCTTAAAGTAGTAAATATGTTTTGCTGTTTGGGGATCAAAATAACTGATGATGGTCAGAGGAGAGAGGATATAAAATGTACACTGGCTATGGCAAAAAAAGAATTTCTGAAGAAGAGAAATCTGTTAATATCAAGTATAGATTTAAGCGTCAGGAAGAATTCTCTGAACGTATTTGTATGGAGTGTAGCCATGTATGGAAGTGAAACATGGACAATAAACAGTTTATATACGAAAAGAATAGAAGCTTTCGAAATGTGGTGCTACAGAAGAATGAGGAGATTCGATAGGTAGATCATGTAACTAATGAGGAGCTACTGAACAGGATTAGGGAGAAGAGGAATTTGTGGCACATTCTGAGTCATCAAGGGATCACCAATTTAGTACTGGAGGGAAGTGTGGGGGTAAAAATCGTATAGGGAGACCAAGACATGAATACACAAGGCAGATTCAGAAGGACGTAGGTTGCAGTGTTTATTTGGAGATAGAGTAGCATGGAGCGCTGCATCAAAACAGTCTCTGGACTGTAGACCACAACAACAGGAATTTCAATGAGCACATGAAACTTGTGGAAGTGCATTAAAAATGCTGATTTGTATTCAAGATGGCAAAATAAACCTCTCACTGTCACGATTTCTTGCTGGTAGTGAAGCATTTTCATAGAAAATGGTAGTGATTTAAGGTAATAACTTACATGCTTAATAACGTAAATTTTCCAACTGGAAAATTTCACAACTGATTCAGAAGAAAAATGCCATTTCCAATTATGGATGGAGTCTCCATGGTGTTATAATGAAGGTGGTAATTGTGGGTTTATAAGGACTAGATTACAAGGTCATACATCACTCCACCCACCTATTGATCTTCGATGTTAAAAGCGATGGTGATAATGATGATAAAAAGTATCCTTTTTCAGTGTAAGATTTATCTGCTATGACGTGTTACCATTATCCAATATCTGAGTACTGTAATAAGACAGGAGTGGAATTTCAGGACACCTAAAAAAGGAACATCTCAATTTGTAAAGGCTGGAAGATGAGTAATCAGTTTTAGAAAGACAGGGTAGTGTAAGAGGTGAATATGAGGCCTTAAGGAGTCCTTCCAAGCTAATTACAATTGCATGAGGTGCACCTTTCACACCCACCCCTCACCAATGTCTGGCAAGCGTGCTCAGCAGTTAATGTCGATATTGTGTACAAATTATTTCTGATGCACTCCTTACTTGAATTATGATAATTGGTGCAATTATACATTGCTGATTAATGATTGTTACTAGGTGGTAAACAGCTAGCATCTGTTGTACCTAAAATGGAGTACAAAATAACAGCTGACAGTGTTGAATATTTAGGAGGCTAATACTATTTGTGGGGGTACATAATGACCTCACCCAATACCACCGAGGTAATTTCTGGGTGTAAGGCAATACATAGACTCTTGAAAATTGTCAACCTATAGTTCCTTTCCAGAATGAATTTCCACTCTGCAGCAGAGTGTGCAATGAGTTGAAACTTCCTGGCAGATTAAAATAGTGTGCCAGACCAAGTCTCAAACTTTCGCAGGAGTGCTTACTGGCTGAGCTAGCCAAGCACAACTCACAGCCCGGCCTCACGGCTATGAGAGTGAGTCATTGCCATGCTTGCATAGCTCAGTCTGTAAAGCACCTTCCTGCAAAAGGCAAAGGCCTCCATTCAAGTCCCACTCCGGCACATAATTTTAATCTATAGTTGCCTTATCTTTCTCTTTGGTCTCGAAACATTCTCCAGCTACAAATTTCTGGCTTGTGTTATACGCAGATACTTCCAGTGATTTTCTTAGTATTCAACATTCAATGGTGCACTCTATACAAGGTGATAAGAACTGCTATCAAATTCTTAGCAAGTGCTACTCTGAGATGATGAGGTTGGCACAGGAGAGAGAGCTGTCCCAGGCCGCATCAGACCAATCATACGACTTGTGACGGTGCAAAATTTTCTGCGTTTCTATTAACACTCTAAAGTACTCACATTAGTGAGTTCTTCAGAAGTATACCCATCCTGAAATAACAACTATAATTCCTCAACTGAAGAAATCTGTAAAAAATTACCTGCACTACATGTGTCAAAGGAATGAACAGAATTGTATTGTGCTGTCAGAGTGAGTTGATTTTACCAGACCTGGCTGTAACTACTAAATGAAAAAAGTCCTTGCATTAGATTAACTGCGTTCTGTACTGTCACACTGTGTACAGACCTTTGTTACCAAGTCCATCCTACCATACAGTTTCAGAAATGAAAATAAGCACGGTTTGTGCTAATCCTTTCATTCTCAGACAGTTTAAGATCTGAACTCTTATCTGTTACTGGAAGAACAGCACTTTTTATTAGCTAATAAACAGTTTGTAAAAATTACACAGCGTCTAACAGTTCTGAATGCCCACGCGGAATTTATAAACGCCGGAAAAAAGACTCAGTCCTCACAGAAAATTGAAAACTTTTCTTAGATGTCATCCACAAATGATCACGAATTTCTAACAATTGATTAAATTCCTCAAATCCCACTAAATTAACAAAACTACCAGGTCCAGAACATGTGACCTCATCACACGAGCTGACCACGGATGCACTGATCCAAGCATGAAATTGCTCTCCCACTGCCAAAACAAGCTAAAAGACCACTTCTATGATTGGCCAAATAACACAGTAGCCAATGAAATTAATATTATGATTCACATACCCTGGTTCTCTTCCTCTTTGGACCAGACCCAGTTGATAACAATTTACATGAAATTACAAAATAAGACTTTCCCAGTTATCAAATTAATTCCACCTCTAATCATCTGAAGCAAGTATTATATTTCTAAAGAACCATAAACTGGGGTGAATAGACAGATTTGTGTTTATTTTGTTATTCCTGAACAATAAATAATTTCCTGCTGAAGGTAATATTTTTGTATTGTGTAACACTGCTCATGCTGTACAATAAAAATCTGTTTTTCGTTTCCTTGAACGCACGCGCACACGCACGCACGCGCACACGCACGCGCACACGCACGCACGTTTGTGTGTCTGATCCCCCAACATCAGGGTGAAAAGGGAAAGGTATTTATTTATCATTGTTTTCCCTATCCAAGTATCTGGTGGGGTCTATAGGGAAAAGGCTTATCTTTTTAAAAAAGACTTGATATTTATTACATACGAACAGTAGTACTAATGAATATTTGTTTATTTTAAACCAATAATTATAATTTTACCAATACAATTTAAAATTATAAAAATCAAGGGTAGCATAAAATCTGCAAATTGATTAACTAAACAAATTAGTCATTACAAAAATGGGTTTGGATTGAACATGTAACATCCTCCTTGCATAGTTGGTGTCTTCAAAACACCAATAATATCTCCTTTTGAGAAAACACAATCATCGGGCACATCACATCAGGAAAAGCAAACACATCTGAGCACTTCTTCGATTGGCAAAGGAATGTTCCATTGTATTGTCCATTTTCCTTATCAACTTAAAGAACCTTTCCAATGAATACCTTCACACACTTATCATAAGAAAACTTGACCTTAACTCAGTCTCCTTCCTTTAAATTGTTTATCTCATCATCTGCAATGGCCACATCATCATTTTGTGCATCTTCTACAGATGTGTCTACTTCATCTGGAATAGTTTCTTTTTTATCATCCGATAACTGTTCTGCATCAACAACACTGGTTTTCTGAAAGTCCGCTCTGCTTCATCATTCCTGTTATACATCAGTTTTAAGAATTCTGGCAGACTATCTGTTGCAGTGGCTGGGGCAGCAGTTCCCTCACGTTTTTCACGTTCAATTGGCATGTAGTCAAGTACTTTCTTCCAGTTAAAGAGGAAATATACCTGCCTTTTGAAAACCTACCTGCCTTTTGAAAATTAGATTGGATATGATCTTTCAACACTTCTTCCCTTGAGTTTGACGTTTTCTTCAGTAGGAAATGAAAACACTTTTTATCAAATGCTCTGCTTTTGACATTTGATTTTGATTTACTGTTCTCAAGAGCTTTTCTCGAACTTGTCTTGAGTGGGTGGAAAAGGGCAACATAAGAGAGTTGGAACTTAAATTGTGGCAATTATTTATTCACAATCGATACAAAAGAGTTACATGTTTGCACCTGTTACTGTCCTTGAAAGTAGTCACCAGAATTATGTAGAACCCATTGCCAGCCATGTGGAAGGCATAGTATACGGTTAGCAGAGCCTGTTCTGTTGATGGTGCGAATGGAGCTGTCTGCTGCCTGTCGAATCTCTGGAACAGTTCTGAAGCGAATGCCACGAAGTGGTTCCTACATCTTCGGAATCAAATCAAAGTCACAAGGACTTAAGTCCTGGGAGTATGGTGGATGGTACAGTACTTCCCAGTCCCATTGACTGAACAGAGCAGCCCCAGCTTGCACTGTACGAGTCCATGCATTGTCATGCACAATGACGGGTAGGTTGCGCACGAAGTGTCGCCGCTTCTTTCACATAGCTGGTCGCAGGTGATGCTCCAAAAACAAACAGTAAGACTGTGCATTGATGCTCTTCCGTGGAGGAACATAACATCATCACAGTCGTAAACGAGAATCACCTAACTTTAGACCACTCCATTCGCACCATCAACAGAACAGGCTCTGCTAATGGTAAACTATGCCTTCCACATCACTAGCAACAGGTTCTATACAACACTGGTGACTACTTTGAAGGACAGTATAGATGCAAACATGTAACTCTTTTTTTATTAGTTGTGATAAATAGTTGCCACTATTTAAGTTACAACCCTCGTATAATAGTTGTGTCAAATGCATCAAATTTACAGGAAGGAAAACAAACAACATGTTATGTTCCTCACATAGCCTCACAACTGTTGGCAATACGAGAGAACTTTAATTGTCATGTATCACAAGCTTCCTCCCCAAATTCATGTAGTAAGGACGGTAAGGTCTGGAACCAGTCAAGAAAGCAGTTTCCTTCATGTAGCCAGGCTTAAAGGCAGTTGCAGAAGGCACCTGGAGGACCACCATCAGTCCACAAATCATACATATAAACTGATTTGTAGATTATATCATTGAGGGGGGGGGGGGGGGGGGGGCACCAGCATCATCCCAGAAGCAGACACTGCGAACATGACAGATACAATGGACTTATTTTGATTCATCACCTTCTCTAGGTATTTGCATCATGTTTTAAAAAATAAGTTTGCATTGGCCTAAGTCATCAGAGATTGAAGATTCATCTTAGTTTATCATCATCAGATGTGATGGTACACTGACTCCAGTACCTTCCATTGATGCTGTCAGCTCATCAAAGAGAGTGTTAATAACAATGTTCTACAAAAAAAAAAACTTTTGTTCTATTTCTGATAAAAAATATTGTGATCCTAGTTGTATTTTGAGTGCTGAATTGAAAACTGTTTTTGGTTTTTTTCTTTCAGGGATAGTTTATGAGTAATCACAATTTTATTTCTCTTTTCAGTTTCTGATATAGTGCAGCAAACGTGAGGTGAAATTCGACAAACAAATGCACATCTTTATGATGTTATAAGTTCATCACATTAATGGAGGGTGGGATTTAACATATAACACAGTAACCTTTGTGTATACACTTTGAAGCATTTATTTGACATGAGAAATTACAGAAAATTGACAAAAAATGAGCCACTGCCTTGTATTGCACATCACTTTTTTCCTCTTGTATTGTGAATCTTTCTTCTCTCGAATGATATTCCAGCAATAATCTGCTAACATAGAAGGTACCCACTTCCCTTCATAGCGCCTTTCTATGGTAGAAATGTCTTTATGGAATCTTTCCCCATGTTCATCCGATAAGTCACTACAACTCTCTGTGAGGTAGTCCAGATGAGAGTCCATCATATGTACTTTCAAGACATATTGCACCCCAAATCCTGATATGATTTGATCATATCCTTCACCATTGCTTTGTCGTTAGTAGCTCTTCTTCTTCCGAGGAAGTTTTCCGACACCATCTTGAAACAGTCCCATGCGGTTTTTTCTTTATCAGTTAAACATGCTTCAAAATTTGCATCTTTCTGCAGCTCCCTGATTTGTGGGCCCACAAATACACCTTCCTTTATTTTTGCAGCTGAAAGTCGGGGGAATTTGGTAGCTAGATATGCAAACCCACAGCCTGTTGGATCCATGGCCTTCCATGGCCTTCACGAATTGTTTCATCAGGCCAAGTTTGATATGAAGCGGTGGAAGTAGTATATATTCAGGAGCTACCAGACTTTCACGTTGCACATTCTTTTTGCCAACTTTCCATCTTCGCCTAGGCCATTTCTTTTTCACGTAGTGTGAATTTCGGTCTCGACTATCCCACTCGCAAAGAAAACAGGCATACTTTGTGTAGCCTTGTTGCATTCCCAGTACCATAGCAATTACCTTGAAATCTGCACATATTTTCCATTTGTGTTCATTGTATTTTAATGAATTTAGCATACTTTGTACAAATTCGTAATTCTCTTTTGTCAAACTAGTGTAAGCTCCTGGAACAGAGGGTATTTTATTTCCGTTATGGAACAAAACACCCTTCAGACTTGTTTTTGATGCATCTATGAAAAGTCTCCACTCCTGTGAAATATAAGTGAAGTTCAGCACTTTCATCAGGCCAGCAACGTCATTGCAAAATGTCAGTGCTTCGTCAGTTGAGAAATAAGAAATAAAGGCATGTTCTCTGTGCCTGAACACACTGATTTTAGTACTTTGGTGCAGTAGATTATACTCTTGTAATCTTGAACCAAGCAGCTGCGCCTTTTGTTTACTTAGTCCTAGATCACGTACTAAATCATTTAAATCTGCCTGTGTTAACAAATGTGGTGATGAGTCACTTGTGCAGTGATATGAAGAATCATCATCTGTGATTTCTTCACTACTACTTATTTCAGTGTCACTTGAAATTTAACCTTGAGCTCTTGAAGGTACTGGAACGTTGTCGGAATGCTGCAATGGCATTCTCGCTGAAGGCAGATCTGGGTAAACAACGTGCCTCTTTGATTTTTTGTTTGTAAAACTCTGAATTTTTGTTAGACAGAAATAACAATCAGTAACATGGTCCTTAGGCTCCCTCCACACCATGGGAACAGCAAACGATGCCACATTCTCTTTACCTTTCCACCACTGAATTAGTTTGCAGTAACATGTAGCACAGCAGAAATGTGGTGCCCATTCTTTATCTTGGTCTCCTACCTCTACTCCAAAGTAATGTTTGTATGCTTTCTTTATGACTGAAGAAATTTTCTTTCTATTTCTGGCAAAAGTGAACTTCCCACAGATGTAGCAGAAGTTGTCCGGCTTATATCGACATCCACGACGACGTGGCATTTCTGCAAATTTAAAAATACCACTTTGGTAATCCACCTGTATTAAATTAATAGTAGTGAACTAGAGGAATGCTGATGTGTAAAAAGTCGTTTTACCTTCAGCACCAGGCTCAATCAGTTTACACGCAGGAACTAAAAAATTCAACCGTGCTCGGAAATATGACAGACAGTTACTTGTCAGCCAAAACACCCACTCGTTAAGACTGACACAAATTGTGGCTAACACCACTGTTGTAAACTCGATGCACCTGCCCCTAAGAGGCGTGAAGCTTTACTGCCTAGGCAGCGACCGGCTGTCGCCATTCGAGTTAATGAGATGTTTCAGGTGGTCTTAATGACATAGGTGTGGCAGGGGATAACCTAATGATGTCTGATTCTTCCCACCTGCTGTTGCACAAGAAATTATCATGTTCTATCACTACTGGATGCGGCAACATACCCGTATTTCTCTATAACGTATCTGTGTTTGCCATGAATTGTGTGAATATACATATATATACATATTACATAAAAAGTATCCCTGACAACGATATTTTGTTTACATATTTGAATTTCCCACGGTAAAATGGTCTAGAAGCACATACTTTAATATCAGAAATAGAACCCATGTCGAACAGTGTAATTACTGGGGACATTTGTGCTTGGCTCCTTTTAATATTTTGAGCGTTGAGAGTGTTTAGTTTTGTGTCTAGTCAGGAAGCCTCGTGCCCACTCATACCCGGTGTGCTGTCTTTAAATTTAGCTACATTCTTGCCCTCTTTGTCCAAGTGATATTTTATGAAACAACACAAGTCAAAAGCACTTAAAGGATAGCCCCCAATCTGCACAAATTATACGACATTCAACAAGTTCTCGTTCAAGGTGGTTAGGATAATGAGTCTCATCATCTTTCTTCTTGATCTCAGTACTTCCAGCAGGAGTGTCTCTGGATTGCTTCGCATAATGGTGTTTTTTATTTTTATTTATTTTTTTGCTTTCGATATGGAGCAACTGCCTGCATTATCAACAGCATAATAATGTACAACTGAGAGTATCTTTAGGAGGTCCTAGGCATCATGAATCACAGGAAGGAGGTTAACAATGAGGTTAGGTTAACCAATTTGCAAACAAAGTTGTAAAAATAAATTTTGTCTGTCATCTACTTAAATGTCTACAATAAATATGTTACCAGAAGCTTTTTGGTATTTTTCGTCTTATCTCTATTCACCTCAATACAACTATAGAAATGCTACTTAAAATAAACAGAGTAAATGGTTGCTTTCAGAATGAAGGTAACTAAACATTTATTGTGTATAAATACTCACCAAAATACACTGAACTGAGAATATAACTCCAGTAACACGCCAATCCAGTCACTAGCTAGCACCAAACAACAATTTAAGAGGTATAAAAATTTCATGCAGATTAGCAGCAGACTAAAATGTCTGCTAACATGATACAAATAAAAACAGGATATTGGCACCTAAACATCTTGTAGCTACAGAATGGCCATCTTAACTGCATTGGTCCCAACACCTTAAACAAAAACACAAGTGAGAGATTTCATTTAATTAAATTTTCCCAGTATTCACCCTTAGGTTCCCACCACCCCAGTTCACGGCACCCACGACTGGCCGCTTTACAATCATCATTTTACCCCACATATGTGACATCAAAGCTGCACAGTCTGATTCCCACACTCACTCACAGTTCTTAACAATTTCAACACTTCATGTACTTGCTACATTCATTCACTCAGACAACACAGCAACTGAAAGTGTCATCATCCTGCAATAAACTAATAGCACCAGTCCCAAAATAAAACTATTACATAAATTTTAATATTTTCCTCAAAATGTTATTTACAATGTTATTTAAGGGTGAGGTACTTAATAAACATTCTTCACTAACTTCTAAAGACAATATTAACATGTTGGGATACTGTTGTTGTTGTTGTTGTGGTCTTCAGTCCTGAAACTGGTTTGATGCAGCTCTCCATGCTAATCTAACCTGTGCGAGCTCCTTCATCTCCCAGTACCTACTGCAATCTACATCCTTCTGAATCTGCTTAGTGTATTCATCTCTTTGTCTCCCTCTACGATTTTTACCCTCCACGCTGCACTCCAATGCTAAATTTGTGATCCCTTGATGCCTCAGGACATGTCCTACCAACTGATCCCTTCTTCTAGTCAAGTTGTGCCACAGACTTCTCTTCTCCCCAATTCTATTCAATACCTCCTCATTAGTTACGTGATCTACCCACCTAATTTTCAACATTCTTCTGTAGCACCACATTTCAAAAGCTTCTATTCTCTTCTTGTCCAAACTATTTATTGTCCATGTTTCACTTCCATATATGGCTACACTCCATACAAATACTTTCAGAAACGACTTCCTGACGCTTAAATCTATACTCGATGTTAAAAAATTTCTCTTCTCCAGAAACACTTTCCTTGCCATTGCCAGTCTACATTTTATATCCTCTCTACTTCGACCATCATCAGTTATTTTGCTCCCCAAATAGCAAAACTCATTTACTACTTTAAGTGTCACATTTCCTAATCTAATTCCCTCAGCATCACCTGACTTAATTCGACTACATTCCATTATCCTCGTTTTGCTTTTGTTGATGTTCATCTTATATCCTCCTTTCAAGACACTGTCCATTCCGTTCAACTGCTCTTCCAAGTCCATTGCTGTCTCTGACAGAATTACAATGTCATCGGCGAACCTCAAAGTTTTTATTTCTTCTCCATGGATTTTAATACCTACTCCAAATTTGTCTTTTGTTTCCTTTACTGCTTGCTCAATATACAGATTTAATAACATCGGGGAGAGGCTACAACCGTGTCTCACTCCCTTCCCAACCGCTGCTTCCCTTTCATGTCGCTCGACTCTTATAACTGCCATCTGGTTTCTGTACAAATTGCAAATAGCCTTTCGCTCCCTGTATTTTACCCCTGCCACCTTTAGAATTTGAAAGAGAGTATTCCAATCAACATTGTCAAAAGCTTTCTGTAAGTCTACAAATGCTAGGAACAAAGGTTTGCCTTTCCTTAATCTTTCTTCTAAGATAAGGCGTAAGGTCAGTATTGCCTCACGTGTTCCAACATTTCTATGGAATCTAAACTGATCTTCCCCGAGGTCGGCTTCTACTAGTTTTTCCATTTGTCTGTAAATAATTCGTGTTAGTACTTTGCAACTGTGACTTATTAAACTGATAGTTCGGTAATTTTCACATCTGTCAACATCTGCTTTCTTTGGGATTGGAATTATTATATTCTTCTTGAAGTCTGAGGGTATTTCGCCTGTCTCGTACATCTTGCTCACCAGATGGTAGAGTTTTGTCAGGACTGGCGCTCCCAAGGCCATCAGTAGTTCTAATGGAATGTTGTCTACTCCCGGGGCCTTGTTTCGACTCAGGTCTTTCAGTGCTCTGTCAAACTCTTCACGCAGTATCGTATCTCCCATTTCATCTTCATCTACATCCTCTTCCATTTCCATATTATTGTCCTCAAGCACATCACCCTTGTATAGCCCCTCTATATACTCCTTCCACCTTTCTGCTTTCCCCTCTTTGCTTAGAACTGGGTTTCCATCTGAGCTCTTGATATTCATACAAGTGGCTCTCTTTTCTCCAAAGGTCTCTTTAATTTTCCTATAGGCTGTATCTATCTTACCCCTAGTGAGATAAGCCTCCACATCCTTACATTTGTCCTCTAGCCATGCCTGCTTAGCCATTTTGCACTTCCTATCGATCTCATTTTTGAGAGGTTTGTAATCCTTTTTGCCTGCTTCATTTACTGCATTGCTTCATTTACTGCATTATTATATTTTCTCCTTTCATCAATTAAATTCAATATTTCTTCTGTTACCCAAGGATTTCTACTATCCCTCGTCTTTTTACCTACTTGATCCTCTGCTGCCTTCACTGCTTCATCCTTCAGAGCTACCCATTCGTCTTCTATTGTATTTCTTTCTCCCATTCCTGTCAACTGCTCTCCCTTATGCTGTCCCTGAAACTCTGTACAACCTCTGGTTTAGTCAGTTTATCCCAGTCCCATCTCCTTAAATTCCCACCTTTTTGCAATTTCTTCAGTTTTAATCTACAGTTGGGATACTATCTATCATAAAAAAATCACACATTCTGTGTTTTGGGTAATTTTTCATATACAAAACGTTACTTTTAGATAAAAGCTGAAATTCTTACTGTTCTTAACTATTATCTTTACAGACGGTTATACAAAGTTGCACAAAAACTGGGTAATTACAACAATCTTTAACAGGAATAATTCACGGTGCTGTATGTAATAGTTGAAGAACTGGCTGATTCATGGGCAACATGTTAATCTTAATGTGTTACAGTATACTCTGGGACAATGACTCATTACATGTGGCAAGAAAGCCTGTCAGTGCCTGCCTTTAAGAAAAGAAAGGAAAGGAAGGAAGGAAGGAATGAAGGAACCCTATGGTCTAACATCCCTTTAACAATTAAGTCATTCAAGACAGATCACTGTCTTAGATTCAAATCAGTGACGGCCTGTTCACACGAATTACTGCAGTTCTTGCCTCAAGCAATTTAAGGAAACTGCAAAGGCTAAATCTGAATCACTGGACAGGGATTTCAACTAGTCTCATACCAAACGTAAGTCCATGTCTTACTGCCCTGTTTCTATGATCAGCTGTTCTTACTGTGTGTGCAAACTTCCAGCTTCAAAGTTTTAAAGGATTAAATATTATTACTTTGTAGCATGGAGAGCTGCATCAAACCAGTCTCAGGACTGAAGACCACAACAACAACAACAACAACTACAACTACTACTACTACTACTTTGTACTGCTGAGATTGCCAGCAAAAACACTGGAACAATCAAACAACAGGAAGTCCTGGTTGGGATATCGACATCTATATACGTTCTTCAGAAGCCACTGTACAGCGCATGGCAGAGGGTATCCTGTACCCCTACTAGTCATTTCCTTTCCTGTTCAATTTGCAAACATAGTGAGGGGAAGACAACTGTCTATATGCCTCAATATGAGCCCTCATTACTCATATCTTACCTTTGTGGCCATTAGGAAAAATGTACGTTGGTGGCGATAAAATCATTCTGCAGTCAGCTTCAATTATGGTTCTCCAAATTTTCTCAACAGTGTCGCCTTTCCCCCCATTTGAGTTTTTGAATTATCTCCACAATATTTGCACACTGTTCGAACCTATCAGTAACAAGCCAAGCAGCCCTTCACCTACACATCAACTCAGAAAACGAACACACCCTTCAACTCCTATCCTCAATCTTTCCTCTCCCACATCCACTCCGGATTTTCAGAGCATCCTCCTACAGGCCAACCGCAAATTAGAACAGCATGCCACCCTCCACCTCAAAAAACTATCCAATCTCCTGGTTTCCCACCTCTGGAAAGGCAACTCACTCACCCTTCACAACCTTTCCAGCAAACCTCAACCTCCTCTCATTGCACACAGACCCAGTCTCTCCCATCCACTCAATCTCCCACTTCCGGCTCCACTCCCCCCAAAACCTCAAAATTCTAATCAACACAATCTGGAACCACAACACCCTAATTCAGTAGTTAACCTTTCCTCCAAACCTCTCTCCCAATCCAAAACCTCTGTCCTATCCGAAGGCCTCACCTTCAGCCCCACTCCCAGATTCAACAAAACAGCCCTCGTCAAAGATTTACTGTCCTACACTCGTACTCTCTGCTGGAAATATCACTTTGCCATGAAGAATAAGGATCCTAATCCTACTCCTAATGATCCAACTCCCCAAGACACTACCCAAATTGAACCCTGCCTGGAACAGTTCCGTCCTCCGTCGCAGCGGGACCCACCTCTTCTTCCTCAAAATCACCCTCTCCAAACCTTCCAGAAATTTCTGACTTCCAGCCTTGCCTCTCAATCCTCCTTAAAAAATCTTAATCCTACTGACAACATCACCACTGCTGAAGCCCAGGCTATCCGTGATCTGAAAGCTGACCGATCCATCGTCATTCTACCGGCGGACAAGGGTTCCACGACCGTGGTACTTGATCGTCGGGAGTATCTGGCTGAGGGACTGCGTCAGCTTTCAGACAACACTACATACAAAGTTTGCCAAGGTAATCCCATTCCTGACGTCCAGGCGGAGCTTCAAGGAATCCTCAGAACCTTAGGCCCCCTACAAAACCTTTCACCTGACTCCATCAATTTCCTGACCCCACCGACACCCCGCACCCCTACCTTCTACCTTCTTCCTAAAATTCACAAACCCAATCATCCCGGCCACCCCATTGTAGCTGGTTACCAAGCCCCCACAGAACGTATCTGTGCCTACATAACCCACACCTTCAACCCATTACATACAGTCTCCCATCTTTCATCGAAGACACCAACCACTTTCTCTAATGCCTGGAATCCTTACCCAATCTGTTACCCCCGGAAACCATCCTTGTAACCATTGATGCCACTTCCTTATACACAAGTATTCCGCACGTCCAGGGCCTCGCTGTGATGGAGCACTTCCTTTCACGCCGATCACCTGCCACCCTACCTAAAACCTCTTTCCTCATTACCTTAGCCAGCTTCATCCTGACCCACAACTTCTTCACTTTCGAAGGCCAGACATACCAACAATTAAAGGGAACAGCCATGGGTACCAGGATGGTGCCCTCATACACCAACCTATTTATGGGTCGCTTAGAGGAAGCCTTCTTGGTTACCCAGGCCTGCCAACCCAAAGTTTGGTACAGATTTACTGATAACATCTTCATGATCCTGACTCACAGTGAAGAAGAACTCCAGAAATTGCTCTCCAACCTCAACTCCTTTGGTTTCATCAGATTCACCTGGTCCTACTCCAAATCCCATGCCACTTTCCTTAACGTTGACCTCCATCTGTCCAATGGCCAGCTTCACATGTCCATCCACATCAAACCCAAAAACAAGCAACAGTACCTCCATTATGACAGCTGCCACCCACTCCACATCAAACGGTCCCTTCCCTACAGCCTAGGTCTTCGTGGCAAACGAATCCCTGAACCATTACACCAACAACCTGAAAACAGCTTTCGCATCCCACAACTACCCTCCTGACCTGGTACAGAAGCAAATAACCAGAGCCACTTCCTCATCTCCTCAAACCCAGAACCTCCCACAGAAGAACCCCAAAAGTGCCCCACTTGTGCCAGGATACTTTCTGGGACTGGATCAGACTCTGAATGTGGCTCTCCAGCAGGGATACGACTCCCACAAATCCTGCCCTGAAATGAGATCCATCCTTCATGAAATCCTCCCCACTCCACCAAGAGTGTCTTTTGCCGTCCACCTAACCTTCGCAACCTCTTAGTTCATCCCTATGAAATCCCCAGGCAGAGCCACGTGTGAAAGCACCCACGTGATTTACCAACTGATCTGCCTACACTGTGAAGCTTTCTATGTGGGAATGACCAGCAACAAACTGTCCATTCGCATGAATGGACACAGGCATACAGTGTTTGTTGGTAATGAGGATCATCCTGTGGTTAAACATGCCTTGGTGCATGGCCAGCACGTCTTGGCACAGTGTTACACCGTCCGGGTTATCTGGATACTTCCCACTAACACTAATCTGTCAGAACTCCGGAGATGGGAACTTGCCCTTCAGTATATCCTCTCTTCTCGTTACCCGCCAGGCCTCAACCTCCGCTAATTTCAAGTTGCCGCCGCTCATACCTCACCTGTCATTCAACAACATCTTTGCCTTTGTACTTCCGCCTCGATTGACATCTCTGCCCAAACTCTTTGCCTATACAAATGTCTGCTTGTGTCTGTGTATGTGCGTATGGATACGTGTGTGTATGCGAGTGTATACCTGTCCTTTTTTCCCCCTAAGTCTTTCCGCTCCCGGGATTGGAATGACTCCTTACCCTCTCCCTTAAAACCCACATCCTTTCGTCTTTTTCTCTCAATCCCTCTTTCCTGATGAAGCAACCGTTGGTTGCGAAAGCTGGAATTTTGTGTGTGTGTTTGTGTGTCTATCAATCTGCCAGTGCTTTCTTTTGGTAAGTCACTTCATCTTTGTTTCTTAAATATATTTTTCCCATGTGGAATGTTTCCCTCTATTATATTCCGATCATTTATTTATATAGAAAACAACAGTGGTCCTATTGTAACCTCCCTCTGACTAGTCGGCCTACCCTGCTTGCGATATAAAATATGAGCGTGGATCGCGTGTATGCCTAATGGATTTTTTCTAATTGTATAAGGCTATCTTTTCCCAGTAAGTAGGAGGAAAGTGTACAATCGACCCTTCTGATGGAAAGTCTACTAAATATAAAAGTAATTAAACCAAACAGGGCTATAATTCGGAAAATGAATGTTATTTTGTGCATTCACTCATTAACAACACTGGACAGAAAGGGGTACCACTGATCATGAATCCAAAAGTTACACTAATGAATGAAAAGGAAGTAAATAACGGTCGCCAGCCCACTAGGGCAATTTGCATCCAAAATCCTGTAAAAGATGACGGGAAATAAAAATATGTATTACTAAACACTGACATAGCAACTAAAGGTTGCCACAATTTTTTTTTATTAAAAACACTAATTTTAAGTGAGTATGTAATGATAAAGAAAACTGCGAAGTCACTCTTACATTATGTTTGGCATTATTTTGAAAAAGGCAGTCAAGTAATGATTTGAAAGTATGCAATTAAACTGTATGTTAGTACTGAACTTCATTACGTAAACAATGACTTTCAGTGACCTCAGCGTAAAAAAAAAAAAAAAAAAAAAACAAGCACTCTTTACTTTGGCGTTACATATTTTGAAAACTGAATTCATATTATTGTCTGAACAACTGAGCCTTTTTTACTGACTTGGACAGAATTAAACACTAGAATACGTACCAAACCAAATAGCCATGTGCCCCATGCTATGTGTAAAATAAATAAAACTTCCACACACTTAATTCGTGCATTTCTTTAGATTTGGATTTTTTCCAGTGACTGATTCTCAAACTTGAAAAATGAAATTGCTTTACTTTGGTCATATACTGAAGCCTCTGCTGTACAACAGTTTACTGAAATTAGACTGAGGCTAAAATTCTTAAAAGATAAATTATTCATTAATAAATTGTCTGTAACTATTCAATTTGTTTCTTATGAAACTCAGTTAGCATATTAGGGAAAAAAAAGAACAAGGATTCTGCTTGGTAACAATGTCTGGGGGGCAATGAGGACACAATCACACAGAGTTTAACTGATTATTATTTAAATAAATAATCTTCTCAATCAAATCACATTCAGTTGTGCTGCTGGGTTAGCCATTAATACTTTCTACCTATGAACAGTCTTACTTCAGTGCTGTGCATGTGACAAAACTCGGAGCCGACGACGAAACTGTGTTGCTCGAACTGCTGCTGTTGTTGACGACAGTAGCATATTGTGGAGCCATGGCTAATTATAGAAACAGGCAATTGTAATTAATACAGCCACTTCCCCCGTCCACTGTCCGTACTCCTGCTCTAGACATATGGCTGACACGCGTACATGATGTCATTGAAAATGGTACTCTCTACTGCCAGAGCATTAACACCACACTTCCGCACACTACAAGCACTGGAACCCGTCTCCCGCACTCTGCGCAACAACTCCCTACACAAAGATTCTACAACACACAAGCACTGCTATTATGGTTGCTAGTCAATGCAAATAACAATTTCTTTGGCTTTTTCCCAGAGCTTATAAGTTTCACAGTAAGACACACATAAATACAATGAAACGTCAACAGACTTCTACCTAAATTTACACATACAGTGAAGCAATGTCCTTACTTATTAAAAGAAAGCATTTAAATCACAAATATTTACATACAATAAAAAAAATTAATAATTGGCAACAGGTGCCATGCATCTTGCATTTTTGGTGTTACACTATTACACTTCCCTCGGGCGCTCCTGACAATACTCTTGTCTCTGTATATGGAGTATACAGCCACCGGCCGCATAAGTTTAATGTAAAAACCTTGACCAAGTTTCGATACCAGCAAGAGTATCTTTTTCAGAAGGAAGTCACATGGTGTCACGTAATTCATGACTTCCTACCAAAGAAGATACTCTTACTGGTATCAAAACCTACTCAAGGTTTTTACATTAAACGTATGCAGCCAGTTGGCTGTATACTTCATACATTGAAAATTTGTTTATGGTTACTCCTGTCAGCCTTGTTTAAAATTTTGAGACATAAATGTCTGTTACTTAAAAAGTCTCCAAGCCACTCACATCTTCCTTGTACTTGTTGTACCTTTGTTACCAGTCTGCAGTGGGGCATCATCTCAAATGCTTTTCGGAAATCTAGGAATGTGGGAACCACCTATTGCCCTTCATCCATAATTCGCAGTGTATCATGTGAGAAGCTGACTGCTGCATAAGAAATGTTTTCTAAAATTCTGTTGATTCTGATTCAAAATCGGAATACAGTCAAGAATTCTGCAGAAAATCGATGTTAAGGACATTGGTCTGTAACTTAGAAAGTCTATTCTTTCATCCTTCTTATACACAGGAGTCACCTGCACTTTTTTGCAGTCACTTGGGACTTTGTGTTGGGCAAGAGCCTCACGATAAATGCAAGCTAAGTAATATCAACAATAATATCACCATAAAGATGACATTGAGATGCAGACAGGTACAAAGAAAAGACTCTTGTGTAACATCCTTTTCACTGTGCCTGTCTGCAAATCAATGTGTCACCTTCATTGAGAGTAGCAATCTATCCTTTTTATAATATTGTTGAAACATTGGAACAGTCTGGTGCTATTATCAACCCGTGTTAAGTTATTACTGACTGATTTTCCCCATATGCAAACATTTAGGAATTCTGAATGTTGTGAAATAGCCATCAGCCAACTAGGGATGCTATTATCTCTCTAAACAAACAATGGCAGAAGCTAAGTTACAAATATTCAGTTACCAGGCACACAGATTATCCCACCAACTTTAAATGACCAAATGAAACTGGGAAAACAATACTCATAAAACAGCATACGTAATTACAATTAAATCTCTTATTTTGGGGTTTAACACTTAAATGCCTCAGTTGCACTAGTAATCCAGATGACTGATGACACACTCCACTAGAACTAAGAACAAATGTAAAGTGAAACCCTCAATACTGAGCAAATGCTTAGTTGGGCCTGTAAAGGAACCAGAAAATGGCCAAATCTTCATCATTCATACATACTGATTGAGTAAAAATGAATTAGGATAGCTGATAGGAATTAAATCCCACAGCTCTTGAATAAGTGTCCACTGGCTCAATAGCTGTGATGTATCAGCCTGTCCTTCCTTTCTTTTTTTCTTGTTGCCGAAAAAATGAAATAAGCAGTAAAATATTAATATAACTATCAATAGTTTCAGAGCACCAATATGGCAGGCTTGGTTAAATTAAAACACTAACACCCTCATATGTAAATATATTTCAGGTAATAAAGTTACATTTCAAAATAATCTCAAGAAGTATATGTATCTAAAACTTCACAGAGCTAATTATTATGAAATATATTTAATGCTGACATAAAAATTATATGAAATGCACATATACAAACCAATATAAATAAAAATAGCTGTTTACTTACAAGTAATGCCACTTAAATAAAACTTACAATACATCAATAAATAAACAACTCCTTCAATAAGATCAAATACAACAATACAGACAATTCCTCTGCAAAATGCAGTTATCAGTCAAGACATTTCATCACAGGAACTGCACCCTAACACAAAACTGTAACAATATTCTTCCACAAGAAAAACACTGCTAATAATGTCTCAACTATTTTCCCAGAAAAAAAGCAAAAATGTGTGCAGGAAACTCTCAGACTACCATGTCAGAATGACATAACACAGGTCTAATAAATAAATACAAGGGTAAACGAGAGTGATAGGGGGGGGAGGGGTAGGGAGGGGGAGAGAGGTAGGGAGGGGGAGAGAGGTAGGGAGGGGGAGAGAGGGGGTAGGGAGGGGGAGAGAGGGGGTAGGGAGGGGGAGAGAGGGGGTAGGGAGGGGGAGAGAGGGGGTAGGGAGGGGGAGAGAGGGGGTAGGGATGGGGAGAGAGGGGGTAGGGATGGGGAGAGAGGGGGTAGGGAGGGGGGTAGGGAGGGAGGGAGGGAGGGAGGGGGGAGAGGGGGAGGGGGAGAGGGGGGAGAGGGGGAGAGGGGGGAGAGGGGGGAGAGGGGGAGAGGGAGAGGGGGAGGGGGAGGGGGAGAGGGGGAGGTAGAGGGTAGAGGGGGAGAGTCAAATATATATATCAAACAGCAACCCCTTGGACCAATTTAACATTAAGCAGCGTGCCACTGTAAAGTCAAATGTCTTCCAGTTTCTACAAAGGTGCTGGTCCTTTTCATACGAACAATAATGCACCATTGGTCATTTGTAGGGAGATGTGATTACTACAATCATAATAATGTTATGTCACACATATCCATTCAGATCTGCAGTAGTTGTTTAGGCATAGTACATAGAGATTGTGCATACAAACACAGACAGTGAAATTTAGATTTTACATTTAACAACATGCCACCAGGCTAACATCATCTACTTAAAGTGTCGCAAACAAATTTTATATAGTGACACATTCTCTCTTGAATCTACATCATCCCAATATTTCCATATGAAACGAATGACATGCCACTTTGCATACAGTATAAAACACCAATAATTTGTCATTCACTGTATCGTGTCAAATAGTTTACGTAAGTTAACACATAAAAGTCTGGTTTTCACAATTTCACTCTCAATACAAAATCCTCCTCTTCAGAGTTGGTCAGGTACCTTCAGCTCCTCATATCATTGTTAAAAATCATCGAACTAATGTATTACCATGAAATGACAAAATAACTGCAATTTATATTCAAACTGCTAAATTGCTTTGTACCTTTAACAAGGCAAATAATTCTACGGTCACATCATTACGCACGCGCGCACACACACACACACACACACACACACACACACACACACACACAGCATATTACTGACCACTACAGTGTCCAGAATTTCCATCCAACTACATCAAATGTCTTTGTTCATCACACTTACTTCCACTTTTTTAAAACATACCTTCACATAACTCACATTCATATAGCACACAAATTCTGAGAAATATTTTATACAACAATGGACATAAGTATGCAATACATTTCAATGAATTTATTTTTAAACTGTGTAAATATTTAGTTATAAGTAATTTAGCCAGCACAATTTCTGAAAACCATTTCCTTCAGTAAACAATTGAGTAGCATAGATTAGAAAACCGTTCCCTTCAGTAAACAATTGAGTAGCATAGATTAGAAAACACAGATAAAGAGTACCTGCAGTTCAGAAATAATGGCCAGTTACATAACAATTTTGAGATGTGGACTTAGTATTTGCTTGTCATCATCAAATTTTTTTTCCTTCCATTTTTCTTTTCTTGTAGCATTCATAGAGATTGGCCAATTTTCCAACTGTTAAAGAGCAACATTTTTTCTATCATTTCATATGAAAATGTCTTTCTTGTTGTAAACTCTTCACTGAGACTTACTGCTACCACATTGCTTCATCTCTGTGACAACATCTGGTATTTTCAATTTATATGAAACATGTGAGGAAAGGAATACTGTAACTATAAAATGAATTTTATTCTGTACTTTCTCTTTTCTGCAACTTGCACTTCATTACTTCACCCTTTTAAACACCTACAGAATTTATAATCAAGTTCAATAAATGAATACCTTCCCTCGAGATGTTTCCTTAGAAATTTCTCATTAACACTGTTTAAATAACTGAACTTTCACAAACACATATTTTGTATAATTCTCCTCTTATCTACATTCAGTTTCGCATTTTTGTTCTTAGCTGTAATAATTAATGACTTTCTTATCACACAGCTCTCTGCACACAGCATAACTCAGTAGCACACAGCAAGAGGAATATAAATATAGACAGAAAAATGCCATATCAGCTAACACTTCATTTTTGAGAACTGATATAAAACCAAACAACACAAAAAAGAAGTGTTCTCAAATATAACAGAACAATGTATCATTTGTCCATTACATAAAGATAAGAAGACAGATGGCCTCAGTCAAAACACTAACTACTTGCCCAGAGCTACACAACAATTACACCAGTATTTCTGACTCAAAAATAATGTCAACTACCACAGAGATTTTCCTGCACACACAAAAAATAGTTATGTAGCAAAACACATCACAACAGCAACATTAACAACAACTGAAATGCCAGCACGACATGAAGGAACTTTCTTATGGATGAAACCTCAACTGTTTTGGCAAACATGGACAGATTTCCTTATAAGGTAGGTACTAATGAATCAAACTGACACTGATCATGCAACATTCACTCAAATGAAAAGGATCATCGTTCTGAGCAACACGAATATACCACCAACAAAGCATTTCTACACATCAAACCTTAATGGCTACTATGCTTCAGAATATTTCATAACAAAATCCTCAGAAGAATCTGCAAGAAAACAGTGTAAAAGATACAGTACGTACGCACGCACGCACACACACACACACACACACACACACAGTTCAGAAGGGTTACTTCACAGTTTACTACATGCGGAGGAATTAAAATAGTTCTGTTCAAAAATGTAGGAATATTTCTTTTCAGGTGTTGTAATCTTACATTCATAGAACTAAATCATTATAACAAATAAATATCTTCCAACAAAATAATTGATACACGCTGGCAAATAAATGCCATCACCTTGCACACCACTGAAGAACTCACACACACACACACACACACACACACACACACACACACAGTCTTCACCTGCTACCATATGCGCTCATAAAACAACATATATGCCTGACTGCGCATCACAACCTCTTCTTCAACTTCTCTCACTCTAGAGTCACTGACATAATACCAGCGACCTGGTGGCGGAGTGAACGTTCCACCTTCTGCAGTGCCTTGTGCTTGGCTCTTCATTGCCTGAGATGTATTTCTGTGGGAGCCTTGTGATGTGGGGACAAATGACCAACGGTAATCATCTTCTGACAGTATTGGTCGCACCTGTAATCAAAAATTTTTATTTTTCTACAAGTTTGTGACAACTTACAATTACACATTAGACACGTGTGTGGACATATTACTATTGCTCTCAAAGTTTCACATACAGGTTACAACCTCCTGCAGAAATTCTACATAACAGTTACAGCACTACTGTTTCAAAAGTGAGCAAACCTAGGATGTCTTATCATATTTTTTGAGAAAAAGAAATGAGAAGTCTTGATGATAACAACAAATATGCAATATTTTAATGAATGCTTGCTTTAAAAAGACACAAAAAATGTAATCTAAAGTGACATAAGAGATGTGAAATACCTGAAAGGAGGAATAACTTTGCAAAATTATACATGGCCGATGAACTTTACTGTAATTTTTCACAGGGGTGCAAAGACTAGCACTTGCTTTAAACGTTTATAAAACAAATTTAAAACTGTGCACTCAACAAAACACAAAAATGCAAGGTTCTCTTACTACAATATCAACGAATCATAGCTGGAATTAGGGATGGGAAAAAACTGAATGGTTAAAACCGATACTGATATTTGAATTCTGAATGAACAGTATTTTTTGGTATTTGTTTGAGCTCAGTTATAAGAGGTACATTTTATTTTTTACTAATAACTGAGTAAAAAACCTGAAATATCTATTAACTATAGCAGCAGTGCTAAAATTTTTCATTTTAAAATAAACCTTTTTCAAAAAGAAGTAATTTTCACACATAAAATTTGTATTGGTTTGAAATATTGTGTTATTATAGAAAACAATGCTGGCAGAAACAAGCAACAAACATGGCATAAGAATGTGTACTGCATTATCAACACAATAATGTCCCTGTTGGTGTGTGTCATAGCTTAAGGTACGCAGTATGAACAGTGTGCAAGACTTGCCCCCACCTGGTCTATACAGTAGTTTCTCACTGTCGTCGCCAAACATCCGTTGTATTGCAGAACGGCGTCAATCCCTAGTCTGGAAATATTTTTATGAAGTGACATTGCAATGAAGTACAATGCTTCATTTGCTTTAAAAGATCAAAGATTTATCTGTCATTTCTATGAAATAATCAAAGAGGGAGGAAACTATGGTACCACTACGGGTTTCTCTGAGAACAACACAAATCTTAGTACAAGAGGAAATTAGTAGTTTTCGTTCCAGCAGGTGCCCTTAATATCCACTGGATCATCAGGCTGAGGGTGTCTTGGTTATGTGTGAACCAGCCAGGAGGAAAGGTCAAGTCTCAGGATCACTGTATGTCACCAGTGGGGGTGGAAAACATACGAAAATCTGTTCAGAGTCACTTTCTCCTGAGATTTCTTCTTCTCCTCCTTCTCCCCTTTCACAACCTTTTTTTCTTGAGAGAGCTTATCCACTGTAGGTGTAGGAATGAAATAAGAGCAGGCAGCCCTGGCACTCTCAGTCCGTGGCTATTCCAGCTACTGGCTGGTGTCGACACTCTGATCTGCAGAGTTCCAGGAAGATGGTTCTTGAGACGGAGCTCTGTCACCAGTATTTGCCACAGGAGGACGCTGCTTCCCCAGCCAGGTGCGGTGAGTGGTTCCCAAAGGTGGTGATGCAGGAACCTAGAGAGAGGAGGGCCTATCGAGTCCATGGGAAAGTTAATTTGTACAACCATCAGTTGATGCTGTGCAAGGGAGCAAATACACCACATACTGTTGATGACCTGCCCACAATAGTGGCAAAGATCAATATCACTCAAACTGGATACAAATTACATTTCTTATGAGCTTCAAAACAGCGGAAGCAATCTGACCTCTAGTTCCTGGATTTTGCATTCCTTCAGTTGGTCAGCACATTTCAGAAATTGGGGAGGATGTCTTTCTGGCAATTTACCCAGATAGGTGGTAGTGCCCCTGATAAATTTTTGCCAGAAGCGGCCAGCCAAAGTCTCCACAAAACTGGTCATATATACACCAGGAAGACATATACCTGAAGCAGTAGCATGTAAAACACCAAAACAGGAGTGAGAAATATGACTTCACACTGCAGCAGTAACACAATTTTGACCTTTTTCTGGAAATAAATCTCTTTCAAAAATGAGGATGAATGTGCCGTGCCGGTGTCTAGTTTGTTGTCTGGCGGGCCTTGACACACACAATGTAGAAAGTCGATACCCCACCTCCCTGAGTATGTGTGTAGTTCTTCGTTCATTTACAGTGTTGGGTCCTGGTGAAAAATTAATCACTGTACCATGTTCAGGTTGTTATGGGGGTTGTGTTGGTAACAGGTACATCACCAAGATATTTACAAGTTGTTTACAGCCAGTAAAGGATAGGATCTGACTCTTAATTAAGATGGAATCACTTTGTAATTTGCTAAGAGAAAAGAGTTCACCTAGTAAGATTTCAATAGCCTCCAACAAAAAGCATTCATTTAGTAGAGACAAAGGACATTGCATATGTTTGGGGGCAAACTAGAATATGAGGAGAATAACTGATTGCAAATCTTACAGTTTTGTTTTCCCCTCATGGCGTAACCAAGGGAAAGTACCTAAGACCATAATAATTGATACTAAATTGCGGTCGGTCTGAAGAGACTGCCTGCCAGATCCTCACAAACACTGGCTAAGACACTGGGTAGTTTCTTGATGCCAAAATATCCGCTATGATGCTGTCTACTCTGGATGAGGGCTCTACCCACAAGCACCACCCAGACAGAGAAAACAGTTGGAAGCAGTACTGTTATCTTTGATGTTTTAACATATCAATGTCATACTCCTTACTTATCACTGGTTTCTGGAACTTTCAAAGCTGAGTGTGCCTCTTGCATGGAGGAAGCATTGTTTGCTGAATAATGACAACAACGCCCGAGCAGTAGTGGTCTCACTGTGGGCAGAGGAGAGTGACTGTCGGGCTTCTGCACAGAGCAATTGCAAGCAGTTGTGCTGTGGATAAATAATATGAAAAATTTGGCAGAAAGATACACGAGTTGAAAGTTTTATGTCATATTGTAGAAGAAAAGTATTATAAGAATTTAGTTGCTTCGAGGAAAGGTGTGTGGAAATAATTATGAAGTTTAGGTTGAAACAGTGACGTTTATGAATCAGTATTTGTCATGGAGGAAAATATTGTTAGTAGAATGTAAATATGAAGGCTTCTGGGCTTCTGTGATCAGTGATTACTGTTTAATTAATGTGGAAATGCAATGGTTACTTCAGAATGAATGTGAAATGAGCTTAACTGTTAGCAAAAGACTGGATGAGTTTAGACATTGTTAGGAAAGTGAGTTATGTGCTAAAGGGACAATAGTCATTTGACTTTTATTATTATTTCAAAGTTAGATTTTAAATTTTTCTACTGAATAACTTTAATATTTGGAATGTATAAGAGACCTCTGTTCACGTTAGGAACATAGATTTATTTCATAATGAAGTGGGTTCTCTGTGCAAAGCTGCCATATTACAGCCCGACAGCTGCAAAACTTAATCTACAAAAAAATAAACTGAAAAGACGACGACAGAGCTTTATGTCTGGTGCCGCATGAAGGATGACTGCTCTTTTGTGAAGAATATTATGCAGCTTTACATTTGGTATATGTGCTCAGCCAATTGTTTTCTAGTACAGAATAGCAATTCGAAACTCAGGCATGAGAAAAAAAACTGATAACGGAACAACACTCCATGGGGAGAACATCATTTTCAACAGAATCACGTGTGAAACCGAAATCTACAGAATCCTGGAGCGCAGTGGTTTGAGATAAGACGAGAAATTCTACATCTTGGATTGCAGTGGTCTGAGACAACCATCTCAATAAGACAAAAGCTGTGGTCTGCAGAATCACATCATTACACAGCAACCAACAACTGCTGCAGTAACACCAATTGTATGTAGTTTAAAACTGCTGCTGTAGACGAACATTTAGAATCATTAGGCATGTGGTGAATTTCATGTGCATGAAGTTAGTAAGACTTGTGTTTTGTACTTTTTGACTTTCAAGTACAAAAATGTCATCAGAAGAGGAACAAGTACCAGTAATTACAGTTTCAGGAATGCATTTGACAGAGAAAGAGAAGGCAGAGGCAAGGGAGGTAATCAGTTTTAATAACACAGATATCCATATCTTGGGGATACGGTGAAGAGAAATGCACAAATAAATTAGGGGAACATGAAAATTAAAGATAAAGGAGGTGGAGGAGACAGGTTAGGAAAGAGGCAGGAACTTAATAATAATAATATATATAATAGAGGGAAACATTCCACGTGGGAAAATACTGTGTGTCTATCGACCTGCCAGCGCTTTTGTTTGGTATATATATATGGTTATAATAGAGGGAAACATTCCACGTAGAAAAAATATATCTAAAAACAAAGATGATGTGACTTACCAAATGAAAGTGCTGGCAGGTCGACAGACACACAAACAAACACAAACATACACACAAAATTCAAGCTTTCGCAACAAACTGTTGCCTCATCAGGAAAGAGGTAAGGAGAGGGAAAGACGAAAGGATGTGGGTTTTAAGGGAGAGGGTAAGGAGTCATTCCAATCCCGGGAGCGGAAAGACTTACCTTAGGGGGAAAAAAGGACGGGTATACACTCACACTCACACACACACACACACACACACACACACACACACACACACACACACACACATATCCATCCACACATATACAGACACAAGCAGACATATTTGAAGACAAAGAGTTTGGGCAGAGATGTCAGTCGAGGCAGAAGTGCAGAGGCAAAGATATTGTTGAATGACAGGTGAGGTATGAGTGGCGGCAACTTGAAATTAGCAGAGATTGAGGCCTGGTGGATAATGGGAAGAGAGGATATATTGAAGAGCAAGTTCCCATCTCCGGAGTTCGGATAGGTTGGTGTTAGTTGGAAGTATCCAGATAACCCGGACGGTGTAACGCTGTGCCAAGATGTGCTGGCCGTGCATCAAGGCATGTTTAGCCACAGGGTGATCCTCATTACCAACAAACACTGTCTGCCTGTGTCCATTCATGCGAATGGACAGTTTGTTACTGGTCATTCCCACATAGAATGTGTCACAGTGTAGGCAGGTCAGTTGGTAGACCACGTGGGTGCTCTCACACGTGGCTCTGCCTTTGATCGTGTACACCTTCCGGGTTACAGGACTGGAGTAGGTGGTGGTGGGAGGTCCCATGCACCCTCCCACCACCACCTACTCCAGTCCTGTAACCCGGAAGGTGTAATAAAGTAGAGAAGAAACAGCGACAATATCTGAAGAGAGCCACGAAGAGAAACACACGTACGAGATCTGTTCACAAAATTCTGGAACTGTGTCCACAACATTTTTCTATTCTTACCTTTCACTTATTCTACATGGTCTCCTTTTAAGTATTCTCCTCCACAACTGACACACTTCTGGAAACAGTCTTGATATGCCTCTTCCTGGAGCATGAAAACTGCCAGCTGCAAATTTTCTTTTATCTCAACTATCATTGCAAATCTTTGTCCTTTCAAATAAGTTTTCCACTTCTGAAATTTAAAAAAGTCCACAGTGGCCAGATCTGGAGATTACAGAGAATGAGGCAGCATAGTTTTTCGTGCAATAGTCACGTGCCGACAGGGATGAATGTGCAGTGCGTTGATGTGATGGAAGAGCCATGAACTGTCTCACCACATTTCAGGCCGTTTCCTTCTCACATTTTCTCACAGGCATCGCAACATGTCCTGACCGTACAACTGATTAACAGCTTGTCCCTGTGGCATAAATTCACAATGAACTAATCCTTCAAAGTCAAAGAAAACTGTCAGCATGGCTTTGACATTTGACCTGACTTCTTGAGCTTATTTCGGTCTTGGAGAGTACTTCCCAACACATTGTGAAGATTGAACCTTTGTCTCAACATCATAACCATAGACCTATGTCTCATCACCAGTTATGATTCTATTAAGGAACATCTCGTTCTCACTTGCATGATCCAAAAGCTCTTCACAGATTGTGAGGTGAAGTCTTTCTGGTCTTGACTGAGCCACGAGATGAACTTTGTGGCAACACAATGCATTCCACAATGGTGTGTCAGGTTTTCGTGAAATGATCCAAATAAAATGTTACATTCTTCTGCAATCCCTTGGGCAGTCAGTCTTTGGTTGACATGCACAATTTCGTTGACGTTCCTGACATGAGCACCATCAATAGATGTCATCTTAACATCTGTCCGGCCATTTTTTAAACAGTTTCCACCATCTGTAGTGAGTATGACTTAAGCACTCACCACCTTAGGCTTCCCGTATCATTTGATGTGTGTCTGTACAGGTTTTCACTAGTTTCACACAAATTTAATGCAGATGCATTTCTCCTCTAACTCTGCCATCTCGAAATTCACAAACTGTGCGATACAACGTTCCACTGAATACAGCACTGAACAATAACTAACAGACATACAACAATGAAACTTCCAGCAGTTACACATTAAACACAGGCATATGCAGCAATGCCATATGCATTTTGCTCCAACATACCATTCGCGAGAAATTATGAATGTTCCGGAATTTTTTGGACACACCTCGTATGTCATGAAACGCAAAAAGCACCTGTTCATTACCAGTGGAGTCACAATTAGAAGCAACTTCAGTCGCTGACTTGTTAATTGAAATACCTAGTTCTAAACTTCATATGTCATGCAGAATGACAGGCACTGCAATCTTAGGTGAAGAAATGACTAGTACAAGCACAGACTGTGATAGTATTGTATTGTCAGTCTATGAAGAATGTAATCTGAAACAGAAGGATCAAGCAGATGATGCACAGACCTTACTGGTTACACACATTCTCAGTGCAGATTCAGATGTATTGTCAGTAGATGAAGAATGTATTTCGAAATAGAGTATTCAAGCAGAGGGTACGAAGATTGTCACCACAAAGGAACTGGGGCAGACTGTTACAAAACAAACACAGGATTTAAAAGAGAAATGTCAGAGTTTGTTAGATCAACAGAAGAAACTTGAATACATGTTGTTTGGGGAGCAAGAAAAGGAAATTTCGTCATATAAAGAGATTGAGATGTTCTTAAATACATATTGGTCTACAAGAACAAAAGATGAGAGTTTAAATTTTATTTGCGACCATCCATATTACCAGAGATATGACAAAATGTATACAGACTTTTTGAAAAAACTCAGTATTTTGAAGTTCAGTATAAAGAGAACAACACTGTATGCAGGACGACACAACGCCTACTGCTCAAAATTTGTGTTCATCTAACTGGTGCAATAACTGGTACTGTAGATAGATGCAAAGAAGACCCACACAAAACAGAATAGACAAGAAGCAATGAAGTCGAGAGAAAATACAAGTAAAAGGAATAAGAGAAGGTGCGATTACCACTGCAAAGACGTGTGATAATTATGGCTCTGCAACAGGTGGACAGAAACAGAGGAAGAAATAAAAGGAGAAAAGATTGCGCAGAATGGCGCAAAGCAGAATACGCCGATCACTTACAAAAACATAAATATTATGCGATGGAAGTGAAGAAGAAAGAGGAAGATGAAGAGGTCGACACGATGTGTTGCGCACTATACAGCCTGACTGGCTCTTATGAAAAGAAGAACTGTCAAATGTTTATGAACAGTGATTTATTTAATAATTATGTTCAGACATCACGGAATGGGGGTTCCGGTGATGGAGTCATCATTACCACCGCACCTCGCCTCATCTGCATTCTAGAAGGTGGGGGATGTGCCGGCCCAGGAGGGTGCTCACTCTGGTAGTCGCCACCAGCTGTGCCTCCATGGAGCCAATGCTGCATGGAGGGACTGCGCAGTTGCTCTGTTTAAATCTCGCCACCAACATGCTGCCGGCTGTTATGAAATAACTGAAGCACACAGCAGTTGCCTGGCATCCTCAACAGGAGCAGAAATGTCAAAGTCAGCTGCTATGTCCATCTGTCAGTGAGTAAGCACAGAGCTTAAATTGTTGTGCACAAAAGTATAGTGTCAATTATTTGTGTGTGTGCGCGCAAGTGTTTAGTTTCAGCTGACAATCATCACCTTGTATTTCTTTGTGTTAAAAACATTATTTCAAATGTAAATAACAGATTCGTTGCCTGCCAGACATTACCCACATACATACAATTTTTATTTGACTCTTTATGTCAAGATAGATGAATAAAACACATTGATACAAGCATTCATTTCATAGTGCTATGGTATGTGGGGAAAAAACCGCAAATTGGCATTCATAAGAAGAACAACAACACCAAAAATGCAACAGGAGCTTAATATGTAAGAAATTGTCCACACAACCTGCCGCTGATGATGCCTTGTAGAAAATAAAGGCGAAACGCTTATGACACTAAAATTGTGTTTTATTCAGTTGCTGTTCGACGGTCCATAAGTAAAAATTATCAATATACCATAATATTACACGCAACTGAGGACGACAGGACCAAAAAAGTTTTTGAGGTCATGTTTTCCATAGATGTATAAATTATTTTTTGTTTCCCAATCTGATCATGAGAAATGATGATCTATAGGATGATCAGTTGTAAAATGCCATTAGGTAGCCAGCTGGTAACTAATTGAATTCCTGCTTAATGAAAGCTTGCATTTCTTTGAATTCTTCAACACACTGAGCAGCAGTTATCGTATTAACGCAAATGCAAGCTGACCTTTTTTCAGTTGCCTGAGACTGCAGTCGTGTGTGTGTGTGTGTGTGTGTGTGTGTGTGCGCGTGGTTTTCAACTATTGTTGGCGAAGGTCTTAATGGCCGAAAACTTTATTTGTGACAATCTTTTTGTTGTGCCTATCTGCGACTCAGCATCTCTGCTATATGGTGAGTAGCAACTTCCCTTTCATAATATTGTCACATTCCATTCTGGATTTTCTACTGTTTGATTCTGACTTTCTTTATGATTTTCATGGTCCAAAATGTGTCTATGGCTTAGACTCAGGGGCAAAACCTAAGAAAGTTCCAAAAAATGTTGCTAGAAGCTGCTGTACATAGTTACTTTACCACAGAAGCCATTTTGTTAGTGTTTCGAGTACTTAAGTTAATTATTTTTTTATCAAGTGGGAAATTCAAATTTAATATTGCTCACCTTTGAATTTCGCAGTTTTTCATATATTTATACCAGTAAAAACACGACTTACAAACACATGCGCGCGCGCGCGCGCGCGCGCACACACACACAAACACACACAAAAACACACACACACACACACACACACACACACACACACACACACACACACCATCAAAACTGCAGAAACGTGCAGAAGTTGGCAAGCACGATAAATACAGTTTTACATTTTGACAGTTCCAGCTCCATTCAGAAGCTGTCTGCACATGTCAATGAACTGGGTTGGTGCACAAGTTTGTTGCATTTTCCCATAAGTTCAATAAACACAACAAAGACTTTAGTCATCAATGACATATTTTCCTTCACTATTTACAACTGTTTGACAACATTGGGTAACGTTTTGGATCTGCGACTATAAATCATGTAGTTTTGAGATGAACTCATTGAGCCATGTTTGGAGTGCATTTTCACCTGGAAAGAAGCTCTTTGAAGGCTGTTTTCAATAAAGAGTAGAAAAGATGAAAATCTGATGGTGGAAGATTATGTGAGTAAGGTGGGTGCCGAATGACTTCCCAACCCAACTCCTGTCCAGTGTTTTCTGTTGGTCTAGCAGAATGGAGCAGCATCACTTCATGCAACTGGTGCTTCCTTTCTTTTCATTACGTTAACATAAAGACACCATTTCTCGTCACCAATAATGGTGTAGGATAGGAATGGTCAGTGTTGTTCACAATGCACATATGGCCAACTGCTTATTTTTGATTTTGGCTTATAGCATTTGGTACCCATAAACCCAATTTCTAAACATTCCCCATTGCGTGCGAATCTTGCACATTGGTGGCATGATCACAGTTCATCACATTTGCCAGTTCTCACATACACTCATGTGGATTGTTCTGGATTAATGCATTTAAATGACCTTCATCAAACCCCAAAGGTCTTCCTGAATGGGGAGAGTCACTAATGTCAAAAAGATACTCCTTAAAATGAGAAAACCATTTTCTTGCTGTGCTCTGTCCACTGGCATTATCCCCAGATACAGCCTCTGCTGCCATCACCCCTCTCTTGAACTCGGACACAAGAACATGTCAGAAATGTTCTGAATTTTCCACCTGGCACTTAATTTTCTAGTGTCCACAGCTCCATTCACTACCTCCAAATGACAAAATGACAACATGTAACTCAAAATAGCAACAGTGAACTACAAATAAAAAATGACAATCTATAAACAAACTCACAACAACAGGAACACTAACATGCAAAATAAAAATGCCCACTAACTTATGCACCAACTTAGTACGTCAGACATTTCTCAATACTGCCAATATTTACGATGTAACAAGAAATTCCACTGTTTTCAGGTATGCAGTCCAGTAAGACTCGCCTGTGATGTCACCCTTCACAAACCACCTGCATGTAGTTTGTAATTACAGCCACCTGTATTCTACACAGTCACACCCTAACTTGTTTGCCAAACAACACTGACAGGCATAGGAGACACTGCAGGAGAAAGATTTTCCGCAGTGATGACAATACTTACACTTCACACTTTGCGTGGATTATTTGTGTTGGAAATGATTGTGTGTAGACAAATTATACTGTTTACAATGTTAAAAAGTAATCTAATAAAGTACGCTGTCTAACCACTACAAGAGATGATACAAATCAGTGTCCTGAATACGTGGACTGGTCTTCACTCAGTTTATATCCTTTAAATCAAATGTGATACTCTGTCAGGCCAAAATGTAACTTTCTTGGATGAAAACACTATTTCATTCGAAGAAAAAAAAATACTTCAGATGACATTCATGTGATATGCAAAAACTAACAACAACTAACACATGCTGTGGTACAGTCTATAAAAGTATCAGTGACCCCAGCTGCCCTAGTTCCAGTTGAAATATTTTGATAGATATTGTGAATACTCACTGTTGTCAGTGTTTGCGATGTAACAGTAGCCCAACAGGCTGCATTTAATTCTATATGAATTATTACAAACACGTACTAATCCCCGCAAATCCCTAAGAGGTGGGGGCCACTTTATACGTTATCCATTATATGATGAGCCATATTTGATTCATAAGTTTGGCTTGAAACTAGGGTAATTTCTTTGATTCTCATTTCTGGAGTGTAGCCTGCATTCAAGGCCGGCTTACATTTAGGTAAACACGATAAAGGAATAACAATATTCCTTTTGCTTCCACTGATCAAGGTAAGGACAGTTGAGATGTCATAATTGCTGAGTCTAGGAAAATATGACTAAAGGAATGAAAAGTAATGCATAATTAGAGTCAAAGACTTCTCAGTAATGCTGATCTAGGAAAAAAGAAGGGTATACAAAGTTTTGAATTCTTTGAGAAATGACAATATTGTACAGCACTCTTATGCACAACCTATGATACTTGTGAATAAGTTCTTATCATTGTAAATATGACCCTGTTTATTGAGAAAAATTACGATTAGGATAAGTGGTAAACCACGGAGGCTAAATCAATTTGCACAGGAATTATTATTTCTTTCTTTTCTCAGACGTTATGTCTGGTCAAAAATTGAAAGTGACGCGGACCTTGATCAAGCGTGACTTCCTTTTAACTGTACGGTATATGTTATATTGCATTTAGGAACTTTCGGGTGATTGAACAAGTATCAATAATTACGGACTTCTGTAGTTGTATGTACAAGTTTGGATGTAGCTGTATTGCATTGATGTACTGGTGGATATTGTGTGGTATGACTCCTGTAGTTGACAGTATAATTGGTATAATGTCAACTTTATCCTGATGCCGCATGTCCTTGACTTCCTCAGCCAGTTGGATGTATTTTTCAATTTTTTCTCCTGTTTTCTTTTGTATACTTGTTGTATTGGGTATGGATATTTCGATTAGTTGTGTTAATTTCTTTTTTTTATTGGTGAGTATGATGTCAGGTTTGTTATGTGGTGGTGTTTTATCTGTTATAATGGTTCTGTTCCAGTATAATTTGTATTCATCATTCTCCAGTACATTTTGCGGTGCATACTTGTACGTGGGAACGTGTTGTTTTATAAGTTTATGTTGTAAGGCAAGCTGTTGATGTATTATTTTTGCTACATTGTCATGTCTTCTGGGGTATTCTGTATTTGCTAGTATTGTACATCCGCTTGTGATGTGATCTACTGTTTCTATTTATTGTTTGCAAAGTCTGCATTTATCTGTTGTGGTATTTGGGATCTAATATGCTTGCTGTAATATCTGGTGTTTATTGTTTGATCCTATATTGCAATCATGAATCCTTCCTTCTCACTGTATATAACTCCTTTTCTTAGCCATGTGTTGGATGCGTCTTGATCGATGTGTGGCTGTGTTAGATGATACGGGTGCTTGCCATGTAGTGTTTTCTTTTTCCAATTTACTTTCTTCGTATCTGTTGATGTTATGTGATCTACAGGGTTGTAGAAGAGGTTATGAAATTGCAGTGGTGTAGCCGATGTATTTATATGAGTGACTGCTTTGTGTATTTTGCTAGTTTCTGCTCGTTCTAGAAAGAATTTTCTTAAATTGTCTACCTGTCCATAATGTAGGTTTTTATGTCGATAAATCCCCTTCCTCCTTCCTTTCTGCTTAATGTGAATCTTTCTGTTGCTGAATGTATGTGATGTATTCTATATTTGTGGCATTGTGATCGTGTAAGTGTATTGAGTGCTTCTAGGTCTGTGTTACTCCATTTCACTACTCCAAATAAGTAGGTCAATATTGGTATAGCATAAGTATTTATAGCTTTTGTCTTGTTTCTTGCTGTCAATTCTGTTTTCAGTATTTTTGTTAGTCTTTGTCTATATTTTTCTTTTAGTTCTTCTTTAATATTTGTATTATCCATTCCTATTTTTTGTCTGTATCCTAGATATTTATAGGCATCTGTTTTTTCCATCGCTTCTATGCAGTCGCTGTGGTTATCCAATATGTAATCTTCTTGTTTAGTGTGTTTTCCCTTGACTATGCTTTTTTTTTTACATTTGTTTGTTCCAAAAGCCATATTTATATCATTGCTGAATACTTCTGTTATCTTTAGTAATTGGCTGAGTTGTTGATTTGTTGCTGCCAGTAGTTTTAGATCATCCATGTATAGCAAATGTGTGATTTTGTGTGGGTATGTTCCAGTAATATTGTATACATAATTTGTATTATTTAGCATGTTGGATAGTGGGTTCAGAGCAAGACAGAACCAGAAAGGACTTAATGAGTCTCCTTGGTATATTCCATGCTTAATTTGTATTGGCTGTGATGTGATATTTGAATTTGTTTGGATATTAAGTGTGGTTTTCCAATTTTTCATTACTATGTTTAGGAACTGTATCAATTTAGGATCTACTTTGTATATTTCCAATATTTGTAGTAACCATGAGTGGGGTACACTATCAAAAGCTTTTTGGTAATCAATGTATGCGTAGTGTAGCGACCTTTGTTTAGTTTTAGCTTGATATGCCACCTCTGCATCTATTATCAGTTGCTCTTTACACCCTCGTGCTCCTTTGCAAAAGCTTTTTTGTTCTTCATTTATAATTTTGTTCTGTGTTGTATGTGTCATTAATTTCTGTGTAATGACTGAAGCTAATATTTTGTATATTGTTGGTAGGCATGTTATGGGGCGATATTTTGCTGGATTTGCTGTGTCTGCTTGATCTTTAGGTTTCAGATAAGTTATTCCATGTGTAAGTGTATCAGGGAATGTGTATGGGTCTGCAATGTAACTGTTAAATAATTTAGTTAGATGTGAATGTGTTGAGGTGAACTTCTTTAGCCAGAAATCTGCTATTTTATCTTTTCCAGGGGCTTTCCAATTGTGAGTAGAATCAATTGCTTGGGTGACATCATGTTGCAAAATTATCACTTCAGGCATTTGTGGTATCATCTTGTATGTGTCTGTTTCTGCTCGTATCCACCGTGCATGCCTGTTATGTTGTATCGGGTTTGACCATATGTTGCTCCACAAGTGTTCCATGTCTGTTATGTTTGGTGGATTGTCTATTTTAATGTGTGTGTTATCTATTGTCTGGTAAAATCTCTTTTGGTTTGTGTTGAATGTTTAGTTTTGTTTCCTTCTATTTTCACTTTTTTTGTATCTTCTAAGTCGTTTGGCCAATGCTTGTCATTTCTGCTTCTTTTCATCTAATTGCTCTATCGCTTCTTGTTGTGAGATTTTACCTAACCTTTTTCTTTTTTTTTTCTGACATTTCATTTCTTATAAATTGTGATAGCTGTCCGATGTCTCTTCTCAGTTTTTCTATGCTGATCTGTAGCCTGTGTTGCCATGCTGGTTTTGTGGATTTTTTGTGTGTTGGTTGGTTCTGATCTCTGCCTAGTGTGTATATTTAGTGTAGTGAGTGCTCCTATATAAACAAGTAGTTGTAACTCTTCCATAGCTGTGTTTTCATTTATTTTGTTGTGTATGATTGTGTTGATAGTTTTTATCGTTGTTTCGACTTGTGGGTTATTTGGCGGTCGATGCAAGAATGGTCTAATGTCTGTATTTGTGTCTTTGTATTCTATATATGTCACCTGAAATTTTTCTCTTCTATATCTAACATGTGTGTCACTTCGTGTTCTATTTGTGCTCGTTCTGGTGGCTGTCTTAAGATTTCGTTTTCCTCTGATTGTTTAATTGATGCATGTTGTTCTTTGTTTGTTTGCTCTGGGATGTTTGAGTCCATTACTGTATTTTCTTCTTCTTCTTCTGATTGCACATTATTTTGTTCCAGTATCTGTTGTACTTGTTTGATGTTTTCTAATTCAGACTGGGGTATCCTGTTATTTTTTATTATTACACGGAGCTGATCAGCTAGTCGTCGTTCTGTTCAAAATTTTAATTCTGGGTATCTGGTAATAAATGTTGTGTATATTTGTGATTGGTATTCAGTTGTGTTGGTTCCTAGGTTTGTTGCTTGGTAATAACAGAACATGAGGTGTCGATTAACTTCATCTGACCATCTCATCCTCTGTCTTTGTTTTCCTTCTAGGGTGGTCGCAGGAAGCATATCCTGCAAAACACCTCTATTTGGATTTAAATCATTTTCCAGTTGGCTAGCAGTGTTGTTACCATTGTGGGCGGGCATAGGGTTCAAGCGTCGTCCCCGACCATGACGGCGCTTGTCCAAGGCTTCTTTAGTTCTGTCCTGAACCAACTAATCACACTAAAAGGGGGGTTAGCTCTATTAGTGGTTTGTTCTTTTCGTCGCCTTTTACGACTGGCAGAACATACTGGAGGTCTATTCTTTTCCCGGGCCTCCACGGGGTTTATTATTATTATTATCCCCCCCCCACACACACACACACCCATTTTCATTTCTGTGTGTGTTGACTGCCCACTTGTCACATATATTAATCCAAATATAAAGAATTGTAAAATTTCAGTGCAGGGACAAGTGAGTGTGAAGTGTGCTTAAGATTTTTTTCGTATTACAGTATAACAACTCAGGAGAGAGCCATTGCTGTGTTGTTTGCAATGTCTTCTGTGGGGACCTTGTGGCTGGGTAAAATTTCTAAGATATTTCTGTTTACTTTTTTGGGGGGTTTTCAAGAAAGATTTTTTTCCCATTTTTAAAAAATTCTCCTGGGGAGATGTAAGGAGTACTGTTATCTTTGACACTGCAACATATTGACATTGTATTCCTTACTTATCCCTGCCTTCTGGAACATTTGAAGACAGTGTCAGTGTCAGTGTCAGTGTCAGTGTCAGGCTTTTGCACAGAGCAGCTGCACACAGCTGCATTGCAAATAAATAGTATGAAAAATCTGTTAGAAAGATAATTAAGAGTTGAAAGTGTTATGTCACACTGTAAAAGAAAAGTCTTTCAGTAACTCAGTTATTTCATGGAAAGGCACACAGTACTGATTATGGGATTTATGACTGAAACAGTGTTTTATTTGTGAATCAGTAATTGTAGTGAAGAAACGTACTGACAGCAGAATGTACATGAAAAGGCTTCCATGATCACTTATTACCTGTTTGATTAAAGTGGAAATGCAATGGAACAATGGTTGCTTCAGAATTAATGCTACATGATCTTCACTGTTAACACAGGAGTGGATGAATTTAAACATTGTTCGGGAAGTACGTTATGTGTTAAAGGGATGACAAAATTAAGTTATTTTACTTGTACTGTTATTATTTCGAAGTGACATTTTCCATTTATCAACTGGGTAATTTTAATATTTGAAAGACATAGCTCCCATACCCGAGTGGATAGTCCAGTAAGCACAAAAAATTAATCAAAACAAATAAACCAAAATGACCGTGACGAAGCTTTACAAGGCCACCTGGCACAATGGCCAGTGTCCGGAGTCCCAAGTGCCCGCCAAGTCGACTGGGACCACCACCTCAGCATGCTCAAGGGGACAGATCAGGCAACACTAATGTGATTGCTGCATGGTCCGGGGGCATCCACCATATGAGTACCTGATGATCCCCCACATTATCTGGTTTTCATGCTTGTTATTGAGCAACCCTTCCCTGCACGAACCACACAATCTGTAAAAAGTTTTAAGAGGCACAGGTCAAAATGTGCTGCAGGAACCGAACACAAATTAACCAAAATAAATAGAGTGAAATACAGGAAAAAAATGGGAGAAGGCAGAATTGGCATCCTACAAGTGAGCTGGACTGTCAGCAGGAAATCTGTCCTAGAGAACAAGTCAGAGTAATGACATAGCAAAAGTAAAATTCAGCGCAGACAAGGAAAATGTGCTGCAATGGCTTGGCACCCTAAGCTCACCGTGTGCATACTCACTAAGGAAAGATCACCGCAAACAGAAATAACTGGCCTAAGTCTATCACTAATAAAAAATCATCAGTTCAAGAATAGGCTCACTCTCAGACAATTTGGTAAAAACTGATTCAGATAAAGTGGTGAGCTAAGCACTTTCAGGGTTTCAAATTAATTGGGAATTAAAGTTGTTTAAGTTTATGTAGAATGGGGAAACAACTATGTGAGCTGCATGTAAAGTACCTAGACTGCCAAGAAGTCAAAATGAATTCATTAAAAAATAAATCAGTTCTTACCATATATACAAACTGAGGTGTCATATCTTAACATCACACTATAAATATTAATGACTGTTTCATAAATATTATTTAACAGGAAGAGTGGAGGAAGATTACAGATTTTCAATACCCAGCACAAAATTAGGAAAGTTGAAGTATTTTTACGGTAAGTACTGATAATATTGATATATCAACAGCGTAATATCAATTTATTAGTATTAATTCTATACAATATTGATATTTCTGATAAACCACTGCCACCCCTATTTGGGACTCATATTAAACAGGACTGAGAAGGAATATTTAGCATACAAAAAGAAGAGCAACACAATTGGTCACATGTTTGTCCCATTTCTGTGACAGAGCAACATGGACATGCTGAAAAACTAGAACTGCCTTATGCTTGAAAATAAGATGGAACCTACCTCATAAAACACTACGCAAAGTTTCAAGAACCACAGAGAGAGAGAGAGAGAGAGAGAGAGAGAGAGAGAGAGAGAGAGAGGGAGGGAGGGAGGGAGAATACATGTGCTAGATCTAGAAACAGAGATAATACTAAAAGCTAGACCAATCTTCAGATATTTAAATGTGTCCATGCGCCACTAATCTTTCATCTAATAGTGAATTGTTGCCTGCTCTCAATGTTTATTTGCTATTTGCTTCACAGAATTTGTAGGATGATGCATATAATTTAGATCACAAGGGGATAAAGGTAGAGAAGCCGCAGGTGACAACATGCGTCCTGGTCCAGTTGTGTTGTGTGCCGTCAGTGACAATGCAGAATGCCACTTGCTAACCAGAGGAAGAAGTCAACTTTGGATTCTTTCTGAGAAGACTCAAAAAAAGTCTGTCATCATTTGGTTTAGGGTGTAGGCCCAGCAGTAATAGGCTGGTACTGTGTTGGTAAAAGTGGAATTTTGTGTGTGTGTGTGTGTGTGTGTGTGTGTGTGTGTGTGTGTGTGTGTAATAACTTTTTAAACAGCACTTGTTGCTGACAGTATCAAGAATGCATCAGTCCATGACAGTGGCACCCAAGACATTCAATAAAATGGAGACGTTTGATGCCAAAACCTGAGTACGCTTGCTCAAATTTGGTTTATGCTACGGAAGGTGGTGATGGATTCATAAAACTTTTCTGAACTGCGCTGGTGACTCATTTTGCCCCTATGCAACTCTCAAAAAATTCTTAAGAAAATTGACTGTGAGGTCTTCCTGATCATCCTTAATACATTAACGCAAGGAATGAAGATGGAGGGGGGGGGAGGGGGGGAGGGGGGGAAGGGAGGGGTAATATTGGTAGCTCTCGACACTATTAATCCCTGAGTCAAGTCTCATTTCAATCACTATATTTTTCACTTTTTTCCATTCGATTTTCTACATATGTCATTTAAAAATACACAAAATATGTACTTATTAACACATACCCAATTCAATTTTTATGAAAAATGTGCACACATGTTGTTATTTCAAATTGCACATCTCACACAAAAATCCAGTTTTCACTGAAACTATAAATCCTTAATTATTGACTTTTTATAAAGGATTGTTAATAAAGATTATTTAAATTTACATGATCTTTTTTCACCTTAGTGTATTTTACATTTCACAGACATGCTGATAGAACATGCAACTCTGTTTAAAAATTTACACATCCAGGATCAAACATCAGCCATCCACGTGACAGTCAATCATTCAACCATGCAGCCACATGGCTCGGCAAAAATACGACCTTGCTCCAGGGTATTAACGGCACTCTGAAAACTTCAAAGCCTATTTTCTCAAGAATTTTTGAGAGGTGCATTGAATTTCTTTGGGATATTGGTTTTATAGTTCTGAACTTCATGTGCCAAAAAAATCCAAATGTCATGTGGTCCCCTTGTTCACCCAAAAAGTCCGAGACAGATTTTATTTCTGGTGTACAAGCAATGTCAGTGCAACAACTGCGGTGGCAACTTTAATTAACAACCGTAAGCAACATATGTGCATTCGACCAGCCAGTTGTGAGCAAGCATTGTTGAGTAGTGGAAGTGCAATCCTAATGTGTCACTAATGCAATGAAGCAAGCAGATGGAGCAATGAACAGTGATTTGATTTCAAGTTGTACTCCGCAGAATGGCTATGGAGACATCTGAGTCTACGAAGTCAACCTAAGGTATTAATTGTTTAAGTTGTGCGGGGTGTTTGATTAGTTTGAACATTTTAGAGGCTGATAAGAGAATATGGCATCCCATCTCAAGTTCATCCAACAGAAACATTGAGAACAAGTGTGGTCTTTTGAAAAGCAAGCATCATCATCTCTCACACAGAGCTACAGATAAAGAATTGAAAATCTCTAAATCAAGTGCTCAAGGCATTCTCCAGAATGTTTCACCAAGGAGAAAAGTGTGTGCAAAGTCTGCCTTGCATACCTTAACTTCTGATCAAAAACAACATGTGGATGCCTGCTGCGACTTCACTGAAATAAAAAATGCAGACAATTCTTTTCTGGAATGGTTTGCTAAGATGGGGTGTATACAGGAACAGGGGAAAAAAAATCCCAGATCCTGGTTAAAAGTACAATTTCTCCCAGGTGAAAATACACATTTTCCCTGTTTAAGTTACAGTAAACTTTTCCTCAGAACTGTAAAACTTATCAATCTTTGAATAGTTTAGGTTTTACAGACAGCCGTAGAACTTCCGGGCACTTTAGAAAACGAACACACACACACACACACACACACACACACACACACACACACACCAACAACAACAACAACAACAACGCATACGCACATTTTGGGACAAGTATCTATGTGCAGTAACATGTACACTGCCTATTTTCGTATTACGAAAGTATACATTGAAGTTCCAGCAATCACAGCACTTTAGTGAAATCACTATTGCAATGCTTTTGCATGCCAGTCATAGCTCATATCACATGATCTCACCAGCCAATGACAGCAGATGTTCAGAGGACAGGGCACATGATGTAGTCAGCCAATAGCAACATCACTGTTATGAAGCATTAACACACAAGTAGGAAAAATTAATGGTTTAAATTAATGTACATAGTGTAGCTATAAGAAAAGCTCAGCTTTCACGTATAGTATTTGCCTTTTTTGCATTTGTTACACTTTACGATACATCCCGCAAATGTGCCAGTAAAATTTTAAATAATGACGTAAATGTCTGGTCTTCATAATATTAAGCTTTAAATGAGAGTCAAACATTCTGTGATTTAAGAAATTCAAAGGACAGTCTTGCATAAAATTAGATTTACTTTGAAGTAACTCTTTTCAAACCACCATTCGCAATATTTTCCCGTGACCTGGTAGAATTCATTTCACCAATTATCTGACAATGCCAGAAAACAGGTGTTACTGCCCATGCGCAACTACGATGACGTAGGAAGCTCGTGTGTATATAGCATTTACAGATTTTGCATAGCATTAAAGATGTAGGCCCAACCTGATATAAACTTTTCGGGATGCAAATTATCTTTGAGTACCGCTGTATTATCTCATATTGGGTTCTTTATTACGGCGTAATGCCATATGTGCCGAAAGATGAAAATGTGCATTTGAAATTTAGCACATAGTTGAAACTAGCCAATGGTGTGGAATGAAACACTTCGTTTCAAATAAATTTACTGCTTCTGCAAAAAAGACTAATAAAAGGCAAATTTATTTAGCAGTTTGACAAAAATAACTTCATTGTTCTGCAAGGCGATTAATGCTTGACTGCCAAAAACACGGAAATAAAATAAAATCAGCAAACTGAGACTAACAACATATTTTAGCTTTCCGTAATTATGTGAATTATTTTAATTCACCTGATAACAGAATTATATTTAGTTTTCATTTAACATGAAAGCTGTAAATAAAGAGTAAATAGCAAAATCACTAGAAGTGGACACTATTCCCCCTCCCCACTACAACTCAGCCTTCTCTGCGCACGTGCAAATCTGGCAGCTCGGGCACGCCAGAAAAATTGTTACGCGTAGTATCTGGCTGCTTGTCGGTACTGACGATACAGCTAACACTCCTAACAGTCGCACTTCAAGTAGGCAAAAGCGGTAGAGGGTACTGCTCGTACGCGACTCAACAGCGCACGCGCAAGAGCCCACTAGCAACTCTTCAAACGAACCTGATGTGAACAGCTGTGACGTCACGGTCATTGGAACCAGTTTGTTATGAAGACTTGCATAGTCTTCGTCCTGAAGTCTCGACATGTTTCGCTGTTGGCAGCCACTTGTGGGTGCACTGTGTTTCATTGTTGTAAATGGCACATTTCCTATGCAACTTACGTTTTATTTTTATTTTTTTGTCTCGTTTATGTTTTAAGGCGGCAGTATTGTTCTACAGTGATGGGATATAGTAAAATTCTTTGTCAGAGTATCAGTTCTTACCAGTCAAAATTACAAAAATTTAACTGAAAACTAAAACAATGAAATATTCCCAGGTTTTTCCCGGTTTTCTCCCAGATGAAAAAAATTCCCAGGTTTTTCCCAGTTTTCTCCCGGATGAAAAAATTCCCGGGTTTTTCCCAGATTTCCCAGTTGTGCCGGGGTGTATACACAGTGCAAGACAAAAGGACACGCAAATGACAACATCGAAAGCGAAGCCTATGCTCCTCACAGTTCGTGATGCTCATAGCATTACCCACAGGGAATTTGTTCCCACTAGCACCCCTGTAAAGACCCAGTATTATCTGGGTGTCATCAATCAGTTGTGCAAGAGGATTCAGAGAGTTAATCTGTTACAATGGATGAGGAGGGATTTCTTCTTTCTGCGTGACAATGCTCTTTCTCACATGTTTTCTGGAGAAACAAGAAGTGCCAGTTCTCAATAAGCACCCATATTCACCCGATTTGGCACCAAATGACCCCTTTTAATTCTCAAAATAATAATTCAGACGAAGGGTGAACACGTTGATGACAAAGTCATCATTTAAGTCAATGCAGCACATGAGGTGAAAACAATATGGAGAGGGACTTTTCTGAGTTTCACTGCGCATGTTGCATGTTATACTCAAATTGGGGGGCTGGGCAAGACAGCACAACACCTGCAGCATTCATACTACCATCTTAAATTTTCTTTTTTTTTTATTACTGCAATAACTTTTTGGACTGATGGAGTAGGTGATCTTCAAATTATTATTGGTAAATTGTAAAGAAAGATTCTGCAGTTAAAAGCAGACAAATGGGGGCATGGTCATTTGAACAAGTAGCATAAGATAATTCGTGACACATATGCTCAACAAGGAACTCGCCGCCACCGCCGCCGCCACCGCCACCACCACCACGTGTCAAGGAGTCCATAAGAGTGTGTTTTTGGAGAATTAAAGGTGCTACTGCACTGGGCTGATGGACTGAAAAATGGCTCTGAGCACTATGGGACTTAACATCTGAGGTCATCAGTCCCCTAGAACTTAGAACTACTAAAACCTAACTAACCTTTAACGAAAACACACATATCCATGCCCAAGGCAGGATTCGAACCTGCGACCGTAGCGGTCGCGCGGTTCCAGACTGACGCGCCTAGAACCGCTTGACCACACCAGCCGGCAGCTGATGGACTGATTTTCATATGTTAGAAACTGTAAAACTGAAGAGTACTGGGCGACACACATGACCTCATTAGCACAAAACATATATGCACAAGAATAGATATAGATGTGTGGTGTCTGTTCTAACACTGGTGGCACAGTGGCTGTATAAATTACACGATTACATGACATTTTGCCATCTGCAGGTATTGAAATAAAACAATAGCGAAGGTTGAAAATTTGTGCCAGACCAGTGCACTAATCTGGATGCTCTGCTTCTCTAGAACAATTGCCTAACAGCCTCGGCCATCGAGACAAACTTTCCGTCTGACTCAAATTCTCAACCTGTCACATGCAAGTAGTGCCCCATCCATTACTCCCACTGCTCATATCATTCTCCAAGTTCCACAGGCAGCAGCCAATCCCAGCAAGAGGTAATCAACGAATGAAGACATTTGCTTCCATTAACAAGTTGGTACTCCTGCTGCACAAAGACGATGAAATGACACACAGGTGAATTGTTAGCCTTAGTTGGTTTCTGTATGGCATTTGATAGTTGATTTTCATCTCATCCAGTGTTTTCTTTGACCCAGAGTAGCCACCACTGATCCTCTGTCATGTACATCTATTCTCAATCAAATGATGGACATTGATGGTGGTTTCTTTCTTTTTGCCTATCATACTCATGTATGTGGCAAAACTAATGTGTTTGACTATCTTGGTACATGCAACTTCTCTAGAATAAATGATAATTAATCGAAATGATATCAACAACACCTGTCGGCAGCTGAGGGTCTCGATTAATTATCATTTATACTAGACAAGTTGCACGGTCACCAATGGTATCTGTTCTTTCGGGAACAGATATTATCTTCATATATAGTTAAAGGCTACCCGGCCATTTACCATCGTTCTGTGCGAATGTGCACAGGTTCCCCGAACTCTTACGGGAATCATCTCCTTAGTGGGCGCGAGTAATGAGTGGATGGGCAAATACCTATTAGGAACATTACGATTGTAGATTGTGGACAGTTGGGAATGTGGGTCTCACGGGAAGCGTGCAAGGGATAAGTCCCTGCAGTTGCGCTATTCATCTGTATTCTCGGTGGCTCAGATGGATAGAGCGTCTGCCATGTAAGCAGGAGATCCCGGATTCGAGCCCCCGTTGTGGCACACATTTTCAGCTGTCCTCATTGAGGTAAATCAACAACACCTGTCGGCAGCTGAGGGTTTCGATTAATTATCATTTATTCTTGAGAAGCTGCGCAGTCATCAATGGTTTCTATTCTTTCGGGAATAGTTACTATATTCATATATGTGCACTTGATCGTTGTGTACCCAGCAGAACAGTTCATAATGGAAGGGATCCTCCATCGTATACAGTCACTGTAAAGAAACCTCTAAAGGAACAGATACTACTGAAAATAGGTACAAAACAAAGAATAAGGTTACAGACAGAGATATGTTAAGAGAAATGATTTTGGCTATCAAGAGAGCAATGCATGAAGCCTTCAATGACTATACTGTAGCAAATACTGTCAAATGATTTTCCACAAAACCCAAGGAACTGAAACTGAGGGTAGCAAAGCAAAAGCTGAAAGGTTTGACTCTGTTTTCAAATTTTCCTGTACAAAGGAAAACCCAGGAGAATTTCCCTATTTAATCCCCATGGCACTGGAAAGATGAGTGAAATAAGAATTAATGTGAGTAGTGTTGAGAAACTGCTGAAACAGTTAAGACTGACCAAAGCTCCAGGGACTGCTGGAATCCCTACCAGACTCCCTTTTAAATTTGTGACAGAGTTTGCCTCCCTTGTAACTATGCTCCATCACAGATCCCTCGAACAAAGAACTGTGCTCAGAAGTTGGTAAATGTAAATGTCGTGTGACTAGGGCCTCCTGACGGGTAGACCATTCGCCGGGTGCAAGTCTTTCGATTTGATGCCACTTTGGTGACTTGTGCGGTGATGGGGATGAAATGGTGATGATTAGGGCAACACAACACCCAGTCTCTGAGCGGAGAAAATCTCTGACCCAGCTGGGAATCGAACCCGGGCCCTTAGGATTGACATTCTGTCATTCTGACCACTCAGCTACCGGGGGCGGACAGTTGGAAGAAAGCACAGGTCACATATATACTTACAACAAGAGTAGCGCAACTTATCCATCGAACTACCATTCAATATCCTTGACATCAATTTCTTGTACAATCTTTGAATATATTCTGGGCTCAAACATTATGTGGTATCTATGAGTAATTTAGGAATAAAGGAAATGACTCACCAAAAAGCAAAAACACTGCGTTGCCAATAGGTAAAGAGTTTTGCTAGCTTTCAGAATGACCTTCCTTTTTCAAGCTTGTAGGAAAAACATGTACACAATCACACACTTTCACTCACACGCACATGCCTGTCTACCTACAATGTGCTCATTATACTGCCAGCTCTTCCCTCACCCAAGGTGAGTGTACTGGGGTGAGGTGGGGGTACAGGGTGGGGTGAGGTAGGGTAGGGAGGTGTGCGGTAGGGTAGGGTAGGGTAGGGTAGGGTAGGGTAGGGTAGGGTGGTGTGGGTTAGGGTAGGGTAGTGTGGGTTAGGGTAGGGTGGTGTGGGGTAGGGAATTCCCAGAATTTTCGCGGTGAGGTATGGAGAGATGCGGGAGGCAGGGAGGGCTTGGTGGGAAGCATCTAGCAGCTCGTGGTACAGTAGGGAGCCGTCTGTGGGCTAACTACGATAGCAACACACAGCTAGCTGTGGGGGGGTGGTGGGGGGCGGGGGGAGGCATAGCAAGTTACCTTAGGTTTAGACCAGGGAGGTTACAGGAGCGAAGGATGTGCTGTAAGGATAGCTCCCATCTGCACAGCTCAGGAGCCATTTAAATCTTCCATGTTGTGCTCCACTGCACGTTGTGCCACTGGGTGGTCCATCTTGTTTTTGGCAACAGTTTGGCGCTGACCATTCATTCTTGTTGACAGCTGGTTGGTTGTAATATCAATTTGAAACACTGTGCAGTAGTTGCAGCAGAGCTGCCATACAACACGGCTGCTGTCACAGGCGGCCCGGGTGAAATAGGATAAGCCTGTGATGGGACTGAAGTACGTATTGCTGGGTGAGTGGATGGGGCAGGTCTTGCATCTGGCTCTTCCATGAAGGTATGATCCCTGTGGCATGGGTTTGTGGATGGGAGTGGCATAGGGATGGACTAGGATGCTGTGGAGGTTGGGTGGGCAGGAGAACACCATTTTAGGAGGGGATGCAAGTATCTTGGGTAGGATGTCCCTCATTTCAGGGCAGGATGATAGATAATCAAAGCCCTGACAAAGGACGTGGCTTAGTCGTTCCAATACCGAGCGGTATAAGGTGACAAAGGGGGTGCTTCTCTGTTATGGGTTATTGTGATGGATGTGAGGAGCAGGTGTGAGTGGGGATATGGCTCGGGAGATCATTGTGTACTGCAAAGGCCTTTGTGAGGCCTTCAGCATACTGGGTAAGGGAGTTTTCATCATTGCAGATGCATCTGCCACAGGTGGCCAGGCTGTATGGGAGGGATTTTTTGGTGTGGAAGGGTTGGCAGCTGTCGAAGTGTAGATACTGTTGGTGATTGGTGGGTTTGATGTGGACTGAAGTCCGTTCCTGTGTATCACACACACCGGCATTGTGAGGGCAAGATTAGAGTAATTATAGCACGCACAGGCATTTAAACAATCATTCTTCCTGCACTCCATACATGAATGAAATGGGAAGAAACCTTAGTAACAGCTACAATGGGATGTATCCTCTGCCATGTACTCTGCAGTGGTCTGCAGAGTGTAGATGTAGAACTAGGTTTACATGGTATTAAATTGGGTAACTTGATATGTGATGGTTGTGACAAGGGTCCAGTAACTGCTGCACAACTCTTCAATGGAACAATGTCAGATCTTTTTTCCATTCTACTATATCATGGTAGATATAGGTTCTTTAGCTTGCTGTAGTTTAATTTTGCATATTGGGCCATTCCATCTCAAGCAGGGTGTATATGTGGACGAGGAAAAAAATCCTGGAATTTTTGCGAATTACCCGGTTAAAAATACACTTTTTCCGTGGTAAGTGACAGTATAATTTTCCTCAGAACTGTAAAACTTATCAATTCTTTCAATGGTTGTGGTTTTACACACCGGCATAGAATTTCCTGGCACTTTAGAAAACGAAACTCAGGGAGGAAAAGACATGTTTTGGAAAGATGTCTGATGTGCAGAGCATAGGATACGTGATGTAGTCAGCCAATAGCAACATCACTGTTAAGTAGCGCGAACACACAAATAGGAAAAGGTAATGGTTTAAATTAACATACATAGTGTTCCTACAAGAAAAGAAAAGCTTACACGTATAATATTGGTCTCTAAGATTAATAAGCTACAAGAGAAGCTAAGCTTTCACACATAATGTTGATCTTTTTTTGTGTGTGTTACTCTTTAAGATACATCACACAAATGTGCCAGTAAAATTTTTGACGACGACATAAATGTCTGATCTTCTGGGCTTGAAAATATTCTAAATGGTCGTCCTCAAAGATTTGATTTTTGAATCAGAGTCAAACGCTCTGCGATTTAAGATCTTCATTGGACATTCGCACGCAGAGTTCATCCTGCATAAAAGGAAATTTTCTTTGAAAGTAACGCTTTTCAAACAACCATTCAGAATATTTTCCTGCGACCTGTTAGAAATAGTTTCGTTTCAGCAGTTGCCAGAGAGCGCCAGATAACAGGCAACGCCGTGCTTGCACAACTACGATGACGCAGGAAGCCCGTACATTCGTAAGTGCAAAACATTAAAAAAAGATCTTACATTATGTCATTTAAAAAAAAAAAAAAAAAATTAGAAGATACTCCAGGAGCATGGGAATTTTGGGAGCCATACTAAAATGCATAATTTGGCTTAAAGTGCACATTCGTATGTCCAGATTCAGATGTACATTTTCTTGGAGTACCAGTACTGTATTATTTCATGTTTGGTTCTTTACTATAGCATAATGCCATACATGCTAGAAGATGAAAACGTGAACTTGAAATGCAGCGAACAGTTGAAACTAGCCAATAGTGTGGAATTAAACACTTCGTTTCAAACAAATTGACTGCCTCGGCAGAAAAGATTAATAAAAGACAAATTTCTTTAACAAACCGACAAAAATAACTTCATTGTTCGGCAAGGTGATTAACACTTGACTGTCAGAAGGTGGCAACAAAATAAAATCTGAAATTAATAACATATTCCAGCCTTCTGTAATTATGTGAATGTATTTTAATTCACTTGATAGCTCCCGGCCACAGAAATCCGTTTGGTTTTCATTTGACGTGAGAGCAATAAACGAAGAGGAAACAGCAAAATCACTTAACGTAAACACATGGAGACTACCACCTCCCCACTACAACTCAGACTACTCTGTGCATCAGGTCCGGATCTACGATATTTTCGAACCGGGACTATATTAGATAGTGGCGCTACCCCACTCTCGAGCGTTTGAGGTAGGACGCCAAAAATTTAAAAAAAATAGACTTTTCAAAAATATCTTCATTTTGTAGCGCACATCTTTCTGAAGAGGGAACGTAAGACATGTTATCTGGTCTTAAGTGTGCCAAAGTGCAGTACCACGCCTCTTCACACAGCATTCTGTGTGACATTAAATTAAATATAGGATACATAAAACGAGTAAAGACAAGAGACAAGATAGATAGCACAAATTTCTTCAATCCTTAAGTCCTAGCTTTTTTTTTTTTTCTATATAATCTTGCCACCACTTTATGTGGCGTACTTTCTTTTCTGGGAGAGACTATTACCTCATCAAAGTTCGTCAACCTTTTACTACATGAAAAAATGAAATGTCATTATCTAATACATTAAAGCTGTTAATAAATACAAATTGTACCCAAGACTGGTGTGGTTCCTCGATCCAGTTACATGTATTTTGTCACTGTCTTCTAGATAAAACGAAAGAGGCCTGCCTAGTATTGCAGCAATTGGTACACACACCAAATAAACGAGACTGTTTTGGCACAAATGGTCATTTTCATAACACAACAGAATATAATTTACTAAGTACCAATATCAAATGCCTATAAGGCCTACTACAAGCAAAAAGTTTTATGTCAGGAAATAGTTGCACATTTCATTCATACTCTCTAGCTTCTGAAGCATGAGATCGAAAAGCAGAAGTACGAAATTTTTATACAAATTTGGAACCGTCATAATCTTCCGTAATTTGTGAGAGTCCGTTTCTTCTCCTTCCTCATTTTAACAAACAATCTTGTCATCACTAATTCTTTAACTATTCCTGCCAGTGTCAAAACTTATTCTCTGGTTAACTTCACTAACCCTGCCACAATCACCGCTTTAGTTATCCTGCATTTATTCTCTGGTTAGGCGTTATAACGTGTTCGTACAACGCATTTTCTACGCTACTCCCAGAATAGAACTTTAGTGGCTGCTAGCTGGGGACTGTATAACTGGCCCTTAGTAGTGTAGTGGTCTGGCCAAAAATTTTCTGTCAAAACTTCACTTTCTTGGATACACGGAGACAATACATGATTTTTGTTGCCTGTTATTCCTGTTAGTCGTCTATTTCCACTCTGGTAGTCTGAATCTATGGAATTCGCTAGTAATTATAACAACGCTGATAATTTACAAACCCAGTCAACTGCATAAAAAGCGATTGGCATTCACCCGTTCGACTTCATTCCACTAAGCTCGTATAGCCCCGTCCCCTTTGTCTGCAGGAAAGTTTATTTCTAGATGCGACGGGGATTCCCCTGGCAGAGACATCACGTACACTATGCACATGTTCAAAAATCAACTTATGATTCATTTAGAAATCAACTTAGAATTTGTTTGTGAAGAAAGGTCTTTTTCCTCAATAATATGAATTTGCCCCCCTGAAACTGCTGCCAGGGGCAGATATCCTGGTTTGCCCCTGGCCCCTAGTTCCGGGCCTGTTGCACATATGTGAATCTGGCAGCTTAGGCGCACCAGTAAAATTTTTCTGGATAGCATCTGGCTGCTTGCTGCCACTGCTTATACAGCTAACTGCCACACTTCTGTAGCCAGAAGCAGGAGAAGTTACTAATCATACGCGACTCAACTCCACATGCGCATAAGCTCACTCGCAACCGCTAAAAATGAATCTAATGTAAACAGTTGAGACGTCACACTCATCGGAGGCAATTTGTTGTTATGTTACATTGCATAGCTTCCTAAAGCCTTTGACACATTTTGCTGTTGGCAGCCACTTGTATGAGCACTGTGTTTTTTTGTTGTATTGGTGCAGTTCCTTTGCAACTTATGTTTTATTTTAGTTTTTTTTTTCTTCTCTCGTTCATTTTTTATTGCTGCAGTATTATTCTGCAGTAGCAAGATACCGTAATATTCTTTGTCAGAGTATTGGTTTTTACCAGTCAAAGTTACAAAAATTTAACTGAAAACTAAAACAACGAAAAATTCCCGGAATTCTAAAAAATTCCCGGGTTTTTCCCGGTTTTGTCCCGGATGAAAAAATACCCAGGTTTTTCCTGAATCTCCCTGTTGTCCCGGGTTGTATACACCCTGTCAAGTTATCTAGGCCATGGCACCCATTATCTAGTTGTGAACTTGAGATTTTGTGTACCGCTTTCGTATCTAATATCATGAACTTCTGCCAATTTTTATTGCTTTATGTACATTCTGTTGGTAGCAATTTCTGAAAGTTTGATGTAATGCGTTACTTCAAAGCAAACTGTAAAAATTTGAAAACTGGCTGCAGTTTTTAACAAAAAATTGTATGCTGACAGTTTTTCCCTGAATATCCTTTCAGACATGTAGTTTCTGAAAACATGTTAGAATTGTCCAATTAAATTTTATAAATTAATTTTATTGTTAAATTAGAAAAAATATTTTGTACAACTGCCCCCTCTGGAAGACACTGAAAAAATTAGAAAGTGATCTACAAGTAATAAAGTTTCATGACACAAAAAAATCAGTTTTGAGAAATGAATGGCACTGGGGGAAAAAATTTATCCTGGAGAGAAATACAATTACTACCCAAGAGACATTAACAACTTAAGTTCACACAACAATATCCAAATTGAACAAAAATTGTAATTTATGAAACAAAATTACACATTATAAAATACAGGGCAACTTGCACATTACATGACATATGAACTCTTTCTTACCTCTGCAATAACCAAATTAACTCAATGTAAAAATACATAGCATTTTGTTTATAATACTTAAGCATTTTGTCAAAAGCCAATATTATCAACTCTGCACAAAATGCTGGTGCTTCAATCTGCATTCAAGCTGATTCGGAACTACATATGCGACGAGACACTTTGATGCTTAAATAATAATTTTTTTTGTGTGAAAACCACTTTTCTTCCACCAACTTTGAGGACTCTCTGCTCAGAGAATAAGTACGGCCTGTTGCTGTGGTTATACCAACTTCACACAGAATATGAGAGAAAGAAACATCACAAACATCATTATCAGGCCAACAGAAGGATGGGGATGGTCCATGAGGATTCATGAACCTTACTGTAACATCTCCTTCTTCACAATTCACCTTCTCAACAATTCCCAAATGCCAAGAAGAATCATATGTACATGGAACATAGCAGTTAGGTTGCACAGTGCATTCTGGCATTAGTGACGAAATTGCATCTGAGAAATCATGCACAATACTAAAATCCATATCACAGCTCAGCCTTTTTGCTCCAATCTTGGTCGGTGATATTGGTACAATGTGATGCATAGATCGTGTTCCAGGAATTGTTTTTGCACTTGTGAAGCGCTCAGAAAGATAATGTCTGACTTGTACAGTTTCATCTTTTGAAACAAAGATAACTGAAATGCCTTGCAGGTTCTCGCATCCAAATTCAAATACTGTGAAGCAGTAAGTATTTGGTCTTTACAAACTCTTTGCAAACTTATTTTTATGATAAGTCTTTTAACAGTGCCACCAATACCATCATAGGGAGATTTGCAATGACTGGGAGCAAAAGAGGACCAGCTGCATTTTACATTGAAGTCATGTTCATGGTAGCAAATATTTCTGAAAATCTTACAATTTTTATATTGTGCAGCACCACCATCAGTGAAATATTCAACATATGCAAGATGAATTTCTTGAACAACAAAACTGAGATTTTCACTGAACTCCGCTAAAATTTCCTTCTTCATTTTCAGATAATCAGATTGTGATTGAGACATAAAAGAGGATGGAGTAATTTTTTCAATTTCCTTAATTAGTGTATCACAGAATTCTGATAGAGATGTGATTTGAACACTTACAGTTATTCGATCAGTTGATACCCATTGATTGTACTGAACCATCTTCTGTTTCATTTTCTAAGTGAGTCTTAAGCAATGAACTGGCGGGGAATTTTTTTACACAGACGAAGCATACAGGCTCAGTTATTTACATCACATATTATTTTAATTATGATCTTGGTATGTTTCTTTAATAGAAATAGAATTTAGAAGCAATTTAATGTTTTGGTGGTAAATGCACATATACATGGTATGTGTTCCTGATGATCCTGCAAGTATACACTGTTTTGGTCGAAGAGAAGCAAATTTTGAGAATCCTGCTTTGTCTTTAGGATACTTTTAACACAGTTCAGCTAAATTACTTAAAACAAGATGCTTTTGTTCATACATATTTTTGCTGGTGCTCACTTTGTCTTTTTTCCCAGGCATTATTCTTGTGTTTTCATCATCCAAATTAAAACTCTTTATTTTTTGCACTGTATCACGTGACAATGTCTTTCCTCTTTCCTGCTCAGCCATCGATAAAATGCCCTTCTCCATTAAAAGAGTTCTTTTTTGTCGTACCAAATATTCAGAAACCCGAAATTTGGAACTGACTTTCTGTCGAGACTAAGTTGGTGGCACAAGAGTCAGTAACTGAATTTTTTCACACTTATTTGCATATTCAATTTTCTATTTGATTTTGTCCATGAGCTGATCATGATGTTTTGCCTTTTCTTACAGTTCTGTTAAATCACCGTCAGGGATAGTGCTTGCATCAGCAGCCAGCTCAACTTGATATGTATGTGAAATTTTAGTTTTTGGAGTGTTAAGCAGCAAATTATTACGGGATAACATTTATTGCAGTAAGATATGCAGACGTGGAGCCGGTGGTTGAAAGGAGACTGCAGAATTGTGTCTTAGTGATGACTCACAGCATAGCTATCACTACAAGCCAGCATGAGAACGGGCTGCCACGTCATCTAGTACGAACGTATATTCATACCCCCTATGAATCTAAATAAACTATAGTAAATATTATCCAACTGGTTTCAAATTTGGTATACTACTTTCTGTTATTCAGTAGAAGATCTCATCAAAATTTTAGCTTTTTATCTGTTATAGTTTCGGAGATTGAAAAAATTACTTAAAAGTCATAAAACCGACATTCACTCAGTTTACAAAACTTTGTTAGGAGTAATAACAGTTGGTCTTTTGTTATCATTTGAACCCATTACCAGAATTTTCATTATATAAAATAATTTAATGGGATTTTTTCTTTTCAAAAACTTTTAACTACCTTGCATTTCGTAGTATAAAATTCATGAAAAATTAATATTTGATTATTACGTTGTCATGTGAATAAATGGGAATGAATGAGAGGGTGTATGTGGGACGTACGTTAAAATTTGATATTTTCCGTAAAACTTGTTGAAACTGGACAGTGGGAAAGATGTATTGTACCCACGTTGTTGATGATGTATGTCGAGGTGTGCGTGCTTTAGTAAAAGAGCAGCCAGAATATCAGTTGGAAGTGTAATTGGTTTCTAAATTAACTTCAAGATTATTTTTCATTTCAGTCATTTTTATTAAACAATATATTACTATTTGCATTTGGAATGATGTCAATGACTTTCTGTTTAGTGATTGCCGCTGTTTGGTTTTGCTGCGAGAATGATCTAGGAGGATCATTCTGATTGGTCAGTCAGACTTATCAGCCAGTCAGAATTAAGATGTTCCCATGCACCAAAAGTTAGATAGGCAGGGAGTGGGGTAGCATCGATACAGTCGCTCACTAGCTATAGGACGTATAAGGTCATGTTAGATGTCACGGTGCACATTATGTGTAAAATGAAGGAATACTGAGTTTCTCGCATTTAGTATGAGTCATGACTAAAGCTGTTGCAGTTACGCACATTCTGACGAAAGCAGGACTTTTTGGATTGATTTGTTGGAAAGTTATGAGCGTGTGAGATTTCAGCCTTTAGTGAAAAATCAGTGCAGCATATTCTGTGTTCATTATGGAATACTTGGTGAGCACTTCTATTATAGAAGACCACTGATAAGACCGAATGTGAAACTCACTTATAGTAGCGGATCAGTGATTGCTGGTTTGCGTATTCCATCAGGTCGGGCTAGAAATCTATTTCTGGCTGCTTCTGCATGTGAAATTATTTGTTTTGACTGTGAACTGAGAATGATAGAGTAGTATCTCACTAAATGTGGACTTGATAGCCATTCCCAATTTTTGCCTAAGCAATAAAAAGCCTTGTCTTGGAATTTTCAGACACTTATTAAAGTCAAAAATACACCATATTACCGCCCAAAATATTGATAAACATGGCCTTGAAGAACTGTTTTCCACTACTAGAGTTACGCGACCTCAGCAGGGTAGGTATTAGGTGGCATTTTTCTTCAATGCTCCTTTTTGGCTGCCTAGTAAGTACCTACGATTGCACAGTGAAGGGACGTTGAACGGCAGCCGTACTGAGGTACGTGGACATTTAATAGAACCAGTACGAGGTACGAACCGCCCCCGCCCTGCTGCAGGAGCCCCAGCTGCCGATTCCAATTTTCATTTGACTGCTGAGTACCAACTATGCTAAGCAACTGAATGCAGGAGATACTCCTAAGCTAGTTAAGCTAGTATTGAGCACAGATTTTTCAGGAGGCTGCACCTTCACATTGCTGTCAATTATATAGCCTGGCGATGAATCATCACTTGCTCGTTTTTCATAGGTAAGTTTGATAAGGAGAGGGCACATTTTCTCCCCAGGAATAATGCTAAAGCCTCTCATTTTGAAGGTTTTTGCCTTTTCTGAACTAATTTCACACAATTCAGATGAAACAGATCGCCGGTCGCAGTGGCCGAGCGGTTCTAGGCGCTTCAGTCTGGAACCGCGCAACCGCTACGGTCGCAGGTTCGAATCCTGCCTCGGGCATGTATGTGTGTGATGTCCTTAGGTTAGTTAGGTTTAAGTAGTTCTAAGTTCTAGGGGACTGATGACTTCAGATGTTAAGTCCCATAGTGCTCAGAGCCATTTGAACCATTTTTGAAACAGATCGTTTATGGCGCTTGAAGGGTTCACAGCAAATTTTCTTATGTAGAGAGAATCTGCGAAGGTACCTGTCTTTATGTTTAACACACACACACACACACACACACACACACACACACACACACACACACTTAAATCACAGTATGAAAGACTGTTATTTCGCCATAATAAAAGTTCTTGTTCTTCATTGGTCAGTTCATTCACACAAGTCACCACATTATCACATATATCTTGCAGATACTGTCCAAGAAACACTGCCTACTTGTACTTTCCATACTGCTTTAGCCATAAAACCAATATCTGTCATAAATAATTCAAAAGATGCTTGGTGTAACCTAAAAAGTAATTAAATAATGAAAAATCTTTCTATCCCAATGTTTCATTACAAAAGTATTTCACATTATTATTGTAACACTAGGGGAATTACTTTTGTTTTGGAGTGAACAGTTAAAAACTGCAACAATTGAATTTTCAACCAATGGTTGAATCTGGGTACAACCCAGTACAAGAGCTCAGAAATGCATGCTCGGTGAACACGACTTAAAACAAAGGAACTGGATGATGCAATACATGTAGTGTTCCCAGATATGATTTGTTCCTAGGGAAATCCAGAGCAGCCAACTTCAGCAATTTAGTGGTGACATGGTAGTCATGAATTATCAACTTCAATATTTCTTTTACAATAACATTGTTTTTCACACCTCCTATTACTTCTACATACTGAATCTTTTTGTGTGACATAATGGAATATTTATAATAATATTGTAAATTTTTCAAAGTTATCTATGAGGGGGCAATACCTTAAAATTATAATGTCCATGCACAGATTTTGTTTAAAAGAAATAATTTACAATTTTTTCTGGGATGTGGATGATAGATATTCACTACAAGAAGAAAGACTGTAAAAATATAAACCTTCCTCTTTAACTTAAAAAAAAAAAAAAGCTTCCACTGCAAAAACTGTAGGAACTATTGCATTTTTAAATTATAAAGGAGCTCGTCTATGAAAGCCTGAATCTACACAACTTGTTATCATAAATGAAAAAGTAATTGACCTGCTGCATTTATATTTTGGAAATGTAAACATATCTACGTAAACTTCCACTATCCACAATTTCATGGATTTGCATGACAATGGGTGTCATTTCCTAACATTTCTGGATGATATGACATGGAATGACCCTATTTGCTTCTTTAAAACACAATATTGAAGTCAAATACCTCTGATAAATCATATTTACCTTGACAAATGCAACATAATGCCCTCCATGAAGTGTTCCGCTGTGTTCCACTACGCCATACAGAGAATACATTATTTGATTTTGATCTGGCCTCACAGTTGGAGACTCCTGAAAAAAGAATGGAAGGGCTCTTAGCAACTGTAACTATTTTCTAAATCTGGGTATCAGAAATAAAGGTGTCAGTCTTTAAGAAATAATCATTTCAAACGTTCTAAGGCTGTGTGTTTCATACACTGTCTCCCATTTAGTTATTACAAATGATAAGTAAGTACTACCATGACAAGCATACAAAATATGTATACTGGTTTGAGAGCCCTAATCTGTACGTGCTCCTTAAAGCAGCTTCCACATGATAAGTCATACACAACATTTTGTTAATTGCAGTTTATTTTAAATCACTATGGTTACAGCTATGAGCAGAACAAACCAAAATGTTGAAAATGTATTGACAAGGATATGAGAATGCCTGAAATATATTGTGACTGATAGAGCCAGTGCATTACACTTTATTATAGGCTATGATTGACAGAAATTAAGGTGAAAACAGGTATGTCTCCAGGAAGCATCACAGAACTGCTAATAATCTCTATGTACCGGGTGGTTATAATTAGAGAGCAGATACTTACAAAGGTGCAGTGTGTGCGGTAATTTTATATTGCAGCAAAACTGGAGAGAGATTCTAATTCGTTAATGCAGAACTGATTTATGCGGGGGAGGGGGGGCGGGGGCGAGTGAAACAACTGAGACAGTTTTTTCTGAGGAGTCCCAACAATAAAATTTTAGAGCACCACTAAGATAGATATATTTTACACAAATGTCTGCTGTAGATGAAATATCATATATTCTGGATGTTTGTCTTAAGGACTAGGTGAACTTTTATGCCAGTGTGAAACATAACATGTTTCAGGCAACCTAACAAAACTTCTCAACATTTTTTTTCCCGAAGTACAAAACTGCGACTGCACTGTATATGCACAAAGGGTTTGTCAATTTTTTTCATTTTTTGGACTATTTTAGAACCTACACTTACAAAGGTCTCTATTGTGAACACTGTGATGCATTTAGTTTCGCTTTTAAGTCAATCAGTTCAGGAGATATCACAATTTAACGATTTCGTATGTTCATCGCAATGCCAAAGTGTAAAAATACAAATTAAGAACCAATCACCTAGCAATTTTACAGCCCCAATTCTTGCTGATTCCGAGATAGCAATTAGTTACTCACAAATTTATAAATTTCAAATGTTATTAGTTGTATTAGATACAATCTTGGAGCACCGCACATTCTTCTATCACAACATATTTCTGAAATCTATTTCGAAAATTCTGTAAACCAAAGTTTTCTGAAAATAACTGTGTTTTTTAGATTTAGCATACTTTCTATTTCACATAAGATAAAAATTTTTAACTATCATTTAACAATTTATAGATGGTTTCCATACTGAAATTCAGTGAAACATGAATGTGGATGAACATATGACATCAAAAAGGGGTGTCTTGTCTTATAGCAAAATACAAGAATACAAATCTTTTTTATTTGGAATTATTACTTCCAAAGTCTGATATGGCTGATTTAATATTATTTGCTTCTTCGTATTATCATTCAAATTACAATTTACCTATAATTAATGAAAAACATGACATTATTAATTACTGCCTAAGGCTGCTTCTGTAAGTAGCCAAAGAGGAGAGCTGACATAGCAGCCTGGCAGTGTTCTTAGCTGAGTATAAACACTGTGACAGAATATTAGTATTAAAGCATTACAAAGGCAATAGTAGGTGAGCTTTTATTATTAGATGTGTATATTTCGAGTGACTGTCAGGACGCAGTTTCTGGTGTCATCACAGCATGTATTTGGAGCAAATTAACTGCCCAAAGTCAGTAATTTCATGTCAGTGTTCCAATTAACACCAAAAAGGTAACCAATTCCATATCTCAAGTGTTGTTATTTTGGAAGTTCACAGTGTTAGTGGACTATGATGCGGGGTACAGCACAGAATGGAATTGCTTCAAGTGCTGCAATTAATCAACATTTTAAGTGCAACTGGGACTCGAGGCCCTTGGTTAAGTGAAACAGATCATGAGAGGTGACTCCAACGTGAATGTTTGGTGTACACTTTAAAATGAAAAAAGTGGCAGTTAGTTATCTGTCTGTTGCAGTAAGATCAAATCTACAGTAACTTCAGTAAGTTTGAATTATTTGTTGTTTCTCAAATATCACCAGATCTTATTTTCCAAAGAGACTGTGCATCAACTTATGAGGTGTGGAGATCTGTGATTAATTAGACATGATTCTGGATCACACATCCATGATGGCCTGTCAGCTTGTTCTCTACATTTGCCTAAAATATTCCTTTTAGAGTAATTTAAGTTGGTTCCATAAAGCTCAAAATTCTGACATTAAGTGCACCTTTGACATGCTTATGTTACATAGTAGGAAGCTTGTAATCAGAAAGTAATTTTTGGACTCCTTACATAGGTCACATAAAGAAAATCTTATCTTATTGTTTCCCTGCAATTCATATATTTTTTCTATCTCTTAAAATTACACAGGATAAAATTCTGAGTACTGGAAATAGAGAAATCTTTTTCTCTAGTCACTTAATTATCACTCCCCAAGCACCCACAGTTGCTGCCTCCACTGTCTAGTGATCAGTATTGATGGCTATTGACAAAATGGACCTGGGTTTAACTGTCAGTGGTGGAAAGTTCTGAAATGGTATACACTCAGCCTCACGAGGCCAAATAAGAAGCTGCTGAAATAAATAAGCAGCAAAATTGACATGCAGGACACTGAAGTGGTGACAACCAAATGGCTTACATCAAGAACCCAGTCACATAAGATTGATTTATTTTGTCACCCACAGTTGTCTTCCATTGCCCTTCTAACCTTCACAAATTCCTACTTGAACATTAGGGCACTGCCAGGCCATTACTCTTAACCCAATTCTCCTATGGCTACAATTGTTCCCACTGTAAAACTAGCCCCATCCCTTCACCAAATAACACTTGTTCCAACACCACTGCTTGAAAATCTGACAACACCAAAGGCAGAGCAACATATGAAACACTACCACAGCTCTGGTCAGGCCTACTGGCCACACACATCTCTCTCTCTCTCTCTCTCTCTCTCTCTCTCTCTCTCTCTCTCTCTCCCCCCCCCCCCCCCCCCCCCAAATTCAAAAATAGCAACACTGAGCATCAATTGCCTAGTTCAAGCCTAAGATTAGATTAGATTAGATTAATACTAGTTCCATGGATCATGAATACGATATTTCGTAATGATGTGGAACGAGTCGAATTTTCCAATACATGACATAATTAGGTTAATTTAACAACATACTTAAGTTAATATAACAACTTTATTTTTTGTGCTTTTTGTTTTTCTTTATTTTTTATTTTTATTTTTTAATTTTTTTTTCTTAATTTATATCTAAAAATTCCTCTATGGAGTAGGAGTTGTCATTCAGAAATTCTTTTAATTTCTTCTTAAATACTTGTTGGTTATCTGTTAGACTTTTGATGCTATTTGGTAAGTGACCAAAGACTTTAGTGCCAGTATAATTCACCCCTTTCTGTGCCAAAGTTAGATTTAATCTTGAATAGTGAAGATCATCCTTTCTCCTAGTACTGTAGTTATGCACACTGCTATTACTTTTGAATTGGGTTTGGTTGTTAATAACAAATTTCATAAGAGAGTATATATACTGAGAAGCTACTGTGAATATCCCTAGATCCTTAAATAAATGTCTGCAGGATGATCTTGGGTGGACTCCAGCTATTATTCTGATTACACGCTTTTGTGCAATAAATACTTTATTCCTCAGTGATGAATTCCCCCAAAATATGATGCCATATGAAAGTAATGAGTGAAAATAGGCGTAGTAAGCTAATTTACTAAGATGTTTATCACCAAAATTTGCAATGACCCTTATTGCATAAGTAGATGAACTCAAACGTTTCAGCAGATCATCAATGTGTTTCTTCCAATTTAATCTCTCATCAATGGACACACCTAAAAATTTGGAATATTCTACCTTAGCTATATGCTTCTGATTAAGGTCTATATTTATTAACGGCGTCATACCATTCCCTGTACGGAACTGTATGTACTGTGTCTTATCAAAATTCAGTGAGAGTCCGTTTACAAGGAACCACTTAGTAATTTTCTGAAAGACAGTATTGACAATTTCATCAGTTAATTCTTGTTTGTCAGGTGTGATTACTATACTTGTATCATCAGCAAAGAGAACTAACTTTGCCTCTTCATGAATATAGAATGGCAAGTCATTAATATATATTAAGAACAACAAAGGACCCAAGACTGACCCTTGTGGAACCCCATTCTTGATAGTTCCCCAGTTTGAGGAATGTGCTGATCTTTGCATATTATGAGAACTACTTATTTCAACTTTCTGCACTCTTCCAGTTAGGTACGAATTAAACCATTTGTGCACTGTCCCACTCATGCCACAATACTTGAGCTTGTCTAGCAGAATTTCATGATTTACACAATCAAAAGCCTTTGAGAGATCACAAAAAATTCCAATGGGTGGTGTTCGGTTATTCAGATCATTCAAAATTTGACTGGTGAAAGCATATATGGCATTTTCTGTTGAAAAACCCTTCTGGAAACCAAACTGACATTTTGTTAGTACTTCATTTTTACAGATATGTGAAGCTACTCTTGAATACATTACTTTCTCAAAAATTTTGGATAAAGCTGTTAGAAGGGAGATTGGACGGTAATTGTTGACATCAGATCTATCCCCCTTTTTATGCAAAGGTATAACAATAGCATATTTCAGTCTATCAGGGAAAATGCCCTGTTCCAGAGAGCTATTACACAGGTGGCTGAGAATCTTACTTATCTGTTGAGAACAAGCTTTTAGTATTTTGCTGGAAATGCCATCAATTCCATGCGAGTTTTTGCTTTTAAGCAAGTTTATTATTTTCCTAATTTCAGAGGGAGAAGTGGGTGAGATTTCAATTGTATCAAATTGCATAGGTATGGCCTCTTCCATTAACAGCCTAGCATCTTCTAATGAACACCTGGATCCTACTATATCCACAACATTTAGAAAATGATTATTAAAAATATTTTCAACTTCTGACTTTTTGTTCGTAAAGTTTTCATTCAATTTGATGGTAATACTGTCTTCCTCTGCTCTTGGTTGACCTGTTTCTCTTTTAATAATATTCCAAATTGTTTTAATTTTATTATCAGAGTTGCTGATTTCAGACATGATACACATACTCCTGGATTTTTTAATAACTTTTCTTAATATAACACAGTAGTTTTTATAATTTTTGATAGTTTCTGGGTCACTACTCTTTCTTGCTGTCAGATACATTTCCCTTTTCCGGTTACAAGATATTTTTATACCCTTAGTAAGCCATGGTTTGTTACAAGGTTTCTTACGAATGTATTTAACTATTTTCTTGGGGAAGCAGTTTTCAAATGCATTTACAAAAATGTCATGAAATAAATTATATTTTAAATTGGCATCAGGTTCACAGTACACCTCATCCCAGTCTAACTGCTGTAGGCTTTCCCTGAAATTTGTAATTGTTAAATCGTTGACTGAACGTACTACTTTGGAGGACTGTTTAGTATTGCTGAATGGAGCTATGTCATATATTGTAACTAGCTGAGCACCATGATCAGAAAGACCATTCTCAACAGGCTGAGCATTTATCTGGTTAAACTTATCTTGGTCTATAAAGAAGTTATCTATCAGTGAGCTGCTATCCTTTACCACCCAAGTAGGAAAATCAATAACGGGTGTCAAATTGAAAGAACCGAGTAATACTTCAAGGTCATTTTTCCTATTACCCTCTTTCAGAGAATCTACATTGAAGTCCCCACAAATAATAATTTGCTTCCCCCTGTCTGACAGATAGCACAACAAGGAGTCCAAATTTTTCAGAAATAGATGAAAATTTCCCGATGGGGACCTATATACAGTTACAATTATAAATGTGCCTTTATTTAATTTAAGCTCACAGGCACATGCTTCTATATGTTTCTCTACACAAAACTTTTTTGTTTCTATACTTTTTGCACAATGATAACTTTTGACATATATGGCAACTCCTCCTTTCTCCATATTTTCTCTCATTACATGTGCAGAGAGCTTATATCCACTTACATTTACCTTATCCATATCAGTAACAATGTGATGCTCAGACAGGCATAGTATATCTATTTCATTCTCAGCTTCTAAATCTTCTAAACAAACCAGAAGCTCATCTACTTTATTCTTTAAACTCCCAATATTTTGATGAAATATACTTACATTATTTTTAATTATACTTTTATGAGAACCTTTCCTTATTCTAACATTTGCAGTACTCTCCTGTCTGAGTTTCTCATTGTGCTTAGGCCTAGTTCCTATACCAGTGGTCACATGGTGTTCAGAGAGGCAGATTATGTCAACTGGGTTGGGTGACTAATTCATCAATGCAATTACCTAGGACTGAGATACAACTTGGTGGAGATAAAATTTCTGGTGAATGGTGAAAATTTATAATTGATAGCTGTGATTGGTGATCAAATGTGCTAGAATTGTGCTGTTTAATTTCTTTCCTAAACTGAAGATTTGTTTCAATCCTGACCTCTCGTAGAACTTGACATCTTTCTGTCTTACCTATCCTAAAAAAAAGTGCTGCTCCAACACCTGTAACCACTGGTATTTTACCATTCATGGCAGTGCCTCCCCCCCTTAACTTTCCTGCTATTACCCCAGCCAGTTTCCCCTTCCCTTTCCTGTTGAGATGTAGGCCGTGCCTGGTATAGTCCCACCTACTGAGATAATCAACAGGAACCACACCAATATGAGCCCCCGCACTCGACCCAAGCAGCTGTTCCAACTCCAAATTAACTCTCCCAACAGAAGAGTTCAAATGAGGCCGGTCATGGCGTCTCAGGACAGATACAAATTCAACATTGGTGCGTCTCGATGCCGACGCAATCTTTACCAGGTCACACTCTATACTGTACCCAGGATCTCTGTCGATGCTGTTCCCTGGCCCTCCCACAATAACCACGGTGTCTTCCCTGGTAAATCCTTTACAGAGTGAACCTAAATCCTCTGTCACCTGATCCAGACTAGCACTTGGTTTGAAAAAATTTGTGAGCTGGTATTCTGGTCCTAATTCCTCCTGCAGAAGTTGGCCTACACCTCTGGCATGAGAACTGCCTAACAACAAAACTTTCTTCCTTTTCGATGACTTTCCTACATTCTTTTTCAATTTCCTATTGAAAGTTGGTTGTGTCCTGTCTACACCTACCTCTGCTTGAGGCTCATCAGTTTCTAACTGAAGCAACAGGTCAAACTAATTTTTGACATTCACCACAAAACTGTCAGACTTAGTTCTAGGCCTGTTCCTTCTGCTACCTGTTGCCACTTCCCACCTCTCTTTGCCCTTCTCCCTCCTTAACCTGTCCAGATCTTCCCTAGCCTGATCTAGCTCAGCCTGAAGGGCAGCAATTTTCCCCTCCTGTTCCACTATCTTCCTATCTCTGCTGCAAATCCTACATAACCACTGATGAGCCTGATCCACTTTCCCAACACCCACGCCACTGCAGTCCCCCCAGTGATAAAAACTACTACATCCATCACACCAAACCCCGGAACTAACAATTCTACGGCAAGTCAGGCACTTCTCACTCATGGCAAAAATAATACTTTAGCTAGAATAAATCAATTAAATTACCGAAAATCAAAAAAGATGTTACAAGAATTAAGCCTATTCACAAATGTATAAAAGCAAGTTTCTGATTTAAAATTCCGCTGTTTTTCTGAGATCTGTATTAAAACAATGAAGGTATACGCTATTTATTATATATTTCACTCGATGGAATGAAAAAAAAGGACAATTAAACGAGATACTTTAACTTTGATTCTCCAAAAACGTTACGAGAATTAGGCCTATAAACAAATGTATATAGGCAAGTTTCTGATATAAAGTTACGCTGTTTTTCTGAAATCTGTATTAAAACAATGAAGTTATACGCTATTTACGGTAGTTTACTTATTTGTTACCGAGAAACTAGTTAAATTACCGTGAAACAAGAAACAAACACGTTTACAAAATTTAAGCCTAAGCGCGATTTCGTGAAGTTACGATCTTTTAGTGTTTTCTGAAAAAATATGCAAAGAAAAGTCAACCTTTAATGGCAAGACTAAACGATACACTAATGCACGTATTTAATTTGTTGTCGGCGTTAAACTAAATTATATTCCTGTCTAAATCACTTAACTTTCTGGAAATGGTTTCTGGCGTCACTTACTCGGCGGCCATCTTGTCAGTAGCAAGATGATGTGTACATTTTTTTGATAAACTGACTCAAAGCAAAAGCATATTTTATGGTATTATTCAAGTAGTTTATTTACTGAGTGAGAGTGTTTGTGAAAGCTGAAAATCAAAGAGTGGGTTTACACACAGTTCCAACAAACAAGGCGCACTTTGACATCAGGAAGAACGTGACTGAGAAAGGCAACTGAACATCTTGTAGACAATGGTGGTGCAGTGATAGCATCTATATGCACTACCTTTAGGAAAGACTTGCAGAATGTAGGGAAAATCAAAAGTGATGAAATTTTTAAAAAAATGCAGTGATATGCTACTGAAAAAACAACCACTGTAAGAAAAAAACCTTGCTAATTTGAAGGTTACTTGTGCGGCAGCTTGTGGCATTGGTTTAAGAACTATCCTGCATGTATGTTGTAAGGGAAAGTCCCCAATGTCTGATTTTCCCATGAAAAATATTAAACAACACAGATCTTTAATCAAACTAAATGACTTATGATAAAGACGAAGCGAGGCGGAACGTCTATGAATTTTAGAACAGTGGAAATATCAAACATCAGGAAAACTGATAAGTTAATTGAAAAATAAAATTTACTGGATCTGCTCGACACATATTAAACAATATAGGATTGAAATACAAAAGTCAGAATGAAGGCAGACAATTTCTACTTGAATATAACAACATACTGGCCTCCAGAATTCAACGATGTATTCACTATGGATTTCAGGTGATGTACCTATATTCAATTTGTACAAACAAGCAATAGACAACATGACCAACATAATTCACCAGATCTGGAGCACAAAGAAGTTGCCAGAAGGATGGAAGAATCCAATTGTAGTACTAATACAGAAGAAGGGGGACAAGAGAGATGCAAACAACTACAGAGGAATATCCCTACTGGAGGTCGGATACAAGGTGCTGTCAAAACTGTTGCTCAAGAGAGTAGAAGAACAGGTAGAAAGTACAGTTGGTGACTACCAAGTGGGATTCAGGAAGGGAAGAGGTTGTGTAGAACAGATATTTATCCTGAAGCAACTGATAGAACATAGGGCCTTAAAAAACAAAAAGGCAGTAATAACCTTCATGGACTTCACAAAGGCATATGACTCCATTGACAGACAGACTCTTGTTAGGATCCTGAAGAACAGAGGACTTGATGGAACTACACAAGAGCTCATAAAAGAAATTCTGACAGACACAAAAGCATGGGTGAGATTCAGAGGAGCACTGTCAGAAGAATTTGAGTTCAAGACTGGTGTTAAACAGGGAGACGGATTGTCACCAATGTTGTTCAACATAGTACTGGATGAAGTGATCAGGCAGTGGAGAGCAATAAAAGAGGAAATGGGAATACCAAAGACCCATGTGGGGGACAAAAAGGACAACAGGGCTCAAGTGGACTGCCTAGCCTTTGCAGATGATATAGCAATAGTGAGCGAGACGGAAGAAGACGCAAAGACACAACTCGACAACTTAAGTAATGTAGCCAGAAAGGTGGGACTGAGGATTGCCTATAACAAGATAAAGACATTAAACACCACTGCAAACTGGGAAACACCGGAAGGCACTGTGCAAATGGTGGACAAATTTAAATACCTGGGAGAATTTATAACAGGAAGTAACAGGAGCAAGGAGGGAATAACAGAGAGGATAAAGAAGATGAGGTCAGCCTTCTGCATGATGAGAGAGATATACAATAAAAAGAATATATCCACAGAGGCAAAGATAAGCCACTACAAGGCAACAGTGAGGAATGCTGCTGAGACAATGACACTAGGATGAAATGGGGCAGAACAACTAGAGAAAGAAGAGAGAAAAATACTAGGTCCCATAAGAGGTGAAGAGAGGTGGATGCGAAGACCTAAGGAAGAATTGTACCAGAACATGAGAACAACATCCAGGGAAATCTGACTCGAAAGGGCAAGGTTTGCTGGACATGTAGTTAGGATGAGTATGGACAGAATGACAAAGAGAGTGTGGGAAACAACAGGGAGGACAAGGGGAAAGACAGGAACCAAGTGGATTGTTGAACTTCGGAAGGACTGGTTGGAATTGGGGATCAAGGTCGAAGGAAAGGAAAATTGGACGAACAAATATACACCGACAAATATGCCCGAGATCAATGACAGAGAAGAATACAGGAAAAGATTAGAATGTCACCAGTGGAGCCGCCATGAGAAACGGAAACTGAAGATCTCGGAAGAAGAGCGGGAGAGGAGAAGAGAAAGAATGAAGAGGTTCTTGGAGAAGAACAGGAAAATGCAGTCCACAAAGGGGCTACCCCTGGTCCTACAGATGCCCTAACGCAAGAAGAAGAAGAAGAAGAAGAAGAATTTGTACAAACTTGGGTTATTTAAAACCATTCTTTATAGTATACGTGGTACGATTTGAGTCTATGTGGGGGCCTCAAGGTATCTGTTGGGAAAGAGGCCATGCTGACTGGTGCACATATGGGGTCAGCAAAAACTAGTTTCGTGAAGAAAGGGAATTAGTTTACAGATGTAGCAAAACACACAAATCAGAAGATCATCATTCAGAAATGAACACAGTTAAGTTTAAAAACTGTGTCTGGGATCAGTTTTTTTAATTAACTGGAGGAATGTTTCATCATTGTCATGGACAATGCCAAGTATCATTCAACAGGCATGAACTGAGTGCCCACAATGAAAACACAGAAGGGTGACGTAACCACTGGGCATACTGGAAAAAATACTGTCTTCTCGTCTACAGACACGAAAGCTGATATGTTGGATAAAGTTCATTTAAACAAAGAAGAACCTCTTTCTGAGCTAAATGTATTTGCAAATGAAAGGGGGCACTAAGTAGTATGCTTACAGCCTTATCATTGCCAGTACAGCCTGCTCTGAACTCATTTGGGCCCAAGTCAAGAAAGAAGTAGCTGCATAAAACAACACATTTGAAATCACAGATACTGACTGCTTACTGCACGAGGCCTTGGAAAACACCACTACCTAACAATGGCAGAAATATGTTCAGCATGCAGAAAATCTACAGACAGGTTTTGAGAAAGAAGTCATCCGAGACACTGTAATCAAGCCTATAATCATCAACTGCAATGATTCAACAACCACAGATGATATGAGCAGTAAAGAAGATGAATGAGAAAAATGCACTGAGGAAGATGACAGGTGAAGACAACTGAGATGGGACATCTGCCTCATTTTAAACTTCCCTCAATTGACTGTGCAGTTACAACATCAATGTTTGATAACTAATAATTTAATAAAATATTTGTATTATTAGCATTTTGTATTCATTCACAACCAAAACTGACATGCATGAGACTGGATTCCATAGGGAACTAGTGTTCTCTATGACTGTACAATGATTTGGAAAACAAGGTAGGTATTTACAGCAGTGTCACAAGAATCTGGTTTTACTGCGGATCTAGATTTCAGCTATCTTATAGGTAATATCAGTGAATTTAATATGTGTCACACATCAATTATGCATTTTCATCAGGGTGCTAAATTTGCTTGAAATTCCAGTAGTTATATTTTTCAGTCTGATACACATTTCTGTCACCGATTTATATACATTTACAATTCATATAAACATGTGATACCTAATGTTGTATATAATAATTTTGTACACTGCAGACTGCAAATAAGAAATTGAATGACAAGACATTTTAAAATATTTTCAAATTCAAATACTGGGATTATCTAATATTCAATTTCCAAGCATGCTCTACAGAATGTCTCTAATGACCAGATAGCACGCTATGCTACAGGGGTCATTTGAGTCTTCCCATCTGGTACTAGTTTTCCTGAGCTCCAAAGAAAGGAAACTGCTGTGTAAGACAGACCCTCATTCACCACCTTCCTGAACTTCATCTCGGTTAACAACCAATCCTATTTCTTTTTGGTAGCATTTATTTACTCATTTTGATTTTCATCCAATTCTACTTTTTTCCTAGCTCTTAATTGCACAGTTCTCATTTCTCTTCCTCTTAAAGCGTCTTTACTTCTCACTCAGTTCTAGCATCCCTAAACTAATACTGACACAGTGCTTACCAATACTATGTTTTATCTCCTACTCTGATGCGGCCCCTTTCATCTTTGTCCCACCTTTTCTCACAACAGGTATATCCCTCTTTATTAGGGCCTGAGCAACCTGGACCTCCTTTAAAATCTTCCTAAAACTATCTCTCGACTATTTAAAGATGGATTAACAGTGCAAAAAGCTAAGGTAGTTTTCTCGGCTTTTACATGTGTGTATCGGCAGTTTATGGAATTTAACCTTCTGAAGATAGGTACTGGCTGTCATACCTTCTTGCAACTTCACAGTTTTCTCAAGTGAATTTTCCCTTAGATAGACAATATATATTAAAGTAAATACATGAATAAATGCATCTTCATAACAACTAAATAACTATTTCAAAGCAGTACCTTTGAATTTTTTTAATGGTACTTTTTCAGTGAGACATACAACACATTATCAGTTTTTTAAATCAGGCCATAAGAGTAAAGTGGAATATTTATGATAAATGTGTCATCTAGCTATATCACAAAGTTTTAATATTATGGAAAGGACAGCTGCTACTCAATATATAGCAGAGATGCCAAATCGCACAAAGGCACAACTAAAAAAGGCTGTCAAGCAAAGCTTTCGGCGTGTGTGTGTGTGTGTGTGTGTGTGTGTGTGTGTGTGTGTGTGTGTGTGTGAGGGCGTTTGACCAAAAGCTTTGTTTTGGCAGTCTTTTTGTTGTGCCTATCTGTGACTCAGTATCTCTGCTATATGGTGAGTAGCAACTACCCTTTTCATAATATTGGCATTGTTCCATCCTGAATTTTCCACTGTTTGTAACATGATGTTGGTATATATTATGTTCCACAAAATTAACATATTCAGTTACCTTAGATTTTGTGGAACAAATAGGTGCAAGGTCCAAAACCAGTGGAAAAGTAACATGGCGAGTGATCTTCCGCAATGTGTTCACATGAACTTGGAACCTTTTGAGGTGTAAGATCAGCACTGCTGGTGGGCTGCTGATCAGTAGTTGTTTCGTGGAGTTCGTGCACACCATCTTACCCTCTTTTCCTGGAAAAAGAAAGGACTATGAGCCAAACAAAATAATTACAATATACAGTTTACTGATAATATCATCTCAAGACTGCAACAAAACATGAAGACGTCTTGTTAACAAATACATGATTTCAGACATTATGGAATATGTACGACTAGTTTCACAATTGACAGACCTCTAATGAAACAGTTACTGCATTTTAACTGGTTCATTGTATCAACGATGTCACTGCCCTTCCTTCCAGAAATCTAGTTATGCTGAAGTTGTCTCTGCCTATCAGAAGTGCATAACATCACTTTGCCAAAGATATATATATCTACACATGTATCTCACAAACAGCTGTATAGAGCATGACAGAGGGTATTTTGTTCATCATTCCTTTTTCCGGCTGTGTTCACTATCTCACAGGTCAGTTGAATGTAAAAAGTTTACCAGAAATTGTTAAAAGCTATATCACACAGCGATATGTAAAAATAAGTTCTCAAATTTGACAATTTGCAAACACAAAGTCAAGTACCATTTGATGTGACATGAGAGGTTTGTCTGTTAACAATATTATTGGATGAACTGTGTGCGATAGGGCAAGCAGTGTTGTGACTAATACATATATTAAAAGACTGCACAGAAACATGTCTGTCTTCCCTCCAGACCATCACTGTAGGATGGAGTGATGTTTAATACACAGGGTGACTCATAAATCAGGAAAAATAATTCATACATAGTGTCATCCACCTAGCAATAAATACAAAATATTTGTTCACATGTTCCTATGTCAAAATAGCAAAGTAAGCAAATTAAAAACAACTGAGGAATGTGAAAGAAACTTGATAGTTCTCGATAAGCTCCAGAGAGAGAGAGAGAGAGAGAGAGAGAGAGAGAGAGAGAGAGAGAGAGAGAGAGAGTGGCGAGTCTTCACAACTTGTGTGCGTTCTCTCTCTCTCTCTCTCTCTCTCTCTCTCTCTCTCTCTCTCTCTCTCACCCCCCCCCCCTCCCCCCCCCCCCCCCCCCACCCCAACTGCCCCTCCCTTTTCTTTCTCCTTTTAGTGTCATTTCCTAATCTAATTTCCTCAGTATGATCTGATTTAATTTGACTACATTCCATTAGCCTTGTTTTGCTTGCTTGGAGCGGATGTTGGTAATGCAAGTTTTGTGTGTGTGTGTGTGTGTGTGTGTGTGTGTGTGTGTGTAAAAGTGCCCTCTATTGGGATCAGAAAGGAACAATGTGAATGTCCACTGCAGTGCCATTTGTCCATCAGTCATGCTCGATGTGAGGTCACTGAGTCACGTATGCAACCCACTTCTCTACAGCAGCCACAAAGAGGAACAGCGAGGTTTAGTGCAGTTTCTGACTGGGAAGGACTGTCAAGAAGCGAAATTCAAGCCTGAATGTCTGCTGTTTATGGCAAACACAAAATCTCATGTGCAAGGGTTTTCACGAAATAAACTATTTTGAGGTCAAGTGTCATGGAATGACAGCAATCAGCCCGGTGCAGTCTTATTGTGTCATTACCCTTACTGTCATCAGAAAAGGGGGGCAGCGGTGGGTGGAAGACATTTGGCTCATGTTGGGCATCAGTCATGATACTACTCACACCTTCATAACAGAGCATCCAAAGGTACAGAAAATCTGTGCACAATGGGTTCACCCATAGCCTGACAGAAGACCAGAAGTTTAAGCTATATTAACTTGTAAAAATCAGATTTATATACCAGCTGAAAGATTTATTCCAACGCATGTATTCGACACTACAAAACAAACATCTCCAAAATCCTTTAAAGTTTATTCTGTAATGATGTTGTTACGATGTATATTCTTAGTACTTTGTGATAACGTTTTATCTTCTGCTGTACCATTCTTGCACTTAATAGTGATGTGTTACGAAAATGAAAGGAACCTGCAACCACTGGAGGTACTCTATTTTACTTATTTTATTGTTATTTTTTGATATATGTTTAGTTTTTGTCAAAACCCAAAACCATTTTCTGAAATAGTGTTTTGTTTCTCCACTAGACAGTGGCACAAGTTCCTCCAAAAAATCTTAAAAGAACACACACACTAATGTCATACTAACAAATGTAAATCTTCCTTATGATGGAGGATTAAACCTTTGAAACACATTCTGAAGATAAATGAACAGTGACAGGTAATAGTAAACTTGTTTCATTTAATGTCAATAACATCCACAGTAAAGCCTAACCATACCAAAAGTTGAAATGAATGTCTACATCACTGCAGCACATGGAATGGTATCATGATGAAGAGTATTGTTTCCTGCCCAATATTGTCATTGTACTTAGCCAGAGAGGAAGTGCCAGAGCCAACAATGGAAGTACAATGGAAGTACATGGATTCACTCCCACCAAAAAAAATTCAAATCGGCGTATGCCCAATAGATTCACTCCCACCAAAAAAAATCCAAATCGGCGCATGCCCAATCCAGGAAAGTAATGATGTTTTGGCTCGTGGTACCAAAATTAATGCACACCAGTATATTGTTGATGGATGGCATCATTCTGTTGCTGGATAATGCCCACCCACATGTTGTCAATGTTGTTTTGACTATGTAACATAAGTTTCACTGGGAAGCCCTTACACATCCTCCAAATAATCCCAATCTCTCAACATGCCTTTTTTTTTGGGGGGGGGGGGGGTGGGGGGGGGGGGGCTGAAGGAGGACATTTGTGGCCATCTATTTGCGCCAGATGAAGATATGTACATTTGGGTCCATATGCAACTGCTGACATTTTTCCATGAAGGCACTGACCATCTTGTCACACAATGGGATAAATATATGGACAGTTATGTCAATTACTTTTGAAATAATAAACTGTTTACTTCCTTTTTTACATCTGTTTCATTTTTATCTGACTACTCCTTATAGCTGTTCAGTCCACAGACTGAATAACATCAGAGTCGTGCTGCAATCCTGTCTCACTCCCTTCTTGACTACTGTTTACCTTTCATGTCCTTCAGCTAATATAACTGAAGTCTGGTTTCTATACAAGTTGCAGATAGCCTTTCACTGCCTGTATTTTACCCTGCTACCTTTAGAATTTCAAGGACAGTATTCTCTAGTCAACAGTCTAAAGTTTTCTCTAAACCTAAGAGTACTGTAAACATGTTTGCCTTTTCAGCCGTTTTCTAACATAAGACTTAGGGGAAGCATTGTCTCAGGTGTTCCTACATTTCCCCAGAATTCGTACTGATCCTCCCGGATGTCAAACCCTGCCAGTTTTTCCTTTCTTCGATAGATAATTCATGTCAGTATTTTGGAACCATGACTTATTAATCTGATAAGTCAGTAGTGTTCACATCTGGTAGTACCTTAGGAACTGGAACTGTTACATACTCCTCTGAGTCTAATGGTATTTCTCCATCACGTATCTTGTACACCAGGTGAAACAGTTTTGTTATGATTGGCTCTCCGTAACATTTCTCCAAATCTGAGGGGATATTTTCTATTCCAAGTGCCTTGTTTTAACTTAGGTCTTTCAAACCTCTGTTTAATTCTTCTCACAAGTCATATCTTTTTGTATATTAGGATCTGAAAAAAAGTTATTTTCATGCGAAGCTCTACTTAGTTTGGAGCTCACAATAAGAATATTACTAATACCTTACAAACAGTTCTGGTCCATAAACATTTTTCCAAATGCGCAACTTGTCATTTGACAGTCCTCCCCATTTCACCCACGTAAACTTTTGCCACAAACTGCAATACACACTCTATACCAATCTTCCACTTGGATGCTCTTCTAAACTTGGTGCCCCAAGCGGCAGCTTGTATGGCTTGAGCCAAACTGTCCCTACTAACAATGTACCAATTCTGACTGAGAAACACTTCAAAGAGCAAGACATCAAGCACCTTTTAAGAATTATCATCACTCAGGAAAAAAAATATTTTGATCCCCAGAGATTAATCAAAAACAGTGTTTTTCTGTAACAAATACTACAATGTACATTAAACAATAAAAAGTGTCCATGATAGTAAAAGGACTCAACAAAATAATTAGAAGAAGACGAATATGAGGATTACACTCTTTATACATGACGATTTCGATGATAGAGAGTATTAAAATTTTTGAGTGTTACTCCATTATTCCAGATTTGAGTAATTTAAGCCCTGTTTTCTCTTGTGTTGTATGTTGCCAGCAGTAGGACCATTCACAAATTCCAGCCCTTTAAACTTTTTCAATAATGTTGCAAGATAGGATCATCTTCCTTAAATGTATTCACAGCTGTGTTCATAGAGCATTTCCATAATATCCAAGTGTTGGTCTCTAAAATGCTTTCATATCTCCCTTTCATTCAACCTGGTGGGGACCCCAAGCACTCTGGCAGTACTGTAGAATGAGTCATACAAGTGTTCTGTACATGGTCTCCTTTACAGATTAGCTAAACGTCCCTAGAAGTCCCAAGTAAAACAAAATTGATCATTTCTATTCCTTACAACTGACCTTTTGTGTTTGTTCTACTTCAGGATGATTTACAATGTTGCACCTAGATATTTAATCAGCTTGACTGCATCAAGAAGCACACTTATATTATTTTCAAACATTACAGGATTATTTTTCCTACTCATCTGCATTAATTTACTTTTTTTTTTTTTTTTTTGGAGAAAAATGCCTTTCAGCACACAAATTAGAAATTTTTTCCAAGTCATCCTGTATCATCCTCCAATCACTCGGGCAATAATAATTCCTGCAGACTTCAGCATTAACAGCAAACAGTCGCAGATTGCTCACATTGTCTCTCATATCATTTTATGTATATAGATAACAAGAGCACTCCTATCACACTTCCCTGGGGCACTTGTGGCAGTACCTTTGTCTCCAATGAACACTTGCCATCTTGAACAGCATACTAGGTTCTATTACTTCAAAAGTGTTCTCGCCACTAACATATCTGAGTACCTAATCTGTATGCTCAAAACTTCATTAACGGTCTGCAATGTTGTACTGAGTTGAACACTTTCCGGAAATCTGGAGAAATTAAAGCCATCCATAGTTCACAAGATATCATGCAAGAAAGGGCCAAACCTAGTCACACTTACTCTTTACTGTCTGCCACTAATTTTAACAAATTTTCTTCTGGCCATTTTTTTCTACCCCCATTTTTCAAGTTTTGTAATACTTATACATACCATATGTACTGCTTCTCATACCTGGTGCACAAGAACTACTACTAAACCATTCCCAAGATATGGTACTAACCACACAAAATGTGGGTTACAGAAAGTTGAGTTTTATAAATAATGTATAACTGCCTTAGGCTGTTTGGTGTAACATATCACTCTGGCAGAGTGACGTGTAGCTCTATGCCTACCTAGCCAACGAATGAGGGTCACGATAGTTGAAACCATATAATAGTTTAGTGGTTAAGGATGGAAAGCTGTTTGTGGGGTTTTGTCGCCTGTTTTGCACATTAAGCTTATATGGCTGCACGCCACAGACAGCAATCACAGTTTTTCCCACAAGCTGTGGCGCCTATGCGGGGTTTTTGTAATCTCTGTGAAACGACATGCTGGTTTGGAGCAGCGTGGTGCGCCACTGAGTAACGAGTACATCATGACAATGCAATACAATGCCAAAGCCAGCAGACAGAAGAGGCCTAGAGATCTGTCAAAAATTTCATTCATGTAACGTAATGAGTAAATGTATGATAAACTGTACGTATGAGCATTGGTTCCCTGTTACCTAAAGTTGAAATACAATAAGTGATAGCATGTTGAGATTCAATGTAAGCTTGTGTGTGCTGCACAGTCAACAGTCCACAAATGAAAGTTATTGGTCAGGCACAGCAGGCAGAATTGAAAATAACAACAAAGTTAAATCTGAACACACAAATATTTTTAGTGGAATTTTGCAACTGTTATTCTAATTTATTTTTGAATATTTGAACATTTTGACCACAGTTATACTGCAAAAATGCAGTTAAAACCATACAAACTGTATGAAGCGAAGAACATTTTCACACACTGTCTTAAAATTCATCATTGATATATTGAAATTAGGTACCATAATTTAAGATATGTCAAAACATATTACACTGCCTGGCAATCTCATGACTACCTTGCTTTCACTGTAAAATCTCTAGATTGTCATCTGTATAAAAGAACATAGAACTACAAACTATTAATGAGAACATAAAATAGCTTACATCATGAATCACTTGCATTAAGGGAGCGCTATTACTACCACAGAAACTGTAATACCATCAGGCAATTGAAACACCCAGATTAATTCACATTATTGCAGCATGTAAAATATGAACTACTTCCATATCAGTGATGATATTTAAATGTGCATTGTGAAAGTGGGTACTCTTCAATGTATGAGGAGGACAAATGTGACAACAAATACATATACAAGAGTACAACAATTAGTTAGTTATACAAAAAATGAAAACCAAACACATGGGTATCTTAGGTAGATGAAACACTGCAGTGTGTGGTAACACTTGGTTACCACCTCTATCACACCAGCACCTCGCTGTCCGTTAATTCAGCAGGATGCGAGACGTTGGCCCATCACATATTAATTCAACTAGCCCACTCTGTCGTATGTTGGCTGAGCTGACAGTCAGGTACCAAGATCGATGGGCACCAGCCACACACACTGACAAAGAATATGGCGATTCAGAACTTCCTCAGTCTCACTTCCGCTTGAACTAGCTACCTCTAGATACAGTGCAACTGCACAAGAATACAACGGCAATCTTGGCGATAGAAGCAAGTTAGTAACATAAATAGCTCTCAAATTACTAAGAATAACTGCTTGGGCTGTGTAGGGGACAGAGTGCTGTAATCACACACACACACACACACACACACACACACACACACACCCTTAAAAATGGATATATGCCCTAATGCTAAATGAAAAAGTGCTAACTTTTTGTGAGGGGTAGAAACCCAAGCAGCTGTTGCTGTGTGTGTGTGTGTGTGTGTGTGTGTGTGTGTGTGTGTGTGTGTAAGACGAGGCAGGGAGGGAGGGATACAGTTTTCTTATGGAACTTCTAGCAGTATTATCAAGAGTTAAGGGAGGAAAACAGCAAAGAATAATGATACATTACTCCCATTTTCAAATGGATGAGTCCATGAGTGTAAGTTACATGATACCCAAACAAAAATGAGGGCATTTTATTAAGCATATCACACAAATAGCAAATATGTAAGCATGAATCTTGCGAAACTAAGCTCAATACCCATCCTCAAATGTGCTAATAAAAAATCAATGTTATATTTGAATATACAGTCTTCTTGGAGATAAAATCATACTTCAAAAATAAGGCTACACCAACAATAATTAAGTTAACAGCCAATGTGATTGACTCATGAGTCAATCTTGCTATTGAACTCACCTTTGTTGTGCCTCTGGGTGCAGTTCACACAGCCCACTTTGTTGTTACCAGTCATCAGCTCAATTGCAGTAAACTGGTTCAAGCAGGAGAGCACTGAACACTCTCCCTCTGCACACTGATACCGTGGTGCAAGAGTTCGATTTTTGGTATCATATTCATCTGTTCCCTCAGGTGATGGAGGTGATAGGATGGGAGATGGTGTACAGCTTGTTACACCATTCAGAACAGCACCTGTCTCATCACCAGCTGCACCACCAGGGCTCAAAGACAGAGTGCCAATTCCACTGCAGATGTCCACAACAGGTGTCTCTTCTCCGACTGACTGGTTGGGTGTGGGTACCATGTCATCTGCCTCACGGAATCCAAAGCGAGAGAATGGCCTATCCTCCAGATCAGCAAAGTCAGCCAAACCCATATCCGGCACGGGGCTGCCACATGCAACTTCCACACTGACATCAGAGGAGGCAGGACTGGGTGCTCCTGTTGGTGAAGATGCAGGTGGTGGAGGCAGAGGGATTATCTGTGGCAGTGAGAGTGTCAGCTCAGACCGCCCCGGGAGTGACAGTGTCGGTGAAGGTGAGTGTGGTGGTGGTGGAGGAAGTGGTATGATGGACAACGGGTCTGCTTCTCTTGCACCTACGAACAGAAAATGTATTAACCAGAAAATATTTACTTCTTTTAAAACATTTACGCCTTTTAAAACCTAGGTCTTTATAACTTCAACTTAACTTTGGTGCAAATTTTGCAAAAGCAACAATCACACAGCTCATTACCAACTGCTTAAGCTTTTTTCTGACATTACTACTAGTTTATTGTGCATGTTACTGTCTGAAGACTGGTTTTCTGCAACTCTTCACATGGCTTATGTTTACGTATCTTCATATCGGCATAATACATACAAATACATCCACTGGAATGTGCTCACTGTGCCCAAGCCTTGCTCTCTATTACCAAATCAAATATTCCTTGATGCTCCGGGATATACCCTGTTGACGTAGCCCTTCATTTATTAAGTTGTGTCACAAAGCCATTTTCTACTCATTTCTATTCGTTACCTTTTAATTAGTCATCCAATAAACCTATCTGTGGCATTCTTACGTAACAGCATATTTCAAATGGTCCTACTTTCCTACTGATTTTACTGTTTATCATTCACTTTTCACAGCATAAGTTGCTCTCTAGACAATTACTTTTAAAGAAGACCCCCCCTAATGTTTAAATTAATACTGAATAGGAACTTATCTCTTTTTCAGAAACCATTTTCTTGGTATTGCTAGGCTACATTTTATAATGTTTCTACTTAGGCCACTGTCTGTTATTTTACTGCTCAAAGAACAAAACGAAGTGTCTTATTTCCTTATCTCATTCTCTCAGTATCGCCAGATTTAATTCAACTACATTTCATTACTCTTGTTTTACTTTTATCCTATACTTTTACTAGAACCTATTCTCAAGACACTACACATTCAATTCAACTGATTATCTATGACCTTTGCTATCTCTGACAGAATTTCATTGGTAAATGTAAAAGTTTTTATTGCTTTATTTTAAACTTTAATCCTTTTCTCAAATTTCTTTATGGTTTCTTTGCTGCCTGCTCTACGTACAGATGGAGGATGGGCTACAAAGCTATCCCATTCCTTTCTCATCCAATCCTACAAAAATACTCTTAAAATATTCCTGCACAACCTCCAAAATTTCTCAAGTCTGGGCTCACCCTGTATAATAGCAAATACAACCTACAGGATCAACAACACAAAACCACCAAAACAGCACATAAATCTGCTTATATGAAAACAAAAATTGCTCACAGTGATTGCATTCAGAATACTCACAAGCGGTTGGAGACCCAGGGCTGGCTAATGCTGAATCACCATTGTTGAGCAATGGCCCCACCACAATGTGCTCATCGTCATTGTAATCAGCATACTCATCACAGAGCAGTGGAGCACCCAAAATTGGGCTTGAACATCCTGAGTCCTCCCGACCCACATCTGCCTTCTCTGAGCTGTAGCCAGACTCTCCATTCTGCCCTGGTGCCAGTGTTGCTTCTTGCTCCAAGTTATCTTCTACATCAGCATCACTGTGCTCTGCATATCAAACAGACCAACATTTATTTACACCTTATTTCTAATGGCCTTACTGCAACCAAGTTTGTACTAACACTCAACTAAACAAATTATCAAACAACAAACCATTTTCTGCAATTATTTTGCCACTGATAAAGAGTATTATATACAAATAAGTTGTCTGAATTACCAAATTCCCCATACTCACATCCAGTATCAACATCAACACCACACAAGTTCTCTCAAGTTAGCTTTTTCAGTAGGGAAAATATGTATGTATTTGATTTGTGTGTCCACAAATAGTTCATAAAAATCTCAATTCCTTGTTAAGTATCCTCATCAGTGTTCCACAGATGTAATTCGGAGATCAGGCAATGTTTGTGTAAAAAATTAAAAATCTGTACCAGAATACTTTTTTTTAAGGAATATTATATAAAACCTTTTAGAACTGCCACTAATATGATTCCAATCAAAAGTTTGCAACTAAAGTAAATATGGAGAAGTTCACTTCACATTGCATATATTTCTGATCATGTCTGATGTACAACTTTTTATTCTGAAGCAATTTTAACACAGTTTTATTTGATATACTCATTGTTTACTTGGAAATTGACCTAATGATCAAATTTTGGGTAAATGTAAATAAAACACATATTGCACAGCAAATGGTGATGCAGTGTAGAGGAACAGAACAATATTGACTAAAATGATGCCCTCTGGCTTTTGAAATTTCATGAAGGTTGAGATAGGAAAAAAATTATTTGTATTTATTCCATAATGTAGTACCATTCAAAGTTTTTGTTTCCATATCGTAATACTAGTCAAAGCTTTTATTCACTACAAATGTGGTGCACAAAAGAAACATTTTCCAGAAAGTGGTACTCCAATCTTTTTTTTAAATTATTTCTATATAAAATCTCTACAGAAGCTATGGGAAAATGTCTAAAATCAACTTGAGATTGGTGAAGGCTGAGTCATCATCACAATCTGGTTATTGTTCTACTGTATGTTCTAGCAATGACTAGAAGTAATTCAGAGGAGTGTTGCCATAAACTATCATCAGTATTCTTCAAATTAGCTTCAGCCTGCTTCCAAAATGCAGAAATCTACCCCAATAAAAATATACTTCTTCAATTCAAAGAACTGTAAGAACTTATATATACTGACATGTTTCTGCAGGGCTATTCAGCTAAATAAGGAAAGGAGTTTCACTAGCTTAACACTAAAATACTGAGTTATAAGAGACAGAATGGCTGTCCAGTACTTACATTCATGACGTGAAATTCCAAATACTGCCGACAGATGCACTTAAAAGTAGAAAAAAATATTCCTTGCTATTGGAACTTTTTAATTCCCTGCCTCTAGAAGAAAAGTGAGGATGGTTGGGACAGCTGGATATAAGTGACAGTCACTTTGACACCATACTGATGGGGATTCACCTGTTTTGTCTTTCTTCGTCCTCATAAAGATGCTGAAGAAGGTGTAAAGGACAGCAGGAAGTCAAAGACATTACAATGATAAGCACTGTGCTGGTTTCATCATCAATCCAGAGATGATAGAAGGTATCGAGTTAAATGTAAAGACAGAAAAGGAAGAGAAATTATAGTGGCATGAATAATACAACTAGGGACTAGGAGGAAATTGGAAAACCCAGTGTGTGTGTGCCTGTGTGTGTGTGTGTGTGTGTGTGTGTGTGTGAGAGAGAGAGAGAGAGAGAGAGAGAGAGAGAGAGAGAGAGAGAGAGAGAGAGGGGGGGGGGGGGGAGGGGAAGGTAATGGAACCCAAAAGTTAGTTTTACATAGGTCTCTCCCACACTATAATTGAGCTGGCAAAAGCTAATGCCTGACAGTTGCAGTGGGCTGGGCATGGCATAGCTTAACCAACAACATAATGTGATTTTGTAAGCAACTCTATGGCAATGCCGCATGTTGTCACAGCTCTGTAGATAACAATTATTTTTACCTGCAGCCATTTTTGCTTCACACCTGAAAGCTGGCAACAGCACAGCAAGCTGTCAAGGATCTTCTTTCTCTGTCTCGACTGTAGCCTATCCTGTGCAAACCCTCCATCCTGCACACACTTCCTGGCATTATCCAACTGACAATTCTTTGATGCTTTAGAATGTATTGCATCAACCAATTGCGTCTTTTAGTAAAGTTGTGTCCTAAATTTTTTTCTCCCAATCTGATTAAGTAATTGAGTCAGTAATGCAATCTTTCATCGGGTAAAAAGTTGGAGGGGGGGGGGGGGGGGTGATAAAAGCCTATAGCATGACATACTGCACCATACCCTGCGAGAAATATTTCCACATTTTCTAAACTACAAAAGCAGTTGATAACAGTTGGTTCAAAATTATTCACATAATTAACACTATTAATTATTGACGTATTATCTTCATACACATTTAGGTCTGTTGTAATTTGTCTAGATCAACACTGACCAGAATGGAAAATCTATTATTTTAATGAAGCAGATTTTGTACCAAATATTCAAAATTACTTCAACTGGTCAATTTCACAGCCTTAGTTACTCTCCCTTTATTGCACGGAACTATATTCTTCAGAGGTCCTTCTGGCATACCCAGGTATCTCTGTAATTAACCAATCATTTAGCAAAGGTAAGCTCTGTAATGCAAAGGAAAGGAATTTAAGGTCTTATGTCCCAGCAATAACATAGTCACTAGAGATGGAGTACATATGTGGACTGTACAACGATCGAACAGTTTTGGTTGAGGCTGAAGTTGTTTCTTTAAATAACAGAAAAATTGTTTTTGAATGGTCAGCCAAAGATTTGGGTGCCACTCTTCCCAAAGGCAGGTCTAGTGGACTGAACCACTGTGCACCTCTCTCACTACCTTAAAACAGCTTACCTGACTCTCCGGAATTCCTTTTGCTGTTTGTTTCCTCTGCTATTGTTGGTTCAGCTTTGTGTGGATCAGCATTAAATCCTTTCTTTATTTTTCTGGCTTTACGTTGCATTCTTCGTTCTTTTTTCAGCTGATGTTTTGAAGGGTGATCGTCTGTAGAATTCCCACCGAAATCAAATGATTCCATGCTGTTCTTTTTTCTCACTGCTGGCGGCTGAGGCTACAAATGACAATCACAAATATTCTTAGCACTCCTATATATCACAGAATCAGCTAATGATCTATTCACTTAATGGGGACAGGCTCCTTTCATTACTGTCAGGTAACTTGACAATTTTTTTGACACAGAATTACAGTATCACTACACTTTTTTTTCCCTTTTTTACAGGAATCTACCAACTGTGCTAGTTAGGTATACATGTTAAGACTCCCCCACTTGTTCCATGCACCTAGTGTACAAATGAGATGAGAAATGAAACTAACCATCGAAAACTACTAGAAATATTTGAATGAAGTAAATAAATGTCATCAAAATTAAGTGATGGCACCCCAGAAGTTGATCATTTATCCAAAGAAACCAAATTTATAACAAACATTGCACTCATTGATCAACATGACGACTACTTCCCAGAGTTAAAGCGAACAATGTCAGAAACTTCTGTTGCATCCCTATTATGAGGTTATCGGATGGGCAAAAAGAAACAGTTCATTGTTGTAATGTACTTGCTGTAAAAATAGGCATACTTCTTTTAATTAAAACACCATATACAGTTAACAAAACCAATTAGAGGAAGTCGTCATATTTGAAATTTATATAAAGAGCATTACGTAGTATATACATATAGTAATTTTTTTCTTTTGATCTTCATTTGCAACGAAGTTTGATGAATGTAACCCAACCCCACACATGCTGCTTATTAATATGATCATCTACAGAGGAGGATTATCATTATCTGCCAAGACCTTTAATTCACAAGGGAGATGGTCAAATATTTTTATGGCTGCACATTTTGTTCCTTTTTGTGCGAGAATAACATTAAGTTGTGAATAGTGAAGGATATTTTTCTTAGTGGAGGATATTTTTCTTTCTAGTGTTATATTTATGAATAATTTATTATTTTCAAATACTGCCTGATTCTTCACAACAAACTTCTTGAGACAGTAAATGCATTGCGAGACTTGTTAGCATTACTAATTTTTTTAACAGTTGCTTACATGAAGACTGAGGATGTATACCATTAGCATCCTTAAAAATGTTTCTGTGCAATGAATGCTTATTCTATTGTGGAACTGCCCCACATAATTATCCTCTATGACATCAATGAATGGAAGTATGCAAAGTAAGCGAACTTTCTAATGCCTTCGTCATCAAAATCAGAAATTACTTGTAGAGCAAATGTCGCAGAGCTTGAGCATTTGAGAATATATGTAATATATGATTTCCAAGTCAAGTTCTGATATGCACAACCAGGAACTTCGAACAGCCAGTTTTACGCACTTAATTTCCCCTATGTTATATTGTTATTGATGGTGACACATCTTTCCTTATACAGAACTGAATGATCTGTTTTTCCTAAGTTCCGCGACAGACTGTTCACTGACAACTAATCAATAACATCTTTGAATATTTTATTTATTGCTCATTCTGTTGTTGAAGCTCTGTTGGGCTAGAGTTTGATGGTTGCATAATCAGTAAAGAGTACAGTTTCTGCTTTATCAGTGTAAGATGGAAGGTTATTTATAGACAGCAACTAGAACTGAAACTTGTGGAATGCCAATGATAAGTTTTGAGAAGGACAAAACAATAGACAGTCTATGAGACATTCTGAGTGGCTAACTTGGACAGAACTGCTTATGAGGTCTAAGCCTCTATTTGGGGCATGCCCAATACTGTCGCGGGAGTACGACTGAGAATATGCTACTAACGATATAAATGTCATTCTTGAAAACAGAAAACAGTTTATCACGCAAAAAAGAGAGTGATTTGTTCACCTGAGTGAATCTACGTGATGACAGACTGAACCATGTTAACGATCTCAATTATGCATAAAATTAACATTATTCTATCTGCTTCTGCAATGACTGAGAACTACAATTTTTGTCATGACCGGTCATACAGAAATTAATGAGCTAAGTATGCTAACAAATGACAGTGTGAATCTACTAAACTACAGTTAAGGTAGTAATACACAGTGAAAGTATTAAGGAATTTTCAGAAAAAGCGTTTTGTTTTGTTACACAAGTTCTACTCCAAAATAGGGCAATTGTCTTGACAGCTACATCAAATATGTGCACATCCCACACATTTGAAAGGTTAATTTTGGAACTGGATATAACAACTGACACTGTAAAAAATGAATACGCTAGCAACGAGTGAACTGCCTATGAATCCCATACATTAGTCTAACTTGTTTACCATGCACAACAGTAGCATTGAATAAGTTCCTGATTTCACAGCAACGGAAGATGGTCCAGTGATGCAAGTTTGGCTGACAACACCTGTGCAAGTCACAGTATAGAACAAGGAGTTTGTTACTAGAGACTGCTGGGAGAAGAGAGAAACTGATTATGTTAGTTACAGAAAGAGAGATTGCTGAGAAAAAGAGAAACTAATAATGTTTGTTGTATAAAAGTTAGTGAGACTGGGAGTTATGGTAGGCAAGGTAATTCCATGTTACGTTCACTGTTAGAAATCCAGTTTAAATTTGCAAACAGAGGTGTAGGTGATACCATATGTGAATGTTAATTCATAGCTGCACTCCCCTCACACCCAAAGTGCTATTTAACTATTGTCCTACAAGCAAAAGACTGTTTCACAAATAATCAGGACAGTTCCAATTATGAATACCAACATATGTCTAGGAATCTTTCTTCAATACACTGTTAAGTAGTACAATTCAATGTGTGGTCACACAAATAGCCACAGACTCACCTTATCGCTATTAATGGGCAGACTGAGATCGAGAAAGCTCTCAATCCGTTGAGAGTGGTGGAGACAGTCCTGGCACTCCAGGGTGCTCACCAGATGCCCCTTGAACACCTGTTCTGGATGCAGCACTAGCTCCTGTGCTTGCATGCCATACACTTTTGCTTTCTTCTTCACCTCCTCATCCACTGATGCTGGATCTGTTTTTGGTGACAGTCCTAATTTTGCCATGATAGTCTTCTGATAGCGCTGTGGAAAAAGTACTGATATATCAAACTTCCAAAGCTGATTTGTTTTAAACTAAATTAGAAAAATAGCTCACCCCTTACACTGATGTGACAGAAGTCATGGGATATTTCCCAATATCATGTAGCATCTCCTTTCTACCAGCGCAGCACAACAACTCAATGTGGCACGGACTCACCAAGTCATTGGAAATCCCCTGCAGAAATATTGAGCCATGCTGTCCCTACAGCTGTCCTTAATTGTGAAATTGTTGCCAGTACAAGATGTCATGCATGAACTGACATCTCAATTATAAGTCATCTAGGATCCAACTGATACAGTCACGAGCCCAGTAAAGGCACTGCAGGCAATGTCGTGCTGTTAGCAAAGGCACTCATGTCGGTTGTCTGCTGCTATAGCCCCTAATGCCCAGTTTCCCCACGCTTTCCTAAAAACAAATACATTTGTCGTATGTCCCACACTGATTTCAGCAGTTATTTCACGTAGTGTTGCTTGTCTGTTAGCAGTGGTAAATCCACACAACCACCTCTGTACTTCATTGTTAAGTGAAGACCATTGGCCTCTGCGTTATCTGTGGTGAGAGGTAATGCCTGAAATTTGGTACTCTCGGCACACTCTTGACACTGTGGACCTCAGAATATTTAATTCCCTCTCAGAAATAGAATGTCCCATGCATCTAGCTCAAACTACCACTCTGCATTCAAAGTCTGTTAATTACCATTGTCCAGCCAAAATCATTCTGGAAATTCTGACATGACTCACCTGAGTATAAATGACAGCTCTGCCAATGCATGCCCTTTTAAACCTTGTCACACAATACTACAGCCACCTGTATATGTGCACTTCACTATCCCCTGGCTTTTATCACCTCAGTGTACAATGACTGACTCAAAGGGAGTATCAAGAGCATTCCTACTAAAAAACTTAATTTTCTCCATCTTGTTTGAACCTCAGTTGTGTGTCTTGCTCTTACTAGACAAAATGTCCTAAGATATTTTCACCTTATTTAAAATCTGTCCACAAATCAGTCATTTATCCAGTCATTCATTAATCACAATGGTATGTTAACAGTTCAAAGAGAGAAGGCGGAAATAGTGAGTTCCTTCTTTTGAAATTGTTTCCCCGCAGAAGATCATACTAAGGTTCCTTCTTTCGACTACCACATAAGAACTACAATGACACATGCAGAAAAGTAATTGTTACAACCAGAAATTAAATGGAACTGTTTGAATGAACAAATGGTACAGAGCCTAATGAGATACCAGTTTGATTCTTCATAGATAGGGACTGGAAAAATTCGTTTCAACAATAACACGACGAATAACGCAAATTTGGTGGTGATTTTTAAGGAAATAATGTGAATTCATCAGTTTTTTAAGGAAGAAACGCTAATTCAGCATTTTTTAAGGAAGTAATGCAAATCAGCGTTTTTCAACAAAATTTGTGTGTTTCCAGGTAAGAAGTGTCGTAAATCTAATGATGTTAGTGACATATTTAATGCTGAAATGTTCCATGTTCAACCGTCGCACTACTTTTTGCATTCATTGCCGTCACTGTGTCCTTTTGACTACCAACTTTTGCGAGCACATACAAACGACTACTGTATGAATTTTGATTATTTATTTCTTTTGTAGTGTAAGTGTCACAGCATGCCGTTTCCAAGTAATGGCACAATGAGAATATATCACAAACACATCATCCTGCTCATCAAATGCAGTTAATAATGCAGCAACGATATATGGCTTGAAGAAATGTGATCATTGACACTTCAGACAATAGCCGAAAAGAGTAAGCCATAACGTGATGGATATTTTCGTGGTTTATGATATGAATGGATGTAGGTTTGCATGCTAGTACGTATTTTTTTCCATCATAGCATTATCAACAAGGTCTGGGTCTTTGTTATGAATGTATTCAGAAGGAGGTGGGTGTGAACACTACCAACACCGTCTTCAGCTTATGACTCTACCATTTTTTACAGTAAAAGTAAAGGAAAAATCAAAAAGTGTAATGAAAGTATGTTCTGCAATAAATGATGTTAACATTTCCTTCTGATTAGAGATCGAAGTATGAAATAAATATTTGGGCTTTTATTTCCGTATATATGATAAGTTCCGAATGGTTGGTGTGGCAGGTATCTTACAGGACAGCACCAATTTCTCCTATGGAAACAAGCAGCTATATAAAATTCATCTTTTAGGATTTTCAGCACACTGGATTAATACCATGACAGCAACTTGAGTTAACCAGTTTGATGTAGAAAACAGCCAAAGTTGCAAAATTCAGTTACTTTTGTTTAATTGATGACCAGTTTCACGTATCAGAGCCCATTCTCAAATCAGTCAAACAAATAAAAAGGTGTACTCTGCGATAGCATGCAAACCACGTTAATATTGTACATGCTTGTGTTTCAGCCATTAGTCAAGTTTACAAGCACCATTCATTGGCAGGACAACTGTTTTGCATATGCTCGCTGCCAACCCTCGCGAATAAACAAAATTGTGCCTATACCAATTGCATTGTGGTTTCCAAAGCTGAGTGCAAATTTTTCTGCATGTATTAACTTACCGAAATTTCAATTAATATCAATATGCTTATTTTCAAATTTTGTTGAAATAAGATTCGTTTAAGCATTTACCAGACAGCTTGCCACGCATGGGCAGAGTTGAAATCTGTATATAAGTGGTGCCTACTCGCACTTTTGGTTACTTGGAGTGTGGCTGTCTCATGTATAAGCAGTGAGATAAAGCAGCCAGAATCTACCCAGAAAAATTTTTCTGACACTGCCAAGCTGCCAGATTCGGGCATGTGCATAGCTTTCCGAGTTAGAGTAGGGGTACACTTCACTCGACTCGTGATTTGTTTGTGACACATTTTTCGATCATTTCAAAGCTATTGCAGTCCCCTGTTCAGATACTAATTTTTACCATCTGCTTTTTTTTCCATTGTATTCTTATTCTAGACTCGGCAATGAACGCATGTGTTCTGTGAAAATGCCGAAGCCTGCAGTCACCGCTGACGAAAGGGTGTGAGAATTTAAAATCAATTGTTTGTATGTTCCCGATACGTTAACAGTGTTTTATAAAATCTGCAATATCACAGTTTCATGGGAGCGTAAAGATTCTATAGAGAAACATGTGCAGACCAGAAAACATAAGAGCAACAAGCTGAAGCAGACCAGTTTGCCAATAAAGTAGCAGTCTACAATTAGCAGCAGCTTTGAAACTGCAAAAAAAGAAGAAGAGCGATTGTGAATATCTGGTCGAAAGGACGGTGGAAACATTTTTGAAGGCCAACATTCCACTCCACAAACTGGAGAACGAAAGTTTCGACAGTGGATGAACGAGTTCATGAAGGTGAGCAGTGAGTGAGCAGTGGTGTTACTTTTTTATTTATATTGTGGCTACCCGCCTGCCTCAAAATTATTTTGGTGAATATTCACTTTATGTGTACTCCCAATCAGTTCAAAATTGAAGTCTGTGCCTCTCATCTTTGATAAACATTTGTATCTTATTTTAGGGACAAACCACTAACTGTTAAAAAAAATAATAATGTTCAGTCTGCAACTGTAAGTTCTAATTACCACATCTGGAGGTATTGAAACAGTGTGTCCCACTCCTTCACACTTATAATAAATGAATGTATTGTAGGGCTGTCAGGAACATACCTAACCTCAGCACTACATATCCTGAAATTTTCACCAAAATCTAATTAGTGAATCTTAAATAATGGTATTAATTTAAGCATAAGATCTAATTGTTACAAATCCACAACAACTTCTTGGTACCTTTAACTTGCTTGGGTTACTGTTTGTAGGCCATTGTTCTAATAACCTGGTGTTCCAATTACTCCGGTTCCCCCTATTTTGCTCTTTGTACAGTATCACATTATTTTAAAGGTTCAGATAACTAACAGACTGTTCTTTTTAGGTGCTGGTAACATCCCATTTTGTAAAGCAAAGAGATACTATTTGCCTACAATACAACAGCAAAGGAAACATGGGGTAATGGAACAACTAGCAGAGAAAGATGATATATTAGCCGACGAGACCACTGACGGAAGAGGCCGTTGTGTTTTGCTGTTTTGTTGAGAACTATTGAATCTTGGAATGAGCAGAAATTTTTGTGGCAAGTGTGAAAGATTTCAATGCAGCGAACTCGACACAATGTGCTCGTGCTATTTTGGGGCTCTTGAAACATATAATATACAGTACGATAATGTTAAGGCAGTAGTGAGTGACAGTGCTAGGTAGATGAACAAATGTGTCGACTCCTCGAAAACAATAATAGGTGATAATTTAATCCATGTTCAATGCTGGGCACGTAAAATCAATCTAATTGCTAAAATTTATTCCAAGGAACTTAGTATGTTAAATACTACAATCCCTTATTTAAAGAGTGCTTTTTTTAAACACCGGAAAGAGGAAACATTTATATTTGCAGTTTCTTCAAGAGAAAAACAGAAATCCAAAGATTTTTCCTCTTCCAGTTTTAACATGAAGGAACTCTTGGCTCTCTACAGCCACTTACATAGCAAAATATTTTGAGATAATGATTGAATTCTTCCACAGTGATGATACGCAAGAGCTGTCGAATGCAGGCATTGAGTATATTATTTCACTGTCAGATAATGATGTAACTAAGATTCTTGAAGAGGCCATGTTTGTTAAAGAACATGCCAGAGACTTGATGAGCATGGCTGTCTTCTTAGCGACCTCAAAGCATCCAACTTCACATGAACTTTGAATAAAGTTGAAGCACCTTTAAGTATGCTTCAGTATTGTGGAAAAAGGAATATTTGGCAATGAAAACAGTGAGATTTTAAAAACGATAAAGAGGAGAGTGCTTGAGGCAGAAATTAAGGGGGGGAATGAAGTGAACTGGACCGCACCTCCAAACAAGATTGTCGACTCTCATGGCCACAGAGCCAAGTAAATCAGTTTTCAAAGCCTTGGATTCTTGTTTTGATCCAAGGACAATAATTCTCAATCCTATTAACTCCGAAGTGGCCAGGATCTTGCAATCTGTACCTGGAATGACTGTTCTTAGTACTGCACATACTCTGAAGGGGTATCAATCTCTACGGAATTTTATTCATAACCAAATGTCAATGTAGTCGGGACATGTTGACATAGTGAAATGTCTGCAGGCAACTGCAGTCGACAATCAGCAATTTGAAACAATCAGCAATTTGCAGCTGCAGGAATGAAAGCTGTTTGGTTGCAGTATTTAAAATATATGTATCAACTCCACACCATTCTGGCCAAGCACAGCAACAGTATATAAATGTTAAAAATTTAAATAATATTCTTTGTTGAAGACACTTTATTGATGATGCGTTTCACGCTTCTAGCGCCATCTTCAGGTCATTCTTGAGCCTCCGAGACTGGCTTCTGTGGTCTTCACAGCTCAAGAACGATATGACGAAGTGTGAAACATGTCATAAATAAAAATCTGCAGCATACTGTTATTTTCATTTTTACATTTGGTATTTGTTTTTAAATAATTATTTGTGTCAAAATTTTTTGTTAAAATAATTTTTCTCTACTTTTGTCTCATGTTTGGCCCACCCTATCTTAGGAATAGTTCCATTTTCAACATAACGCTGAAAAATGGTTAAATATGACAAAAATATATAATTGATAATAGGAAGAGCTTGCCAGAAAATAACACTGTGCAAAAAATAACACCGATTTTGGCCATAACGTAACACCGATTTTTTCCTGTCCCTATTCATAGATATACAAAAGGATTTTCTTGCATTCTAACAGCAATTTTATAACAGTCTGTTAGAGGAACAAAGCACTTATAGCAACATGAAGATGTGAAGACCATTCCTGTTTTAAAGAAGTGTCATCAGACAGATGCGTGTGACTACAGCCTCAAACACTGACATCAGTAAGAATAAGTTACCACAGTTTATTAACTTATTTGAGGCTAGAAAGCCCCCAACAAATTGATACAAATTTCAAAAACAGCAATTCTATGAAACTTAGCCCACTCTGTTCATCCATGAGATCTAGAAGTCAATGAACCCTGTGTCACACTCAGTGATAGATGTGCTGACCAAAAGCAAATTTGTGTCTGTTGTTTTCATGGCACAGAGCACAAATGTCTTGTTCACTGAGCAGCAGAGAACTTTAATGTCTCTTGGTGGTAATCTATGTCATCAGTCATTTGCTGAGTATATTCCAATCCCCAGTTTTTACCTTCTATAGCTCGCTTTAGTACCATGTTAGTTATCACCTAATTTCTTAACAGACAGCCTGTCATCCTGTCCCTTGCCAGTGCATTCCACATATTCCTTTCCTCACCACTCCCAGAGAGAATCACCTCATTCCTCACCCACCACTCCATCTAATTTTCAACATTCTTCTGTAGCAGCTCAAAAGCTTTCATCTCTTCTGGTCCGGGTTTCAGTGTCTGGGTTTCACTATCATACAATGCTGTGCTCGAAATGTACATTCTCACGAAGCTCTTCCTTCAGTTAAGGCCTATGTTTGATACTAGTAGACTTATCTTGGCCATGAATGCCCTTTTTGCCAGTGCTACCTATTTTCTTATGTTCTCCTTGGTCTGTCCATCATGAGTTATTTTGTTGCCTAGAGAGCAGAATTCCTAACATTGTCTATTTCATGATCCCCAATTCTTTTGTTAAATTTGTTGCTGTTCTAATTTCTGCTACTTCTCATTCCTTTCATCTCTTTACGATTTACTCTCAATCTGCATGTCCTGTAATTATTCTTCACTCTCACTCAGGATAGCAATGCCATCAACAAATCTTATCAGTGATATAATTTCACTGAATTTTAATCAGACTCTTGAGCCTCTTTCCCCTCCCCCTATCATTGCTTTTCGATGTATAGATTGAACAGTAGAGGCAAAAGATGACAGCCCTGTCTTACACCCTTTTTAATCCAGCTCTTCGTTTTTGGTCATCCAGTCTTATTGTTCCCTCTTGGTTCTTGTACATATTGTACATGTTTCCCCTTTCCCTATAGCTTTCTCTATTTTCCTCAGAATTTTGAATGTTTTGTATTATTTTAAATTCTCAAACACTTTTTTCAGGTTGACAAATTCTACAAACATGTCTTTATTTTTCCACAGTCTTGCTTCCATTATGCAGTACATCAGGAATACCTCTCTACCTTTTCCACTGCCAAGTCTTTTCGTCATCTACAGACCCTCAATTTTCTTTTCCAGTCTTCCACATGGTTATTCTTCCCAGTAACTCAGATGCACTATTGTCAAACTGATTGTGTGATAATTCTAGCACTTTGTCAACTGTTGCTATCTTCAGAATAGTGTGGATGATGATTCCTGAAGGCTGATGGTGTATCACCGGTCTCATGTATTGTACACACCAACATAAGTAAAAATTATCAATATACCGTAATGAATAGTCTTGTTGCCACTTCCCCCAATGATTTTAAAAACTCCAAAGGGATGTTATCTATCCCTTCTTCCTTATTTGATCTTAACTCATCTAAAGTTCTTTTAAATTCTGATGCTAATACTAGATTCCCTCTCTTCCCTGTTGACTCCTGTGTACTGTTCTACCATGTCATTAGACAAGTTCCCCCACCCCACAGACGTCTTCAATCTACTTCTTCCACCTAACTGCTCTCTCCTCTGCAATTAACAGAGGAATTTCCATTGCACTCAACGTTACCACCCTGCTTTTTTAAAAATTTTATCAAAGGTTCTTTCGACTTTTCTGTATGTTGAGGCAGTCCTTCCAACAATCATTTCTTTTCAAATTTCTTCACATTTTTCATGCAGCCATTTAACTTCAGCTTCTCTGCAACTCGTGTTTTTATTTCATTCCTAAGTGATTTGTATTTCTGTATTACGGGGAATTTCCCTGCACATTTTTGTACTTCCCTCTTTGGTCAATCAACTGAAGTATCTCTTGTGTCATCTGTGGTTTCTTCACAGCTACCATTCTTAGACCTATGTTTTTCTTTCCAATTACACTGATTGCCCTTTTTAGGTATATCCATTCCTCTTCAACTGACATGCCTACTGAGCTGTTCATTATCATGATATATACAGCCTCAGGGAACTTCAAGCCTCTCTTCATTCCTTTGTACTTACATATCACTCTTCTTTGGGTACTGATTCTTCCTGGCTAGTGTCTTGAACTTCAACCTACTCTTCATCATTACTAAATTGTGATATGAGTCTATATCTGCTCCTGGATTCACCTTACAATCCAATCTGATTTCAGAATCCCTGCTTCACCATGTTGTAATCTAATTGGAATCTTCCTGTATGTCCCAGCCTTTTCCACGTATACCACCACCTCTTGTGATTCTTGAACAGAATACTCACAATTACTAACTGATATTTACTGCAGAACTCAATTAGTCTTTCTCGTCTCTACATCCTACTTCCAAGCCCATATTCTCCCATCATCCTTTCTTCTACTCCTTCCCCCACAACTGCATTCCAATCAAGCAAGGCTATTTGATTTTCACCTCCCTTTATGTACTGAATTACCTGTTCAATATCATCATATACTCATATCTCATCATCTTCCATTTGCTAAGTCATCATATATATCTCAACTATTGCTGTTGGTGTTCATTTGCCGTCAATTCTGATGGTAAGAACACTATCACTGAATTGTTCATAGTAACTGACATTCCACCCTACCTTCGTATTCACAGTGAATTGCACTCACATTATACCATTTTCTGTTGCTGTTTATATTACCCTATTCTCATCTGACCTGACAGCCTTATTTTCTTTCCATTTCACTTCACTGATCCCCACTATGTCTAAATTGAACCTCTAACTTTCCCTTTTCAGATTTTTTAGCTTTCCTACCATGTTCAAACTACTGACATTCTACACTCTGACTTATAGAATGTTACCCTTTTGTCAGTTATTCAATCTTTTTCTCATGGTCACTTCCCTTTTGGCAGTTCCCTATGGAGATCCGAATGGGGGACTAGTCCACAATCTTTTTGTCAATGGAGAGATCATCATGACACTTCTGCAATTACAGGCCACATGTGTTGTGGATACACATTGTGTGTCTTTAAGGCAGTGGATGCCATTGGCTTCTGCAATCTCATGCCTTTGATCATTCCTGATTCTTATGCATCTTTGGGCCAGTTTTCCACTCCAAGGGCAAGAGAATGCACTGAACCTCTATCTGCTTTTCCACCCTCTTTGGCAAGCCCATTGGTAGAACAAAGGGTGTCTTTCTACCGGAAGCCTTCAGCCATAATTGTTGATGATTTTTGTTCAAGTGGCACGGTTCAAACCCGAGACAGAGGATGTTCTGATTACTAAACACAGACACTGCCCTTAGACTGTGGGTTTGCTGGAGGGTGCAATGTTTGCTGCCACTGTGATGAAGTAATCATTGAATTTGGTGGCCACTAACTTCAAATTATCATTATTTCTGCCGAAGTTGCTTTCTAGGGGCCCAGTTTTACTGTGATCACTTATTTTTTATTTCTTATTTGATAAACGATCTAGCTTACCTTATTTGCACTATGTGCTGAATATCGCTGTCCAGCAATCACTATGAGTTCACTAAAGCTGCATTCTACATACTACTCAGCAGCATGGCCACTGTTTTGCCTAACGTATTACTCGGGACACATGCTTCAATTAATTCTCTGATATGAAGATGTCTCGAAAGGTATAGTAACAAGCTGTTAGTGAGAAAAGGTGTATACAGGAAACAAAAAATATGCACAAAGTTGCTCAAGCATTGGAAGATACCACTGTTCCCCAGCCACAGTGGCTGTGCAAGTATTTGCTCCATTGGAAATCCAACCTGTCAAAACTGGCTTAAAAATCAAGCTACAGGTCTAGAACCCATTTAACAAGAGCATGCTGAACCTCAGCATCAGTCCTAAAGTGACTACAAGTGCTGCCTTAACAGACTGAAGAGACAAAAATCACTTTGTGAGAGACCCAAATTGTACAGAGGGTGTTACAATACAGCCCAATGGAAATCTGGACCAAATAACATAAATGAAACAGTGTGGTGTTGGGCATTATCATTCAACAACACAACACTTTTAAAAATCAATCCCAGTCATTTTCTCCAAACTGTCTTCTGTAGCCATTCTATCACATATCAGTAACCTGCAGCACTCACAGTCCTTCATGGATGAGCAAATCCATCACAGCAGCACACAGTGTGTGTCCCAAAAGACTGAGACATAACTTTCTTCATGGCTCAGAAGTCATGCACATTTTTGAACTTATTTGCAATCAGAAAGTTTCTAACAAATCACCACGAATTTCAAAACCGGCACCTCTATGAAACTTAGCCCATTCTGCTCATACATGTGATCAAGAGAGCCACATTTCGACCCATGACAATACAGTAGAGGAAGGGATCAATATCTGCCTCATACCGCATTAAAGTGCACAAAAGATAACACCCAGTTGCTTGGCATTATTCTCATCTGAGAGCTGCCATGGTATGCTGTTGCCACACCATACAGCGAAAATATATCTTCTGATAGTCCAATGTGCTGTGCATAATATCCACTGCACTGCTAATGGAGATGTTGAGTTTGTGTGCAACTGCAATGATCAGTCTGAATTAGCCCTTCAACATCATCAGAATTGGATGTAGTTGATTCTCCTGACCTTTGCTCGTCTCGCACTTCTGTTCTGCCTTCCTCAAATTCCTGCCACCAAACCCATGCCTGTATTTGTGATATTACACTCACTCTGTAAACTTCCACTAGCTGGCAATGAATTGCACCTGGGGACATTTGTTATAAATGGGAAAACCCTATTACACTGTGTAACTTCGTAATTATCCGTCTTGAAACAGTATCTCTAAGTGCAACAACACAGCTGTCTCCATCTACCAGCAGCGTTCAACAATTTTGATTGCATCTTCAATGTACACATGGAATTCAATTCAAATGTGGTATTTATACGCCTGTGAGAGACCTCTGCTACCTTTCTTACAGGGACACTTTCGTGTTATTCCAGACGCTTTTTATATCTAATACAACTATTGTCATGACAGCTAAATCCTTATGCTCACTTTTCCGAGCATGTTGCATACAGCCTGAATTTTCTACCTAATGGAGACATCAACGTCTGATGACCAGCTAAATATTATGCTCACTTTGTTTTACAAAGGAAAGTCAGCAATTACGGTCTCAACTTTTCCGGTATTTATAAGGTTATACTGGATAAATGGAAGCAAGGAAAGAAATTTTTGTACAGAGCTTAATGAAAGCAGTTTTCAGATTAAGGACAACTTCATTTAAATCCTGTAAGAGCACGAAAACATGAGTATTATTTGAAATTCGATCTCTCTACATACGGACACAAATGCATTCCAAAATTATCACGCTGTGCACATAATCAAAAAGGAAAAAAGTCCACTAACCCACTCACCTTAAGGTCTTCGGTGCGCACTTCTTCAAGCAAGTGTCTGAGTAACTCATGTGCATCATGCTGATCACCGCCAGCAAACTGTGGACAGCGCTGAGATAGTTTATCGAGCAGCTGCCGGGGATCTAGTATTTCAACTCGGCCTGACCGGAGCTGGTGCAGTATGTCAACCAGCAACTCAGTCAGTTCCCGCCACTTGCATAGATCACCTTCTAGTGGAGGCTAGAGAAAAGAGTAGGCTGTAAGACCATTTTCGTTCCACAGTGTTGGCTGTGGCATTCTAATACCGTAAGGTTGGACAACAACAAACCAAAGAGTTGTGAAAATTCTTGTCCATATGAATTGCAATCAACTAAAAGTTACAAATGATAAAATTGGAGCTATTTCAAAGTAGTAACAAAAACTAACCAGAAGGAACACACACAGAGTATTTGTTTATTTGTAATCTTCTATTAAAATAAATGTATAATATTCCAAAGACAGAATATGTAACAAATTTAAGTGCAAATAAAGAAAAGCTACCACAATCCAAACACTGATTTAAGCAGCACAATGGTGCTCCATAAACTCAGAGCAAACTTCTCCAACCAAACCTTGCAACAAAAATGGAATTTGATTAATGGATCAATGGGAACTTTTTTCTTCCCTTGGATTCCCAAAACACTGTCACATGTTAAAGTCACATTAACTCCAGAAAAAATAGGATGACCAATGGGGGCATATCGTACAACCCATCTGAGACTAAATATTGAGAATACAAAATATGGCATCATTAAATTAATAATGAATACTACACAATTTCTTACCAATTTTTCTTCATTTTCCAGCAGTGGGTGGGCACCCCCTGGTAGCTGGAATTTCGCACCTGCTTCTTTCATTTCCTCCAGAACGGGCAGCAAGAAGGGTGTTTGAGCTAGGCACTGCAGGACAGCATTGAAGAAGCAAGTATTTCCCAGATTTTTCAAACCCTGTGACACAAAAAAAGCCATGGGCTTAGGCAAGCATGACAAAAGGCTTTATCCTTCCCTAAACTACTAATAAACTGTCAAACCAACTGTCCATCATACCTATTATGCTCATGACTATCTTAAATTTTATTGGCCTGTGGTAAACACAAGCATCAAAAATTCTAATCCAGTTATCTTTCCAATTTGTGTGTGAGCTAACTATGTACCCTTCCAAACCACACGATACCACAAGGCAGAGGATGACACAGCAGCCAGTCAACACCCTTCGGCCTTCACAGCCTTGACAAGGAATTCAAGGTGTTCTGTAACACCATGAGTTTCTCATCCAAGCCATGAAGGCCAAGGGATTTTGACTCGGAACTGTGTCATCCCCTACATTGCAGTGTCATGCAGCATGGAAGGGCATCTGGTGAGCACATTGCTCTTTGACCATTTTGGTGACTTTCCAGACCGTGGAGCAACTACTACATAATCAAGTAGCTCCTAAACTGGTATCATGAGGCACACTACAGAAAAATCCTTGGCAGCACCAGAAATAGCACCAGGTCCTTCAAGTGGCAGCCATCTACAGTGTACACTCAGCTATGGAGGCAGACAAACATTTATAAGCATCAGCATTAAAAACAGATTAGTCATTATAACTTTTTCTTTGTTATTGTCAGAACAAATACTCAGAGGGTACTCTTGTGGCAAGTTCATTACCTGCCTTTCCCCGTTTCTATACCGTCAAAAATATCAAAACCATCTGTACAGGCAGTTTTCGAAAAGGAAACAGTGTTGCTGTGAATAACGTCACGTAAAACTTTGATATGACATGAGAATAGACATACAATATATAATACATTAATTTCAGAAAACATTCACTGAGTGGCTCGTATTCCCACTAGGTCATAAGCAATCCTTCATGTCCAAACCTTTACGAGACTAGGTTGTCTTCCTTCACCAGTGACTAGTGGCAGTCTCTCCAATTATTGTTATACATCATTTCAGCGTGTCGTCATCTGTGCTTCTCCTTCCATATTTATTTCTAATTGTATAAAACTCATCCACAAATTTTTAAGAAACTATCACAGTCCTAGCCCTCCTAAGTGTTTCCTTCATCTCTTCTCAACGAAATTTCCTTCAATTTGTACGCATCGGTGGCTCCTCAGACCGCCCTATGATATAAAAGGTAAGTATACTTGGAGAAAAGGGGCAAATGGAAAAGAAAAATGAGAGCAATCACTGCAAATAATAATCACAAATTGCCCAGAGAACCCCAACTGTGCTACCTGTAAATGAAGAACATCCTCCCAATTCCAAACAGGTACGCAATTTGTAGATAAAATGCAGAGCATTAGACTGAATATTTCAACTGTGTTTTCACTTTTGCTTTGGTCGGTGTATAGTCTCTTCGTGAAATTTACTACAAAGGCCACAAAGACATTGTTTCAATCCTGTTTGTCTGGACAGAGTCCTCAGATGTTTTGACACATTTAGTCATTTCAAGGCATTACCAATGTTTATAAGATACAGGAAATCTTAACTCTGCCAAATTATTGTCCATTGAATATTCAAAAGTAAGGGTTTCTGAAAAGTGATTGGTCATTTCTTGAGGACAACTATGCTTTACCCTTTCTCCATCTTAATTGATGCAGCTTGCCTGCAGCAACATCATCAGCTAACTATCATTGACTTGAATGAATGATTGCTAATTGTAATAATAATCATAAAACTAAAAGTTATTGAGTTTAAAACACTTAAATGGCATGTCATTGAAGATTTCTGTGCAATAGGAAACTTATGAGACAATTTCATAAAGTTAAGTTACACATTATAATGGCAGGCCAAGTAACTTTTACTGAATGGTACACTACACTTCAAAGTGACACAGATACTAAACATTACTTTTTTACATTGTCACCAAGCATCTGTAAACAATGATCGGAAGTTCTGTCAATTGTTCAATTCCGTGAAGATAGAAATCCACTCCATAGTCAAGAGCTATTTGAAAAGTGCTACATGAATGTCCTCGTCATCAGACAATCTGCGATTACACCGAGTCAGTTCCTCAACTGCCTGGATATTATTGTCTGTCGGCACCATTTCACTACAGCTGGATGTAACATCACATATGGTCCGTATATTGCCAGAATTTCACAGTGAATCTGTGTACAACAGACGTTTCGTCCACAAGAATCCTACTGTCCCGCATACTTCCACTATGGAGAACATTTTCAGTTGCCACGCTACTTCATTCCCCACGGTGATGCAGCTGTTGTCTATACCACAGCGTAACTGTGTTGGAGGAAACAGAACATGTACTCTCTTCTGACAATGCACCACTCTTGTTGTGTAACAGTCTTGGCTTGGGATGATATGCATAACTTACTTTTTGAAGCAGTTACACGAGGTTGAGGGTCGACAGAACTCATCTAGCAGTGTACATCCACCGCTCTGGAGTCTGAAGATGACTCTTCCACAGAGTCGAAACCGGTCACTCACTCCAATAAATAATATTTTAACAAGATTGCGATCAAGACTGTTTTAAATTTTAATTTGAACTACTTTTAAGATCGCTGACTGTTTTCAAAAATTTCAAAAATCCTCTTGTAGAATTGAATTTTTAATTAACGCACAGATGAAAAATAAATTTAACAGACTACATAACAGAATAAAATGGAATGCTTCCCATCATCCTGTAGGGCTGGTACAGTAGTGACATTACAACAGCAGGCCAGTAGAAAGTAAATATGAAGTGCTAACTCTATAGCAGGAACTGAACTTAAATATGTGACAAGCTCTAAACAATGACTGCAAGAAAATTTTCAGCAGTTGGGGTTACATGAAGAGTTATAGTTTGCTCAGTAATTGTACACTGCAAGCTCAGAACACTTGGTGTGTATACAAACATCTGGCATTCTCTCTCCTGCTTTCTACAATTCTGAGTTGTCCATTTATTTTAGAGTTAACAACATCAAGATTCAACCATGAACAGGGAAATGTACTCTCTGTAAGTGACTCAGGGTAAGTTGAGTGGAGTTATAACAGGCAAGAAGCAGTACTAGTTTCGTATCTGTTACTGAGGTCAGAAAAAGTCAAAGATCACGAGAGAACGACAAGACTGATGTCATTTCTTCACTGAGTACAGGTTAAGTGCAGTGCTGCCATAAAACTCTTAAGAAATTAGTGTATACTTTTTCCCCACTATTTAGTGTTGGCTTGACCTCACCCATGTCTATTACAAACATCTCAGCAGATTGCAGTGCACTGTAATCCACTGAGATTATCTGCATACTCAGAAAACAATTTTGTTCAGTAACCGTAGGGGAACTCAACTTACCCGGTGGAGCTTCTTTACAACAAATGAGTCTCAGAAGTGCACCAGTCACAGCCACAACTCTGTCTACAGCATCAAAATGCTAAGGACAAAGGGCTTCAAGAGTTGGATGTACAGGAACAGTCACTTAACAATTCCTAAATTGCTGACAAGTGATAAAGGCTGGTTACTTCTAGCTAATCCTTTTCAGAGACAGTCAAGTTCTTTTATTCTTTCCCACAATATTCGGTTCTCCTCATTGTCTTTGAAGCTATTAGGCACCACTTTTTGTGAAAGTAAAATGGCAAAGCCTAATAGAAATTCTTGGATAACAAAGGAGATACTGAATTTAATTGATGTTGTTGTTGTGGTCTTCAGTCCTGAGACTGGTTTGATGCAGCTCTCCATGCTACTCTATCCTGTGCAAGCTTTTTCATCTTCCAGTACCTACTGCAACCTACATCCTTCTGAATCTGCTTAGTGTATTCATCTCTTGGTCTCCCTCTACGATTTTTACCCTCCACGCTGCCCTCCAATACTAAATTGGTGATCCCTTGATGCCTCAGAACGTGTCCTACCAACCGATCCCTTCTTCTGGTCAAGTTGTGCCACAAACTTCTCTTCTCCCCAATCCTATTCAATACTTCCTCATTAGTTATGTGATCTACCCATCTAATCTTCAGCATTCTTCTGTAGCACCACATTTCGAAAGCTTCTATTCTCTTCTTGTCCAAACTATTTATCGTCCATGTTTCACTTCCATACATGGCTACACTCCATACGAATACTTTCAGAAATGACTTCCTGACACTTAAATCAATACTGGATGTTAACAAATTTCTCTTCTTCAGAAACGCTTTCCTTGCCATTGCCAGCCTACATTTTATATCCTCTCTACTTCGACCATCATCAGTTATTTTGCTCCCCAAATAGCAAAACTCCTTTACTACTTTAAGTGTCTCATTTCCTAATCTAATACCCTCAACATCACCCGATTTAATTCTACTACATTCCATTATCCTTGTTTTGCTTTTGTTGATGTTCATCTTATATCCTCCTTTCAAGACACTGTCCATTCCATTCAACTGCTCTTCCAAGTCCTTTGCTGTCTCTGACAGAATTACAATGTCATCGGCGAACCTCAAAGTTTTTATTTCCTCTCCATGAATTTTAATACCTACTCCGAATTTTTCTTTTGTTTCCTTTACTGCTTGCTCAATATACAGATTGAACAACATCGGGGAGAGGCTACAACCCTGTCTTACTCCCTTCCCAACCACTGCTTCCCTTTCATGTCCCTCGACTCTTATAACTGCCATCTGGTTTCTGTACAAATTGTAAATAGCCTTTCGCTCCCTGTATTTTACCCCTGCTACCTTCCGAATTTGAAAGAGTATTCCAGTCAACATTGTCAAAAGCTTTCTCTAAGTCTACAAATGCTAGAAACGTAGGTTTGCCTTTTCTTAATCTATCTTCTAAGATAAGTCGTAAGGTTAGTATTGCCTCACGTGTTCCAACATTTCTACGGAATCCAAACTGATCTTCCCCAAGGTCTGCTTCTACCAGTTTTTTCATTCGTCTGAAAAAAATTCACGTTAGTATTTTGCAGCTGTGACTTATTAAACTGATAGTTCGGTAATTTTCACATCTGTCAACACCTGCTTTCTTTGGGATTGGAATTATTATATTCTTCTTGAAGTCTCAGGGTATTTCGCCTGTTTCATACGTCTTGCTCACCAGATGGTAGAGTTTTGTCAGGACTGGCTCTCCCACTGCCGTCAGTAGTTCCAATGGAATATTGTCTACTCCGGGGGCCTTGTTTCGACTCAGGTCTTTCAGTGCTCTGTCAAACTCTTCACGCAGTATCATATCTCCCATTTCATCTTCATCTACATCCTCTTCCATTTCCATAATATTGTCCTCAAGTACATCGCCCTTGTATAGACCCTCTATATACTCCTTCCACCTTTCTGCTTTCCCTTCTTTGCTTAGAACTGGGTTTCCATCTGAGCTCTTGATATTCATACAAGTCGTTCTCTTATCTCCAAAGGTCTCTTTAATTTTCCTGTAGGCGGTATCTATCTTACCCCTAGTGAGATAGGCCTCTACATCCATACATTTGTCCTCTAGCCATCCCTGCTTAGCCATTTTGCACTTCCTGTCGATCTCATTTTTGAGACATTTGTATTCCTTTTTGCCTGTTTCACTTACTGCATTTTTATATTTTCTCCTTTCATCAATTAAATTCAATATTTCTTCTGTTACCCAAGGATTTCTACTAGCCCTCGTCTTTTTACCTACTTGATCCTCTGCTGCCTTCACTACTTCATCCCTCAAAGCTACCCATTCTTCTTCTACTGTATTTATTTCCCCCATTCCTGTCAATTGCTCCCTTATGCTCTCCCTGAATCTCTGTACAACCTCTGGTTCTTTTAGTTTATCCAGGTCCCATCTCCTTAAATTCCCACCTTTTTGCAGTTTCTTCAGTTTTAATCTACAGGTCATAACCAATAGATTGTGGTCAGAGTCCACATCTGCCCCTGGAAATGTCTTACAATTTAAAACCTGGTTCCTAAATCTCTGTCTTACCATTATATAATCTATCTGATACCTTTTAGTATCTCCAGGGTTCTTCCATGTATATAACCTTCTTTCATGATTCTTAAACCAAGTGTTAGTTATGATTATGTTGTGCTCTGTGCAAAATTCTACCAGGCGGCTTCCTCTTTCATTTCTGTCCCCCAATCCATATTCACCTACTATGTTTCCTTCTCTCCCTTTTCCTACACTCGAATTCCAGTCACCCATGACTATTAAATTTTCATCTCCCTTCACAATCTGAATAATTTCTTTTATTTCATCATACATTTCTTCAATTTCTTCGTCATCTGCAGAGCTAGTTGGCATATAAACTTGTACTACTGTAGTAGGTGTGGGCTTCGTATCTATCTTGGCCACAATAATGCGTTCACTATGCTGTTTGTAGTAGCTTACCCGCATTCCTATTTTCCTATTCATTATTAAACCTACTCCTGCATTACCCCTATTTGATTTTGTGTTTATAACCCTGTAGTCACCTGACCAGAAGTCTTGTTCCTCCTGCCACCGAACTTCACTAATTCCCACTATATCTAACTTCAACCTATCCATTTCCCTTTTTAAATTTTCTAACCTACCTGTCCGATTGAGGGATCTGACATTCCACGCTCCGATCCGTAGAATGCCAGTTTTCTTTCTCCTGATAACGACATCCTCCTGAGTAGTCCCCGCCCGGAGATCCGAATGGGGGACTATTTTACCTCCGGAATATTTTACCCAAGAGACGCCATCATCATGTAATCATACAGTAAAGCTGCATGCCCTCGGGAAAAATTACGGCTGTAGTTTCCCCTTGCTTTCAGCCGTTCGCAGTACCAGCACAGCAAGGCCGTTTTGGTTATTGTTACAAGGCCACATCAGTCAATCATCCAGACTGTTGCTCTTGCAACTACTGAAAAGGCTGCTGCCCCTCTTCAGGAACCACACGTTTGTCTGGCCTCTCAACAGATACCCCTCCGTTGTGGTTGCACCTACGGCACGGCTATCTGTATCGCTGAAGCACGCAAGCCTCCCCACCAACGGCAATTGATAAAAGCAGAAAATATAAAATTGCAGCAAATGAAGCAGGCAAAAAGGGATATACATGTCTAAAAAAGAAAACTGACAGGAAGTGCAAAATGGCTAAGTGGCCAAGCAGGAATTGCTAGTGGACAAATTCAATGCTTTATGTGAAAGACAGATGTAGCCTACAGGAAAATAAAGAGACATTTAGAGAAAAGAGAAGCACCTATATGAATATTAGGATCTCAGATGTCAAACTTGCACTAAGCAAAGAAGGAAAAGACGAAAGGAATATACAGGGGGTCTATGCTGGGGAAACAAACTTCATGACAATACGATAGAATGGGGAATGGGAGTAAGTGAAAATAAGATCAGAAATATGATACTTTGAGATGAATCTGATGGAACACTGAAAGACCTAAGAGGTGATAAGGCCCCTGCAGTAGAAGACATTACCTCATAATCATTGAGATATAAGAGAGAGCCAGAAATGACAAAACTACTCCAGCTGGAAATGGGGTCAATGTGGCAAGGTTTGTAGGTGGAAGTATCTGAAATCTGATGGAGTCCTTCTGCCAGGTAATCCTTGCAGTTCAAAACAACAGTGGTGGAGCCTTTGTCCGCAGGTACGATTATAAGGTTGGGATTATTTTTTAGATGGTAGACTGCAGTTCTTTCTGTGGATGTAAGGTCAGTTTGCATGTTGAGGGATCTGCCATATGGATCCTTCCCACCAACTCCAGTTTGTCTGAATTGCACAGGTGGGAACTTTCCCTGCAACACATCCTATGTTCCCATAACTTTTCTGGCCTCAACCTTCGTTAGTCACTGTCCTCACCCATCCAGCCCCTTCCCTGTTCCCATTCCAGCACTACAGAGCCGTCATCCCACCACCACACTCAGCAGTCTTTTTGTTTCTCTCCTTTTCCGCTACTTCCACCCCACCCCTCCCCACCTCTCCCCTGCCCTCCGCCTAAACTGTAGCACTTCACTGTTTGTCACCCCCACCATAATATCCCCACCCCTCCCCACCCTAGCCTCCTCCTTACCCCCACCCAGTTACCACTCCCATCATGCACTGGTGCTGCTGCTCGCAGTGTGGTTTCAGTTGCCTAAGACTACAGTCTCTGTGTGTGTGTGTGTGTGTGTGTGTGTGTGTGTGTGTGTGTGTGTGTGTATTGTTGTCAAGGGCCTTAATGGCTGAAAGCTTTAATTGTGAGAGTCTTTTTGTTATGTCTATCTGCGAACTTTCCTTCCCGTAAACTGTCAGTTTAACCCATTTCTGCCTAGTATAACATATATGTCACGGAACAGCCTGTCATTGTTTTCTCTCATTGGCAACAATGCCTGTGTTTGGTGTGGCTATTGTTGTATGGCTTTCAGATAAGGAGGCTTTGTTGTTCATGTTTAGGTAGGTTTCAGTCAGTTGCAAGCATTAAGTGGTCAGTGTCTGGTGCTTCAAGTAAGGAAGACTTTTCCGAATGAGATTATGTCTTGGAATAAGAAGTAAGTATCATTTTTTATCGCAAATTATAATACAATTTGTTTAAATTATGGTTGATTATAATGTTAAAGTACTGAAATTTATGTTAATGGTTATCGACAAAATGCAATTCTTATTTTTGTGGCTCCAAATACAGTTTTGATGTTGTGTTGCGTATATGTCACACTAGGCAAAACAGCGAAAATAACGATTCATTCTCTTTAGAGGTCTATCTCTCCATGAGATCCTGGCTATTCTTGAAGGGGAGGAAGAAGATGAAACAGATATATTTATTGAACCTCCTGAAGCTAAAGTGGATTTGGATGAAGATTCTGGGGAAGAAGATGGGGGAGGAAACGTCGATAATTTTGGACCAAGGCAACTCCAGGCTGTTGCAGAAGTGGTTTTAGCAAGTGAAACCAGGTTCGGTAGTGAACCTGAGATTAATTTCTCTTCTGATGACAAACTAGATGAACAGGAAAAGTCACAGATCCTAAAAACTGTAATCAGAGATTGGAAAAAAGACGATCTGCGTAGTGTTAGTTCTGTATTTTCTGAGAGTGATTATAGTAAACACAGAAACTTGTCTCCAGTTCAGTGCTTTGAATTATTTTGGAATGACGAAGTAATTGAATTTCTTCTCACTGAATCGACAAAGTATGCTTTGTTCAAGAACTGCTCATCCAAAAATAACATATGAAGAGAGAAAAGGTTTTCTAGGAATTCTAATTCTTTCTGGCTATAATCCTTTACCTAGCAGAAGATACTACTGGGATTCTGGATTGGACATGAGAAATGAAATGGTCCACAGCACGATGAGAAGGGACAGGTTTGAAACAATTATGAGATTCATTCACTCATGTGACAACACAAAAATAGATGCTAATGACAGAATGTGGAAACGTCGTCCATTAATAAATATGCTATGAAAAAAGTTTGCTCTCCACTTTCAGCCTGAGCAAGATTTGTCTTATGATGAGAGCATGATAAAGTATTTTGGCAGACATGGATGTAAACAGTTTCTGAAAGGTAAGCCCATTAGATTTGGGTACAAAGCATCGTGTCTAAACACAACCATGGGTTGTCTAGTGAACTTTCAAATATACCAAGGAGTTAATCCTCAGAGGAATGAAAAATATGAGAAAGCATTTGAAAAATGTGCTGCTCCTTTGATTCAAATGATCAATTCTCTTCCTGAAAAGAACAAACATCTTCCCCACAGATTTTATTTTGACAACCTGTTTACATCACAAACATTGTTGATTTACCTGAAGCAATGAGGTTTTGGTGCAACTGGGACTATTTGTGAAAATTGTCTGCCTAAAGAGTGTCATCTCATACCTTCTAATGATGTGTCCAAAAGGTATAAGAGAGGAGCTTTTGATTACAAGAGCAGCAAGGAAAGTGAAATAATCATTGCCAGATGGCTAGATAATTCTACAATAACAACTGCTTCCACAAGCCATGGTATCAGTGCAGTCAGCACCGTTGCCCGATACTCTAGACAAGAGAAGGAAACAATACTTGTACCTTGACCTAATGTAATTGGAGAATACAACAAAAATATGGGAGGAACTGACCGAATGGATGAAAATGTAGCGTTATATAGAAGAGGAAAGAAATGGTGGTGGCCAATTTTTACGCGGCTTCTAGATATCTCTATACATAATGAAAACTGTAAAGAGAGACCTAAGCATGAATACCATAATCAGGTTCAAATGGAGGTAGTTGCAGTAGTTATTTAGGAGATGAAGCAGGACAGAGTAGTGTGGAGACATGCATCAAATCAGTCTTTGAACTGAAGACTACGACTATTACTTCGTGAAATTAAGAGTCCAAACAAATATTACAAGAAATGTAAACATCTAGGCTCAAACCACAATCTATAGTTGAGCCAGCGTAAGCTGATCCCTGACAGTTGCAGTGGACTGGGTGTGGCAGCTTCACAGGCCTACCTCAACCAGTAACACATTGTGATTTTGTTAACATCTCCATGGCAACACCTCAGTGTTGTCACAGCTCTGTAGACAGCTACTGTATTCACCTGCAGCCGTTAGTGCTTTGCAGCTGAAATCTGTCAGGGATCTTCATACATTGTCTCAAATATAGTACATGTGACAGCAATAGGCCAACAGGGTTATCACAATACCAACTAGGCTCCAGAAACAGAAACATGTACAGCTCTCTCATACGTCCAGCAAACCACAGGCTAACATATTTGGTTATGTAGATTAGAGCATTGCCATCTTGCAATTTGGTAAGGTTGTCACAGTCATACAGCATGCATCTGGCTATCCAGCACACTACTGGTGTATAGCTTCTGAAAAAGTGAACTTTCCAAAGAAGTGAGGTCATCTTGTTTTTCCTGGCCTTATCCTGTATCTTAGTGGTGTCGGCATGTTAATCTGGATTTGACAATATTAATGGTAGGGTGGCCAGATGCCCTCCCTGTCCCAACACTTTCCCTCCCACCCAGACAAAATTTGTAAAACCCATGTGTCCGTATAGTGTTATCACATATAAAAGTGAAAGAACATTGTTGAAGTATTTGCGCATCATGTAACTGAGGTGAGATGTCACTACCAGCCCAGAATGCAGGAAACTACATAAAAAGAACATCCAGACTGTACGGTGCACTGGCCAATATTGGATGTATCTGATCCAGAACCAGTGCATCTCCTTGAATTCCAGAAGAGGCACACTAATGTACACTGCCATCCTGGCAGTTCCAAGGAAATAAGAAAACAAATAAGTCAGTATTACAGCAAATAAAAGCAGATTGATTCTTGGAAGGCCCGATACTGAAAAAAGAACTGACCTACCTTCAACATATTATGAGAAGACATGATTTTCTGGGAAACATGTTAAGGCTGGGAAAGACTGAAGGTACAACGAGAAGAGGGAGACAAAGAATGAGACTGATCAATGGCATGACCAAAGTAATGGATTCCAACCTGGAAAGTCGGTACTGAGGCACAACAAACAGACAAGATACATATATTTCAACCCTCCCCCCCTCCCCGCCGCCCATGAACTTTAGGCCTTGCCACTGGTGAGGAGGCTTCTGTGCCTCAGCAATCCAGATAGCCATACTGTAGGTGCAACCACAACAGAAGGGTGTCTTGAGAGGCCAGACAAATGTGTGGTTCCTAAAGAGGGCAACAGCCTTTACAGTAGTTGCAGGGTCAAACAGCCAGGATGACTGACTGATCTGGCCTTATGCAAGGGAAAACTACAGCTCAAATTTTTCCAAGGACATGCAGATTGACTGTATGCTTAAATAATGATGGCGTCCTCTTGAGTAAAATATTCTGGAGGTAAAATAGTCCCACTTTTGGATCTCCAGGCGGGGACTTCTCAGGACGTCGTGGTTATCAGGAGAAACGAATTGGCGTTCTAAGGATCGGAGCATGGAATGTCAAATCCCTTAATTGATAGGTAGGTTAGAAAATTTAAAAAGGGAAAAGGATAGGTTAAAGTTAGACATTGTGGGAATTAGTGAAGTTCGGTGGCAGGAGGAACAAGGCTTCTGATCGAACGAATACAGGGTTATAAATACAAAATCAAATAGGAGTAATGCAGGAGCAGGTTTAATAATGAATAAAAAAAATAGGAGCACAGGTAAGCTACTACGAACAGTGTAGTGATCGCATTATTATAGCCAAAATGGACACGAAACCCATGCCTACCACAATAGTACAAGTTTATATGCCAACTAGCTCCACAGATGATGAAGAGATTGAAGAAATGTATGATGAGATAAAAGAAATTATTCAAATCGCAAAGGGAGACAAAAATTTAATAGTCACGGGGGACTGGAATTCGATAGTAGGAAAAGGAAGATAAGGAAAAGTAGTAGATGAATATGGAATGGAGGTAAAGAATGAAAGAGGAAGCCACCTCGTGGAATTTTGCACAGCCCATTATTTAATCACAGCTAACACTTGGTTTAAGAATCATGGTAGAAGGTTGTATACGTGGAAGAGGCCTGGAGGCAGTGGAAGGTTTCAGATAGGTTATATAATGGCAAGACAGAGATTTAGGAACCAGGTTTTAAATTATGAGACATTTCCAGGGGCAGATATGGATACTGACCACAATCTATTGGTCATGAACTGCAGATTAAAACAGAAGAAACTGCAAAAAGATAGGAATTCAAGGAGATGGGACCTGGATAAACTGAAAGAACCAGAGGTTGTAGAGAGTTTCAGAGAGAGCATTAGGGAGTGATTGACAAGAACGGGAGAAAAAAATATGGTAGAAGAAGAACGGGTTGCTTTGAGAGATGAAATTGTAAAGGCAGCACAGGATCAAGTAGCTAAAAAGATGAGGACTAGTAGAAACCCTTGTGTAACAGAAGAGATATTGAATTTAAATCATGATAGGAGAAAATATAAAAATGCAGCAAATGAAGCAGGTGAAAAGGAATACAAAGGTCTCAAAAATGAGATCAACTGGAAGTGCAAAATGGCTATGCAGGGTTGGCTACAGGACAAATGAAAGGAAGTACAGGCATATATAACTAGGTGTAAGGAAAAAAGAGAACCACTTGTATGAGTATCAAGAGCTCCGATGGAAAACCAGCTCTAAGCAAAGAAAGGAAAGCAGGAAAGTGGAAGGAGTATTTAGAGGGTCTATACAAGGCCAATGTATTTGAAGGCAACATTATGGAAATGGAAGAGGACGTAGATGAAGATGAAATGGGAGATACGAACCTGCGTGAAGAATTTGACAGAGCACTGAAAGACCTAAGTCGAAACACGGCCCCGGGAGTAGACAACATTCCATTAAAACTACTGACAGCCTTGGGAGACCTAGCTCTGACAAAACTCTGCATCTGGTGAGCAAGATGTATGAGACAGGCGAAATACCCTCAGACTACAAGAATAATATAATAATCCCAATTCCAAACAAAGCAGGTGTTGACAGATGTGAAAATTACCGAACTATCAGTTTAATAAGTCATGGTTGCCAAATACTAACATGAATTCTTTACAAATGAATGGAAAAACTGGTAGATGCTGACCTTGGGGAAGATCAGTTTGGGTTCCATAGAAATGTCGGAACATCCGAGGCAATACTGACCCTACGGCTTGACTTAGCTAGAAGCTAGGTTAAGGAAAGGCAAACCTACGTTTCAAGCATTTGTAGACTTAGAGAAAGCATTTGACAGTGTTGACTGGAATACTCTTTCTAATTCTGAAGGTGGCAGGGTCAAATACAGGGAGCAAACGAGTATTTACAATTTGTACAGAAACCAGATGGCAGTTATAAGAGTCAAGGGGCATGAAAGGAAAGCAGTGGTTGGGAAGGGAGTGAGACAGGGTTGTAGCCTATCACCAATGTTATTCAAATAGTATATTGGGCAAGCAGTAAAGGAAAAAAAGAAAAATTTGGAGTAGGAATTAAAATCCAGGGAGAAGAATTAAAAACTATGAGGTTTGCCAATGACATTGTAATTCTGTCAGATACAGCAAAGGGCTGGAAGAGCAGTTGAATGGAATGCAGTGTCTTGAAAGGAGAATGTAAGATGAACATCAACAAAAGCAAAGCTAGGATAATGGAATGTAGTTGAATTAAGTCAGATTAGGAAATGATACACTTAAAGTAGTAAAGGAGTTTTGCTATTTGGGGAGCAAAATAACTGATGATGGTCAAAGTAAAAAAGATATAAAATGTAGAAGGGCAATGGTAAGACAAGCATTTCCGAAGAAGAGAAATTTGTTAACATCTAGTATAGGTTTAATTGTTAGGAAGTCTTCTGAAAGTATTTGTATGGAGTGTAGCCATGTTTGGAAGCGAAACATGGACAATAAACAGTGTAGACAAGAAGAAAATAGAAGCTTTCAAAATGTAGTGCTACAGAAGAATGCTGAAGACTAGACGGGTAGAGCACATAACTAATTAGGAGGTACTGAATACAATTGGGGAGAAGCAGAATTTGTGGCACAGCTTGACTAGAAAAAGGAATCGGTTGGTAGGATGTGTTCCGAGGCATCAAAGGATCACCAATTTAGTATTGGAAGACAGCATGTAGGGTAAAAATCGTAGAGGGAGACCAAGAGATGAATATACTAAGCAGATTCAGAAGGATGTAGGTTGTAGTAGTTACTTGAAGATGATGAAGCTTGCACAGGATACAGTAGCATGGACTGAAGACAACAACAACAAGATTTTTCAATTGAAAGGGCTATGTACAAGGAGTAGAAGTAAAACAAGGAAACTATTATTCAGATGCACTTCTGTGCATCTTTAAATTCTACTCAGCTGGACAACGGAAAAATATTTCAGCACAATACTCAGCATGCTGCAATTAAAAATAATAACTGTATTGCATGAACAGTTAATGCACCATGATACAGAACTTTGGTTGTTCTTTAAAAGTACAGTAAATTCAAAGGGAACGTTAACACTTACGTGAGCACAAAGTATCAACAATGTATCGCAGAACAATGATGCAAATTGTTTCAATAAATCAGACACACAGCAAAAAGCCTGCTCAAGAATGTTACCATTTAATGTAGACAACAGACCTGAAGAGAGAAGCAGCATACAATATGAAGAAATGAGATTACTTTCACACAAGATGACACGCTGACGATCTACAAAGGTATTCGATCTGCGTTACTACATCTGGTGTTAAATCATTATTTGGCTCAGAGACAATCCCCTTCATAATCTAATGAACCCATATAATTAATAGAAGGCAGTATATTCACTACTGTTCTCATTTCGGTGAGAATAAAATCAGTAAATAACAAACAATTTTTAAAATAAAATATGTGTAATGTAACATTTTTTTAAAGTGATTACAAAGTATAAAATAATTTCTCCTAGTCCCATACAAATTCATAACCCCATGCAGATAGTTCTGAAAACTTCTGATTGTGCTTTTCAGTGGTTACAAAAATACTTCAAGATTTATAATGAAAAAAATGGGTGCAATTCAATACATAACTGTTGCAAGAATTTTATACATATTTTCATAGCTATTAAAAATTTACCATCACAAATTTTCAGAACTACCTGAAGGTGTTAGGAACCTATTTGGGGCTAGGAGAACTTTTTTATACTTTTCAGTTGGATTTTAAAATGTGTTACATAAAAAATTGTTTTTATTTATATAACTGCGTTTTTTAGTCTTGTGTATGAAATATCTCAAATGATTTTAAACATACTGATGAGGAGAGACAAGTTAAATTTCAGGTTTATTTCTGTATCTTTTCCCCTCATAACATTTGAAATAGTGTTATACCTACCTGTTAATAGTGTATCAATATGTATGTTATTTTCCTGTAAAATAAAATACATAACAAGTGTAACTGATCATACACTACATTTTTTACAAGATTTTTATTTCTTTAAATACTAGCTTTATGCCCATGGCCTTGCCCTTGTACATATATGTCACATATACTGCAGCCCCCTCTCCTCTCCTCTCCTCTCCTCCCCTCCCCTCCCCTCCAACCCCTTCTGTCCATCTCCTTGCCCCCTCTCTTTGCCACTACATGTCAATCCTGTAGACAGTCTAGATGTTAGGTGTCCCTAAACTTTTTGACCCTCATCCAAACCCCAATTGAACAGACCAATGAGAAAGTGAGTTAACATTGCACTGCCATCCAGTTCTGAGCTATGTTTAAAATTTCAAGTGTGTAGGTCATCAGGGAGTTAATTTAAAATCAACTGCAAAATTTGTAATGAACACACAGACAAAAAAGTGACAAAACAAAATTGTTCAAAAATGGCTCTGAGCACTATGGGACTTAACTTCTGGGGTCATCAGACCCCTAGAACTTAGAACTAATTAAACCTAATTAACCTAAGGACATCACACACAACCATGCCCGAGGCAGGATTCGAACCTGCGACCATAGCGGTAAAACAAAATTGTGATAAAATAGATAAATAAACTAAGACAGAGAGAAGAGATGACAAAGTAAAGAACAGCTGATACACTTCTGTTGAAAGTCAAGTGTTTATGGCAAAACATAATAGAAACATTAAATTCTATGCACGAGTTTCAAACTGACTGACACACACTTTCACAAACAAAGCTATAAATTCTTACATATTTTCAGTTATTAAAGACTATTCCTGTATCTTGAACTGTCAAATTCAGCTCCTGGAATGTAAACTATGAAGGTTAAGGCTTGCAAATAGCAATGCTGTTCAGTCTCTGTCAAAATCCTTTGTTATGCAAAACATTATACATGAAATGTATACACAGTCGTGAATACGAGTGTCCTAGAATTTTCTCCTTTTGGCAAAAACCTCTATCCAACATTTATTTCTTGCTATACTTTTTCAGGTAAATTAATAACATAACTATTGTTCAGATGAAAGTCAAATTTGGAACAAATGATACGGGATGGAAAAGAAAATTTACACAGTCCCTCTCCATTGCATCCCATAAACTGATACACCTCAGTCCTCCATTCTCAGCCAGTATTTGACTAGTTTGCATGTATTACTGATTTTGCAGTCAATTTTTTTCCTTTAGCATTTGAGAGCAAATTTTAGAAGTAAAGGACTGTTTTTCTTTTGGAAAGAAAACAGTGTGTTTTCTGTGTATTATCTGTATAAACTATTAATGAACTCCATTATAATACTGGCCACCTTACAAAAATAATAAATAACATATAAAGATTACAACTCACCCTCACTCTTGGCAGATCATTCAAAACAGCCTTCCTTATTTGTTCAACAGACGAAGCCACTACTGCAATAGTGTTTGTTACATCTGAAAGTGGTTGGTTTGTATCTGGTTCATTAACCATGTTAACATCACCTGCAACAGAAAACGTCGAGAAACTGAAGCATACGAAAAGCATGGCTCGAAATCAGAACAAACATTTCATATTGCTAAGTCACAATTAGACTTAACCTAAAATTTTTACATTCAAATGTCAACATACGACAGTCCATGAGCAAACCATTATTAAAAGAATTCTTTCAGTACATAAATTTTAACATTTATACTCCTGTGAGGTCTTGCAAGCGTAATTTTGATAAAGAAAACTGCTCAAAACAAGGTTTTCACCACTAAACACTTGCATTACACTTTCTTGGTTCTCTTGTGACTGCAAGAAGCACTATGTAAAGCCACTGCGTAACTGAGGTAAGATAAACATGCATTTTCAGTGCAGTGTAACTGGAACAATGCAGTTTGTGTATACCAGTCACTCAACATGCCTCCAACTGTCATTTCAAAGTTTAGATCATGTGTACTTTGTCACTTTACAGCAGGGAGAGTTGGGATTACACAAAGCCACTCTCTATACTGACACACTATACAGTGACACTGCTCAAATATTTATAAGATCCGAAAACATTGAAGACCTGATGCCTTAGTAGTCACTTGTGGTCAACAATATGAGATGAAAGACTGCTAGCTTCAATTTAGGGATCTCTCTCTCTCTCTCTCTCTCTCTCTCTCTCTCTCTCTCTCTCTCTCTCTCTCTGCCTATTATGGGGAAAACACATATACAATTGTTACACAAAATATCTAAATTATTACTCAAGCAGGAATTCATAATACTTTATTTGTTACTCGCAGTGTAATTTCTCGATTACTCATTACAATTGTATGGTTAATTTACATGGAAATAATTCTTATAAGGAAATGTTTATAATTTAATATTCATAAGGAACACATGGAGTTGAAATTTTTGGTGAGCAAATAACTGTGTGTTTACAAATTGGCATACTCATTTAGATGCTCTCATTTTCCTCTTCTCAATGTTTTTCTTTAACTTGCTCTTTCAAAACTTATTCATACTCATACTCAAAGCTCTGTTCTTCCAGAACATTTGAATCTTAAATAACAGTTATTTTCAAAATTGAGTAAAATAGTTTTGCAGCTGGATTTCTTCAGATTCTTAAAATACCCATTTTGAACCAATCAACTTGTTAGTTTGATAATTATTCAATTTGGAAAATTTAATTTTTTTAAGCAACATTGGGGGGGGGGGGGGCGCATCGCCTCTGGGAACACCCTTGGAAGTAGAAATTATGTCTATGAAATAGTCCTCATTATTTTGACTCTTTCTGATAACAAAAGTCATAGTTAAATTGCTCTTTTCTTAATTGGGATTTTGTGTCATCTGATTTTGCTCTCTCATATTAATAACTAATATGTTAAACCACACTTTGATTTGTATTCTTATGCAGATTTATAATCAGGTTAGCAAGACAATGCTTCAGGCAATCCCTGTCTATCTAGTGAGATGTTCACAGTTACCATATGTCAGTCTGTAGTTTGCACTCATTTCAACAGTATCATGTAACCAGTATTGTAGTAAAGTTAACATCTCTGTGTCAATACTGAAGTCAGTATACGGTTAGTTGTTGAAATGTTCCTAATAAATTAGAAATGAGTTTGCACCTATATGTGCTCAGTAATAAAGTCAGACAGCACCTTATGATCACCTACTAAACATCTCTGTGTGCTACTTGCCATCAAAACCAGACAGTTATTATGCTTAGTCAATAATACTAATTGGATAGTGATAGTGAAGTGACCGTGTAACAAAGTTAATTTCATGTTGTTTGATAGAACTTAACTGTGAAAGCATACTGCAAAAACATTTCTACTCTGTCAAAACACTCAGTGTAGGTGTGTGATAGGTGAGCTGCTCAAATCATCGAATGAAAGCTGATTATCACCATTTCATTGACATCAATAAATGTGAAAGTTTGTGACTTTAAGTCATACAGTTTTGTGTTTGTCATTTAATAACTCATCATTAAACCAAGTAATACAGTAGCAGGAAGACGGACAACAAAGAGAAGTAGCATTACAACCAATGTACAATCCAGGTCAGTAACCTTACATGGTTTAGGGAGCAAGAGAATACCTGGAGCTGAACCTGGATCAATAGCATCATGTTCTCTTGATGGATAAATGCAGAACTTGTTTGACACCTGATGTATGTTGTATGGAGGTGGCTAAGTACCAATATATGTATAAGCTACGCAGTACCATTGGTTTGCAGCAAGGTGGGTCAGACATGTTTTGGATCAATATTATGTACCCATGTCTGACACCTCGTCGCTATCACGACTAATCTCAGGGCTCTCCAGCATTGGGAAAGGAGCCTCCTCCAGCCCAACATTCAACATTTAGTTGTGTTCAACTTCCAAGACAATAATGCATGAGAACACCACACCCACCTTGTGAGCACCTTTCTGCAGAAGACAGGAACCAACCAAATGGAATATCCTGTAGTATCTCTTGACATGAATCCAACTGAGTATAACTGGAACCAGCTGAATTTAGTTGAGCATCATTGCAGGAACACCCCTAAATACTGGATGATCTTAGGAAGAAGCCTTCAAGGAAACATGGGCTACGCTTAGGCAACAACGTATCAACTATATTGTGGATGGTATACCAAGTATGATCCAGGCATTTTTCAATGCAAGTGGTGGATCAACAATGTATTGAATGTTATCCACAACTGATTTCTATTTCACAGATTAGCAAAGTGTACACTTTCGAACAGAGTGCCTTTATTTTGGTTGTTGTTGTTGTTGTTGTTAATGTTTAGTTTCTATTTCACGATAAATGCATGTTTTTCAGTCCTAAGTCCAAAGGCTTATTCTATCATTCCCTGTTGAGAATAAACCTACATAGATTCGCAGATATGCAGATGCTGCAAAACTTAGTTTTGAATGGTTTATGCATATGTCAGTTAATTGCAAGTGATGACTGAATGAGGATATTATTTGGAAAAACAGTAACTAACCACAGAAAGGTATTTACATTGCTATTTTCTGTCCACTGCATGCACCCTAAAAATTATAAATATTTTGATTCATATTTTTCATTTTCCATTTCTAAATAGTGCCGAATGTTATCCTAAAAATTGCACCAAAAAAATCAACCTCTATCAACCGTAACTCTGTTGATCCCTCACCCATTTTATGACAGAGACCTGGTTTTCTGGAACATGTCACATAAATAAAGTGACAGACTACAGGCATTGGTGTACCTCAACAAAAAAAAAAAAAAAAAAAAAAAAAAACTAATCATTCTTAAATTTGTCATAAGATACTGTAATGTAATCCACACTGACCCTAACAACATTTACATAATACAGGGTGTACATAAAGTCCGGTAACATTTTCAATTATTTATTGCACACGAACCAAACATTGTACAGACATCATACGTATGTCATTTTGAAAAGAACCACTGAAATTTTTTTTTCATGTAGACCACCACAGCATAGTTCGGTAATTTGCTGATAGTTAGCGCTAGTCGCAAACATGGCAAGTTCAGGTAGGGAGCGAGCTTTCTATGTGTTGAAGTTCAACAAAAACAAGTGTGCTACAGCTGTTCAACAGATGTTTAGAGCCAAGCACGGGAAGAAGCCACCAAAAAGGAAGGCCATATATCACTGGCACAACAAATTCGTTACGATGGATTGCTTGCACCCGGCAAAGAGAAGCAGACATCCCAGTGTGAGTGAAGTGAATGTGGAGCGCATACGAGACACACTAGCACGTACGAGAGACATTCATAAGGAGTCCAAGGAAATCGGTGTGTCGTGCATCCCGTGAACTCAAAATGGCTCCAATGACAATGTGGAAAGTCCTGCGACATAAACTCTCTATGAAACCATTCAAATAAGAGCTAGTGCAGAAGCTCAATGACGACGACAAAGACAAACATTTTGAGTTTTGTTCACAGTTGCAACAACTGAATAAGGATGGAGATGGCACTGTTGATCACTTAATTTTTAGTGACAAAGCCACTTTTCATGCTAATGGGAAAGTGAACAGGCATAACTGTCGAATCTGGAGAACAAAGCATCCACATGAAAGCATTGAATTTGAGCACGATTCCCCAAAGGTAAATGTTTTTTGTGTCTTATCATGTCAAAAACTGTACGAGCCATTCTTCTTCGCTGAGAGCACTGTCAGTGGACATTTCTACTTTGACATGCTGCAGCAATGGCTGATGCCTCAAATGCAATCAGACTCTCTCCATTCATCTTTCAGCAGGATGGGGCTCCATCCCATTTTCATCATGAACTTCGTAGGTACCTGGACATGGAGCTGCCACATCGATGGATCAGCTGTGAAGGGGACAGCTGTTTCATGAAATGGCCTCCCCGATTGCCTGATCTCACTCCGTGTGACTTTTTTCTGTGGAGACACTTTAAAGATCTGGTGTATGTACCGCCTCTACCACGTGATGTAGCAGAGCTCCAAGAGAGAATACAGGAAGCAACTGCCACAATCGACAATGTCATGCTGGGATGCGTATGCCAAGAATTTAAGAATTTGATTACCGTGTTGACGTCTGCCATGTCACTCATGGTCCACATATCGAATGTCTGTAAAAAACTTTCAGAGTTTCTCTTCAAAATGCAATATGTATGACATCTGTACAACGTTTAGTTCTTGTACAATAAATAATTGAAAGTGTTCCCAGACTTTATGTAAACCCTGTATAATTACTCCATCTTAAGATCCCCATAACCTGAAGGTTCACCTTCAGTACTGACCAACTGCTATATAATGAAACTCTCTTCACTTTCAATTATTTCAGTAGAGTTTAACACTCAACAAGTGGCAGCAAGGGGACACACATACAAATGTATTTAAGTTTCCAAGTTTTTGAAGCTAGTGGCTCCTTCTTCTGGCAGACGAGCTGAAAGAGAAGGAAGAGGAGTGAAGGAAAAGGAATGGTGAGGTTTAGGAAATGGGCATAATTTGGAAAAGTCACCCAGAACCCCAGATCAGGGAAGACTTACCAGAGGGGATGAGAAGGAAAGGCCTCTCCTCCTCATCCTGTCTGGTACATCTCCCCTTGACCTGGGGTTTTGGGTGCCTTTTCTGAACTCTCCCCATTTCCTAAACTTGACCGTCATTTTCCTTCATCCCCCTTCATTCTCCTTCAACCTTTCTGCCAGAAGAAAGAGCCACTGTCTCCAAAAGCTTGCAAATTTAAATACCTTTATATGTGTGTTCTCCTGCCACCGCTTCGTGAGTAGATTTTTTATCAATCCAATTCCATAATATTCTCAAACATTATTATTTTCCTTTATATATTTCAAAAAATTTCATAATTAACAAATTTCTTTTATTAGAAGTTTCAGGTCAAACACAGTTAATACCTAGCCATTCAAAACTGCTCTACCCTAGTTACAGTTGCCCATCAAATTGTAGGTTCTTCTTTACATGAATTGAAAACTATTTTCGCTACCTGTAATTTCAATTAACATGCTTCTTTGCAAATGTTTAAGGTACATGGGAGAGTCAGTAACCACTTTCTCAAATTTAATCATACCTGTGAAAAGCCAATTTCTGGAGATTTGACTTAAAAGCACAATTGTAATATTCACATACTGTTTTTTTTTTTTTTTTTTTTTTTTTTTTTTTTTTTTTTTTTTTTTTTGGCAGTGCCACTGCTCCAGCTCATGGCCACTTTAGGCAGCACCGAAAGAGTCGATGGCCATTTAAAAGCACCTAAATCAGCCATGGGCTGAAGCAGGACTGCTGATGTTCATCCCTAAAAGAAGCCATGAGTGGGTAGTACAAATGTAGTCTTAAGCCAAACTGCAGAAATTGAGTCTACTTACTGCTACCTCAAGTATGGAAATGTGCCTCTGTTCATAAATTAAATTTTCAGTATTACCAAATTAAAATACAACAATGGATGTACTTCAAAATAGTGTATTTTATAAATCAATATCCTCTACCTCTCTCTTTTTCTTTTTTGCAAGTCACCCTATGGAGTAAAGTGGTACATACATATTGCATCAGATGCACCCAACCCCTTTTCCAATTCCACCTTGAATTGTTACATGAGAAGAAAGACTATCAACTGCATAGACCAGCAGTTCTCTAATTTCAAGATCATTCTCACTACATGAGAAGTATTCTGGAGGAAGTAATATGTTTTGTTGTCTATTTGCAATGTGGGCCTTTGTGCCTTTATAAATATGGCTCTCGCCAATGCAAAATACTTTTCCATTATTCCCCATTCTATTTGTTAACTAGTGGGACTCTTTCATAATGACTAAACAAATTGTAACATGGTATTTCCTAAGCTGGAGTGAATGCTATATCTGCCATCCCCTCTTTACAAAGACATAACCTAAATGTATGATTTAGTAGGATATTTCCACATGGAGGGACAAATAGATGATATGTAGATCAGCACTTCATTAACAAAGTGAATAAATGTAATAATTATAAATTACCAGTACAGCTAGTCACATCAGTAAATTATCCTTCACTTCTAATGTTGTCCCATTAAGTGTGATATCAATGGCACATTTATTATGCTGCAAATAAATGTGAGGAAAACTACATCAAAGTCTTGGTGCAGTAAAAAAGTCATCAATATTAGCAGTTACGAAGAGGGATACCAGGTTTCTTGACAGCCCTGCACCATAAGTACAGCACGAGACACACCCACTACTTTCAGCGCTGTGGTCACCTCTCACCAACTGTGGGAAATGCTTGCCCTTGGCTTGCGATGGTAACAGTTGAGTTGTGCTTCTCTTAAATTGGTGTCCAAAAGCATGTAGTGGGAGAGCTGCTGATTTTGAACAGTGAAATAATAAAGTTACCAGCACAGTGTTGTCTAGAGTTCAGTTCCCTCAGTCCATGCTGATTGTTGTCCCTGTTAAAACATTCATTGCTAGCTGTGCCAACATGTGAGCTGTTTTTTTATGAGGTGAGCCTGGCTCATCATTACCTTCCCTTGCAACATACTCCATCCTCTCAATTTTGGTTGGCATGACTACATGTACACCCTTAAAATTTAAAGTATCCTTTACCCATAAATAAGTGACACTCTTAACACAATGAAAGCTGTTCTGCTAGGCCAATTTCAACTATGTTCCCACCAAGGAACGAAATAACTATGTTCTCACCAAGGAACTAAATAAACTCTTTTTACTTGTTTTTTCTTTATAAATATGATTATTTTGTACGATGAATAACTGCAGAGGGAAGGAGATAATATATCCCTTGTACGTCATGGTAAATACAAAATCCACTATCATTTAAAGTATAGTACACAAAATACATTGAATTCCTTGTGCAAAGGAAAGATGATATTAATTGCCATTATACTGGAACAGCCTCACATCACACCACCTCTTCCCAGAAGCCTATCCTTCCCCCAATTTCTAATGTCTCCTTTCTTCACCCCGTATTACCATAAACTCCATTCTGAAGCTTCTCTATTTCTTCTGTTAATCCCATCTGGTTAGATCCCAGAAGCACAAACAACATCTAAATAAAGATTTTTTTTATGTAACATCTTTCCTACACCAATTGCCCTACCCTAGAATTCATCCCATAAAACTGAGTATGGCATCTCCTCCCCATCACTACACTTTAACAACTACGCCACCTTAAATCATTCTGGATAGCCACTCCCCTTTACTTGATGACTGAGTGATTTCAGTGACTGATCACTGATCCCACAGTCAAACAATGTTAGATCTTTTCACAGTCATATGACAATTTCTTGAAGTAACCAGATGCTGCTTTTGCTTCCAATAGTGTCTCATTAAGAATGTCATACTGAAAAGAGGAAGGCCTCAGATATGGCCAAACGATTCGGCTCATATTTGGTAGGCCATTTGTGTACAGCCTAAAAAGAAAGACTAAGCTATTTTCCTCATCACCCCTCTGTTTTTGAGAAAACCACCCCTAAAGTTCACAACTCCCAATCAACTCAAAACTGATGGAATTAATAGATTTTTCATCATATATGAAGTCCACAAACACATACTTTCCTAGAAATCAAGTAAAGAAATTATTATGACTGTAGATTATGTAGGCATAAGGTATACGCTGTTCAACAAAAGCGTCGCTGTCTTAGCGAGCAAGCCATCTGATTGGTGAGCAGAGAACCTACGTTCAATTCAAGATGCATTCAGCAGGTCTTTTTTCCCTCCACTTGTATTTTTCCACACTGAAATTGGTAGTAATATGAGAATTAATAAAGTAAGTGAATCAATAAGGAATAATAACAAAATAGATAAACAAATTTCTCAAATGACTTGGGTTAATAAAGACCTACAATTTTAAGCATTGTACAAAATCAGTTCCGAGTAACACTGCTGCAAATATGAGCATTCGATTCACATTATAGCATATGGGAGAAAAGCGAATCCTTGTTGCAGTTGATAGTGTAATGCATTCATACATGAAAAAAATACTCCATCGCTGCAACTGGAAAATTTTTGCCTAGTGTTTTCATGTGCTTATAAAAAAACAGGGATCAAAGTGATTGATATAGAAGAAGTCAATCGTAAGCCAGACATGTTAAAAAATTATTTACATCACTTGCTCCAAATCCAAGAAATTGAGAAATACAATTTACAAAAACATATCTCATGATCATTGTAAGCCCATACATTCCTGATGCAGTGAAATCCCTATTTCACCTTTTCATGTGGTGTGGACTTAAAAAATGCAAAATTGAAGAAAATGCAGAATCAAGGAAAAAGTTAAAAAACAGCCCAAGATATGATCAGAAATACATGTAATTGTCATTTACAATTAACAATCACAATCCTCTCCAATACTTAGTACAAAATCTGTCTAAGTGAAGGAATTAAATGTACAATACCATGTTTACATATTAATTTGTGATAGTGAATTTTCTCAGTTCTTGAAAAATCACAGATGTGCAACAGCACATAAAAACTCATCAAAAAATTGTAATTGGTATCTGCATAAACATAATAGAGCTGTTTTCAGACATGCTACAACCAAAAATTATTCACTCAAAATGTGCATTTTTGAGGGTTCACCCTTTGTGCTCACCTAGAAAAAGGCAAAAAGTTTATGAAGATGTTTGAAGTAAACCAAAAACATCACAGCAGCTAAGTGGTTAAACCATAAGCATAGATGCGGACATCTGCTTAATGACATACTTTGTCACCATTGCTGTTATTGTTTAATGCTTTCCCTGTGGGCCCACTTCATATGCTCACTGCCGTTAAAGTGTTATTTTAGATTTGAGGAGAGAAACATATGTGAAAAAATGAGTTTACTTCCCCAATTGATATTACAAGCTTATTAGAAGGGGGCTCAGTGAAATTTCTGTTCGCTGTGTAAAATGTAAATTTGAAAGAAAGCTCAGGTACAACAGTTTCACTTCATGGCCTCTATCATTGCTGCCAATCTCTCTGATCTATAGTATGTGGCATCTGCGGTGCAAAGTATATACACGAGTAATGTATGTAGTTGCTGCAGCTGTACCATGTCAGTTTTGAACATGGAAGTCATTAAAATGTGCTACTGCAAAACCTTTATTCTATTTCTGAATGACATCTGTCACAGCTCATCTGCAAGAAAAAGTGTATTTTCAGCACTTCACAGAATGCTTTCATCCCTACCTGCACCCCCTTTCCACATATCCATTAGGCGAGCTAATTTTGTGTGTGTTAGTGTGGTGTGGTGGCTGCACTGGCTATTAGGTGACTTAACAAGTCGCTAGCCGATAAGAGTTCACTAGCTGGAATGGGCGACGTTTCCTCAATTATGATCAAGCGAATTCTTCAAGACTCAGTGTTTGAATTTAAAAGGTTGACAACTGATACTGTTGCTAATGCTGCAACCTAGCAGTAGTTGTATCATAATTGTGCAGTGAAGCTAAACATTACAAGTTGTGTTGGCAACACCGATTGTGGATTACGTCAGCATTTCCTCTCTCACAATTCAGCTCTCCACAAAGACCTAAAATATTCCCTTAACTCTGCCAAAAGCCGTGATGTGAACCATCTGTCTTTCGTGCCGCTTAGAACTCGTTGAATCACATCAAAAAGGGATGAAGTCAAGTGAGACATCAAGAAATGAGGTAAACATTACTAGGAAGAAATGTAAAATCAGGGAATTTTTAGCATCGATCTTATGGGTTTTTCACAGAGGCTACGAATTTATGGTGCCGAATCATGAAAATCTTCAAATCATTGAATGTAAAATCGAAGTTCCACTGTAATAACAAGTATTTTTATAATGGATTCCTGGAATGAATAAACTAATACCATAATGTATGACAACATATTTATAGATGGCAAGGTTGAACCAACTTGCACAGTAGAAGTAACACCACCGAACTGCACACCTGTGTGCCAACCATGTGATGTTTATTTGTATCACCAAATTTCAAACTTTATTTCGTGGCTTCAAACTTGCAGCCTGCTTCTGAAAACCTACCAGAAACTGCACAACTGCCTGGATGGAATAACAATTCACAGTACAATTCATTATCAACTTTCAGCACCACTTTTCAGGCAATGTTATCGTATGCTTGGTATGAATCAAAATTAATTCTATATATTAAATGTTCTTGATTCTGCAAGTGGATTTGGTTTGAATGTTTATATGACAAGTACTACTGATCAAGTTATTCCAAGTTAACTGAGGACTTGTACCAGAGTAAACAGTGTATGGAGGTTCAACGCGATTAAATTTTTAATTCTTTACTAATGCAAGTCATTTGCAAAATTGAAAAAAGAACAGCAGAATACATGTGGGAATCAAACACAGGTTCTCTGCTTCCCATGCAGATGCCTTAGTCACTTCCCTTGCAGGTTCGTAAATTGCAGTCATAAAAGTTTCTTCCCTCAATTTCAAAGAGAATGTGTGTATGTGAACCCAGTATATTATTACGAAAAATGAATTTTCAGTTTTCAATTACCTATCAATTTTGTCAATCCTGAATTGACTGCAGGCCCTGAACTTTGGGGTGATTTTCTAGAAAATGCAAATGTATCTCAGTCTTTTTTTCGTTTTAGGGCACAAAAACAACCAAGGTCATAAGCGCCAATGTCATAACCTTAGAACACTAATAAAAAACGACTATATGTTAAGCCCAATCGATGGAAGGAAAAGAGATACTAACAAGGACTCTCTCTTGGAGAAAGGTCCACAAAATACACCACAGATACTATGGAGGTGCCGAATCAAAGATTAATGTCCCCGCCATACTGCTGTGATGGATAAAAAGTAAAATGTGGTCGACAGTCCGCGCGTTGTTTGCTAAAACTGCCAATAACTCAGACTGCAAACATACACTAGAAAGTATGCAGTTACAAAAGGGGCATTTGGTAAGGAAATGGCAAACCGTCAAAGGTTGACAACAATGAACAGAAAGAGACATCACCACTTAACAAATGGCAACGGCTAAAAAGACAAAGCCCAATATGCAACCCAGTTAAAATTCTCTCTTTGCAGCGAGAGGGCCGAGAGAAGGTTGGCCAAGCCACTGGGAGAGGTTTAATTCCCCAGGGCTTGTTCCCACGAAGAGAAGAGCAATCGTGATGCCAAAGTGACATCACCTGCCAATAGACGGCAACATGGAGATCATCTGGAGGAATGGAAGAGCTAGCAGGTCGAGATAGGACGACTGCAGCAGGCCGAGATAGGAGGACTAAGGCAGCAGCGTCAGCAGCCTCATTTCCTACCATACAGATGTTACCAGGAACCTACATGAACATCACAGTGGCTCCCTCAACAGTGAACATGAAGCTTTCTTGGACCCATTGCACTAAGGGATTAACTGTGTGCAGCGCACAGAGGCTAGAAGGCCACCAAGAGAATCAGAGCAAATGACACAATAAAAAGGCTGTGTCGCCGATTGTAATGGGTGGCCTGGTAGAGGGCGTAAAGAGTTCTGCTATAAATACTGAGTAGAGTTCTGGAAGCCGATATCAAAAATGTCGAGGCCAAAGATACAAGGCACACCCAACACGACAGTCAGTTTTAGAGCCTTCAGTGTGCACGAAGACGGTATTGCTAAGTTGTGTGCAGAGGTCAAGAAAGTTACAACAATAGCTCAGATCTGGAGTAGTTTCCTCAGGAAGTGAATGAAATCCAAGATAAACATGGGCCGCCGCACAAAGCCAAGGAGCTGAAGGGTTCACACCCATCAGGTAGTGAAGTTAAGTGCCGCAGCTGTAGCCATAAGTGAACCCCTGGAGGTAACAGAGAAGAAGGGCGCACCAAATACTCGTGGTCAAGGGAGTCATTGAAAAATAGGGCACAGAATAGGTGGCCAGGTGTAGTAGACAAATGGTAAGTAAGGAGGACATCAGACTGGTATTACAGTGGTAGTTTGGCAGCTTCTGTATCGAGACTCTCAACCTGGCTAGTGTTAAAGAAGCCAGTGGCCAAACTTATTCCACAATGGTGGATAATATTAAGACTGAGAAAGATGGACGGACATGCAGAGGAGTCTAGTTTCAAATGGACAGGGGACCAGTATAAACAGAGGAGGGTTGTTCGATCTGCACCCCAGGAAGTACCATTGAGGACACACAGGGCAATGAGGAACTGGTACAATGTGTAGCCAGGTAAACCACATGGGAGGACCAAGAAAGTTTTGCATCAAACATGAGTCCCAGGAATTTTGCAGTTTCAGTAAATGCAAGAGCAACAGGCTAAGGTGTAAAGACGGTGGAAAAAAGCTATTGTGCTGCCAGAATTTCATACAAACTGTTTTTTCAGTGGAAAAGTCAAAGCCATTGTCGATGCTCCACAAGTGAAGACAACTGAGACATCAGTGAAGAAGCCACTCAAGAAGACATGTCCATGGAGAACTGCAAGAGATCGAAAATTCGTCAATGAAAAGGGAGCCAGAGATGCCTGGCAGTAGACAGGCCATAATAGGGTTAATGTCTATAGCAAAGAGGATGACATTAAGATCAGGACCTTGAGGCATCCCATTCTCCAAGATAAAGGTGTCTGAAGTGGCTGAACCCAAACGTACCTTCAGGCCAGCTTAGAGTCTTCTATTTTAGGATATATACAAGTGACCTGCCAAATATCAGCCGAATCGGTTGACCATGTCTGAGGGCTTCCCTTCAGTTCTATTCTGCAAAGTCTGCTATTTAAATGTAACCTGCACCAACACTCCATATAAATATATTATTTTTACTACACAATGATTGGAATTGTACTGAGAGCTTTAAACAAGTCACAAAAAAAAAAATGACACCAACTGGATCCCTGCTGTTAGAGCCCTCTTTACGTACTGGAGCCACCTGAATTTTGCTTTGTCTCTAGTCACCTGCCTCATGTACTAGCTAACTGGAACAGCTGTTACTAGAAGGGGAGCTAGCTCTTCAGAATTCCTAATTTACTTATTATCTTATTAGATCTAGCACAATTTTCTCTACCAAGTGCCTGAGTTGTCTTTTAGTTTTACATTCTCTTATTTCTGATCTGTTATTTTTACAGTTGTGCAACTGAAACAAGAAATTTTTAGGATCTTTTTGGTAATGCAGTTGCAAAACTTTTTGACATTAGCAATTTTATTTGTTTTCCACATGGTATTCCACTCCATCATTGTACACATTATACAGCAAATACATCAACAAGTAACAATTTATATTTTGATGCTTACCATTTAAATGTGGCTCCTTTGCTGGCTTTGGACATTCTAGACGCTTCAAGAACTCGACACATTCATGTACTTTCTTCCTGCAGACTGGATCTATTTCTGTGCCACATTCGTAACACCTAAAAATTAAGTTTTTTTGTTAGTGTCAATATTTAAATGAGATGCTGATATTTTAATGGAATTTTTTTTGTAACTTCTATTGACACCCTACTGATTCACATCTACTAAAGACTTCTGCAACCATGACCTGGCAGTAAGCTGTTTTTTCAATGTGGTGCCTGTCAGAACCAAATCTGTTGTACACTGCCACCTCCAATTCTACTACTTGTAATTTGCAATTTTTAATAGTTGAATCTTTCTGTTCTCCACGTTTGATACTCATCATCACGCTCATTCCACATGTGCCTATTCACACACCATTACTGTTAACCTCTCACCTATTTATCCAGTCATTTCCTCTGCAATTACATCTTACACCTTCTCCCCAATCCTGAGTAACTTCTTCCACCCACCTAACAGCAAACACATGATATTTCACTGTTCCCAACACAACATAAGTGTTAGACTAACATAAGTGTAAATATGGATGTGTACAGGTGTGCAAATTTGTTCAGTACCGTAAGAATTTGGAAGCCAAGAAAATTTGCTCTTCTAGTTGTATGCTAATACTTCTAACCACAAAATAAGCTGCATTAACTTGGTGAAAAATAGATTTTTTTTAATTTTTTTCTAGCACTGTATATATAGGTTAAAATTTGTGATGACAAAATTGTGTAAAAGATATAAATTCCTTTTTTCATCTAGGATGTATTTATTAGCAAACAATGATTAGCTGATTTTAGTTTTAAGCCATTTTTAAGTGGATATGTAGTTATATTGAAATGGCTTAAGCAAAATCTGGGACTTGAATCTGGATCCCTACCTTCTCTCTCTCTCCCTCCTCGTGTGTGTGTGTGTGTGTGTGTGTGTGTGTGTGTGTGTGTGTGGGTGGGGGGTGGGGGGGGAGGATGGAGGCACGCCCGCACGCGTCACACACACACACACACACACACACACACACCAATTTCAACCAAACTTGTTAAGATTTTAGTACCCAGAGACAATCGATCATCATCATTTATGAGAATGGTGGCAGGAGTGGGAAAATAGTGACATGTAAAGCCTCTTTTACGTAAGAGTGAGTAGCAGTGAACACAACTGTACATAAATTCGAAGACAGTTTACAGTGTTCATTACCACTCACTCACACCTGTCAATGACCATTTACATTGGAGGGAATGGCAGAGACCATGAAATATAGCGTATAGAATGCTAATACTACGAAATCTGCAATTTATTTATTTTCAACTGCCTTATAGGTTTCACTTCATACAACACACAAGTTATAGCCACAATACAAATCTGGGGTATTCAGATACAATTATTTTGGATAGTAAGAGCGCTATTTTTGAGAAAACATGCAAAATGGCCTAAGGAAAGAAAAATGTAGCCAGCTGGGTTTTTATTCAAGTGTGAAATGCGTGGAGGTACTGCTTTTATCACTAAATTGCACCTCCAGCTTTTTATAAGATAATTGTAAATCCTAGCACATATGTTGGTTGACACTTTTTGCTGGCTTCTATTGCAACAGAAGAAAATTTAAAAGCAGAGTACTAATTACTGATTAGCAACACAACCTCAAGAAAAGTTAGTAATTATACAGATTTTTTAGCAACTGGAGACAGTTAAATGAATATCCTAACAGTTTCGTACTTTAATAGTAGGTACACCTCTGACAGTTCTGGATGTCTGCAGTAATATATACAATTTGCAAAGCACTTCAGGATTTTATTAAAATATGCATGAGGAAGACAATCCCAATAAAATACTATTAATAGAAAAAACAATGTACAATCCAGGATAGAATGTAACATGTAGTTGCTACTCACCATACAGCGAAGATGTTGAGTCACAGATAGGCACAACAAAAATACTTTCACACTTAAAGCTTTCGGCCAATGGCCTTCGTCAACAACACACACACACACACACACACACACACACACACACACACACACACACAGTACTTGATAAAATCTGCGATGTATTTTGTTGTAAGGGAGATAGAGAGAAAGCAATATTTATTTATTAGATAGTTCCACCAAAAGCTTCTAAAATAATAGCGATACATCTGTGATGTAATCACAGCTATGTTGAATGTGAGCCGTGAGAATAATCAGAACTTTCATATATATTTAATTTCACATTAGTCACATGGAATTTATTATCTTTCTTATGCCCCCACTTTCATCTTTGAGTGCTTTGGTGACTTCTGACCAAGTATTCTATTTTCCTCACCGATTCTGTGCTGTGGGTCTCCTGGATGCCACAAGCATCTGTAACACCTATATTCTTCTTCTTAGCAACATAACATTCTCTTCTAACCAATCCACTGCTCATACAACTCATGTTCAATAACAAAAGTAGTTGTGCACAAAGTATCAAATGAATGCTTACTGTGCAGCAAGCAAGCGCTGTAGTGGAGAGTGCGTGATCTTGCTTAGGTGGTTCACTGACAGATCAACACTAGCGGAAAATGGGTGAATACATGAATGCGAACTAAACATGACCAAATGCTGTTTGCTCGTGCTCACTTACTATTTACACCAAAAAGAATGCTAGTTTGCTTGTGTTTACTCTGGTGTAAACTAGACTTGAGCACAAGCCTTGAACACATGGAGAAATTTCAAGGAAACTTGGTACATACATAACTCAGTATTTGGAGAAGTATGCAGCTGATGAAAGATACACTCACCAAATTTAATGTTGTGCAAGGGTCTGGACGAGGTGACATGTAAAAATAATCGTTAACAAACTACATTATACCTGGATCAGAATAACAAAGTGATTGATAGTGAAGTACAGTTGAGTGTGGAACGTGGTGATGTTGCTCCTTAGCCGGTGTGTGTGCACGGATTATGGTTGTAACAGCAACAGCTGTGCGATTCCTTATTGGACTATCTTTTAATACCACCATTAATGTGTGGTATTGAGTTCACTTTACAGGATCGTTATAGCCTTGTGGCTTAACAAAAGTACTTCCATGTACAAAATGTAAGGTAACAGGGAACTCTTTCAAGTAATTTAAAATTTAAAGCACAGCAGCAGAGATAATATGCTGGGCAAAATAGACCGGAAAATACTTGTTTTGTCTTTTGATGGGCGTTGTAGTTCCGTAGCATACTGTTTTGGTTTTCATTTAATTGCAACGAATTATATAAGTGTGGTGATAATTTGTAAAATTATATAATGTATTTAGATTTAAGTATTTAAATATTATAAAATATTGTAAACGAATTGTGGCCATGTTTAGCGATTATTTTGACTACTGTGGTGTCATGTGACCAAACTCAGGACTGTGGATATGAGCGGGAAAATCGGGGTCTTTTGGTCGTTGGCCGGTGTGGTGGGGAGTTGGGGGCGGAAAAGTGCCGCGAGTGCAAGCATGGACGTGAGTGTATGGGTGTGAGACAAACAGTGTACGAATTGCACTGATTATTGTTTGTGAACTTAAAAATGCATGGCCACAATGTTTAAGTGTTTCTTTTGAATAAATAAGTTTCAATCTGAACGTGTATAGTTCAATTCACTGCTCTTCAAAAGCCAGCCATATCTGACTCAATAATAGGGGCGCAAATGCAAGCCAGTCATATCTGACTCAATAATAGGGGTGCAAATGCAACCCCCCTTTGCAGATGAGCCACGTGAAAAATAGGTAGTAAACGACCCCGAGTTCAGTTGCAATTGGGGGCTCGTCCGGGATAGGACTTTCTTCCACATTCCATAGTATTTCGAAATCGGATGCCCGTCTGATGATAGGCTTTTGAACAGTCAGTGTGGGGGCTCTGAGCTAAATTGGTGCATTAGCAGTACCGGAGTGTTAGTGCTGGACAAGATACGCGCTGCCACGTGGTTATGCCGATATAAGGCCACCACGATTGTGAGGCAGTCATTTACACAGTCTGATGTTCATCATCATCATCATCATCATCATCATCATCATCATCATCATCATCTTGGACAGTTTCCAGCCACTGGCTGAGTCAACCACGTGTTGCCGCGGGTAAAACAGTCGTCCGTGCCATGACCATGTGTTGCCGCGAGAAAAAACCGTCGTCCGTGCCACGTCCATGTGATGCTACGGGTAAAGCAGTCGAAGCTGTATCCACGTACTGCCGACGATCAACGCCGTTGTCCGTGCCACCGACCAACGTGACTACATGCTGCCAGGGGCCTACGCAACGTGTTCTCGTTCCTGATCGAGTTAGCTGTGTGTCCACGCCGCCGGTTATGATTCATTGCATAGCTGTGCTGCGGAGCTCACTGCAGACGCCGCGTCACACGAGGATATAAAAGGTAAATACAGCCAGCAGCTACATTGCAAAATTGTGTCCTTTCATTAGCCATGGCCGATGAGACGCGTGAATCTCAAAGTGCAGGCGAATCAGTGGATGTTAGGAGTAACTGTAGTAGCCCTAGTATGCCAAAAGAAATAGGCTGGATACCAGGAAGTGACCTGAGTACATCTTTTGTAAAACTTACTAATAAATAGGGAGAAATAGACTCGAAAATAGGGAATAAAAAAACTGCAATAGTTGGAGAAATGGATTCGAAAATAGGGGATATGGAATTAAGGCTTAGTGATAAAATAAAGACAGTGAGTGAAAAATTTGGTCAGCTGGATCTCAAATTCACTCAAATTACAGATAAAGTCGAAAACACAGTTAAAATGGTTGAGGGAATTATTGAGAGTTGATGAGGTTGAAAGAGGCCTCGTAGCCAAGGTGGACACTGTGCAAAGTAATCTCGTGGGGCAGATTCAAGTACAGGAACAGAAATGCACATTATTTCAAAGACAAACAGAAGCAGACATTGAATCCATTAAGATAGGAGTACTGGATTGCCATAAGGGAATTACTGATAATAAAAAGGAATTAGAAGGGGAAATAAATGTCTTGAGGGAAACAGTTAATACTGTGGCAGCAGGGAATGGAAATTTATTGTTGGGATATCCTCTGGGGCATGGATTTCACTCAAAACCTTTCAGTGGGGAGAATAAATACCATGCAGTTGACTTTCTGGCTGCGTGTAAGGATAACTTTGAGACAGGGATGAGAGAGCAGGCAAAAATTAAATATGTTAAGAGGCAGTTGGAATGGGGAGCTCAAACCTGGGCGAACCAAAATGATGATAAATTTTGTGATTTTAAAACCTTCGAAAACCTGTTCTTGAACAAATATTGGGGGCAGGCAAAACAATTAAGATTGCAAAACGATTTTTTGAATGGACCCAGTTACAAGAGTGGAAAGGAAAGTATGAGAGAGTTCTGTGTTAGAGAACTGAATACATTAAATCATCTAGATAGGCCACTGGGTGTATTGACAGAAATATCTACACTAAATAGAAGATTACCAGAGCATTTGCAGTGGGATTTGATTCACAGTGCAACAGATTCAGTGGAAGAATTTCTTAATTTTGTGGATAATATGGACGGGGCATTGCGTTACAGACCTAAATACACGGAACATAGGGAGAGTGGAAGGTATCATGAAAGGGGAAACAGTATTAATTATGAATACAGTAATAATCATAACAGGTGGAGAGAAGATAGAAGTGATTAGAATAATCAGGATAGAGATTGGAGAAGCAGACCACAAAGATATAACAGAAATTTTCGGGGGGAGAAGAGACAATTTTGATCGGATGAGGAGTGATAGAGAAGGTATGAGAATAGGAATGCCCAGATGCAAATGGACAGGGTAGGCAATCAAAAAACTAATTGATGCGTCACTTAAGGTCCGCAGGGGGGCTGGTAATTATGTGAACAGGGCCAGACAAGGACATGATGGGATGAATAATAAAGTCAGCAAGGAAAATAGGGAAATTGGGATATGTCATATGGATGCTGTCTCAGGAAATGAAAATCTATGGGGAAGTTTTAACAATTATAGAAATACAGATAAAAGGTATAGGAGGAAAAAAGGGAACAAGGCTAATATCAGCAATGAACAGTGTGAGTTTAACATTGATGACATGTTTAAAAGGGAAGACAAATTACAAGCAGAGGAGGACAATATTGGTTTGTGTGCAGCAAAATTCATCGAAAGACCAGAGACAGAGGTAGTTTCACCAAAAGGGGGAACAGAAGTGGATATGGAATTAAGGGGCAATGTTCACAGTAATAATGGGTGTGATGAATGGGTAGCGATGTCTATTGGAAATAGTATGGAGAATTGTGGAAAAGGTGAGGAGAGGGTTATTCAGTGTGATGTAAAGGCTAATATGAGTGGTGTATTTGACAGTGTGGAAAATGCTGGTAAATTACCTACAAATAATGTTACTGTGCTTGTGGGTGCAGGTGTTAACTGTGGTAGTGATAATGACTTCAATGTGGATATGGAAATGTGTAATGATATGGAGAATGTTGCTGTAGGTTGCCCAGAAGATAAAATTGAAACCTATGTTTTCTTAACCGATGATGCAAGCCTGAAAGATGTTAATTGTAGATGGTTAGGAAAGGAGGAGGCTGATTATGATTTGAGTGATTGGGTGTCCTATGCAAAATTACATAAAGCTTTGATGCCTGAAGAATGGGGTAAAATAAAATTGCCAGAAAATTGGAAGAATTAAGTGAAAAAGAGAATGTTGAGTTTGCTATTAAGGATCTGTTTGAAGGGGATACTGATATATGTTTGGGAGAAAGACCTAAAGATATTTGCATTATGCAAGAGGAAAGCAGGAGTGAAGTAGAAAGAGATTTATTACAGGAATCAGGGCTGAACAGAGTAGAAATAGAGGTGATACAGCCAATAATTGATATCAATGTGGGAGGAGCTACAGATATAGCATTATTAGACTCTGGCTCAAGTTTATCTGCAATCTCTGACTCCTTCTGGCAGCAAATTAAAGGTTTAGGATTAATAGAATTACCAGTTACAGGAGTTAAAATTAAGACAGCAACTGGGACATGTAGCAAGCCCATCAGCAGGGAAGTATTCCTGGAATTTAATAGTAATGAGTATTGTTTTGATATCAGTTGCTTTGTGGTGAAGGGTTTGGCACTGAATGTAATTTTGGGTATGGACTTCTTGTACAAGTATGACTGTAGCATTTTTGTAAAGGACAGAGTGGTAGAATTTGATGCTGGTGGAAACAGACGAAGAATAAAATTTAAAGGGGAATTAAAAGGAGGTGAGACAATTACTCATTTACAAAGGATAGAAGAGGTAGGTGATGAAATGTGCACTGAACAGCAGATACATGACAAAGTAAATGAAATGGGACATTTAAATGAGGAACAAAAGGTGCAGCTTACAGATTTATTGTATAAACATTATCATGTGTTCTCTGACAGACCTGGAAAAGTCGCAGATTTCAGGTATGTTTTGAGGGTATTTCCACATGAAGTGATAAGTGCCAAACCTTATCCTATAGCAATAGCTAATAGAGAGGCTTTAAGGGCAAGGATACAGATGATGTTGAAGTGGGGCATTCTGGAAATGGGGAGGAGTGAGTATTGTAATCCAATAGTAGTGGTGAAAAAGAGGGATGGTTCTATAAGAATAGTATTGGATGCAAGAAAGCTAAATAAAATAATAGTCAAAGAAAATGATCAGCCAGAGAACATGGATGAGCTGTTGCAAAAAATTTTATAATGTTAAAATTCTGTCAAGTGTTGATTTGACTTCAGGGTTCTGGCAGGTGCAATTGGCTGAAGAGAGCAGAAAGTACACAGCTTTCTTATTTGAGGGCAGGATTTATATGTTTACAGTTGTGCCATTTGGTTTATCAATATCTGTAGCAGTTTTTGTAAGGGCTTTAAGTCATGTGTTGGATGATGAACTAATGAGAAAATTGACAGTGTATGTAGACGACATTTTGATTACGAGTAGCAATTGGCAAGAGCACTGTCAGCTGTTGGAGGATGTATTCAAGGCTATATCTAAAGGGGGGATGACCCTTAAGTTAAGTAAATGTGAATTTTTTCAAGCAACATTACTATTTCTCGGTCATCAGTTAACTCCTGATGGCATTCTGCCCAATAAAGAGAAAATCAAGGCTATTGTTGACTGCAAGGTGCCAACGAACAGGAAACAACTGAAATCATTTATAGGACTATGTTCATTCTACAGGAAGTACATAAGTGATTATAGCCTGAATTCACCTAACTTATGTAGACTATTAAAGAAAAGTGTAACCTGGTGCTGGACATCTGAGTGTGACAGGGAATTTAAAGCCATCAAGAATACAAAATTGTTAAGGCTTTCGTGGCCACTTGTTGACAAACTGCCTATTGGCTTCTGTCTCGGGTTCTTCGGCCGACGTTCATCTAATGATTTTTCTGACGTTTCGCCAGCACGAGTGGCTGGCATTGTCAAAGCTTCACCCTCCATTGCCGGTGGTGAGCTGTAGGCGAGCTCGCGGCCGCAGACTATATGTACCTGGCGCGCCAACGTCCGAGGGCTTCTCCGCGGTCATCCTGGTCAGTTTTGATGTTGTTTCGTTATTTACGAAAGTGCCACTCAGTGACGCTCTGGAGCACATCGGTTCCATGTTCCCACAAGACATCAAAAAGCTCTTCCATGCATGTCTCACCACAAGCTATTTCACGTGGAATGGCGATTTCTACGAACAGCTGGAAGGCGTCGCCATGGGTAGTCCTCTCAGTCCAGTGGTGGCCAACTTCTTCATGGAACAATTCAAGGCACAGGCACTGGACTCGGCGACTTGCAAACCTAAGGTGTGGTACAGGTATGTCGATGATACTTTCATGGTGTGGAGCCATGCTGAAGAACAGCTCGTTGAATTCCTGAGACAATTGAACAGCCTCCATACCAACATAACATTTACCATGGAAGTAGAAAAGGACAAGAAACTGCCATTTCTAGATGTGCTGGTCACAAGGGACAGCAAAAACCTGGGACACAGCGTGTATCGAAAACCGACACACACAGACCGATACCTGCACAAACTGTCAAACCAACACCCGAGCCAGAAAAGAGGCATGATTAGTACGCTCGTAACGAGAGCAGGACGAATATGTGAGCCTTAACACCTCAAACGAGAAATACAACACCTGGAAACTGTTCTGAGGAGCAATGGGTACTCCACAAATTACATTAGAAGTGTAACAGAGCCATTCCCAGAGTGATTGACAGAATCGGCCATATATTGCGCAAACACGGCGTAAAGACGATTTTCAAACCGACAAGGAAGATCAAAGAGTGTCTTAGAGCGGCGAAGGAGAAAAGAGACCCACTTGCAATGTCGGGAATATACCGTATACCATGCACATGCGGAAAAGTTTATGTCGGAATGACTGGACGATCAATTAACACCAGGATCAAAGAGCATAAGCGACATTGCAGGTTGGGGCAGGTGGAGAAATCGGCCGTGGCAGAGCATGCACTGAATGAGACCGACCACGTAATAAAATTCGCCGACACCGAAGTTCTGGCTGTAGAGAAGCACTATCACACGCGCTTGTTCAGAGAAGCTGTAGAAATCCAAAAACACGCGGACAGTTTCAACAAAAAAGAGGAAAGCCTTAAGGTAAATGGATCCTGGCTTCCCGTACTGCAGCGAATGACCGTCGCAGGTAGCAAGAGGAGAATCGCAACGGAAATGACCGCGGAGAAGCCCTCGGACGTTGGCGCGCCAGGTACATATAGTCTGCGGCCGCGAGCTCGCCTACAGTTCACCACCAGCAATGGAGGGTGAAGCTTCGACAATGCCAGCCACTCGTGCTGGCGAAACGTCAGAAAAATCATTAGATGAATGTCGGCCGAAGAACCCGAGACAGAAGCCAATAGGCAGTTTGCCATCAAGAATAGCTTAAAAAATAGCAAAATTTTGTTCTATCCAGATTTGTCTTTGCCTTTCTGTATTGGGGCAGACAGCTCAGATTATGGGATAGGGGCAATGCTATTTCAGGAGAGGGTAGTAGATGGGAAGACTGAGCACAGGTCAGTTGCTTTTGCAAGCAGAATGCTGTTCAAACATGAATTAATGTATGGTATCTCAGAGAAGGAACTTTTAGCCATAGTTTTTGGATTTCAGAAGTTCAGGATATATGTGGAAGGTAGGAAAGTGATTGTTTACACAGACCATAAGGCTCTGAGCTATTTGCAAGAATGTAAGCTGTTAAATAATAGACTCATGAGATGGGCCATGTTTCTGCAGCAGTTTAACTATGAGATAAGATATGTTAAAGGCACAGACAACAATGTGGCTGATGCCTTATCAAGGTTACCTTTCATTTGAGAAGAACATGAAGGGAATGGAGACGAGAAAGAACTACAGATATTGTATATGAAAGGAGTGGGTGGAGAGAAGGAAATCAGATCCATCTGTAAGGACATGAGGAGACTTCAGAATGGGGACCAAACCTTGAAGTTTATCAAAACTAACTTTGGAAGTAGAGAACATGAAAAAATAGCTAAATATTATGGAATTTATAAGGGTATTTTATTTAGACGAAGAAATTTGGACAAAGAGGAGTGGAAGGTATGTTTTCCAGATGAGCATGTGGAAAAATTAATCAATTACATCCACCTTAGCCATGGGCATTATGGGGCTCAGAAATGTTTGGAAATACTGCAGGACTATGTTAGTTTTAACAACATGGCCAGGAGAGTAAAGAGACAGTTGGCTTCTTGTGACAAATGTCAAAAAGTGAAGTACAAGGAGAGATGCAGAATATTGTTCCTAAAAGAAATGGTGAACTGCTGGCTATTGATTTATTTGGGAGGCTGCCAACAGATCGAGGGGGTGTAAAATACGTTCTTTTAGCTGTTGATGTATTCTCAAAGTTTGTAAGGCTGTATCCACTGAAAAAGGCCACTAGCCAGAATATAATTAACAAGCTAGAGAAAGATTACTTTGTGAATATTATAAAACCAGAGAATGTTCTGTCTGATAATGGAGCACAATTTGTATCTAGTGTGTGGGGGAAGTTTATGCAAAGATCTGGGATGAAGCATATAAGGATTTCAGTGTATCACCCTGCGGGAAACCCGGCTGAGAGGTATATGAGGGAGCTGGGTAGGCTATGTAGGACATATTGCAGTAAAAAGCATAGTACTTGGGCAGAATACATAACTGTATTTGAGGATCTTATAAACACAGTGAAGAGTTGTGCAACAGGATTCTCACCCTATGAGCTAATGAAAGATATCAAGCCAGACAATCTAATAGCAGAACACATAGATTTTCCTCCATCTCAAGGCTTGACAAGTCAAGAGAAGATGCAGATGGCCAGACAGCAAATGTTAAAGAAAGGGCGTGAGAGACAGGAGGAGGCATGGAGAAAGGTATAAGACAACAAAGTTCAAGGAGGGAGATAAGGTGCTGGTGAAGAACAAGAAAAAAATCCAGTGACATTGATGGCGAAATCAAAAAGTTATTTGAATTATACTATGGACCCTTTGAGATAACGGGTTGTCCACACCCTAATGCATATATATTGGTATATCCAGTGTCCAAAAAGCCATTTGGACTGAGAAATGTAACAGAGTTGAAAAAATATGTGGTGAAAGAATAAAGGGTAAGGAAGTGAGAGTCTCATGTATACTATACTATTGTCTAGTTAAAAAAATTGTGGTATGACTATTGTATGCAGCTATAAAAAGAAATTTATTGGGGGCTATGTATAAGTGTATTTATAATTGGAGTATTATTTGTGTTACTGTGTATGTTGTAATGCCTCTGTTGGTATTCAACAAACTTAATTACTGTATGTATTTGCAATAAGGGAATCTGTTGTCCAATGGATTTGCACAACTGGTGTGGGTGTGATAGAAGCCTTGTTGAAAGTCATACGGGAACTGAAACCTACTGTATATATGTGGTCTCTATTTCTGTATAAATGTGTGGAGAGTATAGGAGGGAGGAAATCTGCAAATAGTTTGTTTAAAAAAAATAGTTGAGATTTTATTAAAATTTCTAATGTATCTGTGGCACCTGGTGTTGATACTGGTGCGTGGGGGTAGAATTGTTGCTGGGACAGTCATGTAGGGCAATCACTACATATGCAGATTTGTAGAGGCATATGGGAAATAATTAACTTGCTTATTATAAGATGTCTCCATGAAGTAAGGGAAAGAACACTAATGGCTAAGTGGATGCTTGTAAAAGTTTATGACCTTGGCGAGTTTGTTTGCCATATATGATTGAATCTAGTTAGCCATGGAAATGGCATAAAAGAATGGGTTTCAAGATATTGCCAAATATTATGTGAAAATTTATATAGGAATTCATGGAAAAAAAATTGAGCGTATTTATGTACAGTGATATAGCTGTATGGATGCTTAAAAAATATAAGAATCTGCATCTGGGAATAAATTCTCTTGGTGCGGGGGGTAGAAGTGTCAGAGCTCCTGATCTGGGAACATTTGAAGGGTGAAATAGAATATATTTAACTATGCCATATTTGTGTTTGATTTGTGTGCATCTTTGTCATTTGTACAAACCTCAATAAGAACTGGTCAGTGAACACAGGATGTTCCAGGGAGGATTTGGATAGCCTGACTCCTGGGAAATGTGGGTCTGCATGTCTAGGCAAGATTTATTAGGATTTGATTAAATTTTGATAGGATGGCTTGGCTAACGAGAGGAAGCACAGTACTGCTGGCTGACAAGTTTGGAAAGACTGTATTCCAATGCATAAACCTGTGAACACAAGGATCTGGTTACAACAACTTCGTGCAACTTACAGAAACAACTATGTAAAAAGTGGAAGTGTTAATGTGCAGTGAGTTTGCAACCTACATATAGACTAACATGGGCATTTATATAATATAAGTTTCTTTGCATTTTGCCTGCCCAACCAGACTCAATAGGAGACTATCTAATTGTATATTTGAGTTGGATACATTGTTGGATTATGTTTGCATGTTTTCTGATGACAGTACTTACACTGATTAACTCACCACTATAACACTGTTCTACATGTTTTGGTGCCATTATAGTTATAATTGAAATGTTTAATATATAAAGTAATATGGGTTCACTCCATTTGGTGCTACTTCATGTTGCCATTACTAAGGTAATGTCTCCATGAAGTGGGGGTATGTAAGGTAACAGGGGATAATATGGAACTCTTTAAAGTAATTTAAAATTTAAAGCACAGCAGCAGAGATAATATGCTCGGCAAAACAGACCGGAAAATACGTGTTTTGTGTTTTGATGGGCGTTGTAGTTCCGTAACATACTGTTTTGGTTTTCTTTTAATTGCAACGAATTATATAAGTGTGGTGATAATTTGTAAAATTATATAATGTATTTAGATTTAAGTATTTAAATATTATAAAATATTGTAAACGAATTGTGGCCATGTTTAGCGATTATTTTGACTACTGTGGTGTCATGTGACCCGACTCAGGACTGTGGATATGAGAGGGGAAAATCGGGGTCTTTTGGTCGTTGGCCGGTGTGGTGGGGAGTTGGGGGCGGAAAAGTGCCGCGAGTGCAAGCATGGATGCGAGTGTATGGGTGTGAGACAAACAGTGTACGAATTGCACCGATTATTGTTTGTGAACTTAAAAATGCATGGCCACAACGTTAAAGTGTTTCTTTTGAATAAATAAGTTTCAATCTGAACGTGTATAGTTCAATTCACTGCTCTTCAAAAGCAGCCATATCTGACTCAATAGTAGGGGCACAAATGCAACCGTTTACTACCAACCCCCTTTTCAGATGAGCCAAGTGAAAAATAGATAGTAAACGAGCCCGAGTTCAGTTGCAAAAATGACAATGTGTCCCTAGAACTTGTATAGCTCAACAAAAGAACCAGGAAGCGCACTGATTTTACAATAACCAGAATGAATCATGTTCAGTTGTCATATTCGATATGTAAGGGGTGTTAAAATGGATCTGAATCATTCATGCAAATACAATAACTAACAATATTGAAATAACATAAACTGCTTGAGTACTTACCAATCACTGTAGCATGCACGTATAGTTTTATACTTGTGCAGAGGATTATTCCTTAATAATGAGAAGATTTATTGTGCAACTGCAGTACACGTCATTTGGTCAAAAACAGGAAATACAAACACACAAAAAAAAATATTAATTAAGCCAGAGGGTAAATGCCACCAACTACAGAATCACTTTCTTCCTCGACACTGTCATTATCTGACCTCTGGTCCATTGACGAGCCACTGGAGCTGCCCAAGGATATAATTATATTTTCAATATACCCTCTACACTCCCTTCACTTTTCCATGTTTCTTTAAAAACAGCGTCTGTGTGACATACAATATTTCTCCACTTCTCTGGCATTATTTGCGCCACTGCATCATGATGAAAAGAGTCCAAGTTTGTTATGCATGTTTCTGTCCTCGTCCTCTTTGCATGTGTGTGCAGTTTAGATGAACCAGCTCTTCCCCCTTCTGCACAGTATTTCTCCTTCCAAATTTTGACGGCAGTATTTTTGTGAATCTTCAAGCCGTCTGCAGTTCCTTCAACTACCTTCGTTAGAGGCAATACAAGCCAGGATATTAGAGGCATATATTTCTGTAAAGTACGTATCATGATGTATGTTTTCAGTTATTCTTCAAGCCATATCTTGTACCCTGTTATGTGGATATTCTACTGTGAAAAAATTAATCGCAAAAATTTCGCCGGGCCCTTTTGTAAGTTTTAACTCTTTCATGTGCATAGGTAACATAGACAAAGCATCAAGTACAATATTTTCAGAACCTTTCATTTACTGTATTTTAATGTCATATTCCTGTACAAACAGCATCGACCACAGTAATCAACTATGCAATAATCGACTGCTCATTAAAAAGGATAAAGCTTGGTGATCCGTATATAAATGTATTTCTGACCCCCTTATTAGTGGTTGGAATCTTTGAATACCCCATAATAGTTCCTTTTCTGTGGCTGTAAAGTTTAATTCATGTTTGTCGAGACTCCGGCTAGCAAAAGCTATAGATCTGTGATCTGTACTTTCCAGACCCCACTCTCCTTGGAAAAGTTCTGCTGCTATCCCATAGTCGGATGTATTTGTTGACATTTTAAATGGCTCACCCGTAACCGGATAGTGTAATATGGGTGATTCGACTAGTGCTCTTTTTACATTTTCAAACACATTATTGGTCTCTTGGTCCTAAACCTACAGTATTCCCTTCCTTAATAAATGTTTCTTGAGTCTTTTAGCTCTTGACTTCATATATATCATCTATAGTACCCGGCCATTCCAACAAATCCCTTCAATTGACTTATGTTTCTAGGGGGTGGACACTCCTTAATGGCCTTTATACGTTCCGGATCTGGTCTAATTCCTTGCACTCCGATGATATGTCCTAAAAACTTAAGCTCTTGCCCCGCAAAGTGCGATTTAGACAATTTTACTGTAATACCTTTTTCTTTAAACCTTTTCAGAGTTTTACTCAAGGTCAGGCAATGCTCTTCCCAAGTAGATGAGATTTCGAATATATCATCTACATATATTACTAAAACCTTTAACAATTCCCTTCCTAACGCCTCGTCCAGTGCCCGTATAAACATAGATACTGAGATATTTAGCCCGAATGGCAACATATTAAAATGATACAATTTCCCATCAAATAGAAACACTGTATCTTTCTTTGATTCAGGATGTATCCGAATTTGCCAATATCCAGCAGTCAGGTCCATCGTGCTAAAATACTGTGCTTTCTCAAATTTGGACAATAATTCATCGATGTTAATGTGTGTGTCTCATTCCGTCTCTATATGCTTATTCAAAGTACGAGCATCTAGTACCAACCGCACATCTCCTGCAGCCTTTTTTACTACTACCTAGTACTACATTCTACTAGAAGGAGCATTTGAAAAGTCCATGCAAAGTCCGAGTGATGGCACCACCGGCACATATCGAGGTCATGTTTAGGTAGTAGCATCTTTGGAAAGAACGCACACCAAGTTTCAGCCATTTTGGTCTATTTCTTTGTGTTTGGCATTCGTGTGAGTCAAGGAAGTTGAGTGATTGTCAAAAAATTGACGAAAAAGATTTTCATGTCGTGATGAAATATTACTTTATGAAAGACAAAATGCCTCAGGAGACTAAAGAGAAGCTTGATAAACATTATGGTGACTCAGCACCTTCGATTAGAACAGTTTATAATTGGTTTCAAAATTTTCAGAGTGGCCACATGGGCACAAGTGATGCTGAACGTTCTGAACGCCCTGTGCAGGTTACAACTCCAGAAATCACTGATAAAATCCATTATATGGTAATGGATGACAGAAGAGTTAATGGGTACATAATATTTTGCATAAACGTTTGCACATGAGAAACCTGTCCACAAGACGGGTTCCGTGATTGCTCACGCTTGACCAAAAACGGAATCGTGTGAAGTGTTGCAAGAATGGTTTGCAGTTGTTCAGGAAGAATCCGCAGGACTTTAAGCGTCGTTTCATTACTGTGGATGAAACATGGATGCATTACTATACTCCTGAGACCAAACAACAATCTAAACAATGAGTTACCAAGGGAGAATCTGCACCAAAAAAGGCAAAGACCATTCTTTCGGCCAGAAAGATTATGGCGACTCTTTTGGGGTTCACAATGGATAATCCTCATCGACTCTCTGAAAAAAGGTAAAACTATTACAGGTGAATATTAATCATCGTTAATGGACCATTTGAAAGCTGAGGTGCAAGAAAAACACCAGCAATTGGACCGCAAAAAAGTCCTTTTCCATCACGACAATGCACCAGCACACAGCTCAGCAGTTGTGATCACAAAATTAATGGAAATAGGATTCCAACTCATTTCACATCCCCTTATTCTCCAGACTTTGCTCCCTCGGACTATTATTTGTTCCCTTATTTGAAGAAATGGCTGGTGGGACAAATATTTTATTCAAACGAGGAGGTGATTGCAGCAACTCATAGCTATCTTGCAGGCAAAATGGATTACTATCTTTTATTTTAAATTTACATACATGGTCACTAATACTACCCGGACTATCAGAAAATACCATTTAATATTCCAATAGAATTTTAGATAAATCTAATTTTTGTTCACTGGTTAATATTGGCAATTCGTTTATTTTGTTTTGTGTGTCAGCACGGTGTGATATGTGACTTGCGTTATCAATCACCGGTGACAATCTTGCTGTAGCAGTTAGTCTCAGACATCGACTCTTAGTTGTTTGTTTACTAATATAGCTGTCTGTCACAAACTTAACACAATATTTGTAGTCACCTTTTCCAAAACAAAGAAGATTCTCCTCAAAATTCAATATGATGTTAAATTCTGATACCCAGTCTAAGCCAAATAACACATCCCTATTGATATTTTCTACTACTAAGAGTGTCTGATGAAATGGGATATTCCCAATGTTGCAGTTCATCTGGGTCTCATGTTTTACAACTTTGCTCTTTGTTCCAGTAATACCAACTATATACACCCCCGTTACTGGTAATACCGGTAAGTGATATTTCGTTCATAGTGTGTGAAAGAAAACGCTAGAAATAAGTGACACTTCACAACCGGAATCTACAAATATATTAACTTCTCTACTTTTCCTATTATTATTGGTTGTGGATTAATGGCAGTTAAGCTCGGTTCTTCCAGTAACAACCATTCTTTTGTTGGTATTTTATGCATGAAATTAACATACCTATTATAAACCAGGCCGCCTAATGTATTTCTAAGACTTGGGCCCCGACCCTAGATCCAGATCGCTCTAAGTTAAATTGGCCTCATGTCTCTTCAAATTGCTATTATTGTTATTACTACCCCTACTGAAATTCTGATTTTCACTTTGATGCATGTTCTCATTGTGGTCTTTTTTTAAGGCATCAAGTGTGTCTTTAAAGGATAATAATTCTTCTACGGTTTTCCACCCACTACATAATATATCTTTCCTTGCGTAAATGGGTAAACGTCTTATTAAAATTCGCACCAACCCTTCTTCTTCCATGGGCTTATCTAAGTGCTCTCATTAAATGACAGTCAAAATACTTTCGCATCATACCCCACAAACTGTTGTAATAGTTTGGGTCCCAAAAGCTGGATATTAGTTTTTCCTGGGTGCATGCTGACCAATACTTCTCCTTAAACTTTTTCTGGAAGTCTGCCAAAGACAAAAAATTCTCTACGTTCACTGTGCCCCACTCTGAAGCTTCTCCTAAAAGGTACCCCAACGCAAATTCAATCTTTGTTGAATCTTCCCAGTTTTTTGGCAAGGCTCGATTAAACCATTTCAGAAAATGAGTAGGATGTACTTCCCCGTCTGGCTTAAACTTTGGAAACTGTCTTGATAGTCCAGAATTTGCCCCTTATTGAAGGTCGGTCTTTACCTCACTGGTTAACACCATGTTAGGAGAAGTCACCTTCTTGTCTACCTTATCCTGGATAAGTTTGAATTATTTCCATAAATTATCTATGGCTCTCTTAGTATCATTAAGTTCTGAAGCTAAATTTGAAGAAACATTGTCGGGAGTTACCCTCTCGGCAACTTTTCGGTCGATTATTTCCTCTACCTGTTCCTCCAGATTACTTATATTTACTATTGTCTGAAGTGACTAGTTTCCTGTTTAACATTTCGTTCCAAGTCATCTACTTGAATACTCATGACTGCAATTTGCAATTGGACCATAGGTATTAATTTATCCTGTTTGTCCAAACTCTCCTTTAAGGTGTGCAACCTATGCTTTACAGCATCGAATGTAACAGTGCATACACTTTGAAATGATCCTAACTTTTCGTAAACTTCAGTTGCTACATTATTACATTTATCTACAATATCAAATTCTAGTTATTTAGCTAAGTCCTGAAATTGGTTATTTTGTGCCTGACTAAAGTCAGTGAACAGTTGGTTTACATGGATAGTCAGGGAATTACTTAATTCATTCTTTAAATCCAATTGCAAACTCTCCACTTCATAATTTAAGGCATTCAACTTAGCATTTAAAACCTCACCCTGTGCTTCTAGTTTTTCACTTAAAGTAGCACTTAGTTCCTTTCTTATAGCAGCTGAATCTGCCTTCTGTTCATCTCATCTATCATTTAACTGAGTATTTACTGAGTCTTAAATTAGACTTAGTTTTGTCTTAAAGTAGCTGAATTTGAACTCTGCGCGTCTAATCTAGAATTTAATTGTAAACTCTGAGCTTCTAGATTTTTACTTAAAGTAGTAATCTGGGCGCTTTGAGCTTTGATTACATTCACTACTTCCGACCAGTCTGGCATTTCCCTAGTCACTCTAATAGCTGTGGCTGGTTCTGCTAGTTGCTGTTCTTGATCCATATTCTTTCTACTTTTGGATCAAGTTATCATTAAAAAAAAAATTCACCTCTGAGTAATAACTATGCCTGCCCGGTTAGTCGTGTGGTATGTCGGCGTTGCTGCACAAACAAGTTCACCACGCAGATGTACACCACCATTACTCTACCACGCAAACACAGGTGTTACACTCATCTGGTATAAGACATACCCTGGAGGGGTCCACCGGGGGCCGAACCGCACAATAACCCTGAAAGAGTGGTTCAGTGTGGGGCGGTGGAGGGGTGAAGTGGACTGCGGTAGTCGCTGTAGGGTTGTGGACCACTGCGGCTGTGGCAGGGATGGACCCTCTCTGTCATTTCTACACCCCCGGTTAACATACAATACAATACAATAATAACTATACTAACAGTCTATTATTGAACAGTGTCCTTAACTTCACACTCAGTTAATTGTCTTTCACATACAGTTTTAGGCTGCGTCGGTGAGCAGGTGTGGACTCAGCGTCAGTGAACAACATAGGCGTCGGCAGTGTCAAAGGTTGGTTTCAGCAACGGTGTCAGTGAACAGATTTGTAGTCAGCACCGATGAGCAGCAGCTGGTGTTGTCGGTGAAAGTTGATGGTTACAGGGTCCACGCCCCCACAATGTGTGCAAGTGCTGCTTACTCCCCACACTGGATCTTCGTCGTCGAATAGTTTTCGTCATAACTCTTCTTAGTCTAAACTGTTGACACTTTCCTTGCGTCTTTTCTTGTATGGTATTTATTAATTTTCACTCCTTTTTGCCGTTTATGCAGAATCCAACTCTGTGAACCATTTCCCTATCTTGTTTCTAATGGTTGCTATGGCAACTCACAATATCCTTTTATCTTGATTTCGTTTCGAAATTCCTCTTTCTTCGAGTTCTGATCACGTCAGTCGCCACGTTCTAACAATTTCGGCGAGAAGACAAGTGGTGCAAAGCTGAATTGCTAACTTCATACTTCTCTTACTACAGTTGACTTACTTGAAACTTTTAGCCGATCCTCTTCTCTGGATATGAGACTGAAATCCATCTCCACAACTTCTTCTCCGAAGAAATAATGCTGGTTAGAGGAACTAGCAAATATTCTCTCTCTCCCTGGAAATAACTCTGTAACCTCATACTTTCAGTTCAGTTCAGGTATATTTTTATCTCCACAAGTTTCATATAAACATACAAGTTCTTGTAAGTCAACTATGACGACTCCCATTACACACAATTAAACATAATCACAATTGCCTGGTTTTAACAACCAAATAATTTATAGAAGTCCCTTGCGTCTTGCCTTGTTTAGATCTAAGATATGAAGTTAGTTAAAAGTCTATATTCAAATGTCCGTTTTTTAACAACAATCACATATCACATTCACTAACACAGCAAAGAGTAGCATTTAATTACTCCGTGTCCTCTCCTACAGCGTCTGTGGCACTTGGGGCAAACACTCGTCAGTGCCGTTCATCTGTTGCAGCTCCTGTCTTCCCTCAATCAACGTCAATCCTGCACACACAGACATGTGTTGTGCAGTAAATGGGCTCTCTCTCACACTTATCTTTAAAATATCGCACGTTCCAGGAGGCAGAAGGTCGAGTGGTTCAGAATTTACGTGTAAATTCTCGAAGTTCATATCTTAGATCTAAACAAGGCAAGACGCAAGGGACTTCTATAAATTATTTGGTTGTTAAAACCAGGCAATTGTGATTATGTTTAATTGTGTGTAATGGGAGTCGTCATAGTTGACTTACAAGAACTTGTATGTTTATATGAAACTTGTGGAGATAAAAATATACCTGAACTGAACTGAAAGTATGAGGTTACAGAGTTATTTCCAGGGAGAGAGAGAATATTTGCTAGTTCCTCTAACCAGCATTATTTCTTCGGAGAAGAAGTTGTGGAGTCCATCAGTTGCCAGAGCGCGCCAGATAACAGGCATCACTGCGCTTGCGCAATTACAATGACGTAGGAAGCCTGTATGTTCGTACGTGTAAAACATTAAAAGATCTTACCTTATGTCATAAAAGAAACACGACATCAGAGGATAATCCAATAGTATCAGAATTTTGTGAAGCATACTAAAATGCATAAATCGGCTTAAAGTGCACATTGGTATGTCCAGATTCCCAATGAAGTAGGCTGGTTTTCTGGATGTAAATTTTCTTCAAGTACCAGTACTGTATTATCTCGTTTGGTTCCTTATTATGGCATAACGCCCTATGTGCTAGAAGATGAAAATGTGCACTAGAAATGCAGCAAACAGTTGAAACTAGCCAATAGTGTGGAATGAAACACTTCATTTCAAATAAATTGACTGCCTCAGTGGAAAAGATTAATGGAAGCCAAATTTCCATAGCAAACCGGCCAAGAAAACTTCAGTGTTCTACAAGGTGGTTAATGCTAATAACACATTTTAGCCTTCCGTAGTTATGTGGATGTATTTTAATTCATTCGATAGCTCACGGACACAGAAATCCATTCTGTTTTTATTTGATGTGAGAGCATTAAACGAAGAGGAAACAGCAAAACAGCAAAATCACTAAACGTAAATATGGGTCACATGGAGACTACCCACCTCCCCACTACAACTCAGATCATCTGCGCATCAGCCCCGGATTTACGATATTCCCCCTCCCCCCCTCCTCTCCGGCCCCAAGCAGTTGAAATAGGACTTTCCAAAAAAATGTACATTTTGTAGCACACATCTTTCTGAAGAGTCTGATACATAAAACACACATATGTTCGAGGAAATGTAAGATATGTTATTTGGTTTTAGGTGTGCCAAAGTGCAGCGCCATGCCTCTTCACACAGTATTCTTCTATTGTATGTCACTGAATTTCACTATGCGGAATTCAAACGCATATATTTTGTAATGGATGCCATTAAACTACATTCAGGGCAGGTTTGACATCCTACTGCTCTTTAAAAAAAGCTCGCAATTACTACTGGATAGGATTATTTGTAGCTGGGAGAATAAGAGCTCTTCAGAAAATTTGCACACTTTATTGCCTACTAGCTCGTAACTTGCTGTTTCGTGTGACATAAAATTAGATAAAGGATACATAAACCAGTAAAGACAAGAGACAAGCAAGACAGTAGACACTTCTTCAATCCTTAGGTCCTAGTACAGTAGACATTTCTTCAATCCTTAGGTCCTAGTAATTTTTTCTCTATTCTCTTGCTACAGCTTTACATGGGATGCTTTCCTTTCTGCAAAAGAATCTATGACCTCATCAAAGTTCGTCAATGTTTTGCTACATCAAAAATCGAAATGTCATTGTCTAATAGTGAGGTAGCTGTCAATACAAATAGAACCCAAGACTCACATGGTTTCTCAATCTGATTACGTTTACTTTGTCACTGTCTGCTAGATAAAACAAAATAGGCCTTTCTAATATTGCAGCCACTGTAACATACAGCAAATAAACGAGACTGTTTTGGCACATATGGTCATTTTTATAACACAGCAGAATATAATTCACAAAGTACCAATATCAAATGCCTAATATGCCTGGTGCAGTTTGCGACCCCCCCCGTCCCCAAGATCGAAGCCTGCTGCGTATGGGTGAATCTGGCAGCTTGGGCGCGCCACTAAAATTTTTCCGGGTAGCATCTGACTGCTTGCTGCTACTGCTTCCACAGCTAACAGCCCCACTTAAGTTTTATTTCCATTTTCTCTCTCGTTTATGTTTCATTGCTGCAGTATTATTCTGCAGTATCGAGGTACAGTAATTTCCTTTTTGTGTTCTTACCAGTTATAATAAAAAAAATTCAATTGGCAACTAAAATAATGAAAAATTTCCAGAATTCTAAGAAATTCCCGGGTTTTTCCCAGTTTTTTCGCAGATGAAAAAATTCCCAGGTTTTTCCCGGATCTCCCTGTTGTCCCGGGTCACATACACCCCGGGAGTGCTCTGATAGGACGAAGCCATCTCCAACATGTGAATTACCAACTATCAAGTACTTTTAATCAAGCTATAGGGGTATTTTACTCCCAACTGCCAGCAACATTTTTCCTTAGTAAGCCACATAATTTCTTAGTTTGGCTGAAATTTCTACAGGCTTTCTTTATAATAGTAAGACACAGATCAACCAAGTCCATTTTTACACAATAGATAGAATTCATACCTTTTCCTATATTATATAAGGTCTGGATTTAAAAAATTAGCAGGTGTTAACTCACCAAACCTAACCATAGACACGGCCACTGCAGGAACTAACTTGATCACATGATTTACCATTAACCTCATTAATAATATTATTGAAAGGGTAGATTGTTACGATAGAGAGGAGACATGGCATTGCAGACAAGCACAATGAAAAGACTGCTATACATTTAAGTTTTCAGTCAAAACTCCTTTTTCTGAAGTAGGAAAGAAACACAAACACATTCTCACAAGCACAATCCACACACATGGCTACTGCCATTGTCTGCTGTGGCTGATTCCATCCTGAACTTTCCATTGTTTGTTAACCTCATTAGAATGTGTTGACAATGATGAGGAGAAGGCAATGGCAGTGATAATATAAGTGAGGAGATGTGCAACCAAATTTTGACAAGCAAAAGTTAGATATGTCAATGGTATGCAAATTAGGGAAGGAGGGTCACGTTATTGATCTGATCTGGATTCAAATGGCTCTGAGCACTATGCGACTTAACTTCTGAGGTCATCAGTCATATAGAACTTAGAACTAATTGAACCTAAGTAACCTAAGGACACCACACACATCCATGCCCGAGGCAGGATTCGAACCTGCGACCGTAGCGGTCGCTCGGTTCCAGACTGCAGCGCCTAGAACCGCACGGCCACTCTGGCCGGCCGATCTGGATTCAGGTATCTGCCCCAAAGCAGAAGCAAAATCCATAGAGTAAGTATGTTGGTGGTAGGAATAATTTTGTTACTAGTTAAAAATTTCTGCAATACAGGGAATACCACATTTACAAATTTCAGCCTCTGTTGCATAGAACTCAGCTTCCAGCCTTAGAAAAAATTTTGAGTAACTGTGTTCCCTCTATGGGTTCTTATTTCAAAAGGGGCAGAATAGACAAGTCGTCATCTGCAAACAAGCAGACATACTTGCAATTAAGATTTATTACAGTCTATTTTGACAGAAAAATGAAGCATAAGGATTAAAGCAGCCAGTGGATTATTTAGAAGAAATATTGTTTCATGCTGATTTCAATGAAATAGAGGTTAGCAAAGTGACAATTTGCAAGAAATACTGTCATACAAAAGTGACAATGTTTTACTGTAGTGCATGCAGGCTCTTACATAACAGCCCAACTCTGAACTATCATATGGAAATGGGCAGGAAAATGTAAAAGACAAGGAAAGCAACACTTTATCAAGGAGCACCAACCTTCTCCTACTCTTTTTACTGACAAAATTTGCAAGAAAATTGAGCCACCACACTGGTCGGGAACATGTACCCTCACTCCCAATCTGTAGCAAAATGGGAAGCCTCATCTACAGGCAGGTTGTGTGTGCTTCTTGTTTACTGCACTAGATTGTTACACTAAGACTGTAATGTTGTATCTGGTTAGAACAATGTTGGCCATGGTGTTGGTAAGATGCATGAGCCATTTCGCTGAAGAGTTTGGCAACCAAATCTTATTGGACTATGGACTGCAATTTGTGTCCCAAGTTTGGATCTGTGTAACATCCAACAGTGGGGCCCATCACTGTATACAGGAGAGGTGTTTACCATGCAGCAGCCAATCCTGTCGAGAGACCTTTCTGCGAAGTTGAAAAGCCGACCCAGCTACACTGATGAGGAAAACAGGTGAGCCAAGTACATCCCACAATCTGAGAGCACAATAAACATTCTAATCCATGGCCGGTCACAGGACGAATTAATGTCAGCAAAACATACAGCCACACCCCTTAGAGACATGGAAAAATTATCCCCAGCCCCAGATGTGACAACAAAAACCGCTCCCCAGAACAAAAGAGGTAAGGAAGCACTATGGAAAGAATGGCTCAATGGCAGAACTGCCAACAACTTCCATAAAGATAGAGGACATGGTGTTGATTGGAACATTTGTGGCTCAGATCGCCTAGATAAACAAGATATCCAAATTCTACCTCCTGTTTTTACGCCCTTATCAGGTAAAAAAGAAAAGGTGATCAGCAATCACTTGTACCTAGTAGTAGACACTGGCTTGAAAACAGATACCCAAAATAGCAATCTAAAGGCTTTCATCCACTAATGGATCCATTTCTCAGAACATTCCTGAAATTAACATCAAAACCGGACATTATGTTTTTAGTTGTTTTGCTTTAATGTTGTTTCGTTTGTGGTTTGTTAGAAGTTTTTTTTTCTTTGGTTTCAACATTTCATTGACAGGGAACAGCAACTTTATTTAAATTCCTTAAATCGTTTGTTTATTAATGGTTCTGTCAACAGTTGCAGTTATTTATAAGGTGATCAGTTTCAAACCCTTACAGGTTCATTTTCATGCCAGGCCCACTGAGGTTGCATTAACAGTGCCTGATCTTAATAATAACATGTTCGCAGAATGAATGCTACAATTCACACATCCCTCTTACCAAGTCAAACTGATTTTGACTTGCTCATCCTGCTAACATTTATAGAGCATGTGTTGCCACTCAATGTTATTATTAAGACCAGGCACTGTCAGTGCAGTCACAGTGGGCCAGGCTTGACAATGAACCTGTAAGGGTTTGAAACTAGTCCTCTAATAAATTACCACAACTGTTGACAGAACCATTAATAAACGCTTTAAGAAAATTTTCCATTTGGTGTTTATTGTCCAGACAAGGACTGTGTTAGTTAGATATATTTAAATTTAAGATTATAGGCTCTTGACGGCAAGTAGTTCCACAAGAGGGATTCAGAGGCAAAAGGTAAGAAACTTCCTCTGCTAGTAGAGGCATCACAAGTATTTACGAGTGAACTCTGTTTCAGTTGTGAAAGAATCTGGAGATACAGACACTTGTCCTCAAGTAGGAATGGTTTGGCAAGAATGGAAACGACTTGGATCTGTTCTCCTAGTTCAGGATACACCCTTCAGATGTTTGCCATTGCATGGTGTGGTTCTCACCGGTGCACCCTACTCCTTTTCTAAGTACCAGCCAATTGCAGATCGGACTGAAGGATCAATCTATGTCATTGATTGTCTCCAGATGAATACACAGCTCATTCTAACCACAACCCTGAGGTGCAGTAAACATCAGTGCAAGCAATGTAAACCACACCAGTGGCAGCTGCTGTGTAAGAGTACAAGAGCTTGTGAACACCCTAACTTTTGACACCTTGCAAATTTATTGGTTATTTTTCTTTGAATGATGTTAAAAGTAACGTAGTTGCAGTAATCTGAAATACACAGCACAAAATCTACCCTGCTGTGCTACATATTGCTCCACTAGACTCAGCGAAACTTGGCATCAGGTCGTGAGCAAGCCTTCACTTGTGCATATTTTAAGGAATTTCTGCGCAAGCGCAACTGGCTTGACATAATTGCCTTACAGACAAAATACATACAGATTTGATGAACAATGTGTACAGTTCATAGTGTGCACTGCTAGCCCTTACCACTCCACTACTGGTTTACATCAATGCCACAGGTGGTAGCACACTGCAGCAGTCTTTTATCTTCATACATTCACCGTAAACCCCACTATGTGGTAGCACACTCCACAGGCATGCACATTCACACACTACATACTAAAATTAGATCAGATATCAGTTTGTGGGGTCCTGAATGAGGTATGATACATAAAGTTTTGGATTTTATAACAGAGTAATCCATTCTCAGCAAAACCGTAAAACACATCACCATTGATTCTGAGACTGCAGCATTTATTCGTGCTCCAGACATCTGTTGATTTGATGGTTCATCTGTACTGTAGGGCCACATTTTACATATATTTGAACATTCATGAAAAGCTGTCTCACTGATTTCTTTGATATTCAAATAAATTGGTGGGTCGAAGACCGTGTGCTTTTGGCTCTTATGGCTCTCAGTGCCTCATCTGTATTCTAGTCAAGTGACCTTGTTGGTAGATAGTACTACTTGAATTTAATCATTCTTGCAAATGGCGGCTTGTGTTTGGAGTTGGTTGTCTACTGTGCAGGAATCGGCTTTCCCGTGGAGTGTCAACATGAACTCTGTTGAACCTGTATTAAGTGGTTCAAATGGCTCTGAGCACTATGGGACTTAACATCTGAGGTCATCAGTCCCCTGTAACTTAGAACTACTTAAACCTAACTAACCTAAGGACATCACACACATCCATGCCTGAGGTAGGATTTGAACCTGCGACTGTAGCAGTCGCGTGGTTCCAGACTGAAGCACCTAGAACCACTCAGCCACAACAGCCGGCTGTATTAAGTGGTAACAGAAAAGATAATTACCAGGAAAAGTTAAGCACAAAGAAACTAGGGCATTCCAGACCAGATTCGTTGTCTGAGAAAGTGAAGAAATCAGATCAGCGTGACTAAAAGCAAACGCTTAACAAAGAAGTGTATAATAAGTGTATGACGCTACGCGGGTGCAAGGTAGGAGTGCCCGATTTTCAACCCAGAAGTTAATTTGTTAACTAATACATGAATTAGGGAGCTTGTACCTTAGTCCAAAAAAATAAAAAAGCATGAAGGACTCCCACTTACACAGAAATATGAAACAGAGAGTAGCAAGAGCTTAAACATTATCTCGTTCTTGCCATAAACTGTACTTAATTATGTACAAAACAACAAAATTCCATGACAACAAGTCTTCCTTTTACAGACGAGTTGTGCATATTATTATTATTATTATTTCTTTCTTTTCTCAGACGTTATGTCTGGTCAAAAATGGAAACTGACGCGGACCTTGATCAAGCGTGACTTCCTTTTAACTGTACGGTATATGTTATATTGCATTTAGGAACTTTCGGGTAATTGAACATGTATCAATAATTACAGATTTCTGTAGTTGTATATATAAGTTTGGATGTAGCTGTATTGCATTGATGTACTGGTGGATATTGTGTGGTATGACTCCTGTAGTTGATAGTATAATTGGTATAATGTCAACTTTATCCTGATGCCACATGTCCTTGACTTCCTCAGCCAGTTGGATGTATTTTTCAATTTTTTCTCCTGTTTTCTTTTGTATATTTGTTGTATTGGGTATGGATATTTCGATTAGTTGTGTTAATTTCTTCTTTTTATTGGTGAGTATGATGTCAGGTTTGTTATGTGGTGTTGTTTTATCTGTTATAATGGTTCTGTTCCAGTATAATTTGTATTCATCATTCTCCAGTACATTTTGTGGTGCATACTTTTATGTGGGAACGTGTTGTTTTATAAGTTTATGTTGTAAGGCAAGCTGTTGATGTATTATTTTTGCTACATTGTCATGTCTTCCGGGGTATTCTGTATTTGCTAGTATTGTACATCCGCTGTTGTTGTTGTTTTATTATTATTATTATTATTATTATTATTATTATTATTATTATTATTATTATTGACAGCAGCTAAAGTAGTATAAATGTGTTTATGAGCATAACTGTTATACAGCAGATGCTATTAATTTTGCACTCTCATATTTATCTGAATTTAAAAATTTGTGAACACCCAGAATGTATATCTACGAGCTGCCACTGAACTATGTCAACAGAAACCCATAACTTCAGAGAACTAGTTTCTCCAAGCAGGCAAGGAATTGGGATTACGAAAATAAGAGTGAAATTGTCATGCAACAACTGTTATTGTTTAGTTGGGGTTCAAAAAGTGGATCTTATCAATAATAAAGAGGGATTAACCACGGGAAACCAGGTTGGTAATCTGAAAATGCGCTATTGCAGTTACACAGATTGGTTCAACTGGACACAGGGCTAAGTGTCATTACACAAAAAAAATTGTTAAGAATGAAGCAAAGTACAGGGAGTACTCATACTCTCACCTCCCAGCCGGTCTGTGACACGAGGATCAAGAGAGATAAGGCCAAAACGAAGCCATTTCGATATCAGTCTTATTTCTGGTATCATCATCTACCACAGTAGAAAAATATCCAAACTCCTTGATGTAGATTAAGATAACACAAACATGTCCACAGAGAAGGTTTAGTGTTCAGAACTCCGAAAAGAAAAACTTTTTCTAATAAATGTATAATAGAAATATGAAGACAAAGAGTAAACATACTTATTTTGTGTATTGATAATATAATATAAATGAATAGATAAAAAATCTACTCATCAAGCAATGGCATAAACACAAGAGGATTTAACTTTTACAAGTTTTCGGAGCCAGTAGCTCCTTCTTCGGGCACGAGAGTTGGAGGGGATTCCTCCCCAGTGACAATAAGCAGTGGGAAAAGTTTCTGGGTGAGTTACTCATTAAGGTTTTTTTTTTTTAAGGATCTGTCAAGGCGAGACCAAAAGGACAATGACAACACCAAAACACACACACTGACTTGCTGTAGGAGAGACAGTGCTGCCCCCTAATCAGGCTGGCTGTATTGAACTATTTTTCCTCCAGAGTAGCAACACCAGTTTGTCATCCCAAGGTGATAAAACCAGGAGCTACAGGCTCTGAACCTAAATCTGAAGCACTTCCTGATCTTCATTGGTTGATTACAGTTTATCATAAGTTTGACATGCAAGTCAGCGAACATCTTAACCATGACACATTCTGTAAATAATTACTTTGCAGCCAAATATGTTCAGTAAAGACATGAGAACACAACTGCATTTTTCAATAATGCATGACAGGATCATGATCACAGTGACTACATGTGCTTGTGCACAGGCCTGTGGGTAGTCCACTGCCTACTGTACATTGCACTGGTAATAAGCAACACACTGGTACACTTGTGTTCTCATTTCCTCATCCAAATCTCATGGTTCATTTGTTATGTGTGTATCCTCCCTTGACTGGTTCTCTCTAAATACTACATATATTTTTTTCTGAGAGGCTGGATAAACTCTCACTATTATCTATTTTAAATCATCTATCAATTTTCTGTGCATAGCTTGTTGAGGCCATTTGTAATCTGAAACTGAGGATTCTGGGCTATTCCCACTTTCTGAAAGCTGTTTCATTTTTTTACATTGTTCTTGAGAGCATAATACTGATCTTAATTCAATATGCAGTATATCAGTTTCTTCTATAGCCCTTCCCTCTGGCCCTAAATAATCTTAACCAAGCTACAATTGAAACACCCATTTTTGTTAGCGAGGTCACATGCTAATGATCAAGGTGACAGGCAATTTTACAGGGAGCACTCAGATTCTCATCTCTTGATCAGTCAGCATCATAAGGAGCAAGAGAGGTAAGGCTAGCAAGAAGCCGTTTTGGTATGAATCTCATGCCTGCCAACACCATGTATCACCACACCATGTATCACAGCAGAAAAACAGTCAAAATCCTAAATGTAGATTAGTGATAACTGAAATTTGTCAACAGGGTACATTTAGTGTTTCAGATCTCCATAAATGTGAAGATTAAAAGAAAAATTGTTGCTAAGAAATCTCTCTCAGAAATAAGAAGAGAAAGGTCAATGTACTTATTTTGTGTGCCTGTTTGTTTACCCGTTGAATCACAGGAAGGATTAGCTGAGTTGCAAGTACAGTTTGATCAACAGTAATCCACATTTTTTCTTAATTAAATCTTGTCACGAAGAGTGATGACTCAATACAATTATTCTCTCCAAGGCTTCACAGACCTGGAGCTTCTCAAGCATTCACTGGAACTAAACAGGCACTCCAATATGTATTAAATAACTTTGTAAAGCATTACAGATGAAAGGCAGAGATTAGGATTCAAATCTCAATCCAGTACCCACATTTTTTACTTGCCACAAATGCTCATTGCTTTAAGTTCCGATCTTCTCCAGGGAAAACAAGTTAAAAATGATCACCAAGAATGGATTTGTAACTAATAATCTTTTTTTCCTCTTTCACTTACAGTTTCAGAGTATTTCTTGAGGACGTAGACATACACCTAGTCAGTGTAGAAGAAACTGCTACTCTTATGAGTAGGCTGCCTATCATAATTCAGCAGTAGAAATTAACATTCTTCCCAATGCCTTTCCCTTCATCTTCACATGCCCTCTGCTCCACAACAGGTGACAGTGATCTGCTCTCCTTTCCAGCTTTCCCTTCTATTCCTCTCTGAGGAAGGAACATTCAAGTTCCAAAAAATGAATATACACCGACGGAGCAAAAAAACTGCAACATCAAGGAGGAATCGTGCGACACAAATGAAAGTTGGTAGGCGTGTTTCACCATCTGAAAGATGATGTCTATTCAAATTTCACGCCACTCATATAAAAGTGGCACTAGTAGTGCCACTATGAGGATGTGAATCAGGGTTGCTTTAAATACACCCTGTAATAGTTGTGAGCATTACTTACCTTTGAGTTTGGATATAGTGAGTTTACATTAGACAAAAATACCTTTAAGGCAACAAAGACGGCATTATCAAGAATTCACAGAGTTTGAACAAGGTTATGTGACAGGGCTACGAGAAGCTAGATGTTCCTTCTGCAATACATCAGAGAGACTTGACAGGAATGTAGCCACTGTACACGATCACTGGAATCGGTGGTCATGAGAATGTATGGTCGCAAGAAGATCAGACTCTGAACAGCCAAGTAGCACTACCAAGAGGGAAGACCATCATGCTCAGTGCATGGCTCTGGCACATCATACTGCATCTGCAGCAGCGGTTGGCACTAGAGTGACACAGCAAACTGTTACTAGTCAGTTACAGCTCCAAATGCTCTTTACCAGGCCTTTCACTGACCTCAAACCATCACAATTTGCGATTCCAGTGGTTTCAAGTGAGAGCTCATTGGATGAAACCCAATTCTGCCTCAGTGCCAGTGATGGCCGTTTGTTGATTAGGAGGAAGCCAGTCAAGGACCTGCAAGCAACCAGTCTGCATGCTAGACACAGTGGAGCTACACTTAAGAGTTATAATCACATTGACTGCAAAATTGTATGTTGATCTTGTGATTTGACCTGGTGGGCCACCATTCCTGAACAGCATTCCAGGTGATGTTTTGCAACACAGTAACACTCGCCCATATACTGCTGTTGTAATCTACCGTGCTCCACATAGTGTCAACATGGTTCCTTGGCTTGCTCAATAACCAGATCCATCTCCAATCAAACACGTATGGGACAGCATCAGACAACACCACCAGACAGCATTAACCATCCCTATATTGACTGACCAAGTGCAACAGACATGGAATTCCATCCCAGAAACTGACATCTGGCACCTGTACAACACAATGCATTCATGTTTGCATTCAACATTTTGGCAGTTACACTGGTTATTAACATACCAACATTTCACATTTGCAATGGCTTATCTCACACTAACTTCACCCTGTGACCTTGCAATGTTAATTACTTAACTATGTTACCTAGACAAATGTATTCCTGTAAGTTCATTACTCTATGTTAATCACATTTTAGTGTAGCAATTTTTTTCCGTCAGTGTAGGTTTTCAACGTCTATGAGCAATCGCGTAGAAGCAGCAACTGACCAGCAATTCTGTCTCATTGCAAATTTACAGTTTCCTTAACTGATCTTTGCCTTTGATACTGTGAAATAATTTACCACTTTTGATATTCTACAGAGAGAAGATTATGTACATATTTTATATGCCAGTAAAAGAAGGTGACAGCAAACAGTTACAGACAATAAAAATGTAATATATTACTCTTAAAGTCATTTTCATCAGTGTTTATGACACTAACATCGTATTCCATTTCTTTTACAGTAGAAAGTGGGCATAAAGAAATGCAAAAACAATGTATTACAACGTGGTACAGAAACCAGAATGCCTCTACGTAAGGGAATGCCCAGCACTGAATTATAATTTAAACAAACAAGAAATATTAGAGCAAAGAATCCTCTGGAACATTTAAGATCACATAAGAAGCACAGAGGCCAAGAAATTAAGAAGCAATAATGAAAAGTATCAAAATACAGAAAAAAGTAACAGAAACATTAAGGAAATGACTGATTTTATTCACACACACACACACACACACACACACACACACACAGGTTGACTGTCAACAGGCTAACAAAACAGATTTACTACCATTTCTGAAGCAAAAAAATTAACAAAAGTGGATTCATTAAGTTAAAAAGATTTAAACACATAACATACATAAAAACACAAGAAACAGCAGAAAGAGGTACCTCCAGAAGAGAGAGAGAGAGAGAGAGAGAGAGAGAGAGAGAGAATAAATCACAGCTAAAATAAAAATGGAAGTGCATTAGTACCCACCAAATCTTCCACTGCTCCGTGTTGACTGCGAGGGCATGGCTGTCCGAGTGGGGGGTCCGCTGGTGCTTGAGGGCATGCTGTGCTCGCATGCGTCCGCAGCCCTGATGACCACAGCGGAGGCAGAGCCACAGGCCTCCCACAGAACCAGAATCCTGCTGAGGGATTACTGTCTTTTAACTTTTTAAAGTCCAAAATATTTTCTATAAATAGTGTTGCACAACCTCAACGTATTTAAAGATTGGTATCACAGAAGCACCGAAAGCCATTGTAACATACTGTTTCTTCAGACACCAAGTTTCGAACAAGTGAACATCTACCGGTCAGATATTAACACTACACCAAGTTTTAAGAAAGGTTCCTTGGCATCAAAATCATAATTGTTTCAGCCAGCTGTTTACAATATGACTTTGGCCAGACAGTATGTTGAACACTGCAAATGGTTGTCTATTGTAGTACTTGGCAATAAATGAAAAATTTATAACAGATGTATGTGTACATGATAGCTGCTGCAACTAAAGTCAATTATGTATTTGATGGCAAGAAAAAGTCCTTTCAACTGAGGTAATGTTAATTTATAACTTGAAGGAAGTCAGTTGACAGAAACCAGTTTGTGAATACACACACATTACAGCAGCTTTTGGTGGTTTCATAATGCTGTTCTTTTAATGTCCCATCAACAAAAGCACATTATGTTGCTAGATGCACACATTTTTATCTACAATGAAGTGGAGAACTCTTTCTCAGGGCAGGGAATTGTCATCTACAGGCTCGACCAGTACGATACTTCCTGCCAATTGGTGACCTCACACAATACTGAATGACATATGTTTTTAGTGGATGCTGAGTATTTTGTGACCTGATCCTCCCCCTCCCCTACATCAAGTGCTTGTCCCTCACTCACTCAGGGTGTTGTTTTTCCTGAAATTCGTCACGTCTAAGGTAATTCTGGTCTCCTAGAAAGACAAGGCAGTTACCTGATGTATATTACGCATCACATCCCCTGACAGTATACTACAATCACTACTTTTAAATACAGCAGTTAGATAAACCTAACAATGTGCATCTATAATAGCCAGCATCATACAAATGCCATGTAGAACTAGGGCAGCCATGCTTCGTCTGCTCCCCAGAAACTAGCAAATACATTGTAAAATGCAAGTGCCTTGAAAGAATCATGTTAAGCACATTTCTAAAAAATAACTTTGGATCTAAATCTCAAATATAACATAAAATAAGGGAATATAGCAACCACTCACATCTAAGGACTGATGTGTGGAGCTTATAAACAAGTAACAGAAAACAAAATTCTATACTTCAACCTCTCGCTATTCTTCTAGTAAAAGTCCACACTTTCACACAGACAACTGAACACAAATTCATGTAGTAATGGCCTCGTTGTGGAAGTTTACATTTGGATGTTTGTGTGATTGTGTGTGTGTGTGTGTGTGTGTGTGTGTGTGTGTGTGTGTGTGTGTGTGTGTGTGTGTGTGTATTGGCCTTTCCCTTATTTTACATACTGTTCCATCCAGGTATTTCCATTACTGTTATGCAAGCCCAAATATTACTGGTCGCTGAACTATTCTTAACAAATGGTTGCCACGACAGTGTAAGCAGCAGTATGTTATTAAGGTGTCTGTTTAAAAGAAGACCCTTTCTGCACCTTTCAAATGAGGAATTGCCACCTGGATGGCACCTTCAAAGCCCCTGCACAGACTAAGAATGGGACTGACTTCCAGCAACACCACTGCCTATCACATTCCCTGATGGTGTACAACACCCACTACTTTTTAATACAGTGTTTCGGTAAACCTAACATTGTGCAGCTAAAATAGTCATCATCGTGCAAATACCCTGTAGAACTAAAGCAGTCATGCTTTTGTCTGCTAATATGACCTAGCAAATGCATTGTAAAATGCAAGTGTCTTAGGAGAACCATGTCTTCAAACCCCAAAGTATGACAATCAGGGAATATTATGATTAAAAGTAACTTTCAGAATTCTTATAAAATCCTCAAAATAATAAGTATAACTAAATTCTGAAAGACAAGAAAGAACCCTCACACATTTCTCAGTCAAGTACTTGAAACAATTTTCTTGGTGCATTCGTACAGCACCCAAGAGTTAACTATTTTGAATATGCTGCTGCAATTAATGTGACAAAAACTGAAATTTCTGTCAATGAATTAAGGAACACTGTTGGCGGCCTTTTACCAAGAAGGTTATACTGCTCTTGGCATATGCCATATAAGGCTGACAGGATAACACTGATCAGCAGCTTAAGATAATGATGACTGAGGTAAATCCATACTGTCACATGATGTAAAAACACACATGGATAAGGAGCATGAAATGAAGAATTTGATACGCCAGATTTTTGCTCTGTGCAGAGGAATGTGCCTAATGAGATGCAACATCGTTTTTATGTTACAAGTGAAACTTAGGAGCCATCATACTGTATGGAATTAAACTTTGTACATTGATGGTTTTCTTTATCATAGAGTAAATGGAAGGAATATAAGCTGTTTTAAAGCATACGCAAATTTCAAAAATGTGTTGTTTTAGCTACAATCTGTTATCATAAAATGACAGGAAACTACATACTGGTACTTAAATGTCTCGTGTATTTGGTGTTTTTAGTGTTATAACTTTGTGCTTTGAAAGTAGACTGTTTCAATGTTATGGCACTCTTGTGATCTATCAAAAACAAATTGTTTTGGTACAATCTGCCACAGTGAAATATCAAATAATGACATTTGCAGGTACAGTCTTTAGAGAGTATATACTGTATTACCATATAAGGAGGTGTTGAAATTGTAGTAGAGCAGCTGATAGCATTGTGAGCTATAAAGTAAAAAGGTAGCAGGTCCAAGGTTAATGTACACCCTCTTGCAACTTATTGCCACCCCTGAAAGAGGATTCTGGGCCTTTCTTATTAATTCAATAAAAGTATTATCTGCAATAGCCAACGTTATTTGCCGTAATTCTTGTTGCACAGGCCACTGACTGGAATGTTTCCCCGTTGTTGCTGTTGTGGTCTTCAGTCCTGAGACTGGTTTGATGGCCAGAAATCTTAACGTAACTGTCAGTTTGTGACACAAAGTAAGCACAAGTTACACACTGGTAGTTTTTGTTATCAAATTTGTGTAAAATATATATACCCATCTCTTCATTTTAGGGGCTGCCTCATGTTTGTATCTTACCGGCAAATACCTTTTTCAATCATGGTGAGCAGCTTCGAAAAAATCTCCTCTTCCTATTACAAATCTTGAAATTTAATTGCTGAAGTACATTACTCCAGAGTGAGGATAGTCAATGCAATACCAAAAATATGGATATTATGCATATGTGAACTGACATTAGACACTATACTTTAACTTGTATTTAATTCAAAACAGAAAATGGGATGAAGATTCAATTGAGTTAAAGAATAACTTTACTAGTATGTATCTCAAATCACTATACAGGATTATGTAGTGTTCCTCTACATCAATTCACTTTTCAAATCCATCAACAAGTCCACAATCTTCAATATTTTCACCACTCTTCTTCGACAATTAATGCACCCTATTTTATGAGCATCCATTTTCATAAAGGAACCATGCGATTTACATGCGAGATGCAGCCAAACTACTGTTGGAAAATGCCAAGGTCGCAAATCATGAAGAGGAGCAAGTTCTGTGAATGTAGCATTTCAGAGTGCGCAGCAACCACAACGGATGCCACACCTGGCATGCTTTAAGATGAAGAACATGTTCCATGTGAGGACAGCATAAAGGATTTAACATAAATTGACAACATACCTTGAAGCTGAAATCAGTGAGCTAGCAGGAGGATAATGTGTGTGCAAGAACGATTACAGTCTGAACAAAAGTAAGATTACATCTAATATGAGCCTACTTGGAAAGCCACCTCTACTGGGGCCTGTATATGACACTTTCAGCATGACTGATTAATGGACCACTTCCACATGTCCAGCTAAATTGTTGATTTCATTTTATACATAAAATGGAATCAACAACTCAGCTGAATAGCCAAAAGCACACTATCATGCCACTAAGATGCTTTCTGGATTCAGGTCCAGATAAGGCAGCGGTTTATATAAGAATTTTTAATTTGCAGCCCTGTCAGCAACTGTGATAATTGAACATGCAACACGTTAGCCTCAGTTGTAAATAGAAACCAAACTTCACCCAGGTTTAAGTCAAAATAATTTGATCTTCAGAAGCAAGTGACACTAAACTACCATATGCCAAAGTTTGGCCATGTCAAGTATAAAACTGTAGCACCATAGTAACTAGTCATAATCTACATTACTTGGGCTGAAGAGTAACAGCAGGCTCCACTGTGCGGATGAGGTCGGTAGGCCGCAAGAGCTGCACCGGAACTAAATGCGGCGAGAAGCTAGCTGTGTACCGAGCATTGCTGATAATCATGCGCATGCGCGCGTGGAAATATAGATACTTAACAGTAGCTAACTTTACATTAGGAATTGGATTAATATAACCATTAAAACCTTTAATGGCGTAATATGTAAAAGAACTTACTTCTGAGGAGACCAATACCCCTATTTAGGCATTGCTGCCTTTCTCTCAACCATTATGTTTTGCTAAGAATATGTAATTTGACACAATATACATGCACGTACATTGTTCCACTGTAATTATGGCGTTATATACCAAAAAAAGATCCTCGGAAACCTAACACTTAGCCTGAAGTTTGAGCAATGTATTCAAAACTGAGAAATAATTTTGCCAAGTAATATCTATTCTTTCTCACAGGCTCCCTATCTGTTATAGGGGTATCAGTCTCCTCAAAAGTAAGTTCTTTTACATGTTACGCAATTAAAGATTTTAATGGATATATTAATCCAACTCCTAATGTAAAGTTAGCTACAGTTATGTATCTGTATTTCCACGCGTGCATGTGCATGACTATCAGCAATGCTCGGTACACAGCTGCTCGCCGCGTTTAGTTCCAGTGCAGCTCTCGCGGCCTACCGACCGCGTCCGCACAGTGGGGCCTGCTGTTTCTCTTCAGCTAAGTAATGTAGATTATGACTGGTTACTATGCTGCTACAGTTTTATACTTGACATAGCCAAACTTTGGCATGCAGCAGTTTAGTGTCACTCGCTTCTGGAGGTCGAATTATTTTGGCTGAAACCTGGGTAAAGTTTGGTTTCTATTTGCGACTGAGGCTGACATGTTACATGTGCAGTGGTTTATCACCTGGTCTAAAGCTGTCTCTATGCAGCTAGTGATGGCAACACTGGTAGCTATTAAGGCTCATTCAGCCTTTCCCTTATTTACAAAGAAGAATTTAAGTTCCTTCATTTCACAACCTGGAATGTCTCCCAGATTAAATAGAAAAGGCCGTGATGTGTTTTTTTTTTTCCGTTCAGTAATGTGCCAGCATTCTAAAAAAGAAAAAAAAATTTTTTTTCAACTGCCTTGCCTGCCTGCCTCCTTCCCTCCTCGTTAAATGGGCTCTGATGCTGCAAAAATCCACCTCACAGATAGATAGTGAGCTACTCCCATTTTAATTTTATATTCTCAAAAAGGGGTTATAAACACAAAATCAAATAGGGGTAATGCAGGAGTAGGTTTAATAATGAATGGGAAAATAGGAATGCGGGTAAGCTACTACAAACAGCATAGTGAACGCATTATTGTGGCCAAGATAGATACAAAGCCCACGCCTACTACAGTAGTACAAGTTTATATGCCAACTAGCTCTGCAGATGACGAAGAAATTGAAGAAATGTATGATGAAATAAAAGAAATTATTCAGATTGTGAAGGGAGACGAAAATTTAATAGTCATGGGTGACTGGAATTCGAGTGTAGGAAATGGGAGAGAAGGAAACATAGTAGGTGAATATGGATTGGGGGACAGAAATGAAAGAGGAAGCCGCCTGGTCGAATTTTGCACAGAGCACAACATAATCGTAACTAACACTTGGTTTAAGAATCATGAAAGAAGGTTGTATACATGGAAGAACCCTGTAGATACTAAAAGGTATCAGATAGATTACATAATGGTAAGACAGAGATTTAGGAACCAGGTTTTAAATTGTAAGACATTTCCAGGGGCAGATGTGGACTCTGACCACAATCTATTGGTTATGACCTGTAGATTAAAACTGAAGAAACTGCAAAAAGGTGGGAATTTAAGGAGATGGGACCTGGATAAACTAAAAGAACCAGAGGTTGTACAGAGATTCAGGGAGAGCATAAGGGAGCAATTGACAGGAATGGGGGAAATAAATACAGTAGAAGAAGAATGGGTAGCTTTGAGGGATGCAGTAGTGAAGGCAGCAGAGGATCAAGTAGGTAAAAAGACGAGGGCTAGTAGAAATCCTTGGGTAACAGAAGAAATATTGAATTTAATTGATGAAAGGAGAAAATATAAAAATGCAGTAAGTGAAACAGGCAAAAAGGAATACAAACGTCTCAAAAATGAGATCGACAGGAAGTGCAAAATGGCTAAGCAGGGATGGCTAGAGGACAAATGTAAGGATGTAGACGCCTATCTCACTAGGGGTAAGATAGATACCGCCTACAGGAAAATTAAAGAGACCTTTGGAGATAAGAGAACGACTTATATGAATATCAAGAGCTCAGATGGAAACCCAGTTCTAAGCAAAGAAGGGAAAGCAGAAAGGAGCAAGGAGTATATAGAGGGTCTACACAAGGGCGATGTACTAGAGGACAATATTATGGAAATGGAAGAGGATGTAGATGAAGATGAAATGGGAGATATGATACTGCGTGAAGAGTTTGACAGAGCACTGAAAGACCTGAGTCGAAACAAGGCCCCCGGAGTAGACAATATTCCATTGGAACTACTGACGGCCGTGGGAGAGCCAGTCCTGACAAAACTCTACCATCTGGTGAGCAAGATGTATGAAACAGGCGAAATACCCTCAGACTTCAAGAAGAATATAATAATTCCAATCCCAAAGAAAGCAGATGTTGACAGATGTGAAAATTACCGAACTATCAGCTTAATAAGTCACAGCTGCAAAATACTAACACGAATTCTTTACAGACGAATGGAAAAACTAGTAGAAGCCAACCTCGGGGAAGATCAGTTTGGATTCCGTAGAAACACTGGAACACGTGAGGCAATACTGACCTTACGACTTATCTTAGAAGAAAGATTAAGGAAAGGCAAACCTACGTTTCTAGCATTTGTAGACTTAGAGAAAGCTTTTGACAATGTTGACTGGAATACTCTCTTTCAAATTCTAAAGGTGGCAGGGGTAAAATACAGGGAGCGAAAGGCTATTTACAATTTGTACAGAAACCAGATGGCAGTTATAAGAGTCGAGGGACATGAAAGGGAAGCAGTGGTTGGGAAGGGAGTAAGACAGGGTTGTAGCCTCTCCCCGATGTTGTTCAATCTGTATATTGAGCAAGCAGTAAAGGAAACAAAAGAAACATTCGGAGTAGGTATTAAAATTCATGGAGAAGAAATAAAAACTTTGAGGTTCGCCGATGACATTGTAATTCTGTCAGAGACAGCAAAGGACTTGGAAGAGCAGTTGAATGGAATGGACAGTGTCTTGAAAGGAGGATATAAGATGAACATCAACAAAAGCAAAACAAGGATAATGGAATGTAGTCTAATTAAGTCGGGTGATGCTGAGGGAATTAGATTAGGAAATGAGGCACTTAAAGTAGTAAAGGAGTTTTGCTATTTGGGGAGCAAAATAACTGATGATGGTCGAAGTAGAGAGGATATAAAATGTAGGCTGGCAATGGCAAGGAAAGCGTTTCTGAAGAAGAGAAATTTGTTAACATCCAGTATTGATTTAAGTGTCAGGAAGTCATTTCTGAAAGTATTCGTATGGAGTGTAGCCATGTATGGAAGTGAAACATGGACGATAAATAGTTTGGACAAGAAGAGAATAGAAGCTTTCGAAATGTGGTGCTACAGAAGAATGCTGAAGATTAGATGGGTAGATCACATAACTAATGAGGAAGTATTGAATAGGATTGGGGAGAAGAGAAGTTTGTGGCACAACTTGACCAGAAGAAGGGATCGGTTGGTAGGACACGTTCTGAGGCATCAAGGGATCACCAATTTAGTATTGGAGGGCAGCGTGGAGGGTAAAAATCGTAGAGGGAGACCAAGAGATGAATACACTAAGCAGATTCAGAAGGATGTAGGTTGCAGTAGGTACTGGGAGATGAAAAAGCTTGCACAGGGTAGAGTAGCATGGAGAGCTGCATCAAACCAGTCTCAGGACTGAAGACCACAACAACAACAACAACAACAACAACAACATTCTCAAAAACAAGATTTCTATCAAATTGCTTGTGTCAGACACTTTCCATATCGATGTTGGCGATGATAATACAAAGCACAAAAATAAAGTTACAAGATAACCACTGGACAGTACCTACCTTCACAAGGCAACATTTTTAGTACTGCCAACACACACAAAAGTACATAAAACTATTTAAGCTTTCAGAACTATTAATTCCTTCATCGGGGAGGAAAGAGGTATAGGTTGGAGGAAATTAAAACTGATGGACAGGTCACTCATACTGCAGGATGAGAGGGAACAACCTGTTGTGAGGATGATAGGAGAAAGACAAACGTCCCTCATTCTGGTGCCTGAATGACCTGTCCAGAATGTTGATTAGAAAATTTATAAAATCTATAGACAACCAAGAGAACATGAAAAAAAAGATAGTATAAAAATGAATAACACATTACAGAGGAAAGTTCTGAACTACTGCAAGGAACACCCGCACAAAACAGGAGTAGTGCGTCACAAGGAAACCTTTCAATTTAGATTTGAATGTTTGAATTTATCACTTTCTCTCAGTTCTAGTGTAAGTACACTGAAAACGAAATCTGCTGTATAGTGAACCCCTTCTCACGCAGTGCTTGGAGAAATATTAACCAAGTTCCTATAATTTTTCATATAATGTTCACAGAATGAATGTTGCTATTTTAAATCTCTTCCCTGTTTGTTGACCTGTTTTCCTCATCCAATAATGTTCCAGACAATCCACACCTGCATCAAAATAACAAAGTGAGTGACAGGTAAGCTTGGAAGGGGGGAATGTTGCCAGTTTGCTGTTTGCACAAGGGCAACATGGCTCTGGTAACATCAGCTGTGAGGTACATATTGAGGACATTCACATGTTCCCTGCTAAAGTGCAGTACTGAGGTCATATTGCAGGATAATGGCAGTCTTTCTTATAAACTTCCACAGCTGTCTCCACACATTCTGAAAAAGAGAGACACCACACAGACAAAGTAAGCATGTAACAAAAGTCAAAACTACCACTTTTAAGAAAGTAATTGCTACCACATCTGACTGGTAACCATAGCTGAGGAAACAGAGCAGCTTGACAGCTGTGGAGACGGACAGGTGTGGCCAAATTAATGATCAGATTGGTTGTTGCTATGTTAGCTGTCTTTTAAAAAACTAGCTGCAAGTCATTATGTTATTTGGATCCAAGTATAAATCAAAGAAATACCTTCCATCTAGAGCCTGCTACCTAGCCTTCTAATGCTTCACATGAAAAAGAATAAATCACATTTTTGTGGGGTACACCTTCCCTGACATGGAACTGTTTGTCTGACAAATCATGTGTACTGAGATGCATCAATACTCGGTAATACAAAGCTTTCTCTAAAATTTTTGAAAACTCTGGTGTGGGAGGTGGGGGAGTAATTGTCTACAAAAAATTTTATTTAACTTTAGAACTACTGACAGCGAGTGACTCATTTTCTTTTTTTTTTTTCTCTTTCTAACTTTGGTGGTTTATTAACAGTTTCATTCTCAGACAAGAGAGGTGTGATATGTTGCACATTGTCATTCTGTCCTACATCTGCATGACTATTCTGCAATCACACCAAAGTATTTCACAAACAGTTCAAGGCAACACTTTCAAATTACTACTTGACCATTTCTCTTCTGAATAGCACACTGGAAAAATGAAAACCTAAATCTTTCCTGGAAAGTTCTGATTTATTTTATTATGACGGTCATTTCTTCCTATGTAGGTGTGAATCAACACACTATTTTGGCATTTTGAGGAGAAAGGTGGTAAGTGAAATTTCATGGAAAGATCTTAGTACAATGAAAGGTGTCTGTTTTAATGATCCTTACAACCATCCATTTATCATATCTGTGATATACTCTTCCCTATTTCAGTTACATATTTACAAAGCGATCTGCTCTTCATTGCACTTATTCAGTACCCTCTGGCAATCACATATGGTAACGATCCAATACCATGCCGCAATACCCCAGAAAAGGATGGACAAGTGTAGCGTAGAAAATCTCTTTAGGAGATCTGTTGCATCTTCTAAGTGTTCTGCCAAAACAAAGTATTCTTTGGCTCATCTTACCCACAACAGTTTCTATGTGACTGTCCCAGTGTAAGTTGTTTGTAATTGTAATCTCTACACGTAAAAGGTAATGTCCTGACTGACTCATTCATCATCAACCATCCCAAACCACAAACGACAGAAACTTTAAATTCGAGAAGCGTGAATCTTATACTGGACGGTCATTTAAAAACTTATTTATCAAAACTCCAACCCTAAGTGGGTGAAATAGGGGATTATGAGTTGTTTCTGAAAAATATCGCTATTAAAGCAATTTTGAAGCCAGCCCTATGAAAATTGGTCAGAAATAAAGAAGTGTGTGTTTCAGCATTTTTGGAAATTTAATCCTATGGCTGAAACACGGAAGTAGTTTTTTTTATTTTTTACACAACTACTAAAGCATTTTCAAAGCTACCTCTATGACCATTGGTAGTTTGACTTCTTGGTCACAAATAAAAAAAGATGTGCTTCAGTATTTTGGGAATTGAACCACTAAGGGCATGAAATAGGGGATGAGATTTTGTATGACTATATTTCATTATGAAAGCCTTCAAACTAAATCCACAAAAATTAAAAATTTTGCTTCTCAATTAGAAATAACAAAAAAACTTGTTTCACTGTTTTTAGAAATTCAACCCCTATGGAAGTAAAATGGCAGATGAAAGTTTTTATGCAAATATTTCATTGTGTAAGCATTTTTGAAGCTAAATCTATGAAAATTTCTATTTGGCTTCCCAGTTAGAAATAAAACATACGCATGCCACTGTTTCCGGAAATTCAACCCCAAAGAGGTTATTTAGGGATTGAACCATTTTATGAAAATATTTCATTGCAAATGCATTTTTAAAGTGAAATCTTCTAAAATGGTGTTCTGCTCTTGGTTAGAGATGAAAAACTACGTGTTTAACTGTTTTGGAAATTCGACCCCTAATGAGGGCGGAATAGGATCAGACTGATTCACTGACTCATCATTGCCCAGCCCAAACCACTAGGACAGAAACTTTGAAGTTTGGAGAGGGTGTGGCTCTTATGCTGTAGGAATTATTTAAAAAGGGACTGTCTGATATTCCACTCCTAAATGGGTCTAATAGGAGATGAAAAGCTTTTTGAAAGTATGTCGCTATTAAGAGGATTTTGAAGCTAAACCTACAATAACTGGTGTTTGAAAAAAAAAAAAAGAGAGAGAGAGAGAGAGAGAGAGAGAGAGAGAAAATTATGCTTATTTCTATATCGTCCATAGGGGAGTCAGTCTGTGTGACCGACAGGTGTCGTCGGTGCCAACATGAGCCGCAACTTGCATACGACTGCACCCTGCACGCTCCACAGCCACTGGCAAGGCCAACTCCACATCTCGGATGAGTCCCCCCCACCAGCAGACATACCGAGCGCACACCAGCCCTGAATGCTATATGCCTAAGGGGCTCCTAAAGCACCTAACATTGGAGCTCTCAATAAACTGTAAACCCCCTCTCTCCATGTGCCTGCTCAGACGCTGCAGAAGGTGCGGCCACCTGTCCACTCACAGGGTGAATGGGCGAGGCCAGGTAATCTGTCTCCACATTGGCCCTTCGCCTTGAGCGACGTGAACAAATTACCACCAGCCACTCACTAACAATCTAAGAGGACTGCTCACATTGTGTAGTAGATCATTTATATAGATTATGAATAGCAGACACCCTCTAACACTTTCATGGGCAGCCGCCCCACACCACTTTGGTTTCACTAGGTGACTTCCTGTCAGTTACTACAAACCATGATCTTTCTGAAAGGAAATTATTAATACATCAAACAGCTGAGACAATACTCCATAGGCACACAATTTCATTCAAATTTGTTTGTGAAAAATTGTGTCAAAATCATTTTGGAAAATTATAATTGTGCAACAAAAATAAGATCCCCTGTTGACAGCACTCATTACTTTGTGTTGATAAAGACTCAGCTGTACAGGGCTATTACAAATGATTGAAGCAATTTCATAAATTCACTGTAGCTCCATTCATTGACATATGGTCACGACACACTACAGATACGTAGAAAAACTCAAAGTTTTGTTCGGCTGAAGCCGCACTTCAGGTTTCTGCCGCCAGAGCACTCGAGAGCGCAGTGAGACAAAATGGCGACAGGAGCCAAGAAAGCGTATGTCGTGCTTGAAATGCACTCACATCAGTCAGTCATAACAGTACAATGACACTTCAGGACGAAGTTCAACAAAGATCCACCAACTGCTAACTCCATTCGGCGATGGTATGCGCAGTTTAAAGCTTCTGGATGCCTCTGTAAGGAGAAATCAATGGGTCGGCCTGCAGTGAGCGAAGAAACGGTTGAACGCGTGCAGGCAAGTTTCACGCGTAGCCTGCGGAAGTCGACGAATAAAGCAAGCAGGGAGCTAAACGTACCACAGCCGACGGTTTCGAAAATCTTACGGAAAAGGCTAAAGCAGAAGCCTTACCGTTTACAATTGCTACAAGCCCTGACACCCGATGACAAAGTCAAATGCTTTGAATTTTCGGCGCGGTTGCAACAGCTCATGGAAGAGGATGCGTTCAGTGCGAAACTTGTTTTCAGTGATGAAGCAACATTTTTTCTTAATGGTGAAGTGAACAGACACAATGTGCGAATCTGGGCAGTAGAGAATCCTCACGCATTCATGCAGCAAATTCGCAATTCACCAAAAGTTAATGTGTTTTGTGCAATCTCACAGTTTAAAGTTTACAGCCCCTTTTTCTTCTGCGAAAAAAACGTTACAGGACACGTGTATCTGGATATGCTGGAAAATTGGCTCATGCCACAACCGGAGACCGACAGGATGGTGCTCCACCGCACTTCCATCATGATGTTCGGCATTTCTTAAACAGGAGATTGGAAAACCGATGGATCGGTCGTGGTGGAGATCATGATCAGCAATTCATGTCATGGCCTCCACGCTCTCCCGACTTAACCCCATGCAATTTCTTTCTGTGAGGTTATGTGAAAGATTCAGTGTTTAAACCTCCTCTACCAAGAAATGTGCCAGAACTGCGAGCTCGCATCAACGGTGCTTTCGAACTCATTGATGGGGACATGCTGCGCCGAGTGTGGGAGGAACTTTATTATCGGCTTGATGTCTGCCGAATCACTAAAGGGGCACATATCGAACATTTGTGAATGCCTAAAAAAACTTTTTGAGTTTTTGTATGTGTGTGTGCAAAGCATTGTGAAAATATCTCAAATAATAAAGTTATTGTAGAGCCGTGAAATCGCTTCAATCATTTGTAATAACCCTGTATTTCATAAGAATGATGTTTTCTGAATCTGTGTCTAATAAATTGTCTGCTGTGAAGTATTTTATGATGTTGCAACATAGTGTAGCTTACAAAATTCTACTGCAAATCAATGTCAATGATACAGATACACAATTCAGTGGATTACTTCTATTTTCTGATAGGTATGAACTACTCATCTTTCCAGTCTTTGAGCATGAGCTTTTCATCAAGCAAGCTGTTGTATAGGATTGCTAAAAGTGTAGCTATTTCATCAACATACTTCACATGCCCCTTTCAGAGTTGACCACACTGTTTTGTTGGTACAATGCTCTGATTAAGCCTGTCCGGTGATGTACATCAATTTTCAGCATCATCATAGAAGGGGGCATTAGGTTCGATAAAAATCAATCAATGTGACAAGCTGATCGTGATGACAGCAAAAATCCTTAAAAACTGAACCAGATCTGAGTCCATTATCACAGGAAGCGTGTTTGATAAAATAATCATGTTGCACAGTATAGCTTGTTGTGCTGATATAATGTCTTTGTATTTCTGATATTTTACTACCTTTGCCACTTCTGACCAGCACACCGTCTTCTTCCTTTGCACGTGTTTGCATTGAATGAAAAAAAAAAAAAAAAAAAAAAGTTCTGTGCCTCGAGTTTTTAAGTGTCTCCCTTTTACTCAAAAACTAAAACTTGTTTATCATATGCTGTTATAATTTAATCATCACCTATCCAATAGTTTATGGGCCTAGAAAAACATGTTAATTTACTGGTCGCAATGCTTTATTTTCTTCACGTCCATCTTGTCTCGAAAATGCGTTCAATTACATCAAGTGTTTTACCTGGAAAGTGAAAATGTAAAAGATAAACTGAATGAAGCTTTTCAACATACAAAAATTTGATGAAAGTAATTTTTAGTTATGGAAATATCAAATGGAAATTATGTTTCAAGTTGAGAAATTACGAGAGGCTGCTGACATTAGTGATGTAATATATGGTGAAGAGACAGATGCACAGAACTTGTGGGATGAGCTTAACGTAAAAGCAATGCTTTTTATTTTATTTGGTACATAATCTGACCAGCTGAAACTGTTATGTCGTGTGCTGCAGCAAATGGTACATGGTATCAGCTTAAGGTAATTCATGAGCAGTAATCTGCAATAAATAAAGTAGCATTGAAATGACAGTTCTCTGATTATAAGATGTCACTATGTGATACTACAGCGCAATGTATTAGTAAAGTTGAAGCATTGGCACAGCCCCATTGCTGATTTTGGTGTACCAGTAGGAGACGGACAGCATTGCTAAAGCTTTAGGCAGAGTTCTGATAAAACATGGTTGGTTTGTTATAGCATGGGACTCTTGTGACAAAAGCAGGCAGATGTTTGATAATTTAACAGCAAGACAAGTGAAGAATGGCAACTGCATTCATTGCTGTCAATGGTAATCACAAAAGGGTTAAAAATCAGAGTCAGTGTTTGCAAAGTACTTTAAGCAAAAGGTCTGCGAGTAAGAAGAATGCTGATTGATATTACTGTCAAAAGAACAGTCATTATAAGGCTGACTGCACGAAAGACTGATGAAATTTTCAAGAGAAAATCAAGAAGCTAAACATCAAGCTCAGAGTGCAGAAATGAGGAACATTTTGGTTACTAATTGTGATACTGTTTGTCTTGCTGTTAGCACTAGGTCAAAACACATGAAGTCACACTAGGAATAGTCTTTAATGCTCAAACCATTAGGGAAGTTTGAAGTTCCTGTACAGATGGGAGATAATTCAGTTGCCTTTGCTGAAGGTATTTGATCAATGAAGTTAAATGCACTAATTAATGGAGCATGGGAACCTCATACACTGGAGGTTACACTGTATGTATCTTATATGGAGGGGGGTGGGAAAAAAACTGTTTTGAAGGGGGTATGTAGGCAGTAAAAGTTCGGAAGTAACATTTAATAATAATAAGATTGAGGTCTTTAGTATGAGGCTAGTGGCAAGTAATGTAACAGGTGAAAATCAATGATACAGAATGTTATTTTGAACGGACAATATGGAAGAAACAAATTGTGCATCTTCTGACTTACCTCTGTTATGGCACAAGAGGTTGGGACATGTAAATTTCAAAAATTTGAAGAAAATTGCTGACTGTGATATGATCCCAGAAATAAAATAAAACTTTCTCTCTCAGTATGTTAAATTGCATAGGAAGGGATTTAGATCAAATTTTCAGACTCATGCCTGTGCTCCAGGAGAATATATTCATGTTTATGTATGTGGAAAGATGCAACACACATCATTATATGGAGCTAACTATTTTCTTGTATTTAAAGATGACTGTATTTCATATAAATTTCTATATTTTCTCAAGAACAAAATTTACGACGCTTCTGTGTTCTTAGAGTTTCAACAGTTTGTAGAAAGGCAGGCAAGGAATAAGCTTAAAGTTATAAGGACTGATATTAGGACAGAATTTGTTAATGATTAACTTCATAATCATTTCAAGAAGACTGGTATCATCCATGAATCCAGCTCACCACATACACCAGAGCAGAATGGTAAAGTTGAATGTGAAATCAGATCTAAAGTGGAATGTGCTCTCACAATGCTTATCAATTAATAATTTGGACAGAAGCTGTCAACATGGGAGTCTGTACATTAAATTGCTGTCTATGTATGCATAATAGTGATGAGGTGCCTTATGAGAATGGTTCAGGAAGAAAACATCATTAAAGCATATGATGAGATTTGGTGCTGAATGCTTTTTGCAGATTCACAAACAGTTTCGGTCCAAATTTCAAAGTAAATCAAAGATGATGGTAATGGTTGGTTACAGTAACAATTATAGGCTGTATGATCACACAGCAAAGAAGATAACTTGTTCACGAGATGTGGTTTTCAATGAAAATGCCACAGAGCACACTACAACACTCAGGCCCAAGAATGTTAATACAATTATAACTTCCTGACTGCTGCAGAAGAGGAATTTGTGCAAGACCACGGATCCTATGCTACTGAAAAGGCTGCTCAGTCAGGAACAAATCTTAGAAACCGTTACGAACTTTGCTCTCCAGTTTGTTTCCAAAACCACAAGCTTTCAGGAAGGTGATGGCATCCAAAGACTCTGACGAGTAGTACAACAAACCAATGAAAGATCAAATGCCATCATTGGCACTAAATAATAGGGAGAATTTAGTTGGTCTACCTCCATATCACCAGGCTGTTGGCTGTAAGTGGGTTTACAAAATTAAACTAAACCAGGTGGTAGCATAATGAGGTATAAAGCTAGGTCGTGTCCAAAAGGGTATTCTCAGAAAACTGTACTTGATTACAGGGAAATGTTTTCACCTGTTGTTAGGTATGAATCAATTCACATTTTTTTGGTTTTGGCAGGAGTGTATTATATTGTCGTGAAGCAATTTGATGTGAAACCTGCTTTTCTCAATGGTGATTTGCGAGATGATATATTCGTGAAAAAGCCTGAAGGTTTTATTTGTGAAAATGCAAACTTAGTCTGCAACTTAAACAAAAGCATTTACAGACTGAAAGAGTCCTCAATGTTGGAATCAAAAATTTTTCCAGTTATTAAGTGTTTCAATTTCAAACAGCTTCACTCAGATAGTTGTGTATTTTGTGCTTTAACTGATGGCCAAGAACTGCTTTTATCTATTTGTTGACGATTGACTAATTATGAGTAAATCAACAACAACTATAAATAAAATACATGAAGAATTCAAAACTCATTTTAAAACTGTGCTTGGCAATCCCAGTTACTTTGTCTGCAATGAGGGGTACATTAGTCACCCCTTAGAAAAATTTCACATGAACAATTGCAAGTCCTACGCAACACCCACTAACTGCAGTTTACAGTTGCATTTAGGACAGTGCTCAGCAAATGAAGATCAGAAATCTATGGAAAATGTTCCATTTCATGAGGCTGTAGGTGGACTGATGTTTGCTGCACAATGACAAGACGTGACATGTTTTCTGTCAATCAAGTCAGTCAGTTTTTTTCTTTAACAACCCTGGGCCTGAGCACTCAACTGTTGTTAAGCACATTCTGAAGCATCTCCAAGGTACAAGAGACAAAGGTGTTAAACACAGTGGCAATAAGCTTAAACTTCTGTCACATGGCCATCTCACAGGCAAAAATGTGTTGCCAGATCCACAACAGAAGCAGAGTATGTCGGAGCATCTGATACAGTTCATCACCTGGCTTTTAGATTAGATTTACTTTCATTCCAATTGATCCGTAGTGAGGAGGTCCTCCAGGATGTGGACCATGTCAGAAAAACAACAATACACAACAAATATTTACAACTAAAACAAGTAAGCTAATGTACCATTCCACAGGTCCCAAGTGGAATGATCGTCATTTTTTAATGAACACTAAGAGTCATTTTACAAATTTTTGCACATTATTACAGGTGCTTGGAGTTAACACGGAACAACCAACACTACACTTTGTGTACAACCAAACTGCATTACAATTAATAAGAAACAATGATCATCACAAAAGGATTAAACATATTGATAAGAGGTTCAATTACATTTTAAAAAACTGAGTGATTATTCTATTCTTGTTTCTTACTTGAAGTCAGTAGATCAACTGGCAAACATGTTCACAAAATCACAGTCAAAAGAAAAGTTTCTATCTGATTGTAAATAATTATTGATTGTGTCTTTACAATCAGCAAACAAGAGTGGTAGTGTTGCACAGTATAGCTTGCTGTGCTGATAGTGTGTCTTTGCATTTCTAATGTCTTATGATCTTTGCAATTTCTGATCAGAACACGGTCTTGCATACCTTTGCATGTGTTTGCATTATTTTCAAGGAAATGTTCTGTGTCTGGAATTTTTAAGTGTCTTCGTTTTATTCAAGAAATAAAACTAAGTTTATCATATGCTGTTATAATTTAATTACAGCCTGTCCAACAAATCACACTGAAGGAACACACCAGAAATAAAAATAATTCAAAACACACTCAATTTCTTGCACTCCCTTGAAAATTAAATTAAAACTACTCACTAACTGGGATGTCAAATGAATGGGATGCTTTTTCATTTATATATTGACATAGAAAGCCACCACTAAGTACAGGAGTTGTGAATTTTTAGAACAGTGCCCAATACTTAACCAATACTTCTGTACTTATCCGCCTGTGTTATAATTAATTCACAAGTTGGGCCATCCTCTACCATATCTAAATTTTACCAAACGAAGGTGCCGTAACATGTGGGTAGTAATAGCCACTTACTGTTCCATCAGTTGATACTGTTGCCCCAGCACCACTCTTTAGACATTCTGCACATTCACTTGCTATGCCTCCTGGTTTCAGTGCCTTCTTCACTCTTGTGAAGTCAACTGCTTTCGTCACATGGGGACAGCACTTACCACCTGCATTAAAAAAAATTTTCAATAATATCAAAAACTGAACAAACAACTGAAAAGAAATTTAAATACTTTTGACTATAAACTTCTCCTGCAAAACTAAACTACAGATTTGTACATCATCGTCCTACATTTTGTAAAACATTTCATACATAAATCTAAGTAACGGTTTAACACTCTTACTGATTAATATAACAATATTTCCTTAACTATTGTTTCAACACTGAGTATCATCACACAACAGCCATAAACTAAGCAAAGCATAAGCTCAATGTAGAATACACACTCTTACCTGTAGCACTAGCCTGATTTTCATCATTAGAATCTGTTGAATCAGCTCCATTTTGCAAGGATGGCTCTTGTTGACGGCTCTTCTTCTTTTTTCCCATGTTAAAATTTAAGTGTGCTCTGGCTACCTGAAAACTGAATGTAAAAACATGTGTGTTACAAAAGCTCACCATGGAACCGTTTACAGCTAAGACTGAGTGAGGGACTGAAAGTGTTCTCCTCCTCCACCCCCCCACCCCCCGATACCTTGTTTGGGTTGACAGACTGACCTCTAACATAGACCAAAGTCTAGATTACGATGAACTATGGTATGGAATTGGTAAGGCAATTAATGTGACTAAGGAATACGAATTGTGATAGAGAAACTGATCTATAGTGAAGCCCTTGGTCTATGATGACTCCAAATTTAACTCATTTCTCACTATCGAAACAGAAACTGCAAGATAAGTTCAGGAAACTGTATTAAATAATACACAAATCACCAAATAGTCTTTTCACACATGTTTAACAACATATACCACACATACACTTTTAAAAAATCATATCACACCAACAACGATGTCAACATGGCAGATATTTGTATACAGAACTGCGGCATTGCTACAGGTCAATCTGTTACCAAAATATTTTTTAGTCACACTCACTAGCTTCAACTCACTACCAAACCGTCAGCTTCAGTCTAATCTGCATAATGGACTGCATTACAAATCAGTCTTTTACTCAGGGTGGGATGCAATATATAGAGGGACATGGGGGTGGCTCACATTCAAATCCTCCTTTCTCAGGCAGTCTCAAGTTCTCGCCTGTTTATGCTCCAGCCAACTACCATGAGATATAGGTCCACACTCTTATGACATTTATTACGACACACAAAGAAACATCATAGGCGTTGCGTCTGAAACATATGTCACAGTTAAAAGAATACATCAATGGACTGCACTATTCATTAGACCATAAGCAGAAGGGAAAAGCGAACAGGGGTGTCACTACATAACTCCTACCATATATGTGCATCAGAAAGGCCGATGACTTAATGAAAAACATATTAAATTACCTTTAAATTTAAGGAAACACAATGCCTAATATTCAACCTTCTTCTGTGAAGCATTCTCTGAGAACTGTGCAGAAAGCAGGAGTTTATTTGGTCCTTCTATAACTCAAAATAAATTTGTTGTTGACAGGTGTCAGTAGTGTGGGTGGAGGGGTTGGGGGGAGGGGTGAATCTGCTTTTCCATGTACACAAGCCATCACTCTGTGTTTGGCTCTCCACCTCTACCTCATGTAACCTATCTCTGCACTTATCTATCAAACAAGCAACACAGAGAATGTTTGTCATCAAAGAAAGCTGTGGTTGGCTGATGCCTGATCCCCACCACTCAAATCACTGAAACTATCACAATTTAATCATACGATGTCATCCAATAATACAGTTGTACATCCAGGTACCAGCATTTTTATTTCTTTTACAATTATAATTAAATCTTCCACTCCAACATATTTGCCAATCTATCCGTTTACTTTCCTATCTCTTCCACAATTCCTAACATACCACTCTCCATTATCTGGAAAGCAATTCTCAGGTAATTAATGGTATCTTTTTTTATTAATAAAATTCCACGAGTCTCTGCTGCGAGTTTAAATTAGCAAACACTGATTTTTAGACACACCAGAGGCTTAGTTCTGACAGGTCCTCCTATTTTACAAAGACCATCCAGGCCACTTACTCTTGTTTATTTCTTTCCTTAACCACCCACTCATCTTTAATTGTCCCATCAATCAGTTTAATAACTTTATTAATAATTTGTACAAGTTTGTTTCCAGTGTGTTATTTACCTGTTGTTTCAGTTTTATCATTACGGATCTTCAGGCCAACTTTCAAACTTATTAGAACACAGTAATATCAACTTAACAACATTGTGTCCTGAAATGACTTGTTTGGAACTGTGGTAACAGGTCTTCTCCACATCAAGAATAAGCTCAAATGGAGTCTGTATTGGGTCAGTGTGTGGTAATAGTAAGTCCCCTTCAAAATCTTGGCTCTGTCAACAGTCTAATCAGCAGTCGAGCCAAGGTATCAGTTAGTCTGAAAGGTGATAATTCACTTGTGAGTTGGTGAAGCTAACAAATGTGAATACAAAATAAAGATTATGATAACTGATTGATCTGGAGCACAGACCAGGCTCCGTGTTCCCTTCATATTTAATGTACCTTTTGTTATGAACAACTGTCAACTCCAAAGTATATTCAGAGAAACCGTAATACAATGTAAACAAATCACCAACTGCAAAAAAATGCATGACTGGGATGGAGTGCTCTTCAAAACACTCATTCCTTATACGAATGCCTATGCCTCTTGCATAACCCCCCGCCCCTCCAGAACCAGCACCTCTTCAACACCCATACAAAGCTGCTGAGGAGCTTTCTGCATTATTACCGATAACACAGTTGTTATTAGTGCTTGGGAACAAAGATTCCTGTGGGTATATTATGACAAGTAGATAAATATTAGGAATACGGAAGTGTCCGATTCCACCCGTCTGCTTTGCCCCATGACGTCATCAATATGGTGGAAATTACTAATCTAAGCGACTCCAATATGGCGTCTATGATATCACTACACACACACGGCAACAAACACGAAAATACGTATAAACTAGACAACAACATCTCCCTCCAAAAATACAATCGAAGTAACGGGACAACAGCAGGAAATTGGGGTTTTTCGTATGATATCACACGGCAACAAACACGAAAATACGTATAAATAAGACAACATCTCCCTCCAAAAATACAATCAAACTGATGGGACAACTGCGGGAAGTGGGGAGGGGGGGGGGGGTTACAAGCTAAACATAACATTAAAAAAAAAAAACTCACCACCATCCCAAAGCCACAAGACAATCAGATATTCCCCTTGACCACAGCTGACGGTACCAAAACACCTATATAGGTCAACTACAACTACTGATACGTAAAAACCAACACCTTCAACTACGAAAAACAAAAACACAACACTTCAAAAATTAAAAACTCAAACATCCCTACGTAAATTAAAACACATTCAACACACAATAAATACACAAAACATCACAACTCGAGAAAAACAGACCCAAAGAAACAATTACTTACCACCAACAAATTTCAGTTAGCAAAAAAAAAAATCCCACCACACACACACACACACACACACAGACACACAGAGAGAGAGAGAGAGAGAGAGAGAGAGAGAGAGAGAGAGAGAGAGAGAGAGAGAGAGAGAGAGAGAGCGCCATAAAACACAACAAGGCAACATCTACAATCACAACCAACTCAAATTCCGCGTCGTAATGACGTCACACACCACCCCACCTTATATCATGGCTCAAAGCTGATGAGCGGAATCGGACACTTCCGTTGACCCTAAATATTTAATCAATTTCAAAGGATCAGATGATAAATTCTGCAATTCTGACATCGAGCGTGAGCCCAGTGGTTTAGCTGTTTTGCAACTTTTGTAGAGTCTCCAAAATAAGAAGACACACCTGCACTGTTTCATCTAGCACTCACTCAATCTCAGAGCTACTGGTAGAAAAAGTGTAATCTTGCAAAGTTGAAGCACAGTGAAGCCCAATCATTGTACAAATATGTGGAGGAACAACTGGAAAAATTAATATAGCACATATCTAATTCAACCAAGGTGGCAAATGACTTAAGGAAGTACACTCTTCTGCCATCAGTAAAACAACATAGGCCTACATGCATACAGCTGGCAAAGGCTCAGATAATTTGTTTATAAGTCGCCATGCCAATGAAAAGCTATTCTATTCATTAAACAAAAACATAACTAGGCAGAATCATAGTATGTTGGTCAGCATGAAACTCTAATAATTGTTTGCTCTTTACAGATTAGATAAATGTAAGAATTATGAATAAACCACTGTTCCAAAGTGGATGTTTTTAAATTTAAGCTAATTCATTCTACACTAGCCAACTGGTGCTTTTCTAACAATTTATAAACACTTTTCTTTATGAAAAGAAATATGACACTGCAATATCAACATACTGAACATACTGGCCACATATCCAGCATCATGTCCTCTAATAGCTTTTTTATTTGTTATTCAAGGCTAGTTACAATTTTGTGTTAAGAAACTGATCTTCAAACGCTGAGAAATAATGCGTCAAAAGTGGGTAATTGGTCTTTGATGTCTTTGCAAATTAACTACAATACCAATGAGCTACCGTGCCCGAGTAGCCACATTTGCGGATAAGGAATAGAAGTAATATTAACAACAATCTCGAAAGATTCTGTAAATTCAGGAAGGGGGACGCATACCTTAAAAGGCGCAAGAAAATTGACATAGTTTAAAAGGGTGGCATACTAGCACAATTTGTAGGAACAGTATCAAAATAATTATTTGCCTTGTTACTGTTTACATAATAGAGCACCATGCATCAAGGCGAAAATGTTACGAATGGCAGCAACTGCTACGTGCTGTATTCCTCAGGTGAGTTATACATATTCAGGTGCTTTGTCTCATGCTCAGTCTGACCATTTTGACTACAGGGAATGACAATTACTTGTTTACTTCACTAAATGTCACGAATCAATTTTCACGAGAAGTGCCACACCAAACGATGGCAGTGGTAATTCACCTTCCATTAAGTGTCACCACAACAACACAACGTAGCCCTAGAAGTGCTCACTCACAGATGTTCACAGTATAGACACAACATAAGCCTGCAAGACTATAGACCAATCTGGCATTCGGTGACTACACCAACATCAATTATCTTTTGTACGGAGTAACTTCAATTAACAGTGTGCCACAAGTAGGGTTTTCGGTAACCATTCCACAACATTTTACTCACAAGCGTTCGCTTAGACAGGATAGTACAGTTCCACACGAATAGCTGACAACGTCTTTCACCTTTTTTAAGTTATCGACTTACGAGAAAATGTCATTATTTTAATTCTGTACTGATATATCTGTTCCAAAGTTGGGCATCACGAACACCATCACCTTCGTACGACAACCTCATGGCAACTATCAGAGGGGTTACAAGAACAGCGCTTGCAGGTCTAAAGAGTTAATCTCTGGTGAAACGGCGCTAACTTTCAAATGTAGTTACTAGATATCGTGTCTGGTTAGCCTGGTACAAAAACTTTTTTTTTTATTTGATAAGTTTTGGCGTCCTCCATGTTCAATGTGCTACAGATGTAGCACTAGTTGAGTGAGGAATGAAATAAAGCATGGCCTGTGTGGACGCCAGACAAAATTCTACTAATATGATTGAGAAATCATAAATCATAGATAATCGACATGCGTATTTCTCCAACTGTGTTGTTTTGCTAAAAGAAGCCAATAAAATAAAAAAAATTCTCTCAGCACATGAATCCTTGGTCTTCTTAAGGAGTCACGTCACTTGACATGCAATGAAATATAGTCGTTGGTCTATACAAAACTGCTTTGGGGAAAGTGCCATAAAATATAAATACGTATTCGGAACAGTACAGGAAAATTCGCAGTTGAGAGACGAACCTTTCATTAAGTTTTCAACATATGGGTACCACTAATTCTATCAAAATATTCATTACCCACAAGTCGAATTTTTTTCGGCTCCGTTGTACAATTTTGGGCCAAGTTGTGTTGTTAGATATGTTCAGAAAACAAATGATTAACGTATAAGCAATAAAAACTAAAGCAAAGGAGTGCTTTTCTCTTCGCCTACTTTGCTACCCTCTTATGTGTGCTGTTTGTTAAGATTCATAAATACGTGACAAATGTTAAAGCACGTGAATAAATTGATTATCAAAATAATAGGAAAAATTACACTGAGTGTAGCTTGATGGCTAATTGAGTAAGAATCAGACTATAAACTCAAACCTGTGAGTTCAATGCCAGGTTGGTATCAGAGATTCTTCTGTCTATGCTTTGAGTATAATATGCGAATAATAATCTCGTTCTGTAGTTTAGCTTCCTTGTTTAAACGCTAGATCCACTGTGTCTGGCTGGGTAAAACAATTCACACGTCTGGAAAAGGTAAGTTCATAAAATCTCCTTCTTCTTTTTCTTCTGATGAGTAGGCAGTTAGGATATTCCTGTCGCGTAGTGAGTTGTTACAAATGTTTTCTTGGATTTCCAATGCATCTCCTACCAACTGGTCTATATGACAAAAGTCATTTAGGTATTATTCCTTCTTGTAATTTATTCAGGTGTCAGAGCCAGTTTTATAGTACCATCTACTAAGCGTAGTAAAATACTGTGGCACTCAAACTAACGTTCCAGCTGAAGACAGCTTTACTTTTTATGTTTATTACCATCTTCGTAACTTGTTATCATCGATTATTATTCCAGAATGAAATTTTCACTCTCTAGCGGAATATGCGTTGTTATGAACCTTCCTAGCATATTAAAACTGTGTGCCGGACTAACACTCGAACTCGGGAGCTTTGTCTTTCATGGACAAGTTCTCCACCAAATGAGCTACCCAAGCACAAAAACCTGTAGACCTTTACTTCCGCCAGTACCTCATCTTCTACTTTCCAAATGTCACAGAAGTTCTCCTACAAAACTTGCAAGACTAGCATTCCTGGAAGAAAGGATATTGCGGAGACACTGCTTAGTCACAGGCTGAGGGACATTTCCTGAAAGGAATTTTCTTTGTGCAGCGGAGTCAGCGCATACTCTATGGAAAACATTGAAGGTTGTACGATATATTGTAAAATGTACTATCGGATTCAACTTTTATTTTACTAACTGTTTAGACTGTATAGTCTCTGGCCATTATTGTATATCTGTGTCAGCTAAGATTCGTATGTTGAACTGGTTATTTTGCGGGACTTGTTTGTTGTGAAATGGAAATGGCTTTGAAATCAAAGGAATGCACTTTCATTTGAGAATTATTGGAAGTATTCAGGGTATTGTCAAGCTTACGGCGTGTTAAATGAAACGAGTATTAAGTGTCGCCAAAAGAAAACAAAGAAATACGATCAGCTTTTGCCGAAATGTAAGGAAATGTTCAGTACCCGAAAGCGCTTTTGTTGTATACAAGTTAAATTCGTTGCAGACAAATTATAAGAATGAACTGAAAATAATTATGAGTGCATCGAATTAGCGGAGTTGGTCCCGACGAACTGCTAGAGACAACACTTTGGACCTTCGATGCCTTGAAGGGCAAAAAATTGTTAACGTAATGTAAATAAAAATTTGTGAACTTCTTGTATTTTTAAAATCGAATTTAAATAAATAAATAGTACGTAGATATAATTACAATAATTGGTATAGCCATTTGCAGAAGTACATGAAATGAGCGAGCGCTCTATCTTCAGAACGTTCCAGTAATCATTTGTCTCACTTACACTCAAATCAGTTAGTAAATTATCATGTGTCAATCACGCTCTCTTCTTACACCACTCTTCCATTCATCTACATTGCGTCTTTTTCTTCACACGAGCCAAATAAATAACAACTAATCTCGGCATTCGCCATGTTTGCACGTCCGAGATTTAACACGAAGTTTGTGCACTATCGCTTTGTTGGCTGGAGGCAACCGCCGATGTATTGCGCAGTATTGAGACCGCTAAGGACACGCAGGAACAGCTTGTATGCCACTCAAGCTGGTTCCGATACTGCAGCCTGAATTACCGGCCCACTTACCACAATAACAATAAGGTGGCCGATGTTTGCTGTTAAGACTTTGCTGCTCGTTTTGCACTCGAGCACAGTGTACTTTTCTTTTACCATGCCCCTCTGACAGTGAACAATCCATTGTCCGACCATGGCATATAGCGAAATTGTCCATTTAACTGTGCAAACTTGGACAAGTGAACGAACGATGAATTATCTGATAGCCGCTGTGAATAAGTTATTGAAGGAAGTGTATTGGCAATTTCCATTATGTTTGTTGTTTTGAGAACAAAATACAGTTCGACGTGATTGGTACCTGATACCCCGATGGGCCAGTTACAAATTCCTCATCACCTCTAGGAACACTTTAATCGTGGCGCTGGTGGGACGGACATGGTTTAAAAGTGAGCAGTCATGACTGGAAAAGGGAAGTAATCTAGGATCCGACAACTCATTACTCGTTTCCAACAACAGGCGACCCTTATTGTTGAACATGCCCAAAGAAATCTATCCTTATGATTGCGTAGTTTGTATTGTTAAACAAGGATGACTTCATTCATGCTTGTTGGAAAAGTTTTATCTTGTATGACAACTGTGGTGTAAATCTGAACCTAAAGGAATCCACTATAGGGTCTTTTCTATTTCCTACAGATACGTTAGACGCTGACTAATTGACAGCAAGTGAAACCGAGACCCAAGCACTTGTTTCTATTCTTACATGATTAACGTCGCGATGAACTGGATATTGGCTCCTTTGGGCCACGACTGTGAACGCGACGCTTGCAAGCATGATAAGACTATGAAGGAACGTCTTGTCGATGCTGGGGTTACCAGCGACGATTACCACCTCCACTGAAGAAGAACCAGAGGGTTCACGACTCACTACACACGAAAGTACTTCTCCGTGTTACTTTGTAGGAAGCCAATTTGTGCGCTGCTATTGTTACATATTTTTATTACTGCAATTTATCCAGTAAAAGTAGAAGCACTGTATAGCTTCTTATCACCTGACCTGTGTTGTCCTATTCTCCCTGCAATGAAAAAACACAGCTCATTGAGTTCTGTATTGCCAAAGTACCTCACCTCCTATTTATGTAGAGCACTAACAAAAAATAATGAACAGGGTAGAAAGTTTCAAGTTCTTAGGTGTGCATATGGATGGAGATATAAATTGGAAAACCCACATAGTAGATCTACTAAAACGTTTAAGTGCAGCTACTTTTGCCATCAGATAATTGACAAACTGTGTTGTAGCGTGTGACGGGTGCTTTTTTAAATTTATTTCATATGGAATGCAGTAGTCACTCGGAAGGAGAGTAATTCACAGACACATAAGCAATCTCGGTTAATCCGCATTCGGGAGGACGACGGTTCAAACCAGCGTCTGGCCATCCAGAGTTAGGTTTTCCGTAATTTCCCTAAATCGCTTCAGGCAAATGTCGGGATGGTTCCTTTGAAAGAGCACGGCCGACTTCCTTCCCCATCCTTGACATAATTCGAGCTTTTGCGCCGTCTCTAATGACCTCGATTTCGACGGGATTTTAAACCCAATTTTCCTTCCTTCGGTTAGGCCTTGTAGAAGTGTGATACGTTCGTTACTGTCCATGATAGTATAAATAATTTAGAAGGTATTGTTAATCACCATGACAGACTTTTGAATGTGAGGTGGCTGTTTACGAGAATCTGTTTCTTTTCCGTTCATTTATTTCATTATTTTTTTATTTAAAGTAATATTCATTCATATCTTCGCAAAGTATCACCTGTGCAAAACTGGCAGTTTTGTTGAGAGATTAGAAGTTTTGCACGTCAAGGAATTAAGAATTTAGTAGCTGTTGCGTAGACGATTAATGAGGTATAACAAGTCAAGGTATATCATACGTGGGTGGTTTGATAAGTCTCGTAAATTTCCATGAAAAACGAACGTTGTCCCTTCATCGTTGGTAAGCTCAATTACTCAAAGGATCGTATAAGGAACTTCAACAATGTACAGCATACAGTTCATTGTTGACAGCCCTCGTAATTGGTCAGTTTATCAATTGCGATTGATATTGGGGAAAACCAAGTTTCGTGCTGTTATTAAACATTTTTATTTGAAGGGATGAACTGCCATACAAATCAAAATAGAACTGAATGAAGTTCACGCAGACATTGCACAATGACAGAAGACCATTTACCTATCGTTTAACGAATTTAAACGTGATCGGACAAGCATCGAAGACGAAGAGCGGTTTGGGACGTCCACTGAGATCACTATGAAGAGAATCATTGGTCAGATTAAATAACACGGTAAAGGAAGACCGCTGAATAAACATTCGTGTGACTGCTGAGACTGTAGGCATCTCGCCTGAATGGGTGCATAACATCCTGCATGGAGAACTGGCTAGGAGAAAATGTGTGAGAGGTGGATGCCGCGATTGCTCACCATCGACCGAAAGCGCATCCAGCACAACATTGCAACACAATGTCTGGCGATGTTTAATAGCAGTCCGCCAGACTTTTTGCGCCGATTTGTCGCTGTTGAAGAAACCTGGATCCATCATTGCACACCAGAGTCCTAAAGGCAGTCAAAACAACGGACAAAGGCTGGTGAAAGTGCACAGAAGAAGACAAAGCTCATATTTTCACCTGGTAAGGTGATGGCCATTGCTTTCTAGGACTCCCAAGGAATAATCCCCATAGGTTACTTGGAAAAAAGAAGAACCGTAACTAGACCCCACTATGCTTCATTGTCGGATCGTTTCAAACTTTCTTTGGCTGTAAAAAGAACAAGGTTGGCATGCAAAAAATACTCTTTCACCAGGATAATGTACCATCCCAGACATCAAAGACAACGGTGTTGAAAGTGCATGAACTGGACTTCGAATTGGTTCCTCATCCACCCTATTCACTAGACTCGGCCGCAAGTGAATTTTTCCTGTTCCCTAACTTGAAACTTTGGCTTGCTGGGAAGAAATTTTCATCAAGTGAAGAAGTGATAGTTACAGTCAATTAGTATTTTGCAAAGTTTGACAGAACTTGTTTTCCGATCGGATGAAAAATTTGAAGGATCACTGGACCAAGTGTATGTCTCTCAAAGGAGACTGTCGAGATATATGGTGAATTGTTTAAGAAACGAACATTTTTCTTGCTTTTTTTTTACCAGACTTATAAAACCACCTGAAAGCGGCATCGTGTAGTGATATGAAATGGAGTGGTCAAGTAGGATCAGTAAAAGAGAAGTCTTCATAGTTACTGCCAAGGTGTTGGGAAAATCAGCATGTCTACAGAAGAGATTAGTTTCAAAACGCTAGTTGTACCTGTACTAAGTACAATAAAAAAGGTTTAAAACAAAAGAGAAGAAACCGTAATACATTTTTTTTCGAAGAATGCCGAAAAAGTGGTACTACATTTTCAAGCTAAGCTAATTTCCATTACAGTACAACATTTCACGTTCCCTCTCATATTTACTATTGTAGATATACTGATGAGGCACATTATGAGCATCTGCTTAACAGCTTGTATGGAACGCAATTCGCGATTCTGCGTGGCATGTATTTGAAAATTCCTTGGTAGATTTACGGAGGTTTATGGTACCAGACGTCTACACACAGGTTACGTAATTCTCGTAAATTACAGGCGCTGAGATGGCGCCCGATAGCGTCGCAGTCGTGCTCCATCGTATTCAGATCAGGCGAATTTGGTGGCCGACACATCAACGTGAGCTATCACGCTCTTCAAACCACTGTCGCACGAATCCAGCCTTGTAGCATGGACAGTTTACTTGTTGGAAGACGCCATCGCTGCAGGAGAAGAAATCAAGAGAGAAGAGAATGAAATTTTAACACTGCAGCGGAGTGTGCGTTGATCTGGAACTTCCTGGCAGATCAGAGCTGTCTGCCGGACCGAGACTCGAACTCAGGACGTTTGCCTTTCGTGGACAAGTGCTCTACTGACTGAGCTACCTCAACACGACTCACGACACGTCCTCACAGCTTTACTTCCGCCAGCACCTCTTCTCCTTCCTTCCAAACTTCACAGAAGCTCTCCTGCAAACATTGCAGAAATAGCACTCCTGGAAGAAAGGATATTGCGGAGACATTGTTTAGCCACAGTCTGGGGGCTGTTTCCAGAATGAAATTTTAACTCTGCAGCGGAGTGTGCACTGATATGAAACTTCCTGCCGGATCGAAACTGCCGGCACACAGTTTTAATCTGCCAAGAAGTTTCAAGGGAGAAGAGATGCAAGTATTCCGTATCAACGATCACATGGTGATGCAGACCGAAACTATGAATTAAATTTCGTACCAGCGCTACAATACGAATCCTTGTCTCCTTATTATTAGGTAGATGCGCTAGCCATTCATTGCGCCACCCTGGCATTGCAACTGCACGGAATATGGTGGCACGTCTTCCTCCCTCATATAAATTCCAACTCAAGCCTCAGTCCATTGTGATTTTCTCGACGTTGGTACACATGTTAATTCATTGCTTCGGTCTACATCATTATCTTAGACAAAGGTGAGACTCAATACGTCTCAGGAACATCAACTGTATGTAATCAACGATCACATAGGTCACATCTGTCACGGGTGCCTTTGATTATTACCACAGGTACAATGGAGGCCCAAGTGAATGTCCTCAATAGCATAACTCTTTTCCTAGTGATCTGCATCCATGGTGCAGTGCATGTTTCCAGCAGCCGTTCACCTGGATGATGGAGTATCCGGACACGATCACTGGCACAGAGTAACGAGAAATGTGATTCTGCTGACCAGATGACATGTTTCCAGTCTTGACGATACATTGCCCACTGCAATCGTAACTGATGATTTCACTGCCGGTTGTTGTGGCCGAGCGGTTCTAGGCGCTTCAGACTGGAGCCGAGCGACCGCTACGGTCGCAGGTTCGAATCCTGCTTTGGGCATGAATGTGTGTGATGTCCTTAGGTTAGTTAGGTTTAAGTAGTTCTAAGTTCTAGGGGACTGATGACCTCGGATGTTAAGTCCCATAGTGCTCAGAGCCATTTGAACCATTTTTGATGATTTCACTGGAAAAACAGGAGAATACCAAAGGGCATCTGCTGCAGCTCTTCATGTCCAAAAATATGTACTGAACAGTTGCAACACTTGTACCAGCTTTGTACTCTGTTCTCAGATTTGCTTCTCTGTTTATCCTGGCATTACAGAATGGGCAAGCCTCTGAACACCATTTCCTGAGGTGTGACGTAAACATCCAACAACTTGTCACCTACTCGTGGTTACACTGTTCTGCGGCCATTTTTCATAGATGCTCACGACTGCAGTAAGCGAACAACCGACCACATATGATGTTTTTGAGACGCTCGTTCCTAGGCGCCGTGGCATAAGGATCTGCCCTTCGTCAAAGTAACTTATGGCAATGGATTTCCTCCCTTGCAGTCCGTGTCGTTGCTAGAATTATTCCCCACTTACTCATGAAGGACAGACCCTTTCAGGCCTGATGTTGTGCAACCTAAGGAGTCTTGAGTTGCTCCTGCAGTCCCGGCGTCATTCTGACTTGAATTGGGGACATCAAGTTCGAAATGGTATCACGGGATGAAGTCGTCCAAGAAGTTATTCTGTGATGTTGCAAACGCCCTACACCCCTGAAATAAGTCTACCCAACGTGTGTTCATCCTAAGATGAGCCTGATTTCCCAATTGTTGGGTGAAGACGTTGTCAGACAGCTGTACCCTTTCATATAAAAGACGTGAAGTCTGATGGAAGGGTGGTCCAGGAGCAGGATACCAGCGTCCACATCAACCTGTTGAGTAGGGTAGTTGAGCGAGATGTTCAGCACAAGCTCCATGGCCCGACTCTGCACCGTCTGAAGTCGCTTGATGTGGGTCAGAGCAGCACTACCCCACACAATGGCAGCATACTCCAACACAGGGCGAATCACGACCACGTAGAATGTGACATTACAGTTCGGAGGGTGAGTAGACGCCGTGTTGAGAAGACGATATAAGGCGCGGAGGCCCTGCGGATGTCCCGGATACGGGGTAGCCAGGTGAAACGGCGGTTCAGGGTCAACCCCAGGTACTCACCCTTTGTGGACCAGTGGATGGGTCCTCTTGAGATAGTGGCTGGAGGCAGCACAAGAGGAAGCACCTGCCATGTGAACATAGTACCTGACTGAAACTTCCTGGCAGATCAAAACTGTGTGCCGGACCGAGACTCGAACTCGGGATCTTTGCCTTTCGCGGGCAAGCGCTCTACCATCTGAGCTACCCAAGCACGAACCACGCCCCGTCCTCACAGCTTTACTTCCGCCAGTACTTCGTCCCCTACTTTCCAAACTTCACAGAAGCTCTCCTGCGAACCTTGCAGAACTAGCGCTCCTGGAAGAAAGGATATTGCGGAGACATGGCTTAGCCACAGCCTGGGGGATGTTACCAGAATGAGATTTTCTCTCTACAGCGGAGTGTGCGCTGATACGAAAGTTTCATATCAGCATACACTCCACTGCAGAGTGAAAATCTCCTTATAGTACCTGACTGTTCGTGGCATTGAACTTCTGTTGACCAGGCACCAAGGATGTCACAAGAGAGCTGCAGGTGGTGGCGAAGTATCTTTGCACTCACATTTCTGTTGAAGAGGGCGATTTCACTTACGCACAGCGCCAGCTGGACGCGTGCCACCTTCGGGACGTCGGCTGTTGGGGTTGGGTTGTTTGAGGGAGGAGACCAGACAGCGAGGTCATCGGTCTCGTCGGACGTGGAAGGAAGTCGGCCGTGCCCTTTCAAAGGAACCATCCTGGCATTTACCTGGGGCGATTTAGGGAAACCACGGAAAACCTAAATCAGGATGGCCAGACGCGGAATTGAACCGTCGTCCTCCCGAATGCGAGTCCAGTGTGCTAGCCAACGCCGGTTGTGTATGGCGAACATGGAGAGACTCCCGGCGAGGTAGGAGCGGAACAGGCGTCCGTGTGACGTCAGGACCTCGTACGCAAAGAATGATTCCTCATTTTTCTCTGCTCCGCTCATTTACTTTCCTTGCCATGTCAGGTGCTCGCAATGCCACCAGATGGCATTGTGCTTCGTGGTGGGTCGTGGTCATGTTTTGGCTCGTCAATACACATAATGTACATTAACAGTTTGTATATAATATTTTGTACTTTTATATATTTTTTAAATTTTTTTGCCGTGTATCCATATTGACAATACAATCGATGGACACATTGGACACCATTACCGCATTTTTGACGATAATTTTTTTGAAACACAGCGGTTATTAAGTTTTCCCAGTGACAAATACAAGAAGTTTCCAGATACATCCTATCAATACCGTTATTGTTCTCTTAAGACCAGTGGTCGTCGCTCTGTGCCCCATTAGCCTCATGTGACCCAAATCAAGTACTCGTGCGACCCGACATTCTCAGCCGAGTTTTATATGAGGGCAGTTCAATAAGTAATGCAACACATTTTTTTTCTGAAACAGGGGTTGTTTTATTCAGCATTGAAATACACCAGGTTATTCCCCAATCTTTTAGCTACACAACACTATTTTTCAACGTAATCTCCATTCAATGCTACGGCCTTACGCCACCTTGAAATGAGGGCCTGTGTGCCTGCACGGTACCATTCCACTGGTCGATGTCAGAGCCAACGTCGTACTGCATCAATAACTTCTTCATCATCTGCGTAGTGCCTCCCACGGATTGCGTCCTTCATTGGGCCAAACATATGGAAATCTGACGGTGCAAGATCGGGGCTGTAGGGTGCATGAGGAAGAACAGTCCACTGAAGTTTTGTGAGCTCCTCTCGGGTGCGAAGACTTGTGAGAGGTCTTGCGTTGTCATGAAGAAGGAGAAGTTCGTTCAGATTTTTGTGCCTACGAACACGCTGAAGTCGTTTCTTCAATTTCTGAAGAGTAGCACAATACACTTCGGAGTTGATCGTTTGACCATGGGGAAGGACATCGAACAGAATAACCCCTTCAGCGTCCCAGAAGACTGTAACTATGACTTTACCGGCTGAGGGTATGGCTTTAAACTTTTTCTTGGTAGGGGAGTGGGTGTGGCGCCACTCCATTGATTGCCGTTTTGTTTCAGGTTCGAAGTGATGAACCCATGTTTCATCGCCTGTAACAATCTTTGACAAGAAATTGTCACCCTCAGCCACATGACGAGCAAGCAATTCCGCACAGATGGTTCTCCTTTGCTCTTTATGGTGTTCGGTTAGACAACGAGGGACCCAGCGGGAACAAACCTTTGAATATCCCAACTGGTGAACAATTGTGACAGCACTACCAACAGAGATGTCAAGTTGAGCATTGAGTTGTTTGATGGTGATCCGTCGATCATCTCGAACGAGTGTGTTCGCACGCTCCGCCATTGCAGGAGTCACAGCTGTGCACGGCCGGCCCGCACGCGGGAGATCAGACAGTCTTGCTTGACCTTGCGGCGATGATGACACACGCTTTGCCCAACGACTCACCGTGCTTTTGTCCACTGCCAGATCACCGTAGACATTCTGCAAGCGCCTATGAATATCTGAGATGCCCTGGTTTTCCGCCAAAAGAAACTCGATCACTGCCCGTTGTTTGCAACGCACATCCGTTACAGACGCCATTTTAACAGCTCCGTACAGCGCTGCCACCTGTCGGAAGTCAATGAAACTATACGAGACGAAGCGGGAATGTTTGAAAATATTCCACAAGAAATTTCCGGTTTTTTCAACCAAAATTGGCCGAGAAAAAAAATGTGTTGCATTACTTATTGAACTGCCCTCGTAATAATACGCGTCTAGCGACTAACAACAGAATTCAAAACTTCTAATAATATAGCAGCTTCTTAAGAGTGAAGTTTTCCTGCTCAGTATCAAACAAAAATACTTACAGAGAGAGAGAAATATTTTAAAATGCGATTATTTTTAATTGATGTTGGTGAATTCGGCCATGATCTAAGTAAAGTTGATCGCTTACCTCGAGAGCAGAGACATAAGTTAGCATCAACACTCGACTCTGAATACATCCACTGAAATCTAATTGTTCTCAAATCGGTACGTAACAATTTTGAATTGTTATTCGCTATATCAGAGTATTTTAATATCATAAGCAAAGCTGATCATTGTCATCAGCAGCACAATAATTTAATTCGACGAAGAAGTCAGACACAACCAAGTGTTTCGAGTTTATTCTTTATTGGTCTCAAATAATTTCCATTTATAACAAATATTAACTTTTAATTGTCTCTGAAGAAATGTAACTTACGTATATCCAAAACTGGTAAAGAGTAAATACTCACTTTTTGTAACTGTTGGCTGTGCCTAATTCATTCATCGAATCGAAAATGTACCAGAGGAAATAAGAGTAGGCAGCGAAAAGTTGGCCGGTCACCTCAGGGGCGGAGCTGGATGCAAGGGCAGAAAGCTTCGTCATTGTGGTGTGAGAGGATGTGATAGGGGGAATGTTTTGTTGTTTGTTTCCCAGTGCTGAGAACTTATGGGCGTGTGGCCCTCGTACCAATTAGCTGTGGTATAAATTTCAAATAGATGTAACATGGATTCACGAATGCGCATTATAGAAACAGTAAGCTTCAAATGTGGTACATATTTGTAAAAAGAAATATTATTCTTTCTTTTACTTGTGCCTTTGTCCCGTATTGGTGCGGGGCTGGAATTGTTACTATACTGACATGGCACAGTTAGTTCGAGCCGGATGTCCTTCCTGTCGCCATCCATTACCCCCGGGACGGAAAGCGCGTACCCCAACAGTCTGCATGTAGCGTTGTTCATGTGAAAGTGAGCGAAAGTCTTTAAATGTTTGCGAATCATGAAACTGAGGCGGGACATCGGAAGCACAGCGGTATTCAGGCACAGGGATGTGGGAAACCGCCAAAAAATCACATGAAGGCTGGCCGGCATACTCACCCTTGTCGTTAATCCGCCGGGTGGAATCGATCCAGTGGTGGCAAACATCCACATCCCGGAAGCGGCGCTTTAGCACCCAGTAATTGCAAAAGGAGTATGAAATCAAATTAAGATTCTTGTACTACAACGCAATGAGTAGAAGAAAACATTTAGTAAACATTTCTTATGGTATCTGTTATTAGAGATTACATTTAAATATAAGTACTATTCCTGTTACTAATCAGTTAAGCTTGCGCTCATATAGAAATCACAACAACACTTCGTCCGGAAATTACAGGTTCACAGCTTCAAAGTCGCTGAGGCTGCGAACAATCTGAAACAGTGAACACTCGACACGAAGTGTTTCGATCGGTGCAAAGTTATAACGATCAGTACTTGGAGGACACTTGGCCAACTTATTGCTCCCTTATTGCAGCTAGCTTATTGGGGACGCATAACATTCTAATTTATGTAGTCTACCAATTAACAAGAAGGCGGCCGTGGTGGTCGAGCGGTTCTAGGCGCTTCAGTCCGGAACCGCGCGACTGCTACGTCGCAGGTTCGAATCCTGCCTCGGGCATGGATGTGTGTGATGTCCAGTTCTAGGGGACTGATGACCTCAGATGTTAAGTCCCATAGTGCTCAGAGCCAATTAACAAGAAGACCGGTGCAAATGGGGTCCGAGGTGCTGGCCCACAACGTCAGTACTGGCTCTTGAGCAAAGAAGTTTGACGACTACTACTTAAGATGTTTTCCCTCCTAAAAACGATTTTCACTTAAACGAAAAGTCTTACTGGGTAACAAGCGGTAAAGTACGAGAATGGTTTGATTAGGCTGGTAAATTTCCATAAAAAAAAATGGAGCATTTCTGTTGCACCTTCATGGTTGGTATGCTCGATTATTCCAAGGATCGCATAAATAATTTCAACAATGTTGACAGCCCTCTGAAATGGTCAGTGCGTCGACTGTGACTGAAAACTGGGAAAACCGATTTTCGTGCTGTTATTAAACATTTTTATTTGAATGGATGAATCGCTGCAAAAATCAAAACAGAACTTCATTAAGTTCACGCGGACATTGGACCATGACTGAGGATCATTTACTTTTTGTTTAACGAATTTAAAAGTGATCGGACAAGCTCCGAGAACGAAGCGAGCTTCGGACGTCCAATTGAGATCACTGCGAAAGGAACCATTGATAAATTAGATGATATGGTAAAGCAAGAGCTTCGAATAAAATTCGTTTGACTGCTGAGACTGTAGGCATTTCAACTGAGCGAGTGCACAATATCCTGCAAGGAGAATTGGATGTGAAGAAGCTGCGTGCGAGGTGGATACGGCGATTGCTCATAGTCGACCAAAAGCGCATCCGGTACAAGGCTCGGATCTGGGGGGAGGGGGAGGGGTGGCGGGCGGCAAAATGGGGTATCATGCCCTGGGCGGCAATTTCAGGTGGTGCCGAATTCATATTCTTGGGGAAAAAAAGGCGTTGTTTCACAAGGTCTGCCGATTATTCATATGATTATGAAACGCATCCCTGTTGATTTTCGAACATTTTTCAACACATTCTGAGTTGATTTCTGACTAATAAGATGATTTTTGAAGGCGTGCATAGTTTATTTAACGTCTCTGCCAGGGCAATCCCCGTCGCATCTAGAAATAAAAAGCTTTCCCGCAGAAGGGGACAAGGCTGAGGCGAACAAACCCGAACGGGTGAATGCCAGTCACCGTTTCTTTATGTGGTCCAATGAGTGTGCGAATGATCAGCGTTGTTATAATTATTAGCGACTACCAGAGTGGAAATAAACGACTAACAAGAATAACAGGAAAGAAAGAGTTCATATTATCGTCTCGGTGTTTTCAAGAAAATGAAATTTTGAGAAACTTTTTGACATCGCTACGCTATTATAGGGCCAGTTGTACAGTTCGCGGTTATCAGCTGGTTAATTTTGCTCCCGAGATAGAGCAAAAAACGCGTTGCACGAACACATAATAGCGTCTAACCGGAAACAAACGTGGGATAACTAAACTGGTGATTCTGGCAGGGTTAATGAAGTTAACCGGAGAATAAGTTTTGAGAATAGCAAGAACAGTTACGGAATTAGTGATGACAAGATTGTTAGAACGAGGAAGGAGAAGAAACGAGGACTTCACACAAATTATGTGGAACAATGTGGCGATTCGAAATGTACATAAAAATTTTGCACTACTTCTTTTCGATATCATGCTTGATAAACTGGAGCGTACGAATGAAATGTGAAACTATTTCCTAATATAAAACTTTTTGCTTGTAGTTAGCGTAATAGGCATTTGATATTGGTACTTCGTGAATTATATTCTGTCGCGTTATTCATGTAAATGAGGTGGATAAAAGTAACCATTTGTGCGAGACTGTTTTAATCTCGCTTATCTGGCGTGCGTAACAATTACTACAATATTAGAAAGGCCTATTTCGTTTTACCTAGCAGTGACAAAATAGACGTAATCTAATAGAGAAACCACCAGTTTTGGATACCATTTGTATTAACAGCTTTTTCAGTATTAGGCAAAGACATTTTGATTTTTCATGTAGAAAAACGTCTGACGAACTTTGGCGAGGTAACAGATTCTTTCGCAAAAAGGAAAGCACGCCCTGTAAACAAGATTAATGAGAAAACAATACTGAGTCCTAAGGACTGAAGAAATATATATTGTCTTGCTTGTTTCTTGTCTGGTTTTATGTTTCCTATATTTAATTTTATGTCACACAAAAGAGAAAGTTATTAACTAGTAGGCAACAAAGAATGCAAATTTTCTGAAGAGTTTTTATTCTCCTGGTTACAAATAATCCAACCCAGTATTAATTGTGATTTTTTTAAGGGGGTTAGGATGACAAACCGGCCGACTGGGAGCAGGAAAGGCACCACAAAACATTTTAATTTCCACTGTCCTGAATATAGGTTTGATGACTTCCATTATAAAATACACACATTTGAATTCCACAGAGCGAAAAACAGTGATGTGCGATAGAAGAATGCTCTGTGATGACGTATGGCACTGCACTTTGGCACACTAACACCAAACAACATTTCTTACGTTTCCTCGAACATATAAGTTTTATATAACAAATTCTTCAGAAAGATCTGCACTACAAAATGAACACTTTTTGAAAAAAATAGTTTTTTTAATTTTTGACGTCCTGTCTCAAACGCTCGAGGGGTGGAAGTGGGGGCAGGGCGGCGCCACTATCAAGTTTTTCTGCCGGTTCGGAAATATCGTAGATCCAGGACAGCCGGCACAACATCTCAACGTCTTTGTGTTCAGTCGTTCTCATGCGTTTTCTCTCTGTGTGTAACATGTACTTACCAGTGCCGTAATATGAACTCTATTTTTAATCATCGACAATAGTGTGGTGTTAGCAGGGCAAAACTCTTCATAGATTCCCGTTTTCTACCTCTGTTATTTACCAACTGTCTTAAGCAATTCTTGATTTTAAGCGAAGTATCAGTTTGTTTTCATCTAGATTTTCTGTCACTGTTCATAAAAAAACGGCAGTGGCTTTATTTAAAGCACAAAAAAAGCGAAACGCTATTGGTAAGAGTGACATCATTGTTTTCTTTGTTAGGTCTAAGAAAATGCATATAATTCTGTATGGCGATGCGACTGCAAAAACGAGCATATTTGTTCGTCCGAGAAGCAAAATTTTATCATGCTAAACAATTTTTGTTTCGCGTTAAAAGAAAAAAAACATGTTATCATGTTATTTTGTCTAGACCATAGTAGCGTTCCGTCCTAAACTTTTTTCACTCTATGTGGTATCCACTATTACGTTGGACTAATGGAGGACTGCCATCCCACCAATAACAAACGATAGTCCCTCCACCCCAGTTCTTCTGTACAATCGAAAATCGAGTCAACGGCTTACGTAACAAACTGACAATAGGAGCAGAAATAATACGAGTGCGTGCTGAAAACTAATGCCTCCGAATTTTTTATATGAGAACCCTTGAAGCTTTTTTAAAAAAACTTTAATAACATTTTACATCTTTATTCTTCACGTATACATATTTATTTCTCATCTCAACATAGTGACACTGGCAATGAGCACATTTCTCCAAACGGGAGACCAGTTTGTTGATACCGTCGTTGTAGAAAGTTTGACTTTGTTGACGGAGCCGCAACCTCATCTCTGCTTGCATCGCTTCATCACTATCAAAGTGAAGTCTTTGAAGGTGTTCTTTAAGTTCTAGAAACAGATAATAATCGGATGGGGTCAAGTCGGGACTGTATGGAGGATGATCGAGGACTGTGAACCTAAGACTGTTGCACACGTCGCAATACTGTAAGGCGTGGGGATCATCTGCTGCCTCATACAATTTTTATATCACCTCCGTGACTCTCAGGAAGAAGGGATTGATTCCAAATCGCCTGCTGTAGCAGAAAGGCCAGGCCAGGACCCACAGTTTCTGGCAGTGACCTACCGATTACGGACGGCCGCCGGGGTCAATTGTGTCCTTAGCTTTTATTCCCCAACTTCAGTGCGAGGTGGCTCTCTTCTTTTAAGGTAGGAGAGTTTTGATTTCGGTACCAGTGATCGCTTCTTTAACAAACAAGGAATTCAAGGTCAATACGTCGCAGAAACGAACTTACACAATCGGTCTTTTCTTGACTACTGGCGCTGGTCACGTTATATACCATTAGTTCCCAAGCTGGAGATAATTGCCTCCTGAGGGGTATAACGACATTTTCTGAGGCTTAAAAACAAACGGCTTCGATTGCGTTTAAATCACAAAACTAAATTATTTTCAAAAGATCATAATTATTATCGTTATTTCATAAGACTGTAATATTAAGTACAAAGGTCACCAATAATTACGTTTTTCTTTCAAAAACTAGCAATGACGTGTGACACTTCGTGATGGAGGTTACAGCTCTTGAAACGAATATATGAACGACGTCTTCCTCACGTAGTCCACCAACTACACACCTACACACATATACTGAGGTGACAAAATTCATGGGGTACCTCCTATAATCGTATCGGACCACCTTTGCCCGGCATAGTTCTGCAGCACGACATCACGGCATGGCATGGACTCAGTAAATCGTCGGAAGTCACATGCAGAAATATTGAGCCATGCTGCCTCTATAGCCGTCCATAATTGCGACAGTGTTGCCGGTGCAGGATTTTGTGCACGAACTGGTCTCTCGATTATGTCCCATAAATGTTCGATGGGACTCCTGTCGGACGGTCTGGGTAGAAAAATTATTCGCTCGAATTATCCAGAATGTTCTACAAGTCAGTCACGAACAATTGTGACTGCTTTGAAATGGCGCATTGTCATGGCAACTTGAAGTTCACGAATGGTTGCAAAGTAGCCGAACATAACCATTTCGTGTCAATGATGGTTCAGTTGGACCAGAGGAACCAGTCCACTCCATATAAACACAGCCCACACAATTACGGAGCCATCACAAGCTTGCATCGTGCCTTGTTGACAACTTGGGTCCATGGCTTTGTAGGGTCTGCGTCACACTTGAACCCTACAACTGAAATCGGGACTCATCTCTCCAAGTCAAGGTCTTCCAATCGTCTAGGATCCAACCGATATGATTACGAGCCCAGGAGAGGCGCTGCAGGCGATGTCGTGCAGTTAGCAAAGGCAATCGCTTCCGTCATCTGCTGCCATAGACCACTGACGCCGAATGTTGCCGCACTATCCTAGCAGATACGTACGTCTCACATTGATTTCTGCGGTTATTTCAAGTAGTGTTGCTTGTCTGTTACTACTGACAGCTCTTCGAGAACGCTGCTGCTCTCGGTCGTTAAGTGAAGGCTGTTGGCCACTGCGTTGGCCATGGTGAGAGGTAATGCCTGAAACTCGGTATTCTCGACACATTCTTGACACTGTGGATAACGGAATATTGAATTCCCTAAAGATTTCCGAAATGACTGACCTATGCGTCTAGCTCCAACTACTATCCCGTGTTCTTAGTCTATTAATTCCCGTCTGTAATCTTTCAACATGAAACACCTGAGTACAAATTACAGCTCCGCCAAAGCACTACCCTGTTATACCCTGTGTACGCGATATCACTGCCATATGTATATGTGCATATCGCTATCCCATGACTCCTGTCACCTCAGTCTATCACGGTGAAACTGAGACATGTACATCACAAATGCTTAAATATCTTATGAAAATGAGTTCTCCGTACTGTAGTTACCTCAATGGACCAGAAATTGCTTCATTATTCATTTCGAGCAGGCCGTGATGGCCGAGCGGTTCTAGGCGCTACAGTCTGGAGCCGCGCGACCGCTACGGTCGCAGGTTCGAATCCTGCCTCGGGCATGGATGTGTGTGATGTCCTTAGGTTGGTTAGGTTTAAGTAGTTCTAAGTTCTATGGGACTGATGACCTCAGAAGTTAAGTCCCATAGTGCTCAGAGCCATTTGAACCATATTCATTTCGCAACACATAAGCGAACTAATTGACAGCACAAAATAACAGTAACTACCCACTGGCTTCCAGTTTCTGTCATTTCAGAAGTAAGAAGTCCGGCAGTCAAGTGATTTGCAGATAATACGTATAGTATGCACATTTTAACTTAGTTGACTTTAAGTTGGGGTGCATTCTGTGGATGAAAAAAATGGCTCTGAGCACTATGGGACTTAACAGCTGTGGTCATAAGGCCCCTAGAACTTAGAACTACTTAAACCTATCTAACCTAAGGACATTACACACATCCATGCCCGAGGCAGGATTCGAACCTGCGACCGTAGCAGTCGCGCGGTTCCGGACTGCGCGCCTAGAACCGCGAGACCACCGCGGCCGGCCTGTGGATGAAGGAAGTGTCGTTAGGGAAGAGGAGCGGTGCAGAAAGGCATGTTTCGTAACAAGTGTCTGCCCTCAAGGTGGATAGTTGGCTTTCTTTTCTGAGAAGGAGATGTGGGCAGCACTCGCGATGCACTGAGAATTTCTTCATCACTCTATAAAAAAAATGTTACTGCAAATAAGTAGGACCACTGTCTCACTGACTCATTAATTCACTGTTTAGTAAAACAGCTACAAAAACGAAATATCGTTTATCCTTTGTCATTTTAAAAATAAAAGCCCTCGTAGTTGCTAATTTTGATGATTGTGGTGTGTGTGTGTGTGTGGGGGGGCGGGGGGGGGGGAGGGGGGGGGGGTGCTAGCTAATATCTAGATACACTCAAGGTTACTGGTCTCAGAAAAGTTGGGAACCACTGCCGTAGATGCTAACGATGTGTTAATGATGTCATAAGTGCATACAATCTGCAGATTGTGGTGAAAGTTCTTTCTCTTAAAAGCGTTCCTTAAAAAAATCCTGGTCATTAATTTCAATATGTACTAGTATATTACCCCGTACACTGTACAGTTACGCTTTGTCCATCGATTATTGGGTGCATGTATATCAAAACAGATCATTTGGCGGGTACTTAGTTATTAAGTGATCATTTGGCGGGTATTTAGTTGTCAAGTGTGACTCGGTGGTTCAACAGGAAACTGTCCGACTACGGGTTCAGAGCTTGCGGTTTGATCCCCAGTCGGACCTAGGATTTTTATGTCACTTGCCGCTTCTTTCGCAGAGGGGTAGCAGAGATAATATCCGTTCCATTCTCTTGAGACTATGAGACAGCAGAGTAATGCCCCTGTAAGTTGCTGGGTTTCCATCTGTCTTACTTCGTAAACAGAGGAAACGTAACACCTTCATCCCAATCGCAGAGAAATTTTCCTTTTTCCCACATCGTGCTTAGGACTAATACTGAAATCTTTGCACTCTAACTGCCGTGATCTTCTTGGCGCTTACCTCATCTATGCCTGTTACCATGGCTTCATTCCTGTTTCTGTTTTTGCTAGCGGGCGGCCCAGCATCTTGAATAATTTCCTCCCTTTTTGACTCCTCCAGTTTGGTAGTTGAACTTTCACCATTTATTTACAAAATACTGTGTCATGTTATTTCTCATTTCTGTGTCATTCCGAGTGATGTTACCATCTCCCTTCTCCATGTCCTTTATTGGTTCATAGTTGTTTGTCTTAATGCTCACCAACTGATATAACAGTTCCTTGTCGTTTAGCTTCTGTGAGGGTTCGGTTTAAGCTTTCTCTTTCGTAGTAGGAATGGTTCTAATCCGAAACAGCCCAATCTTCTGCACTTTCATCGATTTCAAGAAAGCATATGACTCACTTGACCGACAGTCCCTTCTTGGTTCGTGGTTTTTTGAAACCTCATTATTATCTCTGACATTTCGGCAGATATCTGCAATTTCACTCTTGTAATCGTGTATTAACTGGGACAGTAAAACACGAAGAATAACCGATACTCCACCAGCGAATAAGCAGCGCTGGTGCATGGTGGTATCAGTCGCTGCAAACCAGGGCTAAATTTGTTGGGGCTGATTCAGCTACACTGATATCTGAGGAAACACCACAGAAAGTGCACTTGACGTCTCTCAGGAGATACAAGCTACATATATGCGCTGCAGATATTTCTTGAAGCAGCCGCGATTGACGATCAGGCGTTCGACGCTGGTTCTGAAGCTCGTTGAACGTCGGCAGGTGACATACCAGTGACTCATTGGCGGCGAAGGCTGTGTTTATGCGTAAGGTCCTCCCCTACTTACGGATTCCGGAGCGCTCGCGCCAACCTTCGTTCCGCACTATCCTAGCGGAAGCTCCAACCCACTGCAGGAAGTCGCCAGCTAGAATTCCACAGTGATTAATTTGTCAATCTTGTGCCCTCCTTATCTACCACTACATTTCCCGTAATGCCGCACTCCGCCTTTATCCAGAAGTCTCATCTCAGCAGTTCCTACATGTCGTACACAGCGAAGTAATTACCTCTCTCGTTGCATAAACGCTTCAGATGAGTAAGTTCTGATTTGGAATCGGATAATGCGAAGAGCGGATTTTCGACTTATTGTTAAGGATATTGGCCATGTTTACATGGCTGTGAGGTTAGCTGTTAGAATAAGGATAAAATTTCCCTCGATTTTGATAACACCATCTCTATAGGCGCGTCTGCACCCTTCTTCGCTTAGCAAGGCATAGCATCAAGGGAGTGTACACTTTTGGAAGATCTGCTGCTGACAATACAACGACTTGCAGTCACAAAGTACCCTACGAGTGGCGAGAGACGCCTGCTCAACCAGTATTTCGTGATGAACACACGCAGGTTAACTGGTGAATATTCACTAAGAGCTTTCTGTCGTAAACTGAGATATCGGCGAAGATGTAAGAAACATTTTCGGTAACACGGCAAGGAAATGCGATAAGACGCTACCGATAATGTTTCAATATATTATTGCTATTCCGGATATAATTAGTCATAATTTTAGGTATTTCGCGGATGTCATGGTTGTCTATGACAAGGTATTATTCGATAAAAATGCCTGTAATATACAGTCATATATGGGAAAAGTATGCGCCTTGTGCAAACATTGGTAACAGGTTCCTAAGGTGAAAAAAATGTAAAAGTATGTATTTCTGACTGCATCTAAATTTACATTCTGCAAACTACTGTGAAGTATCTGACAGAGGGCACTTCACACAGTACCTCGTGTTAAGTTTTCTTCCGTTCCACTCGCGTATAGATAGCGCGAAGAATGGCGCACGATGTGCATCACGGAGAGGCTTAATGTTGAAGTTTTGAGAGCGTTCGTTCTAATAAAAGAGGGCAGCGTATTACTTCTTCCTACGTACGTCTCACGAAATGATCAAGACGAGAAAATCAGAGATTTTAGGTTGCGATAAGGAGCTCTGTCGACGATCGTGATGGGGTGAAGATAGTGATATCAGAACTACCCTCCGCCACACACTGTAAGGCGGCCTGCGGATTGTATACTGTGTATGTAGATGTAGTCTAAAACCGTATTCACAGTCTCAGCGGTAATGGTGCGTAGGGGTCTGCAGCGAGATTCTTCATTTAATGTTAATTCTGAAAATTTCGTAAGTACAGTGGTTGGACAAAAACATGAAAACACCGCGAAGAACACATGTTTCAACATGAATGCTGATGCTTACCAATTCTGTAGCGCCAGCTTCAGTCGTGGACAAAACAGTGTTCCGTGTAGTTGTGAGTGCATTACGTGGGGGCTAAGTGAATTCGAACGTGCGCAGATTGCTGGTGATCGCTTGGTGGATGTCTCCGTAACGAAGGGAAGCGAAGTGTAGTTTCAAGAGTATGGAGAATTCATACCACATGCGGGGAAAGCGGAAAAACGTCATCCGCTAAGTCACAACACACGAAACTGTGTGTTGAGTGGTCGCAACGGACGGTCATTGAAGAGGATTGTGACGAGAAATAAGAAAAATGTTCAAATGTGTATGAAATGTTATGGGACATAACTGCTAAGGTCATCGGTCCCTAAGCTTACACACTACTTAACCTACATTATTCTAAGGACAAACCCACACCCATGCCCGAGGGAGGACTCGAACCTCCGCCGGGACCGGCCGCACAGTCCACGACTGCAGCGCTTCAGACAGCTCGGCTAATCCCGCGCGGTGAGAAATAAGAGGACAGCTGCAAAAGTCCCAGAACTGAATGTCGAACTCGCGAACCCCGTCAGCACCATAATTACACGCATGGGTCTCCATAAACCGGGAACTTCAGGGCGGGCTGGAACTCCAAAACCATTCATCAGTGATGCAAATTCCCGTAATAGGAAAACATGGTATCGAAGCCATAAAATCTGGACTATGGTGCAATGGAAGAATGTCACTTGGTCGGGTGAGTCTCATTTCACAATGTTTCCAACAACAGGCCGAGTTTACGTCCCAAGTGTGAAACATGGCGGGGATACTGTGATGTTTTGGGCAGCCATATCATGGAATTCCATGTTCAAGCGTCTGCCAGTTAGTTTTTCCGGTGTTTCCGTGACGCTCTCCCATGGCCCACACAAACCGGTGAGAATTCGCGCTGCTTGTCTTTAGGTAAGTTTAATATCCCCAGTTAGTGTTACTTGGTGTACATCTCACACTTAAGTAATATTGCAGGACAGCTAGCACGAAGTTTTTGCTAGCAATCTCCTTTGTAAACGGACTGTATTTTCCAAGTATTTCGCCATGAATCGAATTCGGCCACCTGCTTTATCTACGATTGATCCTTTCGGTCGTTCTATCTCACAACCCTCCAAATTGTCACACACTGGTATTTATATGAGTTGACTGATTTCAACTGCGACTCTTTGGCACAGTCGTCGTACGAATCATATTGTATTTATTTTTGCTTTTTGTTAAATAAAAATTTGTACTTCAAAATTAGCTGCCAATCTTTGCACTTCTTTGAAATCAAGATATGGTTGCATCGTCAGCAACAAAAAAAAAAAAAAAAAAAAAAAAAAAAAAAAAAAAAAAAAAAAAAAAAAAAAACAAAATACAAAAAAAAAAAAAAAAGGTCTGCGGTTAGTATCAATGTTTTCTAGCAGGTCATTAATATAAAACATCAACAATAACGGTCCCAACTTATCTTTCTGGGGTGCGACTGATGTCGATGGCTCTAGCAAAGATAATGCGCCTCGTCCCCGGTGGCTCAGAAATGTAGAATTCAGCAATCATACGGCACGCGCTGTGACAAAGTACTGAAGCTCTCGACTAGAAGCAAGTAGTTAATGTTTTACAGGTTTTCCCCTTTTTTAATATCTTAATCTACTACATGTAATTCCTTTTCACGTCATGCAGTTGTCAAATGGTTCAAATGGCTCTGAGCACTATGGGACTTAATATCTATGGTCATCAGTCCCCTAGAACTTAGAACTACTTAAACCTAACTAACCTAAGGACAGCACACAACACCCAGCCATCACGAGGCAGAGAAAATCCCTGACCCCGCTGGGAATCGAACCCGGAAACCCGGGCGTGGGAAGCGAGAACGCTACCGCACGACCACGAGATGCGGGCTGCAGTTGTCATCCTTATCTATGGAAAACAAATTTCATTTCTTTGATTGTAAAACTATCACTCCAAAACGAAGAACGACTTTAGTTTTAATCAGAATATGAGCCTTTTAAAACTGTTTCACGATGAAATATATTACTTGTTTATGAAAAATGATAAAAAAGAAACATGGAAATTAAAAATGTGCTATATATACAGGGTGGTCCATTGATAGTGATCTGACCAAATATCTCACGAAATAAGCATCAAACGAAAAAACTACAAAGAACGAAACTCGTCTAGATTGAAGGAGGAAACCAGATGGCGGTATGGTTGGCCCGCTAGATGGCGCTGCCATAGGTCAAACGGATATCAACTGCCTTTTTTAAAACAGGAAGCCCCATTTTTATTACATATTCGTGTAGTACGTAAAGAAATATGAATGTTTTAGTTGGACCACTTTTTTCGCTTTGTGATAGATGGCGCTGTAATAGTCACAAACATATAAGTACGTGGTATCACGTAACATTCCGCCAGTGCGGGCGGTATTTGCTTCGCGATACATTACCCGTGTTAAAATGGACCGTTTACCAATTGCGGAAGAAGTCGATGTCGTGTTGATGTATGGCTATTGTGATCAAAATGCCCAACGGGCGTCTGCTGTGTAAGCTGCTCGGTATCCTGGACGACATCATGCAAGTGTCCGGACTGTTCGCCGGATAGTTACGTCATTTAAGGACACAGGGAGTGTTCAGCCACATGTGAAACGTCAACCACGACCTGCAACAAATGATGATGCCCAAATAGGTGTTTTAGCTGCTGTCGCGGCTAATCCGCACACCAGTAGCAGACAAATTGCGCGAGAATCGGGAATCTCAAAAACGTCGGTGTTGAGAATGCTACATCAACATCGATTGCACCCGTACCTGATTTCTATGCACCAGGAATTGCATGGCGACAACTTTGAACGTCGTGTACAGTTCTGCCACTGGGCACAAGAGAAATTACGGGACGATGACAGATTTTTTGCACGCGTTCTATTTAGCGATGAAGCGTCATTCACCAACAGCGGTAACGTAAACCGGCATAATATTCATTATTGGGCAACGGAAAATCCACGATGGCTGCGACAAGTGGAACATCAGCGACCTTGGCATTATGGGAGGAAGGATAACTGGCCCCCATTTTATCGATGATGATCTAAATGGTGCAATGTATGCTGATTTCCTACGTAATGTTCTACCGATCTTACTACAAGATGTTTCACTGCATGACAGAATGGCGATGTGCTTCCAACATGATGGAAGTCCGGCACATAGCTCTCGTGCGGTTGAAGCGGTACTCAATAGCATATTTCATGACAGGTGGATTGGTCGTCGAAGCACCATACCATGACCCGCACTTTCACCGGATCTGACGTCCCCGGATTTCTTTCTGTGGGGAAATCTGAAGGATATTTGCTATCGTGGTCCACCGACAACGCCTGACAACATGCGTCAGCACATTCTCAATGCATGTGCGAACATTACGGAAGGCGAAGTACTCGCTGTTGAGAGTAATGTCGTTACACGTATTGCTAAATGCCTTGAGGTTGACGGACATCGTTTTGAGTATTTATTGCATTAATGTGGTATTTACAGGTAATCACGTTGTAACAGCATGCGTTCTCAGAAATGATAAGTTCACAAAGGTACATGTATCACATGGGAACAGCCTAAATAAAATGTTCAAACGTACCTACGTTCTGTATTTTAATTTAAGAAACCTACCTGTTACCAACTGCTCGTCTAAAATTGTGAGGCATATGTTTGTGACTATTACAGCGCCATCTATCACAAAGCGAAAAAGTGGTCCAACTAAAACATTCATATTTCTTTACGTACTACACGAATATGTAATAAAAATGGGGGTTCCTATTTTAAAAAATGCAGTTGATATCCGTTGACCTATGGCAGCGCCACCTAGCGGGCCAACCATAGCGCCATCTGGTTTCCCACTTCAAGCTAGATGAGTTTCGGTCTTTGTAGTTTTTTCGTTTGGTACTTATTTCGTGAGATATTTGTTCCAGTCATTATCAATGGACCACCCCCTATTTATATATATATGACCTTCAAAGTAGTCACCAGCATTGTGTTTAACCCGTTTCCTGCGATGTGGAAGTCGTAGGATACTCTTAGCAGTGCCAGTGTGTTGACAGTTCTAGCGGCGCGGTCTATTGTCCGTCGAATTAGTAGCAGTTCTGAAGCGAATGCCGTGAAGTGTTTGTTTCAGTTTAGAAATTGAGTTGAACTTGCGAGGGCTTAAGTCAGGGGAGTGCAGTAGATGGTATAGCACTTAGCAGCCCCATCAGTCAAACAAATCAGTAACAGCTTGCACTGTACGTGCTTGAACATTGTCCTGTATAATGATGGTCAGGTCCTGCAGAAAGTATCATGACTTCTGTGTCTAAGCTGGTCGTAGGTTGTGTTTCAAAAATGAACAGCATAGAGACAGAAGTGATGGCACTTTCTGCAGGACCTGACCATCATTTTGCAGGACAGTGCTCAAGCACGTACAGTGCAAGCTGTTACTAATTTGTTTGACTGATGGGGCTTGCTAAGTGCTATACCACCTCCAACATGACCATGTCTAGACGCCTAGTAAACGCTGCAGTTTTCATACCAACATTTTCATTGACTAAGGAAACCTCAATCCAGTCAGAAATTTCATTTTATGTCCCACTTGACTGTATTTTTGTAATAAGTGTTGCTGTGGCACCAAATCAAATACATCTCGCAAGTTCAGAAATATTGCATCCATCTTACTGCCTTTTTTCAGGGCTTTACGTGTGTCAAGTGAGAAAAGTGTGTTTCAATGAGCTATGTTTCCGGAATCCATGCTGGTTGACGTGAGCTTAGATTACTTTTTCAGACTCTACAGCAGTTGGATGTCAATGGTAGCGGACTGTTCATCACTTCTTGTAGGCGGGCGTGATCTATGCTTTCTTCCAACTAATGGACACCGTTTATTGGTTCTAGGGATCTACGGTTTTCTGTTCTAGGGATCTACGACACATTACGTTTAAAAGAGGTGAGCATTCGGCCGCAGATGCTGTATAGAATCTGACTGGGATTCCTTCGAATTCTGGAGCTATGTTCAATTGTAGTGTTTTCAGATGTTTTTTCAGCGCCACTGCACTAATATCTATATTACTCATATTTGCAGTTTTGCGAGGATTAAAGTGGAACAGCACTCCAGGTCTTTCCTTTGATCTACATCTACATCGATACTCTGCAAATCACATTTAAGTGCCTGGCAGAGGGTTCCTTTGTGAAGGAACATTCGAAAACGGAATTCAGCATTTCTGCTTTTGCTTTGCTACCCTCAATGTCAGTTCCTGTATCATTCCTGACCGTCCGGACACTAGCTTTTGTGCCATTAACAGCCTTCACAAACAATCAGAATTTCTTTATGTCCTGTAAGAGGTCTTTCGCTAAGATTCTGTTTCACACTTAAGTTCTCACAACTGAAATCAGTGATTTCACACAAATACCTGGTTGTGAAATTGTGTGCGTATATGAAGTGGAGCGATGATCACAAGTGCTCGGTTATAGGCGAAGCAAAGGCCAGGCTTTGATCTGTCGATTGGATACTGGGAACTTGATTATTTCACTCAGAGATATCTTACAAAATACTTGTACAGCTTGCTCTGAAATTTGCTCAGGTGTATCGGATTTTTATCACTGTGGATCTATAGCACTTCGACGAGTTTAACAGAAATTAAGAAATAATTTAGCTGGCAGGAGTTTGAAGAGGTTTAATATTTCGAGCAAACTACATATAAAATTTTTAGATCCCGATTTTCGGGGCAGAATCTATTAGTATTTTACACACATCTCCATACTGCTCCCTTACAAAATCTAATGATAAAATCAGAGTAGTAACAAGTCGCTCAGAGGTATTCACAGTTTCGTCACCAGCTATGGAGGACGAATCTTTAACAGTGCTAGCCACTCCTGCTGGCGAAAAGTCAGACGGCCTTAGGCCAAAGATGCCGAGAAGCATGCCAAACAGCAATGCGTGAACAAGCGGCCGCGAAAGTCTCAACGATTTTAGGTGTACACGGTTGTCCCTAACTACAGATACAAACGGCGTAAGGTCATTCGATGTAAGACGTATGTTGGTTAACTTTTACAAGTATAATCTGGAGTAAGTAATTCGTTATCGTACAACCACTAAGTCTTTTGCGATGGATTTGTTGTATTAAATGTTCTCAGTGGATTTACAGCATTAATTCTATATGAAAATCCGAGCTTTCGACAGTATGTACTATTGTCTTCCTCAAGAGAGCAACTGACTGTGGAAGAACTGACGGTTTGACACTGTCTACAGTTGACATCTGCATCTGTATTCGGCAAGCCACCTAACGGTGTGTGACGGAGTGTGCTTTGTGTACACCGATACTACCCCCTTTATCTGCTAATGTTGTGTATGGTTCGCGTGACGAACGATTGCTCTTAAGCTTCCGTTTGGGCTCGAATTTCTCTAATTTTTTCTTCATGGTCTTTTCGCGAGATTTATATAGGAGGAAGAAGTATACTGGTTGACTGCGCTTTGTATGTATGTATGTTATCCGGGGACCTAGAAACGACGGAGAGGCTCCGTCCCAGCCGCAGCCGCAGTGGTCCAAATCCCACGACGACTACCGCGCTCCACTTCACCCCTCCGCCGCCCCACACCGAACCAAAGGTTATTGTGCGATTTGGCCCCCGGTGGACCCCCCCCCCCCCCCCCCCCCCCCCCAGGGAACGTCTCACACCAGACGAGTGTAACCCCTATGTTTGCGTGGTAGAGTAATGGTTGTGTACGCGTACGTGGAGAACTTGTTTGCGCAGCAATCGCCGACATAGTGTAACTGAGGCGGAATAAGGGGAACCAGCCCGCTTTCGCCGAGGTAGATAGAAAACCGCCTAAAAACCATCCACAGACTGGCCGGTTCACCGGACCTCGACACAAATCCGCCAGGCTTCGCGCTTACGAAATGAATCTGTACTGAAACGTGCCGCTCTTCTTTGGATCTTCTCTGTTTCCTCCGTAAATCCTCTCAGGTACTGATCCCATACTGCCGAGCAATATTCAAGTATTGGTCGAAGAAGTGATATGTAAGCTACTTCCTTTGTTTATGGACTACATTTCCTGAGGAATCTTCCAGTAAATCTCAGTCTAGCATCTGCCTTACTCGCGATTAATTTGAAATCCCTCCGTACGCACACTGCTAGATATTTTATGGAAGTAATTGCTTCCAGTGATTGTTTTGCCATCGTGTGATCATATAATAAATGGTCTTTCCGCCTATACATTCGCAATACGTTATATTTGTTTATGTTGAGGGTCAATTCTCACTCCCTACAGCAGGCGTCCATCCTCCGTAAGTTTTCTCGCAATTCGCTACAATTTTCAACCGTTGCGACTTTTCTGTATACGGCACCATCATCCGCGAAAAGCCTCATGGAACTTCTGACTTTAGCAACTAGAACATTTACAAACTGTTGTAGTATGAAAACTAACTGTCGTGTAACGGAGTTACTTTTACGTATAAAGACTCCTCTCCTTTCACAGTGATATACTGTCTTCTGTTTGCTAGAAACTCTTCAGTCCAATCACACAGTTGGTATGACATTCCGTAAGATAATATTTTGTTCACTAGACGGCAGTGCGAAACTATAAAACACGGAAGTCAAGGAGCATGACATCTTCCTGGGTGCCCCTTGCTCTCCGGGTCTCGTGGACAAACAGAGCGAGATGGGTTTCAAAAATGGTTCAAATGGTTCTAAGCACTATGGGACTTAACATCTGAGGTCATCAGTCCCCTAGACGGCCACAACGGGCGGCCGAGCTGGGTTTCACACGATCATTGTTTTAGGAATCCATGTTGATTCCTCTACAGATTTTCCATCTCCAGAAATCTCATAATATGCGAGCGTAAAACATGTTCCAAATTCTACAACAGATCGACGTTAGAGATATATGCGTATAGTTTTTGCGTCTTTTCGACAATCCATTTTGAAAACAGGAATGACCTGTGCTTTAATCCAATCATTAGGAACGCTTCGCTCCTCTAGATACTTGCAGTACACTGCTGCTAAAAGAGGGGCAAGATCTTTCTCATAGCCTGTGTAGAATACTCTGCTGGCTGATTTCAGTTGATTTTGTTTACTTTGATTATTTATTTCGATTTGTGCGCCTATTTACAGGAGGATGTTCCTCGATCTCCCTCTATGAAACCGTTCTGGCAAAAGACGTTTAGTATTTCTACATCTACATCTACGTGATTACTCTGCTATTCACAATAAAGTGCCAGGCAGAGGGTTCAATGAACCACCTTCATGCTTTCTATCTACCGTTCCACTCTCGAACGGCAAGCGGGAAAAACGAGCCCTGATTTCTCTTATTTTAACTTGATGATCATTTCTCCCTATGGAGGTGGGTGCCAACAGAATGTTTTCGCAATCGGAGGAGAAAACTGGTGATTGAAATTTCATGAGAAGATCCCGTCGCAACGAAAAACGTCTTTGTTTTAATGATTGCCATTCCAATTCACGTATCATGTGCGTGGCACTATCTCCCCTCTTTCGCGATAGTACAAAACAAGCCGCCCTTCTCTGAACTTTTTCGATGTCATCCGTCAGTCCCAGCTGATGCGGATCCCACACCGCACACCAATACTCCAGAATAGAGCGGACAAGATTGGTGTAAACAGTCTCTTCAGTAGACCTGTTGCACCTTCTGAGCGTTCTGCCAATGAATCGCAGCCTTTGATTTGCTCTACCCACGACACTACCTATGTGATCGTTCCAATTTAGGTTATTTGTAATTGTAATCCCTAAGTATTTTGTTGAATTTACAGCCCTCAGATTTATGTGACTTATCGCGTAATCGAAATTTAGGTGATTTCTTTTAGTACTCATGTGAATAACTTCGCACTTTTCTTTATTCATGGTCAATTGCCACTTTTCGCACCATACAGATATCTTATCTAAATCATTTTGCAGGTCGTTTTGATTGTCTGATGACTTTACAAGACGCATCTGCAAACAATCTAAGACGGCTACTCAGATTGTCTCCTATGTCGTTAATATAGGTCAGGAACAATAGAGGGCCTATAACACGTCCTGCGTCATCCTGTGTTTCAGTGCCATTATGGTCACAGATTGTCTAGGCAGATAGTTTCGATCCGTTTACTGATTTATCCTAATACCAAAACGTCTTAGCATTTTCTGTCAAGTTGGTAATTAGAATTTTACTTCCGAATCCGTTCAACCCTCCTTACACTAATTTTGACTTCGTTTCGTTTCCGTTTGTCGTGAAGCTTTAGCTACATTTAATTTTGCAGTGAAGCTCATTTTGCTTTTGTAGCATGTAATACAAATGCAGAAATTTTCAGCATGCCCTCAACACTAATTATTTTCCTATTCTTTATATATGCGTAGAATGAAAAAAGAAACCTTTAATACACACCGAGATGACAAAAGTCAATGGATGGCGGTTGTATCGCGTACACAAGATATAAATGGGCAGTGCATTGGCGGTACTGTCATTTGTACTCAGGTGATTTTTGTAAAAAGATTTCCGAGGTGATTGTGGCTGTACGACGGTAATAATAGATTTTCAACGCGCAGTAATAGTTGGAGCTAGAAGCGTGGAACCTTCCATTTCGGATATCGTTAGCAAATTCAATTTTCCGAGATCCTCAATGTCAAGAGTGTGCCGAGAATACCAAATCTGAGACATTACCTCTCACCACGAACAACACAGTCGCCGACGGCTTTCAATTAATGACCGAGAGCAGCGACGTCTGTTTCGAGTACTCGGTGCTAACAGACAAGCAACACTGCGTGAAATAACACAGAAATGAATGTGGGACGTGCGACGAACGTATTCATTAACAGTGCAGCTAAATTTGGCGTTAATGGGCTATAACAGAGACATAACCTTTGCTAACAGCACGACATCGCCTGCAGCGCCTCATGGGCCTGTGACCATGTCAGTTGGGCCCTAGATGACTAGAAAACTGTGGCCGGGGCTTTTGAGTCCCGATTTCAGTTGATAAGAGCTGATAGCAGGGTTCGAGTGTCGTGCAGACCCCACGAAGCCATGAACTCCTGTCAACAAGACACTATTCAAGCTGGTGGTGGCTCTATAATGGTGTTTACATGGAATGGACTGGTTCCTCTGGTCCAATTCGATCATTGATTGTTCGGGTGCTTGGAGACAATTTGCAGCCATTCAGGGATATCGTGTTCCCAAACAACAATGGGATTTTTATGGATGGCAATGCGCCATGTTACTGGGCCACAGTTGTTCACGATTGGCTTCAAGAACATTCTGCACAATTCGAGCAAATGATTTGGCCACCCAGAACGCCCGACATGAATCCCATCGAACACTTGTGGGACATAATCGAGAGTTCAGTCCGTGCATAAAATGCTGCAGCGCCAATGCTTTCACAATTATGGGCGGCTATTGAGGCAGCCTGCCTCAGTATTTTTGCATGGGACTTCCAACTTGAGTCCATCCCAGGTCGGCCGGCCGATGTGGCCGTGCGGTTCTAAGCGCGTCAATTTGGAACCGCGTGACCGCTACGGTCGCAGGTTCGAATCCTGCCTGGGGCATGGATGTGTGTGATGTCCTTAGGTTAGTTAGGTTTAAGTAGTTCTAAGTTCTTGGGGTACTGATGACCTCAGTAGTTAAGTCCCATAGTGCTCAGAGCCATTTGAACCATCCCAGGTCGAGCTGCTACACTACAACGGCAAAAAGATGTCCGACACGATATTAGGAAGTATCCCGTGACTTTTATCACCAGGGTATACAGTAGGCCTAAAACACAAGACACCCTCTGGCACACTCGTCACAGTGAACTGAAGAAAATGCCGACGTCGGTATAAGTAAAATTACGTTCATTTAGATATGTCCGTGTTTCCAAAAACACAGACGAGAGAGTAACGAGTTCGCGCACAGCAGTCTCTGCTGTGCTGCAGAGTGCGACTGCACTGTGAACCCCGGAACGCTAAGTCAGCGTAAACAGCTGAGAAACGGCAGCCATCGTTTCTGTCAGCTGATTCAGCGCAACTGGGCTGGTGGCCTTGGTGGGACACGTCACCGGACAACAGCGCGGGAGAGTGGGGGGTTATAGACTGATGCGGCCGTAGCGCGCTCCACATACCGCAGACTTCCCGGTGAAGCGTAGCGGCGGGTAAGTGTGTCGCTGTCGGATAAACAGATGACATGTGGGTTCCAGCTTTTCTATGTGACGCCATTTGGACGACTTACGTGTCATGTTCGCTACTTGCTTAGTCAAGCGGCTCCTCATTTGGCCTCACGAGGCTGAAGTGGACCCCATTCCACACTTTTCCATGCTAGATGCCGGGAATCAAATAGGGGACATGCACATTAATAGCCTGCAACGCTAACCATGTTTTATTGTTTTTCTATTTATTTAGTCAATGTCTTAATTTTAGGACTTTCCCCTCCAGGAATTTATTTGCCTTCTCGCTCTGGCTTCATAGTCATTTTCTATTGCAAAAATAAAAGTAATCTTCTTTCGCTTAAAACTAGAAATAAAAATATCTTATATACTTAATAATACTTTTCCTTTTAAATAAGCACATTACGAAGGAGGAGAGATAAGTGTAACGTCCTGTCGACATCGCTGTCATTGGAGCCAGCAAAAATTGCTGGTGACTGGGTTTGAACTGGTGTCCTTCAGAAAGCCAGCCAACGACGCTAACTACTCCAGCACACAGCTTGCACCCACATTACTAAGATGATGAGTTAAATAATACACAAATTATAAAAAACTAAGTGCGTTTCTCGTTCTTATCCCATTCTCTTTCATTAGACTACCAAATTTAAAATAATCGTGGAATTTATTGAAAATGAGTTATTCCTCTGAATAAGATTAAAAGGAATAACATCGAAATGTTTATCAGCATAAACGAGTTGAGGTTTAAAAATTACATTGTTTTCCTCTTCAGCTCTTTTCTTCTCCTCCTTGAAGACATGAAGTCAATGAAACCTACTTGAAGACTGATGAAGACTTAGTGGCCACCATATGCAGTTCGTTGAAAAACATATACATCTACGTCCTCACTCTGCAAAGTACTGTGAAGTGCATGGCGGAGAGCATTTCTGATTGCAGCACTGCAGATCGCGCTCTTACGCCTTCTGGGATGCCATATATTAGGGTTTCTTTGTGTTCCATTCGTGTATGGAGGATCTATATCTACCTGTACATCTACACCAGTACTCCGTAAGCTACCTGATGGTGTGTGGGGGAGGGTACTTCTGTTACCACTAAATGATTTTCCCTTCTTTGTTCCACTCGCGAACGTCGCGTGGGAAGAATGATTGTCGACAAGCCTATGTATTAGCTCTAATTTCTCGAATTTTTTTTAGCGTGGTCATTTCTCTATATGCAGGAGGAAAGATGTAATATGTTGTCCGACTCTTCCCAGAAAGTACTCTCTCGAAATTTCAATAGTAAACATCTCCGCGATGCACAAAGCCTCTCTCGTAGCGTCTGTCACTGGAGTTTGTTGAGCATCTCTGTAAAGCTGGACTCGGATTCGGGAGGACGACGGTTCAAACCCGCTTCCGGCCATCCTGATTTACACTACTGTCCAATAAAATTGCTAAACCAAGAAGAAATCCAGATGATAAACGGATATTCATTGGACAAATATATTATACTAGAACTGACATGTGATTACATTTTTACGCAATTTGGGTGCATAGATCCTGAGAAATCAGTACCCAGAACAACCACCTCTCGCCGTAATAACGGCCTTGATACGACTGGGCATTCAGTCAGACAGAGCTTGGATGGCGTGTACAGGTACAGCTGCCCATGCAGCTACAACACGATACCACAGTTCATCAAGAGTAGTGACTGGCGTATTGTGACGAGCCAGTTGCTCGGCCACCATTGACCAGACGTTTTCAGTTGGTGAGAGATCTGGAGAATGTGCTGACCAGGGCAACAGTCGGAAATTTTCTGTATCCAGAAAGGCCCGTACAGGACCTGCAACATGCGGTCGTGCATTACCCTGCTGAAATGTAGGGTTTCGCAGGGACCGAATGAAAGGTAGAGCCAAGGGTCTAACACATCTGAAATGTAACGTCCACTGTTCAAAGTGCCGTCAATGCGAACAAGAGGTGACCGCGACGTGTAACCAGTGGCACCCCATACCATCACGCCGGGTGATACGCCAGTATGGCGATGACGAATACACGCTTCCAATGTGCGTTCACTGCGATGTCGCCAAACACGGATGCAACCATCATGATGCTGTAAACAGAACCTGGATCATCAGATTTGCCATTCGTGCACCCAGGTTCGTCGTTGAGGACACCATCGCAGGCGCTCCTGTCTGTGATGCAGCGTCAGGGGTAACCGCAGCCATGGTCTCCGAGCTGATAGTCCATGCTGCTGCAAACGTCGTCTAACTGTTGGTGCAGATGGTTATTGTCTTGGAAACGTCCCCATCTGTTGACTCAGGGGTCGAGACGTGGCTGCACGATCCGTTACAGCCATTCGGATAAGATGCCTATCATCTCGACTGCTAGTGATACGAGGCCGTTGGGATTCAGCACGGCGTTCCGTATTACCCTCCTGAACCCACCGATTCCATATTCTGCTAACAGTCATTGGACCTCGACCAACGCGAGCAGCAATGTAGCGATACGACAAACCGCAATCGCGATGGGCTACGATCCGACCTTTATCAAAGTCGGAAACGTGATGGTACGCATTTCTCCTCCTTAGACGAGGCATCACAACAACGTTTCACCAAGCAACGCCGGTCAACTGCTGTTTGTGTATGAGTAATCGGTTGGAAACTTTCCTCATGTCAGCAAGTTGTAGGTGTCGCCACCGGCGCCAACCTTGCGTGAATGCTCTGAAAAGCTAGTCATTTGCATATCACAGCATCTTCTTCCTGTCGGTTAAATTTCGCATCTGCATATCGTCATCTTCGTGGTGTAGCAGTTTTAATGGCCAGCAGTGTAATAAACAGCAGCAAAAATGACAATAGCGAGAAGCTTAACACAAAAATGGGTGAAGGCAAAGTAAACGAAGTCAAGCGATTCTGCTACCTTGGAAGTAAAGTAACTTATGACGGACGAAGCGAGGAGGACGAGAAAAGCGTACCAGCACAGGCAAACAGGGCATTCCCAGCCGAAAGAAGTCTACTGGTACATACGTCTTAATTTGAGGATGGAATTTCTGAGTATGCACTTTTGGGGCACAGAATTGACAGTAGTGAATCATGACTGTAGGAAAAGCGGAACAATGAGAATCGATGGGTCTGAGATGTGGTGCTACAGAAGATTGTTGAAAATTAGGTGGACTGATAAGGTAAGCAATGAGGAAGTCGTCCGCAGAATCGGCAAAGGAACGAACATGTGGGAAACGCCGACAAGATAAAGGAGCAGAGTGATAGGACGTGTATTAAGACTTCAGGGATAAACATCCACGATACTAGAGTGACCTGTAAAGGCTACATCTAACAAACAAATAATTGGGGAAGTTGCTTGCAAGTGCTACTCTGACATGAAGAGATTGGCACAAGATAGGAATTCGTAAAAAACTTTGGAAATATTATTTCACACAATAGTAGGTGTCCATCTTCAATCATCTGCCAATTCAGGTTTTTGGGCATTTCAGTGACGTTCTCTCGTGAGTCAGATAAACCTCTGACGGCTATGACGATTCTTGCCGCCCTAGTTAGCCTAAGTTCGGTGTCTCCGTTAGGCTTAGACTGAGGTGACAAAAGTCACGTGATAGCGAGATGCACATACAGAGATAGCGATAGTATAGCGTATACATGGTATAAACCGGCAGTGCATTGGCGGGGCTGTCATTTGTACACATGTGATTCATGTGAAAAGGTGATTATGGTTACTGATTTAGCATAAGACCAAAACTTCTTAGAATTTTCTGTCAAATTGGTAGATAGAATTTTAGTTTCGAATCCGTTGAACGCCTCACGTACAGCTCTCCTTACACTAATTTTGGCTGCGTTTGGTTTCCTTTTGTCTGTGAGGCTTTCGCTACATTTAGATTTGCTGTGAAGCTCCTTTTGCTTTCGTAGCGTGCAGTAGAAATACAGAGATTTTCAGCTTGCCCTCAGCACCAATTATTTTCCCACTCATGTTAACACAATCTTCCCTCTGTTCTTGGTAGACAACATTATAGTAAATGAAAAGCACCAGTGTGCTTTTGTTCTACAATATTACTTTTATCGTGTTAACCGGTTTTCGGCTTACAAGGCCATCTTCAAACATTTACTGCCCCACCTGTGAGCATCTTGCTCACAGTCCAAAATGGTTCAAATGGCTCTGAGCACTATGGGACTTAACATCGGTGGTCATCAGTCCCCTAGAACTTGGAACTACTTAGGCCTAACTAACACAAGGACAAGGACATCACACACATCCATGCCCGAGGCAGGATTCGAACCTGCGGCCGTAGCAGTCCCGCAGTTCCGGACGGAGCGCCTGAACCGCTAGACCACCGCGGCCGGCCGCTCACAGTCCAGACCTAATCCCAAATGACCAGACACAGTTCAACACTTCCCCTCTCCTAAACTTGATATAATCATCTCTGTTGTTCATAACTTCCCACACTGTCTGTTTCTACATATTCCCATTTTCCTGTATTCATTAAGTTATTTTGTTTTATCTAAGTTGTCTTTGTATTCCATATAGATTGTAGTTTCAATATTTAAGGCTTTCTTTTAACTAGTATTTGTATTACTGTCCGTGTTTAACACCTCTTGTAGTTGTCTCATCAGATATTGTTCATATTTTACTTTGTTCATTTATTTAAAGCAAACTGTAACATAGCCACTGCTTTAATATAATGTTAATGTTAAAATGCAGTACCACCACGCTCTCAAAGATTGCATTTACTGTATGTTCCTTCAAGCGCCTCCATTTTCCTGCATTTATTTATTTCTGTTTATCTTATTGATATTACTTAAGTTCCTTATGTATTCTGTAGTTACATTGATAATTGTTTCTTCTTTTAATTGGTTTGTGTATCACTCTTCATGTTTCATACCTCCTGATGTAGCCTTGTCTAGGAATAATTTCATTTTATTTTATTACTTTTGTTTATTAATTGAAACTGTTTTGTAGGCATGCTGTTCCTATTTTGTGTTAAAGGTTTTCCTGTCTACTCCGTTGTTATTTATTTATTGTTCAGTTTTTTGCTCTTTCATTGCATTACCACCATACTGTCAAAGATGTTACTTACTGTGTGTTTCTGCTTCAGTCTAGATGTGTTACTTCTCTTCCAATCTTTTTTGCAAACTTTGTAACTTCTTTGGTGACAATACTCAGTAAATGGTCTTGTAAGCCGAAAACCGGTCAACACAATAAAAGTAATATTGTAGAACAAAAGTAAACTGGTGCTTTTCACTTATTATTTTCCTGTTCTTTATACATGTGAGGTGTGACAAATTCGTGGGATACCAATATGCACTTACACAGCTGGCGGTAGTATCGCGTACACAAGGTACAAAAGGGCAGTGCATTGAAAGAGCTGTCGTTTGCACTCAAGTAATTCATGTAAAAGGATTTCCGACGTCATTGTCGCTGCCCGACGATAATTAGCAGACTCTGAATGCGCAGTGGTAGTTGGAGCTAGATGCACAGGGCATACCATTTCGGATATCGATAGGGAAATTCAAAACCCCGAAATACACAGGATCAAGAAGGTGCCGGGAATACGAAATTTCAGGCATTACCTCTCACCACGGAAAGGCAGTGGTAGAGCCGCGGCGTTTGTGTTAAGAGACAAGCAAAACTGAGCGAAATAATAGCAGAAATCAATGCGGGACGTACGACGAACGTATCCGTCAGAACAGTGCGGCGAAATTTTGGGAAAACTGGCTATGGCAGCAGATGAGCGATGCGGATGCCTTTGCTAATAGCACGACCTCGCCTGCAGCGGCTCTCCTGGGCTCTTGGCAATATCGGTTGGACCCAAGACTACTGGAAAACCGTAGTCTGGTCAGATGAGTCCCGATTTCAGTTGGTAAGACCTGATGGTAGGGTTCAGTTGTGGCGCAGACACCACGAAGCTATGGACCCATGTCAGCAAGGCATTGTGCATGTTGTTAGTGGCTCCATAATGGTTTGGGCTGTGTTTACAAGGAATGGACTGGGTCCTCTGGTCCAATTGAACCGATCATTGACTGGAAATGGTTATGTTCGGCTACTTAAAGGCCGTCTAAAGCCATTCGTGGACTTCATTTTCGCAAACAACGATAGAATTCACATGGATGACAATGGGCCATGTCGCCAGGCCACAGTTGTTCGAGATTGGACGTTTCGAGGGAATGATTTGGCCACCGAGCACGCCTGGCATGAGTCCCATCGAACATTTATAGGACATGATCGACAGGTCAGTTCGTGCACAGAGTCCTGCACCGGCAATGCTTTGGCAATTATGGACGGCTATAGAGGCGGCATGGCTCAATATTTCTGCAGTGGACTCCAACGACTTGTTGAGTCCATACGGCGCCCAGTTGCTTCACTACGCCGGACAAGACGAGCTTCGACACGATATTAGGAGGTATTCCACGACTTTAGTCACCTCAGTGTATTTTTTATGGGTCCAACAAACTCGAATATTTTCTAGGGTGCGTCGCATAAGCGTCAGGTAAGCGTACACCTCTCTAGACTCACTGCAGTTTCCCAATACTCTACGAATGATCCGAAGCCTGCAATTTGTTTTACCTACAATGGCCTTGTGATTATTTATTCTGGTAAACGTCAAAATTTCCTTTCACTGTAGAACAAATAACCAGTAGTTGATGTAATTGGCTCTGTCTAAGAATCCAAAAGGCAGCGTTGCGTTTGGTGTTTTGGCATCGTACATGGTTGGGCTGGAGAGTCTCCCTTTTACGCTCAGAAGACGTGTACTTGGTCGATCAGTGACAAGACAACCGACCGTTAGTTAGCTGTGTGCTAGCGAGCCAAAGCTTCCACATATTCTGCAAGCTGCATCTTATAGCGTCTCAGTCAAACTATACTTAAAAAATACGACACTTTATGAGTATATTATGTCTGGTCTATCACAGTATACTTGCTACACCAGATAGGCAGTGCACGTAATTTAAATCTCTGTAATCGTATATACTTTTGCCCATTGCTTTCGATGTCACAAAAGAAGACGAGACGAATTTTCAATGTGTCTTGAACCATTGTACTGGCGACAAAATATTTGTTGGTCGCGGTTAAGTCGCCATTTTGAGTCACAAACGAAGAACAACAAAAATATTATATTAGGATGAACATAACAAAAAGCACTGACCCTAATATTTTATTGTCCTTGATGATATCTACTCTGTCACGCTAAAAAGTTACGAGACTGTATCAACAGAAATAGAGAAAAGTTAAGATGGTGGTTCTAATGCTTCATGTTTTCTACGTCGCTCTCCCCCCTCCCCCTGCGCTTGAGTACAACGCACAGAATGTTCATATAATCATACGAAACTTTCTGAAAAATCCTTGTTTGGGATGTTTTTCAACTCGCACTTCGGACGAGCATGAATGTTGGTTATGTCGTCAAAGCATTGACCCTTCAAATGGTTCTAAGCACTATGGAACTTTACATCTGAGTCATCAGGCCCCTAGACTTAGAACTACTTAAACTTAACCAAACAAAGGACATCACAGACATCCAAGTCCGAGGTAGGATTCGAACCTGCGACCGTAGAAGCCGCTAGGTTCCGGTCTGAAGCGCCTAGAACCGCTCGGGCACAACCGCCGGCCATTGACCCTTCGTGTGAACTTCTGCAGTTTGTCGTTTTGTGGTAGTTTCGTATAGTTAACTCCAACCTCGGCACCCATTATGATTTTTTCCATAAATGCATTGTCCGCGTTTTTCATTTCAGTCAAGGCGCGACAGGTGTTCACATGTTTTGTTTTTGTTCGTGAGTCAAGTTGTGCGGGGCAAAGTTTACGTACACTTTTCTTTTCATCGAAAGATTCTGGTGGATGTCTTAAACATTGGATTTAGATATGCTGCTACATTGCAGTTTGTGGCACAAGTTGACACGGCGGACGCACGCCTACTGCTTAACACTGTCTGCTCACAACTGACTGGTCGAATGCTCATCTCCTGTTTACAGTTATTAGTTCAAGCTGCCACTACAGCTGCTGCGTTGAGGCGTTATACGCCTGCAATAAAACCAGTCTCTAGACCTTTTGGACGGACGGTGTATGTTACAGTGTAGTATTTTTTATTGGTTTCGCTGAAGACATTTCACTGGAGACGTAGAGGACCGACACAAAGAAATAACTTGTTTCTAATATTTGTATGCTGTCTCTTCCTGTATAAATCGCAATAATTTCTGATGGCCTTTCAATAATTTTCATTTCCAGAAATGTCTCAATTTATTTTCGCTTTTATTTTGGAAAATACAAAATTTTCCGTTTCCAATTCATTACGTATTCAGGCAATCGTTTCACACAGAAAGAGTTAGCAATATCACACTGTCCAGTCACATTAATCTGACCACCTGTCAGAAACCTGAATATCCACCTCTTGGAGTGCAGACTGCTGGAAGAGAGTCAGTGAGGTTCTGAAAGGTACCGACAGGGATACGAAGACACGACGGCTGCAGTGCCGTGACCAGCTGCGTTAGGTTTCTCAGCTGAAGATCCATGACGCGAAAGGCCCGACCGAGGAGCTTCCACGATTCTCGATCGGGTTAGGTGCGGCCAAACACAAATAAAGAAAAGATATTATGTGGACATGTGTCCATAAACTCTTAATTTCCATGTTAGAGCTCATTTTAGTTTCATCAGTATGTACTGTACTTCCTCGATTCACCGCCAGTTGACCCAATTGAAGGAAGGTAATGTTGACTTTGGTGCTTGTGTTGACATGCGACTCATTGCTCTACAGTACTAGCATCAAGCACATCAGTACGTAGCATCAACAGGTTAGTGTTCATCACGAACGCGGTTTTGCAGTCAGTGCAATGTTTACAAATGCGGAGTTGGCAGATGCCCATTTGATGAATGGATTAGCACGGGGCAATAGCCGTGGCGCGGTACGTTTGTATCGAGACAGATTTCCAGAACGAAGGTGTCCCGACAGGAAGACTTTCGAAGCAATTGATCGGCGTCTTAGGGAGCACGTAACATTCCAGCCTATGACTCGCGACTGGGGAAGACCTAGAACGACGAGGACACCTGCAATGGACGAGGCAATTCTTCGTGCAGTTGACGATAACCCTAATGTCAGCGTCAGAGAAGTTGCTGCTGTACAAGGTAACGCTGACCACGTCATTGTATGGAGAGTGCTACAGGAGAACCAGTTGTTTCCGTACCGTGTACAGGCACTATCAGCAGCTGATTGGCCTCCACGGGTACACTTCTGCGAATGGTTCATCCAACAATGTGTCAATCCTCATTTCAGAGCAAATGTTCTCATTACGGATGAGGCTTCATTCCAACGTGATCAAATTGTAAATTTTCACAGTCAACATTTTTGGGCTGACGAGAATCCGCACGCAATTGTGCAATCACGTTATCAACACAGATTTTCTGTGAACGTTTGGGCAGGCATTGTTGGTGATGTCTTGATTGGGCCCCATGTTCTTCCACCTAGGCTCAATGGAGCACGTTATCATATTTTCATACGGGATACTCTACCTGTGCTGCTAGAACATGTGCCTTTACAAGTACGACACAACATGTGGTTCATGCACGATGGAGCTCCTGCACATTTCAGTCGATGTATTCGTACGCTTCTCAACAACAGATTCGGTGACCGATGGATTGGTAGAGGCGGACCAATTCCATGGCCTCCACGCTCTCCTGACCTCAACCCTCTTGGCTTTCATTTATGGTGGTATTTGAAAGCTCTTGTCTACGCAACCCTGGTACCAAATGTAGAGACTCTTCGTGCTCGTATTGTGGACGGCTGTGATACAATACGCCATTCTCCAGGGCTGCATCAGCGCATCAGGGATTCCATGCGACGGAGGGTGGATGCATGTATCCTCGCCAACGGAGGACATTTTTAACATTTCCTGTAACAAAGTGTTTGAAGTCACGCTGGTACGTTCTGTTGCTGTGCGTTTCCATTCCATGATTAATATGATTTGAAGAGAAGTAATAAAATGAGCTCTAACATGGAAAGTAAGCGTTTCCGGATACATGTCCACATAACATATTTCCTTTCTTTGTGTGTGAGGAATGTTTCCTAAAAGTCTGGCCGTACCTTTTTGTAACACCCTGTAGAATCTGCAATTATATGGAAGTAGAGGGACAATGTTAATTTGATCACAGCCTGCATTGTTGCCAATTTTTTTCACAATGGCGGCTATCCCTTTGTGGTTCCCTCACCTCCTTTCTGTGGGGGTGATGTGACAATGTCGCATTGTCGATGCCACCATTCTCACTCCTCTCCCCTCCCCCATTTCCTCTTACCCCAAATTCCCCCCTCTCCCCCACCCCTGTTTACAAACTGGAGGGAAAAAGCCTCAGTTTGTGCTGAGCTGCTGGAGAGGAAAGATATAAGGTAATATCTATATTTATTTATTTTTGAGGGCGTTATCCCACTGGAAGAACTCCCCAGATTTTGGCTGGGAAACCGAACTGACAATTACCCTACGCCTTGCTGCTTGAGATTCACATAAACACAACAGCTTAAAATTGACAGGGTGAGAGAAAAACGCTCTCATGAAAAAATTGATCTCATGACACAAAATGAGCGATAAATTAGATCAATACAATGGTAATTTTTTTTAACATTAATTAAATTGCTGGGAAATGAGTTCAATTGACGAGATTTTGGTGTTGGACAGAGAGGAGTTTGATAAGTGTATAACCTGTAAGTATACAGCTGAAGACTGTGTACATGCCTCCTGTGTGAAGAATGGAAAGAGATTATGATGAATGGGCATAGGGGGAATACTGTTCAGCAAATAATGGTTGTAGGAGGATGGGCTGAGGATGCATTTCATTACTCATAGAGACTACTGCCTATGCTGGAGCTGTTTGTGTCTTTTGAAATGCCTTATAAATCCATAGTGCAGGAGACTTCGTCTTATTCCACTACTCCTGACTAAATGAACTATAAGGGCTCGCCATGGTATATGGGGCTCAACTGAGGATGCTTTCAACGGGTTTTGTCCCCTTTCCAGTTGCATATGTGTATACGTTCATCTTGCTGTGTGCCCTACACCACAATACCACCAGAAATTGACTACAGCTGCATACCTGCTGAGAAACTTGTACGCAGATACACGGTAAGAAGCAGTGGGAGAGCAAACTATAACTGAAGCATGGCAAGAGTAGCCTCCTACCATTCTACAAGTGAAATAGATGCTGAGAGACATGGCTACATGAAATGATCATATGGCATTTATTGGCCGGGATATTGCCTTTGGGGTTCGGCTGCCGTATTGCAGGTCTTTTTAGTTGATGCCACTTCGATGACTTGCGTGTCAATGATGATGAAAATGATGATGAAGAACACACAACACCCAGTCCCCTGCCAGGAATCGAACCCGGGCCCCCTTGCGTGGTAGGTGGTAACGCTACTACCGTGCTAAAGAGGCGGACCATGTGCACAGATACATGGTAAAAGGGGGTAGGACAGCAAACTATCACTGAAGTGTAGGAAAAGTTTCTTCCTACCTATATACAAGTGTACAGCTGCTGAGATCCATCTGCCAGCAATGATACACTGTTTCCAGTCTGCAGACACCAGCTAAATAAGTGTAAACACACTTATGCTTGCTACAATGAATATTTAAACAAGAAAATTGAATCTTGCGTTGAATATACCACAAAATAAGCATTTAACACCATCCATCAGTCCTTAAACATACATTCATATAGGGCCTAACGAGTTGCAACACCATGGTGAGTAGAAGATTTCACCGAAAACGTAATGCTGGTATGACCAGGTAACAACATGATAATCAATAGTGAGCGAACATTCCAGGATGGCAGATGTGTTTTTCTTATGAGTGCTACCAGTGTATCTTACGAGGAGAGAGACATAATCCTCTTATAAGTGAGCAACTATTAGCAAAGTACAGAAGAGCAACGATTATGTCATGCTATGAATGCATCCCAGCCTCGGTTCAACAGGAAGATGGAACACTGTAATGCAATCACACAACTATCGAAGAAAAAAACCTTCCACCAGAAGAGTGCATGTGTCTTCACCTCAATGTGTGGATACAGATTAAGCAGCTTAGAACCAGTCTTATTTCCCCTCCTCCCTTCCTCTTCTCTCGTATAGGTACGGATACTGGTTTTCCAGGCCTGTTGTATCCTGCTGTTGCTGGTGGTACACAAAGAGCTCCATCCATTGCTGGTGTTCTGTTTTGGTCGGTGTTGGGTTGACAATGATATACTACTTCCGTTCTGCAGCTGGCCTGTCCCATTGGTAGTGCTTTTCCAGCGCAGTTCTGTCCTCTTGCTGATTGCACACAAAGAGATCCATCTGCTGCAAATGCCCTGCTTTGGTTGGTTTCTGGTTGACAATCATATACTGTTTCAGATCTGCAGAAATCAAACATATTTCTAGGAAATGCTGGCTTTGGAACAATAGCGAAATACTTGACTATTTGTCACAGATGAGGCAAATACAACTCTCCGGTAGAAGAACGGCCAACAGCATGCTATTGCCCTCGGCTATGTCTCACGGTGGAAAGAGGCAGCTCCAGCATTTGCTCTCGCCAGAGGGGCAGGTACCATGACCAACTCGGGGGCTGCAATATCCAACTACATGATGGATCGTGTGGTTGACCCCATGCAAGACTGTGTAAGTGTTTTAAACTCCAACGAACAGTATTTACAATGTGCTGCTCTGTACACTCTCAATCACAACCATGCAGTGTCATCTAACAAATACCTCACAGAACAGTTGCCGTATGGTTTTTAGCAACATTCTGCAGTATGTCGACTGAGGTAGAAGGTATACATTCAAGTAAACTGCCGTCTTGGATGCATTCCTGGAAAACAGCCCCATCTGACTCTAAATTGACGTGGATCTGCATTAAAGGATGACAGAAAATAGATGGAGTAATCAGTTGAGAGGGATTGTAACAACATAGGATGATGATGCATTCTAGAGAGCTGGAGATGCTGTGGTACATAATTTATCACACATTTTACTATTTTTCCCCATTGTTCTCATGGCCTGTATCAGCTGTGTGGCATATCCTGCATTCAACTCATATATAATCGTGTGTTCTGGATGTGACTTTGAGTGCCATACACCTGCAATCATTAACAGCAAACCTCCCCATAACACAGCCAGCAGAGGACCTCCAGTGCATGTGTGATGAATCATGTACACGAAACTGATGGAAAACCTGTTTCAGTACCCACCTCTAGATGAATGAAGATGCATGCAAAGTACGCCGTTTCCCAGCTAAATATTGGATATACATCGAGTCTTCAGTTTCGTAACTGCAATAATGAGTTGTATACAATTGTGTGTTCTGAGTGTGACTTATAGCACTACCTACCTGCAATCGTTAACAGCAAGCACCTCCATGCCACGCTCAGCAGAGGACTTCCAATGCATGTCTGATGAATCATGTCCACCAGACTGATGAAAAACTTATTTCGACACCCTCTTCTAGAGAAATGAGGATGCATGCAAACTACTCACTGTAACATCTTGGACATAAATAGAGTCTTCAGTTTCATAACTGGAGTGATTCTGTCAGTGACAGGGTACTGTGATGCCTGTGTATAGATTAGCTTGACAGTCGTTGTGTGTGGAAGAGACTGTGTTCCATGCACAGAGTTAGTGCGGCATGGCATGTAGTTTCACATCTCAAACATTGATGCTTTCCATTTGTCTATTCCCTGATAAGATGCCACTGAATGATGCATTTTCCATAGTTGACAATCATTTTATGGGACTGATGCGAGCATAGCATAATTTCTGAACCGTAATAAAAAAAATGGTTCAAATGGCTCTGAGCACTATGGGACTTAACATCTTAGGTCATCAGTCCCCGAGAACTTAGAACTACTTAAACCTAACTAACCTAAGGACAACATACACATCCATGCTCGAGGCAGGATTCGAACCTGCGACCGTAGCAGTCCCGCAGTTCCGGACTGAAGCGCCTAGAACCGCACGGTCACCGCGGCCGGCGAACCGTAATCAGACGAGAACAGTGAGTGCTATACATCTCTGGAAACCTATCTAGTGCGTGTATCATAAAGAATCTATGTTTTTTTCTTTGGTGTAGAAGGTAACAGTTTAATCATCTTGCAGTTTGTTACCATAGTGAGTGGGATAGGAAAATTGCAGAGTGAATGTATGTTAGGTGTTGGGAATATATTTCCTGCACTGGAGTATTAACAGCATTGCTTTCCACGTCTAATATATCGGAAACCACACTGCTTTAACATTATAGCATGTTTAAGTGCAGAACGTTGTAGCCTTAGGTATGTGTTTATGTTCTATGATCATTTTTTTTTCCAATACCTTCTTGGTATGGACTCCAAACACTAGAGCAATACTCCAGAATTGACATCATAGCACAAATGATTTACGTAAAATGTTTCGAACTCCTTCTGTCTGCAGCTCCATAACGCAAAAGCCATATTTTCTACTTCTTCTTGACCGTCCGTTATATCACCACAACACCTACAAATGTATCTGACTCGTATCTACAGTCTCCACAGAACGGCAGTTACGGTACTGGGGTGAGAACAGCGGCCTACATCACTAGCGTCGGTCAGTTTTGCAAGCATGGGTCAATGTTATGCTCTTTCTGAAAGCAAAATATCGAACTGTATTGATTATGTGGATCTCACCTCGTTCTGTTACTACACGAAGCATTGAATGTAGCCAATATAGTGCTCTCCTGTTTCTGGCCAGTACCAAATTAAACCGGAGACAATGTTGCAGGGAACACTGGTTAAAGACAGAGAGGGAGTTAAAAGATGCATAGAAAGAGACATGTAGAGTTTTTCTCAGGAACCTTAGCCAATAGGTTCACGGGAGGAGCAGCTCATAACGAAACAGAGGACAGATTGCTGCTAAGGGTATGATTCGTTTGTTGGTGTGGTAATCACCAAAGGCGTTGGTGAGATATTTCAGTCTCTGATTTCATCCAAAGAATGCGAGAATACTTCGTGACTCCCATCCACCTAAGGGAAGATGGACAATCGTAACAAAATCTTACCGAATTTGTAAAGTGTTTCGGCTAAGGAACGTATTTTTGCACCTCGTCTCTACTACTGGCTATTTCCCACACCACGAAACAGTATTTGTCTCATATGAATAGGCAGTGTAAAGCATTAATGATATGTCTACATGCAATAGCACTCTTAGAGTAATGGAGGAGGTGGTTTAGCAATGATATAGAAATTGAGAACCCTGCTGCAATGTCACTGGCTGATAGCATCAAGAGATCGATGTGGCGAGACGTTTTATTGACGTGACAAGTCGTCGAGAGCAGTGGTTTGGAACTCGAGTAATTGGGTAAAATGTTTTAAATTATGGAAGAATCTTGTAAAATTGCGGAAACTGGCGGAAAATACGTAAAACTGAGGAAAATACGATAAAAATGATTGTTACAGAACTCAAACCTAGGCAGTTTACTCATCTATCATCGACAACAATATCGTAGACCGACTTCGTTATCTTACTCAGTTCGATGTTACGAAATAACAAAGAGGGGGGGGGGGGGGGGGTTAAATTGTAGCTTCCTGTTGGGTGTAAAAATGACCGATTTTTTTTTCCAACATATGAACAGATAGCGCGAAAACTCCTGTTCTGTATTGATATTTGTGCATCTGAAATGTATGTAATACCCACATGGGTAGATCACGTAACTAATGAGGAGGTACTGAATAGAATTGGGGAGAAGAGGAATTTGTGGCACAACTTGACTAGAAGAAGGCATCGGTTGGTAGGACATGTTCTGAGGCATCAAGGGATCCCCTATATAGTATTGGAGGGCACCGTGGAGGGTAAAAACCGTAGAAGAGACCAAGAGATGAATACTCATATACTAAGCAGATTCAGAAGGATGTAAGTTGCAGTATTTACTTGGAGATGACGAAGCTTGCGCAGGATAGAGCAGCATGGGGGGCTGCATCAAACCATTCTGTGGACTGAAGACCAAAACCCACATGCATGACAGTTTATTTCCAAGACTTCCAGAGACACTAACTTTGAGCGCTTGGAATCTATCAAAGCGCGTGGGATCAGGGAGGCTACTGCTGGAAGCGGCCGCAGGCACACTGGGGGGCGCTGGCGATGTCATATTGAACAGCGACTGCCCACAGCGAGCTCAATGGCCGCTGGTCACAGAGCTCGACCCTCTGGCGAGTGCAACCCCTGGAGCGGTCTCTTGCCAGAGCGAGATGTAGCCATGCTGTTGGTCGATCCTTTACCGAAGAGTTGTCTTTGCCCCATCTGTAACGAATAGCCGAGTATTCCGCTGTTGTTCCAGGGATTAGCATATCCAAGAAATACGTTTGATTTCCGCAGACCTGAAACAGTATGTGATTGTCAATCTGACACCGACCAAAGCAGAACATTGCCAGCAGATGGATCTCTTTGTGTACCATCAGCAAGAGGATAGAAAAGGCCTGGGAAAGCAGAACCACTACCTCAGGGAGGGTCCAGCTGCAGACCGTGTAGCGTTACGCAAGTTTAGGTGTGCTAACCGGCCGCCCAATACTGGAGCGGAATAAGATGAATTTGTTATATGGCTGAACGCTAGCGGGCCCAGGTCTCAGGGAGCACCACGACAGTTCCGGCTTCCGACTAGGTGACCGATACGAGCAGCGTCGCTGGAAACGGGGAAAATCCCAAAGCTGAAAATTTGAACGGCTGATACTCGCGTGGTCTTTGTGCAGGAGGTGCTTCAAAAAATTTCTCTGAGCACTATGGGACTTAACATCTGAGGTCATCAGTCCCCTATAACTTAGAACTACTTAAACCTAACTAACCTAAGGACATCACACACATCCATGCCCGAGGCAGGATTCGAACCTGAGACCGATGCGGTCGCGCGGTTCCAGTCTGTAGCGCCTAGAACCACTCGGCCACACCGGCCGGCCCATGAGGTGCTGCAAGAAATGGCGGAGTGTTAGAGATCCTTAAAGATGGCTAAGTTACAGCTCTCTGAGATTCAACTCACAGTCAACTATTAGTGTAAATCTGAATATATCGGCGATCTCAGAAAAGTTCGGCACATCCAACGACTAAACAACATTTCAGTATCTTTAAAACAACATAACTTGATATTTCAGAGTAAATAAACATTTAATCAATGAACCTTTGAATTAATAACTTAAAATTATTTCTTGCGATTTCAACGAACGATATCTCAGATGATAGTGTTGCACTATAGCTATCATCCCTGAAAGCTACGTATCTGTCTCTATGTTATTTATTGATTTACGATGTCTTTTATATCTTTTCATTTCGCAAATGTCTGTCAGAATATCGTTTTCATCGCATTCACACAGCAAATGAACACAGCATCAATATTTCAATTTCCTCATACTTGTGCTTTTATTTAATGAACAGTTTAGTATATATTCAAGTAACTTTTAAATGTTGATCGCAAGTGCTATTAAAAAACTGTGCTAATTTAAAACTGGTCAGTAGCATGCGTTAGCGTACACCACATTTGAAAAGAGAATCAAAATCTGGGTCTGTCAAGAAGGCATAAATAATAGTTTAAGTAATATCTGAAGACAGTCTACAGTCATTTAATATGAGCGCACTTGTGCAAGAATACGGGCTTATTTATCTATGAACCAGCTATCACTTATATTTATTGTAAATGATCTGAATGTAACCGAATGTTTTTAACATTGATTTTATATAAATACAGCTATAATATTTTAGTTTAGCCCGGGAAGTGGTCAAGATGAATCGAATCTTGTATGTAGAACCTGAGAACGATGTATTGCATGTTTGGTGGGGACGGCCTTCAGCCAGTGAGAGTTGTACAGTGGCGGACCATTGCTGGAGCCAAGTGGACACTGGGACTTACCGAGTGAAGGGCTCAAGACAGCGATTCTAAACACGTTCTTTCGAGTTTGGGAAGAGGAGAAAATCTGCCTGTGGCATCGTGTGTCTTTTGATGGACTGGGTGATTGATTATGGGCGGCGGACGGCGCTACCATACTGTAATTTCTTAAGGGACTTTATATTTCGAGACGTCTGAATGTGTTCCAGAGTAGGAGTCTATTTTTTTCCGCCTGTAGTACCGAACTGAGAACGAGTTACTGTTCATTGCAACGTGTGTGTTAAATTGTGAATCATCATGTTGAACTCTGGATTGCTTTGAGGTGTTGAATATTTCGTCTATTGTAATCAGGAAAGGACTTAGTTTTCGCGTCTCTATGAGGAGTGTTTAGTCTGTGGATTTTTCTACCATTCTCGTAACGTTTTCAACGTAACTTTACTCCATTTGACAAGGGTATTTTCTGTGTGTTTTCAATTGAATATCATAGGAAGACTTTCCGTTTATCTGAGATGCCCATTCTTGAATAAAGATCATTCATCATAGTTCTCTGCGGTCTATAGCAATTACAGAAGTTAGAGCAGAACCCTTTTTATTATATTATCCATTTAATTTTATTTTGTATTTCTGTATATTTTATTAACTCGCAGCTCTAGCCAATTCATAGACTATTTGACTGCAGGATTATTTGTAGTGAATTAGCTGTAGGGCATGAAAGCAGACATGTGCGACTCATCCCTGTGACTACATTGAGCTATTCTTTTTAAACAGAACTTGCCCAAATACCTAAAGTACGAGCAACAGCAGGTAGAAACTTAACTGTTTTGCTGATAGGGACTGCTATTTGGAAAGAGCAACTACATCACCATTATTTGCTGAAAAGTATTCCCCCCTAGGCTCAACCATTATTACATCCCTCCATTCTTTGTGTAAGAGGTTATGCTTGCAATTCTCAGCTGTATACAACAGGTAATACATTTATTGAAGTACTCTCTCTCCAACACCAACATCTTATCAATTGAATACATTTCCCAGCAATTTAATTAATGTTTAAATAAGTTACCAATACATTTCTCAACTTTACCATCCATTTCGTGTCATGAGAGCCGTTTGTTCACATGAACATTTTTCTATCACCGTGCCAATTTTTAGCAGTTGTGTTTATTTGAATTTCAAGCAGCAAGGCTGTAGGGTAATTGTCAGTTGAGTTTCCCTGTCAAAATTTAGGAACTTCTTCCAGTGGGATAACACCATCAAAAATAAATAAAGTAAATAAATGGAGACAGTACCTTACACCCTTCAACTGCAGCAGCTCAGCACAGATTGACCCTTTTTCCAGCCAATTTATTGAGGGGTGGGGAAGTGAGGAAGATCGGAGGAGTGTGTGTGGTGACGTTAACATTGAGAGGTTGCCACACTGAACTCCCACAGAGAGGAGGTGGGTTTCACCTAGGGGGAGCCGCCATCTTGAATGCATTTGGCAACAATATACACTGTGTTGAAACGAACATTGTCTCTATTAATGAATACTGTGGAGTCTATTATTCGTCGAATTTATTCTTTCACAATACAGCACCATGAAGAGTATACCTGTGAAGGCAGAAAAGTTTTAAGGATATTACGCCACAAGGGCGACTACTTGATCTGCCTTTCCTTTTTCTCAGTCTATGACCAGACTTGTGTTTCTCAGTCTTTTTTCTTTTTGGGCACACCAAATTACCTTTTAAACTTTAGCGACACTCCTAACTGTGACGTTTTTTCCCAGATGCAAAAAAGCAAACTCATAAAGTTCATATGACATATTTTAAAATTAGGGAACGTCTAAGATGTGCAAATTTTAAAACTTTATTACGTAAGACTCTTCATAGGAACATATAAACATAAACGTAAGTCATCCAATAAAAGAAACTTACTACTCTTCGGCAGGAACATAAAAACGCAGCAAACACATAAAGTATAAGTCAACCACAATATTATTGCACCCGAGGGTTAGGGAGCTTCGGTCGGCAAATCGTAACTCAGGGCGTAATTGGGGTTGATAGTATATGTACAAATGACCTGAAAGCGTTGGCATTGCGACGCGTTTTCCTTAGTCACCACTGTACTTGCTTACCGTAAGGTCACCCAGTGTTTGTGATAACAACCAAGTGTAATAATATCATGGTTGGGTAGTACATAGAATACATATTATTATGGGACGAATATGAGCTATAAAAAAATTAATGACGTAAGACTCATGAAGAGAAACATATGAACGTAAAGAAACTTACGACTCTTAAGCAAGAACATAAAAAATAAACATTAACATGAGAAATACAAAAAGATATAAAAATAGTTGCAAAGTGGATCTATGTGTGGACGAACTCTTAACATACACACACTCACCTCGCTGCCCGCATCACGGAGGGAAACCTGTAGTCAGATTTTATTTATTCAATGTAGCGAATCCAGACTCGCAGAGCTAGGACGTTCAGAAGGGTAATAAAGGAGATTGCTTTATTCGCGATATTCGGATATTCACTTTTGATTGAGATCCAAGGAACAATGGCAGCATTTTCTTTAAACTTCAGTTTCAGGACTGTACTCGATGATACTTCGACATGTTGCTCGTTTTCGGAGCTAATTAATTCTGCTTTGGATACGTTTTCCGCTGTGGCCGAGCGGTTCTAGGCGCTTCGGTCCGGAACCGCGCTGCTGCTACGGTCGCAGGTTCGAATCCTGCCTCGGGCATGGATGTGTGTGATGTCCTTAGGTTACAGTAGTTCTATGTCTAGGGGGCTGATGACCTCAGATGTTAAGTCCCATAGTGCTTAGAGCCATTTGAACCATTTTTGATACGTTTTCCTCGTCAGGTGCAATCAACCACTGCCAGCCAGTACTCAAGATCGAGGGAAAATGTTTGGCTGTCCCTTCTTGCAACTCAGATACGTGTCCTGTTATGTGTTCCTCTATCTGATTTTTCCCTTCTGTATTCAACTCTATTTACGGGGTAACCGTAGCTGATTTACGGGGTAACCGTAGCTGGAAAAGCAGTTACATCATTCTTTGCTATGACAAGGATCTAAAGTGTGAGTTTTTACGAAAATGCGCTGATTTTATCGCATGATGATATCATCATTTCATGCAGTTCCTGCCTACTTGAATTCAAAACTTAAGTCTGTCGAAAATATCGGAAATGTGCGCCAGATCAACACACCAAATGGGGTTCTTAAGACATTCACATTAACCAAACATTTTATCATTATTAGTTTTGAAAAACGCAAGTTCTAGAACTCTGGAAAATATTTTTCCTTTGAAAATCTAACGGATTTTGCTGTAGAATAAGAGCACTTTACGATCTTTACAGAGCTCTTCAAACACTCCCGATTTTGCACGACGAGTTTTTCCATAGATGATCAAAGAAACAGTCACCCAATCGATTTCCGTCCGCAGTCTTCACCATTAAAGCCTCTCTATGTAAAAAGCAGTGAGTAGGCGTTACTGATCAGTTTTTATTCTACACAGTACTTAGAAACCGTTTTATACACTGAAGTGACAAAAGTCGTGGGATACTTCCTAATATCGTGTCGGATCTCGTGTTGCCCGGAGTAGTGCAGCAACACGACGTTGGAAGTATCCTGGAACAAGTAATGAGCCATGCTGATTCTACAGCCGTCCATAATTGAGGAAATATTGCCGGTGCACGATTTTATGGACGAATGTCTCGATTATGTCGCGTGAAATTTCGATGGCTTTCATATGAGGCCATCTGGGTGACTAAACCATTCCCTTGAATAGTCCAGAATGGTCTTCAAACAAGATGCAAACAATTGTGGCACGGTGATAATGCGCACTGTCTTCTTCCATCGCTTTTAGGGAACATGAAGTCCATGAATGGCTGCAAATGGTCTCCAAGTAGCCGAACATAGCCATTTCCAGTCAATGATAAGTTTGCATACACCCTACACCATTATGGAGGCACCAGGCTTGAACAGTGCTTTGTTGACGACTTGGGTCCATGTATTCGTGGGGTCTGCACCACAATCGAACCCTGCCATCAGCTCTTACCAACTGAAATCAGGACTCATCTGACCAGGCCACGGTTTTCCAGTCGTCTATGATCCAGCCGATATAGTCACGAGCTCAGGAGAGGCGCTGCAAGCGATGTCGTGCTGTTAGGAAGGGCACAGTGGCTGGTCGTCTGCTGCCATGGCCCATTAACGCCATATCTTGCCGCACTGACCTAAAGAATACATCCGATATTGATTTCTGCGGTTATTTCACGCAGTGTTTCTTGTCAATTAGCACTGACAATTTTACTCAGAAGTCGCTCTCGGTTATTAAGTGAAGGCCATCGGCCACTGCGTTGTTCGTGGTGAGAGGCAATGCCTGAAATTCGGTGTTCTCGGCACACTCTTGACATTATAAATCGCGGAATATTGAATCCTCTAACGATTTCCGAAATGGAATGTCTCCTGTTTCTAGCTCCAACTACCATTCCGCGTCCAAAGTATGTTAATTCCGTCGTGCGGTCATAATCACATCGGAAACCTTTTCACATGAATCACTTGAGTACAAATGGCAGCTCGGCCAATTCACTGGCTTTTTATACCTTGCGTATGTGATACTATCTGTATACAGGGTGGCGCACGAAATGTGTTACCAATTGTTTCTTTCACAATTTATGACACTCATTAGATATCCCGCTGGGACCTCTACAGCAGAGCTTGGAAAAACAAATGAGTTACGAAATGACGTGTAATTCACGATACTGCCGCTAGAAGATTAGTAAGCAGCAATGGCTGACAATGGATGACTGACGACACAGCAACGATCGGCAATTGTGTTACTTTTGCATGAAACGAAAAGCCTTGTTGTGACTCAGAGATGTTTTCGACAACAGTTTAACACACGATGGGTCCCTTGCAAGATGACCATCCACAGGTTGTACGATAAATTTGTACAGGAAGGAACAGTATTGGAAGCGAAGCGACCTCGGCCTAAGCCTGTTTGTTCGCTGGAGGATATCGAAGCGGTACGAGTTGCTGTACAGAGAAGTCCCGGGAAATCCGGGTATCCATGTACTGTTTTCTTTGGGGGTAACTAAAGGAAAAAATTTTCCCGAAACATCCACGTGATTTAATGGAGCTCAGAAGACTTATTCTTGAAGCTTGCAGTGAAATTACAGAAGACATGTGCCGTAGGGTAATCACTAACTTCAGTGTTCGTTTGAAGGAAGTTAGGAAACGAAATGGTGAACATATTGAACATGTGCTGAGTTAGAACAAATCTCCATGGACGGCTCCTCATTGTAGTATATGTTCCTTGCAGATTGTATTGACAATAAAGTTTATATTCAAAAACAAAATGGTAACACATTTCGTGCGCCACCCTGTATGTGCATATCGCTATCCCATGAATTTTGTCGCCTCAGTGTATTCCCTGACACTGTAGCAGCGCCATCAGTATAGATGGCAACGCAGTCAGTCCACTTGAGTCCGTTATCTTGAAAGAAGCTCTCAACAGCAGCAGATATATCAGCTCCATTGGTTGTTGTTTCCAGTTCTCGACAAAAGAGGTACTGCTCAACAGTTCCTGATCTGCGAACAAATCAGTCTAAATATAATAATTGAGATTCTCAAGAAACGTCAGTGCTTTCGTCTAACTGTAGAATAACCTGGGTGTTTGTTAAGTAACATTGCTTTGAATATCGACTGGCATGTCCATAATGCGACGATGAACTGCATCATTTTACAGAGGTGCTATTGAATTCTGTTCAACTGCTTTCGGTTCCAACGCAGTGGCAATAGTTTGTACACATGGAAGTAAAATAAAGCTTTTGTCGATCTGTATCCTGGTAATGATTTCAGAAATTTTGAATGGCGCTAAAAAGGCTTCATCCAACAGCTTTATTCGGTTTTCCATCATGACTGAAGATGCTTAAATGGAAGTATACAGACGTTGAATATACTGTCCCGGTTTTTAAGAGATGCTGTGGTGGTTTCGTCCTGAAGGCCTTTTCAGCTTTTACGTACCATACGCACATTTGACAAGAATGCTGAGAAGGGCCACACTAGCTGCAGATGAGCCACTGGAGGATTACGCCTGCAGACCCCCGAGCCGGCTACCTGCACAACATCGCTGTCGAATTCTGGCGCGCAGCATCCAGAGTGCTGCATTCACATCCCTTGTTGCGCAAGGGTGTGTGATTCAGTGCGCCTTCCACCGTTCCAGAGAGGACAGTCCATGTTGTAAAATCACAAGTAATAAATATGTTCGCAGACAACGCCGTTTAACTGACTGCCCCGGCTGTGTGATAGCTACCTCAGCTGCTCAGTCTCCTGCAATTGTAGCACCACGTCATCACTGGCTCAGCCTCCACGCTCACTAAAAACCTGGACCAAGAGGAGATTGCTCCAATTTGTTGAAGTTATTTTCAGTACATAAATGATCCCAGTAGTTGAAAATAAACACAGTCTCACGTACCGAACGAGGTGACGCAGTGGTTAGTACACCGGACTCGCATTCGGGAGGACGACGGTTCAAACCCGCGTCCGGCCATCATGATTTAGGTTTTCCGCGATTTTCCTAAATCGCTTCAGACAAATGCCAGGATGCTTCCTTTGAAAGGGCACGGCCGATTTCCTTTCCCATCCTTTCCATATCCGATGGGACCGATGACCTCACTGTTTGGTCCCATCATCGAAACAACCAACCAAACAGGGTCACGTACATCTACATTAAAGGCTCACATATATATGGAATACAGACCGAGGATATGCTCTGAGTTCAAATATTATTACCAACAAAATGAATTCCTTGGAAATCAGCAAGGATTTCGAAAATATCTATCATACGAAACCCAACTCGCGCTATTCATACTGAAATCGACAGTACAATATATACATTACTCAATCGAAGTGTTCTAGCGAAAAATGCGACATGCAGTTGTTATCCTGGATGGTACATGGTTTACATAAGCTACCGTAGAAACAGGTGCCCCTTGGAAAAGTTATACTCTAGCGTGTCTATAGAATAAAATTTGTATAAATTTCAAACTATTCGCAGAAGGTGCAAATTTCTATGAGAAAATGCTGTTCTGAAAAACATAGAAATACCCTACTGAACCTCGACAGACGATTAGTCTGGTGTAAACACTGGTAACTGTCCGCTTCCTTAGCTGATTGGTCAGTGCGGCAGAATGCCATGTTAGGAGCCCTAGGTTCGAATCCTGACCAGGTCGGGGATTTTCTCCGGTTGGGGACTGGATATTCCGTTGTCTTCATGATTATTTCATCCCCATAGACACGCAAGTCACTGAAGTGGCGTCAATTAAAATGACTTTCACCAGGTGACTGATCTACCCGACGGAAGGCTCAAGCCACGGGCGCATTTGCATTTACTGGTAACTAACTTGTAACATTGTGGAATTCCCGTAACATAAGAGCTTGGCATGTTTTGACTGCACAATTAATGAGCCACAGCTGAAACCATACGTGACGTACAAATACTTGAGAGTAACAATGCGTAGAGGTACAAAGTGGAACGACAGTATACGCTCAGTTATAGGTAGAGCAAATGCCAAGAATTTGGGGTGGACATCATTAAAAAAAGGGCGTTTTTCGTTGCCGCGGAACCTTCTCACGAAATTCCAGTCACCAACTTTTTCCTCCTAATGCGAAAATATTTTGTCGACACCGACCTACATGGGGAGAAACGATCACCACGATAAAATAAGGGAAATCAGAGCTCGTACTGAAAGATTAGTTCTTTCCGCGCGCGATTGGAATAATAGAGAATTGTGAAGGTGGTTCGATGAACTCTCTGCCAGCCACTTACATGTGATTTGCAGAGTATCCACGTAGACTTAGATGTAGAAGCTTCGATCAACTGGTATGTTATTGGGAAACTACAGTTATACACGAAAGACACTGCACGCAAAACATTTGTGTGACCCCGACTTGTACAAGCATGTATCAGTTGGGAAATGTGCAAATACTCACAGACTTGTTTGAATGGCAGAAGAGTGTAACAGAAACGTTGAAAACCTTAAGTGGCAGTCATTCTAAGAGAGACTTCGCATACCTCGGGAGTCTTTGCTTAGAAAACTGCAAGAACTGGCTTTGAGGCCGGCTGGTGTTGCCGAGCGGTTCTAGGCGCTTCAGTCCGGAACCGCGCTGCTGCTACGGTCGCAGGTTCGAATCCTGCCTCTGGCAGGGATGTGGGTGATGTCCTTAGGTTAGTTAGGTTTAAGTAGTTCTAAGACTAGGGGACTGATGACCTCAGATGTTAAGTTCCATAGTGCTTAGAGCCATTTGAACCATTTTCCTTCAACTACGTCTGTAATTCCCTTATAATCGTGAAGGTAAAAGAAGTCGTTCTTTCTTCGATCCATCTGTGAATTAAACGCGAAGGTATCTTATTATACACAGAATAAAATGTACCCTATGCCTCACACTTCACAGTAACTCACAGACTAGAAAAGTAGACAAAACATATCTCTTGGCTCTCTGTTTGCTTTAAGTCTCTTGATCTGACGCCACTTGGGATTAGTGGGTTAACATCGCTATTTCCTTATTCAGCACCGTTACGTACTTGACCTGACAGAACTGTTCGCTTTTGTTGTCCAACCACGCCAACACTCCCATCTTGGCAAAGTTTTAAAATACTTGTTTTTGTTGTTTAACCTAATGCCGTGTCTGCTAATACTCTAACAGCCTTTAGGTGAACACCTGTTTATTAGCGTGTGTATCTACCTTTGGAACGCAATACACCTGCGATTCTGCGTGGCATGGGGTCTTTGGTGGGTTACCGAAGTTATGTAGGACCAGGTGTCTATGCACAAGTCATGGAAATCCTGTAAATTACGGACCGTGTTAGTTAACGAGCATTGCGCTTTCATTTAGATATATGGCTGAAAGAGTCAGCCTACAGGAATTGTGAAACGAACCTTGAAATCGAGGACCGTGTGCCACGAAGGGCGCAGATTCACCACGAGATGGGGAAACTCACAGGCGTCTGTTGTCTATTGAGGTCTAAGCGTTGTAGTGTGCGAGTGAGATAGACGAGAGCATACGTCATAGGGAAACCCAGTAGAAGCCTTTTGTGGCCAAGGAGACGTAGCAGTGTTAAATATGGCGGACCTATGATCGGCGATAAAGGGAAACATTTATGAAAACTATTTAATTCTGTAGTAATGCAGGGAATCAAGCCACAGTAATTTTAATCTACCATCCTCCATAAACTTTCATCGTGATCCCAATAAAACGTGAATATTGATCATACCTATAATAGTTTAGGATCTACTGTTAAAGTGAAATTGACAAGTTTTGTAACAAAGACTTGAATGCTAAAATATGAACGCTTTGGTCGATCTTAACGATCGACATTTCATATAGAAGCGCATCATTAAAATGACAAACGTTGTAACTATCAACTCTGTAACTGTATTTGTTTAAACGATATAGTAAATTTAAATTATCAGTATTTACAGTTAAGCATCAGATCATCATCTCCGCACAAAACACATGACAGCATGACACTGTATTGAATCATTAAGTAATCGAATATTTGTCGAATAGTTTACTTTTGTTCTTTATTTATTTATCAGAAAGCATATTGGTGCAAGGCTACTGGCCGTGACATTCTAAGTTAAGAAGGAAACTGTATTGGTTTTATGTAAAAGAATTTAACGTTTTTTTATGTAATGGATATTATTGCTACTTTATATAGTACGTGAACGTGGTCAAGCTTTGATTATTTAAATATGGTAAAATGTAAAATAATGTAGAATAAGCTGTAGCCAATCAGATGGATGGCTTCAGGAAAGGGAACTGCGCTAGTAAGTTAACCGAAGATGTTCGGCGCGCGGGAAACGGTCGAAGACGCGCGGAGGGCAGTTCTGGTCTAGACACCAAAGAGGACAGTTCGGCTGGCGACACCAAAGGGTACAGTTCGGATTGAGACGCGAAAGCGGACTGTCGGTCTTCAGGCAGCTAGGAAACGAAACGACTCACAAAATTTCGCGATGTGTGGTACCGCGGGACTTCGTCTCTGAGCGGTGAGCAGCCGCGCCTGTAGTGAACTCTAGCTTTTCGCGTAATTAACGATGTGGAGTATTGGACGTGTGTCACGATGAGATTGTGAATTATCGAACTGTATCAAACGGACACGCGCTCGAGTGTAATAGTAATTCTAAATACGATCACTTTCGCTATTAGTTTTCTTTCCGAATAAACATTATTCTAACCAAATCGCAACTGTGTGGCCTACATCATTTATGGGTCGTTAATTCCCGATATTATTATTACTGATATTATATGTTACATTAACTTTGTTTCATACAATTTTGCAAACTTGCCATCAGCCAGACAATTTAACCAAAGGGTCACAAGTGCCTAATTTAAGGGGAGTATTGCGACACGTGCGGTTCAACCCCTAGACGAGTTTAAGGCCAAGACATTTCGACGAAGAGGAACCGCATGTGAGCCCTAAGATGTTTGGGATGTTAGCTCGCAGTTCAAAAAATGGTCCAAATGGCTCTGAGCACTATGGGACTTAACATCTGTGGTCATCAATCCCCTAGAACTTAGAACCACTTAAACCTAACTAACCTAAGGACATCACACACATCCATGCCCGAGGCAGGATTCGAACCTGCGACCGTAGCGGCACGCGGTTCCAGACTGAAGCGCCTAGGACCGCACGGCCACACCGGCCGGCAGCTCGCAGTTAGTTAGTGGGTGCGGAGCAGGTGCCCTATAGTATCCCCTCGGGTTCAGATAAGGCGAATTTGTTGGCCAAGACATCAATGTGAGTTCACTATCACTATCCTCAAATCACTGTAGCACGATTCTGGTTTTATGATACCGATGGTGATCATGATAGAAGACACCAAACACAAAGTGATCCGGGTGGTTCGTAATATTGTTCACGTTGTCCACAGCTGTCATGGTTCGATTACTACCACAGGCACCAGGGATGTCCACGTGTATTTCTTTAGCTTACGCCACAGTCCCGCAGCGATCGCAGGGTCGGCGTGGTTACAACGGATTTGGCAGTGTCAGTGTGAGGGATGGCCGGATGCCCTTCCTGCCGCCGCCCCCCCCCCCCCCCCAAAGGACGGAATCAGTGTACCCCAACTGTCTACGTCTCGTGTAAATCGTGAAATAGTGCAGACGTGTTTCAAATGTCTGCGACGCTTGTAACTGAGCTGGAACGTGGGGACTAGCCCGGTATTCACCTAGCGGAATGTGGAAAACCGCCTAAAAACCACATCCAGGCTGGTCGACACACCGGCCCTCGTCGTGAATCCGCCAGGCGGATTCGATCCGGGGCCGGCGCGCCTTCCCGAGTCCAGGAAGCAGCGTGTTAGCGCGCTCGACTACGCTGGCGGGTAGATGTCCACGTGTATGTCCGCCGTAAAATAATACTGCCCCCACCACCCTAGGCCCATGGTAAAGTGCATGCTTCGAGCAGCTTCTCGCTATTATGACGGCATATGTGGAATATATGGACATGACCATCGAACTTGTATCACACAGAACCTGATCAGGCGACACGTTTCCATTGATGCAGTGTCCAGTCTCGATGATTCCGTGGCCACTGCAATCGTAAATAGCTTTGTCGTTGGATAAACACACAAACATGTAAGGGTCATCTGCTGTGGAGCCCGCTGAATGGTGTGCTCTGAATCACTTCACCAGCCTTGTATTCCGACGCCAGATCTGCTACAGATCGCCACCTAACCTCCTTTGCAGAGCAGGAAAGCCACTGACCTCCGCGTACTGTAACGAGTCGTCGACGTCCAGCACCTTGCCATCTGCTCGTGCTTTCACCGTCCTCCAGCCACTTTCACGGCAGTAGCATGCGAACAATCGAACAACTTCGCCGTTTCCAAAATGCTCGTTTCTAGGCGTCAGGCGATAACAACCTGCCCTTTGTGGAAGTTGCTTATGTCAGTGAATTTCCCCATATGTGGCACGTATTTTTGCTACAGTGACACTCCCTTCATCGCTGCTCAGCTTATACGGGGTGTTCAGAAAGTCTCTCCGCAGTGCCTTAAGGCACCGAGCTAAGCCTCACAAGATGTTAGCCGCGCGTGCCGTATGCCGCAGTGAATATAGATATGAAACTCAGTGAAATACAATTTATTAATTTATTGAATATTCATTTTTACTTACAATTTTTCACATTAAATGTTGAAAGTGTCCCCCCCTATTGTTGAATACTCAATCCAATTCGTCTAATCATGTGTCCAAACACAAGCTGTAACATTTCTTCTGTAACAGAAGCAGTGAAAGTGGATATTGCAGTTTTCAATTCATCGATAGATTTTGGACGGTTTTTATACAGTTGCTTTCGCTGCACCCCAGAAGAAAAAGTCAGGTGGTGTTAGGTCAGGGGATCGTGGAGGCCAAAGTCACTGTGAAATCATGCGATCACCAAAAACATCAGCAGGCAGTGACATTGAAACGCGAGCTGTATACGCGGTTGCACCATCTTGTTGAAAATAACCGTTCAGTATTTCACTTAACACAAGTTCTCCTATGAATGGGTACAGGATATCACTGCAGTATCGTTGTACGTTTGAACTGGTTCCTCATGATTACACAATGAATTTGCAGTACTCCACATACGATAATTTTGCGAGTTCATGTACCCGGATAAATGAAACCACGCCTCATCAGTGAAAAACGTTTCATTAGGAATATCACTTCCATTTTGTTGAACGAAATTTTTGAACCATTGACAATAATGCAGTCTCTTGCCATGATCAGTATTTTTCAGTTCTTGCACGACTGTCACTTTGTATCGGAAAATTTCTAATTTTTTCCTTACAGCTGTGTGGGCCGTTCCGACACCAACATCGATTTCCTGGGCGAGTTTTCTTACTGACTTGTTCGGACTCATGGACATTTTATCGGAAAAATCGAGTAGTTTATCCTCATACAAACGCTAGGACGACCACTTCTCGGTGCATCTGTCACTGAACCCGTACATCGAAATTTGTTCATGAAATCTCGCACAGTATCGCGATGTGGGAGTGTTGTCTCCGGGAAAACTGAATTAAATATTTGACGAACTGAAACTGTGTATTTATCGCCAGCTTTGAACACTTGTTAGATTAAAAACACACGTTCTTCAGTGGTTAGCATTTTAACAGTGACAAAAACGAAACAAACGAACAAAGGAACTAAACTTAAACGTTCACGTCAACACGTAACGACACTCACCAACGATACTACTGACGCTGGCTGAGATAAACGAAACACTGGAATGTTGGGAGAGTCCACTTGAAGGGAAGTAACCCAGACAGGCGAACACTCATACGGTACGCGCGGCTAACAATCATACGGCACTGCGGGAGACTTTTTGAACACCCCGTATATACAGTGTGTTCCAGTTTCGTTATGACCGCTTCTGTGAAATTCGAAACTGTAATGCTATCTCGTGGCGAGTTGAGGCATTACAATCCCTGAAGTTTCAGCGACAACCGTGTAAAAGGTCAAAGCAATAGCGTCAGTGCAGCAGGTGTCCTGGCCACGAATGTAACAGTATGTGTCTAATATTCATCTTAAAATGGCGTTGGAGCAGCAGGTTATGTGTCTGTGGACGAGAATGCATCAAATTTGACCCGAATACCGAGAGGCACGTTTCTGGTTGCTCTTCCACGACAGCGCTCCAGCCCACAAAGCGAAATTCGTGTCCGAGTTATTGCCCAGCAAATGGATCACAGTCCTGGATCATCTGTCGTATTCGCCGGATTTGGTCCCAGACGACTTCTGGTCGTCCCTCAAATTGAAGTTGGCAATGAAAGATCACCATTACGGTTAAGGTCATCCAAGAACATTTTACTGCAGTACTAAATGCAATTCCAAAAAGTATTACGGTGACCGTTTCAAAACACTTCTAAAAATATTTCAGCTGTATATTAATTCAGGGGGAGAACACTTAAAATAAATACACTGATTATGTGAACATAATCAATGACTTTTATTTTTCATAGCCACAGTCGTAACGGGACGAGGACATACCGTGTACTTTCTTCACCACGTCACTTACCCGTCATGTCATCCGGTGGGATTCAGTTTTGCCGTGGGCAACCACAGCGGTCATAATTTTCGACTCATCATTGTATGCGGTTTCAACAGAACAGGATTGTTGTCCTTGAAGTTTTGCGATCTTAGATGACCTACACGCCTTCTATATCACACGCGAGCGATTTTTTTAAAGAACTTTGAAAAGCACCAACGATACTAGATTATCAGAAGAGCCTGTGGGCACATTGTGGACGAAACACTTTCATTTTCACTCTCTCACGACTTTTTACAGAGATTCGCCACTGTCGACGGAAATCATCCTGAGCATTTTTTCTGACACTAAACCATTTGCACTGTTTTAAAAATGTTCTATAGACTTACGTTAATCTTTGAATACCTATACTCAGTGGTGCAGCATGTGAAGGTTGCTGTGTGTGGACCGGTTACTCCTGTAACCGAAATTGCAGATCTGAAGATGGTTCTAGAGGAACCGAAACCGGTCATGTGAATAAACATTTTATGCAATCAAGACGTATTATAAGTAGCACTGTAAAGCTTTGTGTCATGCAGTCATCAAGGGTACACGAGTGGGCCTTCGGCTCCGTAAGCCCAACCGATGTTCTTTCGTTGAATGGTTCGCATGCTGACACTTGTTGATGACCCAGCATTGAAATTTGCAGCAATTTGCGGAAGTGGTGCACTTCTGTCACGTTGAACGATTCTCTTCAGTCGTCTTTGGTCCCGTCATTGCAGGATCTTTTTCCGGCCGCAGCGATGTCGGAGATTAGATGTTTTACCGGATTCCTTATATTCACGGTACACTCTTGAAATGGTCATCGCTACCTCGGGGATAAAGTGTGCTACCGCTCGTGCGCTGACTATAACAGCGCCTTCAAACTCATTTAAATCTTGATAAACTGTGATTGTAGCAGCAGTAAACTATCTAACAACTGCGCCAGACACTTGTTGTCTTACATAGGCGTTGCCGACCGTAGCGCCATATTCTGCCAGTTTACATATCTCTGTATTTGAACACGCATGCCTCTACCGGTTTCTTTGGCGCTTCAATGTATAAACACGCGCATGTTGGAATGTAACTTGTGTCAAAATATCGAAGTAATCGGTGAAGAACTTCCAGAGATTTACAATTCTGAACAAACGAACATTTACATTTCATACAGATTTCCTCTTTAACTACAACATATATACTTTTATATTTAACGCTGATCAGCCAGAACGTTATGACCACCGACCTACTGTTGATATAAACCCATTCAGGTGATAGCAGCGTCACCTGGCGAGGAATTAATGCTAGTCAGATACACGCAGCCGGTCGGAGTGGCCGAGCGGTTCTAGGCGCTTCAGTCTGGAACCGCGCGACCGCTACGGTCGGAGGTTCGAATCCCGCCTCGGGTATGGATGTGTGTGATGTCCTTAGGTTAGTTAGGTTTAAGTAGTTCTAAGTTCTAGGGGACTGATAGTGCTCAGAGCCATTTGAAGCATTTTTTCAGATACACGCACAGTTCATGTAGTATCAGTGAGCGTTCTGTCCGCGTGTGTAGTCGGGAAGGCAGGCTTTCTATCTGCGTTTGACCGGGGGCAGCCTGTGATGGCCTAGAGGCACGGCGCGAGTATTTCGGAAACTGCACGACCTGTCGGATGTTTGACGACTGCTGTGGTGAGTATCTTCAACACGTGGCGAAACGAAGGAGAAACCATGTCCTGACATCTTGGCTATGGGGCCCACCGATCATTACAGGTGTAGGACGTCGGCTGGGCAGACTGATAAAACAGGATAGGCGGCGAACTATGGTGGAACTAACATCAGACATGAATGCTCGGCAGAATACAAGTGTGTCTGCACACACAGTGCACCGAAAGCCTCTAACGACAGCCTCCGCAGCCGATGACCCATGTATGTGCCAATGTTACCACCACGACATCGCCAACGACGACTGAAATGGGTACGTGACTATCGGCACTGGATGTTGGCGCAGTCGCAGAGGATTACATGATGTGGTGAATCCCGATACCTTCTTCCTCATGCCGATGGGAGGGCGCGAATCCGTCGTCTTCCAGGCGAACAGCTCCTTGACACCTGTATTGCATTATGGAGAGAAGTTGGCGGCGGCCCCATTATGCTCTAGAGAACATTCACTTGGCTGTCCATGGGTCCAATGGAGCTCGTGCAAGGCATCATGACGGTCAAGGAGAATCGTACACTGGTTGCTGACACCGTACACTTCATGACGATCATGTTTCCTGGAGGCACTAGCATTTTTCAAGAAGATAATGCGCCATGTTACAAGGCCAGGGGTATGATAGAGTGGTTGGAGGTACTTAGTGGCGAGTTCCAATTTATGTGCTGGCCCCCCATCTCATCATATCTGAACCCGATCGAACAGATCTGGGATGTGACTGAATGTGGCGTCAGAACTCATCGCCCCCCTCCCCGGAGTTTACAGGAATTAGGTGACTTGTGTATGCAGATGTTGTGTCAATTCCCTCCAGCGACCTGCCGAGCTTCACTTCTTCCAAGCCACGACGTGTCACCGCAGTTATCTGTGCGTGAAATTAGGTAGGTGGTAATAATGTTCCGTCTGATAACCGTATATACACCGATGAGCCAAAACATTATGATCACTTGTTTAATAGCGAGTTGTTCCACTTTTTAAACACAGTACAACAGAGATTCTGCTTGGCAGGATTCTACAAGTCCTTGACAGAATTTCAGATGAAAGCTGGCACCTGACTGCTACGCACAGGTCAAGAAATTCCCGCAAATTACAGGATGGTGGTTTACGGGCACGCAGCTGGCGGCCGACATGTGTTCCAGTCGATACATATCAGGCACATTTTCTAGCCAAAATATCAATGTGAATTGGCTATAACGCCTCTCAAATCAATGTAACACGATTCTGACCTTTTAACACGGAGAGTTATCCTGCTGGAAGATGTCAGCTCTGTAGGGGGAGACTTCAAGCATGAAACGGCGCAGGTGGTCCGCAATAATGCTCACGTAGTTCACTCGTGCCATGATGCCTTCGTACGGAAGCCCAACTCAATGTAGCCCGTAGCATAATTCTGTCCTCACCGGCCTGCACCTTTGGCGCGGTGCATGTTTCAAAAAATGTTCAAATGTGTGTGAAATCTTATAGGACTTAACTGCTAAGGTCATCAGTCCCTAAGCTTACACACTACTTAACCATAATTATCCTAAGGACAAACACACACACACCCATGCCCGAGGGAGGACTCGAACCTCCGCCGGGACCAGCCGCACAGTCCATGACTGCAGCGCCCCAGACCGCTCGGCTAATCCCGCGCGGCGGTGCATGTTTTGTGCAGCCATTCGCCTGGATGACGGCATTAAGGACCCAAGCATCGACTTGGTGTAACAAGAAAGGCGATGCATTCGAGAATCGAAACGTTTCTAATGATCCACGGTGAAAACTCAGTGGTGCTGTGCCCACTGCAATCATAACTGAAGATATCGTCGGGTCAACATAGGCACACATGGGGATCATATGATGGCTTCAAATGGTTCAAATGGCTCTGAGCACTATGGGACTTAACATCTTAGGTCATCAGTTCCCTAGAACTTAGAACTACTTAAACCTAACTAACCTACGAACATCACACACATCCATGCCTGAGGCAGGATTAGAACCTGCGACCGTAGTGGTCGCGTGGTTCCAGACTGAAGCGCCTAGAACCACTCGGCCACACCGGCCGGCGTCATGTGATGACGAACTTCAACAATGGCCTTTGAACGGTGTGCTCCGAAACCCTTCTGCCTGCCCCAGCATTGCACTCTGCCGCCAAATATGCCACAGATATGCCACTGGATTACACAGTGGTGGACCCTCCGACCTCTAAGTTTTATTATGAGACGTCGTCTTACAAAACCATGTGGCCTACTCGTGGTTTCACCGTCCTTCAACCACTTTCCCTAGGCGCCCACGATAGTAGTACACAACAGGTGTCGAGCTTCGCCGTTTTGGAGATCCTCGTTTCCAACGGCAGCGCTACATGAACGTGCCCTTTGTGAAAATCGCGTATATCAGTGGATTCCCAGGTTTGCTGCCCGTATCTTCGCTATAATAACTGCCCATTCGTCTCCCTCGCTTACATTCTTTCCTTACTGCGCCACATGCCTGCGACACTACCAGGAGGCATCCAGTCTCATGGTGGGCAGTGGTCAATGTTTTGGCTCGTCATTGTGTGTGTGTATGTGTGTGTGTGTGTGTGTGTGTGTGTGTGTGTGAGTGTGTGTGTGTGTGTCTTCACGCCCCTCTTAGTCTGGCACCCGTTATTACGAGGGTTATTCGGAAAGTTTCCTTCGATCGGGTTCAAATATGGTGAGATGGATGGAGATGGAGGAACTCGCCACTATGTACCTCCAATACACGCCTGGCCTTGCAACATGGCGCATTATCTTGTTAAAAAATGCCAGTGCCTCCGGGAAACACGATCGTCATGAAGTGTAAGTTGTCAGCAACCAGTGTACGATACTCCTTGACCGTCATGATGCCTTGCACGAGCTCCACTGGATCCATGGATAGTCAAGTGAATGTTCTCTAGAGCATAATGAAGCCACCGCCGGCTTGTGTCTGTCCCGCAGTACAGGGGTCGAGGAGCTGTTCCCCTTGAAGACGACGGATTCGCGCCCTCCCATCGGCATGAGGAAGAAGGTATCGCGATTCATCAGGTCATGTAATCCTCTGCGACTTCGCCAACGTCCATTGTCGATGGTCAAGTGCCCACTTCAGTCGTAGTTGCCGATGTCGTGGCGTTAACCTTGGCACATACATGGTCATCGGCTGCGGAGGCCTATCGTTGGTGGTGTTCGGTGCACTGTGTGTGCAGACACACTTGTATTCTGCCGAGCATTCAAGTCTGATGTTAGTTCCACCATAGTTCGCCGCCTATCCTGTTTTACAAGTCTGCCCAACCTACGACGTGCTACACCTGTAATGATCGGTGGGCCCCTAACCCAAGATGTCAGGTCGTGGTTTCTCCTTCGTTTCGCCACGTGTTGAAGATACTCACCACGGCAGTCGTCAAACATCCGATCGGTTGCGAAATGGAAAATACAGTGAAAATCTGGTGAAGCTTTGCACAGACGCGTTGGGCACTGTGTCTAGTACGCTCGTCGATCGCATCATGTCGCTCTTTTCAGTTCTGAGCTCACAGTGAGAACGTAAACACGGCTAGAAATTAGCGTCTCCCGCCAAGTATGAGTGCCTGGCGAAAGATTTCGTCTGAAGCTATGCAATCTACATAACATAACTGTCATGCGGTTCGTTCTACACGACAATTCTCGGCCACATTCTGCAGGGCAATGAAGATGCTCTGCAGCGTTTTCGATGGGACGTGTTTGATCACCCAAAATACAACCCGTAATTGGCTACATCTGAGGTTCAAAAAATGGCTCAGAGCACTATGGGACTTAACACCTGAGGTCATCAGTCCCCTAGACTTAGAACTACTTAAGCCTAACTAACCTAAGAACATCGCACACAATCATGCCCGAGGCAGGATTCTAACCTGCGACCGTAGCAGTCGCGCGGTTCCAGACTGAACCGCTCGGCCACATCGGCCGGCCCCTGAGGTTCATCTCTGCTCAAAAGAACCGCTGGCTATGAAGACAATATTTTGACACAGACAACGACCTGTAGTCCAGAGTAGAAAATTGTCGAAAAGCACTGGCACCTGTCTTCTGTAATCAGGGATTGAAAAGTTGGTACAACGCTACGACAGATGCCTAAGTCTGAGCGGCGGCTGTGCAGAGAAGTAGTTGAAAGGTGTAGCTAACCGTTGCAAATAAAACAGTTTTGATTTTCACTGTGGTTTCCATTTCGCGACCTATCGTTCCTTACTTTCCGAATAGCCCTCTTATTTGTGATACGCCCTGTATATAAATCTTAACAGTTGTGGCGCCTCTGGCGCCATAAGCCGCGGCCGTGTTGCTTGTGCCCTAAACCGGCCCTGGCCACGAGCCCGGAGGCCTTGTAACGTTTCTATCACCGGGCCGAACCTTCTGCAACGATGTTCAAGCTTTCAGCGGCGGGCAGAGACAATCTTGAAGTCTGCCTTGGCACATCTGCTACACCAAGTGGCTACAACGGTTACTCTATTCCTGTTCCATGTTGCCTATCTAACAGCTTCCAGGGATAACAAAACTTTCTGTATTTCATATAATTATTGACAGAATTTAAAAATTAAAACCTGTGTCATTATCTGCTGATTAAGAGGTATAGTCTTACGTTAATGGTTTACAGTAAGACAAGTATTAAAAGTCTTGATGCAGCGTAACTCGCGGGCGCAAATTACCAAGACTACTCTGATCCAATGTTTGAGAATGACAGCACTTAGCAACTTCCAGCAAACTTTACACATAATTTCCAACATTTTCGAAACTTTTTCTCGCTGATAACCCCCACAAAATAATTGAAGGAGAAAAGTTTATCGCTTAACACATTTTCACTATTCAGGGAGTAAAACTTCAACTTCAGGCATGACGTTTTCATATATTACTTATCTAGTAGTAATTATTTGCAATACATGTAGCAAATAGTATTCGCTTATATCGCTGAATGTACCTACAAAATTATACCACTGTACGATATATAGTCCAGCAGACATGATGTCAAGGTGCAAGTTGCCCAGACTATACTCATCAAATGTTCGATAATGAGTACTTAACGGCTTCCAACAAACATTAAACGTGATCTGATGCTGTTTTATACATGATTGATTCTTTACAGGAATGGGGGTGTGGCAGGGCTATTGCCATATTCAGAAAATGATGACTATGTCTGAGAAAATTTCACTGCAAACGTTAACAGATGTTATATCTCTGAATTTCTGTTTCCAAAAGGTGTTGAATGCTGCTGAAAATAAAAAGCTTATTTTATTTATGAAAACAATAGTTTTTTTACAATATTCTCAGTAGATAAATAAGGTAACATAGCTACAAACACAGCAAAATACTTGCTCCTATGTGAACTACAATTTTCGTTACCATGAATCTTTGACGAAAGATTCAGAACATTCAACTTACGCATGAAGGATCTGGTTAGGGACGACACTGGGTAATGACGTTTCGACTGCAAACAAATATTTGCTCCTCCCCGGCCTCCTCTCTTTGAAAGATGTAATCAGTTTGACGTGAAAATGAAACTGACGTGTGCTGGAATGTAACCAGGCAAATGATGATTGTAAGAGGGACCGAAGAAGTCCATTGCCGTATTCCCAGACAAACGAAAAGACAGAGGCGCTGACCTAATGGGAGGTTGAGGGATGACATTAGAAAACATGCAGAACGAACTAACAAGGACGAGTAGACTGAAAACCGTAATGCACGGAAAAGTCTACAGGAGGCGTTTACTGAGCAGTGGAAGTAAAACGACTGGTGATCACGACGGAGTAGCGTTTCCTCCATGTCAACCGAGGTGCGAAAGACAGAGTACAAAGAACGTTTTAATGCTTAGCTAGTTGTTCCAGCCCGTCCGTTGCGATGCGTCTTCCTGGCTGTTCAAGTGGCATACTACGCTACTGTAGTATATTCAATCGACTTTCTTAGCGTATCAAATTAATTCTGTATCCATCGTGTGTGAATGATTCTCACTGATCACTGCTAGAGGAACGTAGCGTTCTTTTTGTGCCAGTTTGGACGGCCAGGGAAATGAAACTGTAGAAGTGTGTGAAACTTCGTGGTGGCCCATAGCCTACGGGTCTCGATGACCTCTAAGAAGGCCCCCAGATATAATGTATCTACCTGCCATGTCGATTATTAACAATGTCACATATCCACAGTACAGCAGACACTGTGCAGAGGTTAGAGATTAAACCCTCGACACTTGTGGATACGAGGTGCAAGCAACCAACCATCTATCATTCCATGGCCATCTAGATACTGCTTATGAAAACACTACAGGAAAGGAACCGATTATATCCGGATGAAGCGCCATCACACCAGCTACCTCCGCCACAGAGACTACTAAATCACATATTATGGTATGGGTACTTTCAATGGGCCTCTCGTGACGGAAACTGGAATTTGTGTAGCCTACTCACCGACGTGTCCCAGTGACGCTGGGCATGGTGTTCTGCAGGAATTCTCGTCCCAACTGAGCCGAAAGAAGACTCTGGCGGAACGGAACGAGGAGCGTGTCTCACGGATCAGGGACCAATTCGCTTCGCGCCGAAGGGCTGAGCTGCTGCAAGTCATCCAGATTGGCCCGTCTCAATCCGTTTCCAAGAGAGTTTTCAGCGAGAACCAGCATCGCATGAACGTTCTCAGCGACATTACGGGTAAGAACCCACTCAACTTCTCACACATCGAATCAGATGGTGCGGAGGACAAGACAAGCGAATGGTATGTATGAGCTGAAGTTTATTTACAAGTGAACTTTGTTTTCTTTAGCCGAATATAAAGAATGTCACTAAATCGTCACGAAATTTTGCCGCTTCTACATGTTTCCACGTTCAAGCTAAGAGAAAGTTTTTCGATTTCACCATCTTGTTCTTGGTCTGCGCACTGATCTTCAGCCCCAAATAACAAGACATTGTCGTTTAACATACCGCGTCAAATTCGGATAACGTTCCACGCTCTCGATGATAGCCCCGTCATTTAAAGATTGGGATTTTATCCGAATTTGACGTGGTAAGTTAGCTGAGAACTTTTTATCCAAGGACTACCCCACGAAAGGCTACGTAGTCATGATCTCCCACAAAATTTATGATGTAAAGCTTGCTTTCGGATACTGGTCTCCTGGTTACAGGCAGAACATATTCCTTCCAATAAATCATTTTTGTCCTGCATAGCTTTTACTGTTACAGGTTTCGCACCGAGTTTCTGCATCTACATCCATACTCTGCAGACCACTGTGAAGTGAATGGCGGAGGGTACGTCTCATTGAACCAGTTATTAGGGATTTTTCCCAATCGATGACGTACGAAGCGCGGGAAAAATAACTCTTTAAATGCCTCTGTGAGCGCTAAAGTTAATCTAATTTGTCCTCACGATCCCTACGGGAGCGATACGTAGAGAGTTGTAATATATTTCTAGAATCGTCGTTTAAAGCCTCTTCTTGAAATTTTGTTTATAGACTTTATGGGGACAGTACATATTTATCTTCAAGTGACTGCCAGTTCAATTTTTTCACCATCTCTGTCACTTTCACCCACGGATCAAACAAACCTGTGACGATTCGTGCTGCTCTTATCTGTATTTTTATTTTATTTTATTTACACGTCAAGTTCCGTAGGATCAAATTGGGGAACAAATCTCCAAGGTCATCGGAAGTGTCAGTACATGAAATTACAACATAAAATTAATAATAGGTAAAAATAAAATGTTTATGAACCTAAAAAAGTCAAGACATCAGTTTAGGTAAACGCAATTAACAATATAACGTAAGACTCAGCTTAATTTATCAAGGAACTCTTCAACAGAATAGAAGGAGTGACCCTTGAGGAAACTCTTCAGTTTCGATTTGAAAGCGCGTGGATTACTACTAAGATTTTCGAATTCTTGTGATAGCTTATTGAAAATGGATGCAGCAGTATACTGCAGACGTTTCTGCATAAGAGTTAAGGAAGTCCGATCCAAATGCAGGTTGGATTTCTGCCGAGTATTAACTGAGTGAAAGCTGCTTATTCTTGGGAATAAGCTGATATTCTTAACAAGAAACGATAGTAAAGAATATACAGGTTGGTTCATTGATCGTGACCGGGCCAAATATCTCACGAAATAAGCGTCAAACGAAAAAACTACAAAGACGAAACTTGTCTAGCGTGAAGGGGGAAACCAGATGGCGCTATGGTTGGCCCGCTAGATGGCGCTGCCATAGGTCAAACGGATATCAACTGCATTTTTTAAGATAGGAACCCCCATTTTTATTACATATTCGTGTAGTACGTAAAGAAGTACGTAAAAGTCACAAACATATGGCTCACAATTTTAGACGAACAGTTGGTAACAGGTAGGTTTCTTAAATTAAAATACTGAGCGTAAGTACGTTTGAACATTTTATTTTGGTTGTTCCAATGTGATACATGTACCTTTGTGAACTTATCATTTTTGAGAACGCATGCTGTTACAGCGTGATTACCTGTAAATGCCGCGTTAATGCAATAAATGCTCAAAATTATGTCCGTCAACCTCAATGTATTTGGCGGTACGTGTAACGACATTCCTCTCAACAGCGAGTAGTTCGCCTTTCGTAATGTTCGCACATGCATTGACAATGCGCTGACACATATTGTCAGGCGTTGTCGGTGGATCACGATAGCAAATATCCTTGAACTTTCCCCACAGAAAGAAATCCGGGGACGTCAGATCCGGCGAACGTGCGGGTCATGGTATGGTGCTTCGACGACCAGTCCACCTGTCATGAAATATGCTATTCAGTACCGCTTCAGCTGCACGCGTGCTATGTGCCGGACATCCATCATGTTGGAAGTACATCGCCATTCTGTCATGCAGTGAACATTTTGTAGTAAGATCGGTAGAACATTACGTAGGAAATCAGCATACATTGCACAATTTAGATTGCCATCGATAAAATGGGAGCCAATTATCCTTCCTCCCATAATGCCGCACCATACATTAACCCCCCAAGGTCGCTGATGTTCCACTTCTCGCAGCCATCGTGGATTTTCCGTTGGCCAATAGTGCGTATTATGCCGGTTTACGTTACCGCTGTTGGTGAATGACGCTTCGTCGCTAAATAGAACGCGTGCAAAAATCTGTCGTCGTCCCGTAATTCCTCTTGTGCCCAGTGGCAAAACTGTACATGACGTTCAAAGTCGTCACCATACAATTCCTGGCGCACAGAAGTATGGTACGGATGCAATCGATGTTGGTGTAGCATTCTCAACACCGACGTTTTTGAGATTCCCGATTTTCGCGCAATTTGTCTGCTACTGATGTGCGGATTAGCCGCGACAGCAGCTAAAACACCTACTTGAGCATCATAATTTGTTGCAGGTCGTGGTTGACGTTTCACACGTGGCTGAACACTTCCTGTTTCCTTAAATAACGTAACTATCCGGCGAACGGTCCGGACACTTGGATGATGTCGCCCAGGATACCGAGCAGCATACATAGCACACGCCCGTTGGGCATTTTGATCACAATAGCCATACATCAACACGATATCGACCTTTTCCGCAATTGGTAAACGGTCCATTTTAACACGGGTAATGTGTCACGAAGCAAATCCCGTCCGCACTGAAGGAATGTTGCGTGATACCACGTACTTATGCGTTTGCGACTATTACAGCGCCATGTATCAGAAAGCGAAAAAAGTGGTCCAACTAAAACATTCATATTTCTTTACGTACTACACAAAAATGTAATAAAAATGGGGGTTCCTATTTTAAAAAACGCAGTTGATATCCGTTTGACCTATGGCAGCGCCATCTAGCGGGCCAACCATAGCCCCATCTGGTAGACGAGTTTCGTTCTTTGTATTTTTTTCGTTTGGTGCTTATTTGTTGAGATATTTGGCCCTGTCACTATCAAAGGACCACCCTGTATATACTGAGAGGCCAATGTCAAAATACCCAGACTAGTGAACAGGAGTCTACAAGAAGTTCGCGACCTTACACCACTTGTTGCCCGGACCTCCCATTTCTGAGCCAAAAATATCCTTTTAGAATGGTAAGAGTTATCACAAAATATAATGCCGTATGACATAAGCGAATGAAAATAAGCAAACTAGACTAATTTTCGTGTCCAACGATCACTTACTTCAGATACCGTTCGAGTAGTAAAAATGGCAGCGTTAAGTCTTTGAAAAAGACCCTGAACGTGGGCTTTTCACGACAGTTTACCATCTATCTGAGCAACCAGAAATTTGAACTGTTGAGTTTCACTAATCATATGCCCATTCTGTGAAATTAAAACGTCCGGTTTTGTTGAATTGTGTGTTGGAAACTGTAAGAACTGAGTTCAATATCCTATATTAGTCCTACTTGTTAAGGTTCCCACACACGTGAGCTAGAATGGGTCATATGAGTGATTGGTAAGCAACCTACACTGTAGACTGGTTGCATTTCCCCAGTGTTCTACCAATAATCCAAAGTCTACCACCTGCATTACCAAAGACTGGCCCTATGTGATCGTTATATTCCATATCCGCACAAGCTATTACACCCAGCTATTTTTGTGAGTTGAAAAGTTCTATCTGTGACTCGTTAATACTGTAGTCATAGGATACTACGGTTTTTATTTTTCTGAAGCACACAGTTTCACATTTTTGAACATTAAGCAAGTTACCCATCTTTGAAAAATTATCAAGATCCGACTGCCTTTTTCATAAAGTACGTCATTACTGATAATTGCATTATAGTGGCTTTAATTCATTACACAAGACCGCACTATCTACAAGAAGTCTGACGTTATAACACACAATGTTAGGAACCCTCCCAAGAACGTGACGTGCAGTGACGTGCGCGTGGGCGGCCACGCAAGGCCGGAAACAAAGGATGAATCGAGAAGTAGATACTGAACGTGAAATCAGGAGAAAGATTCGTGACTTTTTGATGAGAAATAAGCCGCAGATCTATCCATAATGTGCATAGCAATGTCATTTCGAAGTATATACAGCTAGCCGCTTGACCACCCGGCAAGTTGGCTACGAAACTACTTTTTTCAGTCGCAGGCACAGTAGTATGCTGACCGGCATACAAAAACCCTGAGCATCACTGCTCCGGACTATTCTGCAACGTTTTCTTGGAAGGTCCACCAGTTGCCGTCTCGGCCGCAACTGCCTCTTGTCCATACGTTCGACCGCCACACTACGGTAAAGTTTAACGGTTCGTTACTTCAGACACAGTCCAGTAAGGCGCTCGGATTCGATCGCCGTTCCAGTCGTTTGGCGATCGCGAGTATTTCGCGATACTGCGAGAGAGCAGCAGCGCCAGCCGTGCGGTGGGGTTCATCGAAGTCTGCCACCGTCATTTTGTTGCCGAAACCTAGTTTTCATGGTTCACTGTTTCCTTTCCGGAGTGTTCTCCGTTAAACTTTTGTAGTTACGGGTGAATACTATTTCTGTGTGTCGTTTTGTGTTTGTATCTATGTCAGTGGAGGCTGCCCTCTGTTAAGAGTACGTTGTTCTGAGCTAATTCCTCTTTGTGTTAGTTGCTAAATCTTTTACTTCTGTTGTTATTTCGACTATCTTTCCTCCCAGTATCCATTCAGACCAATGGCTCCCTGCAAATAGAGTCGTAGTCCATGCCTTCCCAGGGTCTGATGCAGGGCAGAATAATAACATGAGATTCTGATGACCTGCCAATATTTATCTCGCCCACTAACTGGGGGCAAGCTCTTTTCATCCAGGCTACCTGGGATACGAAAATTGTTGCCGTCAGTTCAGGTGAGGTAGTACAACCTTACTATTAACATTATCTGCAGTATATTTTACATACAACATAACAGCAAGGGTCCCAACACTTGGCCAAACCTGAAATTACTTCCACCCCTGTCGACAACTCTTCATCCACAGTAACACGCTGCGCTCTCCCTACCAAAAAAAATTCTCAATAGTCACAAATTTCGCATGAGACGCCAAACTATCGTACTTTTGATAATAAACGTAGACGTGTTACTGAGTCAAATGCTTTCCGGAAGCTCAGAAATACTGACTGCTTTGATCCTGGCCGAGCGGTTCTAGGCGCTTCAGGCTGGAACCGCGCGACCGCTACAGTCGCGGGTTCGAATCCTGCCTCGGGCATGGATGTGTGTAATATCCTTGGGTTAGTTAGGTTCAAGTAGCTCTAAGTTCTAGGCGACTGATGACCTCAAATGTTAAGTCCCATAGTCCTCAGAGCCATTTTTTTGCTTTGATCCACGGCTTTCAGGATATCACGTGAGAAAAGCGCGTCCTGGGTATCACGTGGTCGATGTTGTCAGAATCCATGCAGGTTGGCCTTTACACAATTTTTCTGATTTTATACTTTCTGCTACGAGTGTCTTGTCATAAGTTTGTACAAGTGATCGGCCGACGGCGTTACAGAGATGCGACGTAATCGCTGTTTTACAAATATATCGTTTGTGTGGTGTAACGGAATATCAAAACCTGTCACACAGCTGTTCTTACAGCCTCAACAGGTGAGAAGACGACATAATTGAACGTTATGCATGTAAAGGGAATTGATTTGAATTCGTGTACTTAATTTGTATCTTACTCCACAGTTTATTGCGCGAATGTTTGTTTTCTTAGTTTGATTTCATGACCAAGGGCGACGCAATACGTCGATGGTACAGTCTTCGATGCTTGCGGCCTGAGATGCTGTACTTTCCCATGCCATAACTGAAGCGATGACCGGCGATAGCAAGAAGATCCTGCCAGCGTCTGTTAGAATCTCTGATGTTTATTGGCCATCAATCGATGATATTGAAATTAAAAGAACAAAAAGAAAATCTGACTGTACTTTTAATGAAATTGTAGTGATGTAAAGTCAGTCTGTCTGCTGTTGTCTTTTACTGATGAAATACATATTATACAATGTATAGGAAGGCAATGATATGGTATAGAATTGAAAGTTGATTTTACATGTTATTTACTCCTGATGTGAAGCAGCTAATTTACGACGGGAGTTCAATAAGTATTGAAACACAATTTTTTCTGAAAACAGGGTGGATTTATTCAGAATTTCAATACACCGTATTATTCCCCTTTCTTTTGGATGCAAAACCCTATTTTTCAACACAATATCCGTTCAGGGCGACAGCCTTGCGCTGCGTTACTGGGAGGACTTTTATGCCCTTATGGCGATGAAAAACGCTACACGAAAATCGAGTTCCGCGAAAAATGTAAAAAAGAGTGAGTCTTTATGTATTCATTTGAAAAAAAGTATCGTGGTTCCATCTGGAAAATGTTACTACAGCGAAGTTAAAGAAAAAAAACGCAAACGAAATCATTACAAGGTAAAAGTCCAATGTAAAAACCGTGGCAAATGTTAATTCAGTGACATCCATATGTAAACATTACGATGACCTTCGTCTCATTTTAACTACAAAATACAGTGGAATCAGTGAACTTAAAAGGACAGTAGCCTTGTTGGAGAAACAGCTGCAACATCTTGGTTGTAAAACTCAACAAACAGAGCATCGGCTCAACCTTAAAGAAACATCGGGTACCAATGACGTAAACAAAAGAACGACTGTGGAAACCACAGCAAAACTTTGAAATATAAAAGTAAGTGCATCAAACAGCTATAATAACAAACGTGATTCTACAAACAGTTCAAAAATCAAATGGCTCTGAGCACTATGGGACTTAACATCTATGGTCATCAGTCCCCTAGAACTTAGAACTACTTAAACCTAACTAACCTAAGGACAGCACACAACACCCAGTCATCACGAGGCAGAGAAAATCCAGAAACATATCAGTCCATATAATAATTACGAGCAACAACAGCCGAGCACTATAAATTTTTCGCATGTGTCGCATCGTAAACAAAGTAATGTGATTAAAAAATCAGTCGACTGGCCTCAAGCGTGCAAAAACATAACGATATATCTCAATTTTGGCCGACAATCATGGACGCCAGATAGCAGGAAAGGTGTTTCCGCACACGTTCAGAGTACCAGGTAGAAGGACTGGGGGCACGCGTAAACACGTTCAGAGCACACAGGAACAGGTACAAAGGCGCACGCGTTAACACGTCCAGAGCAGTTAAAGGGTCAAGTATTTTTTGAGGTGATATTTGTTTTTGGATGTAAATCTCTAATTTTTCAAGGAAGTCCATCTGTATTCCTTTCTCAGCAACGTGCAGCACAGAAAGATTGTCACTGATATCACCAACAGTGTTCATGATGAGCAATATGTGCTGCAAGGCTGGACTTAATTTAAGTTTTTGCGTCGAAGAGCGTCGATATGTTCTTTGTAGAAGGTTGCAAAATTTCTCTGTGTTTGACTTATGTAGAAACAAGAAGAGAAGCATGAGAGTTTGTATATGCCAGAATTTTTATGCCAGTCTCCAATGGATTTATTACTGTAAACAGTTTTATTGTCAGCGTCAAGGATATTTTTATGTTGCATCGTCTGAAAAGATTTGCAAGTTTGTAGGACACTATGCCAAGGAATGGAAGACGGACATATTTTCCGAGCTGTTCTAGGCGCTTCAGTTTGGAACCGCTCGACCGCTCCGGTCGCAGGTTCGAATCCTGCCTCTGGCATGGATGTGTGTGATGTCCTTAGGTTAGCTAGGTTTAAGTAGTTCTAAGTTCTAGGGGACTGATGACCTCAGATATTAAGTCCCATATTGCTCAGAGCCATTTGAACCGTTTTTGAACATATTTTGGCCTTTCTTTCTTATCCTATAATGATGATGGTCGTTACTTTGGATTTTTTCAACTAGGATGTTTATCAAACACGCGTTATAACCATTATTTTGGATTATAGATTTAAGTATGCTCGTTTCCTCACGTGCGTCTTCTTCACTGATAGAAGCGCAGATCTCTATTACAAGGTAAACTACAGCAATAAATACTCCACCACCAACTGTATTTAATCTATCCTTTCTGAACACAGTTAGACTGTTTGAAAAAATTTCGGCTGAACTTGTTTCCGGCTTTAGCCAGCGTTCTGTACCTATAACTATTTTAGCTTCAGTGCTTTCTATTAGGTCTCGGAGCTCTGGTTCTTTCCCAACAAAGCTACAATACCGATCGTTTCTACAAGGATATCCTAGAAGTAAGGTCTCCTATTTTTTTTATAAGTACATAGAGCTGTTTATTTCTACATGGGTTTACATCAGTTCACAGCTTGAACATTTAGCTATTTTTCGACATAATCACCATTTCTGCCGATGCATTTTTGTAGACGCTGTGGCAGTTTTTGTGTGCCCATGTCATACGAGCTCGCACCATGCTGTTCAGAAAGTTATGAATTTCTTTCACCTCGTCGTCGGAGCTGAATCGCTTTCCGGCCAAGTGTTCTTTTTACTTAGGGAACAGGTGATAGTCGCTGGGCGCCAAGTCACGACTATATGGTGGGTGGGTGATTATGTTCCATTGAAACTGTTGCAGGAGAGCAACGGTTTGCCGAGCGATGTATCGGCGAACATTGTCATGGAGAATGTGTACGCCCTTGCTCAACATTCCTCTTCTCCGGTTCTGAATTGCCCGTTTGAGTTTTTCAGAGTCTCACAGTACCCGTCAGCGTAAATTGTGGTCCCAGCGGGCATAAGTTGACCAACAATACCTTTTCCGATCCCAAAAAAACGATTGTTATGACTTTACCGGCAGACTGTGTTTGTTTGAATTTCCGTGGCTTTGGCGAAGAAGGATGCCGCCACTGGCGTGATTGTTGCTTGGTCTCAGGTGTAAAGTGGTATGCCCAGGTTTCGTCACCCGTGACATTTGAGTCCAGAAAGTTGTCCTGTTCGGCTGCAAGGCGGTGAAGAAATGCGCGGGAAGCATCAACTCGTTGCCGCATGTGGTCCTCAGTCAGCATGCGTGGCACCCATCTTGCGCACACCTTCCGGTAGTTCAATGTTTCCGTGAAAATTCTGTGAGCGGTGTTTCGGGAAACCTCAGGAACCAACGTGCAGAGATCATCCAAGGTGATCCGCCGAGCTTCACGCATGCTTTGCTCAACCTTCAACACTGTCTCCTCAGAAACTGACTGTTTCCCGCTGCTTTGTTCGTCGTGAATTTCGGTCCGACCATCTACAAATTCTCTACACCACTTACGAACATTTGTGACATCCATGCACGACTCAATATACACTTCCGTCAATTGGCGGTGGATTTCAATCGGCGCAGTGCCCTTTGCGTTCAAAAACCGAATAAGTCCGCGCAATTCGCACTTGGCGGTAACATCAAACGGGAGCTGCGTTCTCAACGGCTGCCAAGCCAAGACTGACAAGGGGAGGCCACGACGTTTGGAACGCGGGTTCACTGTAAACTTCGTACACTCGTAGTTCTCCATGAGGACAACAAAATGTGTAAGCAGTAGCGCGTACTTCTCAAGCGTTACTGAGAAAATCGCAAGATAATTTCGGTCGTCAGATGAAATGAAATGTCGTGTGGCTAGGGCCTCCCGTCGGGTAGACCGTTCGCCTGGTGCAGGTCTTTTGAGTTGACGCCACTTCGGCGAACTGCGCGTCGATGGGGATTAAATGATGATGATTAGCACAACACAACACCCAGTCCCTGAGCGGAGAAAATCTCCGACCCAGCGGGGAATCGAACCCGGGCCCTTAGGATTGATATTCCGTCACGCTGACCACTCAGCTACCGAGGGCGGACTGGTCGTCAGATATATATCTGTGAGTGGCCATTTTAACCATAAAGCGGTTGTAGCAGAGTGGTGCTGGCACGGTAACTCAGCGTGAGCGGTCAGAGCGTAAGCTACCCTGTACAATAATAAAACTGAGCGAACGGATGAACGAACAAGGAGAACGCGTGGCATTGGACGTCCGCCCTGAACAAATTCAGCAAACAATACAGAGCAAAACTTAAAAAAAAAGAAAAAAAAAGTGGTAGGCGTTCAAGCCGCTGGATCGCTGCATCGAGTTCCGTTCGTCAGTTTTTTTATTTTTATTTTTAACACAGTTATTTTCTTTACTATTTATATTACAATTGATATAATGGGAAAAAATACGTGTAATCGGATGAACTTTTATTCAAATTACAATGTTATTTGGCAGTCTTCTAATTTTTGTTATCACAAATAATATAATATTCATAACTATCGACTAGTAAACGACCAAACGCATAAAGTGATACTGAAAATGTATGCTTGTCCGTGCCTTCAAAACTGTTCGTATTTAATCGAAAGAGAACGAGAAATTGCTTCTCGTAAGACGCTATTAAAATACACTCGATACTGCATAGCCAATTATCAGCGCCGATTTTTAAGGAAATACTGCGCTATGCATGGTTTGCTTCCAAACTATCGTCAGAAAGAGAGGTTTTTGAAAATGTTAACGAGGTTTGCTTTTCCACGGAAAACGTCAAAAGACCTTGCGTATGCGGAAACATATCATTTATTCTATGCAGCTGGTGCCGTTTAACTTTATGTTTTCCATGTTTCTACGAAAAATATCACCCTGCAACTTGTATTCGTTATGTCGAAAGCGACGATTAATTGTACATCTTTCGAAAGCCGTCTGTACCGGTCAAAACTTGGAGGTAACAAGTCGTTTTGGGCTCCTTCCAGGTATAAGGGATTTCTCAAATCACGGACAAGCATACATTTTCAGTATCACTTTATGCGTTTGGTCGTTTACTAGTCGATAGTTATGAATATTATATTATTTGTGATAACAAATATTAGAAGACTGAAAAATAACATTGTAATTTGAATAAAAGTACATCCGATTACACGTATTTTTTCTCATTATATCAATTTTAATATAAATAGTAAAGAAAATAACTGTGTTAAAAATAAAAAAACTGTCGAACGGAACTCGATGCAGCGATCCAGCGGCTTGAGCGCCAACCACTGTATTGTTTGCTGAATTTGTTCAGGGCGGACGTCCAATGACACGCGTTCTCCTTGTTCGTTCATCCGTTCGCTCAGTTTTATTGTTGTACAGGGTAGCTTACGCTCTGACCGCTCACGCTGAGTTACCGTGCCGGCACCACTCCGCTGCAGCCGCTTTTTGGTTAAAATGGCCACTCACAGATATATATCTGACGACCGAAATTATCTTGCGATTTTCTCAGTAACGCTTGAGAAGTACGCGCTACTGCTTACACATTTTGTTGTCCTCATGGAGTACTACAAGTGTACGAAATTTGATGTAAATCCGCGTTCCAAACGTCGTGGCCTCCCCTTGTGGGCGCCTCAGCGCGGCGTGCGAATGTTTACACACAGCGCATGAAGCACTCTTCATAACAGTATGACCAACTGCCACACAAACAGAGTTCTGTACTTATAAAAAAATTGGAGACCTTCCTTTGAGGATTACCCTCGTACAACTAAATTACTGCGTTTTACCTGCCCCCTTTTAGACGGACGCCCTTTCTGTGGTTCATTGAGACCCTCTAACCTAAAAAACCGCCCAGTCCCTTCCACACAGCTCCCGCTATGCTTGTAGCCGCTTCCTGTGTGTAATGGACTCCTGACCTATTAAACGGAAATGGCAAATTTACACTACTTTACTGTTAACTTTGTTGCGGGAAACACCTTCAACATGCACCCTTAACGAGCGTTCACACGATGCCTTTTTCTGTTCAACATTGCTCACTGTGCTTAAATTTCCAACAGTGCAAGCACACATACGTATTTCCTGATGCGTTATTTGTTCGAATTGGAGGGCGTCGTCATGGCGAATTGCTTCGCGGATTTGGTGGGAACATCTGAAGGCTATTTAGCAGATGACAGGCACATAGTACTCATGTGTCTTTCGTTTTGTGGTGTGCTGTTTGCTATGCCTTACGATGTTTTCTGTGCAGTGATGTCTGTTTACTCCAAGAAGTGGCGCCGAAACTTACACATGACTACAGATAATGAGAAGTTATACGCGATTCCCTTCCAAAGATTGCTTGAACAAACATTTGAGATGCGATGCCCTGAGGGCCAAGTATGGACTTGACTCGGCGGGAATTGAAAATAGGATAAAGTCTCTGGTCAAATTATTGTAAAGAATAATTTGTCTCGAAGTAGGCAAACTGAGATGCAGCAGTCTACAAATTTATAAAAAGTGCCTACTAAAAGTGTAGGTGAGTATTCATACAATAGCGAGTTTATAGCACAACAATCGAAAAGCCGAACATCGAAGCAACTGAAAATAATGGTACAATTGGAACTCTTGAATAAACTACCAGAAATAGAAATGAATGGCCTTGAGGATACAACAAATACAAATTTGGAAAACAGGACCACCGTTAAAGTGCATTCTAGGGTCTAATACATTCCCCAATTCGTCAAGTCCGAGGACCTTAATATATCTCTTTTTAGCGAAGTCGTGTACACGTATTTTTACATAACAATTGTGTAATGAAAGCCAACTAACCTACACATAAACACTAAGAACGTATCTTAACCCATTAACTACTAATTTTATTTTCTTCAACCTGCATTTGTTTCTGGGTTGCCTAATTGACATAGAAGCTGGGAAAAGGAATGTAAAATAAAACAATGAAGTAACCTTGAAATAAACGCTACATTTTAGTCGATCCCAAATGGGGGACCATGGACATGCCACTCTTTTCTAAAATATTGTTTAATTTTTTGTGCCAAACAATAAAGTAGTCAATATGGAATCCCACACTGCGCACAGAGAACTGCTTCCTTTCATTTTTCTTGCAAATCCCAAATTTTTTTTGTTTCCTCAAAGTCGTGCATTCAATAACGTCTCCGGCTCCAGAAGTTGAGAGGTCAACTGGACAACGTGAACTGGGTACCTTCGGGTATGATGGACGTCCTGTGCTTTTAGGATCAGGACAGAGCAAGATATGCCCTAGCCACCATCGTTCTGAACTGGAGCAGTGAAATAATTTCATTCGTGATGTAGTAGATAACATGGGCGTTGATCAAGGCTACATCCGCTGCGCATGTGTTCAATGGAAATAACCATTTCTTACTTCGAATTCTCACACGGTACTTCTGCACATTCTAGTCCAATTTGTTAACTCCACTCAGTTGTTGGTTGTATTCTCCTATCATTCTTGGTTGTTGAACTTGTACTTCCTGATTTTCAGCTTTGCTCAAACTCTTTGCTTGCCTTACTGGGTGCACTCTGGCGTCGTTCGACAAGAGTTTTGCACATTCTCATGTTTTTAAATTACTGCCATTATCCCAGTACTGTTGTAAATTTTTTGTCGTACGTTCCCATTTGTTTCTTTTTAATGCTATTGTCGCTTTCTATGGGACAGTTACACATTTGAGTCATTCGGGTGGTTCCCGTCACCATTACTCTTATTTCTGTGAGGTCTTTCAAGGAAAGTAAAGTCATGAAAATGTTGTCAAAATAGATTTTGTGATGCTCAGGAGATTGCAGAACAGATATTGTGTTCAGCACATCTGATCCGTCAAGTCCCAAAACTGAAACATTACTTGAGTCCGAATTTCCTCCACTGAGTGACATACAATAACACTAACCGCCTCGGAAACAGCACACCGCCCACTGTTTGAATCCGAATCTCACTGGTTTTCCGCGATTGAATTGTTTTAGGTAATGGTGCCTGTAATAGTGCACCATTTGCTCATCAATGCTCAGGCTACGAGAAACCCCTGAAATTTCATGACATTCTTATTCAGCACGTCCATCAAGGGGCGAATTTTGAAAAGTTTATCCTTTTCGTCTGCTGGAATTCTGTTCAGATGTGTGTTATCATTGAAGTGAAGGTGGCGCTTGATTTCCAGATACGCGTTGTAGCTGGTCCATGCTGTATGCACTTTGTGTCAAAGACCTTATCTTCATTCCAATACAATTGTTCTTATGGGAGAGCACGGTATTCAGTGAAGAGCAATAATCATAAAAACGTTTCTGTGCATTCACTGGATGACTCAAACCTGTTATTATTCTTCTGAGTACTACACCGGACACTTTCACTGGCCATCAAGTTCAGTATTTGTTCCATCAAAAAATTCTTCCAAGCACTCAACTGTAGGCTTTCTTTTAGTGCTGCAACCAAACTGCATTTATGCTTTTCAATTTCTGCTAGATCCGGGTAAGTTTTACTGTAAGAAAAATCTTCTGTTGGCCAATTAAAAGTGACACTAGATTTCCTTTTCTTCTTGCGATGCCCAGCAGTTTCCTCTTCCTACCTTTTTTCATTAGTACGAACTTCCAAGGTATCTGGCACATCAGTTGAAAGAATATCTTCAAATACGTTTTCGTCGACAACATCACAGGTCAAAATCCCATCTGCGCAATCTGGAGGGAGCTCGACAATGTCAATGGTATCACTCAGTTCATCCTCATCCTCCTTATCAGAAGACGCCATGAAATTGGAGCCATTTACTATTTCTTCAATTTACCTTATAGGAAGTGCTTTATAGCGACTCACTGTACCTGGGGAGAATAATAATTTAAAAAAATGTTATTCTAGGTGGAACCTACCACGAGCCCAGCGGGGATCGAAAGTAAGGGAGCCCTCAAGGGAAAATAAAGCAGGGACGGGAAATAAATAATCGATAAACATCTTTTAAAACCTTTACAGAACGTGCCATTATACAGGTGTTGGAAGCTGTTCTAAAAATGCTCAACTCTTCTAACTCAGCAGCTCACTCGTTTAACAATGACTGAATAACAGTCAATACATAAGATTGACAAAGGTTTAGACAACAATGCGAAATAGTAACAACTGCTGCCAACATAATTACAAACACAAAATTTCACTTGCATAGAGAAATCAATAAACGGTGATCATCGTAGTTAATAGGTTAAGTGTAATTCTTCAGAATTTCACGGCGATCTCTTTTGTCTGTTGTCCTTTAAGTACACTGAGACGACATAAGTCATGGGGCTGCGGTATGCACACATGCAGATGGCTGTAATATCGAATACACAAGATATAAAAAGGCAGTGCATTGGCCCACCTGTCATTTGTACTCAGGTGATCCATTTGGAAAGGTGCTCGAACGGGATTATGTCCGCACGATGGGAATTAATAGGCTTTGAAGGCGGAAAGGTAGTTAGAGCTAGACGCATGGGACGTTCCAATTCGAAAATTATTAAAGAGTTCAGTATTCCGAGATCCACAGTGTTAAGAATGTGCCGACAATATCAAATTTCAGCTATTACCTCTCACAATGGCAACCCAGTGGCCGACGGCCTTCACTTAATGACCGAGAGCAGTGGCGTTTGCGTAGAGTTGTCAGTGCTAATAGACAAGCAACACTGTGAAACAATCGCAGAAATCACTGTGGGGCGTACGACGAACGTATCCGTTAGGACAGTACGTCGAAGTCTGGCGTTAATGAGCTATGGCAGAGGACAATCAACGCGAGTGCCTTTGTTAACAGCACGACGCCCCCTGCAACCCTTTTCCTGGACTCCAAGACCATATCGTTTGGACGCTAGACGACTGGAAAACCGTGGCCTGGTCAGGTGAGCTCCGATTTCAGTTGGTAAGAGCTGATGGCAGATTTCGAGTGGGGTGCAGACTCCACGAATCCACGGACCCAAGTTGTCAACAAGGCACTGTGCAAGCTGGTGGTGGCTCCATAATGTTGTGGACTGTGCTTACATGCAATAGACTGGGTCCTCTAGTCCAGCTGAAACGATCAATGGTCATGTCCGGCTACTTGGAGACCATTTGCAGCATTCATGGACTTATGTTCCCAAACAACAACAGACTTTTTATGGATGACGATCAGCCATATGACCGGGCCACGCTTGTTAGCGATTGATTTGAAGAACATTGTGGACAATTCTTGTGAATGATAAGGTCTACCTGATCGTTCGACATGAATCCCATACAACATTTATGAGACATACAGGAGAGGCCAATTCGTGAACAAAATCCTGCACCGGCAACATTTCAGCAATCATGGACGGAGATAGAGGCGACATGGCTCAGTATTTCTGCAGGGGACTTTCCGACGACTTTGCTGCATTGCGCTGGGAAACAGGAGTTCCGACACGATATTAGGAGGTTTCCCATAACCTTTGCCACCTCAGTCTCTTTATTCTTTCTTTCTTAATGACTGCTCTGTTTTGAAATGCCGGTTGCCAGATAACGAAATATTATTGCCGGCCTTATCGTTGCAGAAATTGCATTATGCATAACAGTATCTGGCGTAGAGATACATGTTCTCAGTTTCCTACGCAAAAAAATCAAAATCTTGTTTAGGCATCCTTGTGAAATTTGCAAGCAAAACATCGCCGTCACTGTATTTTTTGCATCTATTAGCTCCCTTATCTGTACACTGTTTAATCCACAGTCGCATTCGCCTTTTCTTTTTCAGCCCATAAACGCAGCCCAAACTGCCGATCAAAGAACTGGATGTACAGCGGACTGCTTGATCACAACGTACATGCATACAGTACGTTCGTTTCACTGGTTTTTGTACATGTCCTTTTGTTCCCAATGCAGCGGCGCTTGTACACGAGTCATCTTGCGGACATGTAGGGGATAGGTAAATAATGTGAACACCTGTACATACTTGGCAATCCACAATCGTCGTAGGGGAAAACTCAGAAAAGGCGTAAGGCTGCACCACGACAATGCCCGTCCTCATATGTCGCAACAAACGAAGGAGTTAATCGACAAATTTGGCTGGAATGTCATTGACCCTCCCCCCCCCCCCCCCCTTACAGCCCCGATTTGGCACCCAGCGATTTCCATCTGTTTCCGAAATTGAAGGAGCACCTAGGCGGTCTACGATTCCAGACGGACGAGGAGTTGCAAGAAGAAGTCTCCAAGTTTCTCAACGGCTTAGCGGCGGACTTCTTTGAGGTGGGAATGCAAAAGTGGATTACTCGACAGAAAAAATGCATAGAAAAAATGGGGACTATGTGGAAAAATAGCTTAAAGATCAACGTTTCCAATGGCGTAATCTTTTTTTCGAATAAAAAATTCCTTGTGCCTAAAAAAATGTGGGAACATTATTTTTGAAACAACGTTTGCACGACGATGTTTTTCCGTGTTTTGTTTAGGCTGTCAAGACAGTTGAAACAGTTGCTCCTTAAACATTCAATAAGTTAGCTGTTTGGTTACTGATGGTCCAGGTAATCGGCCCCCCATTATCTGCCGTCTTTGGAACTCTGTTAGGTCTTTCATTGCACGTCGACCTCGGCCACTGAATGCAAATACGATGTGTGCACTACTCGTAAACAACCTGCACTGATGCCTAGCCCGTACTGAATACACACAGTCCAGCGCGACACGTGCCTTGCCTGCATTTTTTACCGTCAAACACAACCAACCCATTACTGTCACTGTTCATATTATTTTGCCTATCCCCTGCACTTTTTAAAGTAGGGTGATCTGTCTGTGAATCGTCTAAACTCGGCCCTTTTCGTACATTCATAACTAATGGATAAAATGAGGAAATTTCATTCAGAGTCTCAGTTATGTTATAGGTGATTCTCCGTATTTAGGATCTCGGATTTAAGGGTTTCCCTTTAATCTGAGCATCGAAAATGCATTAAATACATTAAAAAAAAAGAACTAACGAACGGCGTATCGATCGTCGATCCGTTTCAACCACACGCTCATGCCGCAACACCTGTCGAACCACACACTCTCCTTAGTTGCGTCAGTGACCCCATGCATATACTTCTCCCGCTTTTTAAAAATTGTTTACACACACAAACTTTTTGTTGAAAATGATATTTTATGTTTGACATTGTCGGTACAGTATAGTGTTGTGTTTCGTTTTCTCTGTTGACTGTTTTTGTTCATACACCTATTACAAATGAGTACTGTAACAAAGGAAAGGAAATTTGTGCCTTTGAATGTTAACATAGAAGCATGAGGCTGAGACTGTAGCAATGTTGAGTAACATTGATGGCTGCGCTGCCTTTGAGAACGCCATGCGCTTCGTGGAATAAGTCTGAGACGACACCAACCGACATCTGCTCTTTTGGGATCGTGACATGATATTGCCGCGCGGAAACGTTGCAGCTTCACCAAACAAAAGACAATCCACCATTATTTCACGAAGTAAATTGTTACCAGACTTAAGCTCAAACCTTTATTCGGCCAATGTAAATGCCCATATAAACAATTTGTTTAACAGAGTTCATAATTTGACGCCTGTATTCTTTTCAACATCGTTTTATTTGTTTTTCCCACATAAATTCCGGTGTGCCAGTGTTCAATTCTTCGAAGTGGTCCTGGTTTCGTTCACCTCGAATTATCGAGACTCTACTGTCATAAATTTTCAATGTGACTACTGAGTGCCAAGGACTTGAACCGGTATATTGTCATTTTACTTCTGTTCAAGTTAACAGATGAAAAAAATTTGATCTTTTGGTTACTGATGATATTTGTTTTATGGGCATTAGGCTGTGGTTAAAGAAATAGTTCTCTGCGTAACGTTTACTCTCCCAATGCTTGAGACATCATCAGATGCCCTAAAAAAAAGAAATAAGGGATCAGAAAGCAGTTACAGTCTCAAACAAGCTTAGCAAGGTGAACTGTTTAGTGGTGTCGCGCTGAGGTGTGTTATGGAGCTTGTAGTGGAGAAGAGTGTGCGCTTTTTGTTTTATTTAGCACTAAGGTCCACAGCTTGTCTGATTTCAATCCTTTTCCGTTGAGGTCACTTTTATCCTGTACTTCATAGTAATAACAAAAAACACCGGCCGTGAAAGCTTGAATTCCATAAATAAATTTCACTCTTTTGTTTTGTTATTACTATATTATCATGTGGGGGTAAGTCAATTATCGGCAAAGTAGTTATAAAATTTTATTGTAATCAAATAGGAAACTTACAAAAGCACCATTTTCTGCGTAGTCTCCTTGCGTTTCAACGCACTTGGTCCATCGTTGTACGAGCTTCCTGATGCCCACATAAAAGATGGTTCTCAATTGAGCTGCGAGCCAGGAATGCATCGCTTCTTTCACTGCTTCGTCCGAGGCAAATCGACGGCCCCTTAATGCCTGATTGAGTGGACCAAACAAGTGATACAAGGGGCAAGATCGGGACTATATGGAGGATGATCCAGTACTTCAAATTTGAGTTTCTGAAGCGTTTCAGCAGTGTGGGCAGCAGTATGCGGACGGGCATTGTCGTGCAACACAACACCTTTTGACAGCAATCCTCGGCGTTTGCTTGGAATTGCAGGCTTTAGCCTTGCAGTAAGCATCTCACTGTAACGTACATTGTTTATTGTTGTGCCCCTTCCCCTATAATATTCCAGTACTGGACCTTATGTGTCCCAAAAAACTGTAAGCACCAGTTTTCCTGCAGACGGCTGGGTCTTGAACTTTTTCTTGCACGGCGAATTTGGATGTTTCCATTCCATACTCTGCCGTTTACTCTCCGGCTCATAATGAGGGATCCATGTTTCGTCACCAGTAATGATCCTGTCTAAGGAGTTGTCCCGTTCGTTACCATAGCGATCCAAATGTTTTTGTTTATGCAACTGTGTGAGTTGTTTTGGGAGCCATCTTGCACAAACTTTATGAAACTCAAATCTGTTGTGTATGATTTCGTAGGCAGAACCGTGACTAATTTACAGACGATGTGCCACTTCGTCAATAGTTAATCGTCTGTCTAAGAGAATCATTTCGCGTGAACGCTCAATGGTTTCTTCATTTGTGGCGGTAAACGGTCGTCCGGCTCCTTCATCGTGCGTGTCATCAACGTAAAACGACAATACTACCAAAATAAACAAAAATATAACTAAATTGCGTATAATAATTGACGTACCCTCGTATTATACTAGCTTACACCCAAACCTCCAGATGTCGCACACTCAGATCGGCACCAAACGCTGTATGTCGATAGAGCATAGAGCAAAATACCGATTTAGTTCGTGCTCTGTGCTGTCGTCGAGTGAAACTTGCGTAAACGGAAATCAGAAGTAACACCAAAACTACGGAGCATCGGAAAAGCGCATCTGTGAGTATGTGGGTGAGTTGCTAAAGCCTGAGATCGCCATACCGAAAGTCCTACGAACTCCATTACAGACAATTTTTTAACTGTTTACGTGTGAAACAATTATATGGGAGAACATTTTCCTGATATGTGTAAGAACTTTTCCGAGTTTTTAGCAATGTTCTTTTGACAGTCTGTTTTCGCTTCGTTAGTTGAAAGCAGCAAACATATAGAGCACATTTGTATAGATAAGTGTGGTTTTGTCGCACATGTCCGACAGGACAAATACTCTGTAGATCTGCTACTTTCAGCTAACGAAGCGAAAGCAGACTGTCATAAGAACATAGCTATGAACGCCGAAAAGTCCTTTTACATGTCAGGTTAATGTTCTCCCGTATAACAGCTTCACGCGTAAGCAGTAAAAAGAGATTGTCATAAATGCGGGTTGACTACCTCACGCTCTACCGACAAACCTACGCGGGATCTTTAAAACAACCGCTTACATATGCGCTTTTGCTGTGTTCCGTAGTTCTGGTGTTACTTTAATTACCGTTTACGTCTGTTTACTGGGCGACAGCACACAGCACGAACTAAATCGTCTTGGTTGATACTCTATCGACATACAACGTTTGATACCGATCTGTGTGTCTGACATCTGAATGTTTTAGTGTTAGCACCCGCTGCCACACTCTAGTAGACTGTACGATCTGCACAGATTTTTTTGTTTTTCTTTAGTCGAATTTTTATGCTGATAACAAATTTCAACACTTTGTAAACTTTTCACACTAATTAAGCCCATGGAAGCATGGTCTTTTCCGAATGTACTTCTGACGAAAAAAGAGAGTCTGGTAGCTGAAGTCCAAGTTTTCCGTTAATTACGCCTTTTACGTTCTTCTGATGATATTTCCATAGCAACTTTCATCCACTGACACATATACCTCTGTATATAACCGAGAAGTGAAATACCAGTTCTCACAGATTTAGCTTTTTTTAAACAAAATTAAATATTTTCTTAAAAATTTTCATACCATATTTCACCCCATTTGGGGTTGAATTTTCAATAACAGCGAAACACGTATTTCTTTATTTCTAAGTGAGAAGCCAAATACAAATTTACAAAGATTTAGTTTGAAAAGGCTTTCCTATGAAATAATTTCGTATGTTTTTCATCCCATATCTCTCCCCCTTAGAAGTGAAATTTCGAATAACATCTTCATAAAAGATGCGTACAGTATAAGATCAACCCCGCCTGCAAATTTAAAGTCTTTCCCAAACAGTGAAACACGTTTTCATTTCTAACGGAGAAACCACATACCAATTTTCAAAGACTTTGCTGAAAAATGTTTTTACAGTGAAATATTTTCATGAAACATTCACCACCTTAGGGGTTGATTTCCAAAAACAGTGAAATGCGTATTTCTTTATTTCTATAAGAGGGGCCAAATACAAATTTTCGTACATTTAGCTTCAAAAGTGCTTGCATAATGAAATATTTCGATAAAAACTTTCGACCCCTTAGTGGTTGAATTTCCAAAAACAGTGAAACACTTATTTTTTTATTTTTAACCGACAAACCACGATTTCAGATTTTAATAGATTTAGCTATAAAAGTGCTTTCATAATTAAATATTTTCACAAAACATTTTATCACCTTTTTCACCCCCTTAGGAAATGAATTTCCAAAAATACTGGAATATGTATTTTTCTATTTGGAACCAAGAAGTCAGACACCAGTTTTCGAGGATGTAGCATTAAAACTGAAATATGTGGTTTTCTTATTTGGAACCGAGAAGTCAAACACCAATTTTCATAGATATAGCATTAAAAAACATTAACAGTTATTTAATAATGATTTATTTTCGAAAACAACTTTCACCCGCTATTTCACCCCTGCAGGGGTTAAATTTCCAAAAATGTTGAAACAACTATTTATTTTTGACCAAGAAACCAAATACCAATTTCCTTGGGTATATCCCTAAAATTGCCTTAATAGCGACATATTTTCAAAAAACCCTTCATCCCCTATTATAAAGATTATTATACAGGGAGTTTCACCATTCTTATTAGAGCCTTCTAGGGCTTGTAGAGGGAACTTAGTAGATAAAGTTTTGATATAGCACCCATGTCCGGGAATGTGCCGTTTGGATGTAAAATAAGTTTGAAGATCGGACCACCCAGACCATGCATCGTCAGTCTTTCGAGTAATCGTCGTCGGATTGTCTTTCGCTGACGAATTCGTGGAGCACCACAGACAACCTTCATAGCTGCGAACGTACCCCTTGCAGTCGAACGAAAATGGTATGTTATGTAATTGCAACAGCGACTGGCTGCAGAGCACTCATCTCAGGTTTCTGTGCGACTTTGAACAGGGAAATCTGAGAGTGATCCGATCTTCATACGTATTTTATATCCAAACGATACATTTGCGGACATAGGGTCCTTATCAAAACTATACCTACTAAATTTCCTCTGCAACCCCGACAGGCCTGTAATAGGAATTGTGAAACACTGTAGAATTTGCTTTGTTTGGGATTCTTATTAGGAGAAACTTTACAAAAAGTAAGATCAGTTTGGCATCACATTCGACAGGAAAATTAGCGAAACAATTTTGTTATTGCAGATAACAGTGGAGGAATGACTGGAAACTAACGTTTCAATTGGCGTGGTAGTTAGAAAACTTATTCCGTTGTTGTTGTTTTAGTTTAGTGGCGAGTTATGGGAAAAAAATTATGAAATGCCAAAAATAATGCCTGTTGCTTGCAAACTATATATAATTTAAAGATAAACACTAGTAAAAGCAAAGTATTTGACTTATTTCATCAGTACATCACTGGCGTTACCCAGAAAATCTCTATTACTAAATAGCTAACATGGGGCACAGTCGCCCGGTACAGTTGCATGTTGCCTTTCTAACGGTTTCCAGACGCAATAAAAATTTGATTTTGAGTATTTCATTTAAATATTGACCGAATTTTAGGAATTAATATGCTCTCGTAATCTATTTATTAAGAGATAAACTTAATGTTAAGTTTAACACGATAAATATTTGAGGGAAAGAGCTTCCTCTACAAATAGAGCAAATCAGAAACGCGTTGGTCCACCTCTGGCACTTATGCAAGCAGTTATTCGGCTTAGCATTGATTTGTAGAGTTGTTGGACGTCCTCCTGAAGGATATCGCGCCAAATTCTGTCCAACAGGAGTATAAGATCGTAAGAATCCTGAATGGCTCCAAACTTTCGAACATTCTCAACTGGAGAGAGATAGGCCGAGCTTGCTGAGCAAGGTAACGTTTGGCAAGCATGAAAGAAAGTAGTAGTAACTCTCGCCGTGTGCGGCGGGCATTGTCTTGCTGAAATGTACGACCAGGATAGTTCGCCACAGAGGGCAACAAAACGAGTCGCAGAATGTTGTCGGCGTGCTACTGAGCTGTAATGTGCCGTGCATGACGACCAAAGGGGTCCTGATGTGAAAAGAAATGGAACCCCCAACCACAACTTATGGTTGTCGTGCCGTATGGCAGGCGATAGGTTGCTATCCCACTATTGTTCAGGTCGTCTTCAGACCTGTTTCCGTTGGTCACTGGGGCTAAATTCGTAACAGGACTCATCACTGAAGAATTCTGCTTCAGTCAGTGAGACTCCAGGCTGAAGACGTGTCTACAGACGCCCAGAATAACAGTGGGACACCAAAGTGACTGCTGCCAACATACGACACAAAAAGCTGGAGTGATGACCGGGAGTGCCATTTCTTCACGTACTTAACACGAATTTGGTTGTAACAATTTGTTTGTCTGTACATGTACATCACATCTACCGATTTCCGTTCCAATCGGATAACTCATTTGTGATATTTCGTTTTTTTAAATACGGTATGTTTAACACATTAGCTCACTTGTAAAGTAATCAGAAGTTCAAAGCTGTTTTATACATGGGCGTTCGATTCTGTAAGTGATCGGGGTTTAACGGACAAAATTTATACTGAGAGCATGACACAAGGAAATGAAAAATGGACACGTGTGTGTTCGAGGACATCTCTTAACACGCAAAGCCGTGAACACCGAGGGAAGAAAGGCGTTTGCTAAATCATTTGTCTCTAATATCCTGATAGATAAAAAACAAAAATACGCTGCATCTAGAAGCAACAAAATTTGTGTATGGAGGAGAGTCACCCAAAATGAGCTTAAAGACGGGAGATACTAAAGAAAGTAACCATAGAAAGGCAACTAAACGAAAACATTTGTAGCTCCTAAACAAAATAAACGCAGAAGTACTGAAGGTAATAGAGATGAGAAAAATAAGTCCTGCAGCTGCACACTGAAGCATAACAGACAGAGAGACTAGATGCAATGGCATGGGTTAGCTTCTAGAATGTAGTGATGTTTTATAATAAGACAACTCTACGAGGTTTTTTTAATGTGGTGTAGATTTCCAAATGTTTCGGAGTTGCCACGGACCGCATATAACAAAGCAAAGGCTAATCGAACTACACACGCGTCTCCTTCATAAACATCAAACAGGTTACAGCTGCGAATGCTGCATACCATTTGGCGACGTGGAACGAAAATTCACGGACTGTAATATCACACTTCGGACTTAAAGATAAAGCAAACGGTTTTGCTGATAGTTCAATCGACAGCGGTGACAGCCACAATAGTTTCATCTGTTCGTTAAGACTGTTGATAGAGCTTAAATCGTACTCACTGCCAACTTCCAATGCTGAGGTTATCACGCAGAAGCAGCTCGTACATGATGTGCAGTGCGATGCTTGCAGTCCAGCAGGAACAGTGGTATAACCACGACAACATCACGGCATCCAGTTCACCACTTCGAAGACAGCTCAACTCAACAACTGTTAGTAAACTGAACTGCTACGCTGGCGAAGAGTGGGCGGCGAATCCCGGGAAACCCTGTAACAGTTCTGCCAACTACGACGACGGTTATACAACCCCGTACAGTAAATTTAGATTAGATTCAGTTTTCGTTCCATAGACCCAAAAATGAGATGATTCTCATGGGTGTCGAACAAGTCAGAAAGTATAACATAAAAAACCTAAAGCATCTGAATATAACACTCGCGTCCCTGATAATTTGTCAGGAGATTGTAAATACATTACAGTAAAGTGGAACTGCTGAAATTTATAGAATTAATACACTGTCAGAATGAAATACAGTTATGTACTTTTAAAATATTTGTCATACACAAGACTGTCGGTCGAATTACACAAAGGCTGCAACCTTTACGCCAAGATTTTTTTAATTTCTAGTTGAATAAGAACGGCTTATTTTCATCTGTTTTCTGAGAACATTCCAGATCATTCGTGAACATCACAACAATTGCCATTCGACGACTGTTGAAAATGTTACTACTTCACGCTACAAACACTCTCGAATGCTCAAAAATACTCTACTTTCTCTGTTTATTGGCAACATAACTGCACACCCATTTAATTGATTTCACTGAATTGCAGTACTCCACATTTAGGTCTGCTTGAAATATTTTTGAGAGAAGTGGATTATACAGCACCACCCACTGATTATCTCTTTCTGTCTCTTAGTAACCTCGCTTACATATTTTGTCAGTGAAACCACCATTTTCTGGAAAATCGTCCTCTGTGCTTAGGACATCCATCTTCTCCTTTATGCGTATCATTTAACCCTGCATAGATTATATGTCAAATTACGCAAATGACTATATCACAAATACTCCAGTCAACCAGATTAAAAATTGCCTTAGAAATAGTGGAATCTCTGTTCAAAGAGAACAAAGTGTCATTTCAATATTGCTATGCCCCACAAATAAATCAGAACTTCTAAAAATAATAAAAACCATGAGGAATAAAATATCTTCAGGGATTGACCAAGTTCAGTCGTAATAACATATGCTAGTTTCTTGTCAGGACCACTTTCACTATTATAAATATACCATTGTCAAGATCAAAAACTTCAAAAATAAAACCACTGTATAAAAGGGGCGATACATTTGGAGTGGGGAATTAAAGACCAATAGCTTCGTTAACTGTATTTTCAAAAATAATATACTGCATGAAACAAAAATTACAAATTTCCTTAAAAAATTCGGTCTCTTATCTGTAATCCAACACAATTTTTGCAAAGAATTGAGTACAAAATCAATTATTACCCATTTCAATGAAAATATCGTAATGGGACTAGACAGAAACAATAGTGCAATAGGAATAAATTTGGACTTGTCGAAGCCATTTGCTAGAGAGATTAGTAGCTATTCGTCTACGAGGAGTTGTGAAAAAATGGTTTCAGTCTTATCTCCGTAATAGAAGACGAGCAGTAGAAATTACCGCAGCCAACACTAAAAACCAAAGTATTGCTTACAGATCTGGTCTTCAGACTGCACCAATTGGGGTGCCACAGGGAAGTGTTCTAGGACCTCTCTTATTTCTGATTTATGTAAATGACATCAAAATTCAAATCAGTGTTACTCATGTAACCCCGTTTGCTGAAGATACAGATGTTGTTGTAGCTGATAAAAACCAACTATTGCCAATATCTGCAACTAGAGTTTTGGAATATTTGCAAAGCTGGTTTTAAGTGAACAAGTTAAAGCTCATCACTTGCCGACAAATGCTGAACAGTCAGCAAGTGATGATCGAAGGGATTGCTGAATCAAAAATGCTAGCTCCTATTTTGACTGCACCAGAGGCGGGAATCTCCCTACACGTCGGTCAGGGGGCCTGAAAATGGCGTGATAAAATAATAATGCTCAATAAAATAGCAATCGTAATTTTGATGGCTGAAAGGTGTTTTGATTTGACATCTGTACTGAACAGCCGAGGTTCTGCTACCATCTGTATAAAGATGGACATACAGGGACTAAAAGTTTTGTTCTGAGAACTAATAAGTAGGGAGTCACGAAAAGCGTTCCCTGTCCAGAATCGAGCAAGGATTATAATTTAAATAAAGGAGGGGTGGATCGTTCTGATCAGCCACTCTCTGCCTACAACATTTTGTGGAAATCTCGACGATGGTGACTAAAGTTATTTTATTATTGTACTGAAGTGAACATTGAAATTAGTTATGTTCTCTATAAATACAGTAAGTATACAATCAGTAAATGTATGTCTGACACTAAACCTTTGAGTCACTTGAAATACAGGTCACAATTAGCAACTGAAATGTTTGGTTTCTTCTCCGTAGGAATCAGAAAACGCCAAGTAGTTCAGACTGAAAGACAAAAGAAGGGAAACTGCCCTGGTGGCCAAGTAACTGTAGCAAAAACTGTTCATCTTGCAAGTGTGGGGCAGCATCTACCACCAAAGGGTCATACCTTTCAAAACTTGCCCACTACAGAAACAAAAGTCCCACAATAGCATGCATAAAATGCACTGTAGCCCTGTGTTTGCAATACTTCGTAACTTTCCACAAGTTAGCTTCATAATTATGAGTAAAATTCCATTTAGTTGGTTTCTTCCGTTTTTTTCCTTATAGTAAGTTTATAACTTTTGACAACAACAATTATTCTCACATGATCCTTGAGTTGCTAATAAACATTATATAATGACTGTTCTTGATGTGCATTTCTCATTTATTTATATTCATTTGAATTTAGCTGTATTGCAGTTTTGTATATATAAAATCAAATATTGTAACATTTACTAGTATATTTAAGAAATAAAATATAAGTAACGTGGCACTAATTCTCATTTATTTCATAATATTTGTAAAATAAAATAAATGGTAAGAAAACCCACCAGAAAACAGTATGTGAAATCCAGTGTCACGCGTGTCCTCTGCTAAGTATTCTTCTCACCCAATAGGACGCCATGCATTTAGAAAATCAAGAAACTAAATACTTTATACAACTAACCCCTTGTACAAGGCATTGTTCAAAATTTCACTAAAGGGGAGAAACAGGGGATGACAGTGTTTTTGAAAATAGGTTGCTATTAAGACAATTTTGAAGCTAAGACTGCGAAAACTGGCACTTGGTTTCTCAGTCAGAAATAAAAAAAAATTACGTGTTTCAGCATTTTTGGAAATTCAAACACCAAGGGGTTAAAATATTGGGTGACAGTTCCAAACCAAAATCTTCTTCACAGATAGGGGATGAAGGGCTGCCATTCCATATAACCCCAATAGGGCTGTGGAGGTGTGTTGCAGAGCTATATAGCACCACACACGGACAAACCACAATTATATTTATTTTGTATATTGATTATTATTAGTGACTAGTTTTAGTTACAATGTTCTGTAATATTTATTATAAGATTGGTTAGTATATAACGTCGCTGAGGTGATACTATAAGCGCAAACTAAGTGGACACTCGGCCTGGTGGCTGATGGGAGCGACAGTATAGACATTTCCCATTTACAGTCGCCTCCATGAGCTACCACACTGGGCGCCAACTTAGTTTGCACGAATATCACTTGTCCCTGTGAAGCACCGTATCCATGTTTTTACTTGTTTCATTTATAATTATTTCGCTTTTAATGCAGCAAAAGAAAGGAAGAAAATATCAGTATAGCTGTCACCCTTTTCGAAAATGTCTTGGAATGTATAGTGTATACACAGGGAATATTTTGTTTGAGGTGTTGCAGTGATGTAAAATTATACAAATGAATACCACTGGGAAAAAGTGTGACAAGCACATCTAACCAAATTTAAAAGTGAGCAGTTTCAAGACATGAACTGATTCATACACCAATATTTTGTGCTGAAACCATCTTTTATTTCTAGTAGTGCATACACATAGTAGTAATTGTACACCTTTTTGTTATCGTATAAGCATTTTGATAACAAGTAAAAATACAACTGAAATTAGAGTGACATGACACAGTTTAGGGAAAGAATAATTAATGCAAATGTACACACAGAAACACAAATAATGTTCATTACAGTGTTTTAATATTCACAAAACCATGCAACTCTTTTTTGTTTTTCATTTTCAAAATAATAATATGTCGCCCTTAGGTAGTGAAGAAAATATATTATTCGTGTGCTAGTAACACGTAGCTGTATTGGCTTCAGGTGAGCAAACACACTTTAAGGTCTTGAAAATATACGATCTTATCTCGAAAAACTGGCGCAAAAGATGAAATATGTCACTCACTTAGGGCCAAATAAAACGGCAGCAGTAAATCGTTACAGACGTACCTTTTTTCTGTATATGAGTCTTACCTTGGCATGCAAATTGAAATGTGGAGTCCATTTCTTTTCGAGATATTCTCAATTGTTTCTTTGTCAATAGGAAAACTGTCCATCATACACTGTATGTCTCATGATGGAAGGCAAAACATGACTCAGTATCAAATCAAATCCGTTTCAATGTTTAGGTTTTGAATGAATGCGTTTTCGTGTACAATGGAATAAAAAAAGAGGATGTCCAGTTCCTTATTACAGTGCCCTCTTTTACATTACTTATCAGAATATTTCCACTGTTATTTATGGAGATGCTTCTTTCGTCCTCCAAGTAGTGCTGGACTTGTCTCTTTTTTCCCCAGTACTGCCATAAAAGATACAGTACTCTCAAGGACTGTGTTTGGTGGCACCTGTGTATGTGTGGATACTGAGGGATTGCAGTGTTAGTGATTTATCGGCACGGTCATCGTCAGACAGTGCTCAGGTGGCCTCTCTGTGCACCCCCTGATTCGACTCTGCAGGCAGTAATTGTGCTGAGTTTAGAGGTGAACAGTGTCTGCAACTTCCATTATAGGATACAACCATGTCCCACTGACGAGTACGTAATCCTGCTGAATAGCTTCAGCCATCTGAATGGGGCCACATTGTGGACTGGACGAACAGCGGCATTTGTTGGGCACAATGCATCTGTGGTGTGTCGTTGCCTTCAGCAGTGGTCTCTCACACTTGTAGACCAGGTTCTGGAGGTCCACGTAGTAGAGGCACACTTCAGCATCGATCCATGACGTGAGCAATGGCAGCCGCCAGAACATCATCCAAGGACGAAGTCTGGCCACATGCTGCACATGCTGCGTCACCATGGACCATTGGGAACCGTCTGCACACAGCAGGATCACGTGTGTCGCTGACCAGGATACCACTGACACCATGACACCATCAAGCATGGCTACTTTGGTGTCGTGAAGTAGTAGACTGGAGAGTGTATTGGCGCTTTGTTGTCGTCAGTGATAAGAGAGAGTTCCGTCTATATACAGAGATGGACTTAAACGTGTATGGTGTAGACATGGTGAGATGCCAGTTGTGGAGTGTTCTCTCCTACGACACACAGGCCCCAACTCAGGGATTATGATGTTTGGGTCCATCAATTACAGTTCGCAACACATTTGGCGTTTCTGCAGCGTAAAGTAATCAGTACCCGCTACATTGCACAGGCTGTTTTCCCCGTGCTACTACCATTTCAACGACAGGAAGGTGATGTGCTTTCTCAGCAGAACAATGCACGTCTGCATAAGACTGCGGCGACGCAACGTGCTCCTCGTGGTGTAGAACAATATCAACAGATCTCGCGCCAATTGGACACGTATGGCATATGATGAAGTGGGAACTTATTCGTTCTGCACAGCCTGCAAGAACCACCGCTGCGTTGTAAGAAAAGACGCAATATTCTTGGCACAGTACATCGCAGGATGCCATTCGGCACCTTTATGATCATTTGCTTGTGAGAATACATGTCTGCATTGGCGCCATATTTGGGGGGGGGGGGGGGGATGTTTGCACTGGGTACTGATGTGAATGTTTTAACACCCATTACTATGATGTGTGTTTCATTTAGTCTGAATTTTATTTTATATACTCCTATAATGATGAACTGCTTGTCACATCACTTGCCAATGAAATGACTTTGTCCTTGACAGCACTGCATTTCTTTCCGGCAGTGTAGTTAATATTTCTGTGCCTAACCGCTCCGCCATAGCCGGTCCCATGCCCAGTTGAGAAAGGAGGAGGAGGCGGAGCAACACTAAGGAACCTTGGTTTACCTGGCCCATGACAGCACCTCATGATGGCTCCTTGCCAGAGTAACGGAGAAGATCCCAATGGCAATGAAGACAGAGATGAAGATCATCAGTACAGCAGAACTAGCGTCCTTGTCGTACGGTGTGGGAAGCTGGTGAACTACGTTACCTGGTACCAGATAGCAGTGGGCACCAATATTGATCAGATGCACAGATCAAATGATGTTTAGATGGATCAAGATCGAAGACTCTTGGGCGAAACCAATCTTAGTCTGATTCTTCAGCTGTGATACTGTGATGTGGAAAGGCAATGGAAAGACTACCACATTATTGTATTTCCTGTATTGAGGAAGATGCAGAACGATGATGGCATTTCCTGGAGTAAAATGTTCCGGAGGTAAACTGCTCCCCTGTTCGGATCTCCAGGCGGGGAGCACTTCAGGGGATATCATCGAAAGAGATGAGCATTTTAATTTTAGAATCCGGGCATGGAACGTAAGAAAGCCTCGAAGAGCAGAAAAACTGGAAAAATCTGAAGAGAGAAATGGTCAAATGTGAAGTGGACGTAACGGGTTTTAGTAAGGTGGACAAATAGTGGTGAAATAACGTCAGGTAATTGTACATTGTACTGTTCCAGTGGAAAAAGTTTTGAATGTTATATAGCAATAGTATTGGGAAATCAAATAGTGCAAAGTGTGACTAAAATGGAGCGCCAAAGTGATCGTTTAATGTCAATGAAAATAAGTGTGGGACCAGTGGACATTGGTTCAAATGGCTCTGAGCACTATGGGACTTAACATCTGAGGTCATCAGTTCCCTAGAACTTAGAACCACTTAAACCTAACTAACCTAAGGACATCACACACATCCATGCCCGAGGCAGGATTCGAACCTGCGACCGTAGCAGTCTAGCGGTTCTGGACTGAAGCGCCTAGAACCACACGGTCACCGCGACCGGCCCAATGGACATTGTGATAGTTCAAGTATACATGCCAACATCAGACAATGACAACGAAAGTGGAGAAATACAAGACACTGTCCACTCTGAAGGCAGAGGAAGAGTAAGCATCTTAATCATGGGCGATTGGAATAGTGTGTTTGGACAAGACATTGAAGCAAGCGTCATGGGACAATATTGATAATGAAGAAGAAACGATAGAGGAGGGATGCTATTGGAGTTCTGTAAGTAAAACAACTTGGGGGGTATGAACACTTAGTTCAACAAAAGGAAGAGTAAACTGAACACATGGGAGCCATTAACAGATATCAGATAGACAACATAATCCTCAAAGGGAGGTTTAGGGGGAGCATGTAAGATACGAAAACTATGCCGGCTGCCGATGTCGATTCGGATCACAAACTTTTGGTTGTAGACATCAGCACGAGGTTGAAGAGGTTCCGACAGAGTGAGAGGAGAAAGCAGGGATGGAAAGTGGAAAACCTAAGAGAGAACAATGGAGCAGTAAAACAGTCCTCGAGGCAATAATTTGGTGAAAAGAGGTGAAAATGCAAGTGTGGGAGTGCAGCGGTGAAATCTTAAACTGGTTTGTTGAATACTTTAAAGAATGAAGTTGAGAGTGAAGCAGACTCAGGAAATCTTGTTTCACGAACGAGATGCTGAAGAAGACGGAGGAAAGGAGGAAGTGTAAAAATGTTAATGAAAAAGAATACAGAAGACTTAACAACGCACTCAAGAGAGAAACAGACAAAGCAAAGGAAAAGTACCTAGAAGAAACATGCGACGAAATATAGGAACTAAAAATAAGAAGATGGTAATACCTCATATACCAGAAAACGAAGGAGCTGGGAAGGAGCGAGAACGAAGGAGTAATGACCTTTGGATTAGAAGACTCTAGCACAAACGGTTATCGAAGAAGCTGCGGTGCTGAAAATATGGAAAGAATACGTGAAGGAACTCTATTATAAGGAACATCGTCCGCAAGACGTCGTTATAGAGACAGAGAAGACGATTGACGAAGACGAAAATGGGCCCATCATACTGACAGCGGAAGTAGAGAACGCTATGAAGGACATGAAGAGGAGGAAAGATACAGACACGACGACACATTGGTGGATTTGTTGAAAGAAATCGGAAACAGAGGTCTGAAAGTGCTGACACAACTCATCAACAAAATCTCCGAAACTGTAAAATGTTCTAAGGACTTTTTGCACGCCACAGTGGTTGCTCTTGAGAAGAAACAACAAGGCAAGAAACATGGTGATTACAGAACAATTAGTCTGTTTTCAGACGTGGCGAAGATGATTGCAAAAATACTCAACAGAACGCCTGAATGCAACATTGAGGAAGTAATGGGAAAGGACGAGTTTTAGGAAAGGAAAAGGAACCAGAGACGCCATCGGCACAGTGAGAATTTTGTGGGAGAGAGTTTTGGCTGTTAATGAAGAAGTTTGCACTTGTGTTATAGACTGACAGAAGGCCTTCGATAAAGTCAACTGGAGAAAACTGATGAACATCCTTAAGGAGATTGCGCAAATTTCAGGATAGGAGGAAGACTCATCGACACCATCAGGTATGCAGATGACGTCGAAGTGCTCGCCAAAACTCAAAGACAGCTGCAACATGTGATGAACCGATTGATGGAAACTGGACAGCAATATGACATGGAAATCAAGATTGAGAAATCAGAACTGATGCAGATGTAAAAACAGTAGAAATCTTTGAGGATAACTGTCGGCAATCGAGAATTGGAGAAAGTGATGTAGTTCAAATAATTGGGAGGCTTGCTGATAAACGAAGCCCACTGCAGAAGTGAAATTCGAGGAAAACTCACTTTGACCAATGCCGCATTCAACAAGAAGAGGACTCTGCTGACCAGCGAGAGATTGAAATTGCGATCTGTGGAAAGAGTGTTTGCTTTCTGGCAAGACATCCACGCCACATTACCTTTCCAGCGCCTTATCTGTGCCTGCCAGGAAACGGAATACTTCATCCTCAACATGTTAGCAATGGAACACATACACACCACCGCTCAAAGAAACTATGATACGTTCGGCTTGGAGTGCTGTTGTGCACAGACCTTGGCCTGGAGGATGCTGTCAACTGCGCAAGTCATGCGTGATTGTACTTTCTATATCACTGTGAGATATTTCCTCGTGTATCACGTGTAAGAAAGTGAACTACTATTGCAAGAGAATTTACAATGACTACCTAGTAAATCTTCTAAAATTTTCTAGAAGTCTACTATTATTGTCTTCATGGCCCTCTTTCACTAAAATACAACGAGAGTAAAAACAAAGCTTAATTAATGACAGTTTTAAAATAGCAGAATGTCTTTTAAATATAATAGAACACATCATATATTTTATTACATTGTTGTTATTGTTTATTTGTGTAATTTTATTCCCGTGAAAAAAAATTTTCAAATGTGTGTGAAATCGTATGGGACTTAACTGCTAAGGTCATCAGTCCCTAAGCTCACACACTACTTAACCTAAATTATCCTAAGGACAAACACACACACACACACACATATGCCCGGGGGAGGACTCGAACCTTCGCCGGGACCAGCCGCACAGTCCGTGACTGCAGCACCTCAGACCGCTCGGCTAATCCCGCGCAGCATTCCCGTGAACCTGTGTGTGTACATACATGGTGCTGTAACATTGCTGTGGATCTTGAGCTCACCTACCACAATTGTTTTAAATAAAAAACAATAAAAAAATCTGTATCTGTGGTGACAGGAACTTCCAAGTGTATACACTGAGGTGACAAAAGCCATGGGGTAGTATATGCTCATAAGTAAGAGGGCAAAGCCAGTTCTACCCCATTTTGCATTGTTACCAGATTTATTCAAGATGGCGAACCCTCCCTCCCACCCCTCACCCTCCCCATCCCCTTAATCTATTGTTCTGTTAACTAATTTATGACCTCCTGGGGTTGATTTATAACTCCCTGGGGACAAGCAGACTTTCTGAGAACCCATCCCCCACGTCTCCCCCTCTACCTCCCCCACCCTTCTGAGAAACCCCCCACACCTCCCCCTTGCTGATACAAGCACACTTTTGACATCAAATTAATCGAGTAATTAATTGAAATGATAAATTAATTAACCCCTCCCCCTCATGGGAAATCCTCTAGCCCCCTCCCCTCTCCCATTTCCCCTCCCCTCCCTATCTGGAAATTGGTGGGAAAAAGACCCTGTCTGTGCTGAGCTGCTGGAGAGGATGGATGTAAGGTAGCTTATTTTCTTTCTTTTGGGTGCTACCTTGTTGGAAATTGGCAGGAAAAGCTCAGCCCCTTCCCTCCCTCCTCTTCACCCTACCTGGAGAAGTGGCAGGAAATACTCAGCCTGTTTTGAGCTATTGGATTGTATGGTGCAAATATTATCCTGTCCAGCAACTACATACCCTAATTACATAACTACACAGATGCAGATTGGAGGTGTCGTTTTGTTGGAAAACTTTCATGTGTGTCTCCCTCCCCATCCCTCCCAAAAAAATTGGTGGGAAAAATCGCTGATTTTGTGAACTGGAAGGATCACATGATGGGAAATTCAGTGACACTGAAGAGGACACAATAATAAATAATAATAAAAAATGTTTATTTATAAAATTCAATTCAAAGAGGTCAGATCTTTTTATTTGGAGGGAAAAGCTCATTGTTCTATGAGGTTTAATTAATTTTGTATAGAATATTGTTCACCAGTCTGGGGGAAAAGTGCGCATGTAAATAAAGTAGACACCCAATTGAAATAGATGATGAGAATTATCTCAGGCACACTTAGGGCTACCCCATGTGACTGGCTCCCAGTCCTTGCCAACATAGAACCCCCTGATATAAGGCGCTCCATGGCGACCTCAAGAATATATAGGAAGATCGTACACAATCCAGAACTCCCTATACACCAAGACTTATCACCCATCAACAGGCTAAAATCTAGGTCCCCCTTTTGGAAGATTGGCAGGGAATTACAGGACTTCGACCCAAAGCTAGCCGGGGTGGAATCATGGCGCAAAGGGGCACACAAGAACCAAAAGCTTATCGATGACCCCAGCAAGAAGATAAATGGTTTTGATCTCCCTTGGAAGCTCTTGGATGCCTTAAATCGCCTTACAACAAGCGTGGGAAGACGCAAACATCTAATGAATAAGTGGGGACTTGCGGAGAGTCCCGTGTGTGAATGTGGTGAAATCCAGACAATGGACCACCTACTGGTGTGTGAAGTGGTGGGATATAGTGGTGAACTGAAGGACATACATTACTTGCCTGACCTAGCCATAGATTGGCTCAAAACTATAAGTAGCATTGTGTAGTGTTGTAATTTCCTGGTGGATTGTAATGACACTGTAATATTTGCCTTGTATATGACGAACGAATAAATAAATAAATAAATTTTGTAAAATGCAGGTCTTCTAAAATACATCAAAAATAAGTAATTAAATGCATAAATAGAAAATTTTTTGATTGTGCAAGGGCTATCATCAATGTAAAACACTCACTGCATGTAATTACACTGTTACAGATCGCACTAAACATATCTGGCGAAAAAACAACTTTCCAACTGCACATGCTTGCTTCATCACACACACTGTCCGCAAAGAACCAGGTGACGATGGGATTGCGGCAGCACACACATTGAACACTGGGCAGCGTCTGCATGAGTGTTAGGCAGCCATTGGTAGCTGATACCGGTCGCCTGATATTTAATTCCCGAACAAAGCATCAGGTGCTGGTACCCCTTTGATACAAGATTCACTTCCTACTTTCCTCTTAAACACACACCTTTCATATCAGATCAGTGGAAGGATCTGCTCTATGTGCTCGACCTGCTGTGCAGATACTGTCTCAGTTAGTTCACAATACCACCGGCAGAGGACACAGGGAGAAGCAACCTCCCACCCATCCTCCCTCCAATCCCGTTCTCCCCCCCCCCCCCGCGCCCGCATCTCGTGGTCGTGCGGTAGAGTTCTCGCTTCCCACGCCCGGGTTCCCGGGTTCGATTCCCGGCGGGGACAGGGATTTTCTCTGCCTCGTGATGGCTGGGTGTTGTGTGATGTCCTTAGGTTAGTTAGGTTTAAGTAGTTCTAAGTTCTAGGGGACTGATGACCATAGATGTTAAGTCCCATAGTGCTCAGAGCCATTTGAACCATTTGAACCAGCCCCTCCCCCGCCCCACCAGTTACTTCCTGTCGTCAGAGCATCAGGTGGTGGCACTCTGGTGGTCAGGAAATTCCAGAATCCCTTCCTGTCTCTGTCTCTCTCAAGTGCTACTTCCTGTATGTGTGTGAACCAGCACCACCAAACACATAGACGAAGGTTTTCATCTCTCGTCAGAGTACTGTGTTCCTATTGCTAATGGTGGGGACAGAGGGAGAGCTGACGGAATTTCAATATTAAAAATAGAGGGAAATAGTCCATTTGCACTACCCTAACAAATTAATTGTTTAACAATTTACAGGAGTCAAATAGATTGCTTAAAACATCCACCACCACCTTTGATGATTCTTCTTCGTAATGAAACATATTTTCAACATTTGAGAATAACATACAAACATTTTTCAAAGCAAGTAACTAAATTTATACCACAAATAGTTCATAGTGCTAAATATATCTGAGGTGTTTGTTGTACGCAGCGAAGTTTGACAACACAAGTACCCTACTCCACAACAACATTTCCACTAAACATATCTAGTGAAAAGTCCTGCCCATCACGATCACGAAGAGAGCACTGTCCGCTGACCGTTTGCAGCCATGGCTGTGCCGATATGCAAATATCACATGGGTGCCAGTCGGGAGAGACCTGCACATGCATCGGCACCTGCACACCCATCCATGGCATCCACACTCTGGCCCTACTGAACGCTCAGAGATCGGAGAGATTATTACCAAGCAGTGAATCGATCAGTTTACATGGGTGGAGCAATCATCCAGTGGAAAAACCAATCATATTGAATTTTCTCACGCAAAATACATGTCCACTTCTGTCGCCACTCACCCGGCATACTGGTTACTTCGCTAATCCCTGTGACTGCAGGCAAGAGCCGACTAGCTGGTAGTTGGAATCCTTTGTTTGTACCTGCTATTCATGCGAGGCTCAGCCACCACTTCTTGTCGGCTGCTGGCCATAGACATTGCAAGATAATCAGGCACAGCTTGGACGTATACCATAATTCTAATCAATTCTACCCCGACATAGACCCCACCAATTTAAAAAATCCACTATACCCAATCCGACAGACAGATGTTGTTGACTATAAACTTCGAATTTCTCATGTGAAATGTAAATTTCGCACTTTTATACGAGCTATTTTCAAAAACAGAAGAAATCAGGGCACACAGACATTGCTGAAAGATCGTTACTTTTGTGGGTAAAAAAAATATGTTCTAATGAGCTTAATAAGAGCATGCTCTATCTCTGTCACAACATTCCTCCTCACTTTCGAACTCTCTTATAGTAAACAAATGCTTCGTCACATCTCTCTCAAGGAAACAGCACAGGGAAGTTGTGAATATCAGGCTTATACTATATATCATATTATTAATTCAGTAATATAGCTAACTTTATTATGATGGCCATCTCTCCTTGTGTAGGTGGGAGATTGAAATTTCTTTAAAAGATCTCGCTACAACAACAGATGGCTGACTACCGCTCCAACTCCGAAATCATATCTGTGGTACTCTAGCCCTCGCTTCCACCCATCCGGTGGCACATAATTGATGTCAAATTGATAGACTAGTTAATTAAATTAATCATGAGAGTCACTTTGCATGGAGAGTAATTTTTTTCCAGCTGTCAGATCACACTCGCCAGATAGCTCAGATGGGAGTCCCTGAAGGGAAGATGAAGTTCTCTACGAGGAACACTATCGATAACTGACATTTGAAGCTCATGACATAAGGATTCTACCACCGCAAACATGCATTTCTCGTAAGGACCATGAAGATAAGATACGAGAAACTAGTGCTCATTAGGAGGCATATAGGCAGTCTTTTTCCCTCGATCTGCTTGCTAGTGGAATAGTAAAGGGAATGACTGATAGTTGCACAGGGTACCCTCCACCACACACCATAAGATGGCTTGCGAAGTAAGCATAAAGATATAAATGTACATTTAGTCTACCTATTAAGATGTCTCTCCTCCATTTATAGACACATAAACTTCGCAGAAGAATGTAGTCTCTTATTTATCGAGAAAATAAATTACGGAACTTCTGCTGCAGATTGTTTCTTGGAAAAAATCTTTGTATTAGCTTCTAATTTTCTCATTCCAGTCACTTCACGAGACGTATGTAAGAGGTTGTAATATGTTTGCCCGCAACATTTAGAAGAAGCGGCATAGAGCTCTCCTTTCAACTCACCGGTTGTCAAGTATCGCCTACCTGCCATATGATCACAAATTTTCCAGCCTTCGATGCACAGCATCTGAACCCACATAATTACCATGAGTAAGAGATGTTCTCCGCCAACTCATAGACCTCTGCTAATTGTCTCAAAATCCCATCACATTCCGACAGCACTGTTCCATTAGTTAGAAGGCTGTCTAGTCCTCAACCTGTCGCTGACTAGGTACAGAGCTATTACAACAATAAAAATAGCACACTAACATACAGGAGGAAATTCACAACCATGCAGAGTATGTGCAGACTGCACAAAGAAATTCAGAAGCATAACACCTACAATTCATCGATATCGAATGATGGTCTATAAATATCACACTGTACATGTCCTAATGTCCTTTATCATATTCCTATGATTACTACTTTAGAAATACAACAGTGTCATGGTGTCAGAGACTTTCTTGGCAGCACAGTCTCTCTCTCTCTCGCTCTCTCTCTCTCTCTCTCTCTCTCTCTCTTCTCTCTCTCCCCGTCTTCACGGTACTTTTAATAACATACAATGGAGTAAAACTAAAAATTATAAAAACTTCGCTAATATCACAAGAGATGGTTCCTGTGTTGTTCTTCCATAAGCAGTTTGATACATTGTTTCCTTGCCGTAACGCATCCAAGCAGTATATTACTACAGCTTTGTACACGGCCATACATTTTGTTTTTCACAGTGACTTTGACGTCTGTGTCACATGTTAAACCAGCATTAATACCTTTTGGACCATTGTCTCTCACAGAAAGCTGGACATTTCTTGGTGTAAATTAAGCTGCTCCCTCAACACACAGCATCATTGAAATAAAAGAGGCAGAGTTTCTTATTGACAAAAATATGGAAGACATCTCATTATATGGTCATGGTGATAGCCACCTAAGATACCGGAACAGTGATCATATACCTGCGTGCCATGCTGCAGCTGTGATTTTTATGGCTCACAATGCATAACAGCACGTGGAACAAGGGGGTATTCTGCAGGACTTAAACCCGTAGGGCACGAATAGTATGGACCATCAGTTGTCAATCATACTGATGGAAGAATGGAACGACTTTCGCATACCCAGGCAGGCAAATAAGTACCTTCATTCATCCACATCTTTGTTTTATTTACCTCAATTCTACGTATTTTTCATCAATTTTCGTATTTTTATCAGGTTTCCAGTAATTTAAACGCATTTTACTCAATTTTTCGAGTTCCAAACCTCCACTCTCGACGACTTGTCGCGTCAACAAAACGTCTCGTCATGTCGACCTCATGATGCTACCAGCCAATGACACTGGGGCTTGATTCTCAATTTCTGAATCACTGCTAAACCACCCCCTCCTTTACTTTGCGAGTGCTATATACCTGTGGACACATCATGAACCTTACACTGCATACACCCCGTACACAATACTGTTTCTTAGTGCAGGAAAAAGCCATCAGCAGAGAAGAGGTGCAAAAACTACATTCATTAGCTGAAACACTTTATAAATTTGGCAAGATTTTATTATGATTTGCCATCACCCTCTATGTGGATGGGAGTCGCAAAGTATTCTCACATTCGTAGGATAAAGTTGGAGATTCAAAGATCAAGCACTCTACCCTCTATTTCGAAATGAGCTACCCCTTAATCCAACCTGTCGGCTAAGGACCCTGGGCAAGACTCTACATGGCTTCTCTCTAGGCATCTCATAACTCTTCCTCTGTCTTTAACCAACCCTTCCTGCAACATTGTCTCCAGGTAATTTGGAACTGACCAGAAGTAGGTGGGTACTATACCCACTACATTCAATGTGTCAAGAAACAACAGAACGAGCTGACTTCCATGAAATCAATACACTTCAATATTTTGCTTTCGCAAAGAGTATAACATGTGTTCCAAAACAATAGTGACCGACACTAGTGATATAGACTGGTATTCTCATTCCAGTACAGTAACTAACATTCTGTGGAGACTGTTACATACCATTCTTATTCATGTCACCCGTCCAATTACATATGATCTCTCTAGATGCTTGTGTGCTGAGGAGTTTAGCATTCCTTATTGGTCTATAGTAGATATGAACCTGATACATTTGAGAGGATTGGGTTGATATAACATACGATTAAGAAGAAGAAGAAAGTTATGATTTATGTATAATGGAGCTCCAGACAGAAGGAGTATGAAATATTTTACATAAATCACTTGTGCTATCAATTCTGTAGAAACGTTGCAGTGTATGGTTTCCATGCAAATAAGGGACTGAGAAGAGAGAAATGATCATAGAACATAAACATACACTCCTAAGCCTACACGGTTCTTCACTTAAGCATGCTATAATGTTAAAACAGTGTGGTTTCCGATATATTAGTCAAGTGGTATGACACACTGTTAACACTCCAATGCAGGAAATAAATTTCCAACACATTATATACACACACCCTAAAAGTGCACCCAGTAGCTGAGTGCTTAGCGCGACAGAATGTCAATCCCAAGGGCCCGGGTTTGATTCCTGGCTGGGTCGGAGATTTTCTCCACTCAGGGACTGTGTGTTGTGTTGTCCTAATCTTCATCATTTCATCCCCATCGACACGTAAGTCGCTGAAGTGGCGTCAAATTGAAAGACCTGCACCTGGCGAACGGTCTACCTGACGGGAGGCCCTAGTCACAGGACATTTACATTTACTCTAAAAGTTCTCTGTCACACTCCCCGCTACGGCGGGAAACTTTAAGACGATAAAATTAGTACCTTCTACACAAAAGGAAAAAACACATAGATTCTTTGTGATCCATGCACTATATAGCTTTCCGGAGGTGTATGGCGCCCACTATTCACATCTGATTACGGTACAGAAATTATGCTATGCTCGCATCAGTCCTATAAAACGGTCGTCAGCAACGGAAATCGCATGAAACAACGACATCTTGTGAGGAAATAGACAAATGCATAGCAGTTGTGTTTGACAAGTGAAATTACACACTATGTTCCCCCCGATTCCATGAACAGAACACAGTCTCTTCCACACATGACATCTGTCAAGCAAATGTATACACTGGGATTGCAGAACCTCACAAATCCCTGTCACTAACTTACAATCACTGCAGTTATGATACTGAAGACTCGATTTATGTCCAAGATATAGCAGGAGTATGGAGTACTTCTCATAAATCTTCATTCGTCTAGAGGAGGGTGCCGAAATAGATTTTCCACTGGTTTGATGGACATGATTCATCTCATATGTGTTGGAAAGCCTCTGCTGACTGCAATATGGAGACGTTTGCTGTTAACAATCTCAGGTAGATAGCGCTGTAAGTCATACACAGAACACACAATTTTAATTAAGTTGAACACAGGTTATATCAAGCAACTGACACACCCCGAGAGAACAACAGAAAAAATGGTTAAATGTGTGATAAATGACCTGCTGCATCATCTCCCTCTTTAGAATGTGTCGTCAGTCTACCACTAAATCATAGCTCGTTTCAGCCCCTAATAATAACGTCTTGTGACTAGGGCCTCCCGTCAGGTAGACCGTTCGCCGGGTGCAAGTCTTTCGATTTGACGCCATTTCGGCGACTTGCGCGTCGATGGGGATGAAATGATGAAGTTTAGGACAACACAACATCCAGTCCCTGCGCGGAGGAAATCCTCGACCCAGCCTGGAATCGAACCCGGGCTCTTATGATTGACATTCTACTGTGCTGACCACTCAGCTACCGGGGGCGGATGTTTCAGCCCCTGTCCACCAATTACTCCGTCTACTTTATATCAACCTCTAACGCAGATCTGTGTCAATTTAGAGGCAGATTGCTGCAGTCACCACAGACGCCTACTGCAGCGGCAACACAGCATACAGACCAGCGATGAGGGTTACCAGCTCCACTGTGAAGTCTGGCATATGGAAGAGTGTTTACCAGCACGTATCACAGTTGACAACAAACACGTAGGTGCGGCCACCGTGCATCAGAGAGCATCAACCAACAGCAGAGGAAGAGGGCGCGACGATCAGCGAACTATTGCCTGGAGATCACGTGTCTGAAAATAGTCCCGGAAATATCCTTCCGCTCGTAGCTAGATAAGCCGGTGCCAAACCATTCAGTGGTCAGTTCTCGACTCGCCGAGTGCGGAGAAGATCGGCCAGATTCGCAGTGAGCCACCTCGACCAACCTCTCTTCCGCAACGATTATGATACGTCGCTTCCGTCGGGATACGCTAGCTACCAGCTGCTAACAGCCGACTTAGGCGTGGAGCAGTTGTACAGGTATACAGTCGAAGGGAACTCTGTAGGAATTAGTTGATATTTGCTTGATCTGCATAAGGGTTCCTTATTGTTTTGTTAGTATTGAAGAGTGTGTTACTGTTGGTGGTTTATTATAGTTTCCTTGATAAATAAGTTGGAAAAACGAGTTGGTTCTTGCTCTGTATATTTAGCAGTGGCGACGAGTTTGTTCGAATTCCTGCATTGCTTCGTTGTTTGTTCTCATGGCTGAAGGTGTTCCGGGCGTCGATCCGCTATCGGCTCGCGTTCTTGAGCTGTTGGATCGTATGCAACACTTGAATGAACTTCTGATTCAGCGTATGCAGGCTTTGACTAGTCTTCCTGCGGGAGTTCCGCTGTCGGTCGCTCCAGACGGGTTCCCGCCATTTAACAAGTTTATTGAACAATGGAGTAATTATGTGGCTCACTTGGGCCAACATTTCCTTGCTCATGGAATCATCGACACCGGCCAACATTGTGCGTCGAACCCCATGCCCTCCCTTATGAACAGCTGACCGCCAGTTTAGCAGAGTATTTTGATGCCCAGGTCCACATCGCGGCATCTCGCCACAAGTTCTTCAGCTATCAGAAGCTTCCATCGCAGTCTTACAAGGGGTGGATCGTTTGCCTTCAAGGGCTCTCCTGAGACAGCCAGTTCTCTTGTGCCAACCTGGGGTGTAAGCAGTCGTATGGTTCGGCCCTTGTTTGCGACATGATTCTGGTTCATGCTCCTAGTGATGCCCTGTGAATGGATCTGTTGAAGCTGAAGGATTCCTCCTTGGACACGTGTCTGTTGGTCTTTTGTGCCCATGAACAATCTTCCCGTTCGTCTGTGATACTCCATGCCTCTTTGCAGGTCTTCGCCCTCTGGCTGCCCTGTTATCGCTCAGTCACAGTCGCCAGGGCAGCGCCCATGCCGACAGCCTGCGGTGGGCGCCCCGCCACCGCCTCCTCCTGCCACCCAGGTTACGGGTTCTCAGGCTCAGCAACATCTGATGTTGCCCTTCTGCCGTTGATGCTTTGTTACGCACCAACGCCATGATTGTCGTTTACGGCGGGTGGTCTGTTCCGCCTGCAGACCGAAGGGTCATTGGGCCAATGTTTGCTACTCCTTTTCCTCAATGGAGGTGGATCTCATGGCATTGGAACCTCGGGACTCGGTCTTAGGGGATTCTGACCAGTTGCCGAGCATTTCCATTGTCCAGATGGTCCTCCCACACATGGCAGGGTTCATCGCTCTGACAGTCGAGATCAATGGGACTCCTCTCCATTTGCAATTGGACACAGAGTTCTCAGCTACTATTATTGACGGTGGCTCTCACCGCCGTTTGGGTGCTTCGCCGCTCTACCTGTTCATTACCCCTTTGAAGAGCTATAGTAATGACATTATCTGCAGGAGTGGTTCCTGGTGTAGGTGCAGTATCGCTCTCGTGATGTCACTTCCCGAGTTTTTGTCCAAGCCACCCCCACAGCCACTAATCTGTTGGGGATGGATAGTTTTCATTCTCTTGACCTTGAGATCGACGATTCAGCCCCGGTGGTCAAATCTGTGTTCCCTGACTCTCTTTTACATGAGTTTTTCGATGCCTTACCTGATGAAATCTCTGATTCCTCTCCAGGGGTGTCTGGTTTAGAAGCACATGTCCTTCCCTCGTTGCTTCCGAAGTTTCACAAGGTACATCCCATGCCTTTCACCCCTTGAGACGCTCTACATCAGGAACTGCATCACCTTGAGGAGGTGGTAGTTCTGACACTGGTTCATCACAGTCACTGGTCTTCACTCATTGTCATCTTCGAAAAGCTGAATGGGCCCCTCCAGGTTTGTGGCGATTTTAAGGCCACCGTCAATGCCCAGTCTGTCATTGTCTCTTATCCTATCCTGAAGGTCGATGATAACCTGTCCAAGTTGGCAGGTTGAAAGATCTTGACCAAGATTCCTCTTAGGGAAGCATACCTCCAGCTGCCAGTCGATGCTCCCTCTAAAGAGGTCATCGTCATCAATACTTCCTTTGGGCTCTTCCAGTACAACGGCCTGTCCTTTGGGATCATCAGCGCTCCAGCTATCTTTCAACGCTTTCTGGAGTCAGTGACTAAGGAGGCCCCGGCACCACCAATTACTTTGACGACATCTTAGTAGCAGGGGTCTTGGCCCTACAGGGTTGTGGTGCAACAGGGCTGAATGTCTATTTTTTGTGGCACAAGTGACCTATCTTGGCCATGTCTTGAGCGCTATGGGCTTTCGCCCAACGCCGCAGTACCTTGAAGCCATTCAGCAGGTCCTAACGCCGACCAACGTCTCCCAGCTCAAATCCGTCTTGGGTCAACTCAACTATTACTGGCATTTCATCCCACATGCTGTGGCTCTGACAGAGCTTCTGCATCACCTGCTTCGCATAAATGTTCCCTGGACCTGGTAGCCGGAATGTGATAGGGCTTTCCAGCATCTCAAATCTGCTCTTCTCATTCTACCGTGCCTCATCCCATATGATCCCTCCAAGCCCTTATTTTTGCCGCTGGTGCATCAGATTATGGGCTGGGGCGGTTTGCCTCATATCGTTGATGGTGTTGAGCGCCCAGTGGCTTTCGCCTCGAAAACCCTATCACATGCATAGCAAAACTATAGCCACGTTAAGTAGGAGGCCTTAGCCATCATCTTTGGATTCAAGAAGTTCCACGACTTCATCTACAGCCACCAGTTCATGCTCTACAGCGACCGCAAGCCCTTGGTCTCTGTGTTCAGTGCCACATCCGCCATACCTACCTGGACCGCTCGCCGCTTGCAGTGCTGGGCATTGTTCCTTGCAGGATACACCTACGACATCCGTTACTGGGCCAGGGCCTTCCATGTCAAAGACGATCTTCTTCCTCGACTTCCTATGGGGGCAGATTCTGATTTAGATGCTGATTCGGATGCTTGTTTTCACTTGGCCATGTTGCCACTGATCACTTGGATTGTTGCATGCCACATGACCTTGGATCCAGTTCTCTGGACGATTCTGCGCCATGTTTAATTCGGGTGGCCCTCTGATCGTTGTCAGGTGTCAGACCGAGAGATTTGGACTTACTGGCCTTACTGCAAAGACTTTTTCATCCGTGACAGGGTTCTTCTTCTCTTAGGGGACACTTAACATTGGCATGTCATGATATCGTCTTCCCCCCATTAGTGGATCCTTGCAGTCCTACATGTTGGGCACTGGGGGATCGTCCTGACGAAGCGGCTCACCTGCCAACATGTCTATTGGCAGGGAATGGACAGTGACATCACCTGAATGGTAGGTTCCTGCTCCTCCTGTCAGAGTCAGCAGTCAGCGCCATCACGATGCCTGCATCCGTGGCCTCCGATTGCTGCCCCTTGGTCCCGGCTCCATCTGGATTTTGTGGGTCCATTCTTGGGGTCCTACTGGCTCATTTTGGTGGACGCCAGCAGTGGTTTTCCGTACATAGCATGCATGTCTTTGACGACAGCTGCTTGGACCATTCAAGCCCTCTCTCATATTTTCGCCATCAAGGGTCTGCCAGAGGCGACTGTGAAGGACAATGGCCACAGTTCATGTCGGTAGAGTATACTTACTTCTGTGCTACATCGGCCATCCAACTGCTCCATACAGCACCATTCTATCCCACATCGAATGGGTTGGCTGGAAAGTTTGTCCACATGTTTAAATCGCAGATGGCCAAACTATGTCAGCATCACTCTCAGGCAGCTGCCCCCAATCTCTTCCTGTCTGCTAATTGTTCATCTTGACCTGATGGGTCCTCTCTGGTGGAGAAGCTGCACAGCCACCAACATCAGACACCCTTGTCACTCCTGTTTCCTGCTTCTCCTACTCCGGCTTTTCCAGTCTCGGTGTGACTACAGTTCTCTCCACAGGATCCAGCATGGGCACTGGTGTTTCCCAAAGTCCGCTCCCACTGGGTTCCCACCAAGGCGTCCACGCTTCTCAGCCACACCATGGTAACTATCGTCCTCGACGACAGTTCCCTCTGTCGAAAGCACTTCGATCAGCTACGGCACCATCTCAGGCTGGGCCCAGCGCTGCTGCTCCATCTGGATCTGTCGCCGCCACCGTCGCCGACGCCAGCTTTCGCAGAGTCCTGTGGGCAGGTCGCTCACATATGGACGTCGAAGACGCCCCTCCCGCCACCAGCACCTCCGCCGCCAACCGTGGTCTCGTTCCACCAGTGGAACCTGGGACTGACGTCGAGATGTGCCTTCGCCTCGCCCCTGGGAGGGGTGGGGGAAGGACTGCTGCAGTCACCATGACGCCTACTGCAGCGGAACACTGCAGACAGACCAGCGATGCGAGTTACCAGCTCCACTGTGAAGTCTGGCCGATGGAAGAGTGATTACCAGCACGTACCACAGTAGATACCACGTAGGTGCGGTCACCATCCATCAGAGGGCATCAACCAACAGCAGAGGTAGGGGGCGCGTTGATTAACAAACTATTTGCTGGTGATCACGTGTGTGCAAATAGTCCCGGTAATATCCTTCTGCTCTTGACCAGATAAGCCGGTGCCCGGCAGTTCGGTGGTCAGTTCTCGACTCGCTGTGTGCGGATAAGATCGGCTGGTTCCGCAGTGTGCCACCTTGAACATCCTCTCTCCCCAACGATGGTGATACGTCGCTTCCATCGGGTTATGGGAGCTACCAGCTGCTAACAACCGACTTCGACGTGGAGCAGTTGTATGGGTATAGAGTCGAAGACAACTCTGATTGTAGGAATTAGTTGTTATTTGCTTGATCTGCAGAAGGATGCTTATTGTTTTGTTAGTTTTGAGGAGTGTGTTACTGTTGGTAGTTTATTATAGTTTCCTTAATAAATAAGTTGGTAAAACAAGTTGGTTCTTGCTCTGTAGATTTAGCACAGATGGTTCTCTTTCCCAGGAAAGCATCAAAGACAGCAGTCAACTTGTATGTATCCCTATTATCCCAATAGACATAGAGCAGAATCCAGAATGAGATTTTCACTCTGCAGCGGAGTGTGCGCTGATATGAAACTTCCTGGCAGATTAAAACTGTGTGCCCGACCGAGACTCGAACTCGGGACCTTTGCCTTTCGCGGGCAAGTGCTCTACCATCTGAGCTACCGAAGCACGACTCACGACCGGTACTCACAGCTTTACTTCTGCCAGTACCTCGTCTCCTACCTTCCAAACTTTACAGAAGCTCTCCTGCGAAACTTGCAGAACTAGCACTCCTGAAAGAAAGGATATTGCGGAGACTGTGAGTACCGGTCGTGAGTCGTGCTTCGGTAGCTCAGATGGTAGAGCACTTGCCCGCGAAAGGCAAAGGTCCCGAGTTCGAGTCTCGGTCGGGCACACAGTTTTAATCTGCCAGGAAGTTTCATATCAGCGCACACTCCGCTGCAGAGTGAAAATCTCATTCTGGAAACATCCCCCAGGCTGTGGCTAAGCCATGTCTCCGCAATATCCTTTCTTTCAGGAGTGCTAGTTCTGCAAGTTTCGCAGGAGAGCTTCTGTAAAGTTTGGAAGGTAGGAGACGAGGTACTGGCAGAAGTAAAGCTGTGAGTACCGGTCGTGAGTCGTGCTTCGGTAGCTCAGATGGTAGAGCACTTGCCCGCGAAAGGCAAAGGTCCCGAGTTCGAGTCTCGGTCGGGCACACAGTTTTAATCTGCCAGGAAGTTTCATAGAGCAGAATGTTGATGAAAACCATGCAGCAACTGTTTTTTACGGTATTTGTTAGATGACAGCACATGGTTGTGATCGGTAGAGAGTACAGAGAAGCACTCTGTAAAAAGAATTTCTTAGAGTTTCAAACATGTAAACAGTCCTGCACTGGGGTCAAACATGCAATTAGTTCTTTAGATGCATATTGCAGTCCACAAGCTTGTAACACAATGCTCTTTAGCAATGGACACTTTACAAAAATCTATAAGGTAGTTGCCAATAACTTTTGGGTCACACATGGGCTTGTAAACTGACATATATAAATTTATTACTCTACATTTGGTGGTCATTAACATTAAATAATCTGTTCCAGCCGTCTTATCACTGTCCACGAAAAATGACTGTTTCCCTGGTTCTCGTCGCTTCAATGTAAAGTTTTTCTCATATTCCTCTTGCTGTCACTTATTCATTCTTATGTACAAGAATTATCCTGCGCCAAGCAGACTTGTAAGTACTCCCCTCATTCTCCCTCAGTTTCCCCGCATTTTGTCGTATTTTCCTTCCATTTATACTTATTTTTCGACAATTTTCGTAATTTCACCGATTTCATGTCACTTCTGCCCAAGTGACCATGACATTATTTCTCACCGCATGTCCTAAAATTGCTTGTAAATGTAGTACAGCTGTCGATACCTAGTGCAACTGCGCTGTTTTTCTGTATGTGTGTGCCTATACTGGTTTCACATCGGCGCTTGAATGCTAAGGTTGTCCTCGAGTCTGTTCTTCTACCTGATCTTCATAACTCCTTTACTTGGTTTGCCAGTGCTGATTGGTTTACCGTCCTTGATTTGAACCAAGCCTATTATCAGATTCCCTTAGCTGAAGAATGTAAACATGTTACTGCATTTTGTACTGATTGGAACCTGAGTTTAACAGGGTTCCCTTTGGTTTGGTTACTGGTGCAGCCGTTCTTACTCGTTTGCTAGATAATATCCTTGGGGACTTGAAATTTGTCTGTGTTTATAATTATTTGGACGACTTACTCATTTATAGCCATTCGTTTCAGGACCATTTGGATCATATCCAGCAACTTTTTTTTGAGGTTGCAGGGAGCCAAGTTAACTGTTAAACCCAGTAAACTGACGTTAGCCGGGCATCAGGTGTCCTTCTTAGGTCACCTAGTATCAGATAAGAGTATTCGCATCGACCAGAAACGAACTAGGGCATTACGAGCTCTGCCTCTGCCTGCTGATAAACGTGGAATTGCTAGGTTCATAGGCATGGCGAATTATTTTAGGCGGTTTGTCTCTAATTTTGCTCAGTTGGCTGCTCCCTTAAATGAACTGTGCCAGAAAGGAGTGCGATTTGAATGGGAACCTGCCCAAGAGGCCTCGTTTGAGCACATTAAGGCAGCTATAGCCAATCCTTCCGTTCTCGGGGTACCGGTCTTTAATAAAAGGTTTATTGTCCAAACTGACGCATCTGATGCGGGTATTTCAGCTGTCCTCCTCCAGGAGTTCGAAGGTCAGAGGCAGCCATTAGCGTACGCATCTCGTCGGTTAACAAGTACCGAACTTAAATATTCCGTCTACGAGTGCGAGGCGTTGGCCGTTTTGTTCTAGCTGGAGAAGTACCGCTTTTACCTTGAGCACCGGGTATTCCAGCTAGAAACCGACAATCAGGCATTGAGCTGAGTGTTAGCCAGGCCACGTAAAACTGGCCGTATCGCCAGGTGGGCAGTACGCATTTCTGCATTTCAATTTGAAGTTAAGCATCTAAAAGGCACTGAGATTGTCCTTGCCGATGTCCTCAGCCGGATGTTCACTGAATCTACACCTAGTGAGGATACCTGGAAAACAGAGGGAGGCAATCTTAGTCGTATCGTGTTAGGTGAGATTCCTCTTTTGTTTGATGATGTTGCTCAGCATCCGTTAAGCAACGCCTGTTGGCTGGCGAACTGTTGGATGAGTATATTATTAAGAAGGGCATTTTGTGTAAAACGGTGGGACGTGCTAAGCTATTCTAGATCTGTTTGCCAGTAGCTCTGGTGCGCCCAGTATTTCATTATTTTCATGATTCGTTGGTTGGTGGGCACTTAGGAACTTATAAGACCTTGCAAAGAATTAAGGAGCATTTGACATGGCCCTCCATGGGCCGTGACGTGAGAGAGATGGTTCCTCGATGTCGGTTGTGTAATGTGGCCAAACCTAAGAATGCTCTTCAGCAGGGTCTGTTGAGTTCTGAGCTTCTAGGCGCGCAGTCCGGAACCGCGCGACTGCTACGGTCGCAGGTTCGAATCCTGCCTCGGGCATGGACGTGTGTGATGTCCATAGGTTAGATAGGTTTAAGTAGTTCTAAGTTCTAGGGGACTGATGACCACAGCTGTTAAGTCCCATAGTGCTCAGAGCCATTTGAACCATTTTTTGAGTTCTGAGCGCGAATCCTGTCCTGTGCACAAACTCTATATCGATTATGTATGGCCCTTACCTGGTACTAAGAGAGGTCGTCTGTATGTATTGGTTATTATTGATGTGTTTTCGAGATTAGCCTGGCTCCTTCCGAGTCGTAATGTGACTGCTACCACCACTATTTCGCATTTAACTAATGTTTTCAGTGTTTTTGGACCCCCCCCCCCAAACAAATCGTTAGTGATAATGCTCCCGCCTTCCTTTCTGCTCCCTTCAAGGTCTTCTGATTTTAGAACGGTGTCAAGCATGTCACTACTACGCCGCAAGGATTTTTTGCGGAGAGGGTCAATCGAAATCATAAATCCGCATTGATTATTTACCATCAGAAGACGCCTAATAAGTGGGATTCTAGTCTTCCTTGGCTTAGTTTTGATTTCAATAACGCCAATTATGAGGCCTTGAAAGCTACTCTGGCCTCCTTGATTCTTGCCTATCCTGTTAATTCCCCCCTTTCGAACTTCTGGGGAATTCAAGCTCTAATTCCGGCCCCTCGAGTCAACAAGGAGAACTGGAACCATGCCAGACATAATATTCTCAGGGCCCGTAACAAACAAGCTGAGCATTACAATCGTAATCGGCGAACCTTTAGGGGAAGGCCAGGAGATCAGGTCTATGTCTGTAATTTTTCCAGGAGGCAGGTGTGTGTCGGAAATCTTAGTAAATTCACTCCACATTTTTTGGGCCCTTGCACCATTGTGCGTATTTAAGCCCGATTAATCTGCTGGTTAAGGATAATTGCACCGGTAAGCAGTACTGGGTTCACTTTAGCCAAGTTAAATTCGATTAGTTCAGTTTTTGAGTTCCCCCCCCTCCCCCCCAGGTTGGTGTTTGAAGGGGGGGGGGGGGAGGTTGAGCCATGGCTGGCTCACATTGATGCTGTTTGTTCTTTGGTATTTTGTCGCAATCGAGTGGCGTCTTATTTCTCCTTGAGTTACTACCATAATGAGTTGCTGACTTGCCTCCGTCAGTGGCAGCAGCAGCGCTTATCGATACTAGTACTGCTGTACTCTTTTTGGTGTGACCGCCATATTTCCGTGTGGCGGTGTGTGTGGCGTCGGTCGGTTGGGACAGATCAGCGAGGAAGTCTCTGTGGTATGCAGTCAGGCTGGGACCGCTGGTGGCGTGCACACGTGGTCAGATTATGAGGTGCTAGCTCCAAGAGCTACAAAGTTCGTTGCCCACCGAACCTCGACACTGAAGTTGGGCGATCAGTTAACCTGTTATGAAGCTGCAACTGCTGTGACATCTCTTCGTTCATTGTCGGTTGATGCTTCCTGGGCTGTTCCGACTAGCTGCAATGTATGGTGTGTGGGAATCGACGAAAATTTTGCAGCCGTCTTCCTGTGTGGTCTATAACTATTAAATTGTCTGTTACTTATCAGTGAAGTGCACCAGCGGTATTTTCTGCCTTGTGGCCGTTAACGCCCCAGTTACCTGCCCTGGTCGTTAGTGTAGTTTTCCGGCAGTGTGTTTTTCCTCGCCGTGTTGATGCTGTCCGGCATGGCGTGTAGTTCGACAGCCTTTTAGTTGTTTGTTCTTATTTTTTCTTAAGAGTTATTGTGCCTTGGATGTCTCTAGACGCCAATTTTGAAGACATAGTGTGGCTGGTATCTTCGTCCTCGGCTGATATTTTCCGTTGTCGTACCATTGGTCGGGCGGAAGGGAATTGATTAGATTGTTGGTCGGTCCTTCAGCCGTGCCTGGGTCGGGTTGCCATCCGATTATTTAATATTACACTTGGCTACCCGTCTCTCCTCACCTTACGTTAGAGCTACCTCCTCAGGCCGACCCTTGGAACACTCTGAGCAAGTGTTCTGTTGGTTTTAGATTGTGATTTTCATTTTAGTCTGACGTATTGTGGGAGGCCTTCAGCCGTCTATTAATTTTAAGATAAGGCCTTCAGTCGACTTAAAGTTTGAAAACTGATTTGTTTAATAACTAAAATTTTGAAAGTTTGCTCTATCTGAAATTCTTGTTATCCAGGCCCTAAGTCCTGAGTTGTTCAATGTCCAGTGTGTGGCCTTCAGCCGAGCTTTTACGTGAAATATTTTTAAGACAAGGCCTTCAGCCGTCTTAAATTAAACATTTTGAAAATTGATTTGTTTAAAACTATGTTTTTTTTAATTTGCTCTGTCTGAAATTCTTGTTATCCAGGCTCTAAGCCCTGAGTTGTTCAATGTCTTGTGTGTGGCCTTCAGCCAAGTATTTACATGAAATATTTTTTTTAAGTAAGGCCTTCAGTGGTGTGTATTCTTTAAAGCAGTTTTTATAACTTGTGTTCAGGCCTTCAGCCGTTCTTGTTTTTGGTGTATCGCAATTTTTCTTAACTAAGCCTTCAGCCATATTGTTTTAATTTGATCGTTTTAAGGCAATTTGTAATTAAGTGTTTCTTAGGAAAATGAAAGTTTGTGTGTTTTGTGCAACTAACAGTAACTGACTGCGGCCTGCTCCACAACCATAACCTGATCCGCTCTGTCCTGCGACACCAGATTTCAATAATAATGAAAAAAGAGACCTGACTCTTTACGGGAACGAACACAAACAGTTCTACAAGGTCAAGAGGTTCTTCGATCATACCAAGAGACTGGCCAGCTAGAAGAGGCATCTGGCCATGGCTGCCAGGGCGGCAGCTCTGTATCCTTCTGAGAAGTATTCTGAAATGCCGTTCCCAGCAGGGCACCGCCTTATAAAGCCCGTTGGCGGATGTATCTGCTGGAACTATTTGCGATCACGTTCCTGGCGTAGCAAAGTAGTTCCTAGGCTAACTGCGATCTCTGGTGAAGCTGTTCTGCAGGCTCCATGAATGGGTAGTGATCCCTGGTGGCTGTTGGTGGAGACCTGGTGGTGCGCTGTGTTGCGGCTGCCGGTAAGCCTTTGTTTTGACAATACAGACGATGTAGGTTTTCCTGTTGAATATACATCCTGTGATGCAGACATCATGTGGTGATTGGACATAAAGAGGGATGCTGATGCAGTAAGCTCTACGATGTCCAAAGTGTGTGGCCACAGTAGACATTCCCCCCCACCCCCCATGGGGGAGTGGAAGGCCCATCTCAATGTCGGGCCACACAAACGTCTTGCTGTCACATTAGCTGGAGGTAAGGGAGAGATGTGTGTGTGTGTGTGTGTGTGTGTGTGTGTGTGTGTGTGTGTGTGTGTGTGCGTGTGTAGGGGGGGGGGGGCAAGGTGCAACGTTGAGTTTATTGTTACGCCAGTGTCAGAGTGAGAAACACATGTGTAAAGGTGGCTAGGGTACGTCACACTCGAACTCATAGTCAGTGTTACATTTTTGAGCTGTGAGCAAGTTTATGAGATATTAGTTATTTATAGTATTCTTTCATTTATTTTTAGATTTTATATTTCTCAAGATGTCTTATGAAGAAAATGAACATCGTCTACAAGAACAACTAGATGAAATTTTAGAAAACTGTTCAAATGCTAGTTCCTGTGGCTCTGAGAGAGAAGAAGAGATTGACAAAGTTTCTCAAAGGAATGAAGGAAGTGATTTGGAGCAAGATGGTATTTTATATGATACGGAAGAGCCAAAATAGGCGTTAGCAGCTACTAGTATGTGAGATTTTTTATGCATCCAAAGTTGGTACAAAATGTATGAAGGACTGTCCTAGGCAAAGTGTTCGTATTCGTTCAGAGAATATTATAACCAATTCTGCAGGTGTAAAAGATGCTGCAAACCATGCCAAAACAGAGACTGAATGTTGGAGTCTTTTTTATAACAAACAGTATGTTGAATACTATACTTACAAATACAAATAATCAAATAAGAAATATCACGGGAAAATATCCAGGATATAAAGAGCAGTACCACATGAACGATGCAACTTTGGAGGATTTGAAGGCATTTGAAGGCATTTGTGTATAGGGGCCTAAATCGCTCAAATAGACAAAACTTGGACGATTTGTAGCGTACAGTTGGTACTGGAGTTGCAATCTTTCTGACTACAGTATCTTACCGTCTCCAAAATTGTTTGAGATTCGATGATAAGAACACCCGGGACGAAAGGAAAAAGACTCACAATCTGGCTACTATAAGAGATATTTTTGATACTTTTGTTGAAAATGTTTAACAGCACTATAATATGCTGACTGAGAACCTTACTATTGATTAGATGCTGTTATCTTTCCGAGGGAGAGGTCCTTTCCGTGTATACATGAAAAATCAAACCAGCCAAATACAGCATAAAAATATATGCCCTTGTAGACACGAAGACATTCTATATCCACAAACTGGAAGTATTGGTTCAAATGGTTCTGAGCACTATGGGACTTAACATCTGAGGTCATCAGTCCCCTAGAACTTAGAACTACTTAGACCTAACTAACCTAAGGACATCACACACATCCATGCCCGAGGCAGAAATCGAACCTGTCACCGTAACAGTTGCGCGGTTCTGGATTAAAGCGCCTAGAATCGCTAGGCCACCGCGGCCAGTTTCAAGGAACTCCTCGACAGAATAGAAAGAGTGACCCATGACGAAACTCTTCAGTTTCGGTTTGAAAGCGCGTGGATTACAGCTAAAATTTTTGAATTCGAGTGGTAGCTTATTGAACATGGATGCAGCACATTACTGCACACGTTTTTGAACGAGAGTTAAGGAAATCTGATCCAAATGCAGGTTTGATTTCTGGCAAGTATTAACCGAGAGAAAGCTGATTATTCTTGGGAATAAGGTAATATTGTTAACAAGAAATGACAGTAAGGAATATGTATATTGAGAGGCCAATGTCAAAATACCGAGACTCGTGAACAGGAGTCGACAAAAAGTTCGTGAGCTTACACCACTTATTACCTGAACCGCCCGTTTCCGAGCCAAAAATATCCTTTTAGAATGGGAAGAGTTACGCCAAAATATAATAACATACGACATAAGCGAATGAAAATAAGTAAAGTAGACTAATTTTCGTGTCGAACGCTCACTCTCTTCTGATACCGTTCGAATAGTAAAAATGGCAGTATTAAGTCCCTGGGGCACCCTCACTTGACCGTACCCCACTCAGACCCCACAGCACAGCCATTCTCAGCACTGTGAATAATGACCTTTTTCGCTCTGTTGCTGAAGTAAGAGGTGAACCAATTGAGAGCTACTCCCTGTATTCTGTAATGGTCCGACTTCTGGATAAATATTTTGTGATCAATACAATCAAATGCCTTAGTTATGTCAAAAAATATGCCTAGCGTTCGAAACCTTTTGTTTAACCCAGTCAGTACCACACAGAGGAAAGAGAATATAGCATTTTCATTTGTTAAACGACTTCTAAAGCCGAACTGTACATCTGATAGCAAGTCGTGTGATATAAAATGATCAATTATCCTTACATACAGTCTTTTCAACAACTTTTGCAAACACTGATGGCACAGGAATAGGTCTACAATTATCTATATTATCCCTTCCCCCTTTTTATAAAGCAGCTTTACTGCTGAGTACTTTAATCACTTAGGAAACTTACCATTCCTAAAGGAAAAATTACAATACAGGGCTAACATGTGCAGCACAGTACTTAAACATTCTGCTAGGCACTCCATCATATCCATGAGAGTCCTTAGTCTTCAGTGATTTAATTATTGACTCAATCTCCCTCTTGTCTGTATCACAGAGGGGTATTTCAGACATCAGATTAGATTAGATTAGATTAGATTAATACTAGTTCCATGGATCATGAATACGATATTTCGTAATGATGTGGAACGAGTCAAATTTTCCAATACATGACATAATTAGGTTAATTTAACAACATACTTAAGTTAATATAACAACTTTATTTTTTGTGTTTTTTATTATTTTTTATTTTTTTAATATTTTTTTTCTTAATTTATATCTAAAAGTTCCTCTATGGAGCAGAAGGAGTTGTCATTCAGAAATTCTTTTAATTTCTTCTTAAATACTTGTTGGTTATCTGTCAGACTTTTGATACTATTTGGTAAGTGACCAAAGACTTTAGTGCCAGTATAATTCACCCCTTTCTGTGCCAAAGTTAGATTTAATTTTGAATAGTGAAGATCGTCCTTTCTCCTAGTATTGTAGTTATGCACACTGCTATTACTTTTGAATTGGGTTTGGTTGTTAATAACAAATTTCATAAGAGAGTATATATACTGAGAAGCTACTGTGAATATTCCTAGATCCTTAAATAAATGTCTGCAGGATGATCTTGGGTGGACTCCAGCTATTATTCTGATTACACGCTTCTGTGCAATAAATAGTTTATTCCTCAGTGATGAATTACCCCAAAATATGATGTCATATGAAAGCAATGAGTGAAAATAGGCGTAGTAAGCTAATTTACTAAGATGTTTATCACCAAAATTTGCAATGACCCTTATTGCATAAGTAGCTGAACTCAAACGTTTCAGCAGATCATCAATGTGTTTCTTCCAATTTAACCTCTCATCAATGGACATACCTAAAAATTTGGAATATTCTACCTTAGCTATATGCTTCTGATTAAGGTCTATATTTATTAATGGCGTCATACCATTCACTGTACGGAACTGTATGTACTGTGTCTTATCAAAATTCAGTGAGAGTCCATTTACAAGGAACCACTTAGTAATTTTCTGAAAGACAGTATTGACAATTTCATCAGTTAATTCTTGTTTGTCAGGTGTGATTACTATACTTGTATCATCAGCAAAGAGAACTAACTTTGCCTCTTCATGAATATAGAATGGCAAGTCATTAATATATAATAAGAACAACAAAGGACCCAAGACTGACCCTTGTGGAACCCCATTCTTGATAGTTCCCCAGTTTGAGGAAAGTGCTGATCTTTGCATGCTACGAGAACTACTTATTTCAACTTTCTGCACTCTTCCAGTTAGGTACGAATTAAACCATTTGTGCACTGTCCCACTCATGCCACAATACTTGAGCTTGTCTAGCAGAAAGGCATTTGCCAAGAAAGTTATATGATTTCCTGTAGAAACTAAATTTTTATTTAATTCACCGGCAATGCTCAGAAAATGATTGTTAAATACTGTACATATATCTGATTTATCAGAAGCAGAAATGTTTTTACTACGAACTGACTTTATATCATCGACCTTGTGCTGATGACCAGACACTTCCTTCACAACTGACCATATGGTTTTAATTTTACCCTGTGAATTAGCTATTCTATTTGCATACCACATACTCTTTGCCATCCTAATAACATTTTAAGCACATTACAATACTGTTTGTAATGGGCTACTGTAGCTTGATTGTCACTACTTCTAACATTTTGATATAATTCCCTCTCTGTTCTACAAGATATTCTTATCCCACTAGTTAGCCACCTTGTCTACCTACTACTGCTAGTACCCCATTAAGAACGTTCTAATGGAAAGCAACTCTCAAAGAGCATGAGAAATGTGTTAAGGAAAGCATTGTATTTATCATCTATCTTATCGGCACTTTAAACTTCCTGTCACTCTTATTCCTTGACAAGGTTTAAAAAACTCTCTGGTGCAGTTGGATTAACTTTCGACATAGTTTGTAATTAAATATGACATTGGTTTGAGTACAAAAGCCTGTTAGTGTTAAAATTTGTGCATCATGGTCTGAAAGACCATTCACGCTTTTACTAACAGAATGCCCATCTAGTAATGAAGACTGAATAAAAATATTGTCTACGGCTGTGCTACTGTTCCCCTGCACCCTAGTTGGAGAAAAAAAACACAGTCTGCATCAGATCATATGAATTTAGGAGCTCTACCAACATCCTTTTTATTGCACCACCATAAACAAATTTCATATTGAAGTCACCACATGTAACTTATTTCTGTATAACTTATTTCTGGTACTTCCTACAAAGTGAATGAAGAACCCTCTCTAGCTGAGCAGAAATGCTCTGAAGTCGCTGTTAGGGGACCTATAAACAACAACAATTAGAAATTTAGTTTCACTAAATTCAACTGCCCCTGCACAACATTCAAATATCTGTTCAGTGCAGTGTCGTGATATGCCTATGGACTCAAATGGAATACTGTTTTTTACGTACATGGCCACTCCCCCACCCTGCAAGGAACTCCCTGAGAAACAGCCAGCTAATCTGTATCCTGGTAAAGGAAGCCTCTGAATTGTCAAATTATTTAAGCGATGCTCTGATATACCAATAAATTCAGAGTCAACATCTATAAGCAGCTCACTAACTTTATCTCTAATACCTCTTATATTTTGATGAAATATGCTAATTCCTTCTCTGCTTGGAAACATTACATCCTCAGAAGGTGAGCCCTTAGTTAGAGGGACTTCCTTTAAGCAGGTATACCTATCAGCTGACTTCAATCTTCTTGTACCATAAATCATGAATACGACATTTTGTAACGATATGTGAACGTTTCTTTACACGATATAAATAATTTCTTTTTACAAATACTATTTCATATCTAAAAATTCGTCTATTGAGCAGAAGGAGTTGCCATTTGGAAATTCTTTTAATCTGTTTTTGAAGTCAGTAGGGAAGCAGTAACAGCAGAATGTGTCTGTCAGGAGAGGTCAGTAACTTCGAACGCAAACAAGTCACTGGATGTCACTTGAGTGACAAATTGATCAAGAACGTTTCAACATTTCTAGAGCTGCCCAATATGATGACCAGGCAGACTTCATGTACTGATGGCCAGGGACATTTTGAACATTGTGTACTTTTCCAAGAACTCTATTGATCTCTTTGTCTAATTTAGGACAACAGTTCATGAAATCCAGGGTACTTTCAGTAGAGATTTGAGTAAGATTGAGTCCTGCCCCCCCCCCCCTCCCCCTCCCCTGAGAACTTAGTCAAATCGCTGTATTGCTGTGGTGTTTAAATTCTGTCTACTCGTTTGATTTTCATTTTCGCAGTTCCAAAACTGCGATCACATTGAAGAAAGGAGTGCTCTCGTTATGGGAAGTACTAATATCCCTTTGTAAATAGCCCACTAGCATCCAATGCAAGGAGAATGCGCACTCAAGTGTTGTTGCTGCTTTGAGCTCAGCAGGCGCCACTGAGAAGGCGAAGTTCTTTATCACAGAGTCGATATTACTTATTTTCGACAGCAACAAGCTACATATTTCGTCAGGGAACCTAGGCCTACAACAATAAGTTCGATAACACATTAGAAACGCCGAACTAAAACGCTTTTAATACATATAAAACAGTTACTGTATCAGTAACTGCTATTCGCTTGCCTTCAATGAAGAATAACTAAGTCGTCCAACATTTAACACAAAACAATACTCTGATGCACTGCAAACACGAGGTTTTAAGCAACTGAACAGCAGATACGACTACCAGCGTTGAGAGTAAACAAAGGCGAAACTGAAATATGTTCCCTTCTTCAAACTATCGAATATTAACAAGTCCAATTAAGTCGTCGTATGAGTGGTTTTTCTTCCCTTTTTATAGCTCACAATCTACATCTATAAGCTAACACACGTTTGGTCAAGTGCTTATTCCCTTCTTCAAACTACCAGTTCATTTACTCTGGGTTCTCGTCAACGGTCGCCACATTCGATGTTCCATTAGTTCTTTGCCGTGCTATTGAGTGACGAAATAAAATCTGATCGGGAGCTAAGACTTCCTATTATTCAAGCTTGCTCACCTTATTATTTCCGTTAAAGATTGGAGTTAAGAGTACAAATCCAACATCCACCTCGAAATAAATGAGAAGCTTCTCATTAACAATATCTTACATATTGTACTTTTGTTTATAATAAATGTCCACAAAGTTGGTACATTATTCGGAAACATCATAAAAACATCAATGTTCATTGTCGTCCCGGCTTGCAGATACGTTGCTTCCAGCCACCTTATGATGCATGTGCATAAATAAAACCTACATCCAAACAGTAGGTTATCTAATTCACTATGGAAATAAACTTTTTATAATGGCGGTTCGAAAAATGCTTGTGCAACACATCACTTCACCAATGTGACATGCTACATTACGGAAATCATAAAAAGCAGACATGATAGTGTGGTTCGCCACTGGATGACAGGAAATATTCTGCAGACATACCAGACATGTGGATGTAAGACACTGATATGAATAAGAGAAGCGAAGGAAAAGTGGCTAAGGTCTACAAGGAACGACATAATTTGATGAGGTACATAAAACAACTGAATTAATTTCAGAAAGGCCACTAGGACGTTCACTGAAGGCATAATCAAAGCTGCTGATGAACATTTCCAGGCTAACAACAAGAAGAAAATGTACAAAATAGTCAGCTTCTTCAAGAAAGTAATACCAAAGTCGACAAAAGTTCATTAAAGTTATTACTAGAAAATATTGACTGACAAACATGATACTCCTGAAAGAGAGAGAGAGAGGGAGACTGCTTCAGAAGTCTGCTAATTTCTAAAAACCACGTGAGATTATTATATGTATTTCAAACTTCAACTATGACAGAACCAAATCATACACCACTTGATCTGCAAGAAATAAAAAAATAAATAAAATATAAATTATGATAATCAAGCTTAACGGGGGGGGGGGGGGGGGGGAGTGCAGGAGGGTAGAATCATTGTGAAAATAATGTAAGACTTATTGTGTGTGTATGGACTACAGAGAAGATCACATAATAATCGACGACAGTGTCCCTATGTCCTGTGAACAAAAGAATGGCAGAATGAATTATAAAAATCACAGAATTGCTCTTCTAAATTTCTGTTACAAGATCGCATAAAATGTATCTTGGAGAGTGTTCAGCCCTTAACAGAATAAATTATTGGTGAAAACCAGGAAGGACTCCAGATATGATGCTCTGCTGTAACATGCATAATATGGCAACTTGCTGATAAGAGGTAGGAACATAATAAATATTTCCTTATACTGTTCATAGATTGTAAGAAGACACCCCCCCTCCCCATTTTGGATGGCTATTGGTCTGGTGACCAGTCTGAGTTTTATCCATTTTGCTGTACCATAGGCACTTGTCTGTTGAGTCCACACCATGGGCAGAAGACATCATCATTACACTCTTTCTATCCATCCATTTAATTAAACACATACTTCGATCGTAATGGACAAGCATATCTGATGACAATCTGCCTTCCTTAGTAAGCTCCTTGTCAGTTTTCAGTCTTGCCTCCTTGGGTATCCTGTTTTTCTGGATAGTGCCAGCTGAAGTGAAACCTTTTTCAGAAGCTCATGTACCAGCTTCAGACTGGTGCAAAAGTCTGTCATGATAGATTGAATGTCCAGGGGTATGATTTTCGATGAACTGAATTACAGCCGATTCACCTAAGCCAAATCCTTGGTTAGTATAATCAGGGTATGTTGTCTTCCCCTGATAAAATGTTAAGTCTACCACTTCTCTAATTTTTGTGGTCAGTGCGTGTCATTTCCATAGCCTGTCCTTTTTTGTTTCTTCTTCTTTGTCATCATCAACAAACACAACTGTCAAACTGGTCCTAATTACGAAGAATCTGTTCCTAGTCATGTTATCACTTATCACAGGTATTTTCCATCTGTTATCCCAATACATACAGATAACAGGATATTGCAAGCAGGTCATGATCAGGCATATGTCAAACATCTTCAGTTCAGTCAAAACTAAACCTAAAGGCCTTCCATTTACTTTAGTGTAAGTTTGACAGATTTTTCTCAACTATTAGTTGCAATATGTCATTGTCCAGGTACTGTCTACAATAATCAACATATTTGTAGCTGCTAGTGTCTGTTGGAGGCAGTGGTGATTGGGAAACTGTTACTGAATCTGGGTTTGAAGATCTTCTTTGCCAGTGGCACCTTGGTGCAATCAGAAGAGGAACCTACAATTTCAAATAGATTAATTTAATATATTTGAGTACATGTTGATTCTTTGTTATCTGTCCATACATTAGCATTTATTACAGAAAGAGTAAAATCTTTGCAAAACTCTGGGATGGTAAAATTATTGTTTAATTGTTGTTCTATAAATATGTTACCTCAGATTCCTCCTCTGATTCTTCACTGTCAGATTCGTTTTCATTTATACTCTATAGCAGTGGTGGAGTCACTATTGCACTGGTGTTACCATTTTCTGAAACATCATCACCATCAGAAATACCTCTTTCAGACTCATAGCAGTCTAGGAATTCCTCCAGACAAGGTAAAATTTCATCATCTGGAATTATAGTAATTACCACTATTATATTTTAATGTTATGGTCACTATTATGATTATTAACAATATTAGTAACATATCATTAATGAATGTACTGTTTCATAAATTAAACAAACAGTTTCTCCATATGAAACAGTAATGTAAAATTTTACTACTGAGGTCAGTTAAGATGAGTCGCAAATACAGGGTACTGAACGTCTTGATTGTGAAGGCCATTACCTCAAGTAAAACTGAAAACAAAATTGTTCTATTCTTCTTAAAATAATCCTCAGACATTTATAAATAAGTCTTGCTTTGTTATATGTGCTAACACTAAAGTGATATCTTGTAATTCACACTTACGTCAAAGGTTGTTTCTTTCATGGCACGAACTGGTTGCAGTGATTTTCTAAAACTATGGTTTAGAGAGGCATTGTTAACAGAAAAGATCAGTTTCAAGTACACAAATTGCTTCCTAGATGTCAGCAGCAACTGTTGATCATGGGAAGAAAGACTATTTCATGCTGCCATCTGGCGGAGACTTTTTTAAACTTGAAGTGCAGTATACTGTACCAGGGGTCCCAGGAGCCTAAGACAATGACCAAGCAGATATTGGAGGATTATCAAAAAGTTTTAAGCACGTTGCTTTGTGTGAGTTTGCAGTCCTTATGAGTCTGTGTCTCAGTATATCAAAATTCAGTTTGCCTCTAGTATTGTGAGGGTGTATCATCTCACTGGTGGTGGACTCATTTTTGTTGCTTTTGACATAAAGCAACACTGTGTATGTGCATGGATTAACAACAGTTGGTTTCTGGAGCTTGATAATCAGAGGACAGCAGCATTCCTTAGGTGTAACTTTGCTCATTATTCTGATTTGTGTGAGTTTGCAGTCCTTGTGAGTCTGTGTCTCAGTATATCAAAATTCAGTTTGCCTCTGGTATTGTGAGGGTGTATCATCTCACTGGTGGTGGACTCATTTTTGTTGCTTTTGACATAAAGCAACACTGTGTATGTGCATGGATTAACAACAGTTGGTATCTGGAGCTTGATAATCAGAGGACAGCAGCATTCCTTAGGTGTAACTTTGCTCATTATTCTGATTACTTTTTCTTGTATTTTCAGAAATTCATTGATATAGCTGGAATGTCTCCATAGCAGTATGCCATAGGATAAGAACGATTGAAATAGACCAAAATATGCAACCTTCAGAAACTCACCAGTGACTACAACTGTCAGTTTCCACGTTCCTCCCAGTTTAGTTTCGAGTCAATATAAAAGCCTACCCACTTTACTGATTTACTTTCCACAGCTGTAGCCACACCCAGAATTAGCTCTTGTCTTTTATGAGGATTGCATATGAGTTCTCTGGAAAAAACCAATTTAGTTCTTGTCATAATTTTTCCTGTGTTGCCAGATGCAGTTCTGTCATGTCATGATGGGTACTGAGCAGTGTTGTGTCATCTGCATACCACACTATGGAATCTGTTCCTACATGGTTAGGCAGATAGTTAACTGCAATGATGAACAGGAAGGGACCTAGACTGAGCCCTGTGGCACTCCAGTCCAAACTTCCTTCAAAGAAGAGCATACAGGCTGAATGTTCTCAAAAAATTATCAAACACCGCTTCCCCAGCGCCCTTCTCAGGTTGTGTTTTGTATACAAAGTTTCAGCTGACACAGCTGATCTGTCAATAAATATATTCATCTTTCTGACCTTTTATCCATGTAGCTTGAGACTTGATGCCGGTGAATGTGTCTGACTTAGACAACCAATCACAGCAGACTGTTAAAATTAAGGGTTCATGGTCTGCTAATGCATCAATAACAAGTCTAAAAACATACATATCTCTAGTAAAATTAACTATAATGTTGTCCAAGCAGGCACTATTCCATTTGGGCCTGTAACTTGTACAATATAGATTTAGAGACCTTAATATATTAAAAATGTTCTTGTAACATGATCATTCTTGTTGATCATTTCAATGGTGTTCAGTGTTGAAATCGCCTCAGATGACTTTTATCTTAGTTTTCAAAATTCTTCTCATAAGCAGTCCAAATCTTTCAAAAAGTATATTTACATCTCCTCCTGGAGATCTATATAAACTAACAATTATGGTATCGTCTGCACTGACTTAAACAGCTAAATTAGGTATCTAGTTCAGTATAATAAGAGCTAGCATCTATCTCAGAAAACATTACATAATCTCTAACAAATATTAGTGCACCTCCATTCTGTTTTCATGTCCATATGTAATGTCACCAACAGTATAAGCGTGAGGAACTAAATATTCTAACTGATCTTCTGTCGTCCAGTGTTCTGATATACAAACAATATCAACATGGTCAATATTACAAAAATGTTCTAATTCTAAAATTTTGTTCCTAATGGAGCAAATATTCGTTTGCACTACAGTAATGGGTTTAGGTACATTATCTTCAAGTCTTGTTTCTAGTCTCTATCTCAAGGGCAAGAGTTTTATTGCCTGTCGAGTCACTGTCTTTTATCGTAAAAAATTCCTTTATTTGCGTCTGCTTTCGTCTGAAGAGCACTTGTGAGATGAACTACTGAGGTGCTGTCTTCATCTGTGGCCAGTAAAAATCCTCACTTCTTGATGGTGGATGTTTTGCTCTAGCAGGCTGTGTTCTCACTGCAGATATTTTAACCGTTGCAGCTGATGATGTAGTTGTATCTGTAGCTGAATATATTGTCACTCTTGATGTTTCTCTTTTCTCTGGTTCTAACTGTGTTGTTTCATCTACTGTCACTGCTCTTGTAACAAATTCTCTCTCAACACTTTCTACTATAATTTATTTATTTAGCGCCTGTACTATCACATTCATGATATTGGACTTGTCAAAGTATAGAATAGTATAAAATCTTATCTTTGGTATCAACACATTTTTATAACAAAAACATCGTTCTGCTTAATTAGATTATAAAGTTATATATGTAAATACAGATAAAATAATAGCTAGCAAAACTCCTTGGTTGATTTTACTAAAACTATTAAATACCAGCACTTAAGTTAACTAGGCATAGTAACATATGGCACAAAAATTGGGTGCATAATTAGATACATACATGGATGAAAGAAGTTTGGTTTTATCTAGGAATGGTTTGATAATAATGAATTTTTGTTAAGAGAGTTATGAAGCAGACCTACAGATTTGAGCAAAACTCCAGGTATTCATTAAATGCTGTAGAATCTGTTGTTTATTGGAAGAATTGTAGTTCTTTTTTCAATGTACTAATATTTGGTATTTTTTAAACGCCATCTGGCAATGTACTGTACAGAATTTTTGGTTTGTAAACAGCACTTTCCTGATATATTGATTTTATGTGCACATCCCTATGATAGTCATTCCTGTTCCTTGTTTGATAATTGTGGATCTCACTATTCAAAGCTGAAACTTGATGGTTTTTAATGAAGCAGATGCTTTCAAATATAAGTATAGATGGTAAGGTCATGATTTTTAATTCCTTAAAGATGCCTCTACATGGTGCTCTGTGAGCAACATCAGTTATTAATCTTACAGCTTTCTTTTGGAGTTCAAAAGACTGCTTTGCAAAAGAGGTATTTCCCCAGAACACTATACCATACTTCAGAAGACTATGCGTGTATGTGTAATAAGCACTCAACACTGTTTTGGTATTGCAGCAGTCTTTAAGCACCCTTAATATTAACAGTACTTGCTTAATTTTTTGTTAAGCATTTCTACATGTTTTTCTCACCTTAGATGCTCATCCACCCATAATCCTAAAAATGTTATGTGATTATTTTGCTGAATTTGGCTATTCGATAGTGTGAATTTTACATTGGTCCTGTTTATTTTATTCCTTCCATTTTCATGTTTGCCTAGACGATTATTAATAACTTTCTTCACATATATCATTTCGTTGTTGCCCTTTCTGATACATGATTCTTTGCAGCAACTATAGCTTCCCTGTGCTTTTTCCTATTACACTTTACATATGGTTTCAAGGTAGTATTTTGCTTTACATACTTATATAGCATTCTTAGACTTTTTGATGACTCATTGATTTCACTTGTTATCCATGAATTTGATTTTTTTGTTTACTTTCATTCTCTTCAGAGGGAATGAAATATCATAACAGTACTTATAATTCGACAATAACTTGGTGAATTTTATATCTACAGAACTATTGCTTTGCATGTCCCAATTTACATTTTTAACATATGATTAAAGACCCTAATGTTGTCATTATTAATTAATCTTCTCTCTATATATCTCCTGTTGTCACTTTTCTCATAAGATTTCCCTAAGTCAATTTAACTTCTTGAATGTCAGAGAAACCTGTATACAATACCCCAAATTTAAAGCCACATTTTGATTTGTCAATGAATATTTGGTCTGTAGTACTTTCACTTCTGCTGTCATATCTGGTGGTGTCTTCTACTTACGTGTCCACATTTATATTTTCAGTAGATTAACCAGTTACTGCTCTTTTTTACAGTTGTCCTTGAAATTAACATTGGAATCCTCAAGCACAATTATATACTTCGAGTGACTATTTAGATAGTTCAGAAGATTTTCAAAGTTGTCAGAGAACAGTTCAAAATTGCCAGATGGGGACCTATATATACATGCAATTATAATTTTACTATCTGTTAGTTCAGATAAACAACATTCAAAATCTTTTTCAAAACAGCAGACATTTTTAAACCTAATTTCCTTTAATTTAATACCTGTTCTTACATGTATACATGTTCCATCCACTCTGTATGTTTCCTGCAAAAGCTGCTGATCAACTGGAAGTCTGAAATCCCAGCTGCGCATTTTTATATTTCTTGCAACCAGTGTTCAGTTACACACAAGATAGAAATTTCCTTCAATGAACCATTCAGAAGGACCTCTAGCTCAATCCCAGCTGCACATTTTTGTATTTCTTTCAACCAGTGTTCAGTTACACACAAGATAGAAATCTCCTTCAATGAACCATTCAGAAGGACCTCTAGCTCATATAGCTTACTGGTTAAGCCCTGTACATTATGTTATAGGAGAGTTAAAGAATTATACAGTTCAATGAGAGGTATATTTCTTGCCTGGTTAATTCATTAAAGAGTAGGCTCTAGTCTTATTTTCGTTTCTATCCTGATTTTCATCTCCTGCGCTTCTTCATGGTTGTTTTCTTCTGCAGTGGACTGGGTCATAAAAAATCATTCATATGTTGCTTGGATACTAACTTCTGCCTGGTACTTCGTTGTGATCCGTTGTTTTTAACTTCTGTCCACTCTGGTATGGCTTCCTCCTCAGTCTTTTTACATGGTGATACCGTCTTCTGTGCTGGTTCCCTGCCATTTGTTCATTCCACTGAAAGCGTATTTACTGTTAACATTTTGGTTTCTTCTTCTATTATTTTAGTATACTGTGGTGATATTGTCTTCTGTGTTGCTTCCTTGTCACTTTTTCATTCCATAGTATGCATATTTATTGTTCATTTTTTGGTTTCGTCTTCTGTTGTTTTCCCATATTGTAAGCATATAGTTTCGGTGAGTGACTGATCTGCCTGTTCCAAACATTAAACACAGATCAGTGACAGAGGGGGTGAATCGTGGCTGAGTAATGAAGGTTCCTGCAAAGTTTTTCTTTTACTTTCAGCACCAAATGTATCCCATGCTTCGTATAATCAATCCTGCATAAAAACAGATTAACATCCAGTATCTTAGCGTGACTGAACTGGGCAACATATTCCATAACGAATGTGTTCATTGTATATATTTTGTCGTTCCAGTCTGCTCTGTCAAATCTGTAGGGTAATGTACCAGAATCACTTTAGTGTTTGTAGTTTTTGTGACTAGCATGTTCACAGCACGTTGGTAATTCTGGATATCTGATTCTACATCATTTGTTCCAGCCAGAACAATAATACAGTCAAATTTACTTAAGTTCTTTACCTTATATTTAATATTATTAACAACATATTTAAATTGTGCATTAGGTTTGATAAAGTACGTCGCAAAATATCTTGACAGAAGTGTCTGATTTAATAAACTAGTGCCGTATCGTCCATGACTATCAGATAGAAATAAAATCTTGTATCTGCACGCTTTCCAGTACTTAAGACTTTCTTGTAGCTGTCGTTATTTATTTTACAGGAGCTACTAAACACATTACTTCTTGACGATGCAAGAACACTTTGTTTAATTTTGGAGTTTTCATAATTTCTGGCAGATAACACATCATAGCAGTTGCTGTGCACTAAATTTACGCCGCTTTCACACTTTTTTTTTAATTTCCGGCAGTCTGTGAACTGTTTATGCGCAAATCTTTTGTCAACTTATCCGAAAAAGTCGAGTTTTCTTTCGTCGTTTACTGCTTCAACATGAGCTCACGTTTTTCTGATGTAAGTTTACTAATATCCACTTTCAGTTCACTGATGACAAGCTGTAATTTAGAAACATGGTCGCTTAGTTTCGATATTTCACGTTTATATTGTACACACACTTTCTTTTTACTAGCAAAATTGGCGCTTTTTGACGAGATACACGATAGACTTTTACAGTGGTCGCCATCTTTACAAATCTTTTCTTTTTGTTCTAGTAATGCTGTAGCAGGATTTGCTCATGGGGAAGATAATTTGCACATCTCCTTTACAGCTGGCAGTGAAATTTTGTCACATTTCTAACTTTTAGAAAAAGCACATGTCACTGACACTTTGATTTTCTGGCTTAGTGGTTTGTCCCATTTATTTAAATGCATTGTGTGTGTTGTGAAGTGCTTTCTTTCCAAATCATCAACAAGGAGAAAAAAAAGCATTTGAGGTGGTTATCCGATCTTTCTGTAACTCGTGTTTGCCTTTTGAATCTATTTATTAACACAAGAAGATTCTAAAGGTTCATGCCTCTGTGGCACACAACTGTTTTTTGGTCACCTAATGTGCACACTGCATCTCTTACGATCCTGTTTGTTACTTTTAGATCATTTCTATACGCATCAACTGAGACACCTAAAATTACAATACAATGATTTTGCGACCACAACTGTTGATTTTATTGTGTTTAGAACTTCTTGCAAACTTGCTCCAGATTTCATGACGCTTGTAATATTTAAATTTTGCTGATAACGAAGAATTCCCACGTCCTGTTCCGTAGCCGTCAGCAAGCAAAACTGCACTAATACCGGTATTTTTTGTGCCACTTTGTTTGCATTAACGAGACAGGCGGATTTTATTGGCGTGTTGCGCATTTTACTTTTTGTTCCTGGAGATTCAGATCGATATACTTCGTCTGTGTTGATAAACTCATCAGTTTGTTCCCCATCCATAATATGATATTGGAATCGATTTCTTAAAGGAACTTCAAATTCCTTTGAAATATGTTTAGATTTTGCGCATTTCTTTGGATCGCTGTAGGTCTGAAACTATCCGAGTTTTTCATGTGGTGGTTCACGTAGGCTTTTAACCATGTCTTCCAGCAACAGAACATGTTTTCTAGTGTCTTTCAGTTCTTTCTGTGATGTTTCTAGTACCTTTTAAGTTCACGATTAGGATGGCACATTTAAGTTGCGGCTAAACGACCGTTACACTTAGTTCCACAAGCACACGATGTTTTCATGATCTACTTTCACGAAGCAATGCAAATGATACCATATATGCATCACTGAACATATTCTAACACCACTTGATACGATTTTGTCGCATAATATACACTTTATAGATGCTCAATACGCGCGATTTACTACTGCACCTATACAAGTTGCCATCTTCTAAAAGTTTTTCTTCGGATTACTTCAAGCAACAATAACTTCCAGGTAATAATAATAATAATAATTTTATTGTCATTCGGCCATTACAGCAATAGACAACGTCATATACATACTAAAATACAATTAATAGTACTCCATATTGACTGTACGACCATACGGCAGCAACTCATAACGCATTATTCCGCTGTAGTAAAAGAAAACAGTGAGACGAATCTTCACCTGTGAACGAACTTGTCGAATTTTTTCCGATCAGGATTCTTGTGACAGTTTCCATTTCGACGACTGGGCCATGGTTCGACGTCATACCTATATGCCCATGTTTCGCCACCTGTTATAAACTTTTTTGGAAGTTCCGACTTCATCCAGCAACTCATGATCGCTGTCAACGCGACGTCGTTCTTGATCGAAACACAACTATTTCGGGACAAACTTTGTGGCAACACTTTTCACGTCCAAAACATCCGAAAAAATTGGCTGGCATGAGCCGAATGAGGACACCATCAGCAATCTCTCTGATGGTGATTCAGCGATTTTAGAGAACCATTTTCTTTAATTCTTCCACATTGTCGTCAGTAGTTGATGTGCTAGAGCGCTCAGGGCGGTCGTCGTCTTCATCAGCGTCTTCTCGACTCTCTTTGAAACGTTTTATACCACTCGTGAACTCTTGTCTTAGTAGATCCACACTGTCAACATTTCACACACACAGTATTTCATTTTTCAAGCAAAATTTAATGCATATTCTTTGATCTCCCTTTTTCGAAAGCAAAAATCCGTCTAGCCTCGAAAACACGTATAACCCTTCCACCTGAAAACAATAAGCTAAATATTCCAAACAGCTGAAAATGAAAACGTACCGGTACGTCAGGAACATTTATAACAACATGATTAAAAAATTTTGAAACGTGAATGCACAAAGTTCGCGGAATTTAAAAATTCCCTTTACTTTTTGATCACAGCTCGCACATTGGGAAAAGATTTTGGGTTACCCAACAAGCCGGTCAGCTAAATTACAGTGTGCTTCAAATGTACAATGGATAAACTAAATGTCAGAAACAACTTAATGAAGAGCTTTGACAGAATTAGAGGTTCAAGGCAGGGAGATGGCTAACCAGCACAATTTTTCGCCTTACAATGGAGAAGAATATGCAAGAAACTTGTTGAAATTTTACTGGAATACAAATTAGAGGCAGTGACATCACACATTAGGTGCTCACTGGTGATGTGATACTGATGAATGAGCTGATTTGAATGAGTGGAGCCATGAAGGGAACAGTAAGCAAGAGTGAACTGTTTATTAATGAAGCAAAGACTGAGGACTCCATAATCAAACAAACACTAAACAATGAAGTGGGCTGAGTTCAGTGAATTTATCACATACAACATTTCAATATTTAAATAGTGGTATCTGCTTACGACGTTTAGAGTTCAAGACAGGATCCAAGCTAGAAACTGCAGTAATTATATTTTCAACCAACTTCTGAAATCACATATCCTGCAACACAATTCAAACTCCAGTATATAAGACACTGGTACGGCCTAAGGTATTATAAGGATGTGAAATTGTGGAACACTTAGGAAAAAAACCATTTTTGAGAGGAAGATTACAATTAAAAGCTTAGGCAGTGTCATAATTTGAGCTTGAGTAGTTATACAGAACTGGAAACAACAGATCTAACAATGTGTAAATGCTCTAGATGGGCAGGAGCTTGTGGTTTGAATGAATGTCTCAAATTGGTGTTTAAAGCTGCTGAGTTTCATTCCAAGAGAAAGGAGACCATCTAGCGTGAAAGGAGACCATCCAGCGCAGCAACAAAAAGATGGAGTGAGGAATCTGGGAAACTGAAACAAATGTTGAAAGTTTAACACAATAGGACAAGGTACTACATTTAGAAACTGTGTGTTTCAATAGAGGCAGTGTAATTGATGGCACACAACTACTAAGAACTTTATTAACTGTACGTGAGAATGAGAGCAGTTAGCAACTTCCAACAGACTGTACACACAATTTCAAATCTTTACAAAACTTTTTCTTGCTGACAGCTCACCCAAAATGATGAAAGGAAAAAAAGTTTATTGCTTACTACATTTTTTCTGTACATATAGTAAAAGTTTAGTCATGACATCTTAATTTATTACTTCTTTACTATCAACTCTATTCACAACACACTTTCCACACAGTATCAACATATGTCACTGAATGTATCTGCAAAATTATGTTACTGCAGACAACACATAGTTCAGGAGATATGATGTCATAAACACTGGGATGTGTGAAAAACTAACTTTTGCTTAAAACTGTATGCATATTACTCAGACTATACTCATCCAGTGTTTCATAATGAGAACACTTTGTGACTTCCACCAATCTTTAAGCATAATTTCAAGCCTTTTCTAAACTTTTTCTCACTTACATGCTTAATACCAAATATTTAACATGTTAACTCATTTGTAATCAACCATGGGAAGCTGTTTTTTACATGGGACTTTGACTTTTTAAAGAACTGGGTATTTACTGGTATCTCCTAACTGAGGAAAACACGATTTGAAAGCGATTCTGATACCACTGTTGAACATCATGCAGACCCGTGATTCTAGAACTGCTTTGATTTGGCTTATTAATTCACTAACAGAGTGAAGTCTAATGTATCTGCTAATCTACTGAGGAAGTCAACTTCAGGCTTCTGAAGAAACCAGTCCATAAGCTGTCTAGTGGTGTGAGTGAAACCTGTTACCTGAAACTGCAATGGCTTACCTCACGCTTACATTACACTGTGATCTTGCAATGTTATTTACCTAGACAAATGTATTCAAGAAATTTTATTGCTCTACATTTATTTACTTTTTGGTGTTACGATTTTTTTCTGTCTTTGTATATCTCATGAAATGACAAGACGAGAAAATCTGAGTAGTTACAGTTCATATGGAAGTATAGTATCATCACTCTTTCAACACACCATCTCTTAACTGAACACAAAAGGGAAGAAATGATAGTGGAACTAGAAGTATCCTTCACCACATACGGTAAGGTCACTTGCAGAGCAGAAATGCAGGTAAACAAAGAAATCTTTTCTGCAACAGTAACTACGTTAACATGCAGTATTGCTACTCCTAGCTGTCACCAAGGAAGTTGGCGCAATGTTTAGCTCACTGAACTCACATTCAGGGGTGGTGGTTCAAATTCCTGTTCTGCCACAGCAACTAAGCTTTCCTGTGACTTCTGTAAATGCCTTATGATGAATGTCAAGTTGGTTTTTTTGACAGCGAGTGGCTGTCTTCCTATCCTTTCCCACGCTGAGCCATAGATTTCATCACCAATGAGATGTTAATCCCTAATCATCCTTCCATTTTCCCTAGTTGCCACAGGTGACTGACAGTGACGTGGCATGATCTTGTAGAAATGGTTCAAGACCACTATAGGCAGTCTATCTGGATGTTGGGAAGAGGTATTGATGGTTTCTCTTGGACTATAATTTGTAGCCCTACTGTATCAACGGCATGTTCTTTACGATACCTAGTCAACTACAACTGGTGGGATGCAGCTTCACCTGTTTCAGATTTATCTAGCAGATCGGTTCAATGGGATGGACACTATCAACAAGGAGTACGAATTCTGATCCAACTGTACCACTGAAAAGTTTCACAAGTGTTTGCAGCACCTCATATTCATAATTTTGAACCCTAACAGTAGTCCTCTGGCCACCAACAGAGATGTGCTCTTATGTACACCTATCTAATGTAATGTTTCCTTTAATTGTATTACTGTCCACATCTAAAAATACTGTGTTTTCTTTTTCCATTTCTGAAACAATAATTTCTTGCTGATCTGTTGATACTACAACTATTAAGTCCTGATGCTGCTGCTGCCTGTATAGAAATTTAACAACCTTACACTCATATGTTATCTTTCTCTTGTCCTAATCTGTAATTGATACATTTCATGTTAGTATATTATATTATGGCCTGTTCTGTAAAGCATGTAAATGTGTCAATTCTACAAAATTGTTTTAAATTGTGTGAAATGTTGTATTAATAGGAAGACCAGAATAAGGAATTGGTAATTAAATGGCCATTTTTGCACGCCAAGCAGAAATCGAAAGTACTGTAGACAAAGCTGAGCGAGGGTATTGAGAGACATGAACTGAATAGCTGTTTGCAGATAAAAACGGATGATATTGCCACGTGGTATCATTGAGTAGTAGTAGTAGCAGTTATATTCATCTATAGATTACTTTTACATGGATATTGGACATGCCATGGTATTACAATTTAAGAAGAACAAAAATTATGTGATTCATTTATATGGGCATTTACATACTTACAGGTTTAGTTAGATAAGGATGGAACAGGTAGTTGGCCATGACCTTGTAGTAGGAACCTTCCCAGCACTTGCCTGAAGTAAGAAAATCTAAATCAGAAAGGCTAGATGAAGATTTGAGCCTCCACCCTACCAAACACAAAGCAATCTGTTTAACACATTGACTGCCACGTGAGTTAAATATAACAGGAAGTGTTCTCTTCGGGCCACGTGAAGTAAATACAATGCACAGTCATTTTTCCATTTAAAGTCCCATGGTGCAATTGTAACTCACAGGAGCATGCTGTGAATCAGTGTTATAGTAGGTTATGGCCCCAGTAACAAATCATGTTCGTGACCTCCAGTTTTCAAGAGTTTAAGAGTAGGCCTAGTTATTGACATTTGAATTCGTGAGTTATATATAACTCTCATGGCTCAGTCGTATTGGACTTTTCTTCTTTTTATTATTTAGTTTGACATATTACTTACACAGTAAATTACAAATCACATGCAGTTTTATTTACATTCTTCAACTCTAATTGCAACAACAGTGAAACTGAAAAATTTGGGTCATTCCACTTTGTTTCTCTAACACCTGTATGCACTGTGCTTTATGAAAAAACACTCTATGCAAAAATATGAATCACAATTTTTACATTTCCATGCAGTTTGTTTGCATCTCTTGACAGCTTACTCTCGTCCAAATTCATTCTTCATTTTTTCGTAGTACACTGTACACCTACGTCTGGCTGCTCCCATGTTCACAAGTGCACAATCTGCAGGTAACACAGTCGCTTTGGTGAGAGATGTCTCAGGCTCATCGGCATCTTCTGTATGGAGTAGTCTCAAAGTCACTTCCTCTTTGAATTCTGTGATTGAGGTCTTCTTGTTTTTGATGTATCGGTAAATCACATGAGCATTTACCAGTGTTGACCCTGTCAACAATTCAATTGCAAGCTTCCTGTACTATTTCACACCCTGCCTTAGACAGTGTGAGTATGACTTTATTTGGTCAGAAAGATCTATAAAAGACTTTGACTGATTATAGTCAATTATCATTGCTGGTTTTTTCTTTGTGCCCTTCCTGGTTTGAACTTCTGCTTCTTCTTCTCCATGAACAGTACTCAGCATCAGAACATCCCTTTTATCTTTCCGTTTCAGACTACTACACCTGTGGTACTTTCCTTTGCTTTGTGTTCCCCCTTCTTCAGCTTTGCCTGTACAACATCTTGAGGATTCAGTTTTCTGTTTGATCTTATAGTCCCAACTAAATGTGTTGATTGTTCAAGAAGCTGGTGTGCTAGATGAACACTTGTGTAAAAATTGTCTTTATATAAGATTCTGCCCTCATTTAGTAATCCACTCATAAGGCTCCTAACAACAGGACTAGCAAGAGGAACACCAGGATTCGCCATTCTTCCCACAGTAAACTTTCATATTCCAGGTGCAGCCACAATTTAGACAAAGGTTGAACATTTTAATTCCGAATTTATGGCGTTTATTCTTTATATACTGAATGAAGCTTAGTCTTCCTTGAAATGGCACAAGTGTTTCGTCAATGCAAACTTCTTTCTCCAGCACAACTGCACTTTGAAATCTCTGCAGTAATTTATCAATTAGAGGTTGAATTTTGAATAAGTGGTTTCCTGGTGAGCACTGGTTGTTATTGGAAAAATGCCACATACGTAAAAGCAGTTCAAACGACTGCATGACATAACATTTTTTACATTGTTGTGGTAGAGCATATTTCTTGACCAATAATTTGGAATCCTTGGTTTTACATTTAGTGACATCTATAACAAAAATCCTAAAAATTGTTCAATTTCAGTTTTGCTGACATCAGTCCACTTTTTCAGTTGTGAATTAACAGTTACTGAATGACTTTCTGACACTTGTTTTGCATACAAATTAGTTTGTTGAGTCACATATTCTAAAATTTCATCAGTTACAAAATATCTGAAGAAATCATATGGTGTCTTGCCTTTGAGAGTTAGTGCAACAGAACCATTTATACCAGAACTGGGACGAATAAATGTAAAGTTTTTCATATTTTTACCCCTAACTGGCCCCCAGACAATCTAATTTAAATTTGTTCTAAGTGTGTCATCTTCATCTTCAGAACTTTGATATTACACTTACTTCAATTGAACATGAATCAACTGTAGTAGTTATGGCACTAACATGGTTAGAGGTGCTTTGTTGCCTGGTTTTTATAGCTGTGAAGTCTGGTTCTTTGAATGAATGTGGATGTAAAACTCTTCTTCCTACCTTCACTGATGTGATTCCATCATCAGAACTTCCGGTTTCACTTCTGGTCTCCTCTGGTAAAAATTCGTCTGAGCTATCGCCATATAAAGACACAGAATCCTTATCATTTATGTCCATAACTTCATCTAAAAGCTGCTGTACGTGCCTTTGTTCATCTTAATAACTTCTACGAGACATTTTCTTCTGCCACAATATCACTTTGTTATGGAGGAAACAACTCTGAATAAAGACTGTAGCAACACTGCAGGAAAGCAATAATGGAACTGTACACAAATAATGCTGTGGAATGAAAAACTGATAGGAGTACAAACCTAAAATTATTAGCAACATAGCAAATGACACACCTGGTACCTTTACCCTGGGGCCATGTGAATCATATGTAACTCACACAAAAAATTTAACAAAAGGTACTAAAATGCCATATTTTCACTTTAGTTGCACTTACCAAGTTTACTTGGTGCAAACTAAAGCAGGACATCGAAAAACAGTAAATGGCCCCAAGGGGTCGGTAACCCAACTATACCGAGGCAGTCAATGTGTTATAGCAGTGATAGCTACTTTGATTTACCCTAGCGCACAACACTGTTTTACAAAGAAATCTCAGTCACTGCAAACACTATATACACATTGTTTCACAATGCAACACTACATACACAATCAGCTGATGTCAGGACCGTAGCGACATTTCTAGTTTCCATTTTGTGTTTATGTACTGCGACTTCTCATTTACTATCTTCAAAAAGTGAGTAAGCATACATGATCAATGGGATCTTGAGCACAGAATGAGCATAAGGTGCCAGTAATACACACTGCATGACTTTAACTGGGAAAACTCTTACTCTATGTTATCTAAGAAATCTTTCACTGCTTAACAGATACTTTTAACTACCTTTTTAATTAAGTTTGTTCTAATCTTCCACTTTCTATTTTTTTTCTGCCTTTGTCCTGTGGCACTGCAGGGTTTGGACGGTTATTTACAGATTTGGTGTGGTTAGTTTAAGATGTGGCCAGAAGCCCTTCCTTTTGTCACTCTGTTAGCCTTAAGGACGGGATATGTGTACCCCCAATTGCCTGCATATGAAAGTGAGTGAAATTTTTCCAAATGTTTGTGAGAGATGGGACTTGTGTATCAGCCTGGTGTTCACCTAGTGGAATGTGGGAAACTGCCTACAAACTACATCCAGGTTGGCTGGCACACCTCCTCAACCCAGCAGCAGCACTTAAAACACGTACAACTATCCAGGCAGGTACCATATTTTATAGACTATAAGATGCACTATTCTCATCAAAAAATTGCCTTCAATTTTCAGGTGCATCTTATACTCAAAATTAATATAAAAATGTCGAGTATTTGATTTAAAATTCCGGCCAGCCTTAAAAATGGCCAAATATTTGATGCCACGGGATACCTATCTCTATCTGGCAGCATTGCATTCAACTGGCAGCTGCAGTGTATCGATTCGATGAACATAAGTTGTGGGGATTCACAAGCTTGCTAACACTGTCTCTCTCCCTCCCCCCTTTCTCCCCACCCGCCCTCACAAACCCAGAACACTGTCTAGCCCATGATGTGTCATTGCAGTCTTGGTGCCAGTGAACTTGAACTGAAAGTGATTTGTGTTACTGGTAACAGTACAATATTTTTGTTGGTAGCTAGTTTCATAATGGACAAAAAACAAAACGTATTCATATGATGCGAGCTGTAAATTGAAAGTAGTAGCATATGGAGAAGAACATGGAAACATAGCAACATTTCAGCCTTCCACCAACAGAAAAAACCATTCACAATTGGCGGGCTAGTACAAAAGGACTGAAAAAAATGAGGAAGACTAAATGTGCAGATCAAGGACTCAATGTAAAATGGCAACAACTAGATGATGATGTATTGAAATGGATTCAAGGACACCATCAAAATGGCATTGGAATTAATACAAAAATGATTCAAATACACACTCATAAGCAAGTGTGACAGTGGAACTTAAGAGACTTTAAGGGTGGAGTTGGTTTGTGAAGCATCATGGACTTGTCATGTGAACCAAAACTAAAATATCTCATAAAATGCCACAAGACTGTGAAGAGAAAATATTATCTTTCCATTCCTTTCCTAGTGGAACTAAGTCAAATAGCAAATATGGATGAAACTCCCCTGGCATTTGATGTGCCTTGTAACAGAATTGTTACCATGAAAAGTGCTAAAAATGTAACTAGGAAAACAAGTGGACATGAAAAAATGCCCTACACTGTTGTCCTTCCATGTTGTGCTGATGGCACTAAACTTAATCCAGTGATCACTATCAAACACAAAACACTGCCAAAAGCTTCTGGAACACTGACAGGTGCTGTTCACATACATGACATGGGTTGGATGGACAAGGCTGGTAATAATTTATGGATTAACAGATTTTGGGAGAGAAGGAAAGGTGCTTTATTGGAGAAGATTTCTCCTCCTGTGCTAGATCAGTTTAGTAGTCATTTGAAAAATTCTGTGAAAGAGAAATTTAGATAGAGAAATACAAAGCTTGCTGTTATTTCCAGAGGACTTACTTCACAGTTGCAACCTCTTGATGTCTCATTAAAGAAACCATTGAATGTGTACTTGAGAGAGGAATGGAACAAATGGACGATGGATGAAACCCAACACGAATTCACACCAAAGGGAGCTCTAAAACAACCTACAATCAAACAAGTGTGTCAGCAGACAAAAGAGTCATTGTCTAGAGTGAGAGGAGACATTATTGTTAAATCTTTCAAGAAGTGATGGCAGTGAAGATCTTATTATATATGAAGAGGACAACAACAATGACGAAGAGGAAGAAGAAGAAGCAGAAAGTTAAGATGAAAATTTTCAGGGATTTTAAAGGTTAGTTTGATTTTATAAAGTAAGAATTTTTTTAGTCTGGCTTTCCAATCTAATAATAAAAAGGGTAAAAACATTACTTTAAAAAAAACAGATTGTTAGTCATCATGCTCACGTAGAGAGCAGCACAATGGTTGCAGCTTACTTTGTAGATAATTTGACTGCTTTTACAGGTAGCTATGCCTTTGATACAATATGAGATGCCTGTGACTGGAGTAGGCGGTGGTAGAAGGATGTACGAGGCAGGTCTTACAGATTGGTCTGTTGCAAGGATATAAATTATGAGGCAAGGGTGGATTAGGGATGGTCAAGGATATTGCGTAGGTTTGGTGGATGGTGGAATACCAGTGTGGGAGGGACAAGAAACATAGCAGTGTAAGTTAATCCAGATGAATAGGAAGATCAAACCTGTAATGTTCAGTTACAGTATTACTGGTGTCCTGCTTAGTCATTTAAATATTTTGGTGTAACATTGCAAAGCAATATGAAATGGAACAGGCATGTGAGAACTGTGGTAGGGAAGGTGAATGGTTGACTTTAGTTTATTGGAAGAATTTTAGAAAAGAGTGGTGTACCCATAAAGGAGATCGCATACAGGACAATGGAGCAACCTGTTCTTGAATACTGCTCAAGTGTTTGGGATCTGTAGCAGGTTGGATTGAAGGAAGACCTCAAAGCAATTCTGAGGCAGGCTGCTAGATTTGTTACCAGAAGGTTCAAGCAACACGTAAGTATTATGGAGAGGCTTCACGAACTCAAATGAAAATCCATGGAGGGAAGGCGACATTCTTTTTGAGAAACACTATTGAAAAAATTTAGAGAACTGGCATTTGAAGCTGACTGCTGAACGATTCTCCTGCTGCCAAGATGCATTGCGTGTAAGGACCACGAAAATACGATATGAGAAATTAGAGTTCATACAGAGGCATGTAGACAGTCATTTTTCCCTCACTCCACCTGTGAGTGGAATATGAAAGGAAATGACTATTAGTGGTACAGGGTACCCTCCATCATGCGCTGTACGGTGGATTGCAGAGTATCTATGTAGATGTAGGATATTCATTTTGAGGCATGACAAGAGGTAGTCGAAACCCCGTCGGAGAAGGTGATTTGGTTATGGCAGTCCTGAATGGTACCACCCAGGACGTCTTTACAGTTTCAAATACAGCAGTCCCTTGCACTTACCTGGCGAATTTATGACCTGTCACATCTGCCAATTTGCACTCCACCAGATCTCTCTTCTTCTACAGAATCCTGCCCCTCATATTTAAAAATTTCTGCCCGAAGAAGGAACCACTGGCTGTGTGTGTTCTTCTGCCGCCTCTTGGTGAGTAGATGTTTTTCTTTATCCAGTTACATTATATTTTCATAAACTGATCATTTTTGTTGATGTAAAAATAAAGAAGCAAGTCATGATGATTGTCCAAAACTTTTTTTGTGTCGTGCTGGGACACACACTCAAATCGTTGCCATTTGTGGGCAGCATGAACTTGCCCTATGGAGCAGTCCTCATGGTTTGACTTGCGCTTCACATTTTTAGTAATTTCTCATCTTAACTTTTAAAATCAAGAGGCTCTCCCAAGGTGCAGCATGATTAGCACCAGTGGGTTAAGGAATAAGCAATGAGTTGCACATAAGCACAGTCTCAGATTATCGCTAAGAACATATATTTTTATTTCTTAGCAGAATATTTGCTGTAATGACATTTGCGATATTTTAAAACTTCTTACATAGCCAAATGTTTTGATATATCTTTTATCCAGAGCTGTTAGTCTGCCTCATCTTGGGAGAGCTTCTTTTGAATTTGGAAAATATGAAAAAAACTAGAGGAAAGTTTAGGATTTAAGTTGGTCTATGAGGTGCATTTGAGTAGCGTTTATTAGTGCTTTGCCCACAAAATGCATGGATCTTGGTTCAAATCCCCATACAACACAGTTTTGAACTTTGCACAAATGTTTATTAATGACAAATATTTATATGTCACAAAATAATAAACACTAAATGAACCTTTCATATGTAAAATTCCTTGGTTACAGAAATGAATGAGTAATTGTCAATTTCACTGCAGAGTATAGTAGACATACCAAATTTTATTCTTCAGGGTCAATAAAAAACAAGAATTTTTGTGATTTAAAAATTCATGAATTCATTATTTATGAGATGAAAATCTATACCGATTTGCCAGAAAATAGAGATACAAAAAAGACAATAGTATTAATTGTGAACTTTATATAGAAACAACTGGAAGAAGGAAATACTGAAACTGTAAAGCAGTATTTATAGAACTGCTACAATGATGCTCCCTCCAGATCGTAAATATTTTCACTGTCTTTTGTCTTTTCAATGTTTTATGTCTCTATAAAAAATATGTGTTATATACAATCAGAGAGCAAAATTATTATTATTATTATTATTATTATTATTATTTGAAGACTATCAGTTTCTAAGGACAATAGTATTGCTTACTAATAACACCTGTTGGCTACCATTTGTAAAAAATAATGTGGTCTGCCAGTAGAAAGGAGTTCAACTTCCCAATTACAAGTTCAGTGTTAACACATTTTCCATCAAGGAATATAGTGACAGTTTCTTTATAGATGATATTTTATCTACAGCAGCTCCATTTAAAACTTCAACTGCTTGCCACAGATTCACTGTGAGTTGAAAACGTTAATTTAATTACTGGTATCTGCAAAATATAGAAAGCGGTAAGAAATAAATATTACATCAACATAGTAATATAATATAACAGAAACAAATTAAGACTCCATTCCTGGTACATCAAAGAGGTATGTTCATGATGTTTATGATTCTTTCCTTGACTGATGTTTATGATTCTTTCCTTGACTGTGTCAGCACTCCATTAATTTGTTAACTGATGTTAATTTTTGAGAAGAAAGATTCCTTTCAAATTACTGTAGTGGGAAGAAAAAATGATGCCATAACACCATAGAAATAAATTAATTTCTATAACATGTTTATTTAAGGTGAAACTTCATAGAGTATCCAACAGTATATGCTTCAAATGTAAGTGCCATTTGTGGAATATTTATCACACTATATGGAAATTAAAAAGAAAAAGACATTAGTTTTTACATTAAAAAACAATTTCCTTTTTTTTTCAAAGCAAGGAATGAAATCTGCATGCATTGCAAAAGCTTTGCTCTTTGCTGTTACTATGATGTTCGATAGCAGGTAAAAACATTATAATATATTAGCACGATGTGTTAACCTTTGAAAGGATCTGTCAAGAGGAATATTTCTCCATATTGATTGAAAGCTGTGTTGAGCCATCTGCAGCTGCTATGATGAATCACTTGAATTGTGCAACCAGTTTCAGTTATAAAAAATCATCACTAGGCATATGTGTTTTTGAACATGATGTACATATAAATTAAATACGATATTGCAGTGCCTGTGTTATTCTGATTATGATGCAAAGTTCCTTTGGACATGCATACATGTTCAAAGGAACAGGCACTACGGCGGCTGCAGCTGTTATGAAATACATTAAATGTACTTGCAATTGTGAATAATGACAACCATCAGCTGTAGAATGTAACGAGGACAGCGCCTTTAGGGAAATATACATAATGTGTGTATGAGTACAGGTCATAGACACATGTTTGATGACACATGGAAGTTTGGGTCTGGCCCTGACTCATGCATGGATAGCCAAATGGTAAGGTGACCGCTCGCTATAAGTGGGAAATCTGGGTTGAAGTCTCGGTCTGGCAAAAATTTTCATTATCGTCATTCCATTCTACAGCTGATGGTTGTCATTATTTGCAATTGTGAATACATTTAATGCATATAAATTAAAGTCCCTTTTTGCGGTTTCTGTTTGGGCTAATCTCAGGAACTACTCTAAGGGTTTTGATACAGTCTTAATTACTATATAGACTGATTCTATTCATAAAAGATTACAAATTAGTTCCTCATTCAGATCTCCAGGAGGGGAAAGCAAGGGAGGAGGTGACCATGACAAAAAGATGGAATAACCAATGAAAGGATAACATGCTATGAGCTGAAGCAAGGAACATGAAAAGCTTTAATGTAGGAGGAAAACTACACCATCTGAAAGGAGAAATACAAAGGCCCAATCTAGATTAGTGGGGGTCAGTGAAATGAAATGGAAAGAAGATATGGATTTCTGGTCAGACGAATATGGGGTAAAACCAGCAACAGTAGAAAATGGTATATGGGGAGTAGAGTTCATTATGAATAGGAAAGCAGAGCAGGGAGTGAGCTACTATGAACAGTTCAGTGATAGGGTTTTTCTGATCAGATTTGACAGCAAACCAATATCAACAAAAATGGTTCAGGCATACATGCTGACGTCCCTAGGAGAAGATAAAGAGATAGAAAAAGTATAATTAAGAGGATACTGAAGAGGTGATTCAATATTTTGAGAGAGATAAAATTTAACAATCATGGGGGACTGGAACACAGTTGTAGAGAAAGGAATAGAATGAAGGATTATGAGAGAACATGGGCTTGGTAGTAGAAACGAGAGAGGATAAATACCAATTGAGTTCTTCAATAAAGTTCAGATAGTAATAGCAAATACCCTGTCAAGAATAACAAGAGGAGGAAGTATACTTGGAAAAGACCAGGAGACACAGGAAGATTCCAGCTGGAGTACATCAAAGTCAGACAGAAATTCTGAAATCAGATAATGGATTGTAAGGCATACTCAACTGCAGATAATAATGAAGAGTAGACTGAAATTTAAGAGAACCACCAGGAAGAATCAGTGTGGAAGGAAGTAGGATACTAAAGTACTAAGAAATGATGAGACAAGTTTGAAGTTTTCTAAGGATGTGGATACTGTGATAAGGGAAATCAATGTAGACAGTTCAGTTGAAGAAGAGTGGACATCTCTAAAAAGAGCAATCACAGATGTTGCACAGACGGACATAGGTACAAGGAAAGTACCTGCAAAGAAACCTTGAGCAACAGTAGAAATACTTCAAATTATTGTCGAAAGAAGGTTGTACAAAAGTTCAGGGAAAGACAGGAATGCAGCAATGTGAGTCCCTTCAGAATGAATTAAATAGGAAGTGCAGGGCAGACATGGCAAAATGACTTCAGGTTAGAAGTGAAGAAACTGAAAAAGAAATGAGTGTTGGGAGGACTGACTGAGCATATAGAAAAGTCAAAGCGACCTTTGGTGAAATATAGGTGGTAACATTAAGAGCGCAACAGGAAATGGACTGTTAATGCATTGGACAGAGTGGACAGGTGGAAACATGATGATTAATAGTTGAAGACATTAAAGGTTGAGGTCATCGGTGGAAAGAGTACATTGAAGGCCTCTGTGAGAGGGAAGACTTGACCCATGGCGCGGCAGAAGAATAATCTGGAATCAATATGGAACACACAGATGATCTAGTGTTACAAGTCAGAATATAAAAGAACTCCGGAAGACTTGAGGTCAAATGAGGCAGAAAGGATAGATAACATTCCAGTAGAATTTCTAAAGTCTTTGGAGGAAGTGGCAACCAAACGACTATTCAAGTTGGTGGGCAGAATCTATGAGACCAACAATGCACTATCAGCCTTTCTGAAAAATAACATCCACAAAACTCTGAACACAGCAACAGCAGATAAGTATGAAAACTGTCACACAATAACCTTAATAGCACATGCATCCAAGCTGTTAAGAAGAATAATATACAGAAGAACGGAAAAGAAAATTGAGGATCTGTTAGATAACAATTAGTTTGGTTTTAGAAAAGATAAAATGCACCAGATAGGCAGATTGCACATGATAGTGGAAAAAAGACTGAAGAAAAATCAAGACACACTAATAGTATCTGTCAACCTAGAAAAAGCTTTCAACAATGTACAATGTTGCTATATGTTCAAAATTCTGAGGAAAATACAAAAATAATAAGTTTTATAATTATACTGTATTTTGAGAAAAATATGAGTAAGCTATAGAGAAAGTCTGGTTAATATGTAATATGTACAAGAACTAAGAGGGGAAAATTAGAGTGTAAGACCAAGAATAAAATACTCAAATTAAAAAGGGTGTAAAGGCTCATTTACACTGGGGCAACGTCTTGCAACATTGTGGCATGTCACGGAAATATGGTGTTCATCATCTTGTGGCATGCTACAAGAGGCAACACCTTGTGGCATATGTTGCATGCAGCAGGTTAATTTACATCAAAGCAACAGAATTTGTGCCACACTCAGTCGGTCTTTCAGGAAAATGGGTGATAAAGTGATTGCGGTAGCTGCTTACTTGGTCATCGCACATGCAGCTAACAACAGAAATGAAAATAGATGGAAAACGAAACGATGGTGAACGAGAAGAATATTTAAAGATGGTGCATGAACTAGTATACCACCCAGGAGACTTAGCAGCAGATTATAGTGCATTATTTAGTAATTTTACGAGAATGTCCCATGAGGACTTCAATTATTTGCTGCCATTAATAAGATCTCTTGTTCTAAGGAAAGATACCAATTGCCAGGACAGTATTTCACCAAGAATTCAATTGGCCACCATATTACGGTTTTAGCCTCTGAAGATTCGTACAAGTCACTAATATACTTATTCAAAATGTCATATTCTGCTACTTCCCTCATGTAATTACCAATTTTCTCAGACAAGACGTACTGTCAGAAATGCTTTCAGAATAATGTTGTTGGTTTGTAGAGTATTTAGGAAAAGTTACAAAAGCTTGTGCGTGTCTCCACAATTTTTAAAGGCAGAGTGCAACGCTGAGAACTATTCATTCAACTCCAAGTAGTTTGGACATGGAAGACATAGATAAAGGTTAATTACTCTTTGAGAGTGGAGTGAAGCTACTTGCAGCTATACTTTAACAAATTTATCAAAGGTTCCTATGCTGCACAGGCAGTACGAGAGGAATTCAAAGAATATTGTATGACAACACAAGGGCAGGCTGAGTGGCGGGACAGATACCAATAGTATTGTCCTATAACCATGTGTGTTAATTATGTACGTAATACAAAGTATAGTCTTTTAATTAAATAAATAGAATTATATAAATGAACTCAAATTTTTTAGTTAATTTTTTCCTACAAACTTTTTTGTGTGGTCTCTGTCGCATCTAGAATGAATTTTAATGCTCCCTATACGCGAACTATTTTCTTCCCATATTAGGCACTGAGCTGCTTTTTTTATTCGTCACTCCTGTGTGTACACAGTGAACTGCACTTCTCAGATTTTTAATTTTCTTCCTGACAGCTTTCTCATCAACTTTTTTATATTGAAGCGAGATTTCATATAATGAAACTTTTCACTACATTAGTTTTATAATTACATTCACATACATTCCACAGAACTTCAGCTTGTCTGTAGTCCTCTATGAACGCTAAATACTTCTCGTTTGACCCACTCCATATTTTCGAATTTACCGCTGCCACACAGAAAATGTCACACATGAACCCACTCAGCTTGGGAGCTAGCTACAGCAGCTTGTGGCATGATGCACGCTGATGTCTATGCCTCATGAATCATGCGACAATGTGTGCCACGTAGCATGCAGCACTGTTGCATGCCTTAATGGTGCAAGATGTTGCCCCAGTGTAAATGAGACTTAAGACAGGGCTCTGTAGCCTTAAGTCGCTACTATTCAATCTGTATATTGAAGAAGCTGCGACGGAAATAAAAGAAAAGTTATAATTCACAGTGAAAGGATAACAGTGATAAGATTCACTGATGACATTGCTATCTTCATTGAATATGAAGAAGAATGACAGGGTCTGTTGAGTGGAATGAACGGTCTAGTGAGTACAAATAAGGACTGAAAGTAAACCAGAAAAACAAAAGTAATGGGAAATAGTAGAAATAAGAATAACTTAAAACAAAAATTTGTGATCACAATGTAGACAAAGTTAAGGAATTCTTCTACCTTGGAAGCAATATAACCCATGATGGACGAAGCAAGAAGGAGTAGACTGTCAAAGAGGGCATTCCTGGCCAAGAGAAGTCTACTGGTATCAAACATAGGCCTTAATTTGAGGAAGAAATTTCTGAGAATGTGTGTCTGGAGCACAGCACTGTATGGTAGTGAATCACAGACGTTGGTAAAACCAGAAGAGAAGAATTGAAGCATTTGATTAAGGTGCGTATGTATTGCTACAGAAGAATGTTGAAAATTAGGTGGGCTGATTACGTAAGTGATGGGGAGGCTCTCTGCGGAATCAGCAAAGAAAAAATATATGGAAAACACTGACAAGAAGAAGGAAAAGGATGACAGCATGTGTGCTAATATACCAAGGAATAACCTCCATGGTTCGTCAGAAGGTGTATGGGAAGGCAGAGATTGGAATACAGCAGACAAATGATTGAGGATGTAGGGTGTAAGTGCTACTCGGAGATGAAGGGTTAGTGGAGCAGAGGAATTTGTGCCAAGCTGCATCAAACTTGTCAAAAGACTGAGGACTACTGTAGGGATTTTGATATGGTTTTAAGGCCACCTGGCTATCCCCAGCTACTGCTACTGGGAGGTCTACATGCTACCTGTGCAAAGCCAGAGTGAGTTGGTAGTCAGTTAAAATCGAAACTGGCTCATAATAAAGTGATATACATCAAAGCCGTTGTTCACGGTTAAATATGAATTTAAATAAATACTTACATGGAACACCAATTCTCTGAATTACAAAAAGCAGCCATAAATTTGGAAATGACCCACATTTCAATGAGAATAGTCACACTGAACACAATATGCCCTTGGGTTTCTCCCAAATGACATTTGTTTTACTAAGATATCCATTGCAGTCTGAGCTATGATTCATGTTTTCATTTTTGGATAATACATAATGCACTGTTACAAGAGTAACTATTACTTGTCAGGAAAAAATCTTAGGAATATTCATGGATGAAGCCATTAAATATTTTGTATATTCTCAAACAATTATGCTATTGATTTACTGAGCCACAATAGTGCCCTTGCAACACTGATCTGTGATGATGTTCAGTTACTCAATGTGTGAAAAGGAAATGAAAATCAAACATTTCTTAAAACACAAGTATGTAGAAGAAAAAAAAAATGAGAACATTAAAATTAACTCTAGTTACAGACACATTTCAGTCTTTTCATGCTTTTCAAAAGTTTTGAGGAAGGACTCTAGTAGAACATAAATCATGTTTTGAGTATAACAAGTTAATGTTGTTATGAGTTCATTCCTCAGCTTGTTAAGCACTCTCAACAAAGAAAGCAATGTCTAAAATTAAGTTTATGCTGAGTTAAAACAGAAAAATTATTCTGCTGGCACTTTGTGTGACCCTTTCAGTGTATTTGATCATACAGTCCATAAAATTATATTAGGAGTGTCGAAAAATTATTGCATAATGACAGCCTCTTACATAGTTGGACTCTAACCTCCATACTACGAGCAGACACATTAACACTTATGTTACAGAATTAGAACTGGTCGGCTTAGTGTGAACAGGTCATCAGTTTCATCTTAAACAGATAACTCTTAGCCTTCAACAATTGTTAATGCATCTGAGAAAATATTATCAAACAACGAAAATCCAAGATGGAATGTAACAATATAATGAAAAGAATAGTTGCCACTCACCATATAGCGGAGATGCTGAGTTGCAGAAAGGCACACCAAAAAGAATGCCAGAAAGTTAGCTTTCTGCCAACAAGGTCTTTGTCAAAAATAAACAACATACACACATGCACACACTCACACAAACGCAACTCACACACACATGACAACAGTGCCTGGCAGCTGCAGCCAGACTGAGTACATATTATGCGTGACATGGTATATAAACAGCAGATAGTATAAATATAAAAGCAGTAGCCCTCCTCAGCATGACAGTTCATCTGCAGACACAACATGGTTCCACAATCCAAAAGCCTGGAGAGAGTAAGTCAAGGGCTTTGTCACTTCTATGACAGTTTGGCTAAAAATTTGTCAACTTGAACTGCAAGATGAAGATTTGTAGAGTCACTATGAATAGTTCAGAGGTGTACACCAAGCACTCCACCCCTCAAGACCAAGGACCTTGCCAAGTGGAATAGCAGATATGCCACAATGATTCAGATAGCTGTACCATGGGTGCAACCACAATGAAGGGATATTTGTGGAGAGCCAGACTAACCCATGGTTCCTGATGAGGGGAAGCAACCTTTTCAGTAGTTGCAGGGGCAACAGTCTGGATGATTGACTGATTTGGCCTTGTGACATCAGCCAGCATGAACATACTGTGGTGGTAGTGCTCATGAAGACAAGCCACATCACATCAGCTCACACCAGTAAGGTACAACAATGGGATTAGTATAGTGGATGAAGAAATTAGAAAAGGGTAGGAACTTAAGGAGATGGGACCTGGGTAAGTTACAAGAACCGGAGATTGCTGAGAGTTTCAGAGGGAGCATCGGGTAATGGTTGACTAGAAAAGGGAAAAGGAATACAGTAGAAAATGAATGGGTAGAATTAAAAGATGAAATAGTGAAGGCAGCAGAGGATCAAATAAGTAAAAAGACTACACCTAGTAGCAATCCTTGGATAACACAAGAGATATTGAATTCAATTGAGGAAAGGAGAAAATTTAGAAATGCAGAAAATGAAGCAGGCAAAAGAGAATACAAATGTTTAAAAAAGAAGATTGACAGGAAGTACCAACAGCTAAGAAGGAATGGCTGGAGGACAAATTTAAGGATTTATAAGCATATTTCACTAGGGGAAAGATGGATACTGCCTGCATGAAAATTAAAGAGGCCTTTGGTAAAAAGAGAAGCAGATGTATGAATATCAAGAGCTCAGATGGTAAACCAGTCCTAAGCAAAGAAGGGAAAGCTTAAAGGTTGAAGGAGTATATTGTAGTGCCTCAACAATTTCGGTGTAAATTCTAAAAACCCGATATTTTAGATATGAGTGCGGGAGAGTGAGAACATTTCTACCGATCCACCTGTTTCTATGTGCAGGTCGGAAGTTTGTTATTAGAAGACTGTAAGAGGGGCGAGTCACTGATGACGACAAGTGTATACTCTCTTTAAACAACTATTTACTGAATTTAACCAGAGACAGGATGATCAACTTCAGGATTTAACTAAGAAATTAAAATTTGACATTGAAGATAAATGTAAAAATGTAGAAATGGAACTTGCCAAAAAATTGGGATCATTTCAAAGCATATGCAATGTTACCTTTGATGTCGTAAAGCAGAGGTTGCACACCCTGAAGGAGAGTATTGAGAAACAAGATAAGCTAATTCCTTTTGCCCAATCGCAAATTGCAGGTGTCAACACTCGAGTTGATACCGTGGAAAGGGATTTTAAAGAGAAACTAGCAACATCAGATACCTTAAATGTAAGCAATCTGGAGGAACAAACAGAAGAGTTAACAGACAGAAAAGTGGCCGAGAGAGTAACCTCTAACAACCATCAGGTTACCTTCCATTCAGGAGTCTGTTGCACACAGCAACATTGACTTGTTCAATGAACTGTGGATGAAGCCCGACCAACAGGCATTACATGCATTGATCAAAAATGATAGTGCATTGAGAATGGCTAGTTTCTAGCTGAAATCTAGATCTGCCATAAAATTTAAAAAGTACGACTGATAGCTGAAATCTATTATTTACAAGTCAACCCCTAACAACGTTTATTCAGATTTAGCTTTGGAACTTAATGACACGAAGAAAGGCATAGATAGTTTATGGGAAGAATTCAAACTTATCCAGGATAAGGTAGACAAAAAAGTGACTTCTTCTAATGTGGTGTTAACCAGTGAGGCAATAACCGACCTTCAATGGGGAGCAAATTCAGAACTATCCAGGCAGTTTCCAAAAGTTAAGCCAGACAGGGACATACACCCAACTCATTTTTTGTAACGGTTTAACCAAGCCTTGCTGAAAAACTGGGAAGACTCAAAAAAGGTAGAATTTGCGGTAGAGTACCTTTTAGGAGAAGCTTCAGAATGGGGCACTGTGAACAATGAGAATTTTTTGTCTTGGGCTTCCAGAAAAAGTTTAAGGAGAAGTATTGGTCAGCGAGTGCCCAAGAAAAATTATTATCTGATTTGTGGGACCCAAAATATTATAACAGTATGTGGGGAACAATGAGAAGGTATTTTGACTGGCATTTGACATGGACAAAGTACTTAGATTAAACCCATGGAGGAAGAAGGGTTAGTTAGGATCTTAATAAGGCGACTGATTACCTATCTATGCTAGGAAAGATATATTATGCAGTGGGTGGAAGACTGTAGAAGAATTGTTATCCTTTATAGATGCACTTGATGCCCTAAACAAAGATAGGAATGAGAACATACATCAAAGTGAAATTCAGAATTTCTGAAGAAATAACAATAGTAGTAATAGTAATTATAAGAGACATGAAGCTAATCTAGCTGGAGTACACCAATGTAGACAGAATAGTGGTAACGAAAGTTATCAAAAGAAACATTCACCTTCAAATATAGGTTCAATAGCGTCACAGGAATTTGTACCTAATAGCAATAGAGTACAAAGTTGAAACGTGATACCCTGATTTGGTAACCAGCCAGTGATTACAAACACTGAGGAAAATGCTATCTGATATGGATACAGGGCCGGGGCCCAGGTCGTAGAAATACATTAGGAGGCCTAGTTTATAATAAATATGTTAGCTTTATGCATAAAGTACCGACCTAAGAATGATTGTTGCTAGAAGAACCTACCTTAACTACCATGATCTACAACCATTTATATTCGGAAAGGTAAAAAAAAATTTAGTTAACATATTTATTGATTCTGGTAGTGAAGTGTCACTTATTTCTAATGGTTTCTTTAACACATTACAAACTAAACATAACCTACCGCTGTTACCGGTAACGGAATGTACATAGTAGGTATTACTGGGACCAAAAGTAAAGTTGTGAAGCATGAGACCCAGGTGAACTGCATCATTGGGAATGTCCCATTTTGTCAGACACTTTTAGTAATGTAAAATATCAATAGAGATGTGTTGTTTGTCATAGACTGGCTATCAAAATTTAACATCATATTGAATTTTGAGGAAAATTTTCTTTATTTTGGAATAGGTGATGATAAATACAGGGTTATTACAAATGATTGAAGCGATTTCACAGCTCTACAATAACTTTATTATTTGAGATATTTTCACAATGCTTTGCACACACATACAAAAATTCAAAAAGTTTTTTTAGGCATTCACAAATGTTCGATATGTGCCCCTTTAGTGATTTGTCAGACATCAAGCCGATAATCAAGTTCCTCCCACACTCGGCGCAGCATGTCCCCATCAATGAGTTCGAAAGCATCATTGATGCGAGCTCGCAGTTCTGGCACGTTTCTTGGTAGAGGAGGTTTAAACACTGAATATTTCACATAACCCCACAGAAAGAAATCGCATGGAGTTAAGCCAGGAGAGCGTGGAGGCCATGACATGAATTGCTGATCATGATCTCCACCACGACCGATCCATCGGTTTTCCAATCTCCTGTTTAAGAAATGCCGAACATCATGATGGAAGTGCGGTGGAGCACCATCCTGTTGAAAGATGAAGTCGGCGCTGTCGGTCTCCAGTTGTGGCATGAGCCAATTTTCCAGCATGTCCAGATACACGTGTCCTGTAACGTTTTTTTCGCAGAAGAAAAAGGGGCCGTAAACTTTAAACCGTGACATTGCACAAAACACGTTAACTTTTGGTGAATTGCGAATTTGCTGCACGAATGCGTGAGGATTCTCTACCGCCCAGATTCGCACATTGTGTCTGTTCACTTCACCATTAAGAAAAAATGTTGCTTCGTCACTGAAAACAAGTTTCGCACTGAACGCATCCTCTTCCATGAGGTGTTGCAACCGCGCCGAAAATTCAAAGCGTTTGACTTTGTCATCGGGTGTCAGGGCTTGTAGCAATTGTAAATGGTAAGGCTTCTGCTTTAGCCTTTTCCGTAAGATTTTCCAAACCATCGGCTGTGGTGCGTTTCGCTCCCTGCTTGCTTTATTCATCAACTTCCGCGGGCTACGCGTGAAACTTGCCCGCACGCGTTCAACTATTTCTTCGCTCACTGCAGGCCGACCCATTGATTTCCCCTTACAGAGGCATCCAGAAGCTTTAAACTGCGCATACCATCGCCAAATGGAGTTAGCAGTTGGTGGATCTTTGTTGAACTTCGTCCTGAAGTGTCGTTGCACTGTTATGACTGACTGATGTGAGTGCATTTCAAGCACAACATACGCTTTCTCGGCTCCTGTCGCCATTTTGTCTCACTGCGCTCTCAAGCGCTCTGGCGGCAGAAACCTGAAGTGCGGCTTCAGCCGAACAAAACTGGTTTTTCTACGTATCTGTAGTGTGTCGTGACCATATGTCAATGAATGGAGCTACAGTGAATTTATGAAATTGCTTCAATCATTTGTAATAGCCCTGTATTGTGTAAAGTTTGTGACGGGCCACTATAATGGTAAACAAATAACTGAGAATCAGTGTTTACGGTTAACAGTAACAGTGCAATTGTCACCAGAGATTGAAAATGTAAATCATGCATCACACCGAGCTGACATACGAAACAAAGTAAATGAATCCCCAATGTTAACTAACAACCAAAAATTGGTTTTACCTAAAATTCTATTGGAATATGAAATGGTATTTTCTGATAGTCTGGGTAGTATTAGTGACTATGTATGTAAATTTAAGATCAAAGATAATACTCCATTTTTGTGTAGACCCTATCCGATACCGGTAAGCCTGAAAGAAGCGGTTAAGAAAGAAATATATAAGATGATTGAAAATAAAATAATAGAACATAGTACGAGTGTTATGAATAACCCTTTAGTAGTGGTAAAAAAGGCTACAGGAGGTGTGCGGTTAGTGATGGATGCGCACACTTTGAATAAGCATAGAGAGCCGGAATGAGACAGACCAATTAACATAGATGAATTACTGTCCAAATTTGAGAAAGTACAGTATTTTAGCATGATGGACCTGACTGCTGGGTATTGGCAAATTCGGTTACATCCTGATTAAAAGAAGTTTACAGCATTTCTATTTGATGGGAATTCATATAATGTGTTACCGTTTGGACTAAATATCTCGGTATCCGTGTTTATATGTGCGCTGTACGAGGTGTTAGGAAGGGTAGAGAATTAATAATATATGTGGATGATATCCTTATAATCTCCACTACATGGGAAGAACATTGTAAAACCTTAAGGAAAACCCTGAAAAAATTTAAACAAAAGGGTATTACATTAAAATGATCTAAATTGCATTTTGCGAGGCAAGAGCTTAAGTTTTTAGGGCAAATTGTAGGAGGACAGGGAATTAAACCTGATCCAGATGGTATAAAGGCCATTATGAAGTGTCCACCCCCTAGAAACATAAGATAATTGAAGGGATTTATTGGAATGGCCAGATATTATAGACGAAATATATGAAGTCAAGAGCTGAATGACCCAAGACTTCTGCATTTATTACGGAAGGGAATACTGTGGAGTTGGGACCAAGAAGCTAATGATGCATTTGAAAATGTGAAAAAAAGCACTGGTACAATCACCTGTTCTACACCATCCAGTTATGGGTGAGCTATTTAAAATTTCAACAGATGCATCCGACTATGGTATAGCAGCGGAACTTTTTCGAGGACAATGGGGTCTGGAAAGTACAAATCACAGATCTATAGATTTTACTAGCTGAAGTCTTAACAAACATGAATTCAACTATACGGCTACAGAGAAAGAATTAGCAAAAGCATGGAGTACTCAAAAATTCCAAACGTTAGTATGGGGGTCAGAGACCCATGTATATATGGATCATCAAGCTCTATCTTTTTTAATGAGTAGTCACTAATTACATAGTAGATTAATGCGGTGGATGTTGTTCCTTGTATAGAAAAGGTTCTGAGAATATTGTACCTGGTGCTTTTTTTAGATTACCTGTAGATATGAAAGACCTAAAACGTACAGAAGGACCCAGCGTACTTTTTGCGATTAATTTTACGACAATAGAATGTCTGCACAATAGGGCACAAGAAATGGCTCAAAGAATAACCGACAATATCCATCATGATTCCTACTTTACATAAATATATTTTATGTGTAATAGAAAATCTGTACTTCCTAATCAAGCAGCGAAATGGAAAATTATAGGGCAAAATTTATTTTAGAGAGACAGTATAACATCTCAATGGTAGCATTTATGCATCCAGAAGTTGATGGAGGACGAAATTGTGTGGTATGCCCATACAGCATATGGACACTTCGGAAAAAAAAGTGTATAGCCCACATGAACAAGTCCTATTACTTTAAAATGTTGGGACATAAAATAGCATCTTTAATTAGAACTTGTGAAACCTGTCAGAAAGTAAAAAAGGATAACACTCATGTTAGATACAAAATGTTTCCAATCATTCCTAAGGCATTACACGATTTTACAGCAGCGGACTTCTTCAGACCAATTCCGAAAGGAAAAGGAGGAGTGGTGTACATTTTTGTTCTCATAGAGTGCTGGTCTAAGTATGTTAAGTTGTATCCTATTAAGAAAGCAAATACACCGTAATACACTGTTTGCACATTACTTCATTGAGGTGGGCAAACCGAAATGCTTCCTCTCCGATAATGGACCACAATTTGTCAGTAACGACTTCAAAGAATTCTTAGCATCGGAAGATATTTGTCATGTATTAATCTCCAACTATAATGCGTCTTTCAACTCATGTGAAAGGGTTATGAAAGAAGTTGGGAAATTATGCTGTACATACTGCCATGAAAAACATATGCCATGGACAATGAAAGTTGAAGACTCTGAGCTTATTTTAAATGAATTACCACATTTATCAACTGGATTAACACCTTTGGGAGTAATAAATAGGTAAACCTTTTGTGGGAGAACTCCTCATTAAATATTTTACTTGGCAAGAACAGCCTACTGTTGATTACCAACTTAATCAAGCAATAGTTTCTAAAAACTTAGTTAAAAGAGCACAGCAACAAGTGAGTAAATATAACAAGAAGTCTGTCGAACCTAAGTATAACGTTAATGACCTAGTCTTAGTAAAACAGCATCTTCTGAGCTCTGCCTTGAAGAAAGAAACATAAATTTTTTCAAAAGCATGAGGGACCTTACCAAGTACAAATGGTGGTACACCCCAAAGCCTTAGTTTTTGTGGATCCTCAAACAGGATCAGAAAAAGGAAAATACAATGTAAAAGACATAAATTTGTATATCTCCCAGGGACGTTAATGTTCTGTGTTAACCGGCAGGGTGACGACCGTCGGATCCCTAGCTATTTTTGGTGTTTTTTCTGTACTATTATTTCTGCACCAAATTCCCTTCAAATCTTAAACTATTCTGTAATCTATTCGTGAATTCTTATACTATCCTATTATCCTATTGCTTCCACATACTTGTCTTTACTTGGCTGACAAGCAAAGCAAGTCACTGATATCAAGACCATACTGCTTCTTGTAGTAATAGCAATAAGTGCTTGTATCACTATTTGTGGTCTCAAATGTGTTATGTGGGCTTCTGATCCACGCTATGTAACCAACATTTTGTTGTTATATCAAGTCAGGACTGAAGCATCTACTAAAATTTTCATAATATGCTCCTTATAAGCAATTGGATTCTGATTGATATATCGGCAATTACAACCAGAACAGATAGTGCCAAATAAGTATTTCAATTGACTTCACGCTCCGCTCTAGTCAATGATGGTCTTAAATCTCGCCACCAGCATAGAGTTTGGAAGAAGTCATCCTGAGTATTTATCGCCTTCGCGCTCCGCTCTAGGCAGCGGTGGTCTCGAACCCCAACATCAGAGTATAGTTACTTCTTAATTTTGCCTAAGTTATTCTTTGAGAGTAATCAAGGAATATTAGATTAATAGAAAACGGAAGCTTATATGAATCATTATATAACTGTGATGACATGATACATAAATTTTACCGTTTGTGTGATATAATGTAAATGGGACGGTTTGTATCACTTCTGGAAGGGGTGGATAGTGTAAGTACAAACGTGACTAACACTAATCACACACCCCAGCTTTCAGACAACCCTCACAGACAAATGTAACTGATTCTTCACCATTTGCCGTTCCATAGGTGTTGCTAAGATTTTTCTTTGAGGGCTTCAAAGGTGAAGGTGAGAATGTCCATTCTGTAGGAGACATTTAACATCATACCTCCTCCGGCTTCTCGCTCAAGTACCAGCGAAGTAGGGATCCTGGGGAAGGGGATTGGGAACGGTTTTCATGTCTTCGGGGCTATCTTCTTTCTCTTCTTCGATCTTAGCGACCAGTTCTACTTTTTCCTTTCTTACTTCTCATTTCAGTACTGGTCTATCTTTCCCTCTTTCCATATGCATATACTTCTATTGCTGAAGTCCTTCTTATTTCCTGTAGTTTCCAATAACCTTCAACTTATTTCATATAAATAGGCCGAAGAATCAGGATACACAAACAAACATCTACATACACACAAAGAGACACATAAACACAAACAGGAGAATTACGAATTAGAAACTGTAAGAGATGTCAGAACCGCCAAGGGATTTGGGGAATAAAGATATATGTACATCTGAGTCGATGCACATATTACATTGTTGATATGCGACGGCTCTGCATTGTTATTTTTTGTCGCGTACATCTGAGTCGATGCACATATTACACTGTTGATATGTGACAGTTCTGCATCATTACTTTTTGTCGTGTGCATCTGAGTCGATGCACGCATTACACTGTTGATGTGTGACAGTTCTGCATCGTTATTTTTTTGTTGCTCTCAAAAATATATTTACATGTGCCGTGCTAGTCCTTTGAGAAAAGGCATAGTATCTACTGGGAGTTGGTAAATACAGGTAGACATAGCATCTACTATGTTCGAGCATGATACCTGTTTATATGGTAAAAGGGAGGAGTGAAAGAGGACTCTAGGGTTTTAGATGAAGTATCAGAAAGCGGAATAGAAGTGTAAAGTAGATTTTTAATTTTAACAGAGAATATTTAAGAATAGTATTCATAAAGATGTATGCTAGGGCAATGAACCAGGAGGCCTACTCAAGAAAGAGACAGAGGGCACACTCAACATTTGTTGGATGAGAAAAAGGGCGGATCGGCAGGCCTATACTGCGCGGACAGGGGCACCAAGAAAGGGATTGACCTGTACCATAGGAGGATAAGAATATGAAAGGAGTGCACCTACCAAAACGGAAGGAGAAAGGGTACTCCCAGGGTCAACCCATGTAAGAGATATGTACTGTTCCTAAAGGAAAAAAAGGGCAGTATTGTGACAGAAGTCACACGTTTAAAGGGATGAGTCTCATAAGTTTGAATTCTATGCAGCACTAGCATTTTTACGTTCTAAATTTACAAGTGTCAGAAGAAGGGAACACTTTATTCTACCCAGAGTTCCTCCAGATTACAATAAGTAATGAATAAGTACATTCTTAGGAAAAATAGTATGAGAAGTAAGAACAAAGCAGTAGAGTATTCATGAGTTATGTGCACCTGGAATTTATGATATTGGAAGAGGATTTTTTTTTTTTTTTTTTTTTTTTTTTTTTTTTTTTTTTTTTTTTTTTTTTTTTTTTTTTTTTTTTGGGGGGGGGGGGGGGGGAGATTGAAAAGAGAGCTAACTCGCAACATGGATTGAAAGGTTCACATTTGGTCATTATGATACAATATGCACGGTTATTGGTAAAAAAGAGAGGTACTGTTAAAAGATAACGAATTATCATTTTGTGTAATGTTACTGTACATAATGAATATGTATAAAATATCATGTGTTTGTGCTAAGGGGAGGGATATGTAGTGCCTCAAGGATTTCGGTGTAAATTCTAGAAACACTCAACCTTCAACTGTCTCAAACACCCGATATTTTAGGTAAGAGTGCGGGAGAGTGAGAACATATCTACCGATCCACCTGTTTCTATGTGCAGGTTGTAAGTTTGTTATTAGAAGACTGTAAGAGGGGCAAGTCACTGATGACGACAAGTGTTTGCTGCCAGCATCACAGAAGACTTGAGGAGAACATGTATTCTTTGATGTGTTAGTGTCTGTGGTGATTGTAAAAAAGAAGATTGAACAGTTGAAGATAGACTGCTATGCACATTCATGTATTGGACTTGCTTGAGACTAGAGACTTTTAAATTATTTCATGTCTTGGCTATGAATGAAACAAGACACATGTATGCTATTTGAATATGTGTAAATGAGTCTAACGTGTAAGGAATAAGTCAGCTTGCAGAAGTTATTATTTGTGAAAGTTGAAAATATAAAGTGATGGAACTGGAAAGTATTATACGAGTACCAAAATTATTTCCAGTATAGAGAAGTATTTTAATAAATTCCCTTAACCAGCTATAGTCTTTGGAGAAGAAGCTTGTGGGAGATCGACGTAACTGATTACCCAGAGAAGAGGTTCGGCTACACACAACGTGCAAGTTAACTGAATTGAGAGACATGTGTGCCTTGCAACCAATACCACACTGTATCTTGTCATCCAAGAATGTTAGAATATAGAGGGTCTATATAAGGGCGATGAACTTGAAAGCAGTATTATAGAAAGGGAAGTGGACACAGATGAAGATGAGCTGGGAGACATGATACTGCGAAGAGACTTTGACAGACCTCCGAAAGATCTAAGTTGATAAAAGGCCCCAGGAGTAGATGATATTCTGTTAGAACTACTGCTGGCCTTGGGAGAGCCAGGTAAGACACAGCTCTTCCACCTGGTGTGCAAGAAGTATGAGACAGGGGAAATACCCTCAGACTTCAAGAAGAGTGTGGTAATTCCAATTAAAAAAAACAGTTGCTGACAGGTGTAAAAATTATTGAACTATCAATTTAAGATGTCATGGTTGCAAGATACTAACACAAACTCTTTACAGAAGACTGGAAAAACTGGTAGAAGCATGCCTTGGGGAAGATCAGTTTGGATTCCACAGAAATGTAGGAATAAGCAAGGTAATACTGGCCCTACAATTTCTCATATAAGATAGGTTATGGAAAGGCAAATATATGTTTGTAGCATTTGTAGACTTAGAGAAAGCTTTTGACAACATTGACTGGAATACTCTCTTTCAAATTATAAAAGTGGCAGGGCTAAGATGCAGGGAGTGAAAGGCTATTTACAACTTGTACAGAAACCAGATGGCAGCAATAGAAGTCGAGGGGCATGAAAAGGAAGCAGTGGTTGAGATGGAAGTGAGACAAGGTTGTAACTCTGCCCGATGTTAGTCAGTCTGTACACTGAACAAGTAGTAAAAGGAACCAAAGAAAAATTTGGAGTAGGGATTAAAATCCATGGAGAAGAAACAAAAATTTTGAGGTTTGCCAATGACATTGTAATTCTGTCAGAGACAGCAAATGACCTGGAAGAGCAGTTGAATGGAATGGATAGTATCTTGAAAGGAGGATATAAGATGAACATCAACAAAAGCAAAACAATAATAATGGATGTAGCTGAATTAAATCAGGTGATGCTAAGGGAATCAGATTAGGAAATGAGACACTTAAATTAGTTGATGAGTTTTGTGATTTGGGCAGCAAAATGACTGATGATGGCCGAAGTAGAGAGGATATAAAGTATAGACTGGCAGTGGCAAGAGAAGCACTTCCAAAGAAGAGAAATCTGTTAACATCAAATGTAGAGTTAAGTGTTAGGAAGTCTTTTCTGAAGGTATTTGGCTGGAGTTGAAACATGGAAGTGAAACATGGATGACAAAAAGTTTAGATAAAAAGAGAATAGAAGCTTTGGAAATGTGGTGCTACAGAAGAATGCTGAAGATTAGATGGGTCAATCATGTAACTAATGAGGAAGTACTGAATAGATTCAAATGGTTCAAATGGCTCTGAGCGCTATGGGACTTAACATCTGAGGTTAGCAGTCCCCAAGAACTTTAGAACTACTTAAACCTAACTAACCTAAGGACATCACACACATCGAGGCCTGAGGCAGGATTCGAACCCACGACTGTAGTGGTTGCACGGTTCCAGACTGAAGCGCCTAGAACCGCTCGGCCACAGGGGCTGGTTACTGAATAGAACTGGGTAGACTAGAGATTTCTGGCACAGCGTGAAAAAAAGATAAAACACTGTCTGAGACGTCAAGATCAACAATATAGGATTGGAGGGAAGTATGAGTGTGGGGGGTAAAAGTCATAGAGGGAGACCAAGAGATGAATATAATAAGCACATTCAGAAAGTTGTAGATTGCAGTAGTTATTTGGAGATGAAGAGTCCCGCACAGGATAGATTGGCATCGAGAGCTGCATCAAACCAGTCTTTGGACTGAAGACCACAACAACAACAACAACAACAACATGGTGGATGACTTGTTAGAGAAAACCAGAAAACGAGTTAGGGAAGATATTTGACTAAAACTATAAATCACAACAGAAAATGTACCAATACATATAATTTTAGATACAGGTAGTGATGTGTGCATGATAGACCAAACCTTTCTACAACAGAATAATGTCCTTCAGCACTTTCTGGCATTTCCAATATGTGGAATCACAGGAATCAATGGCAAACCAATACAATCTGAAGTGTTGGTGATATTTAGTCTTGATACATATACATTCGAATACCCCATGTTATTTGTTTTTGGGTTAAACTTCCCTATAATTCTACATACGGACTGGTTGTCTGAGCAAGGAGTTGTATTAGATTTTAAAAAGGGTTTCTAACATTCTCCTAGGAAAGACGTGGGATTAGTGACACACCATTTTGAGACAGTTACATTGCAGAAATCTAAAATAACACTTATAGCAAAAACAACTTTAGGTAATTGTGACAAAGGTCACATACATGATTATAATAAGGTCACATACATGATTATAATAGGTAAAGAAGACTTAGTAGCTAATATTACCGAATCCCCGGGACTTGGAATCAAAGAGAAGGCAGATATGATGCTTAGTAAACAAAGAAATTTTCTCCATGAGACCAGGACTCATTAGAGATTTTGTGTGTATATTAAAAGTACAACCTCACAAACACTTTTTGTGAAACCTTACACAATACCAGCAGCAACAAAAGAGTCAGTAAGACAAGAAATAAACAGGATGATGGCATGAAATATCATAGTCACTATTAACAGCTGTTATAACAGTCTGTTGGTAGTAATTAAAATACCTGATGGATCTGTATGGTTAGTACTTTATGCAAGAACAGTTAATAGGATAATTGAACCAGAAAGGGACAGGCACCCCCTGCCCTCCCCCAGTTGAAGAATTATTGAAAAAGCTTACAGGGGCAAAATATATTAGTATGATGGATCTGACAATGGTTATTGGCAAACACATTACACACTGATTTAAGAAAATACACTGCATCTTGTTTGAAGGTAGACCATATCACTTCAAAGTGTTACCATTCAGTCTAAATGTCTCCATTTCAGCAATCATCACAGCTTCAGATAAAGCAGCAGGCTTAAGAGACAAAGTCGTAACATATGTTGATGATGTAGTAGTTATATCTAAAAACTGGAAAAAACATATTCAGACATTAGATCAGCTTTTCAATAGATTACAGTCACAGGAAATACCGATAAAACTTTCAAAATCACAGTCTGGCAGGAGTGAAGTCAAAACTTTTGGTCATATAGTGAGTACTGAAGGCATTAAACCAGACCCACGTTGGTTAGGTGCAGTAACTCGTTGCCCTGAACCACCAAATAAGAAGCAACTCAAGTCATTCCTTGGCATGAGAGGATTCTTCAGGGAATTTATATCTCGTCATGTATTAAATGCGACTCATATGATGGCAATACTGAAAAGCCAAACTCCAGACTGTAGTGCAGAATTCTCAAAACTAAAAAATCATATAGTTAATTAGTTAGTTAGCTGGTTGTGTGTTCCATTGATCAGTTACATGGTATGGTAGCCGTTATGATGTGGAATGTGTCAAGTGCACAAGAAGTGCACATATGAAACAAGATTTTTTAATATACAGAGTTAAAGATTAATATTTCTATTATTTACCCCATTCCCTTAAATGGCACAAAATGCGTATACTATATTTATAGATTTATTTATTCCTAATCAAGAATTCATCTATGGTATAGGAGGAGTTGTCAAGGAGATATTATTTAAATTTGTTTTTGAAGCTATTACTGCTGTCTGTCAGATATTTTATGTCCTCTGGTAATTTGTCAAAAATTTTTATAGCAGCATATTTTACCCCTTTCTGTGCCAAAGATAGGTTGAGTAAAGGATAGTGTAAGTCTTTCTTTTTTGTGGTATTATAACCATGAATGTCACTGTTGTTTTTAAACTGGTCCATGTTGTTGAGAACAAATTTCATTAGTGAGTAAATGTACTGTGAGGCTGTTGTAAGAATTCCCAATCTTTTAAAAAGATACCTACAAGATGTGCGGCTATGAACCCCACACATTATTCTAACCAGTTTCTTTTGAGCAGTGAATACTTTTTGTCTAAATGTTGAGTTACCCCAAAATATTATTTCGTATGACATCAGCGAGTGAAAGAATGCAAAGTATGTTAGCTTACTAATTTCTGTATCCTTAAAATTGGCAATTATTCTGATTGCAAAAGTTGCTGAATCTAGTCACTTAAGAAGATCCAAATATGAATTTTCCAATTAAGGTTCTCATCTATATGTACACCCAAAAACTTAGTATGCTCTACCCTGTCTACTGACTTCTGTTGATGTGTTATATTTATTGAAGGAACTGTACTTTTTGCTGCAGAAAATTGGATGCACTGTGTTTTCTCAAAGTTTAGAACAAGCTCATTTGCAGAAAACCAATTACTGACTTTTCCGAAGACCTTATTTGTATCATTTTCAATTGGAGTTTCTTTTACTGGATTAATAATGATGCTTGTATCATCAGCAAACAGTGTCAGTTCAGCTTCCTGTATCAGAGGGGAAGGGGGTTCACCCCAGTTAGATGAAGTGGCAAACTTATGTAAAACACTTGACCCATATAAGAAAACTTTTTGCTTCCTGTTCTGTAGGTATGACTTAAACCACTCATATGCTATTCCATTTATACCATAGAACTGTAATTTCTGTAACATAATGTCATGGTTCACACAATCAAATGCTTTGGAAAAGTCACAGAAAATTCCTATTGGTGACATTTTACTATTTAAAGACTCTATTATGTGGACAGTGAAACTGTATAGTGTTGTCTCAGTGGAACAGCCTTTTTGAAATCTGAATTGTGATTTACTAAGTATCCCATTACTGTTGAGATGGCTAACCACTCTCGAGTACATTACTTTCTCAAAGATTTTTGAAAATGCTGTAAGCAAGGATACTGGCCAATAATTATTGACATCTATGTGTCCCCCTTTTTGTAGAGAGGCCTGACAATGGCATATTTTAACCTGTCTGGGAAAATACCTTGAGTTAGTGAAGCATTACATATGTGACTCAGAACATCAGCTGTAATTGCTCCACATGTCATCTACTCGAACAGAACATTTATTTTTCAAAGATTTAATAATTTTACTTATTTCACAAGAGGTTGTTAGGTGAAACTTAATCTAATTTTTTTCAAAACAGACTCTTCCATGTACTGCCTGGCTTTTTCTTTTGAACTGTTCTCACCAATTTTTTCTCCTACACTCAAGATATGGTTGTTAAATACATTAGCTACTTGTGTACTGTTGGTTAGAATGGTCTCGTTCTCTTTAATAGTAATACTACCTACCCAAGTGGTTACTTTTCCTGTCTTCCTTCTAACAACATTCCATATTAATTTTATTTTGTTGCTGGAGTTGTTAATTTCTTCTCTAACATCCATATTTCTTCATTTCCTTACTACTTTTTTCAGTTTGTTGTTGTGGTCTTCAGTCCTGAGACTGGTTTGATGCAGCTCTCCATGCTACCCTATCCTGTGCAAGCTTCTTCATCTCCCAGTACTTACTGCAACCCACATCCTTCTGAATACACTTTAATACCTGTAGTAATTCAAGGTTTCTTTGAAAAGTGTGTGGTGTTACATTTAGTAATTTTCTTTGGGAAACAATGTTCAAAAAGGGATATAAATCTATCAAGAAATATGTTGCATTTATCATTAGCATTTGGCTCATTATACAGGGTGGTCCATCGATAGTGACCACGCCAAATATCTCACAAAATAAGCTTCAAACGAAAAAACTACAAAGAACAAAACTTGTCTAGCTTGAAGGGGAAAACCAGATGGTGCTATGGTTGGCCCGCTAGATGGCGCTGCCATAGGTCAAACGGATATCAACTGTGTTTTTTTTAAATAGGAGCCCCCCCTTTTTTATGACATATTCATGTAGTATGTAAAGAAATATGAATGTTTTAGTTGGATCACTTTTTTCGCTTTGTGATAGATGGCATTGTAATAGTCACAAACATATAAGTACGTGGTATCACATAACATTCTGCCAGTGCGGATGGTATTTGCTTCGTGATACATTACCCATGTTAAAATGTACTGTTTACCAATTGCGGGAAAGGTCGGTATCATGTTGATGTATAGCTACTGTTATCAAAATGCCCAACGGGCGTGTGCTATGTATGCTGCTTGGTATCCTGGACGACATCATCCAAGTATCCGGACCGTTCACTGGATAGTTACGTTATTTATGGAAACAGGAAGTGTTCAGCCACATGTGAAACATCAACCACGACCTGCAACAAATGATGATGCCCAAGTAGCAGCTGTCGTGCCTAATCCACACATCAGTAGCAGACAAATTGCGTGAGAATTGGGAATCTCAAAAACGTCAGTGTTGAGAATGCTACATCAACATCGATAGCACCTGTACCATATTTCTATGCACCAGGAATTGCATGGCGACGACTTTGAACTTCGTGTACAGTTCTGCCACTGGGCACAAGAGAAATTATGGGATGATGACAGATTTTTTGTACGCATTCTATTTAGCGATGAAGCATCATTCATCAACAGCGGTAACATAAACCAGCATAATATGCACTATTGGACAACGGAAAATCCAAGATGGCTGCGACAAGTGGAACATCAGCGACCTTGGTGGGTTAATGTATGGTGCGGCATTATGGGAGAAAGGATAATTGGCCCCCATTTTATCGATGGCAATCTAAATGGTGCAATGTATTCTGATTTCCTACGTAATGTTCTACCGATGTTACTACAATATGTTTCACTGCATGACAGAATGGCGATGTACTTCCAACATGATGGGTGTCCGGCACATAGCTTGCGTGCGGTTGAAGCGGTATTGAATAGAATATTTCATGACAGGTGGATTGGTCGTCGAAGCACTATACCATGGCCAGCACATTCACCAGATCTGACGTCCCCGGATTTCTTTCTGTGGGGAAAGTTGAAGGATATTTGCTATCGTGATCCACCGACAACGCCTGACAACATGCGTCAGTGCATTGTCAATGCATGTGCAAACATTACTGTAGGCGCGTTCTCAGAAATGATAATTTCACAAAGGTACATGTCTCACATTGGAACAACCGAAATAAAATGTTCAAACGTACCTATGTTCTGTATTTTAATTTAAAAAACCTACCTTTACCAACTGTCTGTCCAAAATTGTGAGCCATATGTTGCAGCGCCATCTATCACAAAGCAAAAAAAGTGGTCCAACTAAAACATTCATGTTTCTTTACGTACTACACGAATATGTAATAAAAAAAAGGGGGTTTCCTATTTTAAAAAATGAAGTTCATATCCGTTTGACATATGGCAGCGCCATCTAGCGGGCCAACCATAGCGCCATCTGGTTTCCCCCTTCAAGCTAGACAAGTTTAAAGATTTTAAACATGGCTGCAGCAGCAACTGTTAAAATTCTTCACAATAAAGGATGGCAGCCAAAAACAGTTGCAGGATAGAATTTTTTTATTAAAATTCTTGACCAAGGTTTCGGTACATATAAATATACCTTCATCAGAAGTAAAACTTCTAAAATTACATCATGCACTGGAGAATAATAAAACAATTATGCCAAAAGGCGTCGTCAGTAAGACAAGTTTCGTTCTTTGTAGTTTTTTCGTTTGATGCTTCTTTTGTGAGATATTTAGCCCGGTCACAATCAATGGACCAACCTGTATACATCTCTCCAATTAACATTTCTTAAGCTTTCTCTGAAGTGCTCTATAGATACCGGTTGAGCAACCTCACACTTTTACTTAATGGCTTCCGAACTGTACACACTGTTAGGTTTTGTAAGTTAATCAGTTGTGCATCATGGTCTGGCAATCCATTTACCACAGGGAAAGCATGTGTTTGTTTTACATCCTCTTTCTGTACAAATACATTATCTATTAGCATGCTACTGCCTTGAGCTACACGTGTAGGGAAACTGATCACTGATTCTAAGTTATATGTTGTTAATAGCACTTCCAGTTCATATTCCTATCAGAATTACTAAGAAAGTTTACACTGAAATCACCACAAATCCTATTTTTGTCTGATAGATACATAATAGGGAGTCAAACTCTTTTATGAACAGGTACCAGTCTCCCAATGGGGACCTGTATACTGTTGCTAATATCAATACTACATTATCTAGCATTAAGACCATTGTTAGTACACCCAGACTTTGACCTACCTTTCCATTTGGCAACAGACACATCAGGCTATGGTCTAGGAGTTCATTTATATCAATAAAACATACATACCAGGCAACAGAACATTGCCCCATAGCACTTGCAAGCCGAATGCTAACACAACAAGAAAGAAATCATGGAGTCACTGAAAAACAGACACTAGCTGTTGTGTGGGACTTTTAAAAAAAACTTGAATTTAGCTGGACATACAAAGATAGTACACAGAAAGCACAGCACATTAACATTTCTGTTAAAGGGTAAACGCTTGCATACTAGACTAACACAGTGGGTCATGGTTCTAAAGAAATTTAAGTCTTTAGTACACTGTGTGAAGGGAAATGAAAACAAAGCACCACAAGCTTTATCTCAACTACCAATTGGTTTACGGTCAAATCTGAGGATGCTAAAGGTAGACATACTTTCGCGATATATTTCTAAAAGCACACTGCTGGCCATTAAAATTGCTACACCAAGAAGAAATGCAGATGATAAACGGGTATTAATTGGACAAATATATTATACTATAACTGACATGTGATTACATTTTCACACGATTTGGGTGCATAGATCCAGCACGGCGTTCCGTATTACCCTCCTGAACCCACCGATTCCATATTCTGCAAACAGTCATTGGATCTCGACCAATGTGAGCAGCAACGTTGCAATACGATAAACCGCAATCGCAATAGGCTACAATCCGACCTTTATCAAAGTCAGAAACGTGATGGTACGCATTTCTCCTCCTTACACGAGGCATCACAACAACGTTTCACCCGGCAACGCTGGTCAACTGCTGTTTGTGCATGAGAAATCGGTTGGAAACTTTCCTCATGTCAGCACGTTGTAGGTGTCGCCACTGGTGCCAACCTTGTGTGAATGCTCTGAAAAGCTAATCCATTGCATATCACAGCATCTTCTTCCTCTCGGTTAAATTTCGCATCTGTAGCATGCCATCTTTGTGGTGTAGCAATTTTAATGGCCAGTAGTGTATATAGGAATGAAAAGGATATTAGATTACTTTGTTAAAATTTAGAGACAGAGCAATGCTGAGATGATATATTAAAAATATACATCCAACAACTGAAATAAAATCCATAGGACAATAATGATCTAATGGAAAATTCACTAAGGTCTTTTATTTCATAAAAAATGTTCAAATAAAGGAATAGTAACTATGCAGTCCTTGAGAAAGTATCAACTTATTAATATATTACCTAATAACATGCAACGGAAAATTCACTAAGGTCTTTTATTTCATAAAAAATGTTCAAATAAAGAAATAGTAATTACGCACTCCTTGTAAAAGTATCAACTTAAAATGTATTACCAACGCCTAGGACATGCACACTTCAGACCAAAAACATTGATATTGCATATGAAGAAATTTTATAACTTTAAAAAATGTCCTGGGAGGTTAAAAGGTTGCAGGGCATGCCAGAGAGTAAAATCACAAACTTTTAAGATATACATCAGACTGTACCTGATAATACCAGGAGCTTTATGGGCTTTAATAGTTGTGGACTTTTTGGTCCACTGCCCAGAGAGAGGTGAGGTATGGCATACATCTTCATTGTTTTAGAGTGCTGGTCGAAGTTAACTAGATTGTATCCTTCAAAAAGAGCTATGACAAAGAGTGTAGTATTTGAACTGAGAGATGATTACTTCCGATAAGTAGGAAGGCCTAAGAATGTGATTTCCGAAAATGGCACAAATTTACTGCCAATCACTTTAAGGAGTTCCTGGCCTGGAAGGATGTTAGTCTCATATTAATATCCAAATACCATGCGCAGGCCAACCAAGTTGAAAAGGTCATGCATGAATTAAGAAGGCTGTGTTGGCCTTATTGCGCAAACAAGCATTCTAAATGGTGACATATTTTGAGAAAAAGATAATGAATTACCCCTTTTGACAACACAAGTTTCTCCAGTAGAAATAATACGAAGACCTATAGAAGGGGAACCATTGCCAAAAGGTGCTGAATGGCCCTAGAAAAATGAACATACCCCACTGGTATCAGAGACTATAAAGTCATTAATCAGAGAAATGGAGAAGATGAAGAAGAGAAGGGAAAAGAGTACCACGATACAATATCAGGTATGAGATGTGGTTCTACTTAAGAACCACAAATGAAGTTCAAAGAATAAAAAGGTAACAAGTAATTTCCATCACCTGTATGCAGGACCTTTTGTGATTACGAAGATGCCACACCCAAAAACAACAGTTTTATTAGATCCCAGATTAAAAAAAGTAATGGGCATGAATAGCACAGAGAACTTACAACTTTTCTTAATGAACAAATCCTGAATAAACATTTTATGTCAAAATTTAAAGTAAGCAATTGTATAAAAGAACCTCCACATCAAGATAGGAGTAGAGGTATTAATGACTGTTAAATTAAATGTGTTTCATGTAGTGAAACAATGAACCTTGAGCATTCATGGTGGATGGCAGCAGATAAGGCGATAGTCTGTGGGCCCAGATGACGTAGCTGAGGGGCAGCACCCGATATGGTGTGCTATGAGTTTTGTTAAAGGAATATTATCAAGTCAGTGGGACTTTAACTGGGGAAGGAACCTCCAAGGTAGGTTTCATTCGTTCGGTGTGGGGCAGAGACGGTTGTCCCTCATGGCAGATTTCTTCCTCTTTCTGGTTGAAACTGGGTTTTGAAGGTGATATTTTGAGGGCGAATTACTGGAAATTATGGCTTTCAGAGGGACAAGGATATTGTGTAGCTTTGTTGGGAGGCAGAATATCGCAGTGGGAGGGGGGGGGGGGGGGGAGGTACGAGAGGTAGCTGAAAACCTGTCAGGGAATGTGATTCAGTTGCTTCAGTCCTGGCTGGTACCGATTATGAGAGGATTGCTCCTTTGTGGCCAGACTGTGGGTAAGTGGAGGACAATAGCTGACTGGTGGGACAACACATGGGGGATCTGTTTCTGGACACTGTTGGGAGGGTAATTTCTGTCTCTGAAGGTCTCAATAAAACCCTTTGGTATATTTTGAGACGGACTGCATTTCAGTACAGATGCAATGACCACCGATGGCTAGGCCATACGGAAGGAACTTCATGGTTTGGAATGTATGGCAACTATTGAAGTGGAAGTATTGTTTATTGGTTGGTAGCTTTGATGTGAACAGTTGAAATGATATAGCTGCCCTTCAGATGGAAGCCAACATCAACGAAGGTGATTCAGTGGGCTGAGGAGGTCTAGGTGATGCAAATGGAGGAGAAGGTTTTAGGGTACTGGAGGAATGTGGATAGGGAGTCATCACACTAAGTCCAGATCATGAAGATGTCATCAGTGAATCTGAACCAGGTGAGGGGTTTTGGATTCTGTGGTGGTTAGGAAGGATTCCTCTAGATGGCCCATTAACTGGTTAGCACTGGATGGTGCCATACAGATGGCCATTACTATATGACATATTTGTTTGTAGATGATGCTTTCAAAGCAGAAGTAGTTATGGGTGAGGACATAGTTGGTCATTGTAACTGGGAAGGAGGTTGTATGTGTGTAAGGAGTCAGTCAGGCATTAGGAAAGGTACTGTTCATAGCGGCAAGGCCATGCGCATTAGGGATGGGTAGAGAGAGGTGGCATCGACAGTGATGAGCAGTCACTGGGTGGTAAGGGAACAAGAGCTATGGGAAGTTGGTGGAGGAAATGGTTGGTGTCTTTTATACAGGGAGGTAGGTTATGGATAATAGGCTGATGGTGCTTCTCCACAAGGACAGTGATTCTCTCTGTGGGGGCATAGTAACCTGCCATAAGATCACATCCTGGACAATTAGGTTTATGAGCTTCAGTAATCACATAGAAGGTATGTTTGTAGGGAGCAGTAGGGGTGAGAGAGATAAACTCAGGAGAGAGATTCTGGGATTGACCTAAGGATTGGAGGAGGGACTGGAGACCCGGCTGGATTTCTGGAATGTGGTCACTGTTGCAGGACTTGTAGGCAGACTTATCTAACAGCTGGCGGATTCATTCTCAGGGTGCAAATGTGGACAAGGAAAAAAATTCCCAGATTTTTCCCGGTTAAAAATACACTTTCTCCCAGGCGAAAAAAACACTTTTTCCATGTTAAGTGACATATTTTTCCTGCGAAAGTTACCAATCCTTTGAATGGTTATGATTTTATACACGGGCGTTGAATTTCCCGGCACTTTAGAAAACGGAACTCAGGGAAAAGGACACGTTTTGGAAATATCTTGGTGCAACGACATGTACGCTGCGTATTTTCGCATTACGAAAGTATACATTGGAATTCCACCAAACACCGCATTATACTTTCCGAACCATTGAAATCGAGATAGCGATGCGCTTCTGTAAGCCAGTTATAGCTCGTGTCACGTGATCTCTCCAGCCGATAACAGCGGATATTCAGAGCATGGGACACGTGACGTAGTCAGCCAACAGCAACATCACTGTTACATAGCACGAACACACAAACAGGGAAAGTTAATATTTTAAATTAGTATACATAGTGTTGCTGCAAGAAAAACAAATCGTTCACATATAATATTGGTCTCTAAGGTTAATAAGCTGCAAGAGCTTTTGCATATAATGTTGATCTTTTTTGCTCGTGTTACAGTTTAAGATATTTCACACAAATGTGGCAGTAAAATTTTTAATAGTGATCTTCAGGGTTCGAAATTCTTCTAAATGTCTCGTCATCAAAAAGTTGATTTTTAAATGAGAGTCAAACGCTCTGTGATTTAACAAATTCATGCTACATTCTCGCACGTAGTTCAACTTACGTAAAAGGATATTTACTTTGAATGTAACGCTTTTCAAACCACTATTCGCAATATTTTCCCGCGACCTGTTAGAAATAGGTTTGTTCCAGCAGTTGCCAGAGAGCACAGATAGTAGGCGACAGCGCGCATGCGCAGCTATCATGACGTAGGAAGCCCGTATGTACGTACGTGTAAAACATTTAAAGTTCATACATTATGTCATAAAAGAAACAAGACATCAGAGGATACTCCAAGAGCATCGGAATTTTGTGAACCGTAACTAAAATGTGCACATTTAAAGTGCATACTTAAAGTGTACATTTGTATGTCCAGATCCCCAATGAAGTAGACCTCGATGTGATATTAAGTTTTTCAGTGTGGTTTTTCGGGATTTAAATTTTCTTGGAGCACCAGTACTGTATTACATAATGTTTGATTCTTTATTATGGCATAATGCCATACGTGCTAGAACATGAAAACGTGCACTTAAAATGCAGGGAACAGTTGAAAGTAGCCAGTACCGGTACTGTGGAATTAAATATTTCGTTTCAAATACATTGACTGCCTCAGCGGAAAAGGTTAATAAAAGCCAAATTTCTTTAGCAAACAGACAAAAATAACTGCACTGTCAGGAAAGATGGAAATAAAATAAAATCTGAAACTAATAACATATTTTAGCCTTCCGTAATTATGTGAATGAATTTTAATTCACTTGATAGCTCCCGGCCACAGACATCCGTTTTGTTTTCTTTTGATGTGAGAGTAAACGAAGGAGAAACAGCAAAATCACTAAATCTAAACATCGGTCACGTGGAGACTACCCACTATATCTCAGAACGCTCTGCGCATCAGCCCCGGATCTACGATATTTGCTAACCGGGTCAATACTAAAAAAAATCGAATTTTCAAAAATATGTTCATCTTGTAGCGCACATTTTTCTGAAAAGTCTGAAACATAAAACATGTGTGTTCGATGAAATGTAAGACATGTTCTCCGGTCGTAAGTGCCACGTCTCTTCAGACAGCATTCTTCTATCGCACGTCACTGTATTTCGGTCTGTGGAACTGAAACGCGTATATTTTGTAATGGGTGCCATCAAACTATATTCAGGACAGTGGAAATTGAAATGTCCTGCGATGCCTCTCGTGCTCCCAGTCAGCCGGTTTGACAGCCTGCTCCTCTAAAAAAAAAATCTCGCAATTAATAGCGAATGGGATTATTTTTAATCGGGAGAACAAGGACTCTTCAGAAAATTTGCACTCTTTATTGCCTATTAGCTAACAACTTGCTGTTTTGTGTGACATACAATTAAATATAGGATACATAAAACCAATAAAGACAAGAGCCAAGCAATACAGTACACATTTCTTCAAATAGCTCCTAGCATTTTTTCTATCTAATCTTGCTACAGCTTTACATGGCGTGCTTTCCTTTCTGCGAAAGAATCTATTAGCTCATCACACGTTTCTCTACATGAAAAATCGAAATGTCGTTATCTAAAACTGAAAAAACTGTTAATACGAATAATACCCAAGACTGGTGTGGTTTCTGGATCTGATACGTCTATTTTGTCACTGTCTGCTAGATAAAACAAAATACGCCTTTCTAATATTGCAGCAATTTTGTAACACACATCTAATAAGCGAAACTGTTTTTGCACAAATGATCATTTTTATAACACGACAGAATATAATTCATAAAGTACCAATATCAAATGCGAGGCCTACTACAAGCAAAAAGCTTTATGTTAGGAAATAGTTTCACATTTCATTCATACGCACCAGCATGAGATCGAAAAGTAGTACAGCAACATTTTTATATAAATTTGGAATTGTCTTATTCTTCCACAATTTGTGTGATGTCCCCGTTTCTTCTCCTTCCTCATTCTAACGAACGATCTTGTCATCACCAATTCTGTAAATATTCCTGCCATTATGAAAATTTGTTCGCCGATTAACTTCACTAGCCCTGGCAAAATCACAGGTTTAGTTATCCCGCGATTATTCTCCGGTTAGGCGTTGTTACATATTCGTACAACACGTTTTCCGCGTTACTTCCAGAATAGAACTTAAGCGGCTGACAACTGGTTCTTACTAGTGTAGTGATCTGGCCAAATATTTTGTCAAAATTTCATTTTCTTGGATGCACCGAGAAGATAATACTTAATCTTGCTCCCCTGTTATTTCTGTTAGTCGTTTATTTCCATTCTGGTGGTCTGAATCTATGGATTTCGCTAGTAATTATAACAACGCTGATCATTCGCAAATCCAATGAACCACATAATCAGACAGCGATTGGCATTCATCCGTTCGGCTTTACTCCGCTCAGCTCATATAGCCCCGTCCCCTTTTGCCTGTGAAATGTTTATTTCTAGATGCGACGAGGATTCTCCTGACACAGACATCACATACACTATACACGCATTCAAAAATCAACTTATGATCCTTTCAGAAATCAAAATGTGTTCAAAAATGTTCAAAAACCAACGTGCGTTGGATGCTAAGCCCTTTGTGAAATAAGTTTTTCCCTCAAGAATATGAATTTGGCGCCCCCTTTCCCCACTAGCATCTAGCTGCTTGCTGCGACTGCTTGCACAGCCAGCAGCCACATTCCTGTAGCCAGAAGCGGGAGAATCTACTACTCAAACGCGACTCAACTGCGCATGCGTCCGCTCGTAACTGCTAAAACGAATCTAATGTAAAAAGTTGTGACTTCACGCTCATCTGAGGTAATTTGTTGTTACGAAGCATTGCATAGTCTTCCTAAAGCCTTTGACACATTTTCCTGTTGACACACGCTTGCATGAGCGCTGTGTGTCGTCGTTGTATATAGCGCATTTCCTCTGCAATTTAAGTTATCTTCGTTTTTTTTCTCTCGTTTATATTTTACTATTGAAGTGTTATTCTGCAGTAGCGGGATACAGTAATATCCATTGTTAGAGTATCGGTTCTCACCAGTCAAAATTACAAAAATTTAACAGAAAACTAAAACAATGAAAAATTCCCGGAATTCTAAAAAACTCCCGGGTTTTTCCCGGTTTTCTCCCGGATGAAAAAATTCCCGGGTTTTTCCCGGATCCCCCGGTTGTCCCAGGTCATATACACCCTGCTTCTGCCAGATAATCCCTGCAGCTCATAATCAAATTGGTAGATCCTTAAAGTATGGAAGAATTAACAAGGGGTGATTTGGGGGAAGTGCGGTGGCTCAAGGTTGGAAAGAGAAGTAAACTGAGTGACGCAAAGTTCAATATTGGTTGCGGATTGAGCCCGATGTAGTGTTAGTGTCAAAAAACTGTTTCCACTGTAAGGACCAGGAGACGGAGAGGAGGGCTCTAACAAGCCCAGCATGATTGAATTTGGGAGTGGGGCAAAAGGCAAAGGCCTTTGAATAGCACTGAAGCTTCTGGGAGGCTGAGACAGGTGCAGGTGCATGACTATGTTGCAGATATGTTTAGTCTCTGGGTTCTGTAGGGTGGTGGGAGGCAGTTTCTGAGTGTATGGTAAATGTAGTGGGTCTGCAAGGTTGGATTTGCAGCTATAAGAGGGTGCAGGGGACATTTGATGGAGGAGGCTTTTGAAGTGGTGGGCACTGATAGATGCAGGCATTGTTAGCTGCAACAGGCAGAAGATGTGCTTTGTTGGTGCTGCACGTTTACGTGGTTTTGACTGAGACACATTCACGCTGCAGTGTTCATCTTTGGAATGCCAGTGTGGAAACTGGCACAGAAGTAACCACATGTAAAAGTTAATTTCAAAATTTTCCTTTCTGTGAGACTATATGCTCAAGGCTCACGCGTTGATTTGAAATTCCACTGACTGTATCAATACCTGTTTGTAATGTGATATATTGTGAAATTCCGAACTCTCATGAGCGCTCCAATAAACTCATACTGTTATCATCAATTATAGGTTCAAGCTTACTCGTGTTTTTTTAAAATTTTTGAGAACTGTAGGCCTAACCTCGTTCAAAATGATCATTCTCTAATTTCATTGTGTAATTATGTGAGAAATAGGGATTTTTTTAATGGTTACAAAACTATATTTTCACAAATTACCGATACGAGTGTTTTGAATGAATTATTTTGTAGCAAATCAACTGTTGTGATTCACAGTTACTGCCAAAGAATGGATCACACTGATTATCAACACTAGTGCATTTTTGAAAATTTTTGTAAGTTACCACTGACCTGTCCATAATCTAATTGGTAGTAAATTGGCATTTTTGATTTAGTTACTGAAAGTAACATATTCTGTTACATTACTTTTTTCTTAAAGGGGAGTATGGGAGAATATAGTATCTACACATATCGTAAATTAACTCTATTTTCTAGTTTGCTAACAACTATAAATAGCCTCAAAAAGCTTTAGGAAACAATAAATTTTTACCAAAGGTTCTTCTGTTGCCTCAATAGAAAACTGGTTTTGTGCATTTTCTTCAATTCTTATAGGAATCAGTAATTTTTTGGCTCAACAGATTAATACATAATCAAGAGACTTACTTTAAAATTATTTTTTCACTGTCCTGTAATGCATTACACCAGCCAAAATGCAACCTCACTGTGAATGCTGTTCTTGAACAGAGGGTGAGTTGGATGCAATTCATAAGCAATTGGCAAGATTCCTTTCAAACGGTTGCTAGCTGCTGCAATTGGTGTACTGAAAAAGCTCACAAGTGTCATGTACCTGTGGTATTTGTACCAAAGGTACCTCTAGTACTAACATATATTGTGATTCTTATCTCCTATGCAGAAAGTATGGAATCAGTCATTACTCATGCTTTCACTGCGAGTGTTGTTTTAATGGTAGATCTAGGCATCGTATTGAGAGTGGATGGGGGCCAGGGAGGACCCAGGGTGTTATAGCAATCCCCCTTACCAAGAAGTCTGAGGTTCTATCTTTCAATGAAACTGACCCACTGGGACTCACTTCACCAGTTTTAGGAAAACAAGCATCAAGAGGATGCAAATGCAAACCAGCAGGGTCTGTTAATCATCGGCAATTTGAACCTACGGCGAATAATGATACACCTTAGGGAAATGGCAGCAATTGACAGATGCACTCTGTGTGTATGTCTGGGTGTCTCATTCAACATGCTGAAGAGGCTATTACGAGGGGGACCCTAAAATAACCGGAATTTCTTTCTATAAAGCATATACTTTATTGTTTTCAAATACAACCTTAATCTCCTGCAAAGTACTCTCCATTAGCATTAATACAATTGTCCAAACGTTAATTCCAGTGTTTGAAGCACCTTTTAAATTCGTCCTCTTTGATACTTGCTAGCACTTTCATGACATTGCGTTTTACGTCTTCCACATCCACAAAATGCTTCCCTCTCAAGTCTCTTTTCATCCTAATAGGAAGAAGTCTGAGGGTACTAAATCTGGTGAATGGGGCGCGTGGGTCAAGGTAGTCGTCTTCGTTGAGGCCAAAAACTGGCGAATGCTGAGAGCCGTGTGCGCGGCAGGGTTGTTGTGATGCAGGAACCACACGTCAGAATCCCACAAAGCCGGACGTTTTCGCGACAAACTTCTGCAAAGCCATTTCATAACCTCCAAATAGAATTGTTGGTTTACTGTCTGGTTTTTTGGGGGCAAATTCAGAGTGTAAGATCCCTTTGATGTCAAAAAAAAACAGATCAACATCGTTTTCACATTCGATTTCACTTGTCGAGCTTTTCTTGGTCGAGGTGAGTCAGTTGACTTCCATTGTGATGACTGTAGTTTACTTTCTGGATCGTACCCATAGCACCATGACTCATCACATATAATGATTTTGTTGCAAAACAGTGGATCATCTTTGAACGTGTCCTTTATTTCGAGACAGGCTTGAACGCGATGATCCCTTTGATCTCCGGTAAGAAGCTCCGGCACGAATTTTGCTGCCACTCTTCGCATCCCCAAATCGATGGTCAAGATGCCCTGAATTGGGCTCCAGGATAACCCGGACAAGTTCTCGAGCTGGTCGATTGTCCTCCGTCGATCTTCACTGATTTCACAGATTTTGCCGATGTTGTCTTCGCTTCGAGCAGTTGAAGGTCGACTGGAACGGGGCTGATCTTCAACCACCATTTCTCCCTTTTTAAACCGAAAAAACCATTCGTACACTTGCGTTTTACTAAGAGCATGGTCTTTGTAGGCTGTCTGAATCATCGCAACAGTTTGTGGTGCGTTCTTGCTGAGCAAGAAACAAAACTTCACTGCCGTACGTTGTTTGTAAGAACTAGCCATTTCCTCATGTCATGTCTGCACTGTACGCACACTCAAAGAAACCACACTTCTCACTGATGGGTGACGCAACATGGCAGAATGACTCAGCAGAGCTCCTACTACAACCCTCTGGCAGCACAACCTGCTACTACAAGTACACAATGAGCAGCATTACGATTCCGGTTACTTTTGGATCCCCTCTAGTACGGCATCCATTGAGAAAATAGAGTGCCACTAATTGCGGATTATAGTGCACAATGGAATAAATGATGCCTGTCATTTGGACTCTCAGGTCATACTTGGATCATTCCAGTGAGTGGCAGACAAAGTTGAGCAGACCAGCCTTGCACTTGGAGTTTCAATGAAGCTATGGGGTTGAGAATTGTAGAGTCCCTCTAAATGGGTCACATGTGCACTACACATCAGAGGCTGCTACCCAAGTAGTTGACTGTGTGTGGGATGAAAACAAGGTTTTTTTTTATATTAGGTGTCTAACTATCCAATCCAGATAACAATAGCTGAGAAATATCAGTGGAAGATCAAAAGAAATGCCTCCCAAAGGTGAGGGCATTAAATCCTAGTGGTTAACTGCTGAAGCAATCAAAAAAAGTCCAAGAGTTTGAAGTGCTCCTGAAAGGCAGTGAAGCTCTCATAATACTAGGTACAGAAAGATGGTTGAAACCTGAAACTGCTAGCAGTGAGATTTTTGGGGAAAATTTAAGTGTATAAAAAATGATACGCTAATAGGAAATGGATGTAGTGTATCTGTCACAGTAGACAAGAAACTCAAATCCACCAAGGTAGAAACTGAAGATGCATGTGAGACTGTTTGGGCAATATCCAGTATCAGGGATGGGCATAATATGGTAACTGGATTCTTCTACTGCCCACCAGATCCATCTGCTGAAGCAACCGAAAACTTTAGAGAAAACCTCAGATCACATGTACTTACAGGGTGATAGTTATTGAACTATTTGGAATAAAATCATTGTAATTTCTGAACAATTTGCACAAGCACGTTCAACTTCACGACTGGCCATGGAGCATGATAGGAATTAGTATGTGCATGCGTGGTATGGTTTAGCGACGAACTCTACTTTCATTTGGATGCATTTATCTATAAGCAAAATTGGTGCATTTGGGGGACTGAGAACCCATATTTCATGATTGAGAAGTCTCTTCATCCTTGATGGGTGACTGTGATGTGCAATGTCCAGTAACAGAATAATCGGTGTGATATTCCTAGATGGTACGATGACTACTGGATGGTACATGAAGGTTTTGGATGATGATTTCATCCACATTATCCAAAGTGATCCTGATTTTGAAAAGATATGGTTCATGCAAGATGGGGCTCGTCCCCATTGAAGCAGGAGAGTGTTTGGTGTCCTGGAGGAGCACTTTGGGGACTGCATTCTGGCTCTGGGATACCCAGAGAGTGCTGGCATGGGCCTCGATTGGCAGCCATATTCTCCAGATCCAAACACATACAACTCCTTTTTGTGGAGCTACATTAAATACAAGGTGTCCAGCAATAACCCTAAACCATTGCTGAGCTGAAAACAGCCATTCAGGAGGTCATTGACAGCATCGATGTTCCTACACTTCAGCGGGTCATGCAGAATTTCGCTATTCAGCTGTACCACATCATTGCCAATGATGGGAGGCATATTGAACATGTAATAACCTAAACCTGAATATCTGTAGTGACATTTACTTGTTGAATAAAGTGTGGGTATGCCATAGTTTGTTACTGATTTACGTTTCTTTTTGTATAGTTCAATAATTGTCACCCTGTAAGTTCCACAATCATACTGTAATCATCAGTGGGGACTTTAACCTTCCAACAATCAATTGGGAAAATTACAGTTTTGTTAGTGGTAGGCATGATAAGACAACCTGTGAAACATTGTTAAATGCTTTCTCTGAAAACTATGTAGAATAGATAATCCAGAACCCCAATCATGACTGAAATATATTTTGGCTTAATGGCAACAGGCATCACCTCTTTGAGGATGTCCACATCGAAACTGGAACAGTGACCATGACACGGTTATGCCAACAATGATTACCAAAGTACAAAGAACAACTAAAAGATGGAGAAAGATATATATGTTCAGTAAACTAGGTAAAAAATCAGTAGTGTCACATCTCAATATGGAACTTGAAACTTTCTGCACAGGGCAGGAGCATGTAGAGCAGTGGTTCCCAACGTTATTGAAACAATTACCCATGAATAAGATCATATAGAAACCAACACAGTTTAGTGTCTAACTAAAGTTTAGAGTGGAAAAAAAAAATAGGACAGAGTTATGCACAAACAAGCATGAGAAAATGTCATTTCAAATACACTAAAACAACAACAAAATGCATGGCACACAATACAATCCAGCCACAGCTGAGGACCCTCTAGATTTAGCAAGGATGACATGGTTTGCTAATCTAAACATGTGGATAATTTCCACTGGCAACGACAAAACTCACACAGTGTAAATTGCAAGAAAAAAAAGAAAAAAACCAACTAAGGATGCTGCTGGTGAAATATGTTTGGTTAGCAAAAGAAAACAATTGTACGCTTGCAAAAAGGCAGACCCATCCTTAATTCAATATTATTTGCGAAAGGAAGAGATAGAGAGGAAAAAAAAAGATTCAATTTTTAAAATTACAGGTGAACACACAACATTTTATTAACATTCAACAAATAAAACTCACATATTTTTGTAAGTGTTGTATTAAACCAAGAAATAATGAAGGTCAATGAGATGTTTGGTACTGCTTATTTTTAACAATCCTTTTTATATTCAGTTTGGTCTCGGCTAGTGCACATCACGAATTGTGTTCAGTTGGCTTCTTGCTTTTGTTTTCATTGCCACCATAGTCGAAAATCCACTTTCACACCTATAAGTTGTGGCACATGGAATCAATGTTGTTAATGCTTTTTCTGATAATGGGTACTCATCACCCAGCTTCCTCCAAATTTTGTCAGTTCTGTTTTGGAGAAATCTATTTTCAGTATCCTGTCTTCTCATAGCAAAGAAATTCTGCTTTGGCTTGAATTTCACTATCTGAACATATTCCTTCATTCACTGAAAATGGTCTTCAAACTCAGGCATTTATTTCTCAGTTCTCCAGTTCAGGAAAATAGTTACTGATAGAATTTATTACTGATGATAAATGCTGACTTATTTAATTTCTAAATGAGCATTTTTCACTACTGGAAGCGAGCATTACTGCCAATTTTAGGAACACTGAAATGCCTTGAACTTCAGCCCTGCATTGGTAAAGCTCCAACCTCAGAAGAAAACTGCTATCTTTATCCTGTGCCGTCAAAATATTCACCATATTTCCTCGCAAGCTGAGGTTAAGTTAAGCGTATTGATTTCTGCAAAGAAATCTAAGAGACATATATCTGTTATTCTGGTACATAGGTCTTTCTCCTTTCCCAGAAACAAAGCAACTTGTGGTCAGAGTTCATGTACTCTACGCAACACCTTGCTACATTACAGCCGTCAAAGTTCTGTGTGGAACAAAAGCACATCAAATTTCGCTTTAAACTCTTTGCACAACTCTTTGAAAACTCTTGGGGGTGTTGGACTACCTCAGAGATGGTTTACAATCTTCATTACCTGAGTGAGTACATTCAACAAATCAGGTAGAAGTGTTTCAACTACCAAAGCATAGCAATGCATAATGCAGTGGCTGAATGTTGCATTTGGACCAACTTCTTTCGCCAATCTGTGGAATCCAGAGTGAACGCCCAACATGGAAGGTGCTGTGTCTGTACATACACCCATCAACTTTGACCACTGCAACTTACTTCCTTCAACAAAGTTTTTTACTGATTGCAAAACATCCTCACCGTCTTTCAGGCCATTGTTCTTTAAGTATCAGACATAGCCAAGCAGCTGGGAAAAAGACTGCATCAGTTGATTCATCTAACTTCAGTGCAAAAAAATTACTTGATCTTATTTTGTTGAGTACTGTGTCCAAAATATCCAAACTCATGCACTCGATATGACTTCTGATCATGTTGTTAGAAAAAGGTATCTTGTTTATCTTTTCTACATGTTGCTCTCCTAGAACTTAACTTCAGTGCACCTAGTAAGCAACGCTTGATGAGATCCTCTCGTATTGTATTAGGTTTCTCATTTTCAGCAATTCGAAGAGTGATTTGGCATGGAGCTTCAAGACCAGCTTCTATTGACTGAAAAAATAGTCTGATGAATCCTTGCATGAACTTTTCAGAGCAACTTCGTTGCGTTTGAAGAATTCTATGTCTTTTCCTGTCAAATCCGCATGATTTGTTTCAAAATGGTATTTTAATTTGCTGGCTTTAATACTCTCTGCTGTTAGTACTATACTGCACAGTGTTGTAACAGCGACCAGAATGGTCGGGTTGAAGTGGCAGAAAGCGGGGCAGGACCCGCGGAGCGGTCCGCGACCAACAACACAACGGGAGAGGATGGACACAACCAACGCAGGACTCAATGAACAACAAGATCGAAACAACGGAGTCACAAGAAAACCTAACAACCACGTCCACTCGTACACAGAACAACAAAGTAAATGAGCTGTCTAAGGTGAGGCGATGTGCCCACAGACGTACGCAAGGTTAGACTAGCTGGCTGAGCTTTTTTTTTTTTCTCTTCTTTTTCTTTATTGTATTTCAATTCCCCATCGGGGCGGGCTGGCAGCAGCATATGCGCTGCTCTTCAGCCAAAAGACATAGAACAAACAATAGAAGACATTTAAAAAGAACAAAGGAGAGAATATGGTGAACATAGATATAAAAAAGGGGGAACATCATGGAAGGCAATAGACAAAAAACGGGGTGACCGTAAAATGGAGATAAAAAAAACTGTTAAAACTGTTTAAAAGTAGCACACACAAAAAGCCACACACTGCGACAATTAAAAGAACACAAGGCACAGTATGACTGGAGCATGAAAGGTATCGACGGATGGTGTAGCACATAACAAACACTGACAGCGAACCTCAAGGCAGTACACAATTAAAATCACACCTCTTGACGCACAGGAGAAACAGCACTAAACACAACACTGATGTGGCACACTGACGATGATCAAAACAGAGGATCTGCCAGGCGCAAGGAGATGAGGGAGACTGGAAGAAGGGAGGGAGGGGAAGAGATGGGGGAGATGAGCGGGGGGCCAGGAAGGGAGGGATGTGGGAAGGAAAGAGGCAAGTATGGGGTGCAGGGTCTCAGGGGAGGGGGGGGGGGGGAGGAGGAAAATCCGTTCTGGGAAAAGGAGGGAAGAGGAAAAAAGGGAGCCCTGGGGAGGGGGGGGGGGAGGGGAACAAGGCGAGGTTATAGTTGGAAGGAAGGGTAGATGTCATGGCGAAGTTTGTCATCCGGGAGAGGGAGGCGGAAATTGCCCTGATGAAGGAGATGGAGGGTGTGGAGGTGGAGAGAGGGAGGGATACAGCGGTAGAGGCGTGGCAACGGGCGTGGGGTGGAGAGGAAGGAGGAAACCAGAGGGTGGGGGGGATCAAGCCTGCGGACAATGTAAAGGATGCGGAGATGTTGGAGGAACAGGAGGAGGTGGGGGAAGGGGATCAGTTCATACAGGAGCCGTGTGGGGGAAGGAAGGCGGATACGGAGGGCAAGGCTCAAGGATTTGGAGGGCTTTGTAAAAGCGGGTGGGGGCGGAGATCCAGGCAACGCTGGCATAACAGAGGATAGGACAGATGAGGGATTTGTAGGTGTGGAGGATGGTAGAAGGATGGAATCCCCGTGTCCGGCCAGACAGGAGTTTCAGAAGGCGGAGGCGGGAATGGGCTTTCTGCTGGATGGTCTGGAGATGAGGGGTCCAGGTGAGGTGTCGGTCGAGGGTGAGGCCAAGGTATTTCAGGGAGGGGGTGAGCTGGATAGGACGACCATAAAGGGTGAGGTAGAAATCATGGAGGCGAAAGGAGCGAGTGGTGCGGCCTATGATGATTGCCTGGGTTTTGGAGGGGTTGAGACGGAGGAAACTGGCTGAGCGAGAGGCAGGCGCTTAAGTACTCTATCGGCGGCACCACTATTGGCCGCTGGAACCACATGTACCTCTGTGGCGCCCTCATACTAAATGTGGGCCAGGAGGCACACGCCGCCACAGCTTACGGAGAGATGGTGCAGAGACCTCTAGGGGTCTTCGACATCCATGACGTCTGGCGGGGATTCAAATCTGCGGCGTGCGGCACCAGACACAGGACGCACTGGGGCTTTTCGTTACCATTAACAACTATCAGGTAAAACCCAACTGCAGAAAAGCTTCTTTGTACGATCTTTTTTTTTCCAGGTGATACAGATTATGGAAGAAGGAGAAGTTTTCTGAAATGTGTGCACTTAAGAGAAAGAAGCAATCCCCCCCCCCCCTCCCCCCCGCAAAGGAATTTTTGGAAAAAAGGGGACACAAAACCTAGCATTAATAGTAAAAGCATAATGGAACTGATGCTGATGAGTTCCGGTTTACATCTATTTGTAACTGAATTAACTTAATTTATATTTTGCCGTAAACGGTACATCTCAGTTTATTGTGAAGCACCTTTTGAAATGTGTACATATTCACATACTGCTCCTGCCATTTATTCAGCTGCACTTGAACATAATAGCTTTTTGTAGGGAAAAGCAGTAATTATGGTGGCCTAAGGACGATAAAGATCACATAAAAACAAAACTAAATGATGACTAGCACTGGGTCACCAATGATATCACACGCAAAACTGATGAAGCAAAGAACAATATGCATACTTCAAAGACAATAGCTGTTATATTTTGGATATGTTGAATAGGTACAAGAAACTCATGAAGAAATCTGCCATTGCCAAAATATTTTGCTTGATATTGCAGTTGTGCAATCTGTGTCCATTATTCGTGGTTCACACACAACAGATGTTAACTCTCTGAACGGCATTCAATAAAAAAATTGAAACTGTTCAGCCTTACCAACAAGTAGTTCAATGAAAGGATTATTTCCACCGTACATTGCCATACTATTTGACAATGGTGTTAACTACTGACAATAGCTCTTTTTCAGATTGTGGTACAGCACAATAAATGCAACACTTGCAATCTTAACTTGGTCCAGCTGCAAGACTGTGGCGCCCTAATTTCAACCACTACGCACAATGTGGCGCAGCTCCACCCAAATTGAGTGAGCAAGAAACCTTATATTTCTATGATGTACCGACAACATGCAGAATGTTTTCAGCATGAAGCAGTCAGTGTGGATGCACCTTAACATAGTTAGATTATTTTTTAGGACACTGAAATTATACATCAGACTGGTAAACAAATCTCCACTGACAAGAAACAGATATTAATCTATTATGAACATAAAAAATTATTTTGATATGTTAGCTACTTTCATTTGCAGAAATATATTACCTAAAGTGCAACAACTGAAAAGTAACAGCATTGCTTGCAATTGGTGGATGCATGAGGTTCTTAAAGTAAGAAACACACATGGGTGAAACCTTCTTGTTGTGACAGTGCCACGACATTTAACAGTGCCGCCACAATGGTACGCGCAAACGGCGATAGAGGCGCTCCACAACTCGGCTGAGAGCGGGAGCGCCACCTAGCTACGAACGGCGCCGGCCGCATGTCACGGCACGGCAGTCGAATGAGAGATACTGAGTTGTTATCATGTAACCAGCTATTGTTTCTAAGTGAGTGTGTTTGAATATCCACGCAATTATTGGTGATTAAAGGTTATAACACTTTTTGGCGACGTGGATGGGATTTTTTCACTGCATTGTGGATTTGTGTGTTCGTGACGGGGCAGACATGGAACAGCATATGCAAGCGCTCATTGAACAAGAAACACAGCTGATGGCTGCTATTCAGGCACAACAAACACAGCTGACGGCTGCTATTCAGGCACAACAAACACAGCTGTCGGCTGCTATTCAGGCATTGTCGACGTCGCTTACTCATAGTCTGTCTTCCCCTTCTCTGCCTCCATTCCCTCCTTATGACGAGGCCGCTGAAGACTGGGAGGATTATGAGAAGCGTTTGCGGCAAAACACTTCTTGGCTTTCGGCGTTGTCGATGCTCCTATGTGTAAGTCGTTATTTCTATCTCGGATTTCCCCACGGATCTATCAGCTGCTATCTCAGTTAGCCCCTCTGCGGGAACCTGCCTCCCTGTCCTTCCAAGAAATGTGTGACTTATTGTCTAACTATTACCGCAAAAACACCCACATTGTTGCCGCCTGCGTGGCATTCTACCGGTGTCGTAAACAGCCCCATCAATCTTACCGGGCTTGTGCGGCGGAACTACACGGTCTGAGTAGGAAATGTCAGTTTGTTTCGGACACTCATCATGAGTCTTATGCTGATTCAATGGTTAGGGATGCTATTCTACGGCTTGCTCCTGATAAAGAAGTTTGGCAACGTGCCCTACAACTGCCAAACCCGTCGTTGTCGGAAGTTCTAAGCATTGCTCAATCCTTTGAAGTGTCTCACGCTGCTGGCGCGCAAATAGATGCGTGGTGTGATGAGGGCGCTGTACAGTCAACTTTCGACACGGACAATTTGCCTGTTTCACAGGAGAACGAAGATGTGGTGGCGGTTCACTCACGTAAACAACGTTGCGTTGGGCCGCAATGCTCGCAGCGACAACAGCAACCACAGAAGCAGGTTCGTTCCGCACTTCCTTCATGTCCACGTTGTTTCGTACAGCATGACAGGGCCGCGTGTCCAAAACGTTGGGCCACATGTAATTCACATAGGAAAAAAGGCTACATTGCTTCTGTGTGTCAGTCCCCTAAAGTTCCTGTCGACGAGGATGAGGCATCGGACATGGATGTTAACTGTGTGCTTTCTCAAACAAATAAGTTGTTTGTTACTGTTCGTGTTCTGGATATAGACATTCGCATGCAAGTGGACACTGGCTCTGCAGTAACTCTCATTAATTCTCGCACGTATTTGGAGTTGGGCTCCCCTCCCTTGTCTCCAGTTACGCGAAATCTGAGCACTTATAATAAACAGAAAATTCCTATCATTGGCCAGTTTGATGCTTCCACTGCCTACAAGTTTGTTGTTAGGCCCCTCACGTTTTATGTGGTGGATCATGCGGGCACTTAAAACCTGTTCGGTTATGATGCTTTCCAGTTGTTCGGGTTCTCCATTGATGATGATGTGCACCTCATATCTGAGGATATTCCGTATCAACAGCTGGATGGATTGTGTTCTGAATTTCCGTCGGTGTTCTCTGCTGGTCTGGGTCGTGCCAAGGATTTTGAAGCCCACATTACTCTTAAACCTACAGCTCGCCCTAAGTTTTTCCGGGCATGTCCTATTCCGGTGGCGTTGCGTGCACCTGTCAGGGCTGAGATAGACAGGTTAACAGCTTCAGGGATTCTACTTCCTGTTACCTCCAGCGAATGGGCATCGCCAATCGTGGTGGTTTCTAAACCAAACGGGCGTCTGCGATTGTGTGGTGATTTTAAAGCCACCGTCAACGCTCAGAGCCTCATTGACACTTATCCTCTCCCCCGTCCTGAGGAGTTATTTACCAAGCTCGCTGGGGGCCAGTTCTTTTCCAAACTTGACTTATCGGAGGTGTACCATCAGTTGCCGTTGGATGCTTCTTCCAAGGAATTTCTCGTCATCAACACTCCTTGTGGGTTGTATCAGTACCAGCGGTTACCATTTGGCGTCGCTAGCGCGCCGGCCATTTTTCAGCAGTTTTTGGAACAGCTCACGGCTTCCGTTCCCGGCTGCATAAACTATCTGGACGACATTGTTGTCACGGGGGCCTCCACTGAGGAGCACCTTCGCAATTTGCGTTCACTGTTTCGGGTTTTGCATTCGGCTGGGTTGAAGTGCAATCTGGACAAGTCACAGTTCTTCCAACCCTCCATTGTGTATCTTGGTTTCCACTTGTCCCGTGAGGGTATACGTCCTCTACGTCAGCACGTTGTGGCCATTAACGCTCTACCCCGGCCGTCTATGGTCAAAGAACTTCAGGCGTTTCTAGGCAAGATTGCTTATTATCATAAATTCATTCCATCCGCGGCAGCGGTAGCTCATCCTCTGCATCAGCTGTTATGCAAAAACGTCCCTTTCTGTTGGTCCGACGAGTGTGAGCAGGCTTTTGTCTGCCTGAAAGCTCATTTGCAGTCGGCGCCTTGTCTTGCCACATTCCGTCCGGATCAGCACTTGGTTCTGGCGACTGACGCGTCACAGTAGGGCCTAGGGGCTGTTCTCACCCATCGGTATGAGGATGGGTCGGAACGACCCATCGCCTATGCTTCCAAGTCCCTCAACGATGCACAACGGCATTACTCTCAAATCGAAAAGGAGGCACTCGCTATCATTTATGCTCTAAAAAAGTTCAGCATTTTTTTGTATGGTTCTAAGTTTCACCTCATCACTGACCACAAGCCGCTGGTCTCTCTGTTCAGCCCATTGGCGTTGCTTCCGGATAAGGCAGCTCACCACCTGCAACGTTGGGCCTTATACTTGTCTCGTTTTCACTATGAGATTCACTATCGCCCCACGGCCCAGCACGCCAACGCTGACGCATTGTCACGATTGCCGATGGGCCCCGACCCGGTTTTCGATTGTGATGAACTAATCTGTTTCCACATTGATGAAGAAGAACATCGTGCGGTCGAGGGTTTTCCACTTAGAGGTTCGCAGGTCATGTCGGCTACTGCGCGGGACCCGGTCCTGCGTCAAGTGATCAGTTTTGTTCAACGGGGTTGGCCGGACAGGACCAAGGGCCGGGCATCGGATCCCCTTCGCAACTACCATGCCTTGCGCCTTCGTCTGTCTGTTCGTGATGGTGTTGTTCTTCTGGCCACGGATGGCGCATCTCCACGGGTCATGGTGCCAGCCTCTCTTCGCAAAGATGTTCTCAAACTGTTGCATGAAGGCCATTGGGGGCTTTCTTGGACTATGTCCCTGGCCCGCAGGCACGTTTATTGGCCCGGTATTGATTCAGACATCGCTCACATGGTTGCTGCATGTGGTCAGTGTGCTCAACAACTGGCTGCACCTCGTACAATGCCCTCCCGGTGGCCTGATCCAGCGCAGCCATGGGAACGGGTGCACGCTGACTTTGCCGGCCCCTTCCTCGGTACTTATTGGCTCGTGTTTGACGCCTTCTCGAAGTTTCCGTTTGTTGTTCGATGTCCGTCGCCCACCACGGCGGCGACAACGCTGGCTTTGTCCAAAATCTTTGCGCTAGAAGGTCTTCCATCCACGATCGTCAAGGACAATGGCCCTCAGTTCTCTTCGCAGGCCTTCTGTGATTTTTGTACTGGACAAGGGATTCATCATGTTACAGCACCGCCCTTCCATCCGCAATTGAATGGGGAGGTCGAGCGCCTTGTCCGCACTTTCAAAAGCCAGATGAAAAAATTCCTTAGTGATTTTTCCACAGATGACGCTCTGCTGCAATGTCTGAGTTCTTATCGCTTCACGCCTCTGGGTGATCGCAGGCCTGCTGAACTCTTGCATGGCCGCAACGCGCACTCTACTGCACCTGCTTCACCCTGTCAGGCCTTGTGCTGTGTCCCCTAGCGCGGGAAAATACTCGGTGGGCACCGACGTGTGGGCACGAGGGTATGGATCTCGCCCTAAATGGATTCCAGGGGTGGTCAAGGCTCTTCGCGGCCGCCGGCTTTGTGAAATACGTGCGGACGACGGCATGGTTGTTCGCCATTACGACCAGATGCGCCCACGAGTGGTGGCCACGCCGGTGTCACCACCCCTTCCTTCGCCTCCACCATCCCGAGAAGCCCGTCCTGTCACTGCTGCCGATCTACCGTACGTGTTGATGCAGCCGACGTCGCTACCGTTTCAGAGTACCGGCCCCAGTCGCGACGCCGCCTTCTCCGGAACCCATCTTGCGGGAGCACACCCCCAGGTCCACGACACCTATGGATGCTGCTCTGGAGTTTTCACCCATCATCTCATCCAGGAGGCACGTTCCACGCATGAGCTTCCGTCCTGGACATTTTCGACCATACTCTCGTGTCTCTCCGCGGGACCTTCTCGAGGCCTCACAAGAGGCCATGGATGTCTCCGCACTGTCCGTGTCTCCAAGGAAGTGAGTGTTTTTTTTTCACGGAGGGAAAAGTGTTGTGACAGTGCCATGACATTTAACAGTGCCGCCACGACAGTACGCGCAAACGGCGATAGAGGCGCTCCGCAACTTGGCTGAGCGCGGGAGCGCCACCTAGCTACGAACGGCGCCAGCTGCATGTCACGGCACGGCAGTCAAATGAGAGATACTAAGTTGTTATCATGTAACCAGCTATTGTTTCTAAGTGAGTGTGTTTGAATATCCACGCAATTATTGGTGATTAAAGGTTATAACACTTCTAGATACCTAAAAATGGAGGGTGGAATGGGATTCAAAAATTATTTGCAGACGACTAAAATAGTTTTCGAAAGGCTTGTAGAGATGGTTGTGGGACACATTAAAAAAAAAGATTACATTTTCAGACTTCCAATTTCTGGCTTCCTTGGATCAGCACTTTGTACACATAATTCTCTGCATATTATTTGGACAATGGGAAGTGAGTTACTTAACTCGAAGAATTGTAACAAATACGTCCAATAATGAAAACATAACATCATAATCAGCTGCGATATGAGACTAAGATGCAAAAGTATAAAATATTTTTACCAAATAGTTTCCCTACAATAATTTGATGATGACTGAACAGCTAAAAAGCATGCAAATCGAAAATCTGTCATTTTTAATTTTTTTATGCAAAGAGTAAATCATTTTCTGAAGAAGTGGGGGAAAAAGAAACTACTTCAGCAAGCTATGCAGTTTTTTCTTCTTCCCCTTTTTCTTCCTTTTAGCGGCTCAGCAGATGACTCAGCTTTCAGCTTTATGCCTTCCTTAAATCACATATAGATGCGTACACAATTCTTTACATGGCAGGGCAAAGGTCTGCCACAAAGAATTGTGACAATGAGTTTGAACAGTGAATCACTGTTTACTGGAATTTACAGGAGCAGTGCTGTCACCTTTTTTATACATGCCTATATCAGGCATTGTCAGGAGGCAGCTTGGCAAGAACAAGTGTTGTGATAAAACGGGGAGGGCAGGTGGCGGTATGCAGTGCAAATTGTTTGCTTTCTTTCGAAGCATGACCAGATGTTAAATCTGTTGTAGCCTTAACCTCAAGTGAAGCCGTTCACCACACTATGATGATAGTGAATATTTCCTCTTCTTATGTTAGTGGGAGTACTGTAACAAAATAAGTCTCACAGACTTCTATAAGGATTTTCTCGCCCTATACTTCCTTGACTCATGAGCTTGTGATCATGATTATGCGCATGTCTGAAATCATACATCTGTGTCTCCAATGTTTATTTTGCAGTGAAAAAGTTGGCTTGAGGCACATGCTAAATCTATTTGAATCTACACTCCTGGAAATTGAAATAAGAACACCGTGAATTCATTGTCCCAGGAAGGGGAAACTTTATTGACACATTCCTGGGGTCAGATACATCACATGATCACACTGACAGAACCACAGGCACATAGACACAGGCAACAGAGCATGCACAATGTCGGCATTAGTACAATGTATATCCACCTTTCGCAGCAATGCAGGCTGCTATTCTCCCATGGAGACGATCGTAGAGATGCTGGATGTAGTCCTGTGGAACGGCTTGCCATGCCATTTCCACCTGGCGCCTCAGTTGGACCAGCGTTCGTGCTGGACGTGCAGACCGCGTGAGACGACGCTTCATCCAGTCCCAAACATGCTCAATGGGGGACAGATCCAGAGATCTTGCTGGCCAGGGTAGTTGACTTACACCTTCTAGAGCACGTTGGGTGGCACGGGATACATGCGGACGTGCATTGTCCTGTTGGAACAGCAAGTTCCCTTGCCGGTCTAGGAATGGTAGAATGATGGGTTCGATGACGGTTTGGATGTACCGTGCACTATTCAGTGTCCCCTCGACGATCACCAGTGGTGTACGGCCAGTGTAGGAGATCGCTCCCCACACCATGATGCCGGGTGTTGGCCCTGTGTGCCTCGGTCGTATACAGTCCTGATTGTGGCGCTCACCTGCACGGCGCCAAACACGCATACGACCATCATTGGCACCAAGGCAGAAGCGACTCTCATCGCTGAAGACGACACGTCTCCATTCATCCCTCCATTCACGCCTGTCGCGACACCACTGGAGGCGGGCTGCACGATGTTGGGGAGTGAGCGGAAGACGGCCTAACGGTGTGCGGGACCGTAGCCCAGCTTCATGGAGACGGTTGCGAATGGTCCTCGCCGATACCCCAGGAGCAACAGTGTCCCTAATTTGCTGGGAAGTGGCGGTGCGGTCCCCTACGGCACTGCGTAGGATCCTACGGTCTTGGCGTGCATCCGTGCGTCGCTGCGGTCCGGTCCCAGGTCGACGGGCACGTGCACCTTCCCCCAACCACTGGCCACAACATCGATGTACTGTGGAGACCTCACGCCCCACGTGTTGAGCAATTCGGCGGTACGTCCACCCGGCCTCCTGCATGCCCACTATACGCCCTCGCTCAAAGTCCGTCAGCTGCACATACGGTTCACGTCCACGCTGTCGCGGCATGCTACCAGTGTTAAAGACTGCGATGGAGCTCCGTATGCCACGGCAAACTGGCTGACACTGACGGCGGCGGTGCACAAATGCTGCGCAGCTAGCGCCATTCGACGGCCAACACCGCGGTTCCTGGTGTGTCCGCTGTGCCGTGCGTGTGATCATTGCTTGTACAGCCCTCTCGCAGTGTCCAAAGCAAGTATGGTGGGTCTGACACACCGGTGTCAATGTGTTCTTTTTTCCATTTCCAGGAGTGTATTTCAGCCCTTACTGTCAAGTAATTTTTAGACTGTAGCTGAGTACATCATTTATAGTGAACTCTTTATGATTGCTATTCAGTGGAAACAGAACTAAAGATATAAAAGAAACTTACACACCACTTATACCTTATTGACTCGGCTATTTATGTCCCATAGTAAACAAATGGCAGTACTGTTAATTGAAAATTTCTCATCCAACAGTTAGGGCTTGAATAGGAAAAACTTCAATAACTGTTTCTCTTCCTCGTCTCAATCTGAAATATGTTGAGAAGGTATTGAAATCAGAGGCACTCACTTCATGACCGTTGACTTGGTTGGTGAGCTAACAACTGACTAGCAAAAGAAGAACAATGAGCAAGCTAGTAACTCAGTGGAGTAAGTAATGAACTGCCGCAACAGTACAAGCAAGTAGCCAGCTGCAGCTAGTTGTCACTGAATAGGAGGGGAAGGATAGATTAGTTGATCTTCTTGCAGAAAATGTAAGGGAGGCCACATGCACACATTTTTTAGGTTACAGTCAGGTTACAGACCATAAGTCTGTAGCACTATCCAAAGAAATAAAATTTATGTGTTTCATCAGAACATTAGAAGATTGAAATATAAGATAGATGAACTTCTTGTATGCCTAGAAAATGGGGTAAATTCTGAAGGTATAGATGTTTTGTGTCTCACTGAACAGCATATAACCACAGGGATGGAGAAGTTAAATTTAAGGGATTACAGATTAGCATCTCATTCATGTAGAGTCAACATGGAAAAAAGAGGAGTTGCTACTTATATAAAAACTGGACACAAAGTCAAAAATATTGAAACAAATAGTTTTTGTGTAGCTCAGATCCTTGAAGCCTGTGTTTGTGAATTGCTACCACAATATACTTCTACTGTAATTGTAACAATCTACAGATCCCCTCAAGGTAACTTTCAGCTAGTCGTGAAAAAGCTAGAGGCATTATTAAGCTAGCTGTAAGACAAAGAGAAGCAAATAGTGGCTTGTGGTGATTTTAATGGAGATTTCTTAAAAGATACAGATAGGAAAAATGAGCTAGAATCTTTGTTTGGTTGTTTCAATCTAGCATCTGTTGTAAATTTTTCAACTTGTGTGCAGTAGGATAGTAGGTCACTTATAGATAACATTTTCATAGACAGTGCTCAGACAGAAACAATTAATGTGTACCCAGTTGTTAATGGGCTATCTGATCATGATGCACAGTTAATAGAAATAACACATACAGCACCTTACAGGCTTCAGGTAGGTTCTACAAGGCAGGGAGGCTTATTGATGCGAACAAGGTACAGAGTTTTAAGAGCAGGCTAGGAGAGGTAGAATGGGATGGAGTATATGATCTGATGCAGATTGTGTTTTTTCCAACTAGGGTGCAGAGGAACAGTAGCACAGCCATAGACAATATTTTTATTCAGATGGGTATTCTGTTAGTAAAAGCGTGAATGGCCTTTCAGACCATGATGCACAAATTTTAACACTAAAAGGCTTTATTACTCAAACAAATGTCATATTTAATTACAAACTACGTAGGAAAGTTAATCCAATAGCAATAGAGAGTTTTTTAAACCTTGTCAAGGAACAAGAGTGGCAGGATGTTTATAGTGCCAATAACATAGATGATAAATATAATGCTTTCCTTAACACGTTTCTCATGCTCTTTGAGAGTTGCTTTCCATTAGAACATTCTAAATGGGTTACTAGCAGTAATAGGCAGCCCAGGTGGCTGACTAGTGGGATAAGGATATCTTGTAGAACAAAGGAGGAATTATATCAAAATGTTAGAAGTAGTTCCAATCAAGCTACAGTAGCCTATTACAAATAGTATTGTAAGGTGCTTAAAAATGTTATTAGGAAGGCAAAGAGTATGCAGTATGCAAATAGAATAGCTAATTCAAAGGATAAAATTAAAACCATATGGTCAGTTGTGAGGGAAGTGTCTGGTCAGCAGCACAAGGTCAATGATATAAAGTCAGTTCGCAGTAAAAATGTTTCTGTTACTGATAAATCAGATATGTATACAGTATTTAACAATTATTTTCTGAGCATTGCTGGTGAACTAAATAAAAATTCAGTTTCTGGAGGAAATCATGTAACTTTCTTGGCAAATGCCTTTCCAAGATTGATGTCTGAAATACTCCTCTGTGGTACAGATAAGAGGGGGATTGAGTCAATAATTAAATCACTGAAGACTAAGGACTCTCATAGCTATGATGCATTGTCTAGCAGCATATTAAAGACTGTGCTGCACATGTTAGCCCTGTATTTAGCCATATTTGTAATTTTTCCTTTAGGAATGGTCAGTTTCCTATGCCATCAGTGTTTGCAAAAGTTACTGAAAACGCTGTGTATGTAAGGATAACTGATCATTTTATATCACACGATTTGCTATCAAATGTACAGTTCATCTTTAGAAACCGTTTAACAACTGAAAATGCTATATTCTCTTTTGTCTGTGAGGTACTGGATGGGCTAAACAAAAGGTTTCAAAGGCTTGGCATATTTTTTGATTCAACTAAGGGTTTTGACTGTGTTGATCACAAAATATTGCTCGAGAAGTGGACCAATATGGAATACGGGGAGTAGCTCTCAATTGGTTCACCTCTTACTTTAGCAACAGGCAGCAAAAGGTCATTATTCACAACGTTGATAACGGCTGTGATGTGGGGTCTGAGTGGTTTACTGTCAAGTGAGGGGTGCCCCAGGGATCAGTGTTGGGGCCAGTCCTGTTCCTTATTTATATAAATGACATGCCCTCAAGTATTATGGGTAACTCAAAAATATTTCTGTGTGATGATGGCACTAGGTTGGAAGTAAAGGATGTTGTGTGCAACGTTGGATCGGTTTCAAATAGTGCAGTACATGACCTAAGCTCATGGCTTGTAGAAAATAAACTAACACTAAATCACAGTAAGACTCAGTTTTTACAGTTACTACCACACAATTGAACAAAACCTGATGTTTTAATTTCACAGAATGGGCATATGATTAGTGAAACTGAACAGTTCAAATTTCTAGGTGTTCAGATAGATAGTAAGCTATTGTGGAAAGCCCACGTTCAGGATCTTGTTCAAAGACTTAATACTGCCATTTTTACTATTCGAATGGTATCAGAAGTGAGTGATTGTATCAGAAGTAAGTGATTGTTCGACATTAAAATTAGTCTACTTTGCTTATTTTCATTCACGTATGTCGTATGTTATTATATTTTGGGGTAACTCTTCCCATTCTAAAAGGATATTTTTGGCTCAGAAATGGGTGGTTCTGGCAATAAGTGGTGTACGTTCACGAACCTCTTGTCGACCCCTGTTCACGAGTCTGGGTTTTTTGTCATTGGCCTCTCAATATATATATTCCTTATTGTCATTTCTTGTTAACAATATTAGTTTATTTCCAAGAATATGCAGCTTTCACTCAGTTATTACTTGGCAGAAATGAAACCTGTATTTGGATCAGACTTCCTTAACTCTTGTGCAGAAAGGTGTGCTGTATACTACTGCATCCATTTTCAATAAGCTACCACTTGAATTCAAAAATCTTAGCAGTAATCCACGCGCTTTCAAATCGAAACTGAAGAGTTTCGTAATGGGTCACTCCTTCTATTCTGTCAAGTAGTTTCTTGAAAAATTAAGCTGATTCTTATTGTATTGTTGATTTCGTTTACTTCAACTTATGGACTGTCTTTTTTCGGGTTCATAAACATTTATCGTTATCTGTTATTACTTTTATGTTGTAATTTCATGTACTGACACTTTCCATGACCTTGGAGATTTGCTCCTTAATTTGGTCCTACGGAACTTGACGGTTATCCAAAAAGCCATTACAAAGTCAAGTAAGTAATGGATTAGTCAGGGAATTAAGATATCATGTAAGAGGAAGAGGGAAATATATGGACAGGCCAAAATAAGTCAGGATCCCACGTTACGTGCTTACTACAAAAGATACTGTAATATTTTAAGGAAAGTCATTAAGAAGTTGAGAAGCTATGTGTTCTGACAGAAATTAATAATGCAGATAATAAGATTAAAACTATGCAGAATATTGTCAAATGGGAGACGGGGCAGCCTAACAGTGCACAGCATACCATAGCAATAAAGCTAAATGATGATGATGTTGTGAGTGATAATTCACAAGTTGCAAGTATTTTTAACAATCACTTTCTGAATGTAGCACCAAAAATAGGGTTAAAGGGTTCAGTTGAAGGAGTAAAAAAATATGTTAAAATGTCATTCCCCAGGACTTTAGGCCTTTAAAAACAGCACCAACATCCCCCAGTGAAATTAAGGGAATTATAAATATACTGAAAAACAAGAGCTCATGTGGTGTTGATGGATTCTCTAACAGAATTTTGAAGTGTTGTTCTAACTTAATAAGTGGAGTCTTTAGTGATATATGTTATGCTTCACTGGCACAGGGAATTTTTCCAGACAGACTGAAATACGCAATTGTCAAACTTCTTGATAAGAAAGGGGACAAGAGTGACTTAAATAATTATAGGCCAATCTCATTGCTGACTTCATTTTCTAAAATACTCGAAAAGGTTATGTGTTCAAGAGTAGTCTCACATTTAAGTGAAAATAATTTACTCAGCATGTCACAATTCGGATTCCAGATGGGTTACTCAACTGAGAATGCTATCTACACATTTACCCATCAAACAGTACAAGCCCTAAATAACAAATTATCACCAGTTGGTATTTTCTGTGATCTTTCCAAGGCATTTGACTGTGTGGATCATTTCACACTCTTAGAAAAAACTCAGGTTTTATGGAATTGAGAGCTATACACACAGCTGGTTTGAATCATACTTAATGAACAGAAAGCAAAAAGTTGTGCTGAATAACAAAAGTAATGTTGGGACGATGGTAAATTCTAGTGAATGGGGAGTTATCACAAAGGGAGTCCCACAGGGTTCAATTTTGGGTCCAGTGCTGTTCCCTATTCATGTGAATGACCTTTCACTTAACGTTCAGCAAGCAAAACTAGTACTTTTTGCAGATGACATGAGTGTTATAATAAATCCCATTCCAGAAAAGCAGCTGAAGATATTGTTAAGGATGTCTTTCAAAGAATTATTAAGTGGTTCTCAGAAAATGGACTCTCCCTTAATTTTGAGAAAACTCACTATATCCAGTTCTGTACACCGAATAGAGTCATACCAACAATTGATGTAGCATATGAACAGGGCTCAATTAACAGGGTAGATTTCTCCAAATTTTTGGGTGTTCACATTGATGACAACTTGAACTGGAAGAAGCATGTTACTGAGCTTCTCAAACAATTAAGTTCATCTTCATTTGCTCTTCACATAATCACTAGTCTTGGTAATAAACAAATCATCCTCCTGACATACTTTGCATATTTCCACTCAATAATGTCTTAGGAATAGTTTCTGGGGTAACTTACCACTTAGACACAAAGTATTGATTGCACAAAAGAGAGGAGTACATTATTCAGCAACAAAAATCTTTGATCATTTGCCCAACAACATAAAGTGTCTGGCAGATAGCTGATCAAGTTTTAAATCTAGCTTAAAATAACTTATTTTGGACAACTCAAATGTACCTCTAAATGCAGTTCCATGTGTAGAACTAAAAATTTCAGTAATATTAATATTAGCACTATTCATGTGTGTATATATATCTTGTAATCTGACTTGTTCCGCATCATATTGATAAAATAATCGTGAAATGATCTGCGCAACACAACATAACTAAACCAAACAGCCTACTGAGCTTGTAGTTCCAATAATGTCTGTCGTTAATACATTCATTGCGGCCTCTGCCACATACTATCATGCGTTAATGCTCATGTTTGACATTTTTGGAATTAGCAACCTACCCTAAATTATTAGTCTAATGAGGTAGTGAAATTAATTTTTGAAGCAGTTTAGTTTATGACTCAACCTAACCTAACCCTTCATGTTTTTATCCCCAGAAAATTTCGTTTTACCCCTCTGTGGTTAATTACCCCTAGGTTGGGAACCATTGATGAAGAGAAACCATGGCTCAAGTTTAAAAGAGTAGTTGACCATTAACTGGATAGATATGTACCCAGTAGAGCTCTTTATAATGAGAGAGACCCTCCAATGATATACAATCACTATAAAGAAACTTCTAAAGAAACAGAGAATACTGTATAATATGTGAAAAACAAAGCATAGGATTACAGGTACAGAGATGCTAAATGAAATGCAATTGGTTGTCAAGAGGGGGTAATGCATGACGCCTTTAATGACTACCATAGCAGAATACTGTCAAATTATTTTCTCACACAACCCAAAGAAATTTTGGTCATATGCAAAGGCTGTTAGTGACACCAAAGTTTGTGTCCAGTCTGTAGTGAATGAGACAGGAACTGAAATTGAGGGTAGCAAAGCAAAAACAGAAATGCTTCACTCTGTTTTCAAATGTTCTGTTACAAAGTCAAACCCATCATAATTGCCCCAGTACCACTGGAAAGACGAGTGAAATCAGTAATAGTGTCACTAATACTCAGAAACAGTTTAAATCATTAAAACTGAACAAATCTCCAGGGCCCTATGGAATACCTATCAGCTTCTGTAACAAATTTGTGGCTCAGTTATCCCCTCTTTTAAATTTGTTTTCATCTGCATCTATACTCTGCACACATTATGGTGTGGTGGGCACTTACCAGCAATATATGGAGATGGTGAACAAACAGAGAGTGTTATGTTCTCAGTACAACAGGGAATAAAAAGGGACTAAAGTCAAAAGTGAAAATCTTTTTCCATATCTATAAGAGGAGTTAACACTATGTCTAAAAACAATAGCCAGATGTTAGCAGAAAGATAACTAAGAGACTTTCAGAATATTTTGAACCAATGTGAAACTGCATACCAACTTGATAAATTTGATGACAAATTAGAGAAAAGCTAATGGAGAGCCAAAATCTTAATACACTAAATTTAAAAACATACTCATGTAGGTGGAATGTTAAACAACCAATGTTTGACTGCTTCACCAAGTCATTCCAGTTGCTACTAAAAATGAAAAAGGCACCAAACCCTGACAGTAATTATCAAATTTTAGACTAAATATATAGCGATACTTCCCCTTTCTTACCTTGATTAATAAAAATCTCTTACGTGGTGTACAATACAAAGATCTGGAAAAAGTAGATTAGTCCTGTGAAGAGTGCAAAAATGAGTGTCAAAATTTTACACCCATATTATCATCATCTGTATCATCATCTGTTCATCTACATCTACATCTACATCTACATCTACATCCATACTCCGCAAGTCACCTGACAGTGTGTAGCGGAGGGTACCTTGAGTACCTCTATCAGTTCTCCCTTCTATTCCAGTCTCGTATTGTTCGTGGAAAGATGGATTGTCGGTATGCCTCCGTGTGGGATCTAATCTCTCTGATTTTATCCTCATGGTCTCTTTGCGAGATATACGTAGGAGGGAGCAATATACTGCTTGACTCTTTGGTGAAGGTACGTTCTCGAAACTTTAACAAAAGCCCATACCGAGCTACTGAGTGTCTCTCCTGCAGAGTCTTCCACTGGAGTTTATCTATCATCTCCGTAATGCTTTCGCAATTACTAAATGATCCTGTAACGAAGCGCGCTGCTCTCCGTTGGATCTTCTCTATCTCTTCTATCAACCCTATCTGGTACGGATCCCACACTGCTGAGCAGTATTCAAGCAGTGGGCGAACAAGCTTACTGTAACCTACTTCCTTTGTTTTCGGATTGCATTTCCTTAGGATTCTTCTAATGAATCTCAGTCTGGCATCTGCTTTACCGACGATCAACTTTATATGATCATTCCATTTTAAATCACTCCTAATGTGTACTCCCAGATAATTTATGGAATTAACTGCTTCCAGTTGCTGACCTACTATTTTGTAGCTAAATGATAAGGGATCTATCTTTCTATGTATTCACAGCACATTACACTTGTCTACATTGAGATTCAATTGCCATTCCCTGCACCATGCGTCAATTCGTTGCAGATCCTCCTGCATTTCAGTACAATTTTCCATTGTTACAACCTCTTGATACATCACAGCATCATCTGCAAAAAGCCTCAGTGAACTTCCGATGTCATCCACAAGGTCATTTATGTATATTGTGAATAGCAACGGTCCTATGACATTCCCCTGCGGCACACCTGAAATCACTCTTACTTCGGAAGACTTCTCTCCATTGAGAATTGTTGTAGAACTTCAAAATATATTCTAACACTGAATGCAATGACATTCCTGAAGAGAAAAACTAGTTCCCAAAATGCAGTATTTAGTGAGCAACAACATCATGAAACACAGTTGACACCGATTTTGAAATTTACTGATGCAGTCAGAATCTATACTACAGAGTGAAATACAATATTTAACAGTACGCCACACTGTCAACTTCTGATAATGACGTGAGCTTATGCATTTTTTTACATATCTGTGACTGAAATGAATAATTTTTCATTGCCTGATGCCAATATTTTACACTGAATCTTCCTGACAGATTAAAATTATCTGCAAGACTGGGACTCGAATACAAACTGTTGCCTTATACTGGTAATACTCTAATTGCACAGGGAGAGTAATGCAAATTAACATTAATACTAATTATGGTTAACACAAAACATCAGAAACAGTTCTTTTAAGGAGTATCTTGATCTATTCCACATTAACGGAGCTACTACTGTACAATGGGCTCTATAGAACAATGCGTTTGTGAATGGATGAATAAATAATCCCAATTCCTCCTGATCAAACTCTGTCAAACTCTAAACTTATCTATTTTTCGTCTTATTAATGTTAAAAATAATTAGTTTCAGTTTTATGCTTTACCTTCAACACTCAACTGTCCTATATTTCCAGTATGATACTGAAAAATCATAGCAAACACTTAGTTCAAGAATCATGAAATAAGGTTATCTACATGGAAAAAGCTTGGAGATACTAGAAGGTATCAGATAGGATTGTAAGACAGAGATTTGGGAACCAGGTTTTAAATTGCAAGACATTTCCAGCGGCAGATATGGACTCTGACCACAATCTATTGGTTATGAACTGTAGATTAAAACTGAAGAAACTGCAAAAAGGTGGGAATTTAAGGAGATGGGATCTGGATAAACTGACTAAAACAGAGGCTGTACAGAGTTTCAGGGAGAGCATAAGGGAACAATTGACAGGAATGGGGGAAAGAAATACAGTAGAAGAAGAATGGGTAGCTTTGACGGATGAAGTAGTGAAGGCAGCAGAGGATCAAGTAGGTAAAAAGACGAGGGCTAGTAGAAATCCTCGGGTAACAGAAGAAATATTGAATTTAATTGATGAAAGGAGAAAATATAATAATGCAGTAAATGAAGCAGGCAAAAAGGAATACAAACGTCTCAAAAATGAGATCAACAGGAAGTGCAAAATGACTAAGCAGGGATGGCTAGAGGACAAATGTAAGGATGTAGAGGTTTATCTCGCTATGGGTAAGATAGATACTGCCTACAGGAAAATTAAAGAGACCTTTGGATGAAAGAGAACCACCAGTATGAATATCAAGAGCTCAGATGGAAACCCAGTTCTAAGCAAAGTAGGGAAAGCAGGAAGGTGGAAGAAGTATAAAGAAGGTCTATACAAGGGTGATGTACTTGAGGATAATATTATGGAAATGGAAGAGGATGTAGATGAAGATGAAATGGGAGATATACTACCGCGTGAAGAGTTTGACAGAGCACTGAAAGTCCTAGGCCGAAACAAGGCCCCAGGAGTAGACAACATTCCATTAGAACAACTGACAGCCTTGGGAGAGCCAGTCCTGACAAAAGTCTACCATCTGGTGAGCAAGACGTGTGAGATAGGCGAAATACCCTCAGACTTCAAGAAGAATATAAGAATTCCAATCCCAAAGAAAGCAGGTGTTGACAGATGTGAAAATTACCAAACTATCAGTTTAATAAGTCACAGCTGCAAAATACTAACACAAATTCTTTACAGACAAATGGAAAAACTGGTAGAAGCCGACCTCGGGGACATCCTGTGGATCCTGTAGAAATATTGGAATACATGAGGCAATAATGACCCTACAACTTATCTTAGAAAATAGGTTAAGGAAAGGCAAACCTACATTTCTAGCATTTGTAGACTTAGAGAAAGCTTTTGACAATGTTGACTGGAATACTCTCTTTCAAATTCTAAGGGTGGCAGGGGTAAAATACAGGGAGCGAAAAGCTATTTGCAATTTGTACAGAAACCAGATGGCAGTTATAAGAGTTGAGGGACATGAAAGGGAAACAGTGGTTGGGAAGGGAGTGAGACAGGGTTGTAGCTTCTCCCCAATGTTATTCAATCTGTATATTGAGCAAGCAGTAAAGGAAACAAAAGAAAAATTCGGAGTAGGTATTAAAATCTATGGAGAAGTAATAAAAACTTTGAGGTTTGCTGATGGCATTGGAATTCTGTCAGAGACAGCAAAGAACTTGGGAGAGGAGTTGAATGGAATGGACAGTGAATTGAAAGGAGGATATAAGATGAAAATCAACAAAAGCAAAATGAGGATAATGGAATGTAGTCTAATTAAATCAGGTGATGCGAACGGAATTAGATTAGGAAATGAGACACTTAAAGTAGCAAAGGAGTTTTGCTATTTGGGGGGCAAAATAACTGATTATGGTCGAAGTAGAGAGGATATAAAATGTAGACTGGAAATGGCAAGGAAAGCGTTTCTGAAGAAGAGAAATTTGTTAACATTGAGTATAGATTTAAGTGTCAGGAAGTCGTTTCTGAAAGTATTTGTATGGAGTGTAGCCATGTATGGAAGTGAAACATGGACGATAAATAGTTTGGACAAGAAGAGAATAGAAGCTTTCGAAATGTGGTGCTACAGAAGAATGCTGAAGATTAGATGGGTAGATCACATAACTAATGAGGAGGTATTGAAAAGAATTGGGGAGAAGAGGAGTTTGTGGCACAACTTGACTAGAAGAATGGATCAGTTGGTAGGACATGTTCTGAGGCATCAAGGGATCACCAATTTGGTATTGGGGGGCAGCGTGGAGCTTAAAAATCATAGAGGGAGACCATGAGATGAATACACTAAGCAGATTCAGAAGGATGTAGGTTGCAGTAGGTACTGGGAGATGAAGAAGCTTGCACAGGATAGAGTAGCATGGAGAGCTGCATCAAACCAGACTCAGGGCTGAAGACCACAACAACAACAACGATGAAAAATTCTGGTGGAATACAATTAATACATATGAGTACAGGTAACTACTCACTCATGATGAAATTAAGATTTTGAGCAGTCAACAGACCCATAAACAGGATTCATAATCTTATTAGTACTTCTTCAGAGCAAATGAATAAAATACATGACAAATATGTACACACACACACACACACACACACACACACACGACTGCACTGTCTCAGCTGATCTGACTACATCATTAATTCTGTTATGTATGTTCCAGTAATGATTTGCTGCATTATGAAGTGCATATCTATTAGGCAAATATACCAGTACCACATTACTTTTCTCTTTTCTTTCAGCTTCAGCCTATGAGTAAAACAACTTTCATACGGAAGGCAGGGAAAGCATGCACACTTGTTAATAATGGTGATTTGCACATACATAATTAATGGCGTCAGTGTTTCACTGTGATACTTCCACTTATGGAATTACGATGTAAAAATTGTATTGAATTTGATATCAATATATTTACCATGCTCCATAGGACCATGAAAGGCAAAGCTACTTGGTCATGGAATGACTCAGTTTAAGTTTATAGATTGTTGATTAGAAAATTTATAAACAAAAGAATTAAAGAATCAATAAAACATGACAAAAATGTAAGAGAATATAGAAATAAATGTCATATAATGAGGGAAAAGTCCTCAACTACTGAAAGAAACTCTTGTAAAAAATAGGAGTGTGCCACAAGGAAACCTTTCAACTTGGATATGAATACACAGGTTTATCACTCAATGTTTTCAATTCTATGATTAGTAAATTACATTTTGGTGTGACATCAAGTGTGCTGGAATGCTAGTGGCTGGAATGCTGTTGGAATTGCTTGTCAATATTTTATGAAGTTTTAGCCTTCGGCTACTTATTTTACAGTTTATTTGTATTAATATTTGCTGTAAATGTAACTTATTAGTGGATTTTCATTAATTTCAGTCTATATTCCTGTTTTATTGACTCGAGTGGCCTGTTATTTATGAGTGTGCTTACATCGTTCGTCCAAGCCTCACACCTCAGTTGTGTGTTTACATTTTGCGGTGTGCAGTTGCAACTGTAGCAGTTATAAAGCTAAGTACTGACAAAGTTATTTGTGCACTCTTATACAGTTATTAAATTTAGCAGTTTTCAGTGATGTTTCGTGCTGTTTGTGGTGAAATAACTATTTAATAGACTTTCGGAAACATTTACTAACTCTGCTTTTTAGAGTTTTCTGTGCGTTGAAGTCGTTTAGTAAATTTTGTGCTTTAGTTTTCAGCTGACGTTTCTTATTGTTTCTAGTGAAATATTTCAGTAAAATTTTCATTCAGTATTTTAACTTTTTTGAGTGATCCAGTGGCCACTTGAGTTTGGTTTTAGCTAATAATTTTCTGAAGTTTTGTTGGTATTGGTATTAGTTGGGGTTTAGTAGTATTAATACAAGTAGTTGCTTTCTTAGTAGAGAGAGAATTTTGAGACCAATATTGTTAGTTCTATAAATATTTCTATTGGTGTAACTGAACTTAGTAATGTAGATCTACAATTTTTTCAGAAACTGTAAAATTTTACCTTGACTGGGGAAGTGTGGGCTCTGTCATAGGTTTCTGAGTAGTGGGTTACAGTGTGGGATTTGTTCAAAGTATTTTCCTTGGGGGAGAATGCAGTGGGGAAGCCAGTGGGCATTCAAGTGAGAGATCTTCTCGTGGTAATGCAGAATCCGTAGTAGAATTAAGTTGATAGAGGAGCAGGAGCATAAGATCTGTGCCCTTCAGGTGCAGTTACAACATGCAAAGGAGGAACTACATAGGTTGAGGAAGGTGAAGGGTGCTGGGGAATGGGCAAGAAGGCAGCTAGGAGGAGAAGGTATTCAGACAGTTACACTTTGTGTATATGCAATAGGTTTGACCAACTGTCAGAGTGGAGTGGAGAGGAGCCTCTTGTAGCTGTAGGTGTAGGGAACATGCAGCAGTCCTCAGCATTTAGGAGGTCTACGTCAGTTGAAAAGTCTAACAGAAAGAAGAAGGTTCTGCTGCTAGGTAGTTCACAGGGCAGAGGTGTGGGCCAGCAGTTGCAGGAAGTGTTAGGGAGAGAGTACCAGGCCACCAGCATTGTGAAGCCTAGTGCAGGGTTGGCTCAGGTGACTGACAGCATTGGGGAGTTATGTAGGAAGTTTACAAAGGAGGATCAGGTAGTGATAGTGGGTGGAGCAGGGAACAGTCTCAATAGGGACGGGGAATATGATGTAGGTGGTGACCTGGTAAAGATAGCTACTCAAACTGGTGGCACTAATGTGCATTTCGTGCAACTGTTTCAGTGTCATGATTGGCCTTGTCTTAATGCAGCTGCTTGGTGCATTAACATGGGGCTGGAGAAGGCACTGATGGCAGAGGGCATGGGTCACATTTCACTGGTGCCAGTTGAGTCTATCAGTAGATCGGGTTTCATTAGGCATGGCCTGCACCTCAATAGGTATGGGAAGGGGAGGCTGGCAAAGCTTTTAGGTGGTAGCATAGTGGGTGGTGATGGTCGGATCACTCATGGAAAAATTCCTGTATTAGTTGGTGTTAGAGCTGCACCATTTTTAGACTGAAGTCAGCTGATAGGTATACCTGCTTAAAGGAAGTCCCTCTAACTAAGGGCTCACCTCCAGAGGACGTCATGTTTCCAAGTAGAGAAGGAATTAGCATATTTCATCAAAATATAAGAGGTATTAGAGATAAAGTCAGTGAACTGCTTATAGATGTTGACTTTGAAATTATTGGTGTATCGGAGCCCCATTTAAATAATTTGACAATTCAGAGGCTTCCCTTACCAGGATACAGATTAGCTGGCTGGTTTTCAAGGAGCTCCTTGCAGGGTGGGGGAGTGGCCATGTATGTAAAATACAGTATTCCATTTGAGCCCATAGACATATCACGACACTGCACTAAACAGTATTTGAATGTTGTGCAGGGGCAGTTGAATTTAGCGAAACTAAACTTCTAATTGTTGTCGTTAATAGGTCCCCTAACTCTGACTTCAGAGCATTTCTGCTCAAGCTAGAGAGGTTTCACTTTATAGGAAGTACCAGAAATTAGTTACATGTGGTGACTTCAATATAAATTTTGTATATGATGAAGCACGAAAACGGATGTTGGTAGACTCCTAAATTCATATGATCTGATGCAGACCGTGTTTTTTTTCCAACTAGGGTGCAGGGGAACAGTAGCACAGCCATAGACAATATTTTTATTCTTTCTTCATTACTAGATGAGCATTCTGTTAGTAAAACGGGAGTGGCCTTGCAGACCACAATGCGCAAATTTTAACCCCAAAAGGCTTTTGTACTCAAGCAAATGTCACATATAATTAAAAACTATGCAGGAAACTTTATCCAACAGCGATATAGAGTTTTTTAAACCTCATCAAAGAGCAGGAGTAGCAGGATGTTTATAGCATTGATAACATAGATGATAAATACAATGCTTTCCTTAGCACATTTCTCATGCTCTTTGACAGTTTCTTTCCATTAGAATGTTCTAAATGGGGTGTGGGATAAAGATCTCTTGTAGAACAAAGCAGGAATTATATCAAAATGTTAGAAGTAGTTTACAATCAAGCAACAGTAGCCCAATACAAATAGTACAAGGTGCTTAAAAACGTTATTAGGAAGGCAAATAGTATGTGGTATGCAAATAGAATAGCTAATTTGCAGGATAAAATTAAAACCATATGGTCGGTTGTGAAGGTCATGTCTGGTCAGCAGCACAAGGTCGACAATATAGTGTCAAATCGTGGTAAAAATATTTCTGTTACTGCTAAATCAGATGTATGTAAAGTATTTAACAATCATTTTCTGAGCATTGTGGGAGAATTAAATAAAAATTTAGTTTCTACAGGGAATCATATAAATCTCTTGGCAAATGCCTTTCTGAGATTGATGTCTGAAATACTCCTCTGTGATACAGACAAGGGGAAGATCGAGTCAATAATTAAATCACTGAAGACTAAGGACTCTCATGGATATGATGGGTTGCCTAGCAGAATATTTAAGTACTGTACTGCACATGTTAGCCCTGTATTTAGCCATATTTGTAATTTTTTCCTTTTGGAATGGTCAGCTTCCTGAATGATTAAAGTGGCCATTAGTAAAGCTGATTTATAAAAAGGGAGAAGGGGATGATGTAGACAATTTTAGACCTGTTTCTATGCCATCAGTGTTTGCTAAAGATAGTGAAAAGGCTGTGTATGTAAGGATAATTAATCATTTTGTATCACACGATTTGCTATCAAATGTACAGTTCGGCTTTAGAAATTGTTTAACAACTGAAAATGCTATATTCTCTTTTCCCTGTGAGATACTGGTTGGGTTAAACAAAAGGTTTCAAATGCTAGGCATATTTTTTTATTTAACTAAGGCATTTGATTGTGTTGATCACAAAATATTGCTCCAGAAGTTGGACCATTTTGGAATACAGGGAGTAGCTCTCAATTGGTTCACCTCTTATTTCAGCAACAGAGCGAAAAAGGTCATTATTCACAGTGCTGAGAATGGCTGTGCTGTGGGGTCTCTGTGGGGTACACTCAAGTGGGGGGTGCCCCAGGGATCAGTGTTGGGGCCACCTGTTCTTTACTTATATGAATGATATGCCCTCTTGTATTACGGGTAACTCTAAAATATTTCTGTTTGCTGATGGCACTGGCAGGTTAGTAAAGGACGTTGTGTGTAACACTGGCTCGGATTCAAATAGTGCAGTTCATGACATAAGTACATGGCTTGTAGAAAATAACTAATGCTAAATAACAGTAAGACTCAGTTTTTACAGTATCTAACACACAATTCAACAAAACCTGATGTTTTAATTTCACAGAATGGGCATATGATTAGTGAAACTGATCATTTCAAATTTCTAGGTGTTCAGATAGATAGTAAACTGTCGTGGAAAGCCCACTTTCAGGATCTTATTCAAAGACTTAATGCTGCCATTCTTGATATTTGAACGGTATCTAAAGTGAGTGATCGTTCAACATGGAAATTAGTCTACTTTGCTTATTTTCATTCAGTCATGTCATATGGTATTATATTGTGGGGTAACTCTTCCCATTCTAAAAGGATATTTTTGGTTCAGAAATGGGCAGTTCAGGCAAAAAGTGGTGTACATTCACGAACATCTTGTCGACCCCTGTTCACGAGTCTGGGTATTTTGACATTGGCCTCTCAATATATATATTCCTTGCTGTCTTTTCTTGTTAACAATATTACCTTATTCAAGAATAAGCAGCTTTCACTCGGTTAATACTTGGCACAGAAATCAAACCTGAATTTGGATCAGACTTCCTTAACTCTTATACAGAAAGGTGTGCTGTATACTGCTGCATCCATTTTCATTAAGCTACCACTAGAATTCAAACAGCAGTAATGCATGCACTTTCAAATCAAAACTGAAGAGTTTCCTCGTGGGTCATTCCTTCTATTCTGTCAAGTAGTTCCTTGTAAAATTAAGCTCATTCTTGTTGTATTGTTGATGTTGTAATTTCATGTACTGAGAGGTTCCATGACCTTGGAGATTTGTTCCTCAATTTGGGCCTATGGAACTTGACGTGTAAATAAAATAAATAAATATTGAAAATGGAACCTCCTGAACAGTGCGCACTTTTTTGTACAATTTCTAAGGAAGTGTTATCTAAGTACATATCATTATCCATCTGAAAGGATGTTTCTTCTGTAAAAATCACTACTGCAAACAATGTATCCTATGAAGGAATATATGCACAGGGGTGGCACAGTTAGAATTCTGAGAGACAGTTTCATTCTCACACGCGAGAGACATAATACGTCGAGCACCCATCTTCTGCCCTGATTCACAACTAACTACGTTGTTTTAATTTTATTCTGAAGGTTTTCTATTCTCTTGGTGTAATAAACTTTTTTTAGCCTGTCTGATGACATTCCTTAGCACTTTGCAGTATTGCCTGTAGTAAAATTCTGTTATGGCACTGACTGTTTATCATATTATGATACAGCTTTTATTTGTTCCTGTATGTTATTGTAAAGCCTTTGGCACCGCATTTGTGACTGCTCTTTTTTTAAGGGGAAGAGTTATTAAAGAAAGCAGCAAAGGTATTAAGAAATGTGTGATACTTGTTGTTCAGTACCTGAATCACTGACATGTGCTGGAAGAGAACAATCTTCAAGCCTTTTTCTTAGTTGCTTCTCAATTGCGTATGGAAGTTCCGCTTGCGAATGCAATACCTTGAAACAGATTTGCATACTGACATTAAACATAATAAATCATTGTCATATGTATTAGTCAAAGTGAGAGACATGACTGTCTTAACTAAAGTATATCTTATGGAGAAGAAGAATAAGAAGAAGAGGAAAAAAAGAGTAACATTGCTGTGGGCAGAGCTTGTGTAGTATGTATTTTGCCACTAGGCATCCACAGTACAACTCATTGCCAGTTCAGTGCTACATGTGTTGTCAACCTGGTTTGCTCTGTTCATCTGCAGTGATTGTTTTTGCTAGCACTGTTTTGTTCTTGTTCCATTTTTTATAACAGCAAGTTCAAGTGATCAATGTGCAGCTGTGAAATTTTGTTTTCTATGCGGTAAAAATGCCGCTGAAACTGTTTTAATGTTGAAAACATCTTACCAACATGATGCTATGGGAAAAATTCAAGTATACGAGTGGTTTGCTTGATTTGAAAATGGCGACATGTTGATTGATGACGAACCTCGTTCTGGATGTCCATAGACAGCCTGAATTGACAAAAATATTGAAAAAATTCAAGAGCTTGTGCTCACAAACTGTTGACAGACAATTCGTCAACTGTCAGAGATTAGTGGATTATCTTGGAGCTTGGTTCAGTGATTTGTAATGGAAGATTTGGAAATGAAAAGGGTTGTTGCAAAATTTGTTCCTCGGGTTCTGACTGACAACAAAAGGAATGTCGCATTGAAACATTTCATGCTCTGAAACAACAGCTTGAAACTGATCCAGATTTTCAGTCAATGATCATCACCGATGATGAGTCATGCTGCTATGGTTATGACCCAGAAACAAAGCAACAGTCAAGCCGTTGGAAGATGTTATCATCACTTCATCCAAATAAATGTTGTCAAGTCAAATCAAACATCAAAACAATGCTGATTTGCTTTTTTGATGCCAAGGGCTTAGTTCATTCAGAGTTTGTTCCCCCAGGTCAGACCATCACTCAAACCTTTAAGAAGACTGTGCTACAGTGTTTGTCAAAAAAGACCTGATTTGTGGCAGACAGGAGACTGGTTCCTCCACCACGACAATGCACCTGCAGACACAATCATCTGTTAGACACTTTAAGCTAAAAATGGCATGGTTCTACTGCCCCACACATCTTACTCACCTGACCTTGCTCCATGCAACTTTTTCTGTTTCCAGGCATGAAAAGGGGCATGAAAGGACAACAATTTGACAAAATTGAAGAAGTGGAAGGGGGAAAAAACTGTCTGCCATTTCTAAAGATGGCTACAAAAAACATTTTGGACAGTGGGAGCACCAGTGGGACAAATCTATTAGTTGCAATGGAAAGTATTTTGAAGGTCATAAGGTTGTTTTGTAAACAATCTAAAAAGATATAGCTTTTTAAAAATAATTCCATTTGTTTTTGGCTACCCTCCGTAAATCTATGATTTTATACAATTTTCTTGAAATAAGTAACTCATGATGTTTGAGAAATAGAAGAAAAAAAATCAGTTTCTAATCTTAAATACATTTATCCTTTGGTTCTGTTGTTCTCTTAGCTAATATTTATTATTGTCAGTTTGAATGACAACTATGAAGTGCAACTACTAACCAAATTAATCTTGAATAAGTTATGTCTGCTACATTCTCCTATTTGACTGAGTCGATTACTAGCACTACTATTATTGCCACTTATTTCTACATTTCTTAATCAATCACCAGACATTACCAAACAAACTACATTAATCTGACAATATATAAATACATATAATTAAGATTACACATACAATAAAACATATATGATTAGTATGTAGCTTAACAGCTACTTAGTTTAAACAGCTTCACTTAGTTTAAAGTGGTAGCTACTAAAATTAAGAAGCATTTCACTACTCATAATTTAAAAACACTATTTGAATTAGCACCATGTTCTAGCCAACCCAAAAGTGCTTTCTGAAACAACAGCATCAAAAATTCATCAGCTAATTAGAGATAGCAGTCTTAGTGTATTCAGAATTTTTGTTGTGGACTTTTCATTGGGATTAACTGTACTTCAGAAGGCAACACAAAAATATTTCCAGAAGTACCTTGAGACAGCTGTTATATGTTTTAGATAACTGATAGTTTGAGATATGTGTTGTCCTTTTACCAAGTATTCTGATTGCAAATTTCCCGCATAGTACTAAAGGTTTCCTGCTTTTTCTTTACATAATTGAGTCAGCTGATGATATACTGACTGAAGCCTATTGTTACTCCTAGCTGGATGAAGATAGTACTTCAGTGGTCCACTTTCTTACTTGATGTTACAGTTCTAATTGCTTTCTTCTGGAGTTTGCTGAGTGACAACACAACTGTAATTCGTAATTATGTGTACATGTGCACAATGTTAATAGAGACTGTTTTAATATTCTGTCATGATTTTCTTAAGAGGTATACAACAGATGAAAGAGTTTTGCAATCACATGCAACTTGTTATTGTTAGTTGAGTTTGCTGTCAATCATGAAATCAAAAATATCACATCATCTACGTTACTCAAGACTGCTGTGTTTTATTTTTGTTCAATTTCACCTTGCTTTGTGTGAACTTATGTCCTTTCATCTGAATTTATCTTTCCTTGTATTTTTTGCTCTTCTTCTTTTGTCTTTGATTTTTAACTCCATCATTTTCTAATTACAGGTCTGATGTCATGCCTCTCTCCAAGGCTCTGGCATCTCCTATAGTGAATGAAGATTAATTGGAAGGACCGTGTGGTGAGCTTAGCACTAAAACTAAATTCAGCATGTTTTGTGCTTAGAATAATTTCAAGAGTTTGTAGTAATGACTGTACCAGATTAGTATATTTTGGCTATTTTCAGTCCATTGCATCCTATGGGATAGTATTCTGGGGAAAAACAAATTGTCATCTAAATGAGATTTTCAAATTACAAAAACGTGCTATTCGGATAATGACCCACAGCCCACCTCAAACACATTGTAGGCCCCTTTTTAAAGCATTGAAAATTTTAACAATTCCATCATTATACATTCTGAAATGTCTGTTGGTGAACAAAAGAAATCAGGACAAAATGAAAACCAATACAGACTTCCATAATTACGATACACGGCAATGTAAAGATCTCCACATACAAGCTGTAACAAGGACCCAAAGCCAGAAACATGTATGTAATCAAGGCATCACACTTTTTAATGCACTACCAAAACATATCAAAGAGCTGGAAAATGAGGATAAATTTAAAACTGTTATAAAGAACCACATGCTTGACAAATTTTATTACAGCATAAGTGAATATCTCTGCGCAGCTGTATAACAATATATGTTTAAGTTAATGTGACAAATGAAATTACCTCAGTGCAGAAGAAATTATGTTATAAAAACACTTATTAGTTGTATATTGTATTAAACATAAGATAGATTAATATGAATTCAGCACAGATACAAATTTTGTAAAGATATTATATAGTTGTTAAATGTACCCTGACAAATCCTATATCACAAATGTGATCATTGGGATGATAATAAATAAATAAAAAAAATCACTTCACCTGTCTGTTCCTTTCCTTCCTCATTATCTCAAATGCACTAATTCTGACCATATTCACAATGCTCCACTCCATTTTTGGTCCATACAAAACCTTTCTGAAGCCTATTCATCCAATATTTCACTCCAGATTTGAATTTTAAGCCCGAGAAGCACAGGAAAGTGCCATACTGGGTGTTCCTAAAAGAAATTAACAACTCTGAAAATTCATACAGATTTATTCATGAGTTACAGACCTGGTTTTGGTATCAGTTTTAGCAAAGTTCATTACTTATTTACTTTATAGCTAAACAGGTTGAATGTGATGTTCATTGGTTACCCCTTCCACACAAAAAATCATTCCCATACAGCCTGGCCACCCATGGCAGATGCATATATGCAGTGATGAGAACTCCCTCGCCCAGTATGCTGAAGGTCTCACAATGTTCTTCACAGACAGGCAATACCTACTAGACCTAATACACAAAAAGATCTACCACACCATATCCCCACACACACCTGATCCTCACATCCATCCCAAGAACCAACTACAAAGAAGCACCCCCTTGTCACCCAGTACCACCTGGGACAGGAACGACTGAACCACATCTTTCATCAGGGCTTTGATTATCTATCACCATGGCCTGAAATGAGGGACATCCTAGCCAAGATACTCCATCCCCTCCCAAAGTGGTGTTCTGCTGCCCATCCACCTCCACAACATCCTAATCCATCCCTATGCCACTCCCACCCACAATCCCCTGCCACAAGGATCATACCCTTTGGAAGATTCAAATGCAAGACCTGCGCCATCCATCCACCCAGCATTTCCTATTCCAATTCCACCACACGTTTATCCTACCCCTTCAGAATCCAGGCCACCTGTGAAAGCAGCCGTGTTATATACCAGCTCTGCCGCAACCACTGCAGAGCATTTTGCATTGGTATGACAACCAATCACCTTTCAACTAGAATGAATGGCCACCGCCAAACTGTTGCTGAAAAAAGGGTGGACCACCCTGTTGCACAACATGCGAGATTTCAATGATTGCTTCACAACCCATGCCATCCTGATCCTCCCCACCACCACCACCAGCTTTTCTGAGCTGCGCACATGGGAGCTATCCTTACAACACATCCTTTGCTCCCGTCTCCTCCATGCCTAAACCTAAGGTAACTTGCTGTCCCCTCTTCCATCCCCACCCAATAGTGTGTGTGTGTGTGTGTGTGTGTGTGTGTGTGTGTGTGTGTGTGTGTGTGTGTGTACACACACAATCTCCAGTCCCAGTACCCCTGCCCAATACATGTCAGCTAGTTGTGTGCCGACATCTCACGCCCTAGTCTGTGAAATCGCATGCCCAGCCACCAGCCATCTGCTTCCTCTACCCGCACCTCCAGTTAGCCCACAGACAGCTCCCAACTTTCCCACGAGCTGCTCCCCCCCCCCCCCCCCCCCCTCCTCCCCCTCCAATCGCCACCCTACCTCACGTCTCTCTCCATCTCTCACTCCACCACACACCCCCGCCTCAACCCAGTACACTCACTGTGTTTCAGGAAAGAGCTGGCAGTCGACTGAGCACAATGTAGGGAGACAGGGATGTGCATGTGGACGTGTGTGTGTGTGTGTGTGTGTGTGTGTGTGTGTGTTTCTCCCCCATTCTGAAAGCTAGCAAAGCTAAGCTCTGTACCTTTTGTCTGTGTACCGCTTCTGCCTTTCGGTGAGTCGTCTCCTTTATTCCTAAATAATTCGTCATTCTCAACCAGAAGTTTCCATACATTATTATACCAGTTGTGTTTATTAACTTAGACATTTAACTGAAAAGCTGACTGATCACAAAAGATAGTGTTTTCTAAGAAATCTTTGTCTTTATCCAATAAAAGTAATATTTCCCACAAATGTCCTTACAACCAATCCCAGCAGAGTCCTTTTTTGTTCTTGCACCAGTGTTGATTTGTGTGGTTTGAGATGTAGATGTCTTCTTAATACGTACTAGTCATATGTGGGATATTCAGCTCGCGAGATGCATGCTGGGACTATTTTGCAAGACTGTTAACAAAGCTTTGCCTCTCTTTCTCTACAACTTCGTCAGACACATGCAGTAGCCCTGAGGTTTTTTACGGGTTACCAAGCACCCAGTTTCAACAATTCCACTCATAAATGGTAGGTTTCAAGCATACTCAGAACCAAAGTTACATACATGTTTGTCATGGACATTCGGTCATGAAATAAAAACAAACAATGAACACACTCCAGATCAGTGAAGGGCAGCTATCTTGGCTACAGCTGTCATTAGTGTCTGTAGTAGAGCGATTCATACCAATGTGCAAAACAAATCAAAACTTGATCTATTTTTCTACAAAATTATGCCAAAACTAGATCTGTAAGCCATGTGGATAAATTTGTAAGAATTTTCAAAGTTCCACAGTCCTTCTAGGAACAGCCTCTCTGTGCTCCATCACAATTCTTAACTAACTGAGGAGAAATAATAAATTTTGAAAGCATTAAAAGATACTTACACAGGCCTAATGATTATACTTCACAACTTCATCTTAGTGTGAATGACAACATCCTCTTTTCTCTAATTCCACACATTATAAAAACTATAAACTTCACTTACCCTCAGCAGGGCTGTGAGATACAGCTTGTGTTGCCGATCATTGTTGTTACACTGCACAGTCTGGTTGAGTAGCGCTGTGGCTATCCTAGTGGCACTGACAGACAATAAATCTGGGAACATACGCTTGCTTTGAAAGCAGTTGTGGGTTGGTTCGACCTTGCTGCGCTGATAATATAGTAGCCAACAGCACACAAAGTACAAGAAGCCTGGTGAGGTGCGTGAGCTGCCACATCCTAGTTCCACTCGCACCAATACATGAGTCCATGGCTGTGTGGCGAGTAATGGTAGCAAAGCAGGATCCACATGACGATGTGCTGCATACGCCAGAATGGTGCCCAGGCATTGCCAGCAACTTTCCTGTATGCCAGGAAGCCTCTGCAATAATTAATACAGATGGAAAAAATATTGGATTAGTTTCTGCTAAACTAGAAAAATTAAGTGAAAATTATATGAAATTATTGACTGTCTGCACTGAGTCTATTGTGTCCAATTGAAGGCACTATACCCTCTAGCAGCTGAAAATGCATTTGTGAACAGTACACTCTACGACCAAAAAATGACGCACCATAAAGAAGTATCCAAATGGGATGGAAATTGTTAGATGTAATGTACATGTACAGACAAACAAATAATTACAATTAAAAAAATGATAATTTATTCAAGAGATAGATCTTCACAAATTGAATAAGTCAACAACCTGTTAATCCATCTTTGGCCCTTACGTAATTAGTTATTCAGCTTGGTGTTGATTGGTGAAGTTGTTGGATGCCCTCCTGGGGGATATTGTGCCAAATTCTTTCCAACTGGCCTATTAGAGTGTCAAAATCCTGAGTTCGTTGGAGGGTTCCAAATATTATCAACTGGGAAGAGATCTGGTACCCTTGCTGGCCAAAGTATGGTTTGGCAAGCATGAAGACAACAAGCAGTAGAAACTATCGCCACATGTGAGCAGGCATTATCTTGCTGAAAGGGAAGCTTGGGATGGTTTGCCACATAGGGCTACAAAATGGGGCATACAATATCGTCGATGTATTGTGGCGCTGTAAGGGTGCTGTGGATGAGAACCAGGTGGGTTCTGCTATGAAAAGATGCACAACAGTCAGGTTGGTATCCCATCACTGTCTAGTGCATCTCTAGACACATCTTTCCTGGTAATGGGGCTCAATTTGAAGCGGGACTTATCACTGAAGACAATTCTATTCCAGTCAATGAGATTCTAGGCCAAAGACATATCCGGAGATGCCCTGGGTAGTGCTGGGATACCAACCCGATTGTCGCTCACCATATAGCCCAACAACTAGTAATTATCATCTGGGGTGCCATTTGTTTTAATAGTAGAGCCCCTTTGGTTGTCTTCTGTGGCACCTTTACAGTGTAGCAATAAGTCAACAATATTGTATGCCCTATTTTGCTGCCCTTCATGGCAAGTCATCTTGGGCTTACATTTCAGCAAGATAATGCCCGTTCACAAATGGCGAGAGATTCAACTGCTTGAATTCATGTTTGCCAAACCAGACCTTGGCCAGAAAGGTCGCTGTACTTCTCTCCAGTTCAGAATGTTTGGAACATTATAGGCAGGGCCCTCCAACCCTCTCTGGAATTTGACAGTCTAATGCACTGTTAAGACAGAATTTGGCATAATATCACTTAGGAGGACATCCAACAACCCTATCAATCAGCAATAAGGTGAATAACTGCTTGCATAAGAGCCAGAGGTGGACCAAAGCATTACTCCTCAAGTTGTTCAACTTGTGAAACTTTTTCTCTTGAATAAAACATCCAATTAATCTTAGTATGTGCAACAATCGACAGATTAAAAGTCACTCGACAGATTAAAAGTGTTTGCGGACTGGGACTCACATCTGGCTCCTTGCCTTTCATAGCACTGACCTCGCTCACAGAGCTATGCAGGCATGGCTCATGGCCTGCCTCAGAACTTCAGTGTGTGAAAATTGCTTCATGCAAGAATTTATTCCCTGTTTTTCCAACTGCCAGATACTTTATAGCATTCTTCAATGGATTAGCATTTGTGGAGTAAAATATGTTGGAGAATGACTTAGCTAAGGAAGGTATTACCAGCCTGGGGGCTTTATTCTAGAATGTATTTTCACTCTACAGCAGAGTGGTCGCTGATTTGAAACAACGAAATCTAAATCTAATGTTTGTTAACCTCTGTGAAGTGTGTGGCAGAGGGTACATCCCACTGTACCAATTAGGCTTTTTTTCTGTTGCACTCATGTGTGTGTGTGTGTGTGTGTGTGTGTGTGTGTGTGTGTGTGTGTGTGTATGTCTATTTTTGACGAAGGCCTTAATGGCCAAAAGCTTTAATTGTGAGAGACTTGAGTAGATCCTTGCTGTTCATGTCATATGTTAATGACCTCGCAGACAACATTAACAGTAACCTCAGACTTGTTGCAGGTGATGCAATTATCTATAATGAAGTACTGTCAGAAAGAAGCATCATAAATATTCAGTAAGATCTTTATAAGATTGCAAAATGGTGCAAAGACTGGCAACTTGCTTTAAATGTTCAGAAATGTAAAATCGCTCACCACAGAAAATGAAAAAATTTGGTATCATATGACTACAATATCAATGAGTCACAGCTGGCCAATCCACACAAATATCTGTGTGTAACACTTTGTAGGGATATGATTAAATTAAGTTTTCGTTCCACAGACCCAAAAATTAGATGATTCTCATGGGTGCAGAACATGTTAGAAAGTATTCCCTTTGTCAGAAAGTCCCAAGACAGGATTTTTATTTTTGAGTTTGCAATACTAAAAAGTGACAAATGTTGCTTTTATGCTACCTGGTATGCGTGAATCTTTGAAATGACCGTGGCCATATTTCCATGCAAACTCACTAGGTGGCAGGGCTGTGCTTAGCAACACACTGAATGCTGATTGAGAGCAAAGAGCATTTAGTTAAGCCTGAGAAAACCTCTAGTGAAACGTTGACAAGAATATGCAGGCAAGGTACTTTCAAGAAGTTGTGTTTTTGAGTGGCACAAAAGGTTTAGTGAAGGCAGAGATTCAATACATGATGATCCTAGGGCTGGTCACTCACCTACAGCACATCCCGATGCAAATGTGGAGCATGCAACGCAGCTGTTGCAAGAAGACCATCATGTAACTGTGAGTGTGATATCAGAAGAACTAAATTTGATCATGACATGTGTTGTAAGATTTTACACAAAAATTTAGGGAAATGTACTCTTTATGCAAAATTTGTCACTTACACACTAACAGATGAAGAGAGTAATGAAAGACAAAGAATTTCTGCTAAACTACTGGATAGAGCCAGATGTGATGGCACATTTCTGTCAAAGTTTGTTGCTGGGGATGAAAGTTGGTGCTACCAGTATGACCCTCACATGAAGCATTGAAGTGCTGAACAGCAGAGTCCTGCATCACCAACCTCAAAAAAAGTCAAACAATAACCTTTGACAACAAAGACAATGTTGATTGCATACTTCAGTAGTAAAAGATTAATTCACCTTCAATATGTCCTTCAGGTCAAACAGTAAAACAAACTCTGTACATCAAAGTCTTGAAACTATGTGGCAAGCAACTCAATGTTGCAGTCTCAGCACTGGATCTTATTCCATGACAATGCAAGAGCCCATACTACTTTATCTGTTACTGAGTATCTGGCTAGATATTCTGTTACTGCCATCCCACATCTGCCATATTCGTCCAACCTATCGCCTTGTGATTTTTCCTTCTTTTTGTGCGTGAAAAGGTTACTGAAGAGGAAGCTTCATCGAAATATCATGAACATGCAACAGGCTGTGACAAATGAGCTTACAAGCACTGCAGTTGAAAATTCCCCAGCTTGCTTCCAGGATCTCCAGAAACGTTGGCAACTGTTTGTAGACAGCCAAAGGGACTACTTCGATAAGAGCTATATCAATTGACAAATGCCATTTTCAATTTTTTAAAAGTGCAGCTTTCTACTTTTTAAAAAATCTGTCCTGGAACTTTTCTGAGAAAAGTATTACAACATAGAAAACTGGAACTTTCCTGAGAAAGATAATATACGAGGGTAAGTCAATTACTATCTGCAAAGTAGTTATAAAATTTTATAGTAATCAAATATGAAACTTACAAGAACATTATTTTTCGGCATAGTCTCCTTGCATTTTAATGCACTTGGTCCATTGTTCTACAAGCTTGCTGATGCCCTCATAAAAGAAGGTTTTCGGTTGAGCTGCGGCCCAGGAATGCACCGCTTCTTTCACTGCTTTGTCTGACGCAAATCAATGCCCCCTTAATGCCTGTTTGAGTGGACCAAACAAGGGATAGCCAGAAGGGGCAAAATTGGGACTATATGGAGGATGATCCAGTACTTCAAATTTGAGTTTCTGGAGCATTTCAGCAGTGTGGGTAGCAGTATGCAGACAGGCATTGTCCTGCAACAACGAAATACCTTTTGACAGCAATCCTCGGCGTTTGCTTAGATTTGCAAGCTTAAGCTTGGCAGCAAGCATCTCACTGTAATGTATACTGTTTATTGTTGTGCCCCCTTTGCCATAATGTTCCAGTACTGGACCTTGTGTGTTCCAAAAAACAGTAAGCATCAGTTTTCCTGCAGACGGTTGGGTCCTGAACTTTTTCTTCCACGGCGAATTTGGATGTTTCCATCCCATACTCTGCCGTTTACTCTCCGGCTTGTAATGATGGATCCATGTTTCGTCACCAGTAATGATCCTGTCTAAGAATTTGTGCCCTTCATTACCATAGCGATGCAAATGTTTTTTGCAGATGTCCAAGCGTGTTTGTTTACGCAAGTGTGTGAGTTGTTTTTGGACCCATCTTGCACAAACTTTATGAAACCCAAGTCTGTTGTGGATGATTTTAGGCAGAACTGTGACTAATTTGCAGATGATGTGCCACTTTGTCAATAGTTAATTGTCTGTATAAGAGAATCATTTCATGTGAATGCTCAATGATTTCTTCATTTGTGGCGATAAAAGGTTGTCTGCCTCCTTCGCTGTGTGTAACACTTGTGTGATCATTTTGGAATTTTTCAATCCACTTGTAGACACTCTGTTGTGGCAAAACACTGTTCCCGTACTGTACTGAAAGTCTATGATGAATTTCAGCACCTGACTACAAAAAACGGATCACTGAATGTTGCTCTACTTTGGTGCAAACAGACAGCAGAGCAGCCATGATTAACAGCTCGGCAGTAATAACAAAACTAACCTAGCAGCATGAAAGATGCAAAGACATAACAACAAATAAACAAAGCGTGCGTCGTCAACATAAAATGACAGTACTACCAAAATAAACAAAACTATAACTTAATAGCGGATAATAATTGACTTACCCTCGTAACTTAAAAACGTATAACATTTGAATGTAATACTCATTTCCCTGATCATGTGTCAGGCGATTGTCAACATATGTGAATACATTACAATAAACTGGAACTGTTAATTACACAGAATTAACACACAGTCAGAATGAAACACAGGTATGCACTTTTAATACATTTATCATACACAAAATACCTAATCTTGGTTGTTGTGACCAAGTGCTGCCGAAACTGAAATATAACAGACATTTTTACTTCAGCTGGTCTAATATTCCCTGTTATGACATTTATCCTTCTACTCTAAAGATGAGTATCTTGATAGGCATTGTAAGACCAGCTTAAGTAAAAATGTCTGTTAGATTTTGTTTTTGACAGACTTGGTCACAACAGTGAAGATTAGGTATTTTGTGTATGATAAATTTATTTAAAGTGCATAACTATGAAATTGAATGATTGTTGTTGTTGTTGTTGTTGTTGTGGTCTTCAGTCCTGAGACTGGTTTGATGCAGCTCTCCATGCTACTCTATCCTGCGCAAGCTTCTTCATCTCCCAGTACCTACTGCAACCTACATCCTTCTGAATCTGCTTTGTGTATTCATCTCTTGGTCTCCTTCTACGATTTTTACCCTCCACGCTGCCCTCCAATACTAATTTGGTGATCCCTTGATGCCTCAGAACATGTCCTACCAACCGATCCCTTCTTCTAGTCAAGTTGTGCCACAAATTTCTCTTCTCCCCAATCCTATTTAACACCTCCTCATTAGTTATGTGATCTACCCATCTAATCTTCAGCATTCTTCTGTAGCACCACATTTCGAAAGCTTCTATTCTCTTCTTGTCCAAACTATTTATCGTCCACGTTTCACTTCCATACATGGCTACACTCCATACAAATACTTTCAGAAACGACTTCCTGACACTTAAATCTGTACTCGATGTTAACAAATTTCTCTTCTTCAGAAACGCTTTCCTTGCCATTGCCAGTCTACATTTTATATCCTCTTCTTCGACCATCATCAGTTATTTTGCTCCTCAAATAGCAAAACTCCTTTGCTACTTTAAGTGTCTCATTTCCTAATCTAATTCCCTCAACATCACCCGACTTAATTCGACTACATTCCATTATCCTCGTTTTGCTTTTGTTGACGTTCATCTTATACCCTCCCTTCAAGACACTATCCATTCCATTCAACTGCTCTTCCAAGTCCTTTGCTGTCTCTGACAGAATTACAATGTCATCGGTGAACCTCAAGGTTTTTATTTCTTCTCCATGGATTTTAATACCTATTCCAAATTTTTCTTTTGTTTCCTTCACTGCTTGCTCAATATACAGATTGAATAACATCGGGGAGAGGCTACAACCCTGTCTCACTTCCTTCCCAACCACTGCTTCCCTTTCATGCCCCTCAACTCTTATAACTGCCATTTGGTTTCTATACAAATTGTAAATAGCTTTTCGCTCCCTATATTTTACCCCTGCCACCTTCAGAATTTTAAAGAGAGTATTCCAGTCAACATTGTCAAAAGCTTTCTCTAAGTCTACGAATGCTAGAAACGTAGGTTTGCCTTTCCTTAATCTAGCTTCTAAGATAAGCCGTAGGGTCAGTATTGCCTCATGTGTTCCAATATTTCTACGGAATCCAAACTGATCTTCCCCAAGGTCGGCTTCTACTAGTTTTTCCATTCGTCTGTAAAGTATTCGTGTTAGTATTTTGCAGCATATTTGAATGATTACATAGGCTCAATTGTGGGTAAAGCAGGTGGTAGACTTTGGTTTATTTAGAATACTGGGGAAGTGCAATCAGTCTACAAAAGAGATTGCTTACAAATCACTTGTGCGACCCATCCTAGAATATTGCAGGAACCCGCTTTAAATGATTACTATAGGGATACACTACAACCCCCTAAGTATCACTCACACAGGGATCATGAGAACAAGATTAGAACAATTACAGCATGCACAGAGGCATTCAATCATGTTTCCTGCAGTCCATACATGAATGGAATGGGAAAAAATCCTAATAACTGGGCTGGTACAATGGGACATACCCTCTACCATGCACTACATAGGCATGACAAACAACAAGCTGTCTGTCCGCATGAATGGCCACCGACAAACTGTGGACAAGAAACAAGTGGGCCACCCTGTTGCTGAAAATGCTGCCAAAGATGCTATCTTTCAAAATCAGAATTTTATTGTCTCATAACATATAAGTTAAATCATTGATTTTATGTGAAGGAGACTCGTCAGTTTATAACTATGATAAATTATACATGAAATACAATATTTTTTGTATAATCACAATAAAATCTGAATATTATTTATTATTATTGTTTTTATCCTGCTCAGATGGTCAGATCATTAAAAAATTCATCAACAGAGTAATAACATTTCTGCACCGGGGTGCTACACAATTCTCTTTTTACTGCCTCAGTTTGGACCTTTCAAAAATTTTTGTCTTTCAGTTTATTGTATAATTTCATTCCCATATATTGTGGAGTTTGTGTAAAAAGATTAAGCCTGTGTGTAGACAGCATGAAGCTTTCTTTGTTTCTAGTTTCGTAACTATGCTGCAAATTATTTGACAAAAAGAGTTTAGAATTATTACTTGTGAAAAGAATTATTTCATACAGATACAATGAGGCAATGCTTAGTATCTTAAGATCTCTTAATAATGGCCGACAAGATTCTCTTGGCTTTGTACTGCATATGTTTCTGATAATTTTTTTCTGTAAACTTAATATTTTTCTCATGTTGCTAGCATTCCCCCAGAAGATAATGCTGTATTTCACTACTGACTCAAAGTAACTGTGGTATACTACTTGTTTTGTGTCTATACTAGTGACATTGGCTAGGATTGTCATAGCAAACGCCAGACTGTTTAGTTTATTGTTTAGATAATCTATGTGTGAGAAACATGATAGGTTTCTGTCCAACTGCATTCTAAGAATTTAGCAAGCTCTGCTTCATTTAGCTCCTGGCTTCTGTGCATAATGTGAATATCATTTATTCGAGACTATTTTGTCTTAAACTGCATCACCTGTGTTTTTTTAAATATTTAGCTTTAGGCCATTTAGATGGAACCAAACATTTAGGTTTTCTATAGTTTCTATGAAATTTTCAGGAATTTCTTCAGTGTTTTTTTTTTCTACCAGTACTGATGTGTCATCAGCAAATAAAACAGAATGATAATTTATATTTATGGTTAAGTCATTTACATACAAAAGAAAGAGGATTGGGCCCAGAATTGAGCCTTGTGGTACTCCCTGTGAGATGGTTCTCTACTTCAAGGAGTATTTCCCTTTGCTTGATGTTATGACAACCATTTGCTTTCTCTCTGTTAGATATGACTTACACCACTGTAAGGCACTACCCATAATTCCACATTTTTTTCATTTTATATAGTAGTAAGGAGTGATTCATGCAGTCAAATGCTTTGGATAAGTCACAGAAGATTCCCGCAGCTTTTTGTGACTTGTCCAATGTGGAACTAACTTTAGTCACAAATTCATTGATTACATGAATTATACTTTTGCCTTTCTGGAATCCAAATTGATTTTTTGAGATTACATTGTATTTGTAGCAGTAATTTTGAATTTGAGTTGCAACAATCATTTCAAATATCTTAGAAAACACAGGAATAAGGGAAATTGGATGGTAACTTCCCATATCATCTCTGGAGCCTTTCTTAAATACTGGTTTGACTTCTGCATATTTTAGAAATTCTGGAAAGTACCCTTCTTCAAGTGATTGATTAATTATTTTGTGTAGTAGTTGTGCTATTATATTTGTAGCTGCTTTAATGACTTTGGCAGGTATTTCATCCCATCCCACAGAATTTTCATTTTTTTAGGTTTAGTATAGTTTTTTCTACATCTTTTACTGTTACTTTGTTAAATTTAATTAGGCTCTCTCTCTTGCTCTCACTTGAGCCAAACAAATGTACATTATCTTGATAAGAGTCTACATCAACATCAGATTTTGCTACATTTATAAAGAATTTATTAAAATTTTCTGATATCTGAGCAGGATGTACACTTATTTTGTCTTGTACCTTTATTTTAGAGATTTCCTGGTAGCTAGATTTGAATCCAAGTTCAGATTTGACTACTGTCCATACTTCCTTGGATTTATTTGTGTTTTTTAAATGAATTTAGCGTTTGCCATTTCCTTTGCTGCTTTTGTAACCTTCTTAAATAATTTTTTTATATGCTTTAACATAGTTTATGAACCCAGAACTCTTATTTGATTTCAGCTCAGCATGTAGCTCTCTCTTTCTATTGCTAGATATTTTTATGCCAGTGGTAATCCACTTTAGTTTTGTTGTGACTCGCCAATCTTTAAAAGTGCCGCCACGCAGTTACGCGCATCCTCTACATGCGGTGCTGTCTGCCAGCCATGCAGCAGCACTGAAACCTAAGCGGCCAGCCAGCCAGCGGCTGCTGGACTTGGACTCAGTTATGATTTGACTGTTAAAGTGTACACACGTCTTACTCTGTTTACTTGATCTGTGACTTTCATGTATTGCGTCTTCCTTGAAATATATTTGTTCAACTTGAAGTTATTAGGATTGGCAACGAGGATGGGATTTTTCTTTTCCATCATTGACCCACACGTTTCCATGGCTACTTTACAGCAACTACTGCAAGATCTCATAGAACAGCAAACGCTTCTCACAAATGCGATTCGTGATTTCGTCGCGGCATCAAATGCGGGGCGTCTCTCGTCGTTGTCTCTTCCTACTTTTCCTCCTTACGATGAGACGGCGGAAGACTGGTCTGATTACGAAAAACGTCTTCGACAGCACTTCTTGGCATTTCATTTCATGTTGCGGACGGACAAACATGTAAGTCTCTATTCCTTTCATGGATTTCACCTCAAATGTATCGGTTGTTGTCGCAATTGGCTCCTTTGAAAGATCCTGTGTCTTTGTCCTTTGCTGAAATGTGCTCACTTCTGTCCGTCTATTTTCAAAAGCAAACACGTGTGGTAGCCTCTCGTGTTGCCTTTTATCATTGTCAAAAACAACCGAATCAATCCTATCGCGCTTGGGCTGCTGAACTTCACGCCCTCAGTCGAAAGTGTCAATTTGTTACTGAAGTTCACAAAGAATCCTATGCTGATTCCATGGTACGGGATGCTATTATCCGATCGGCGCCCGACAGAGAAGTTAGGCAACATGCCCTTCAGTTGGCAAATCCAACTCTAGATGAAGTCCTATCGATCGCTCAGTCTTTTGAAATTTCTCACGCCGCTGGAGTGCAAATAGAGGCATGGGGCGACGTCGGGGAAATACAACCTCTGTGCAATGTTGACGAAGCGTGTGGCATGTCCCTGCCGACCGACGTGGCCGCAGTATGTTCCCAAGCACAGCCTCGGCCTAACCATAAACAAACCTCTAAGTAACTGCAGCAAAACCCCTGGCAACTTCCTTCATGTCCGCAGTGTTTTACGAAACATTCACAAGAAGATTGTCCACAACGTTGGGCCGTGTGTCACAAATGCAAAAAAAAGGGTCATGTGTCATCCGTTTGCAAATCCAACTGCATACATGATGTTCATGAACATGACGCTGATTCTGATTCTGTGTTGTATGTCAATTGTACTTCTTCCCTTTCAGGGAAGTTATTCCTCACTGTCCACATACTTGGTCGAGATGTTCGCATGCAGGTGGATACTGGTTCTGCTGCCACTATCATCAATTCTCAGACGTATCTTCAGTTGGGTTCTCCAATCCTGTCACCTGTCACTAGGCAATTACAGACTTACAATAAACAGAAGATTTCTCTCTTGGAACAATTTGATACTGAGGTATCTTACAAATCTGTCATTCGCACTGTTCCCATATTTGTGGTCGGCCATAGTAACGCGGAGAATCTTTTTGGTTTCGATGCCTTTCACGTGTTTGGGTTCTCCATAGACGACTCTGTCAATATCGTCTCTGATGCTATTCCTTATGCTCAATTGGATTCCTTGTCGCTGACATTTTCGTCCCTTTTTTCTCCTGGGTTAGGCCATGCAAATGACTTTGAAGCTCATATCACGCTCAAACCCACTGCTTGGCCTAAGTTTTTTCGGGCTCGGCCCATTCCTGTGGCCCTTCGTGATCAGGTCAAATGGGAGCTGGATCGTCTCACTGCTTCATGGGTCTTGCTTCCTGTCACTTCCAGTGAGTGGTCCTCTACTGTTGTTGTCGTTGCTAAGCCAAATGGTGAAATTCGTCTCTGTGGCGATTTCAAAGCCACTGTAAATGCTCAATGCCTTATCGACACTTATCCTATGCCTCGACCTGAAGAATTGTTCACTAAACTTGCTGGAGGCCAGTATTTTTCTAAACTTGACCTGTCAGAAGCTTATCATCAACTTCCTCTGCTTCCCGGCAGTTTTTGGTCCTTAACATGCCTTTCGGCCTCTATCAATACCAACGATTGCCATTCGGGGTGTAGAAATTACCAGGACGACATTGTTGTCACTGGCTCCACCACTGACAAACATCTTCAAAATCTCCGCACACTTTTTCATGTCTTTGCCGGTCTTAAGTGTAATCTTCAGAAATCAAAATTTTTTCAGGTATCTATCATGTACTTGGGGTTTCAACTCTCTCGGGATGGTATTCCTCCGCTTCAGCAAACTGTCGCTGCGGTCGATGCCTGTCACTGCGATCGATGCCCTTCCTCGCTGTACATCTGTTAAGGCACTGCAGGCCTTCTTGGGGAAAATAGCATACTATCACAAGTTTTTACCATCTGCTGCTTCGGTGGCTCAGCCGTTGCATCGCCTGTTGCATAAAAACGTGCCTTTTCACTGGTCCGCATCGTGCGATGCGGCTTTCCAGAAACTGAAGACTATGCTGAAACTGGCCCCGTGCCTGGCTACTTATCAACCTGGCCAACATCTTGTTCTTGCCACAGACGTCTCTCAATATGGGGTCGGTGCAGTCCTTGCGCACCGTTTTTCTGACAGTTCTGAACAACCCATTGCTTATGCCTCCAAAACGCTCACGGATGCACAACAAAAGTATTCTCAAATTGAAAAAGAGGATTTGGCCATTATTTATGCTCTTCATAAGTTTGGTGTTTTTCTCTATGGATCCAAATTTCATCTTGTTACGGATCACAAACCACTTGTTTCCTTGTTTCATCCATCAACGTCACTTCCCGACAAGGCTGCACACCGCCTCCAGCATTGGGTTCTTTACTTGTCTCATTTTAATTATGAGATTCATTTCTGGCCGACGGCTCAACATGCGAATGCTGATGCACTGTCTCGCCTTCCCATGGGTCCTGATCTGGCATTCGATAGGGACAAACTTTTGTATTTCCACCTGGATGTTGCTGAGCAGCGGGTTCTGGACGGGTTCCCCATCACCGTGGACTGGCTGGCGGCTGCTACAGGTTCTGACCCTACCCAGTGCCGGGTTTTACACTGTATTCAGAACGGTTGGCTGGATCGTCCGTCTGCTAAGACTTCTGATCCATTGCGGAACTACTATGGTTTGCGTTACCACCTCACGGCTAGGGATGGTGTTATCCTCCTTTCCACCGACAATGCTTTGCTACGTGTTGTGGTACCTGCGTCTTTGCGTGCTTTGGTCTTGTGCCTCCTTCACCAAGGGGACCTGGGTGTCTCTCGCACAAAATCTCTGACGTGCTGTCATGTGTACTGGCCCGGCATCGACTCTGAAATCGCACACATGGTTGCTGCCTGCGACCCTTGTGCGTCACAGGCCGCCGCCTCGAAGTCATCTTTGTCACCGTGGCCTTCGCCTGAGAAGCCCTGGGAGCGTATTTATGCTGACTTCGCAAGACCTTTTTTAGGTACTTATTGGCTTCTCATTATTGACGCCTACTCTAACTTTCCTTTCATTGTCCGTAGCACGTTGCCTACCACCGCGGCAACCACCAATGCCCTAGCTCGCATTTTCTCTTTGGAAGGCCTCCCCTCTACTGTTGTTACTGATAATGGTCTGCAATTTGCCTCTTCCGATTTTGCGGATTTTTGTGCCCGTCACAGTGTAATGCATGTCATGGCCCCTCCGTTCCATCCATAGTCAAACGGTGAGGCTGAATGACTGGTTTGCACATTTAAGGCTCAGATGAGGAAACTCCTGACTTCTTCTGCTGATGATGTGCTTCTCCGATTTCTGGCTTCTTACTGTTTCACCCCCATGGGCGACCGCAGCCCGGCTGAGCTCTTACATGGCCGGCAGCCCTGCACGCTACTTCATCTTCTGCGGCCTTCCACCTCACGGCCGCGGGTGCCTTTGCTTGGCTGGTTCACTGCTGACGCTCTTATATGGGTACAGGGATATGGCAGGCGGCCCAAATGGAGTCCTAGCCGCCTCTTACGACACCGTGCCGATGCCTGTATGAAATCCAGCTGGACACGGGTGTTGCAGTGCGTCATTCGGAACAGCTTCGGCCTCATGTGCCAGCAACGCCTGTTCCTGATGTTGCTACACCACCTTCGGCTCTACCTGATGCTCAGGATATTGGAATCTCTCAGTACTCACAACCCAGTCCTCTCACCATCATATCAGTGCCAGCGCAAGAACTGACGCCACCAGGAGACGTGCCCATGCAGGGACCAGATGACCATCATCTGTCGGAGCAACTCTACTCGCCTCCTTCTCCTACAGACGCGGACACATTGCCCATTTCTCCTGTTATAACAACCGGGCTTGCCGCAATGGGCAGATTGGTGCATGGGGCCCCAGCAGATTCGACCCCCACGTCTCCTGTCATCTCGACCCGTTATCATCGGGGACACTTCCGTCCGTACGGGAAGCTTCCTCCTTCAGACTTTATGGCCAGTCAAACAACACCTATGGATGTTAGCAATCTACAGGCCACCTCCATCAAGACCTGTGCAAAAAATTCAAAGGGGGAAAAGTGTTGTGACTCACCGATCTTTCAAAGTGCCGCCGCGCAGTTACGTGCGTCCTCTACATGTGGCGCTGTCTGCCAGCCACGCAGCAGCAACGCCACCTAAGCAGCCAGCCAGCCAGCGGCCGCTAGACTTGGACTCAGTTATGATTCGACTGTTAAAGTGTACACATGTCTTACTCTGTTTACTTGATCTGTGACTTTCATGTACTGCGTCTTCCTTGAAATATATTTGTTCAACTTGAAGTTATTACAAGTTTATTTGTTGCCCTTCTTGGACAAGCTATGGGGGAAATGTTACATTGAAGACATGTAAAAAGCTGTTTAAATACTTATCAAAATTTTCTGAACACGAGTTTTTGTTGTAATGACCAGTCTACCTAATTTAATCTATAACAGAACAAGTTAATGTTTTCTTCACTGAACTGTCTTTTCAAGAAGCAACTCCTCCCATTTCTTTTGCTATTTATTTTTTCTCCTCCCATTTCTTTTGCTATTTATTTTTTGTAAGTTCAATTCTATAAGCAGAGGAGAGTGATCTGAGATACCTAGGTTTAAAGAGAATTTGGCAGTGTCCTCAATGAATAATTTGTTAAAATATTGTCTATGCATGTTGCTGTTCGCTCATTTACTCTGGTGAAGTCAGTGAAATTTAGTCTAAAGCTAAATTCTTCAACTACGTCAATAAACGTAGTTGACATGCTTGTTTTGCTTGCTGTATCTATGTTAAAATTAGCAGCAATTACAATTTTTTCCTATTTTCTTTAGTGAGTTTATATACGAGATTCTGGATTTTATCTAAGAATAATGTATTTACATCACTACCTGGAATTCTGTATACAGAGATGATATTCTGTTGTTCTAGCTCTACAGAACAACTTTCAAATACAAGCTCTTCATTTAGAAATTTAAAATCGTTTCTTTCTTTATATTCCAATGAATTGTTAATCAATGTACAGGAGCCTCCACAAGTACTATTTTGCCTACAAAAACAATTAGCTATCCTAAAATTTTCTAACTTATTTAAAACTGTGATTGAATCTTTTGTGAGCCAGTGTTCGTTTAGGCAAACGACTTTGATATTTTTTCCTTGTGAAAGAATAATTTGCATCTTGTCAATTTTTGTGGTTTTATCTTGAGGATGTGTTGCAATTAGGCCATTTATGTTCCAGTGCTTAAGGAATGAAGACTTACACTTACTTATAGTTTCCAACACATCTTCCCTTGAATAGCCCCCTTCACTTTTACTGTTGAAGTTTTCTTTCCAGAGCTATGTTTTACACGATTGATGTAACATATCTCTGGAGCCACTTACCATAAAAAACGTTGTGGTTCTTCTCTTTTACGAGTGGTGCGGGGTGATGCATAGTGAGTTGGCATTTCACACATGATTTCTGAGGTTTTAACTTGGTGTACAGTAGCTAAACTTGTCGGAGATCCTCTTCTTGTTTCTTCAGCTTTGTTTCAAATCATTGGAGTATCTGGTTCTTCAGTTGAAGCTGGCAATTCTGTTGCTGCTGCTATAATTGTAGGTCACATTAAGCCAGGCTGATTTTGATTCAGTTATCTCAGCATTACATCACGCAGTGCTTCTTTGCCTTTCATGTTTCTATGCATTTCGTGGGTAGTGAAGTCTTCCCTTTTCTGGCTGTCTGCGTTAATATAAGTTGCACTGCTGAAAAACTTACAAATTTTTTTGATCTTTCGGTTAGTTGCTTCAGTTTCTGTGTTCACACATGATGTTTTCATGAGGTCATGTCTCATAGGTATGCTTGTTATGAACACTTTCATGTCTGTAACCTTTTCCAATGCTTCCCTTAAAGATCTCAAGGCAAATTTTGCCTCGTTTTTGTAGACATCATTTGCTCCAGTTAAAATAACAAAAGAGTTACAACTTCCTTGGTTGATACATGTGTCAATGTATCGAGTAGCTTCTTGTAGTGGAGCATCTGGTTTCACGAATCCAACAACACTTTGATTTATTATTTTTTCATTCATAATTTCTGCCAATCCTTTCCCATGACTATCAGCAAGCAGATAAATAACGCCAGCATTACACGTTGACTGATGTTTGTTGTTTTTTGTTTTGAAACTTTCGCTTGAATATTTGAATCACTTAGTCCGTTCATTGTTTCTGCTAGCACACTGAATCTGTTTTTGCATACGATATTAGGTTCATGTTTTCTTTGAGAATGTGACACTTTGAGCTTACTGTGAGACAAGGTTGATTCATTTGCATGGCAAGTTTGATTCGTTTGCATGCTTTTGGCTGTTATTTTTCACTAACACACTATAACTGTTTGTGCACACGCCTTTTTGTTTACTTATAGTTTTTTATTAGATGGCTTTATTCCATAATTTCATTGACTGCTTCATAGCCTGTGCCATATTAATCCTTCCCACCAACACCAGCTTTTCTGAATTGCGCTGCTGGGAACGTTCCCTGCAATACATCCTACGTTCCCGTAACCCTCCTGGCCTTAACCTTTGTTAGCTGCTATCCCCACCCATCCAGCCCCTTCCCATTCCACCACACCTAGTCTTTTTTAATTTATTTCTCTCCTTTTCCGCTACTTCCCCCACCACTTCCCTCCCCACCTCTCCCCTGCCCACCCTACAACACTCCACAGTCCGCCATCCCCACCATACTATCCCCCCCCCCCCCCCCCCCCCCCCGCCCCGCACCAGTCTCCTCCTTTCCACAACCCAGTTGCCATTCCCATCATGCACTGGTGCTTCTGCTCACAGTGTGATTTCAGTTGCCTGAGACTGCAGCCGTGTATGTGAGTTGCGTTTGTGTGTGTGTGTGTGTGTGTGTGTGTGTGTGTGTGTGTGTGTGTGTGTGTGTGCGCGCACATGCATATGTGTGTTTATTGTTGATGAAGGCCAGTGGCCGAAACTTTCAGTGTGAAAATCTTTTTGTTGTACCTATCTGCAACTCAGCATCTCCACTATATGGAGAGTGGCACTTTCTTCCCCATAATATTGTTATATTCCATCCTGGATTGTCCACTGTTTAGTTCTACTATGTTTGTTATTATCGGTTATTACCCACTGTTATTTTAAAGATATTGTGTGATTTTTGTTTCGAGAAATTTCTTCTTCTTATCATCCATACTTTCTACTATATAAATTACTTTTGAAGTACCAAAATATACTAGAACAAATAAAATGTCTATAAAATGCCACTGCTGTACAACGTGCTTGCAGCAAGATAGTCGCAATTTCTGAAATCCATCACCCATGGTCTCTGGCCTACTGAGGAGCACCACAATCTTGGGTCCATGGATAAATCCCACACACAAACAGACCTGACCTGCATGCAGATTGGTTAGACTAGATCCGACGGGAAGGGCCTGCACATTAGTGGTAAATGAAGGGCTTGAGATCGGCAGACCCAATCCATTTACAGATACCTGCAGAAACGGCCATCGGCTTTGGCCCGTAGTGGAAATCCACTCATGTGGCCAGACGTTCACAATTCACAGACAGCAAGTTGATGAAATGAGACCACGGTGATCAATCCAGGCAACAGATAATTTGTTCAAATACTCTGAGAATCAATAATAATGAGATAGGTAGCAACTCACTGTAAAGATGATTGCTGAGCTGCAGGCAGGCACGTAGAAAAGACAGTCACACTCACAACTAAATTTTCAGACGTCACTTTTGTCAGAAAATGAGAGCACACACACATTCATACACTCACTCAGACACAGCTCCACTCACTCAGACACAGCTCATGCACAGATGACCGCCGTCTCTGGCTGCTGCGTCTACAGACTCTAAGAATCTCCAAACAAACCACTCCTCATGCCTCTCGTCAGCAGCTGCTAGGCTAACGGCAAGAAGTGATGGCAGCACTAACTGCAAGCTGAGGAGAGTGGTAGGAAGGGGAGAAGCAATAGGAATGAGGGGGTAGGGAAGCGGCACACGTTCCCCCCCCCCCCCCCCTCCCCCCCTGACGTGTTTAAAATTCTATGATTTCCAGAACCTGTGGCAACCCTAAAGATATATGAAACAAACATAAAACAACAATACCAAAAATTAAACAGAATGATACAATATATCAATGAAAATCAAACTGCGAAAATATAGTATAACGAGATAAAAAATCTATATCTACATTATTCTGCAACTCACAATTAGGTGCAAGGCAGAGGATTCATTGAAGCACCTTCAAGCTATTTTTCTACCATTTCACATCTGAACAGTGTGCTGACGAAATGAACACTTAAATCTTTCCATGTGACCTCTGATTTCTCTTACTTTATTTTGATGTTCTATTATGATTATCATTTCTCCCTATGAAATATTTTCACACTCTGAGCAGAAAGTTGGTGACTGAAATTTCAAGAGAAGATCCTGTTGCAATGAAGAATGCCTTTGTGTTCATAATACCACCCCAATTTGTATAACATATCTGTGGCACTTTCACTACTTAATATTCATCAAGCGGTGGCAGGAGAAAACACTTGCAAAAGATATGGAAACGTGCAAGCTTTTAGAGCCAGGGGCTCCTTCTGGCAGAAGGGCTGAAGGGGAAGCCAGAGAGATGATAGAAGAGGACTTGCGAGGTTTATGAAATGTGGAGAGTTATGGAAAAGTTGTCCAGAATCCTTTGTCAGGGGAGACTTACTGGACAGGATGAGAAGGAAAGACTCTTTCCATAACTTTTATATACATTTTCTTCTATGCCACTTGATGAGCAGATTTTTTATCTATCCAGTTACACAATGATACACAATATGTTAAATCTACAGAAAATGACAATACCAAAAATTAAAAACTAAAAGGCTGAAGGTGGTGTGATCTACAGCATTAGGACATGAAAAACTAAAAATTGTGTGCAACTTGCATAATGATGGAGCACAAAATCTAAAGTAATGAAGAAGTCAGTTCGATTAGTATACACCATATAAAGGAAATTTTGTATATGTGTCTAAGGACCTATATTAGGTATAAAACACACAAAAAGAGAGAATGAAGAAAAAGTAGCTCTAAAAAACCTATGAGGCTAATCCCAGTAGACACCACATGCATCCTTCAAAATTGTGGGTCAAGCTACAATATGTAACCACAAGCAAAGATAATTAATTGCAAAAAACCTACTTTACTGGATCCCACTGTAAACACCGTAAGTAGTGTTGAGCATCCTTTATGTTTTGCATTTGGTTGCACTGGATTTGCTCAATATGCAGCTGCCTGAGCACTTATTTGGTAAGTTCTTTTTGCAGTTCAGCAATCAGCAGTTTGAATGTCTGTAAGCGATTTTATGCTCTGAAGTTGGCTTTCTCATGTCCATGCCACATTTCTGGCCATTTTTAGTTGGTCATCAGTTTATATTATTCCATCCATGAGTGGATCCTTATCGATTTACTCCTGTTTACTTCAAGACCTACTGGTTGATACCATATTTTTCATGCCTCACCTGCACAGGTTTTTGTATATTACTGGATATATTTGTTAATTTTTCTACATGAGTAATTTGGTTTTGTAGTATGCAATTAAGGTATGTTCTACTGATGATGTGAAGCCTTAACAGCCGTTCCAATGTGAAATCATTTTGTTTAGCATCATACTAGTCTTCATTAATCGTTATAGTAGCACCTGAAGATGGGATTAATGCCCTGAAACCCGGGTAGTATACATACCTTTATTTAAATAAAAGAACTTTGAAATTACAATCACCATGAAAATCCAAGTAACAATTGTGGATGTCCCACTAAGAATATATTATGTCCATAGTAAAGGATGGAAAATATGTAACAACTTAGAAATCATAATTTTGTTTCAACTGAGAGGTGACGGCTCTTTACACATAATCATTTGACTGAGAGTGGCTTTGGCTTTCTCAATAGGGACTTTAATTTCTATAGACTTACTGCTTTAGTTGTTAATGCTAGTTCCCAAATATGTGTATTTGTTTACAGACATACATACATTAATCCTTGTTCCACAGATCATGAATACGACATTTCGTAATGATGTGAAACATGTCACTTTAACATAAGTTTTCTTTACACAAAATAATTTTTTTTAACAGTTACTACTTCATATCTTACTTGTTCACTAAGTTTACCATTAATGTTTAGATGACTGTTTGTTATGTCTTTCTTGCTGTGACCATTAATTTTGTTTTACATATGTTGATTTCTCGCCCACAATGGTACTACTTTTGTTGAAGGAGGGAACAAGATGCTGAAGACCATTTAAATTGTCAGCAAATAGTACTGCGCCATCAGCATAGCAGATATTGTTCAACAACTCTTCATTCAAGATAATTCCTTCTTTTTTAGAAAATTGTTCACCTTGTTATTTCATATTCTACTATAACCTTTTGATAATAAAACAGGCATATACATCACACTTTACATTGATTCATTGTGCAATAGCTAAAAAAAGTACAACAGTCAAGTTTTAAATGTACCTGTCTCTTGTTCAGTGCTTCCTCTTTGTAGTCAGTACTAGCAATCTATCATATAATTCCTGCATTTTCCATTGTTTGATAAATTACAGTAGCTCAGATTTTCATTATTATGACCACTTTTGCCAAGTAATAGAATACCTAAATTCAGCTGTGCCAAATATAACAAAGACTGTTGTGCAGGAATGAACTCTGAATAACTCAAACATTAACATCTTTAAATACAAACTAACAGAGGAGAAAAGGAATTCTATGTATCAGGTGAAGCGGTCTGGTGCACATTGGAATAACATCTTTAAACATAAACTATCAGAGGAGAAAAGGGAGTGTGTGTACCAGGTGAAGGAGTATGGTGCACAATGGAATGAGTTCTATTCAACCTTGTTGAGACAATATGACTATCACTGCCCTGTCAGAGAAATCCAGAAGGCATTAAAATGTTGTCAAAACTATCACCCACTCTGATTAGGCTCAGGCATTTAAAGCTACCACACAGAGTTTTAAGCGAAAATGCAATCAGGCTGCAAAAAATTTTAATGCTGAATATCCTAGCCTAAAGTAGCAAACTAAGAAAAACAATAGAACAATCTGATAGCCCAAATAAAACACTGTGGGAGGTAACTGACAAATATTGTAAATGTTCCAAGAAGATGAAGGCAAAACCAATGAGCTTAGACATGATGGTAACACTGTAAAAAAGCACAGTTGTTTACTGACAGTTGTCACATAACAAAGAACTGCTTAGGATAACAAATATAAATTGCATCACCCCGGTTACCAGAACTCCTGAAGACAGATGTTGACTGTGGATATCGTATCACAGATACAGTCCCTTTGACTGTTTGGAGGTGTCACTAAATCCACCCAAAGATGTAAACAACCATGCATGAACAGCACTTATTAGGTGGAGGGGGACCGACAGCCGATCAGTTCCAGTCATTCTACCAGGAAGGATGTACATGGCTCATGATGTCAGTAGTTCAACCATGACTAGACAATCAATACAGTGGTTCGATAGTGTCCACATTGTTACTTTGTGCCAGAAAGTGCACTCAACAAGGGAAGTGTTCAGACATCTTGGAGTGAACCAAAGCGATGTTGTTTGGACATGAAGGAGTTACAGAGAGACAGGAACTGCCCATGACATGCCTCACCCAGGGTGCCCAAGGGCTACTACTGCAGTGGATGACCACTACCTACGGATTATGACTTGGAGGAACCCTGACAACAACGCCAACATGTTGAATAATGCTTTTCATACAGCCACAGGACATCATGTTATGACTCAAACTGTGCGCAGTAGACTGCATGATGCGCAACTTCACTCCCAATGTCCATGGCGAGGTCCATTTTTGCAACCACGACACCATGTAGCGCGGTGCAGGTGGGCCCAAAAACATGCCGAATGGACTGCTCAGGATTGGCATCACATTCTCTTCACTGATGACTGTCGCATATGCCTTCAACCATGCAATCGTCGGAGCAATCTTCGGAGACATGTTTGGAGGCAACCCGGTCAGGCTGAACACCTTAGACACACTGTCCAGCGAGTGCAGCATGGTGGAGGTTCCCTGCTGCTTTGGGGTGGTATTATGTGGGGCCGACGTACGCCACTGGTGGTCATGGAAGGCACCGTAACAGCTGTATGATACGTGAATGCCACCCTCCGATTGATAGTGCAACCATATACAGCAGTATATTGGCGAGGCATTCGTCTTCATGGACGAAAATTTGTGCCCCCATGGTGCACTTCTTGTGAATGATTTCCTTCAAGATAACGACATCACTTGACTAGAGTGGCCGCACGTTCTCCAGACATGAACTCTGTCGAACATGCCTGGGATAGAGTGAAAAGGGCTGTTTATGGACGACGTGACCCACCAACCACTCTAAGGGATCTACGTCGAATTGCCATTGAGGAATGGGACAATCTGGACCAACAATGCCTTGACATACTTGTGGATAGTATGCCACGACAACTACAGGCATGCATCAATGCAAGAAGATGTACTACTGGGTATTAGAGGTACCGGTGTGTATAGCAATCTGGACCACCAACTCTGAAGGTGTCGCTAAATGGTGGTACAATATGCAATGTGTCGTTTCATGAGCAATAAAAAGGGCGGAAATGATGTTGATCTCTATGCCAATTTACTGTACTGGTTCCAGAACTCTCAGAACCGAGGTGATGCAAAACATTTTTTTTAATGTGCGTATTATATTATTTTTATTTACCTTTTAATTTTAGCTCTTAAACAATCTGTGTAATTGACATTAGATATATATTGAAAATACACTACTTATAAGTCATAAATTTCTTCCACAAGAGAGAATTCAAACAAACTCCAGTACCTTGCAGCAGACATCCTGAATTTTTCCAAACAGTACCAAAATAAATCTGTTTGATTTTGCATAACCGCCATCCAGTGCAATTTTTACTATAGGAACAGTTGCCTTAGTTTTCATCAGCATGACTGCTAACTCAACACTTGCTTTCAAAATATTTACATCTGTGTGTGACAAGAGTTTCAACAACTTTTTTCCTTCTAAGTTGATATACTGCATACACTGCAAGAAAAAGAAGATATTGTCTGTTCCAAACTTAATTGTTTAATAGAACCTATGTAGCACATATGTTATAGGTCACATGTTGGGTGAAAAAATACCTGCATTTTACTTAAATATTGTAAATTCCAGAATGGAAACAATAAATAAAAGTGAGGAAAGGTAACCACTTACTTACTTATAGATGACTGATGGGTGGTACATAAAACAAACATAACAGCACAGATACATAACTAGCTTTGAGTTACAATCTTTTCTACTGTAGATACACTTGCACGTACAGCCACACAGACATGTAAAAGTACTCGACTGTTCAAATCAAATGGCTCTGAGCACTATGGGACTTAACATCTGAGGTCATCAGTCCCCTTACTCGACTGTGTCTAAGCAAAATTGACACAGATGATCATAATAATGTTCCATCTTTTGGTGAGTGCACACCCCTGTCTTTAAGTCAACAGAATGAGATATACTTTCAAGTTTTTACATGCCAATTAACCTCTTGTGTTGACTCCATGTTTGCTTGCTGACTAGTTGGACCTGAAGGTATTTTACACACAGTGTTTCATTTAGTGCAGAGTCATTAATGTCTAGCTCTGGTAAGAGAACAGGGTATGAAATTATGGAAAATAAGCTAACACAATATTCTTCAAATCCGCACAATGAGAGACCCTTCTAAATGTAACCCATGACATAAAGAGCTTTTTGGTGTTTATTCCTGTGTTTACTGCATTTAAGCTTATCATTCAAATGGATGTCATAGGATTTTACAAATAATGTTTCAGGTAATATATGACCTACATGAAGTGGCAACTTGCTACAAACTTTATGTATCTGAATAAAGAACACAGCAGTGTACCATAGATTGAGAATTTTTTTTATGTATCATTCTGTGATTATATTTTGGGGAAGCAAATAAGGCCTTCTGTACCTTATTCTCTAATATTTATATGATGTTCTATAATTGATCTGCACTACTCTATGTTTTTCACTATGAAAGCTAGTGCTCCTTCACATCACCTGCACTTGCATGTATGTATGACATATTCATTTTTCAATCATTCAGCAGTAATAATCATTACTGTTACAATAAGCTTTCTATCATTAAGTTGTGATAGATGAAAAGAAATAATATTTGGCAAAATTTCAAGAAGATGAAGTAAAGATATTTGGTGATATTAAGTGTTTTCTGTCATTAAGGACCAACAGTGAATTGAGATAATAAGTTAGATTTATTCTTCTTTATTTACAATTAGCTATGAATAATGTCAGAAAAACTATTGATATACTAATTTTAGTAGAATCAGTGTAAATTAAATATCTTTTGGTTTTGACTTACAGCGTTGGAAGTTCTAATATGTTATAGAGTCAAGAAATTAATGATGTGATGTGGCTTTTGACTGTTTTATCACGAATATTTTAGCTCTAGTCATCTGGACAAATCTTTCAGCAGACCATGGATGTGTTCATGTTGAATCTTTAAAAAATTATTTTCGTGATATCTTGGAAAACAGAATGATACTTTTTACAGACATTCACTCACGTAAAGATCGCTTTTCAGGAAAATAAAAAATCTGATCACTGAAAAGTTCGAAATGGGGCAGAAATGGCCAGCTTTTAATTATCAGAAACAGTGTGGTTACTGCAGGCAGTTGTAGGCACTAGCTTTTCTGAGAAGGGTGCTCTCCATGCTCTCCAGGCCCATGAATGAAATGTTCCTGTAGACTACCACAGAAGGAGTTGCGCATGTTAATCAATGCAGTTCCCATGTCTCTTCACACTCTGGCGCAGATGTGGTAGAACTACACTAAATTCTTGGTGTTATTAGTAAGGGACGTTGTTTCTTGGGACTAGGTTGTCATAGTTGAGTGAGCCATTGTACGCTTCCTATTGACTGTCTTCTACACTGCATGGCTGTGAAGTGGTTTGCCTTTGATAAACAGATTTAGATTACTACAGATGAGGGATTAAAATTCAGGATGAAAGAATATCAACGATTATACTTACGATGACAGTGGTATCCTCCATGGAAGTAAAGAAGAATTACTGCTCTTGTTGAGTGGAATGAATAGTCTAATGAGTACAAAATATGCACAGAGTAAACTGAAGAAATATGAAAGTAATGAGCGGAAGCAGAAATGAGTGTGACGACAAACTTGACATCAACACTGGTGACCATGAAATCAAAGTTAAGGCCATTTATGTACATAAAATACAGAATACAATGTAAGATAATATGAAAATTGGAGATGAAACAGGATTATTAACATTTTCATGGGATGCCTGTCATTACAATGACTCTATATTACTTCCAGTTTATTGTTCACACCGAGTTTGGTGCAAGAAATTCAACATACAATCAGAATTTTAATATCTTGCTAACAAATAGCAACTGCTGCCTCAGTTTGATATTATTCAATTGCTTCACTTTACACATCAACAGACTTGCATTAATTAATGCTCCAACTTACACATATAGAAACACCTTAGCACCCAGAGATGGCAGTGGCCACGTATGTGTCATTTGCCTGTGTGGATCTATGTTTCATTGACTACATCTAATGAATAGCTGAATAATACCTAGCAGTCTTTTTCATTGTACCTGTCTGCCATTTAATGCCAACTCTGTTCGTGTTATGAAGCCTCCTGATAAAACCAAAAGTGTTAATACAAATGAAACCTGTAAAAATAAGATACACAGTGAAAACAAGAGTCAGAATGTATAAATTCTTTCTGAAAATCATGGACGTCACTGTGCAAAAATTATGATCAGTTTTCAAAATCAAAAACACTACATCTCTTCTGTTATAAAACCTAATGCTCAGTTAACTGAACAACAGAATCCATGCTGCAAATGAATTCTCAATGAGCACTGCAAAAAATTACGAGCTTGTAGTGGTAACGGACTTTCCTCAGTGCAAGCAATTATACAGATCATGGACTTCACTTACGAATGGAAGGCAAAGAGAAATTATGTAGACATTTACAGCTAGCAGTAGGTGCCAATCTGTAGATACCAGCTCTAATTTACACACAACGTGAAGACCTTTCAGCAAATATGACAGTGAAAACACAAGAAAAATTAACAGCAAAAATGGACTTATCCAACACGACAGTGATGAAAGATAAATGAGGAGCCACAAGAAAGAACTCTACTCCCCCTCAACCCTCAAAGAAGACACAGCAAAACAAAAGTACCAAAGGCTAAATTGGGATGTGATATCAGCAGTAGCATCTAGCCCAAAAGTAGCGATTCAACCAAGTTCCACATCTGAAGATGTTCCGGATACATCAACAAAAAATGTGCACTAGAAACCAGAAGCAGTAACTACAGAAGACCCACTAAGGACAACAGCAGATCCAGTCTTAAAAGTACCACCAAGAACATCTGTAAGTGTTAAGGCCGAGGCAGAATACATCTAAGAATAAGGATTTTTTACCCTCCTCTAAGAAAGGAGAAAACTTGGCATCTCCAAATGAGGTTGGTAGCTGCTACAAAGCTCGCAGTGAACTTCCTAAGAATTAACCAGTTAACAAGATAGTGTCTAATAAATCTCACACAGAGGAAGAGGGTGTAGAATACCAGAAGCTCAAACCAACAATTCATGTCCTCAGTGAAGGTACCCTGATACCTAATAAGCTTAACTCTGAAAATGGTTCAAATTTAATTGTGCCTAAATCTCTCACAATTTTCTACCAGAACATAGGCCTAAGAGGACTTAAAAATTCAATAAACCAGTTAATAATGGCTATAAATGATATTGAATATGAAAAGGAATCAGACACTCTTGTGTTTTACTGAACGCCATGTGACTATTGGTATTCAAATGTTGTGCATCAGCCAGCCGGGGTGGCCGAGCGGTTCTAGTCGCTACAGTCAGGAACCGCGTGACCGCTACGGTCGCAGGTTCGAATCCTGCCTCGGGCATGGATGTGTGTGATGTCCTTAGGTTAGTTAGGTTTAAATAGTTCTAAGTTCTAGGGGACTGATGACCTCAGAAGTTAAGTCCCATAGTGCTCAGAGCCATTTGAACCATTTGTTGAGCATCAACAGATTCAGTGTAGCATTCCATTATTGTAGATCCATCATGGAGAGGGATGGAACAGTGATTTATATTAGAAATAACGTAGAGTTTAGAGCCCTAGACTTAAGCAATTTTTGTACTGAGCAACACTTTGAAGTGTGCGGTATAGAGCTGACAGCAAATAAGAGACCAGTTGTAATATTGTCAATTTACAGAGCACCTACAGGGAATCTCAGAATCTATCTCAAACAGAGTGAAGCTATGCATAAAAAGTTCTCGGTTTACTTGCTGCATCAAATTTGGATAAAATCCCAAGCTTTCAATGACTACCTCCGTCATCTTCGTCAGGGGTAAAACTGACCATCAGTTTTACCCCTGACGAAGATGACGGAGGTAGTCATCGAAAGCTTGGGATTTTATCCAAATTTGATGCAGCGAGTAAACTGAGAACTTTCTATGCAAGGACTCCGTCACGAAAGACTTCGTAGTCAAAGTGAAGCTATTTTGTCAAAATTGTATAAGAAACACATTTCAATCATATTACTAGTTGACTTTAATGTAAATTTCTTGACTGAGTGTAGTGACAGAATAGAATTAGAGCAACTGAGCAACTGATGAGCTCTTACAATGTAGTGCAAATAGCAGAATTTCCCACTAGGATAACTGACCATTCTAGTACTTTAATTGACAATGTTTTTGTTGATAAGCCTAGGCACAGTAGCTTGACAGTCAGTCATGTCTTCAATGGACTGTCAGATCATGATGCTATACTTCTTATTATCCCTCAGTTTAATCTCAAGATGAAACCAAAATCCATCTGGAAAATGGTGAGACCAATAAATACAGAAACAATGGAGACATATAGGCAGAAGCTACAGTTAGTAGACTGGTCTGAAGTATTTAATTCAACAGAGGTTAACACAAAATTTAATTTATTTATTAATCAAATAACAAGTGTTTTTGAAAGAAGTGTTTCCAAAGAAAGGAGTCGGAGAAAACCAGTTTAACACTACATTTAAGCTATGGATTACCCAGGGCTTTAAGTTTCACATAAAACAAAAAGAGAAATGTACGAGTCAGCCAGATTGCTAACAATACTGAAATGATGAGGCAATTTAAAGTGTACTCTAAGATATTAAGGAATGTGATACAGAGATTAAAAGACATGTACTTAAAAGAGGAAATTTATAAATATGATAACAATATGAAAACCATATGGAAATATGTGATAAGTGAGACTGGGAAAAGATCAGATTACTAGTTTAAAAAATGGGTGCAATACATTGGATGATCCTGAAATAGTGGCTAATGTTGTCAACAATCACAGTCACAAATCAAATGGGGTGCCTGGATTCTGTAAAGAAAGCTACAGAATTCGTGCTTAACACCTTAACTAACAAAATAGAAGAGATGCATGTTCAGAAAACAGCAGTGAAAGAAATAGGAAAAGTAATTCTGTCTTTAAAAAGTAAAAACTCTGTTGGGGTTCATAACAGATAATATCCCTGTCGTAGTAAGCCTCCAATCCTTGCAAAGGCTTTTCACTTCCTCTCACCAAAGCAAGTGTCATCCATGAATTGCCTGGAACAACTTCATTTGTGGTACAGGAGAACGTAATTTTACAGCCAACAAATGTTATTGGACCAGACAGTATCTCCTGTTGCGAGACAGGGCTTGGTGTCTCATCAAAACTGAAAACAGTTTTATAAACTGGCATTCTGCTCCTCCTAGTGTATCTCCTACGACGGTACGGCATGGCTGTGTGCTGCGTGCTGCTGCCTGCAGTCGACTGATGCAGAAACAGGAAGCGCGCCGAGCGCTCCATTCACGAGCGTCTTATCACTACGTCACTTCCGCTGATAAACTTTGATTTTTGCCCGACGCGGCCCTAGTAATACTAGGGGCCGCGTCTTGCTGCCTGCCTCGGTAAACGGCTAAGTCCCGCTCAAGGTCACCCGCCTATAAGGCGGCGCACACAGCCTGTTGTAGAGAAATAAGTACAGTCCTCAGCCATATTTGTAATATGTCACTGGAGGAAGGCATATTCCCTGACAGGCTAAAATATGGACTCATACGACCAATTTATAAAAGGGAGAAAAGACTGATGCTACAAATTATCGACCCATTTCTTTACTCTCAGTTTTTTCTAAGGTACTAGAGAAATTGATGCACAACTGATGGTTGAACATCTTAGTAAATACAGCACCCTCAGTAGTAGCCAGTTTGGCTTTCGAAAAAGGGAAATCAAACAAGGATGGACTACATGCATTTGTTGACAATGTTTTAGAATCCATAAATAATAATATGCTGATGGTTGGAACATTTTGTGACCTGTCAAAAGTTTTTTACATTGTAAGTCACCATATTCTCCTGAATTAAGCCAACACCCTGGGAATGAGTGGAAAAGTAAGCAAATGGCTTGTATCCTATGTGTGGTAGAAAGCAGAAAGTAATCATGGAAGGACTGCAGCATGGTGGCCAGGTGTCTTCAGACTGGAGCTCCATTGCCACTGAAGTACCTGAAGGCTCAGTATTGGGTCCATTTCTTTTTCTAGTATTTGTAAATGATCTGCCACTATGCACAGAGCATGGGAAAATCACCATGTTTGCTGATGACACTACCACAGCAGTTAATAATCCCTTGGGGAATGTGTCGAATGAGGTAGTAAATAAGACTTTTGCAAATATGACAAAATGGTTTGAAACTAATGGTATTTCCATCAATCTAAAAAAAGACAAATTATGTTCATTTTTCCTGTAATACAAATGTTACCAATGAAATTAATCTAAAAATGGATGAACATGAGATTATAAAGGTTGAGTCCTCCAAATTCTTGGCTCTACATACAGACAGCAAATTACGTGGCACTATCATATTCAAGAGCTGTGCAAAAGGTTAAGCTCAGCAACATTTGCCTTGAGAATCATATCAGACAGTAGGGAGTTGACCACAAGAAAAACAGCATACTTCGGCTATTTCCATCAACTTATGGCCTATGGTGTAATATTCTGGGGAAATCAACTGATAGCAAGAAAAGTGTTCCATGAACAGAAACGAGCCATAAAAATTACATGTTAAGTACATTCTATGCACTCAAGCAGAAATCTATTTAGAGATCTTCAAATCTTTACAACAACTGCTTCATGTATTTTTCCCTGATGTGCTTTGTATAAAAAAAATAGCAACTTATTTAAAACCAATAGTTTGTACCATAATTATAACACTAGAAGAAAACTTGATATTCATTATGATCTAAAAACAAAGAGCATGGTGCAGAAGGGGTTTTATACAGTGGCACCCAGAGTTTAATGCCCTTCCACCAATAATTAAAGAACAGGTTGGAAACATACCCCAGTTTAAAGAAAAGCTGAGGCAGTTCCTTCTAAATGGATCATATTATAGTAAAGGCGAATTTCTAAGCCAAAATGCATAATACCTCCTGAGTATTTTTGTGGCCTTTATGGCCTAACCATCATCCTTTGTCTATCTACAGTGTAATTTAAAACTGAAATGTATATATAACTGTATGTTCATTCAGAAGTCAAGTACAATAACTCATACATAAGGTTATATGTTAGCTTATCTCCTCCTGTTATTTATATGATAAGGACAATGTACTTGTACCCTAAACAATAGTTTGTAAAAATTTAACTCTTTCTATATCCAGATATATATATATATATATATATCTAAAAACAAAGATGTAGTGACTTACCAAATGAAAGTGCTGGCAGGTCGACAGACACACAAACAAACACAAACATACACACAAAATTCAAGCTTTCGTAACAAACTATTGCCTCATCAGGAAAGAGGGAAGGAGAGGGAAAGATGAAAGGATGTGGGTTTTTCATTCCAATCCCGGGAGCGGAAAGACTTACCTTAGGGGGAAAAAAGGACGGGTATACACTCGCACACACACACATATCCATCCACACATATACAGACACAAGCAGACATATTTAAAGACAGTTTGGGCAGAGAAATCAGTCGAGGCAGAAGTGCAGAGGCAAAGATGTTGTTGAATGACAGGTGAGGTATGAGTGGCGGCAAGGCCTCAATCTCCGCCAATTTCAAGCTGCCGCCACCCACACCTCACCCGTCATTCAACAACATCTTTGCCTCTGCACTTCTGCCTCGACCGACATCTCCGCCCAAACCGCCCTTAAATATGCCTGCCTGCGTCCGCACACGTGTGGATGGATATGCGCGTGTGCGCGAGCGCACACCCGCCCCTCCCTCCCCCCAAGGCAAGTCCCTCCGCCCCCGGGACTGGAACGACTCCATATATATATATATATATATATATATATATATATATACAACTGTCCACTGTTTAATAAGCAGGTGCTCACATTTTTAAATCGACAATGATGTGAAAGATGTTGTAAGAAGTAAATGGATATATAATTATAATTACAAGTAAACCATTTCTCATTTTGATCATATGAAATTTTTTTGCTGTCAATTTAAATTGGCACTGTTATAAATTATTCATGTTCCAAGAAATTATTTACATTTTCCTTTCTCTAGATCTAAACAAGATTACTTCTTGGAGTCTGGTAAATGCTGGAGTATTATACATTCTGCTGGCTTGGTGACAATAGCATAATCAACAGTGTGTTCAGTGGAGCCCATAAAAGTCTTCAAAAATAATTTTTCAATACTTACAGTAATGGAATTTGCTAGGCGTAATTTTTCTTGAAGGAACAAAAGCTTTGCTAAAAGGGTGACAGAACTGGAGCAAATTTCAGTGTCTGGAGATTCACAAGCTTCATGCAGTCTTCTAAGGAAATTCCTTTGCTTTATGTAAGCTATAAGAACTGGGGAAAAAAATAATAATTTAAAAGCTGCTAGATGGAGTCAACTGTACATAAGTGTTGAAACACAGTTTGTAAGATGTGTTAAAAGACTATTACACACTACTTTTCGGTAGAAAGCAGGCTAACAAACATTATATTAAATTTCATTGCGAAGACTTGAGCTGTAACACATCATTTTAGGGGAAAATGATGGGTTACACTCTCAGTCTTTCTAAATGTTAAAAGGTGATTGTAACATTTAATAAACATTTTTATTAGTTGCTGAGTTTCAGATAGCATATTGTCAGGGAAATGGTTTATTATTATGTGCAGGTAATGCAAGGTATGTGGACGCAGCATATCTGCAAGGTGGGATGACGAATTTAGTAAGTGTTGAAAGAAGAAGTATTGTTGATCAATACGTAAAACTGAGAAGTAGTCCAACTTTTTTTCAGCCTCTAGCACTGAAGACACTGCAAAGTGGAAGAAGTTCATTAGCAAAAAAAAGAAGAATGGTGTCCAGATGTTACCGGCTGGTCTGGATAGTAGTAAATGTTATGAAATAGGCGACCATGGAGAATACATTACACAGGACAGAGTAAACTCAAATTTAATAAACAGTTAACACTCCATTTTTGCACTCTAGTGAAGGACATGAATATACTGATGCAATAGAACAGTAATAATAAGATTTTTAAGAAATTTATTGAGAAGAAATTGGAGGTATATGCTGTCATAAGAGTTTGGATATTTTCGATCTTTTGTGTTAAGTGAGTTTACTTTCTAGTGTAGTTTTCCGTAACAGAAGTCACTTGTCTCGCATTATTTACTTGATTCCATGACCTCTGCAAATAGTAAATGTTCAGTGGACGTCCAGCCTCAGAGCAGAGCAGAGATTAGCAGCAGCAGCTTATCTATCGGTTGTACACAATTTGTTTACATCGTTTAGTTTAGAGTTGTTTTAACATCGAGTCTGTGCAGGATACAGTGGCTAATGTGCAGTGACCAATTTTTGTCCAAAATGCTTGGGTGAGTTCATGCATTTGTTTGGAAAGGGAGGGCGAAAGTGTTTCACCACCTTCTGGGGAGTCAGCGATGACAGACTCAAGACGAACACTCTGCAATCTTTCTCAAATGATTGTACAGAAACTATTCAGTAAAAAAGTTTTTCTTTACTTGCAGCTTTATGTGTCAGGTTTATGATGATGTGCCCATCATTTCATTCATGGTCAGAGTTATTGTGATATTCATGTGGAAGTAAGAAAGAGGTTTTCAATGAAAAACTGGGGTTGCTATCATTTTGTGTTTGGTGCATATTACATAATATGTTGTTGTGTATGAAATTTAGCTAACATATTGAATTTTACTTTAGACTTGTGTGGAGGTGTCTATCACCAATCTCATATTTACAAAAAGTGTGAGTGTAGGCTTCAATTTAGAATGGACTTCCCTTCCAGTACTCGGCATTTTCCCTACAGCACCTGCCCACAGCCCCCACCACTACAGCTCTCCCCATGTGTGTCCTGCTGTCTGCGCATCTACCAGCTACAGTATTCTGCGTGAACTATACTTTTGAGCAGAGGTGAACAGTAGCTGTTTATTTAGCTGTTTTTCGTAGTGCTATATATTTTTGTTCTAAGAGTTTGTGCATTTTTCGATCTTTTATGTTGAGTGAGTTTACTTTCTAGCATAGTTTTCTGCCACAGAAATCACTAATGTTGCTTTATTTACTTGATTCCATGACCTGTGCAAATGGTAAATATTCAGTAGCCATGCAGCCTCAGAGGCTCGAGTTTAATCTTGTGTTCTGCAAGTGTATATCCCATTAGTCAGCAGTGCAGCAGTTACTCAGCTGTTTGTTTTGAGGCTAATGACCATTCTAATGAGTGGTTAGCCGCTCAGTTCAGTGCCAGCTGTCACCTGTCACACTTCTCCAGAGCATCAGGTTACATATTTAGCTTTTCCTGTGTTTTATTAATGGTATATATTTGTTTAATTGCTTGTGTTTTTTGGTATTTATAAGAAGTTTAGTCTTGCGTTTCTTGTTAGCTGTAAGTGTAAATTCAAGCAGTCTGTACCTCAGTTGTCATTTCTTCTGAACAGCCAGCTACATAGTTCATTTAGGTATCATCGTCCCTTGGTTACACGTCAGGAGGGTAACAAGTTGCTTATATAGGTTTATGCCAGCTTTTACTGTTCATTCTTCAGTTAGTCTTGCTAGGGTTGGTAGGATGTATGCCTATGCCTATTGTGTACGGACGCAGGAGCAGCTGGCTGCAGTTTACAAACAGCTGCAATCAGTTGCCTTGAGGCTACTGCCTTGGAGTGTAGCGGTGAAAGATTATGGAGCATTGCATGGGACATCTCAGGTGTCACTTGATTTGCTTAAGGGCTCTACGGCCAAGGCACCCTCTGGTGCAGTGGATCCACAGGGTGAGTGGCGGGTGGTAATGCATTCATGTTGCTTGAGACGGACGGCCAGTGTGGAGGCTGACCTTATGGCCTCATATTCACCCGAGGAGTGAAGAGGTGACTGTTTCCTCAGCAGCATCCGAGGAGGAACACGTCCAAGGAGGAACAAGTGGGCAGGGGTTTGCTAGTTATTGGGGGCTCCAATGTTAGGTACTTTATGGAGCTCCTTAGGAAGATAGTATTCTGGGCTGGAAAGAAAGCCAATTCACACTCTTTATGGCTGCTGGGGGGTGGGGGGTCCCATCCAAGATGTGGAGTCTGCCTTACCTGTGGTTATCTATAGTTGGAGTCACAAATGATGGTGGTCAAATTTAGGCTTGTTCTGCTCACCTACATCACGTATGCTTCAACAGCCAACGAGCATTAAGTATGTTCTGAGTGTTCTGCCATGAATTCTGTAGCTAATGCCAGAATTAAACGTGACTGTAGTGAGTTGTTTAATGAATTTCGATTCAATTTGTTGCGAGTTGTCATCACTGATTGTGGTGGTAAGTTATAAATTCTGCTTAAATAAGTGAGAGACAAAATTTGCAGGATATAAGCTTTCTTCAAGTGGTAGTATGCGCATGTGCATACCGCAATTGTTGCTTGGAATTCTCAACAATGCAATCCCCGTCTGTGTCTCGACATGTACAAACTGCCACCATTCGTGGATTGGACTATAGCATACAGGATGCAGTCGTCTGCAAGTTGTGGCTCATGTTGCCACCAACGAAGCCTGCCGTATGGGTCCTGAGACCACCCTCAGTTCTTACAGGTGGCTGGCAGAGGTGGTGAAGATCACTGGCCTTGTGCGCAGGGTGCAAGCAAAGTTCAGAATTTGCAGCATCATTGCCAGAGTCGATTGGGGTCCTTTGGTTTGAAGCCGAGTGGAGGGTCTCAACCAAAGGCTTGGTCATCCCTATGTTGATCTTGACTGCAGGTTTCTGGAAATGTGTTAACGGATGCGGATTTGTAGGACTCCTCTTGATAGGAGGTCAGGGGAGCACTACACAAAGGAAGCAGTTACTCGGGTAGCAGTGTCGTGCTGTGCGCATGTTTGTTTTTTTCAGGCTAGGCGGTAGTTTGAGGTACTCTCATGTACACTCACTAATCGATAAGTAGATAGAGAAATCAGACTGTTCAGGGTAAAGACAGTTCAACTGTAAAAAAATTATCAGTAAATTGTCGAAGTATTTGTAACAAAATTCCCGGATTTACTACTCTCCAGGAAAGTTCTCAACCTCAAATTATTCTTGGGACTGAGAGCTTGCTAAAACATAAAGTAAAAAGCTCTGAGGTATTTAGCTAGTCTTGGAACACTTAACGGAAAGACACATTAGATGCCACAGAAGACTCTCTATTGAGGCTGAAACTGAGTGTGATAGTAGAGTTATCTGGTCACGCATAACAGGTTTATGTGAAACCAAGTAAATTGTTGGATGTTTTTACCAATCACCTGACTCTGCTCTGACAGTTCTACAGTCATTCAGAGAACATCTATGGTCAGTTGTGCATAAATACCCAGATCATGCGATACTAGTTGGTGGTGGCTTTAACCTACCGAGCATAGACTGGGACGTTTATGAATCCATTGGAGGGGGTGCAGATAGACAGTCTTGTGAAGTACTTTCAAATGTATTTTCTGAAAACTGTCTTGAGCAGCTAGTTCAGCAGCCCACACACAATGGAAACACCTTGGACCTTGTAGCTACAAACAGGCCAGACCTTGTCAATAACGTCAGTACAGAGATGGGGTTAGTGGTCATAATGTCATCATAGTGACTATGGTCATGAAAGTTAATAAACGAAGCCTGCCGTATGGGTCCTGAGACCACCCTCAGTTCTTACAGGTGGCTGGCAGAGGTGGTGAAGATCGATGGCCTTGTGCGCAGGGTGCAAGCAGAGTTCAGAATTTGCAGCATCATTGCCAGAGTCAATTGGGGTGCTTTGGTTTGAAGCCGAGTGGAGGGTCTCAACCAAATGCTTGATCATCTCTGTGTTGATCTTGACTGCAGGTTTCTGGAAATGTGTTAACGGAAGTGGATTTGTAGGACTCCTCTTGATAGGAGGGCTAGCAGAGTGTTTCTGCTAGAAAGAGCAGATAAGCAGTTGTTAGCATCTCACTTAGACAATGAACTGCAATCATTTTGTTCCAGAATGATGGACACAACAGAGGAATTATGGGCAAGGTTTTAACAGACTGTAAATCATGCTCTGGACAAGTATGAGCCTACTACGTGGGTTAAGGATGGAAAAGACCCAACATAGTTTAACAACGAAATTCAGAAAATGCTGAGGAAGCAAAGGCTGTTGCACGCTTGGTCCAATGCACAAATGATGACAGGCAAGGATTAGTAGATATTCGTGCATCTGTGAAAAGATCTATGTGCGAAGCACACAACAGCTACCACCATCATACCTTGGCTAAAGATCTGCCAGTGAACCTAAAATAATTATGGTATTATGTAAAATCACTGAGTGGGTCTAACGCTTCCATCCAGTCACTCTTAATCAGTCTGGTTTGGCAGTACAAGATAGCAAAAGGAAGGCTGAAATTTTAAATTCCACAGTTAAGAAATTGTTCACACGGGAGAATTGTAGAAACATACTATTGTTTGACCATCGCACAGAGTCCTGTTTGGATGACACAATAATAAGCATCACTGGCATAGAGAAGCAACTGAAAGACTTGAAAATAAGTGGCCAGTACTGGATGGAATCCCAATTCAGTTCAACAAAGATTACTCTACATCATTGGCCCCTTACTTAATTTGTATTTATTGTGAATCTCTACACCAGCACAAAGTGCCAAGTGGCTGGAGAAAAGCACAGGTGACTCCTGTGTATAAGAAGGGTAGAAGAATGGACCCACAAAATTACAGACAAATACATTTAATATTGGTTTGCTGCAGAATTTTAGATTATATTCTGAGTTGAATATAATAAATTTCGTAGAGACCATAAAGCTCATATCCACAAATCAGCATGACTTTAGATAGTATTGCTTGTGCAAACTTGCTCTTTTCTTATGACATACTGCAAACTATGGACAGAGGCTAGTAGCCAGATTCCATGTTTGTAGATTTCCAAAAAATATTTGACATGGTACCCCACTGCAGATTGTTAATGAAGGTAGGAGCATCCAGAATAGCTCCCAGATATGTAACTGGCTCTAAGGCTTCTTAAGTAATAAAACCCAATATGTTCTTCTCGATGGTGAATGTTCATCAGAGACTGGGGTAACATCAGGAGTGCCCCGGCGAAGTGTGACAGGACCATTGCTATTTTCTATATACATAAATGATCTGGAGGACAGCATGGGAAGCAATCTGCAGTTGTCCACTGATAATACCGTGGTGTACAGGAAGGTGTTGAAGATCAGTGATTGTAGGATGATACAAGAGGGCCTAGATAAAATTTCAAGTTCTTGTGATGGGTGGCAGCTGTCTGTAATGTAGAAAAATGTAATTTAACACAGATGACAAGGAAAAACAAACCATAATGTTCAGATACAGCATTAGTTGTGTCTTGCTTGACAAATTCATGTGGTTTAAACATTTGAGCATAACACTGTGAAGCAATATGAAATGGAACAAGCATGTGATGATGAGGTAGGGAAAGTGAAACTGCGGTTTATTGGGGGAATTTTAGGAAAGTGTGCGTCATATGTAAAGGAGACCACATATAGGACACTAGTGTGGCCCATTCTTGGAATCTGGCCACTGCTCGAGTGTGTTGATTCACGCCAGGTCTGACTCAAAGAAGACGTCGAAGCAGTTCAGAGGCGAGCTGCTAGATCTGTTACCATTAGGTTTGATCAGCATGCAAGTATTATGGATATGCTTCCAGAACTCAAGTGGAGGGAAGAAGATATTCATTTTGAAGAACACTATGGAGAAATTTTAGAGAACCAGCACTCGAAACTGACTGCAGAATGATCCTACTGCCACCAACATACATTTCACGTCACCAACATACATTTCACATTGGGACCACAAAGATAAGATACGAGAAATTAAGGCTCATACAGAGGCACACAGACAGTCTTTTTTCACTCACTCTATCTGCGAGTGGAACAAGAAAGGAAACAACTAGTAGTGGTACAGTGTAGCCTCTGCCACACATTGTGTGGTGGCTTGCGGAGTATATACGTAGATGTACCAATATGCAGCGATAGATATATATATTACATAAGCTGTTATGTGAATCAACACCTGTGAAAGGAAGGTATATGAGTAGTGGATTCTGTGCAATCTCAGTCCTGTTTAATGCTTCAATTGAAGATAAGGATTTAAGACATCTGCTGTCCAAACCTTGAGAGTGGTTATGTTATTTTATGCTGAGGGCACATACAACCATTGCTGATATGATGGTCCTTACATAACCAGTGGCAGAACTGGGAAGACTTTTATTTAGTTCATGAGATGATTTTTAAAATTAATACATTTATTGTTTAGTTTTCTTATTAAGACACATTAGCCTTATTAGGGATTTATTTATTTATGTGTTTACTGTCAAACTTGAAGAAGGAAACCAGTAAGTTCTTCTCACATTACAATGGACCATATAAAAAGTTGGCATCCCCATCCTAAAGTTTTGTTTCTCCCAGGACGGGTCAAGAGAAAGGTTTATATAATATCGATATGGTGGAAGAAATTTAAACTCTTAGGAGAATCTGAAATCTTTGCATATCTGGTAGATTAACGACTGCCACTTTCCGAGTTTGCTGCATCAAGCCTTTCATATTTCAGTTTCTCTGTAGCAGTATCTGTTGAGAGGCCACACAAAAGTGTGGTTCCTGAAGAGGGGCAGCAGCCTTTTCAGTAGTTGCAGGGGCAACAGTCTAGATGATTGACTGATCTGGCCTTGTAACACTAACCAAAACGGCCTTGATGTGCTGGTACTGCAAACGGCTGAAGGCAAGGGGAAACTAAAGCCATAATTTTTCCCGAGGGCATGCAGCTTTACTGTATGGTTAAATGATGATGGCGTTCTCTTGGGTAAAATATTCCGGAGGTAAAATAGTTCCCCATTCGGATCTACGGGTGGGGAGTACTCAAGAGGACGTCGTTATCAGGAGAAAGAAAACTGGCGTTCTACGGATTAGAGCGTGGAATGTCAGATCCCTTAATCGGGCAGGTAGGTTAGAAAATTTAAAAAGGGAAATGGATAGGTTAAAGTTAGATATAGTGGCAATTAGCGAAGTTCGGTGGCAGGAGGAACAAGACTTTTGGTCAGGTGAATACAGGGTTATAAATACAAAATCAAATAGGGGTAATGCAGGAGTAGGTTTAATAATGAATAAAAAATTATGAGTGCGGGTAAGCTACTACAAACAGCATAGTGAACACATTATTGTGGCCAAGATAGACACAAAGCCCACGCCTACTACAATAGTACAAGTTTATATGCCAACTAGCTCTGCAGATGATGAAGAAATTGAGAAATGTATGATGAGATAAAAGAACTTATTCAGGTAGTGAAGGAAACATAGTAAGTAAATATGGATTGGGGCTAAGAAATGAAAGAGGAAGCCGACTGGTAGAATTTTGCGCAGAGCATAACTTAATCATAGCTAACACTTGGTTCAAGAATCATAAAAGAAGGTTGTATACATGGAAGAATCCTGGAGATACTAGAAGGCATCAGATAGATTATATAATGGTAAGACAGAGATTTAGGAACCAGGTTTTAAATTGTAAGACATTTCCAGGGGCAGATGTGGACTCTGATCACAACCTATTGGTTATGAACTGTAAATTAAAACTGAAGAAACTGCAAAAAGTTGGGAATTTAAGGAGATGGGACCTGGATAAACTGACTAAACCATAGGCTGTACAGAGTTTCAGTACACAACTATAGTACCAGAGGGAAATCAAACATACATCTAAGTTGTTCATCAATTAAATTCAATATTTCTTCTGTTACCCAAGGATTTCTACTAGCCCTCGTCTTTTTACCTACTTGATCCTCTGCTGCCTTCACTGCTTCATCTTCTACTGTATTTCTTTTCCCTATTCCTGTCAATTGTTCTGTGATATCTCTCCCTTTTCCTACTCTCGAATTCCAGTCACCCATGACTATTAAATTTTCGTCTCCCAATTAGACACATAAATTTTGTAACAATTACATTTTCTAGGGGATAATTTTTAATTATGCTTGAATAGACATTTGATTAGTTGGAGGAATTAAATGAAAATCGACACATACAGTTTTTTCAGTATTTATAATGAGTTTGTTTTTAGTGAACCACTCAGAAAGTCTTTTCATAGATCTTTCTGCTGTGGACTGCAAAGTTTCTGCACTCGATCCAGTGAGCAATATGCTGGTGTCATCTGCAAATAGGATAGTATTTTTGGGACTCATATATTCAACTAAGTCGTCCACATAAATCAAGAAGAGTAGTGGACCTAAGATTGAGTCCTGTGGTACACCATATTTTATTGGTAATTCGCTAGAAAGAAAGGAGCTGTTTCTTGTTTTATTCATTTTGTTGAATTCATACTGAAGTGATACTTTCTGCCTGTGGTTTTTTAGGTATGAACACAACCAGCTATGTGCTACACCTCTTACTCCTCGTCTTTCTAATTTTTCAAGCAGAATGTTATGGTCCAGGACGTCAAAGGCTTTTGACAAATCTAGAAAAATACCTGCAGCTAATTTATGTTGATCAAGGGATTTTCAAATGGAGTCTAAGAATTCGAAAATTGCTGTCTGTGTAGATTTAGACTGTCTATAACCATATTGTTGTACTGTAAGAGGTGCATATTTATTTATGAAACTTAAAAGCCTGTCATAGAGGAGTTTTTCTAGAAGTTTTAAGAAGGAACTTAACTGTGACATGGGTAAGTAGTGTGGTATTTTTTCAGCAAGCATGAAGTGATGCGTGTGATTCGCAGCAATGTTCACATAGTCCACAGCTGTCGTGGTGGCTTTGATTATTACCACAAGTTCAATGGAAGCCAAACCACAAGTTCAATGGAAGCCAAGGATGAATGTTCCACACAGCAAAATTCTGACCCAACCAGCTTGTGTCTGTGGTGCAACGCATGTTTCAAACAGCCATTCAGCTGCCTGACAGCATGTCTGGACACGACAATCAACATTATGAATGGTTCATCCAACAAGGTGACATGTTTCCACACCCTAACAGAGATGTGGCGGTGCTGTCTTATTTTACCGACCACAATCAATTTAGAAAGAATGTGTACATAATCCAGTAAGTAGCTTAAGAGACTAATTTATGGTGTTAAATTTGCAACTGGTTGGTGCAGACCACATCAAAATAGGTCAAATTGATCACGAGTTACTTGCATTGTAATTGAGTAGTGCATCAGGATTCATGGAGGAGTGTGGCAGCTAGGTTCAGCCATTGTAATAGAAGTTGGGGTGGCTAGGCTACCAAAGACACTAAAAACTGAGAGACACAGTTTATGTGGGGAAATACCCTTCAGTAATAGTGGTTGGACTCATCCCTGGACTTGAAGGATGGGAAAAAGCAAAAGTAATCCTTCTAGAACAATATGTTTTACAGCAGACAGAGTGGTGAAAAAGTTATTGTAAGGAGTTTTCAGAGTGACTTTACACAAGAGGAACAGTGCAGGGTGTCATAATATCAAAATTGTGTATTATTTTGAAAGTGATGTGTCTGATGTTACAGTCAGCTAAAAAATTATTAACTGGGGTTGGAGTCTCTTGTTTAAGGCAGATCGTGACGGGTGCTGAATGAAGTTCATCTGATGTTTGCAAAGCCAAAATATGAATAGTTTCACTGGAAGAGGCTTTAATTGGTGTTTCAAAGTTATATCTTTGACTGTGGAAATAACTACAGATTTACAAAGGGCTAGCTCAGATGAACAATGCTTACATCATACCCCACAGTGATGGTGGTAAGTAGAACAGTGCTTCTTATCTTGCTGTGTTCTTTCTCAGTGTTGGCTTAAATAATCGCAAACGACCTTCTGGTCTCAACTGTTGGTGTCAGTTTCAGAACTATCTTGGTATTTCGTTTATAATGTCCTAAATAACAGCAGTATCAATGTGCAGTGTCATGTGGTTGCTAGATAGTCATATTTGTTGGAGAATAGCATTACTAGGAATTAGCGGTTACAGTGCAGGCTAAGTGAATCCAGGTGCAGGGCATTGATGTACCCCAAACTAATAATAGAACATAGGGTCTCAACAATACACGTTGTTTTTAACAAATTCATGTGTTATTTATTTGGCAGTCCTTTTGTTCCTCTGTTAACGGCTGCAGACAGTTCGTCCTTAAAGATGTTACAGGATTGTGTTGTCATCTTTCTCCTATATGTTCTAAATTGATGCTCTAATTATTTACCTTCTGGTGGGTGCAATCGGCTTGAGATTTTATGTGACATTCATGGAGAGCAGGTGCGACGTTCATGGCCTCTCATGTTCACTGAGCCTAGTGATGTCCTACTCACAGATGTTCATATTTTTTGTTCTTTTTCATCAAAGTTGATATTTTTCTCGTTTGATGGATGATTAATGTGAATTTTGTGAAGAATTTGTGAAAATATATTATATTTTAACTTCAGTCTTTCAGGTAAATTGTAGTAATTATTCTGGCACTATCTTTTTTACGCTACAGATTCTCCATAGACACTGCTCAGAATTACTTTGATTTGTCTAACCCACGTCATATTCCAGAAATACAGAATTTTCTGATGTGCAATGATGTGGAAGACCCCATACTGTCTGAAGAATTTGGGGAGGAGAGTGACACTGGTTCTCAAGACAAGGCGAAAGCACATTAAGACGCTTCTGTAGTGGGATAAGAAGGCAAGGAGACATATGAAGATGAAGAAGGATGGGACAACATAACAAGAAACTTTTTGAGAAGAGATAATAAGACCACGTAGGCCAAAATGTCATCTGGGAAAAGATATTGCATGGGATCTCACAACACTGTCACTCACTTTCCTGGAGAAATAGGACATGCTAAGAATATTAAAACTGTAATTTAATGTTGGATGACATTTTTGACACAACTGTCAGGTACAGTAACCAATACTAGGACGCCAGCAAGGATTGTTTCTGCAGAGAAAGAGTCACTAGTTCCACAGATGTAATTGAACCACATGCTTTTACTGGCTTGTTGTACCCAGCAGGAGTATACAGATGGGATCATCACAGTCTGGAGGATTTTGAGGGCCTGAAAGTGACAGCATTAAGAAATTCAGCCACTGTGGAGCCTTATACGTCACCTTCATTTTGATGACCGAAATACCAGAACCCAACAGAAAGAATTAGACTGACTTGCTCCAGTTCGTTAAGGTTTCAAAAGATTAATGGAAAATTGTCAAAAGAACAATTGCATCAGGGACAACATTCCAGGTTTCAGTGGTAGATGTCTTTTTTGACAGTAAGTACCCTCAAAACCAGATAAATATGGAATAAAACATTATGCTCTTGTTGACGCTAAGATGACATACATAGTCAACGTGGGGATTTACTTTGGATTACAGCTAGTGGGTCCTGTCTGCATCAGCAAGAAGCCAAGTAATCTCACCAAGAAAACTGCAAAGCTTGTTTCTGGTCACTATATCACTGCTGACAACTGACTTTCTCATTCTGACCTCATCGATTATTTGGGGGGGGGGGGGGGGGGGGGGGAAGAAGAAGAAGAAGAAGAAGCTATCATTTGTTGGAACTGTCAGAAAAAATAAAAGGTAATTGCCACTATATTTTGTTGATGTAAAAGGTAAGAAACTATACAGCATAGGTTTGGCTTTAATGATGGGAAGATATTGGTTTCCTACATACCACGCCACAAGAAAAATGTAGTTCTTGTAGATTTGCTTCATAATGACAATGCCACTGATCCTGAATCTGCAGAGAAAAATAAACCATAGATAGCAATTTTTTACAACTCGACAAAAGATGGCATTGATACTGCAGATCAAATGTGTACTACTTACAGTCTGACCCAAAAAACAGAGTACTGGCCAATGATAATTTTATTCACAAACTGAAAGTAGGTGGTATTAATTACCAGATTAGTTAGCTTGGAAATCAACTGAAAAACCTGTGTAGAAGATTATACCTAAAATCATTGTCCTTTGAGAGCTACACAGAAAAAAAATACGAATAAGACTGGACTCCCCTCCAGACTGTAAAGCTGGCTGAAAATCATAGATGCCAACCTTGAGAAGTGGGCATCAATAATCACATGGCAAATATGGAAGCAGGTTCACGGGCTCTCCCACTGAAAATTTTAGAGGGGTTTAGAGTTTAATGTCCCATTCACATAGAGGTCATTTAGAGATGGAGCCAAAACTTGGACTGCATCAAGGACAGGGAAGGAAATCAGCCGTGCCCTTTCAATAGAACCATCCCACATTTGGCTGGAGCAATTTAGTTGGAAAATTTTAAAAATTAAATTGTGTTTTAGGCTTTAAACACTGTATTCCAGACGCTTCCTGGCCCCAAATAAAGAACATTTTCCAGTAATTAAAATAACTTTAAATGAAAAAAAAAACACATTAAGTAGGAAAAGATAAAAATCAGTTTATAAACATAAAGGCACTTTAGAAACACCTCTGTAATTTACGAATAATGCAAAATCAATACATGTATATCTGTCACATTATTAATTAAAAGGAAAGTAAAACATGTAAACAAAATCCACTTACACCGTGAAATCAGAGGCCTGTCTTCAGTATTTTATACAAAAATATTTACAGTTTTTTCTCATTCACTGCCTCTTCTTCCTGGACTTGCCTCTACTTGTATACTACAGAATCTGCACTGGTGAAGCACTGAGCACTCCATCATCAGGCTACAAATGGCCCATCAGGACCATCCAACCGCCGTGTCATCCTCGCACTGGTGACGGACAATAATTTTCTCTTGAGAGATAATCTTGTTGCACTTCTCGCATCCTGAATCTGATCCTTTGAAAACTTATTTTGGCAACATGCTCTTCTTGAAGACAAATGATTCATTTTACTGATGACCAAAGCACTCAAAAACCCATTACTCATACTAGATGGATATTCAGTATTGTTTTTTCTAGCAATACTAAAAGCTCTCTCACAGACAGCATTACTGTGAGGAACAAGCAGTGGTGCAAGTTAAACTTGCTCAGTGGTGGATACTTTTTAATGCCTGATGCATCACACAAAGCAGGCATTTTGTACCAAGCAGTATCAGCTCTCGCTTCTTCCTCCATTCCAAAGTAATCAAGATGTTATCTTTAAAATTCCAATTCTGCGTCTGACTGCTTAGCTGGGTGGTAACACATGTGCCTACCATGCAGTGGACCCGGGTTCGATTCCCGGCTGGATTGGGGATTTTCTCCGCTCGTTGACTGGGTGCTGTGCTGTCCTCATCATACTCTCATCATCAGTGACACTATAAAATAAATAAAAATAAATAAAATGTTATTTTAAATATGTTAATTATTCTATCTGTATGATGGTGATTGTGATTGCAATTGTAATTAATATTTTGCTTATCTGGAACGTGGACATTTAATTATTCGTTATCAGACGCTTGACAATGGCTTTTTCGTAAAGGCAATGTTACTCGTAGTTGACCGTGAAATAAAACTGAATAATCGGACTTCGTAATTAAATCGTTTCCAAAGACTGCTGCGGTAGGTGCGGACTCTTAATCTAAATCTCAATATTTCAATAATTTGCCAGCCATGCCAATACGTCGTACAGAGGTGATTGTCTACTAAACATAAAAAAGTTACACAGTTAGTTAAATCAGATATATTCAATGAATAAACCTACAGTTCATAATCCTACTTACTTTTATAAATATAAATTCTTTACAGAATCGAGTGCCTAGTGTGGTTGCAACTCGCAGTATTCTTCTATAACATGAAATATGGCGGTGTGCCAGACAATAAAATAAAATACGTGCTTCTCGCACCAGTTCTACCAGAGCTCTCCTTCTTAATCAAACATAAGAGTAACGTAATTGTGCTTTTGTTTTATCAGCGACACAGCACTGCAGTTGTGTGCCATAGGCATTATTTATTTGTCACTGATCATTTATTTAATTAGTATTTCGCGTTTCCGCGGAAACTCACGCTCGGCATGCAAATGTGCCTTTATATTGCCCCCTGAATTGCGAGGCGAAAGGACACACCTGCAGGCGAGCAATTCACCTAAAGGCACAAGAAAATCTAAGTTATCTACAACTATTTACATGACTTACATTACACATTATACACATTATATACAAAATTTGAATGACGCGGGTGCGCCGTAAAAGTTCTTATGTTGGCAGATAGAGTGCGCGCATGCGCAGAAGCGTCTGTGTGACTCCGGGATTGCTGTTATATCGTACAGTTAGATCACGCGGCACAGTATTGCAGTTCATATTGTTCGTGTGCGCGCGTTTCTCAGTCGTTGCACAAAGAAAATATTCAACCAAGATTACATATGAAGACTACATTCTATGACAGGTAACTTAGTTTTAAATTTACAATATTTGTTATAACACAATACAACTTAGATTGTTGAATGTTCTTAGTTACATAGTATTGTTTTGAAATACTTCAAAGAAAAATGTCCGTATGTTTCAGGTGCGTTGACCTATACACATCGTGTCGTTATTACAGTTCATATTCATCCGCTGCACAATAATTTTTTACAGGTTAGTATCGTCGTGGTAAAGTTTTTTGATCACAGTAACATCGTTGTATAACAACGTGATTAATACATAAGCGTGTCCATTTCCCATTTCCATTATAGTCGTAGTGATGCAGTTGGTTGTGACTAAAAGCATTGCTTATTACAGATCAGACGTGACCCGTCGAGTAATTGGTCCACGTGCAGTTCGTTTTTTACATTCCGTGGAAGCTTGGTTGCAGAACCTCGGACGGCACACAGCTGGCGTCGATCCATGGACAGTCCAGGTAAGAGTGTCCGTCACATTTCGAGAACATTTCATTCCCTGAAGTTCCAACCAAAATTCTTCCACCCGTCGTGTTGTTTTCTGGACAGGCACTTTGTGTCCATTTAATCCAGTTAACATCTTGAAGTTAGGTACTGTAGTAATGCCACTAGACGATGCACGAAATATGCACTTCACATTTTCCGTTTTTTGCTGAATATAGCTCACCTAAATGTTCGTAGTTGTTAATCAAAGAAATCGTTCATCGCGTTTACATAGGTACGATGCATAATGAATGGCATTAACCGTTTCCTTCACATAGGTTTCTGCGTAGTTGCAGAGTTAGTAATGTTCATTAATGTCCGTGAACAGAGGTTCACTATGCTATGTCTTTTTGGCACTCGTTTTGTTCAAATTTTTTACATAGTAACAGTTACATGATACATCAGTTAAAAAAATAAGTAATTATACATACACACGTCACATATTTTCTTAGCAGAAACATAATATAGTTGCACATAAACATGTTTACATCATCATTACATCGCTATAGGTTATTACATTGTGTCACATTTGATTACATGAATTGCAGATATTTACATCCTCTTTAGCGGTTTTGCTGGGATATTATCGATGTTTTTTTTTTAAGTGATGTCATCTGAAATTAAGATAGGTTAGACACAACATTCATTACATCAGTAGGCAAGACCAGGCGTTTTCGCTACTCAATAAATATTCAAAATAGTAAGAGAGAGAGAATGTTCGATTCCTCGCGTTTTGTGCGTGTGTGTAGAGTGTCTGTGTGGCCTTGACTACTGATAGATGCTTTTCGTGTTGAGAGATGTGCGTCTAATCTATTTCTCAAAGTAAAAGATCGCTTCACAGATGACGTCTGTCAGTTCGTCAGGTGTCACACCAAGTCAGTGGTACCTTCAGTAACAAATGTTCCGTGAAAAATTAATATGTCATCCACTGCTACGTAATCATAAATTTTACTTTAATATTCCGTCTTTCAGGTGGAGGCGCGTGCTGAAAGAAGAGTTCTTCTGTCTTCAACTGCGTCACTGGAACCGCTGAAATGAAAATTTCTATACTACTTATTATCTGTGTTGTAACAACAGAGTTTTTCGAGTTGCTTAGCAATATTTTGATGGGTATGACTTTGACATTATTCAGCATGAAATGCTCTAAGATCTCGGTGTGCGTATAGCCCAATAATTTTGTTAGTTCTAGGATGTTGTAACAGATACGCACCAGGATGCGGCATGTTAACAATTATATAAGGTCCTTCATATAGCAGACGCCACTTAGCGTTGCGTCGTTTGAGCGCTACAGATTTATGATGAGTACGAAGTAGTACAAGCATTCCTACCTCGAATTTTTGCTTTCTTTTTATTATGTTTCCGTGATGCCCGTTTCGTACCTGTGCGTGATGTGTCAATGCAGTCAATACTTCTTTTATTTTCCGTTCAGGTGCGATTTCCCTGTCTGACAACTTAGGTAATGGTTCCATCCACTGAGCGTTCCGTTTGCAATTGAACATGATCTCGTTAGGTGTGTAATTTGTATCGTAAACATTTAAGTCATTGTGTACGTCTTCGAAAAGACTTAGGTAGGACACCCAATTAGTATGTTTTGATGAAATACAGGTCCTCATGAAACGGTTCAACTCTCGGAAAAGTCTCTCAGTCGCGTTACATTGTGGACTAAACCTCGAAATAAATACACCCCTGATGTCATTGTCCTTCAAGAAATTTCTCCATTTGTACCCAGAGCAGTATGCTGCACCATCCGATAGAATTGCTTTAGGTTTTCCCACGTGCGTCAGGTAATCACTTGAGAATCTTCGTATTATAGCACTTGCAGTGGCGGATTTTAAAGCATAAAGTTTGACATGTTTAGAAAATATATCGTAAAAAGCTAAGATATATTTGACGCCTCCAGAGCTTGCTGGATGCATTCCACTGATGTCAGTACACAGAATTTCCAGGGGTTTACTGGGTAAAATAGAATGTAAATCTGTTTTTGTGGATAAATTCTGAGGTTTTGATTTTTGACATATGACACATGTTTTCAGTTCCCTGTAAATTTTTCTTCTCATATTGCTAAAATAACAGTATGTACTGAGCTTCGCTAAACACTTTTTTGTCCCATAATGACCCCAAACTAAGTGTGTGTGCCAAATTAAATTACGTTCAGACTCTTTGGGAATGCATACACACCAGTTAGTAGCATTTGGATGTCGTCGATAAATAGCACATCATTGTGTAACTTGTAATACTTAGTCAAAGGATGATTGTGTTTTTCTACAAGTAATGTTATTATCTTATACCAGTGAGGATCAGATTTTTGTAATTCAGCCATGTTTCTGCACATATCAATATAATATTGGTGATACTGCTTGTCTTGCATTAAGAGAATACTGTAGTCATTTATATTTTCTAAGTCACTGTTGGTATCATTCATACCTTGTGGAAGTCTAGACAAAGTGTCTGCAATGGTGTTGTCCTTACCTCTTATGTACTTAATTTCAAAAGAGTAGTTCTGAAGTGCAACTGCCCATCGTGATAGTCTAGGATGTACAAGTTTACAAGTTAACAAAAATGTCAGGGCCTGGTGATCGGTGTAAATTACTATATGTTTTCCAAATAAATAATAATTGAATTTCTTGAATGCCCATACTATGGAAAGTGTTTCTAACTCAGTAGTGGAGTATGTACGCTCACATTCAGTTAGAGTGCGACTCGCAAACCCAATAATTCTTATCTGTTCTTCCTCTTTATTCTTTACTACTTGAAATAAGCAACAGCCCAAGCCAGTACGTGAAGCGTCACAAGTCATACAAAAATCTAAATTGAAATCTGGATGGCTCAATATGTTAGCATTCACTAAAGCATGTTTAATTGTATTAAAGTCATTCTGGCACTGTTCCGACCAGATCCAAACTTGATTCTTTCTGAGTAGATTTAGCAGATGTTTACTGTTCAAAAGTGGTTGTGGCAAAAAACGTCTGAAAAATGAACATAGCCCAAGGAATGATTTTAACTGCTTTTTAGTTCGAGGGCTAGGAAAGTTTCTGATAGCATCTAATTTACTGGGATCCGGACGTATGCCCTGTGAACTAATGATATGTCCTAAATACTTTATCTCACTGCAACCAAATTTTGATTTTCTTAGGTTGGCTGTGACTCCAGCTTGTGCAAATTTTTCTAAAATTCTTTGAAGAGTGTCAACGTGTTCATTCCAAGATTGTGTAGCTATCAGTATATCATCTACATAGTGTGTGACTGTCTCAACTAAATCGTCGCCAAGCACGGTATCCAGGGCTGTAATGAATACCCCAGAACTGACATTCAGTCCGAAGGGTAGAACACAAAACTGATAGGTTCGCCCCCCGAACATAAATGCAGTATATTTCCGAGAATCAGGAGTGATACCCACCTGCCAAAATGAATTAGCGAGATCTATTGTGGAAAAATATTTTGCATCTAGAAATTTCTGTAATTGCTCTTCTAAATTTTCAGGTTTTGTGTGAACCGGTAAAATTATTTCATTAATAGCTCGTGCATCTAACACTAACCTAATGCTTCCATTTGATTTTTTGACAACAAGTAGAGGACTACAATAAGGTGAGGTGGATGGTTCAATGACCTTCCAGTCTAACATTTGTTTTAATTCTTGCCACACAGCAGGTCGTTGAGATAACGGTACGTTATATGTCTTATGGTAGAAGATCTTGTGAGGCTTAACTTCAATCTTGTACACATAGGTGTTGATAACACCTAATCGTTTGGTAAAAACTTGTAAATATTTGGATAACACTTCCTGTAGTTTTATACGTTCATGTACACTGAGTGCTGTAGCTTCACTTATCTTATGATCAAGCAATGTTTTCAAGTCCATTATCTCTGTGTCAGATGAGTGTGTTTGCATGTCTTGAATGTCATTGTCAAGTACTAACTGAACCTTGTACCCTGTACAGTGTTTGTCATGCTTTAGAGTTCTCCTGTCCAAATCAATAATAATTACCCTGCTTTTATCATTTAAAATACATTTACCTTTGGAGAAGTCTATAATGCAGTCCTTCTCGCTCATAATATCTATTCCTAATATGCAATTTGTCACAAGGTTTTGTACAACCAGGAATGGCCATTGTACGGTTCCATTACCTATTTTAACGTTTACAAAAACTTGCTTCGTAACCCTACATGACTTATTACCTAGTGCAGTAGTTATTTTACAGTTTTGGGCAGGAAACTCAGGCACAGGTTCCAATTCACACATCTTTTTATAGAAATTAAAAGACAAAACGCTCACAGCTGCACCTGTATCTAGGATAATAGTAGTTGGAATCCCACCTACTACACCAGTAGTAGATGCTAAAACAATTTCATTTGTGTTTAAACGACATTGTGTACTGTCTTGTAAAAGTTCATCTGATATATTGTTATTGTGGTTGTATCTTATAAATAAAACAGGTAGTTTTTGTTTAGAATTACTCGGCATATCATTATTCTGTTGTTCAAGTGTGGTGTCAAATAACTGATTAACATTGAAGTCGCCCCCCAAGAATTCTTCAGCCACGACCTGGGGCAAAGTAGTGACTGTTTCTAGTTTGTTGGATTAGCATTTGTACTAGGTACTGACACAGATTGAGGTTGTGCATCAGGTGTCATTTCTATTATATCCACATTCGGATATTGCCTATTATGATCTCCAAACTTTTGTGGTTGTTGTTGCTGTTGCGCATTATAACTTACCTGTCGGTCGTAAGGTATGCTCCAATTTTGTCCTGGTGGCTGCTGTGGTAAAGCAGAGTTTGAATGGAAGTACTGATCGTTACGAGTCCAACCTTGATGCTGTCTTGGCTCGTAGTTATTATTATTTCTATTTCTGTTTGTGTTTTTGTTATTACCTTTGTATCCGTTGTTACCGTTGTAGTTATTACCGTGGTGCCTTTTGTATGGATTGCCGCATGAAATGTTATTACTGTTGTAACTATTGTTTGTATTGGAATACGCGTGTTGATTTTGATTTCCGTACTGAGACGGCATGTGAGTTTGCTGTTTTTGTTGTACCGCGTATCCAACTGTGGGCACGCCAGAATTGTGTTGGCAAGCCTGCATGTTTTGCATACCACTAGTGTAAACATTGTGGCTGCTGTTTTGCCGCGCGAAGCGCTGATCTTCAAGTAACATGTCAACCGAATCTAAGGCTGTTAAAAAATAATCTGAATCGTCATCCGGGATATGTAGGAGTTTTTCTTTAATGTTGAAAGGCAATTTGGCCTTCAACGCAAGGAGTATATCACGCGTTGCGACTGGTTCGTCTAAAAAGTGTCCCATGTTCAAGTATTTTTCAAAATATCTGCGTAAGTTACCATTTTTACTGTTAAAAGTTTCAGGTTCTAAAATTTGTCTTCTGAGTCGCTCCTGGACGGATTGTGACCAGAATTTGTTCAGAAAAGCACGCTCAAACTCACTGTACGTGGTACATACGTCAGCTTGACTGTATGCCCAGACAGCTGCATCGCCTTGGATGTAACCGACAATATATGAAATCTTTTTCCGGTCACTCCAAGTGCGTGGAAATGCGTTACTAAAAGATTTAAGAAAAATCACCGGATGAATGGTTCGTTTTTCTGGGATAAAAATCTGAAATTGCCTGTGTTTCATTAAGCTTTCATCTTCCTTCGCATTGTGATATGGATTTATTCCACTGTAATTACTGGTATGTTCAGCTGGCGAGTAATTACGATAATGTTGCTGTGGTTTACCATGATAATAGCTTGTGTTTGTGTTTCCACATCGTGGTATGTGTTGTAGTCGTGGTGTGTTTTGTTCTTGTGTATTTGTCGTGTGCGGAATGTGTGTATCATACTCGAATGTATATTGGTTTCTGAACTGTACATTTTGACTGATATTTTCGTTACATTCAGACTGTAGTTGATCGGTGAATTGTCTCATGGGTGCAGTGACGGATTGTACTGCGTCACTGATCAGCTGTTTGTTATTAGTAATGTATTGCGCTACGGAGTCGTGCACAATTGTTGGTAAATTTTCACGTAAGCATCTATCAAAATGTTTGTCTTTGTTCTCAATCCAATCATGAAATTCTTTATTAATATTTTGAAAATGAGCTGTGGCATCTGATTGTAAGATGTCAGTCAGGTGTTGTTCAACATTGTCAAATTTATTCTGTACATCAGTAATTCGTTTTTCAAGGTTGTCATGTACTGAAGGATATGTTTGAATTTGTTCAGTAAGAACTTCACACGTGACATTAAGGTTTTTTACTTGTGTCTGTAAAAGCGCTACGTCAGTTGTAGTCTTTTCTTGTCTCGTATTGAGCTGGGAAAATTTAGTACTGAGTTCGGTCATCTGTTTGGTCAGTGTGGCGTCTATAAGTTCCACACGTTTACACAAAGTGTCATTACCTATCTTGATTGCTATGAGATCAGATTTGATTTCGTCATTTTGTGTTTTTAACTGTTCATTTTGTGTCTCTAATTGTGCCTTTAAGGTTGCCATGTTTTCGGCGTTCTGTTTCCTTATGGTTGCCATATTTTCTGCGTTTTGTTTCATTAGCATTTGTAACATGTCGGCAATGTTTACCGTTTGCAAGGTCTCTGCCCCCGCCACGTCATTAGACGTGACGTCATGCATTAACATGGGCTCTGATTGAGATTTTGAAATTTTTGTAGTGGACGGCCTATTGTCAAAATTTTCGTCAACACTTGCGTCAATGTTTGATGAATCGTCACTACCGGTTGCTGTCGTAAAGTCATTTTCTAACACTTGTCTCACGTCCGAGTCGGATCGCGTCTGAATAGTACGTCCTTGCTGTTCCATTTTTGCGTATTGTTTTCTAGTTATTACCATGCCACACGTGATATATGTTTCAAGAAAATTTTTGACACTGATTTTAAAATAAAATGTAGTTGAGCATGAATCGCTCGTAGCAACAATGGCTGTCTGTTAATTTAAAAATATAAACTGAATTTGAGATTATTGGTAATGGCTGCTGGCCATGTTACATGATATCGTACAGAAGTCGGCCATATTGTACACTCGTGTATTGGTATTGTTGCATACGTTATTGTTTAGGGAAAAGTACTGAGAATGAAATTTATCACTGAAACTGTTATGCGGAAAAGAAACACTACAGAATTTACTGAAAAGCTAATACACTGAATTATACGTCTGGTCAAGCCTACCAATACAAAGATGCTGCGTCTTACCTTATTTTGCTGGAAGTTTCATTGCGTCTTCCCGCAAAATTTCAGAATTGGAAAATATCTTCAGATTTTGTTATCTCTCATACATTGACGTCCAGGTCCAGAAAGTTGATTTTTTACATGAAACAAAGAGAACAATGTAACAAATGACAAAATAACAAGTCCGACACGCAGTCGCCAATATAAAATAAATAAAAATAAATAAAATGTTATTTTAAATATGTTAATTATTCTATCTGTATGATGGTGATTGTGATTGCTATTGTAATTAATATTTTGCTTATCTGGAACGTGGACGTTTAATTATTCGTTATCAGACGCTTGACAATGGCTTTTTCGTAAAGGCAATGTTACTCGTAGTTGCCCGTGAAATAAAACTGAATAATCGGACTTCGTAATTAAATCGTTTCCAAAGACTGCTGCGGTAGGTGCGGACTCTTAATCTAAATCTCAATATTTCAATAATTTGCCAGCCATGCCAATACGTCGTACAGAGGTGATTGTCTACTAAACATAAAAAAGTTACACAGTTAGTTAAATCATATATATTCAATGAATAAACCTACAGTTCATAATCCTACTTACTTTTATAAATATAAATTCTTTACAGAATCGAGTGCCTAGTGTGGTTGCAACTCGCAGTATTCTTCTATAACATGAAATATGGCGGTGTGCCAGACAATGAAATAAAATACGTGCTTCTCGCACCAGTTCTACCAGAGCTCTCCTTCTTAATCAAACATAAGAGTAACGTAATTGTGCTTTTGTTTTATCAGCGACACAGCGCTGCAGTTGTGTGCCATAGGCTTTATTTATTTGTCACTGATCATTTATTTAATTAGTATTTCGCGTTTCCGCGGAAACTCACGCTCGGCATGCAAATGTGCCTTTATATGACACGCAAGTCGCCCAATGTCGCATCACCTGAAATACGACTTGCATCTCGGCAGCCGAACTTCCCCGGATAGGGCTTCCCAGCCTTCAATGCCACACAATCATTTCATTTCATTTTTCCAATTCTGTGGCGTTTTTCCCCTTTTTTTCTCTTTTTGCAATCGCTCAGAACATAAGGAAATAGCTCATGCAGTTGTACAACTGAAAATAAAGATTTTTTTCCCTAGACCCAAATATCTATAACTTATAAGTTTTTAAGAGGTCATTATGTAGTGGAAATTTTTCTTTGCTGTAACTACATGAACTGATAAAAATCATCTGATATCTTCATAAAATTTTATAACTATAGATTTTTCAAGCTTGATATGACAAATGTAGCTTTGAGTGCAATATCTTCATCCCCTGTGTGATATTTATTTTTTTGAAATTTCAATTACAGCAGACTACCAGAAGCAGGTACTGCAGAATGATAAATCTCACAATCAAATGTGTAAATAAGTTATTAAGATGCTATGAAGTCCGTGAATTACTGACTCTTCTTTCTGAAGGAATACATTTGCTTTGGCAAATAATGAAAGGGTATTATGCAAGAAAAGAAGATATAGCTTAGTTATCAGATCATTTAGAATAGGGCGCACTCTACATAAGAGAGAGTTTACATTTTTTGAAGCTTTCTCACTGAAAAATTTTACAAGATGTTCCCCACTGTTCAGTTATACTTGCTATTAACTGGAGCACAGATAGCCATCTTGTACAAACATACTTCAGTATTTTACAGGTTTTTGTGTCATATATATTTTGACAAAGTTTAAAAGTAGGCTGTCTATTTGAACTCTTTTGGAGAAAGTAGAAAATATCTATTACAAATTCTTCAGCGTCAAAATATTGTAGGCTTTTTGCACCTTTTTGTGCACCTAAATGAAGCAGGTGTTAGGAACACGACTGAATTCTTCTGTGTGGCTGAACTTTCTCCGAAATGGCAGCAACTCCTTTTATATATCCTACCATCGTATTTGCATCATAATGTGCAAATGAAATGCAGTTTTTCCAGGGAATTCCTTTTCTTAGCAGATCACCACTCAAGAGATTAAAAATTCCTTTGCCAGTATTTGAAGTTGATTCCAGCAAGGATAGCCATCTTTCCCTGTTTCATATCAAGGTTGTTGTTGTGGTCTTCAGTCCTGAGACTGGTTTAATGCAGCTCTCCATGCTACTCTATCCTGTGCAAGCTTCTTCATCTCCCAGTACATCAAAGTAAGCAATGACAATTGGATCTAATTTCACATTTATAACATCTGTGCTACCATCAGTTGCAAGGGCAAAGATTTTTTTTTAAATTCTTCTATTACATTAATATGTGTTCCATATGAAAAGGACTTATAACTGCAGTTATTTTAATTCTTCCACAACTGTATCTCTGCAGTCTGAGATTCACTGTACTAACACTTTGGTATTCCACAACATTACTGTCTGAATTTGGTACAGTATTTTTCTCACCTTCACTTGGAATATCTTGTGGACTGTTTAATTTCGCATTGCCATTTGTGTCAGGCTTTTCTTTAAAGACACTGCTAACAGTTGACGGGGAAAAAATATCTAATTCCTTGCATTTTTAACAAACAACTAAAACTTTCCTTAGCAGCTAACACAGTGTTTTCGAATTCTAAATGAACGACTATTACCACTAAACATAACATAACAGTTACAGAAAATATCAGTGGTCTATACACAATACATGCGCACTAAACAGAAATATGCTGATCACTGGAAACATCACATGAAACTCAAAGGGGATTATCTGATTTTTTTGTAGAGTCACTCATTTGAATAAAAAATTTCAGAGAGCACAGGGTTCCTATTTATTAAGTACCGTAATTGTTTTTCGTTATTATTTATTATGTAATTTTTGTTCTCTTATGTAAATATCATGGAATTATGTTTTGAATGTATGCGTGTATTATCGCCCCCTAGTACGCATGCACAGATTCACAGGTGGTTACAAGTTTCGCATGCTGATGACATGTCTAGCAATGTTCTTAGTTCCACCGCTAGATGGCTGATGCACTGAAAAAAAATCATTACAATATACAAAAAAATTTATTAGCATACATCTGGCGGAAAGCAAACAGTATTTTTCTGATTTTTTTAAAAACATGGAATCGATAATGTCCATTTTCGCAATTTTTTAATATCTCTCCATAGCTCTGTAATGAAGGTGATAAATCTGTAATAATTACAGACAAACCATAATAGTTGGCAGCTATAGAAAATATTTATCCCCACTGAAGATAGAAAGAAATCACCATCTCTCCCACATCTGAAAAGACGTAGATGCACCATCTGCATTACAGAAATGGTTCACAGAAGAATGTCCCTCTATGAATGTAAAAACTGTGACCTGCCTATAAAATTTACTGTTTCATAAATTTTTTTATGTACTGAAAACTGCAACTGTTAGCTGGTGGTTTCAAAATTTCAATCCTTTCAATTTTGTTAGTTTTGTGGCCAGGAAAAAGTTTTTTGGCATTCAGTTTTGTATGTTCTGTTTCCACACATTCCCATGAATGTCACTAATTATGTTTAAGGCACTAAATTTGTCAATCTGAGATAATGGCGATTTCAAAATCTATTCCTGTCAGGCTCATTGCACTTGAACTCACAAGTCTCAGAATTGGGATCAATGGAGGGTTAGTGCCTATAGAGGACTCATGTTAGAAAAGTGGTGCATTGTGTTTATAGGAAATGATATTGAATGCTGCTGTAGAAGCACCACAGGTGACAAGTTACTGTAGAGATTTTTCTAAGCAGAAGGAATATTTAAAAAGCAACATTAGGTGGGCGCATTTGGATGGTAGCTATCCATTTAAAGCCAGAAATTGAGAGTTACAACAGTCTGTGAACCCATCGCTGAGACAGGATAAGCGAGTGTGGTCCAAGCATGCAGCAGTCCCAGAGACTGTAGAGACAGTGAGATGATGACATGCGATATGTCTGCTGAGTGGACAAGCCAGCTGGCTTCTATGACAAGAAGTACTAGGCTGGAGGTGTGGTGCAACTTCATGGTCGCACTCCGTGATCACCCACACCATTCACGCATGCTGATGCTGGTTACTTGAATCACATGATGTCCACCACATTAAAATCTAAATTCTCAACTCTTATTTCTACTGCTGAGTGGTCTTGTAAAACTTCAGGACAAATGGCCGAGATAAAGTATACTGATGCAGAAATGGCTATGGAGTTGTTTGCTATTGGTATTGAGCAGATGTTGCAGTTCTACATTCATAGACAGTTGATTGCAGCACCATGACACAATAACGAAAATTATGTCAACTTCTTAGAAAAGGTTGGAACGTTTTCATGGACATGACGGCAGAAAGAAGAACACACAGCTGAGAGAACATGGTGGTAGGCCCTTGTGAATGATGCATGGCCATGGTTGGCAGCCAAACTCACAAAATGTGTAATGTGATGGTAGTCATTGTGAGGAGGGGGAATATGGCAATAAGCAAATACCACAAACGCTGTTAAGCTAAATATTGACTCAGTACAGGATCAGATTGAGACAACAATGAAGTCTGAGGTCCCAACATTTATATTAAATACTGAAGAAGAACTCACCAGTTTGAGAGCTAAAGAAGTGTGGAATGGTGACATCAAGTTTGCCCTTGGTAGGGTATAATAGGGGTGCATGGATACAAGAAGACCACCTGCAGTCCAGGTAGCGAAGCAGATGAGGTGCTCGAATGAACCATGCCTGGATGATGCCATGGTTGCACTTGGCAAGCAGAGACAGGAGGATTACACAGCGAATGCCTTGTGTGCAGCAACTGGTGAACTCCTTGATAGCAGTTCAAGATATCCTGACATTTTTGATAAGATCTAGGTGGATGACATTTTAGGCAATGCAAGGTTATTCTGTGAACAAGAACACAATGCAGAAGGAAAAAAAGGAAATAACATTTAGTTGGAAAAGTATGGAAGCTTTGGTACTGCTTGGTTTTACACAAATCTGCTGCAAAAGAATGATAATAAAACTGAAGACATTGTGTTCAGTCTGAATTCTCCAAGTCGTGATAACAAAACAGTCAAATGATTAGGATTTCACATAGATCAAAAGCACAACTGGGACACCCACACAGACAAATTATGTGACAGACTAGCACGTGCCATGTATCTGCTGTACAAGCTGAAGAGCAGTGTCAGTACAGAACTTCTATGATATGCACATTTTTCGTTCTTCCATTCCCACATGAGTTACATGATACTATTATGGGGCAATTCTGTAGGGCTCAAAGTTAGTGATACATGATAAAAGAAAGATTTATGTTGCAATTCAGGAATTAGCCCATATGGATCATGCCGAAATTATTTTAGAAACTAAACATAACGACAGTGTATATTTACAACTGCATTGTCTTTTTTAAAGAGAATCTAAGTAAATTTGACCCAAGGCAGACAGTTCATGACCCTAACACAAGAAGTGGACATACAGTTAATGTGCCATATGCTATGCTTGCAAAAACTTATAACACTTAAAATAACCTGGTCCTATTTCAAGAAATTACCTGAAAATGCCTATGGGGTTCCAGTAAATGTAGTCTTTCGAAATGGATGAAAAGTAAAGTAATTTACTCTCCTTAAGAGTTTCTTGAGTGTGTGTCAAATGACCCAAATTTTTTGTGAGAACGAACAATAACTTAACTACAAACTTTACATGTTCCACATTCTGAAACTATTTTAGTACTGTTTCATATTCTTACTGTTTATTATCTGTTTGATTAATTACTATCTTTGTCATTCACTTAACTATGTAGTTAATTTATCTTGTAATTGCTCTGTTAGGAAACTTTTTGTTGTTGGTGGCATTTATTTAAATATATGTAGTGTATCTATCTTGAATTATTTTATTATAGTTAATGACATTTGACCAACTTTATATTAATATTGTTGTTATTATTTTTGTTTTAACTTGCATTTACTTGCAATTGCAAGAACATGTGCTCGAAGGTCAAATAAAACATTTGTATTTGTATTTGGTCTATGAAATAGAACTTGTTTCTAAAGTAGAGGACTTGGAAGTTGGTAAAGCGGAACAATTAAAAAGTGCAGAAGTGTCTGTGGAGGCAAGCGACAGATTTACAGATTTGTATTAGATGAGAAATTTGAATAGCAATCACTCTTCATGTTAGATAATAATGCTACATTCCTTCCAGATGCACAGGAAGAGTGGTGCAAAGTGCAGCATGTATGTGACATATTGCTTCATGGTAGGATGCTTACAGAGTTGAAGAGAGTACAAACAGAAAATTCTCCAGTCAAGCCAGGTTTTGATCATAAAGCAGTAACTAAAGATTTATTGCATGAAGAGGCTCTAGTACCCAGTAATAGTAACATCAGTCTTATTATACACTGAAGCACCAAAGAAACTGGTATGAGCATGTTTATTTAAATATATAGATATTTAAACCGGCAGAAGACGGCACTGCGGTTGTCAATCCCTATATAAGACAACAAGTGTCTGTCACAGTTGTTAGATTGGTTACTGCTGCTACAATTGCAGATTATCAACATTTAAGTGGTTTGAATGTGCTATTGTAGTCCGCGCACAAGCAATGAACATAGCTTTTCTGAGGCAGTGACGAAGTGGGGATTTTCCCATATAGCCATTTCATGAGTGTACCATGAATATCAGGAATACAATAAAACATCAAATCTCTGACATTGCTGTGGCCGGATAAGGATCCTGCAAGAATGGGATAAACAACGACTGAAGAGAATCGTTCAGCATCACAGAAGTGTAACCCTTCAGCAAATTGCTACAGATTTCAATGCTGTGCCATCAACATATGTGGGCATGCTTTACACCTCACCTGGGCCCATCAACACCAACATTGGATTGTTGATGACAGAAACATATTGCCTGATCAGACAAATCTCGTTTCAAACTGTATCGAGTGGTCGGATGAGTAGGGTATGGAGACAACCTCGTGAATCCATGGACCCTGCATGTCAGCAGGGGACTGTTCATGCTAGTGGAGGTTCTGTAATGGTGTGGGGTGTGTGCAGTTAGAGTGATATCGGGCCACTGATACGTCTAGATATGACTCTGACAGGTGACACGTACATAAGCATCGTGTCTGTTCACCTGCATTGTGCATTCCGCAGACTTGGTCAATTCCAGTAGAACAATGTGACGCCCCACACATCCAGAATTACAACAGAGTGGCTCCAGGAACACTCTTTTGAGTTTAAACACTTCTGCTGGCCACCAAACTCCTCAGACATGAACATTATTGAGCATACCTAGGATGCCTTGCAATGAGCTGTTCAGAAGAGATCTCCATACCCTTGTATTCTTACGGATTTATGGACTGCCCTGCAGGATTCATGGTGTCAATTCCCTCCAGCACTACTTCAGACATTAGTCGAGTCCATGCCACATCGTCTTGCAGCACATCTGCGTGCTCGCGGGAAACCTACATAATATTAGACAGGTGTACCAGTTTCTTTCACTCTTCAGTGTAGTTGCAAGAGTAGGTAGTGTAGATTCGCAATTATTAATAGACAGTGGTTTGGAAATTTTTGCTACTTCAGTAGAATATTTTGAAGAATTGCCAAACAAAACAGAAATGGTAGTTTTCACTGTGTCAATTGTAAATATTTTTGGAGCAACAGGGAAACTGTCTAAAGCTATCAGGCAAGAAGTGATGCTGCCTTTGCAATTTCATAATGTCTTGATGGAACATCAGTTTTTAATTACTCAGTAGCTTAGTGCAAAAATGATCATAAATGTACATTTGTTAAATCATTATTGTTGTAAATCAGATTGTGAAGCTGCAGTATGAGCAACACATATAATGGTGCCTTTCATAAGATGAAAGGAAAAATGTTCGGGTACCTCAGGAGTTGGACTGCACTGAAGAATTGAACAGTGAGAACAGGATCAGAAGGATTAGTTTGTATGGGCTTAGAAATGAAAGAAAAACCGCTAAAGTAATCATAAGTCATCCTCGGGTGAATGAATAGGAAACAGTTGATGTAGAGTTAAGAGAAAGAATTCCCATCGATGAAGAGGTACCTTAATGAAAAAGTGTAAAGGGTTTCTTTGGCTATGGGAAACTTTACAGTTGGACAATTGTGCGGGCTTCAACTGCATAGAACAATTCTTCTTTTCTCTGTTCTACTCTCTTTCATGGAATATTTTCTTCCTATTATCTATGCAATAATGAATTTTCTGTTAAGTTTTGTTACTGATGATGTAGTTGAGGGCCTGATAAATTTAAAGAATAAACGGTGTTAGGACAAAATTTTGTGGAATATGTGCAAGCATAAAGTGCTCATAGTGCCAAGTGATTGTAAGCAAGGTGTTTGAATATTGGCAGTAGGTCAGATCACCTAAGAAGTAAGCTGATAGAGTATTGGCTGATTTTTTTAAATGGCTGTAGCAACCCCAAGTGACCTCTGATATGAACAAGGTTGGAAGTATAGCAGTTAAGAATTGGTGCAAAATCTTTCACTTGAAAAAGAAACGAGGCAATAAACTGAGGTAAAAGTATAACGTTTCTAGTTTTTGCGACCTAATACTGTTGCTGGCAATACTGAAACATCTGTTCTGAAATCAACTAAAAATTGAAGACATATTGCAATCCGTTGTGAATAGGCTGCGAGATGACTTAGCCTTCTCACTCTGTGCTATGACAAGAGTAGCATACTAGTTTTCCATCTGAACATTTGTGGAGTGTTGAGAAATAAATGAACATAGGGGTGTGTATTTTTCCACTTTCTATCTGAATTTATAATGATACAAGCACATGGAATGTTTCTGTGCATGCCACGGTGATTTAAATCTGCTTATTGATCATGTCCCAGTTCATAGTTTGTGAGTCTGTGTCATTAGTTCCAACAGCAGTCTTTCTAGGTGGGATAGTCTCATTACGAGATGGAGGCAAAACAGTTTCCATACATATACACAAATTGACTGTGTGTCATAATCTCTAAGATTTAGTTGGCCACAGAAGCCATTGCTTTGAGATTTTCATCTTGACTAGCTGCTAGTGTAGGTTGTGCATTAGTTGATAGTTGTTGAAGAAATATAGTTCTTAAAAAATCGTCAGTTACTTGCATTCTGGCAAATAAATCTGCTATAAGACGTGTTTTAACTATGTGTAAGTGGAAGCTGATAATGGTTTACTCACGAAATTTGAAATCAGCTCACCAACTTTGCTATCACACAGTCCCAAAACGAAGTGATATTTCGCCATCTCATTGCTAATATTTTCAGTAATAAAGTGGGACTCCAACTGCAAAAACCACCTTTTTTTGCCAGAAAGGTGGTATTTTTACTACCACGCATGATATTTCAATACTGGTGTCACTTTATGATGAGTTTGTCATTAAATAACATATTTAAACTGCCACAGTAAAATTGAAATAATGATTGGAGTGATTCTTGTGTTGTCACTATCGCTCTGGGGTTGCCAGTTGTGGTTTCTAGTAAAAATAATTATCGATTTTGCACCACACAAATGAAACTGCCAAGAATACACTTATAACTTTGTTATTTGGAAATGACACACAGAGATAAACTAAAGAATAATTACTCCAATGTGTATTCATAAATTTAGCAGAGTTTCAATTTCACTGTGTCCCTTACAGCCACATTATATTTAGTTATGCAAAGAGTCTTCATTATCTTAACGCTGTTCTTATTTATCAGTTTCATAAATGACAAATACAATTATGGAATAAAATAAAAGGAATGAATAAGGTGTGTTTAGAAATACTCCCCTATGTATGTTAGTGTTTATATATATATAAGAGAATGAACTAAGCAGCCATGAGTACTAGTGATACATCTATAGGAGTGTTACATTTAGAATAAATAAGAAAATGGACTAAGCAGCCTTGAGCTCTAGTGTACGTTAAAATCAGGGTGGAGGTGGTTACGAAGGAAGTGTGATATTGGGAAATTCCATAGGTTTATTCCCAAAGTTTGAAACACCAAGGAAAGTAGAGTTGTGTTTTAGTCTTTGGTTACGAAGGTTGCAAATAAAATGGGAAGATTTCCAATTTTTCAAGATTAGGGTGAATAAAATCATGGAAAATAAGTAGCAGAAAGTAGACTGGGTATGGGACACAAGAAACTATTGCCATGTGGATCAGCAACTGCTGATATTAGGGTATCAATCATCATGTCCAGAAATGGGGGACATTCTACCCACAAGCCTTTCCACTCCCAAAGTAGTACTCTGCTACCAACCCAAACTACACAACATCCTGGTTCATCCCTATGCCAATCTCATTGCCAATCCATTGCTGGAAAGCTCTAGATGCAAGACCTGCCTGATTTACCCATTCAGCACACTATGCTCCAGCCCTGTCACAGGCTTATTCTATTGTATTAGAGACAGGGATACCCGTGAAAGGAGTCATGGCAAACCAGTTGTGCTGCAGTTTCTGCATGGCATTTTATGTTGGTATGACCGCCACCAGCTGTCCAACAGAATGAAAGGCCACCACCAAACCATAGCCAACCCCCACAGGGGGCTAATGGTCATTTTGTGAGAACATGCGTAGCATACACAGGGTGCTGAGCTAGTGCTGCCCGTTCTTCCTTCTAAGGCTGCATTGCTTTCACCGTGCCCCTCCCTACCCATCCTCACTCCTTTCCCATTGCCCCCTACTTCCTACTTCCCCTCTCATGGTACTCTGGTTTATGTTGACCTGGTTATCTACCTGCTTTCCTGTATTCCTTGCAATTTTACTCCTCTTGCCTGTTCTCTTTCATCCTTTTTTGTCCCCCTTGGGGTCGACCATTTTTGTACCTGGTGCACTACCACTTGGTAGCATCTGCTGAGTGCCAGATCCAAGGCACGATTCTACGGGCCTCTGTGTGGACCCTTTCCCATGGCTTACAGTTTTCTCCCTCCAAAATGCGGGTTATGCATTTCTGCCATCGACCCACAGTACAACCCGATCCAGAACATTATTTAGGCACCCAGCGCCTAGATTTTGTAGCACAGTCTTGGGGCTTCTTTTTGATAAAAAGCTGATGTGGCTGCTCCATATTCGCCACTTGAAGACTACATGCACACAGAAGCTTAATGCTCTCCGCTTCCTGGCCCACACATCTTGGGGTGCAGACCATTCTACTCTTCTCCATCTTTACTGTGCTCTGGTTTTGTCCAGACTATATTATAGTTGTCAAGCTTATGGCTCAGCAGTTCCTTACACTCTGAAACTACTTGACCCTGTTCATCATTATGGGATGCATCTGGCTGCCGGTACCTTTCTCACTAGTCCCATCAACAATCTCATTGCAGAAGTGGGGATTGCTCCTCTACAAATACGAGTCATCTACTGGTTTTCTTAAACAATCAGCATCTGACAGTTCCCTGGCCATCCTATGTACCCTGTCCTTTGCAAATGAGGGATATCTCCATTTTGACTTGCTGGAAACTGCCCTATGTACTTCCTTCTGCACCCCCTAAGATAGTGCCTTGACCATGGATTAAAACTGAACTCTTCTAGGGTCCTAAGGTCTCCATCGCCCCTATGATATTCATGTGTTCTATGTTCTATCCTTGAAGAGTTCCAGGGTGCTACTGTCTTTTACACTGATGGTTATAAAACAACTGATAAGGCAGGATATGCTTCTACATCTCCTACTGGCAAGGAAGAACATTTACTCCTGGGATCATGCAATGTGTTCACAGCAGTGTGGTTGTGGAGCGAGACTGATGGTATCCCATATACTGGTGGAATGTCCCACTCTTTTGGCCCTTTGTACCAAGTATATCTCTCCAGATTCCTTGTCTTTAATATTAGCAGACATTTCAGAAATGGTTGAACTAGTCCTCAGTTTCCTTTGTGAAAGTGGTTTTTATTTTCAGTTAAGAGGTTTTGCTTTCCTCCAGGAGCAGGGGCAGAGTGGTTGTGGTTGGGGCCTCTCTTCATGTTTTCTGGGTTGGGACCCATGACCACTCCCCGTTCACAGGGTGCTCTTTTATCCCCCCCCCCCTTTTTTTTCCAGTTTCAGCTTTGGCCTACCTTTCTGTGCCTTTTACAGTGTGTGTTTTTAGCTTCCTCACTTTATGGTTTGACCCTTCTGCCTGGATCTGCCCAGTTTTAGCAGACACCCCCATCTTCAGTATGTAACTTCTGAATAGTGGGACTGATGAACTTGCCATTTAGTCCCTCCCTCAATCAATCAATCAAGCTGTAGCCAAGAGAGTTGACCATCGTGTGGTGGAACATGCCGCTGAATACAGTATGCTCAGCTTCAATGTCTACTTCACAAGCTGTGTCATCTGGATCCTTTACCATGGCACCAGCCTCTCTGAACCACGCTTGCCAAATGGATCATATCCCTAGAAGACCTTGATGCAAGACCTGCCTGATTTACTAACCTAGCACATTCTACTCCAGTCCTGTCAAAAACTTATTTTATTGTATTAGAGACAGGGCTACCTGTGAAAGCAGCCATGCCATACACTAGCTGTGCTGCAGTTTCTATGTAGTATTTTATGTGGGTGTGACCGACAACCAGCTGTCTAACAGAATGAATAGCCAAGCTGTGGCCCAAACAGAGTTGACCACTGTGTGGCAAAACACACCACTGAGCACAATATCCTCAAGTTCAATCGCTGCTTCATACCCTGTGCCATCTGGATCCTTTCTTACAGTGCCTCTGCATCTCTGAACCACACATAAGGACATTAGCCTTGCAATAAATCCTTCACTCCTATATTCCTCCTGGCCTAAATCTTCGCTAACCCACTGCACCCACACCCGCAACCCAACTGCCTCCCCCTCCTTTGTACTGTTATCATCGCTCCAATTACACATCCATGTCATCACCATTGTGATCCGTGCAACTCACCAGCTACAGTGCTCGTGTGTCACGTTCAGAGCCTGTATAACTGCTGCCTTGCCCTCCCGCACTCTGAGACCACATGCCAGCTGCATCCATCTGAGCTGCCAGCTAACCTTTTCCAACTCCTCTTCCCACTTCCCATCTCCTTCTCCCTGTACCCACCCCACCCCACCCTACACAATCTCTCACCCCAATCCAAATGCTGAAAAGAAATTTGGCATTGTATATTCAGCTGGTACACTGTAGCTGTGTGTGTATGTGCATATTTATGTCTTCTAACTTTTCTGAAAGTGTTAAAGAATCTGTCTAAATACCACCAAGTTTTCATTCTTTCTTTGTGTGCTCGTTCACACCTCAATGGTTCTACTATCTGGTAAGTGGTCTCCTTTACTGCCGAATTATTTGTCCGGTTTGTTTGGCATGAACTGGGTAAACCTACATCTTGGTTCCCTTGGACAGCAGGGGCTACTTTCCAAGAACTTGGAGAATATTTCAAAAATAAGAGTGAAATCTTCAGCAGGTGTGCATTGATTTCTCATCAAAATGGAAAAATCTGATAAATTTGTGAAATCTATCTCTATCTTGCCATTTTATCCCTGATGAAATTAAGCCACCATCCCAAGAATATGATCAAAGGTTATCAACTGAAACACCTTCAGCACAAACAGTGCACATCTGGTGTACATGATAGTAACCATTTCCCCCAATTCTACCAATAACATGATACATGTGGTCTTTTTTTTAATTAATTATGAGTATTTAATACTGTGTGTCTTTAATGATACAATGTACTATTCATCGAAAAGATGTTGGAAGTCATTAACAATGGAGTCATTCACTCAATGGCATGCATTTGCAACGTTTCTTCCTCTCTCCTTCAGAATGCACAAAGCATCCTTCCTTCCAGGCAAAGGCAAGTTACTGATGTTCAATTCCATTTTCTTTCTAATGGCCATCTTCACTGCTGGGGTAGTTTACTCCTGGGACTGTTGCACAGACAACTGAGATGGCGGCACATCTACTCTGATCTCACTACTTTCATCGTCAGTTGGCTCTGGCAGAAAATCCTCATCTGAATATGATAAGTCACTTTCTGATTCAGTACCCAGCTTCTACAAAATATACAAAACCTTTTCAATTGTAAGAACATGCTGATGGGATGTAATTCAAACACCCATCACCTGCTATAGGAAAAAATGAAAAGAAAAACACCTTGCACCTGACAAGTCAAATAACAACAGCAGCACTTGAAATATGGCTGGAATGTTACATGACAATGTCCAGAAAGTAAACATTTGTGTCTATGCTTGTATCATCATTTTAGGCATTGATTGTTGACTGAAGAAAAATTCATTATAAGTAACTTTGTAATTATGGATACAGCAGGAGTTATGCCAGGTGTCAACTGGCTCCTCCTGCTTTTCTAAATATACTTCACAAAATTACCATGAAACTGTGACATATCAGTAAACTGCAGTACACTGTAATCACAAGTAGAAGGAATTTTGATGGAAGAATGTTAAAACCACGATTTGTTATTGCACAAATAAAAGTTGAAAGATGACTTTTGACCCCTTTCATTTTTATAGTGTTAATGAATGGTACAAAAAAGTATCCTCTGCCAGAGACTTTTCAGTCATTTTGGCAGCATAGATTCATGTAATTCAGGTCTAGCTATACCTAAAAAGAGATAGTAGCTGTGTGTGTGTGTGTGTGTGTGTGTGTGTGTGTGTGTGTGTGTGTGTGTGTGTGTGTGTGTGTGTGTGTGTTCACAGCTATGTTACAGAAACATTACCTTTTCATGAGCGTATCAGTCGCTAAATGGGCTTTCTACATGCCGCTGGTGGCCTCCGCTCATACCATTATCTGTAGGGATTTCTTGTATTATGTACATTCTGCCAAAAGGACTGATGTGCTTTCCAGTTCCAGATTCCAAGAAAATGGAAAATATAGGTGATAGGAAATGTTTCTTTATTATTTCTATTTTTTAAATATATTTCTGTCTTAAATCTTGTAAAAACCTGTTTACAACTTTTGTGTTGAAATATTAACTTTCTTCCTAAACTCTGGACAAGGATAAAAATTTCTTAGTCAGCTGTTGTTTTATCTTTCTTTCTTTTCTTTTCTTTTCTTTCCTTAACCTAGGAATGTGTTTCCTAGTGAAATTCTCATGGCTGGTTTCTGCACTGAAAACACTTTTTCAGATTAAATGGCACAGAATAAAAGTAGATACGAAACAAGCTAGCATTTTTGTTTGCATGTTATGATAGGAAACAAGGTTTCTAAGTTCAGAGTATTTCGAATTTAAATTCTTCTGTAACATGTCTGTATGTGAAGATACAATGCTACTTTGATACCAATATGGACGTGAATGTATTTCAAACATGCTGTTTGGCTCTGACTCAACATTCAGTGTCGTTTTACACAAACTCTTACAATTTATTCTTCTCTTTTTTTTCTTTTTTTGGTGCCCATATATACAATTATCTCTGTCACACTGAGCGATGTGATTAAAAGTGAAATATACATTTGTCTTTTTCTGTTGCTCATTTGATTGTATGTAGGATTTTTGAGTTTAGCTTGCTTATCAGTGATCATTACAATTTTTTGTAGTCACAGGCATCCCTATGAACACTATTTATTAAAGGAACCTCGAATGGCTGTATCTCATATTATTCATGGATTATAATGGCTATCCATTCACCCATTCTGGAGCCCTATATCCAGCCAATGCCAGGTCAGTACTTGTATGATACTCCTCCTATTTCACCGAGAACCAACTATACCTGTATATAGGCTGTTATTACGATGACATCACCAATCTCAAAGCCATTTTAAAGCTACTACCAGCTCCCCCCACCTCTCTCTTCCTCTTCTCCAAATTGTGTAACTGAGGTGGGACATGGGAATGAGCTTGGTACTTAGCTAAGTTGATGTGACAATGGATCTGTCATTAATCCACAAGATGAATTCCATCCAGTGTTGGCATGCTTCCCCGTGTCCTGGAAGCAGGCACTTCTACATCTACATGATTACTTTGCTATTCACAATTAAGTGCCTGGCAGAGGGTTCAATGAATCACCTTCAAGCTGTTTGTCTACCACTCCACTCTTGAACGGCGCGCGGGAAAAATGAGCACTTAAATTTTTCTGCGCGAACCCTGATTTCTCTTATTTTATCATGATGATCATTTCTCCCTGTGTAGGTGGGTGCCAAAAGAATATTTTCGCAACTGAAGGAGAAAACTGGTGATTGAAATTTCATGAGGAGATCCTGTCACAATGAAAAACACCTATGTTTTAACGATTGCCACTCCAATTTACATATCATGTCTGTGGTACTATCTCCCCTATTTCGCAATAACACAAAATGAGCCACCTTCTTTGAACTTTTTCGATGTCATCTGTCAGTCCCACCTGATGCAGATCCCACACTGCACAGCAATACTCCAGAATAGGGCGGACAAGTGTAATTTAAGCAGTCTTTTTAGATCTGTTGCATCTTCTAAGTGTTCTACCCACAACATTATCTATGTGATTGTGCTGATTTATGTTATTTGTAATTGTAATCCCTAAGTATTTCGTTGAATTTACAGCCTTCAGATTTGTGCGACTTATCATGTAATCGAAATTTAGCGGATTTCTTTTAGTACTCATGTGAATAACTTCACACTTTTCTTTATTCAGTGTCAATTGCCACTTTTCACACCATACAGATATCTTATCTAAATCATTTTTAAATTCGTTTTGGTCATCTGATGACTTTACAAGACAGTAAGTGACAGCATCATCTTCAAACAATCTGAGACAGCTACTCAGATTGTCTCCTATGTCATTAATATAGATCAGGAACAATAGAGGGCCTATAACACTTCCTTGGAGAATGCCGGATATTACTTCTGTTGTACTCGATGACTTTCCATCTATTACTACGAACTGTGACCTTTCTGACAGGAAAACACGAACCCAGTCATGCAACTGAGGCGATATTCCATAGGCACACAGTTTGGTTAGAAGGCATTTGTGAGGAACAGTGGCGAACGCCTTCTGGAAATCTAAAAATGTGGAATCAATTTAACATCCCCTGTTGATAGCACTCATTACTTCATGAGTATGAAGAGCTAGTTGTGTTTCATAACAACTATGTTTCCTGAATCCGTGCTGACTATGTGTCAATAAATAGTTTTCTTCAAGGTACTTCATAATGTTAGAATACAGTATATGTTCCAAAACCCTACTGCAAATTGACGTTAGTGATATGGGCCTGTAATTCAGCGGATTACTCCTACTTCCCTTTTTGGGTACTGGGGATGTGACTTGAGCAATTTTCCATTCTTTAGGTACAGATCTTTCTGTAAGCGAGTGGTCGTGTAAAATTGCTAAATATGGAGCTATTTTACCAGCATACTCTGATAGGACCTGACTGGTATACAATCTGGACTGGTGGTTTACCTTTATTAAAAAATTTAAGCTGCTTTGCTACACCGATGATATCTACTTCTATGTTTCTCATCCTGGCAGTTGTTCTTGATTGGAATTCAGGAATATTTACTTCATCTTCTTTGGAGAAGGAGTTTTGGAAAACCGTATTTAGTGGCACTGTCATCAGTGACTTCACCATTGTTAACACGCAGTGAAGGTATTAATTGCAGCTTGCCACTGGTGTGCTTTCTATATGACCAGAATCTCTTTGGGTTTTCTGCCAGATTCCGAGACAGAGTTTCATTGTAGAAATTATTAAAAGCATCTTGCTTTGAAGCACGTGCTACATTTAGAACTTCTTCAAAACTTTGCCAATCTTGGGGATTTTGCATTCTTTTAAATTTGACATGCTTTTTTCATTGCTTCTGCAACAGCGATCTGACCCATTTTGTGTACCATGGGGGATCAGTACCATCACTTATTAATTTATGTGGTATATATCTCAATTGCTGTCAATACTATCTCTTTGAAATCATTCCACATCTTTTCTACGCTTACGTGATCAGATTGGAAGGAATGGAGACTGTCTCTTAAAAAGGCATTAAGAGCATTTTTTTCAGCTTTTTTATATAGATGTACTTTGCATTCATTTTTGATGGTCGTGGGTGTTAAGCTATTCAGCCTAGCACCAACTGCCTTATGGTCGCTAATCCCTCTATTTGTCATGATACTCACTATTTGTCCAGGATTATTTGTTGCGAAGAGGTCAAGTATGCTTTCGCAACCATTTACTCTTTTTGTGTGGCCTCATGAACTAATTGTTCAAAATAATTATCAGAGAAAGCATTCAGTACAATTTTGGATGATGTTTCATGCCTGCCGCCGGATTTAAACTTATAATTTTTCAGCATATCAAGGATAGATTGAAGTCACCACCAACTATAATTGTATGAGTGGGGTACATATTTGAAATGAGACTCAGGGTTTCTTTGAACTGTTCAGAAACTATATCTTCTGAGGCGGAGGGTCGGTAAATCGATCCAATTAATAGTTTAGTCCGATTGTCAAGTATAACCTCTACCCATACTATTCTGCAGGAACTATCTAATTCAATGTCACTACAAGGTAAATTACTTCTAACAGCAATATGTACTCCCCCACCAACTGTATTTAATCTATCCTTTCTGAACACTGTTACGTTGTCTGAAAAAGTTTCAGCTGAACTTATTTGCGGCTTTAGCCAGCTTTCCATACCTATAACTATCTGAGCTTCAGGGCTTTCTACTAGGGCTTGGAGCTCTGGTTCTTTCCCAACACAGCTACGACAATTGACAACTACAATACTGATCATTTCTACAACTACCTTACTGTGTTTTACCTGCACCCCTTTAGACGGATGATCTTTCTGTGGTTTCCTGAGACCCTCTAGCCTAAAAAACTGCCCAGTCCCTTCCATATAGCGCCTGCTACCCGTATAGCTGCTTCCTGTGTGTATCAGACTCCTGACCTATTAAGCAGAACCCAGAAACCCACCACCAAATGGAGCAAGTCAAGGAATCTGCAGCCTACATGATCACAGAACCGCCTGAGCCTCTGATTCAGACCCTCCACTCAGCCCTGCACCAAAGGACCACAGTCAGTTCTGTTGACAATGCTGCAGATGGTGAGCTCCGCCTTAATCTTGCCAGCAAGACTGGCAGTCTTCACCATTTTTGCTAGCCACCCGAAACCAAAGAGACTCTCCTCCAATCCAAAGCGACACACGTCATTGGTACCGACATGGGCCACCACCTGCAGTTGGCAGCACCACCCTGTAGCACCCTTTCCACATCCGGGATGACTCTCCATCCCCCAGTATACAAATGGAATGCACACTGGATTCCTTCCCCTCCTTGAGCTCTCAACTACCAGCAAACCCACTCTCTGTGAATGCCTAGACCTCGTGGGCCAAGAAGCTTCCTCTAGAACAGGGTGGATGACTGCATCCAGCTCAGAGACTTCGTCAGCCATAGATAACGCCTGAAACCTGTTCATCAAATGAACCGAGGAGGCCCTACGATCGGCCCCTCGGAAAGTCTTTTGTTATGTGCCAGACGTTGGGATGACTGCCCACTCAACCGCGGGTGAGGGGTCAACCTCAGTGCAGGCAGTACCCGGAGCGGCCACAGCAGTGGACTGATCAGGGGACATGTGGGTCGTGCTCGACGTCCCTCGCAACCCTGCATCCGATCCCCCACAGTGACCTAGTAGATAGTGTCAGAAGTTCCATGTGGCTTTTTGCGGATGATGCTGTAGTATACAGAGAAGTTGCAGCATTAGAAAATTGTAGCGAAATGCAGGAAGATCTGCAGCGGATAGGCACTTGGTGCAGGGAGTGGCAACTGACCCTTAACATAGACAAATGTAATGTATTGCGAATACATAGAAAGAAGGATCCTTTATTGTATGATTATATGATAGCGGAACAAACACTGGTAGCAGTTACTTCTGTAAAATATCTGGGAGTATGCGTGCGGAACGATTTGAAGTGGAATGATCACATAAAATTAATTGTTGGTTAGGCAGGTACCAGGTTGAGATTCATTGGGAGAGTCCTTAGAAAATGTGGTCCATCAACAAAGGAAGTGGCCTACAAAACACTTGTTTGACCTATACTTGAGTATTGCTCATCAGTGTGGGATCCGTAACAGGTCAGGTTGACGGAGGAGATAGAGAAGATCCAAAGAAGAGCGGCGCATTTCGTCACAGGGTTATTTGGTAAGTGTGATAGTGTTACGGAGATGTTTAGCAAACTCAGTGGCAGACTCTGCAAGAGAGGCACTCTGCATCGCGGTGTAGCTTGCTGGCCAGGTTTCGAGAGGGTGCGTTTCTGGATGAGGTTGGTTGGTTGGTTTGGGGAAGGAGACCAGACAGCGTGGTCATCGGTCTCATCGGATTAGGGAAGGATTGGGAAGGAAGTCGGCCGTGCCCTTTCAGAGGAACCATCCCGGCATTTGCCTGGAGTGATCTTAATGAAGTATCGAATATATTGCTTCCCCCTACTTATACCTCCCGAGATCACGAAGGTAAAATTAGAGAGATTCGAGCACGCACGGAGGCTTTCCGGCAGTCGTTCTTCCCACGAACCATATGCGACTGGAACAGGAAAGGGAGGTAATGACAGTGGCACGTAAAGTGCCCTCCGCCACACACTGTTGGGTGGCTTGCGGAGTATAAATGTAGATGTAGATGTAGTGATGCCCCTTGGCAGCAGACTCAAGCTGCTTAACGGAAACCAATGCTGCCTGGAGCTGTGAGCGAAGGGTCACCAAATCAGTTCTCATCTGTTCACAGCAATCACAGTGCCTATCCATTTCTGAAGTTGCTCCAGTTTGAAACTCGTAAAAATTTGTAATAAACCAAACGGTGTACTCGCCTTATTAGCAGAAGCAACTCGAGCAGCTCTGTCACTGACAGCCTAACCAACACTGTGCTGTTCTCAGCAAAACAAACAAAATCCTTTACGATACGATGGTAGATAGCAACGGCGGTACTCTACGCTACACTGTTATTAAAATAAAAGGTTGTTCCTAGTAAGCACTCGAACACGCAAGAAATTACAAAAGTATACTAGTAACTACACGGGTAACAGAAAGTAAGTCACGCCAGTTTGAAGCTCATAAATATATGTAATAAACGAAATTGTGTACTCTCCTTATTAGCAGCAGGAACTCGAGCGGCTCTGTCACTGACGGTCTAACTTTAATGCGTCTGGGTATCTGGGTGGGTAACATACTGGTTATATACAACCTATTACATAACATTAGCTGGATATGCTTTGAGAGGCACAGTTGGAGGACACATTCATAATAAAATCCCAGTGAAGTTTAGATCTGAGCTGACAGGTTCAGCTACGAACTTGGCATTGAAATTGCCATCATTGTTGAATTGAGCAAGTACTTTACTATTACAAAGTGTTTTTAGTTACATTGGGACTTTTTACCCTGAGGGAAGATCTTGTCTAAGTATATCATTACAATGTAAGGTACAAACCTCTTATATCCCTTGACTCAACGGAAGCCAGAAGCAGATGTAAGGCAAGTCGCACAGCTGCTACATCAAATTCCAAAGATGATGACTTTTGACTAGAAAGTATGCTAGACACAAAAATAGCTGCACGAGTTACATCTGTTGCATTTAGATGACCAGGGGATGAAACACAAGCCAACTGCATAAATGTGGTTACATTTACATCTGAAAAATAATTTTCATTTCAAGCAAAAATTCTGTTAACCAATGTAAATGATTATTAGAATAGTGATAAACAACGTTTGCAAGAGTATCAAAGGAATAGATGACATGCATGAAACTTACCACAAAGTGGGGTGATCCCAGTGCTGTATTTTGCTAGCACCCTCGGTAGCATATTCCACAGTAAACCTATCAGAATATCTTTATTATTTTGTTGCTCATGTAACATAGCTTTGTTGAACACTAACATTCCTCTTGACAGAACTGGGTTTTTGCTTTGCTGAATAACATCCTTTATAAGAAAAAAATACTATAAAGAACATAAAACAAGGATTACTGTTGAATTTAAAATTTTGAAAACCAAGGTGAAACTTTTAATGATTTTTACACTTGGATAGTTTTTGAAGCAGGAAACTTGAAACATACCAAGAGACAGAAGCTTGCTTCATATTTAGTGAGAAGAAGGTGAGTCAGAATTCCTCCTGCATCATCTTCTTCATGCTCCAACCACAGTTGCAGCTAATAAAATAGCGAGTAACTAGTTTCAAAATTTCAATTACAAATGCAGACAGGTATTTATTAACATTTCAAGAAAAGCTCAATAGAGTTGAATGTAGTAAGCAACAATAACAATGTGGCTGCAGGACTATGAGATCAAAAGTACTCCTGCTTGTATTGTTTCAGAATAGCAATAACGTACAGGAATCGCTTGTAACACAGTAACAAATAATTATCAGATCATAAACAATGTTTTATTAATGTGATGCTGAATGACACTTCTAACTCAACATTATATGTGTGTGTAGATTAAATTAAACAGCAAAGTCATTTATCATTTATCCACAACTTGTATCATGTTTGTGATAGATCTTTGCGTCTTATAAAAAAATAAGCCAGACAATTGCAAAGGAAAGACCATATGCACTTAATTCATTGAACTTTGCCCATTACTTTCAACATGACAAATAATGATCCATTGTTCACACAGTTTTATTTATTCCATGTTGACTCAGAGTATTCAAGAATGTAATAAAAAGTGACACTGACAGAACCAGAGATAATGTTTTAATGTTGACAAAAAATGTATAAGCCTAGTCTAATTGTCTCACCATAAACTAATGGCAACATACTTCCTGTACTTGACAAATATTACAAAATGAACATCATCACAATAGTGGGATCCCTGCTGGCACCAGCTGTAGTATATTTCTTCATGAGGTATGCTGAGAAACAAGCTCCCAACTGCCTCCAGCTCCATTTGTCTTGTTTTCAGTAGTACAGTGACAATACTTTCTTGATATGACTTCATGGTGAAATAACTATGCAGCAATTTCAATGATCACCTGAATGTTGTATGTTCCAACATTAAATTGTTACAAATGGAATATATTCCTACTAAAACTCCTGACAGATTAAAACTATGAATGGATCTATTACTTAAACCTGGACATTTGGCTTGAGGAGGAAGTTCGGGTCGGTTACACCAAACAACACTCCCATTTTGCAATAGTTTGTTTATTCACCTGAACAAATCAAAGGCTTACAAAGAACTGATATGGTGGAACTGCACAAAGATAATGTTTAGCTTAGTTCAAAAACGATCGATGCTGGTGTCGACCTCATCAGTGCCACATAGTCCTCCCCCCTTAGTACGGACTACTCTTGAGAGGCCGGGGGGTTGACTATGGCGTCAGCAGGGGTGGTCCACGGGAGCCGGACCACGGTTAGCGCGACAGTGCCATCAGGGAGCTGTGGGGGTAGATGTCGTGAAGGAAGGTTCGGCCACCGAACCTGTAAGTCGTTGAAGTGCACCGGGCGTCGTACTGGACGTGCTGGTCGTGCAGCAACAGGGAGGCCGGCGGTTTGCAGGTGGAAAGGAGCGACGACGATGATGTCTCTGGTGGGTGTGGCGAACACACGAAGCATGTCCAGGTCGATGTCGGGCGGGAGGGGAACACATTTCACCAGGTGGCAGGGAATGGCAGAGGTTGTGTCATGAGCACCGGATAAAGGGAAACACATGAGTATTATAGAGATGTTGTGGATTATGTCTGGGGGCACAGGCACAAACACACCTCGAGCGAGGGCACGTTCAAGATGGAGGGGCGTGAGAAACCTCGACAGAGCAAGGCAGGCAACGGGGGAGAGGTCGAAGGGACCGGCGAAGGGCCCAGCGGCGAGGGCGTGATCGTAGGTAAGCTTGATGTGGGGAGCATGTGATCACTCGATGGAATGCATGAGACCGGAGTAGAGGGTGAGGTCGGAGAAGAGCTTGACGATTGGAGCTGGAAGTCACTCGACTGAGTCTGTAAGTCTGACGTGGAGGGAGTGGTCAGAGCGTCGTGAGCCACGACATGGCGTGGTCATGGCCTGAAGGGGGGGTAGAAGCAGGCTCGACATGAGCAGGCTTAAGTCTGTTGAGAGAGACTGTAACAGCTGAATCTTTTATCTGGATGTCATAGGTGTTGGCTGAGCGCCAGAGAACTTGGTACGGGCCGGTATATAGAGGTTGGAGGGGAGCATGGACAGTGTCATCTCAGAGCATGACGTATTTGCAATTGTCCAGAGATTTCAGGACGTGAACCTTAGGGCGGGAGTGGCTGGCAGGCAGAGGAATATGGAGGTTGATGAAGTGGCATCTGACGCAGTCCACACAGGAAGGTAAGTCAGACTGAGGGAGAGAAGCGGAAGGGTTCACAAGTTTGCCAGGGAGAACGATGTTCTGGCTGTATACGAACTCGGCTATTGTGCCTTTGAGGTGTTCCTTATAGATTGCACGATTGTCGAGTAGCACAAGGGGAAGGGCCTCTGTCCATAGAGAGTTGTGGCATTGAAGAGATGCCTTGAAAGCGCAGTGCCAGCACTCAACTAGCCCGTTACTTTGCGGGTGATATGCTGTGGTATGGATGCGCCAGATGCCGCAGATGTTACTAACATCGTTGAACAGGGCCGACTCAAACTGTCTGCCCTGGTCAGTCGTGATGATAGCTGGACATCCGAAACGTGATACCCATGACTTGACGACAGCTCAAGCAACAGTTTCTGCTGTAATATTGGGGAGGGGGACAGCCACGACCAATCGAGTTGTTTGGTCGATAGATGAGAGAACATAACGAAAGCCATTAGAGGGGGTGGGAGAAGGCTGACAATGTCAATATGAATATGCTGGAAACGCCCAGGAGGGATCGAAAAGGCTCCGAGGGGGGATAAAGTGTGCTTGTGAACTTTGCAGCGTTGGCACGCAATGCAGGAGTCTGCCCATTGCTGGCAGTCCTTGTTGACATTTCTCCACACAAAGTGCTCCGCAACGAGGCGGGCAGATGCACGAACACTGGGGTGGGCTAAATTATGCAGTGCGTTGAAGAAAGCTCCACGGAGCATGGTTGGGATGAGGGGGCGTAACGTGCCCGTACCTTCGTCACACCAGATCTCACTACAAATGCCAGGGAAGGTGGTGCGGACGAAGAGTAGTGAAGAGGTAGAGTCTGAAATCAGGTTTTGTGTGTCCTCGTCAGCGGGTTGGAGGTTAGGCAGCTCAGAGAGGTCTAACAGTGAATGAACGGCGTCGACTCATGAAAGGAAATCAACAACTATATTGTCAGCACCCTTTATGTGTCTGACATCGGTAGTGAACCGAGATATGAAGTCCATGTATCTGAAGCGGTGAGTAGCCAGGTCAGCTGGCGGGTTTGTAATGGCCGCAGCCAGAGGTTTGTGGTCTGTTAAAACATAGAAAGGGCGTCCGTCAACTTCAGTCTTAAAATCCTTGATCGCTTCATAGACCGCGAGCAACTCCCTGTCCAACACAGAATATTTTCGTTGTGCATTAGTGAGCTTGCACGAGGAGAACTGCAGAGGCCAAGTTTTGCCGTCGATTGCAGTATCGCTCACGTCTGTGGTGATGAAATGCTGCGCATTGGGATGATGATGCGCGATGGTGCAGGCCTCGGCAAGAAGATTTTTGAGGGCAGTGAAAGAGTCAGTCATAGCAGGGGTCCATGGAATGGACCGAGTTCCAGAAGTGTCGGTGCCTGCCAAGGCGTCTGTCAGTGGAGCCTGAATCTCCGCAGCCAGAGGTAGATGTTGGCGATAATAATTAACCGTCCCCAAAAAGTGCCGGAGCTCTTTGAATGACGGATGTCTGGGTAGGTTTAGTATTGTTTGTACTTTCTCAGGGCGCAGTGAAATGCCGTCAATAGAGACACGAAAAGAAAGAAAAGTGACAGCGGGTGATGTAACTGCAATTTGTCCTGGTTGGTCTTGATGCCCGCTGCCGCGAGAGTGTTCATAACAGTTTGCACATGTCGAATGTTGTCCTCGACAGAGGAGCTGAACACAAGAATGTCATCAAGATATGCAAAGCAGAATTTTAGGTCGAATAGCACTTCGTTGATGAAGCGTTGCCAGGTCTGGGTTGCGTTTTTCAGACCGAAGGGCATGAATCGAAACTGAAATAACCGATCGGGGTGGTGATTGCTGTCTTCTCGATGTCTTCAGGTGCCATGGGGATCTGGTGGTAGGCCCGTTTGCAATCAATGACAGAGAACGTGGTCACACCTGCGAGGGAACTGGTAAAGTCGGCAGTGTTGGGTATGGGGTAGGTGTCCATAATTGTTTGTGCATTTAGTCGACGGTAGTCTCCGCACATGCGCCAGGACCCATCTTTCTTGGGTATCATATGTATGGGCATAGACCAGCTACTGGCAGAGGGTTCAAAGACGCCGGAGCTTAGTAGTTCAGAAATCTGCTTTTTAAGGTTGGAGAGGCGCTCGAGAGAAAGTCGACGTGGTTTACTGGAGATCGGGGCACCTGGCATGAGGCAAAGTTTGTGAACCGTGCCGTTGGTGACGATGGAAATGTTGCCGGTGGCATGGGCGGCGGTTTGCTTACAATGTGTGGTGGGCGAAGCGGGCGAGGTGTGGTCATGGTGTTCAAAGCCACTCAGCGGATCCGACGGGAGCCAAGGCGGCAGTGTCCCAGGAGTCAACGTGACAAGGTGGCCACCGGCCCGAAGCAGTGGCACCAAGGTCAGGTGAGCTCGGTAGAGCTCGTGAGCCGTTAGTGAGTCCATTGTCCAAGGGCACGGCCTGTGGCAGCATGGTCGCGGGCGAAGCGCTAGGCACAAGTGCACTGTTTGTGTTGTCAGTGGCAGTCACACAGCGGCACGCAGGAGCTGAAGTTGCATAGTTTGAGGTGCTGTCCGCGAGGGGCAGGGTAGGAACCGTCAGTTTGGGAACATGTGACGCTCGTCACGCATGTGCACTTGTGACCAGCCGAGTGTCAAACGCTGCCATGTTAGGAGGGTATGGCCCTGCGGAGCTGTCAGTACATTTTATGGCAGCCTTGATAGCACAGTTGCGAGGGGTAGCGAGAGGTAAACACACAGAGGCTCGATTGCTGGGATTGCAGGCAGATTCGGCACACTTACTGACCTTGCTTTGTCCTTGCTGTAGTGTTTGTAATTCCTTTGTTGCATCGGAGAGCTGGAGCTGTTTTTTGTGGAGCCGGAGGGAGAGCTCGAAGTTTTCCTTGCGTAGGCGAACAATCTGTTCGAGTTCGACAAGACACTTATGCGTCGTTTCTTGTAACGTCGTCGACAGAGTCAAGCATGTATGGATGAGATGAGCTCGGACCGACGTGTCACGGGGGATGGGGGGTGTTGCTCGACAGAGCACAGGGGAAGTGAGTCTTGGACGGTTGGTGAAACACGGTGTTTCGCATGCACTAGGTCCCGTGAAAGTTTGTGGTGTCGCAAGAAGTAAAAGTCGACTCGAGTTTGCAGTCTGCGGAGAGTGAGACGACATGTGAAGTTGAACCCGAGCATTGTAGTTTAGTTGAATTCACGGCTTGCAGTGAAATATGAGAAGGGTGGATGTTCGACGATGCTAAGGACGTGGGCAGCAGTGAAACATCAGCGCCTGTGTCCACTAGGAAAAGATATCCCGACGAAATGTCTTTAATGTAAAGTCTTCCATAATTATCCGGTCGTTCCCGAACAGAATGGAGCACTGGGGGGTGCCTGTCATGTTGTGTGCAGGAGGCGTTTGGGAAGTAGCAGGGTGGTCTGCAGTTCCGTGCCGCCTCACCAAACCGTGTGTGGAAGTAACAGTATGGGTAATGTGGTTGCATTTCCTGCGGAAAGTTCGTTGCCAGTGGTGGTGGCCGAGGTTTGGTGGCCGCAGCAGGTTCAGTTGCAGGAGGGGGCATGACCGCGGGAAGAGCTGGTGACATCCCAGTTGCTTGTTTACTGCTCCCCGGAGCGAGTGGAACAGTCGGCACAGTATGGCCCCGGCCGCAGGGCGATGAACCTGAACCTGAGACTTGTCAGGTAGGCCGTGGCTGGTGAAGTGGAGCAGTGATGCATCATGTAGCTTGTCAGCAATCATCATTCTTTGCTCGACAGGTTCACGCGGCCTTTGAGCCAGAGCAAAGCGAATGTGAGGAGATAAGTTTATCTGACCAGATGGCGAGGAGAGCTGTGTCAGAGAAATATCGGCACTGACCAGGGCATGTGGCCATCTCCAGAGCTCGGAAGGTTTGTCACTGCCTAGTTGCTCGACGTGGAGCACTTGCCGTATTGCTTCCTCAGTTGAGCGTGCAAGCCGACGTAGAACTGTCCCTTTGGCTAGAGTGTACCAGGTAGATGAGTCCGGGGCGTCGACCGGGTCAGCAATCAAGTCCTCCTGCTCGTGCAGGTGGGTGATGAGGCACAGAAATCTGGTTGACTCGTCGAGTTTGTAATGGTCGAACACTTCGTCCACAATTTTGAACCAGGTTGTAGCTCTGTCGGATTAAACGGCGGCAGCGTCAGTAAGCACGGCAGAGTGATCGGAAGAACAGGTTGAGTTGAGTTCGTCGGGGCACTGCCTGAAACGAGTTGTTGTTGCTGTAGTATTCCAGGAGAGTGTGCCTCCAGGGGATGTGGCAATGACGGCTGTTCAGGTGGCAGCACGAATGTGACACGTTGTGGTTGAGCGCGATCCATCGCGACATGGAAGGCCGACGCAGGTGAGACACGTAATGTGTCGATTGCGGTTGCGGAAGCTCAACACATTGCGGGTGTGTTCGGATTGACGCGTTGAGGCAGACCGACACGGATGAGGCACCAAGTTGTGCCAAGAATGGTAGCAGAAGCTCGGCTGGAGCTGGCACGTGGGCGAGAGGTGAGAAAAAGTTCAAAGTTTGAGAACACGTGTTAGTCCGCGGAAAGCTCGATGTATGATCAGAGCTGGGGCCACCTGTGTTGCAGGAAGGCTGCGGAGGTGCAGGCTGTCCAGAAGCACAGTGTGGGAAATGATGTCGAACGTGGGACGGAATGTGTGAAAGTTCGCTGTTCATAGTCACTCCACTCAAAACCATGTGCGGATAAGGTGAATGTCGTGGCACAAAACACTGAGGTGTAGCAGTGGGACGGAGGTGGAGGTCAGGCACAGATAAAAAGGTATTGTTCCTGTTGCGGGCCGGGGTATCGGAGTAGGAAGGCAAGTGCTGATGCTGAACCGAGGCAGGTGCAGACGTGGTCGGATGCTGAGTAGGTTGACCTGTGAACAAAGCAGTTCCGGCCACGTGGCAGGTATCCGCGTGGTACTGTATGGATTGAGGCGTGGCAAATCATTGTTCTGGCGGTGGTAGATTGTCCAATGAAGCATTTGCAGAAATCGGCATTGGTCCCGCACTGCACAGAGGTCCATAAGAGGTAACTGCACTGTCGATGAGGGAGGGCACATGTGGTGGGAACAAAGGCGTCTGATAGCTGGAGTCATGCACACTCCTAACCTCACTTATTGTTGCAGGCTCAAAAATGGCCGGTGAAATCGGCATAATCGTTGAGTGGGAGGCATCGTGTTGCAGTCCTGGAGGGTGTACATCGCCCGCAACACGATGCAAGTTGATCACAATATCGGGCGTTAGGCATTGGGCAGAAGTCATTGTTCGAATGCCATGTCAATGTAATACACGCGAAAATAACCGACGCAGAGGTCGCGGACACAGTAAAACGGCGAAAACGGAAGATGTTACAACTCGGGGTCACCAGTGAGGAGGAAGTTTTGGTCGGTTACACCAAACAACACTCCAATTTTGCAGTAGTTTGTTTATTCACCTGAACACATCAAAGGCTCACAAATAACTGACATGGCAAAACTGCACAAAGATAATGTTTAGCTTAGTTCAAAGACGATACTCAGATCGATGCTGATGTCGACCTCATTGGCGCCACAGGCTTTTTAAGTTAAATATCTAGGATTGAGTCCCATATCAGTACAGTTCAATGTATCAGAAGTTTTTTGTTACAAAGCAACAATCCACTATAGAGTGAAAATTTCATTCCGCAATCCTTCACTCACATTATCATACATTAAATGCATTTTGTACTTACTATATCACATTGAAAGCTGTAAGGCACTTCATATGACAGAAATGCCCAATATAACAATGCTGGATGATGACTGTATATTACTGGAAATCTGTCACACTTTTCTATTGTATTTAAAAGCACTTTGTTGGCCTTATTCAAGAGATCAGGATGCACATTGTTCTTTGACGATAAAGTGGCTACCTGAAAGACAGAGTGAAATGTTACATCAGTTAAGCCAATAAAGTTATACTGGAGCTGGTATCATATCCAGGGTGCTTCAGATCAACTATATGACTTTTTTTCCTCAAAATGTTGCATATGGTCCTTTTCATGTAATATGTATCTTTTTGTCTAATATTTTTCCCAATGATTTGATGAGATCATCACAAAGCTCTTACTAAAACTCATGAATCAAACTATGACTATGAAAAGCATATGAGTTTTCTGCTGACCAGCAGTTAGTAATCACTTATGAGGGTAGTTTGATAAGTCTGGTAATAGAGCAAGGGAGAAATGTTCGTTTCATAACACCTTATCTTACTACTCAACAGTCGCTTTCGCGGGGTATACACTTGGACAAGAGATCCCCCAGCTTTTTCATCTCTTTGGAAAGACAGGTTCTGTTAAACTGCAAAATACTCATTGACTGAAATTATCACTTCCTTTAATGAAAATTTCTTACCATCAAGCCAATGATTCAAGTTATGGAACAGCAGCAAGTCACTTGGGGGCTAAGTCTGGTGAATAGGGTGGATGAAGATCCAGTTAAAAGCTCAATTCATACACTTTCACGATTGTTATCATTGATTTGTAGAATTGTGCATTTTCCTGGTGAAAGGGCACTTCTCTGTGTGCCAACCTCGGTCTTTCTTCAGCCATCGAAAGTTTCAAATGATATAGCAATGAATCATAATAGTGTCCACTTATGGTCCAGCCTTTTTTCAAGTAACCTATGAGGATTATGAGATCGACAGGAAGTGCAAAATGGTTAAGCAGGGATGGCTAGAGGACAAATGTAAGGATGTAGAGGCTTATCTCATGAAGGGTAAAATAGATACTGCCTACAGGAAAATTACAGAGACCTTCGGAGAAAAGAGAATGACTTGCATGAATATCAAGAGCTCAGATGGAAACACAGTTCTAAGTAAAGAAGGGAAAGCAGAAAGGTGGAAGGAGTATATAGAGGGTCTACACAAGGGCGATGTTCTTGAGGACAATATTATGGAAATGGAAGAGGATGTAGATGAAGATGAAATGGGAGATATAATACTGCGTGAAGAGTTTGACAGAGCACTGAAAGATCTAAGTCAAAACAAGGCCCCAGGAGTAGACAACATTCCATTAGAAATACTGACAGCCTTGGGAGAGCCAGTCCTGACAAAACTCTACCTTCTGGTGAGCAAGATGTATGAGGCAGGCGAAATACCCTCAGACTTCAAGAAGAATATAATAATTCCAATCCCAAAGAAAGCAGGTGTTGACAGATGTGAAAATTACCGAACTATCAGTTTAATAAGTCACAGCTGCAAAATATGAATGCGAATTCTTTACAGACGAATGGAAAAACTGGTAGAAGCTGACCTCATGGAAAATCAGTTTGTATTCCGTAGAAATGTTGAAACACGTGAGGCAATACTGACCCTATGACTTATCTTAGAAGAAAGATTAAGGAAAGGCAAACCTACGTTTCTAGCATTTGTAGACTTAGAGAAAGCTTTTGACAATGTTGACTGGAACACTCTCTTTCAAATTCTGAAGGTGGCAGGGGTAAAATACAGGGAGCGAAGGGCTATTTACAATATGTACAGAAACCAGACGGCAGTTATAAGAGTCGAGGGACATGAAAGGGAAGCAGTGGTTGGGAAGGAAGTGAGACAGGCTTGTAGCCTCTCCCCGATGCTATTAAATCTGTATATTGAGCAAGCAGTAAAGGAAACAAAAGAAAAGTTTGGAGTAGGCATTAAAATCCATGGAGAAGAAATAAAAACTTTGAGGTTTGCCGATGACATTGTAATTCTGTCAGAGACAGCAGAGGACTTGGAAGAGTAGTTGAACGGAATGGACAGTGCCTTGAAAGGAGGGTATAAGATGAACATCAACAAAAGCAAAACAAAGATAATGGAATGTAGTCGAATTAAGTCGGGTGATGCTGAGGGAATTAGATTAGGAAATGAGACACTTAAAGTAGTAAATGAGTTTTGCTATTTGGGGAGAAAAATAACTGATGATGGTCGAAGTAAAGAGGATATAAAATGTAGACTGGCAACGGCAAGGAAAGCATTTCTGAAGAAGAGAAATTTGTTAACATAGAGTATAGATTTAAGTGTCAGGAAGTCGTTTCTGAAAGTATTTGTATGGAGTGTAGCCATGTATGGAAGTGAAACATGGACGATAAATAGTTTAGACAAGAAGAGAATAGAAGCTTTCGAAATGTGGTGCTACAAAAGAATGCTGAAGATTAGATGGGTAGATCTCATAACTAATGAGGAGGTATTGAATAGAGTTGGGGAGAAGAGGAGTTTGTGGCACAACTTGACTAAAAGAAGGGATTGGTTGGTAGGACATGTTCTGAGGCATCGAGGGATCACCAATTTAGTACTGGAGGGCAGCGTGGAGGGTAAAAATCGTAGAGGGAGACCAAGAGATGAATACACTCAGCAGATTCAGAAGGTTGTAGGGTGCAGTAGGTACTGGGAGATGAAGAAGCTTGCACAGGATAGAGTAGCATGGAGAGCTGCATCAAACCAGTCTCAGGACTGAAGACCATAACACAATGAGGATTATTCCTTGGGAATCTCAAAAAACAGGGCCATTACCTCAACAGCTGACAAAGTGGTCTTTACCTTGCTCAGTCCACTTTCACCAGCCTTTGTCCATTGTTTTGAGTCTGGTGTGTAGTGATGGATCCAGGTTTCATCAACAGTCACGAATTGATGCAAAAAGTCTTGCAGATTGCGGTTAAAAAATCACCAGACATTGTGTTGAAATGTTGTTTCAGATGCACTTTTGGTCAACTGTGGGCAATGGCAGCACCTATCTCACACACAGCTTCTTCATAGCCAATCCTCCACACAGAATATTACGAGCTGACTCACTTGAGACGCCTACAGTCTCAGCAGTCTCACAAATTTTTATTCGGCAGTATACATTACCATATCACGGATTTTGTCAGTAGTTTCCTTTGTAATGACCTCAGTTGGATGGCCAGAGTACACTTCACCTTCAGTGTTTGTCTGTCCATGTTCAAATTCATTAACCCAAAAGCAAATGGTCTTCAATGATGGTGTGTGCAAAGCCTGTGTGAACTTATTCCGATTCTGTTTTGATTTGTGCAGCAAGCCAATACTTCACATGAAAATGTTTAATAACAGTACAAAACTCAAGTTTTCTCAATTTTCAATCACAGTCAACACACTGATCAATTCAGATGGCTGTCAACAATGAACTGTACACTGTACATTGTTGAAATTCTTTATATGATCCTTGGAATAATAAAGCTTACCAGTCATGAAGGCACAACAAAAATGTTCCATTATTTCATGTATAAATTTATCAGACTTATCAAACCACCCTCACAGTTCCCACTTTACCTAACACACACAGCTACAAGGCCTCTCTTCCATTGGATTCAATTTCCTGCTTTCTGCTGCTGATCACCTTCTATGCCAATCTACAGTAATCCTCACAGATTCCATCTCTCCATCTCTTCTTTGGTCTATTTAGAAGTCTTCTTCTGCGAGGAGTAAATTCCATGGATTTCAAAAAGCACTGATGTTTATTCATCCAAGCAACACAACTTGCCCATCGCAGCTGTTCGGTTCTCTTAAGCTGCAGTATTTGGGCTGTTGTAGATCTTATCAATCCCACAATTATCCTGCCTTGTACCAGGCCATAGATCTCTCATAAGACTTTCCACTCAAAAATGAAAAGTTTATTGATGATTATTTTTCTTTTTCCTGAACACTCCATGTTTCACAACCTTACAATCCTGTCAGATCAGTATAGAAATTTCTTGAGAGACTGGATGTTTTAAAAAGCTGAATAAGACTAAAGTACAAATGGTTTGCAGCTTGGATCACTTCTTCTGACAACAGCTGGAGTCTATCCACTATACAGTTGGACAGGGCCTTAATAGTACACTTCCACGTGGGTGATTCCTTTGTAGTTGGTGCTGTCCATTTTGTCATCTTTCTTGTGTGTCATTGATATTTACCCCCATTAGATTTGAAAGTGGGCTCGTCACTAAATAGTTAATTTTGAATCCAGCTGAAGAAGGTAGTCCTAGTCTGAGAGCCATCTTCAATAAAGCTTGCTGAACAAGAATGTAAACTGCCATTATGTGGAATTTTCTAGATGACACATTTTTATTGAATTTAGTGCTAATATTGTTTGGAAGAAAATGGGTGGAGGTTTATTACAGTAGTAGGAAGAAGAATGAAGACGATTAGAGTTTAATGTCCCATCAGTGAATAACTCACTAGAGATTCAGCACAAACTCGGACTGCAGAAGGATGAGGAAGGAAACTGCCCATATATTTTTCATATTAACTGTCCCAGCTCTTACCTGTATCAGTTTAAGAAGACAACAGAAATGTGGACAGACAGACGGAGATCTGGATCACTGTCCTCCCAAAAGCTAATTAAGTGTGTTATCACTTCACCACCTTGCTTCATAAATTGCAGCAAGAGTATCTGCCCTTCTGTTGTTTCCAAGACACTTTCTGGCTTGCTTGTTACAATTGTGAGTTGATTATGCACGGTAACTCTGACATATTCTGCTCATTGGTAATTCTGGCAACATTCTCCATGTACCAGAAGTATGTGAAATGTCTCTTCATTAGAATACATCAATATTGAAGAAATAATATAAACACATTTAAAGACCACCATAGAAATCTCTGATGAAAACAGCTGTTGCTTGATGAGAGTAATGGCACTAACTGTGAGGAAATATTGAGTCAAAGATAGGCACAACAAAAAGACTGTCAGAAAGTGAACTTTCGGCCAACAAAAATAGACAACATACACTCACACAACCACAGTCTCTGGCAGATGAAGCCAGACTGCGAGCAGCAGTGCATGATGGGGGTGGCAACTGGGTGGGGGGTAAAGAGGTGGTTGGGGAGGGAGAGGTATAGCAGGGTAGGGATGGGGACAGTAAAGTGCTCCTAGTGGTTGGACAGAGGTTAGGGGAGAGAGGAAGTGGACGGGAGGGGGGGGGGGGGGGAGGGATTATCAGAAAAGGACAGAAGTAAAAAGACTAGGTGCATTGGTGGAATAGAGGGCTGTGTAGTGCTGGATGGGAACAGGGAAGGGGCTAGAATGGGTAAGGACAACGACTAACGAAGGTTGAGACCAGGAGGGTTACAGGAATGTAGGACATATTACAGGGACAGTTCCCACAAGCACAATTCAGAAAAGCTGGTGTTGGTGGGAAGGATCCAGATGCAATCATCGAAATGAAGAACATTGTGTTAGGTGGCTTGCTCAGCAATAGGGTGGTCCATTTGTTTCTCGGCCACAGTTTGTCAGTAGCCATTCGTATGGACAGACAGACAACTAGACTATCCTACTGCTGAGCATGCCGCCCAACACGATGTTCTTCATTTCAATGACAGACAGACAAATAGACCATCATATTGCTGAGCACACCGCCCAACACAGTGTTCTTCATTTCAATGACTGCATCTGGATCCATCCCACCAACACCAGCTTTTCTGACTTGCGCATGTGGGAACTCTCCCTGTAATATATCCTACATTTCTGTAACCCTCCTGGTCTCAACCTTTGTTAGTCATTATCCTTACCCGCCCCACCCTCCTCCTCACCCCCAACCAGTTGCCTCTCCCGTCATGCGCTGCTGATTGCGGTATGGCTTCAGCTGCCAGAGACTGTGGTTACATGTGTGGGAGTTGTGTTTGTGTACGTGTGTATGTTGTCCGCTTTTCACAAAGACCTTGTTGGCCAAAAACTCACTTTCTGACAGTCTCTTTGTTGTGCCTATCTGTGACTCAGCATCTCAGCTCTATGGTAAGTAGCAACTATCCTTTTCATAATTTTGTTACATACCATCCTGGGTTTTCCACTGTTTGATTTCGTGAGGAAATATATAAGTTTCACTACTAAGTGGAATGAAGTCGAATTAAATCAGGTGATGCTGAGGGAGTTAGATTAGGAAATGTGACACTTAAAGTGGTAGATGAGTTTTGCTATTTGGGGGGCAAAATAACTGATTATGGTCGAAGTAGAGAGGATATAAAGTGTTGGAAATGGCAAGGAAATGCATCAATTTTCCAGGCACTTGAAATTCCCAAATTGCCTCATAAAGTTTGGCCCGCTTTATTGTTTCATATACAGATTTAAAGTCAATGAAAAGATGGTGCACACCAACACTGAATTCATTTGTCTTTTCTACTATTTGTCAGAGAGTAAATGCCTGTTTACAGTTGATTTTCCTGGTCTGAACCCACATTGATAGCTTCCAATAATATCTTCTGCTATAGGTGAAAGTCTACTAAAGAGTATATTTGATAGTACTTTTTATATAATATTTAAAAGTGTTATGCCTCCGTAGTTGCTGCATTCAAATAGATCTCCTTTCTTATGTACCAGACACACTATCCCTACATTCCATTTTTCTGGTAACTCTTCCTTTACCCAGATAAGGCACACTGTCTTGTAGGTCCTACGATTTACCTCAACTCCTCCAGCTTTCAACAGTTCAGATGTTATACTGTCAGTCCCTGGTGCTTTATTGTTCTTCAATCGGGCAATTGCTCTGTTCACTTCTCCTTAGGAAGGGGGAGGCACTATGGCATCAACTTCTGGAGCGACTGGGATATCTTCAATAGGGGATTCTGAAGTATCCAACAGTTCACTGAAATACTCTACCCAATGTTCCAATACCTCTTTATCATCGGTTAATAGTGTCCCATTTTTAATTTGGTGCATTTAATAGAGGTCATCCTAAAGTATCCCCAGTGTACCGTGTGAGTGCAGTCAAGGCTATCACCTCAGTTTCCCACTCAAACTGGGCTAAGGCAAGGAGATGGGCTTTCTTGCCTACTTTTCAACCTGGCGCTTGGAAAACTGGTACATGAATCAGGTATTCAGACAAGAGGAACTATCTACTATAAGTCTGTACAATTGCTGGGATATGCAGATGACTTGGATTTAATGAGCAGAACACTTAGAATCTACAAAGTGCATTTTCAGCTCTAAAACTGACTGCAGAGAAGAAGGGTCTGAGAATTAATGAAGGAAAGATAAAGTATATGTATAATAGCACTAACCAACGCTTACAGCCCACAATCATGTCCTCTTCACCATGTCCGGCGACAGCGACTCCATCAGTCATTTAGTCCGTATTGTGGTGGGCTTGGATGTGGCTTACAAAACCGAGCTTTGCTTTGAAGATCTGGTCGCACGAAGTGCAATATAGTTGCCCAGTGGAGTTATATGTATAGATGTAATTAGGATTGGGCTTAGATTTGCGGAGCTTTCGTTTATCGCCCAGGTTCTCTAGGCACATAAGCTCGATTTGTTCCACACTCTTGTGTACAGTTGAGTGCCACTCTGATCGGTGCAATGCAAGCTCCTCCCAACGTTTGCTCGGAATGCCATAGGCTGTGAGATGGTGTTTGATGGTGTCTTTATATCGCAGGTGTTGGCCACCTTGCCACTGCCACAAGAGAGCTCTGAGTAGAACACCGCTTTGGGAAGTCTACTGTCATCCATGCGTATGATATGGCCACTCCATCTCAGTTGGTGTTTCATTAAGAGAGCTTCAATACCAGGTAGTTTCACGCGACGCAAAATCTCTGTGTTTGGAGCACAGCCTTCCAATTTCATGCAGAAAACTGATCTCAGACAGTGAAGGTGAAAGGTGTCCAGCCTCCTAATGTCAGCTTTATAACAGCACCAGGTTTCCAAGGTGTAGAGCAAAGCTGGTAATATTATTGCTTTGTAGACTGCAATTTTAGCTTGTAGTCTGAGATCATGTGATTTCCATACTCTGTGATTCAGTTTGCTGAAAACTGAGGCTGCATTGTCTATACGAGCTGCAATTTCTGTTGTCACTTCTAATTTGGCTACGTAGATATTTAAAGTGTGACACGTTTTCCTAACGTTTGTTGGCCAACTTAATACTGCAGTCGTCTGTATTGGAACCCCTAAGAGGTTGTTGAAGGACTTGCGTCTTGGTGATGCTTATGACTAAACCAAATCTTCTGCAGGATTCATTTAGCAGGTTCATGTGTGTTTGGAGAGATTCAGGACAATTAGCCATCATGCATATGTGGTATGTGTAAAGAATTTCTAAGATAGGTATTTTATTTAGGTGACTTTTTGTTCTGAGGCGAGAGATGTTAAAGACAGTTTTGTCTGTTCTCGAGTCAAGACTCATTTGACCACTGCAGGCTTTGGTCATGTCTCTCATAACAGCTGCAAAATAAAGTGAGAAGAGTGTGGAAGCCAGTACACAGCCTTGTTTTACACTGCATGTCACAGGAAACTGGTCTGAAAAGGTTGTTTTCGTGGCGGATTTTTGCCATCATGTTGGGCGAAAGCCACAGTGGGTCCCTGGTAGCACTTTTTCTGCAAGGTGCGTTAGCCGGTTGTTGAGTATGTGTGCCAGGACTTTCGCTGCTACTGAGAGAAGGGAGATTCCCCCGTGAGAACTGCAGTCAGAAATGTCACATTTGCATTTGTAAATCTTGCAAATGCAGGCATCTTTCCAATCTTAAGGAATTATTTTGCACTCCCAAATCTTTGAAATTAGAACAAACAGTGGGTTTGTAATGTTTGGTCCACCATATTTATAAAGTTCTGATGGTAAGTTGTCTAACCCTGCTGATTTGCTGTTCTTCAGTTTAGCCAATGCTGAAATGAATTCACTGAACGAAAGGGCATCACAAAGTTGTTCATCAACTGGCAGGCTTTCAAGTAATTCTATGTATGGAATATCAGTCGTTTGATGTTTGGGATTAAGAACATCATAAAAATGTTCTGCCTACCGAGCAAGGATATCACTCTGTTGCGTCAGCCGACAGGTTTTATCTTTGTCATAAACAGGTGCTATCTTCCTTGATTTTGGACCAAAGATAGTTTTCAGGCACTCGACGAATCTGCCTGTTTAGTTTGTGTTAGTGTATGATTGCATTTCATTGGCTTTATTCAGCCACCATTTGTCTTTGAGGGTGCACACCTTCACTTTCAGGTTGTGTGTGCTACTTTACACTCATCAAGAACAGGACTGCAAAGAGATATTCTGAAATCATTAACAAGCTTTTTGATTTCTGCATCTGAATCATCAAACCAATCTTGGTTCTTTTTCTGAGGTTTTCCCATGACTTCTGTGGCACATCTGCGCAGTTTGGTAGCATATACATTCCAGTGCTCATCTTCAGAGGCAGACTCAGATATCTAAAGCCCATCAGAACCAAATACATCGTCCAGTTCTGCTCTCATAGTGTGATCGTGGACCAAGATTTTGCAGGATAATTTTGATGGTATTTTGTGTCACGGTACTTTCAAAGTCGATGGTCTGTCCAACCCTGAGTGCCTCTCATAGCATGTGTGATCAGTACTTCACCAAGATCTTTTTTCCATATGATTACATAATCTAGAAGGTGCCAGTGCTTAGATCTCAGGTGCATCCACATCATTTTATATTTATTGGGTATCTGAAAATATGTATTTGTCAAACAATCAAGATCAAGATAATTTGAGATGCATTTTCCAATTCCATGGCGACCACTGATTCCATTCCAGGCATTGAAATCACTGCCAACCCAAGCATTGAAATCTCCAAGTAACAGGACTTTATCCGCAGAAGGAATGCCCTGAAGCACATATCAGAGATCTTGGTAGAACTTGTACTTCTCTTCACCGGGAGATGGCAGTGTAGGTGCATAGACACTGATCAGGTGAATGTATTTCTTAGATGTTAGTTGAAGTCTGAGCGTTATGATTCTGTCGCTGATGCCTTTTGGAAGTTCCATCAATGAACATGTTAGTTTATCGCGTATATGGCAAAGCCTATGCCACTTTCTGCCCTTTTGGTAGATGGTTTCCCACTCCAGTAGTGGGTGTAACCTCCAAGCTGTTCACACAGCTCTCCGGAGTCACTAAGATGTGTTTCACTTAGGGCGGCGATGTCGATGTTATATTTAGCCAACTCTCTATCAATAAGTGCTGTCGTTCCCTTTGGACATTGATTATGGTCATTATCCAGTAAAGTACGGACATTCCATGTACCAGTCATAAAGTGTTTAATGCAAGTATTTCCTTTATTATTTTTTCGAATGCAGATTTTTGCCACTTGCACTGAGTTGAGACGGGCTATGTTTATGCGACCTTTTCTAGGCCCCTCCCTGGATTATGGAAAGCAGAGCAATCCTAAATATGGCTGTTTTGTTGTCTGACGAGCTGCCAAACCAGTCCTCTCGTCCCTGTCAAGTTCCAGAACGACCATCACCGTCTGACCACCTAACGCGCAGAGCACCAACTAAGGTTCGGGCACACCAAACTCTTGCCACACTGTCAGTACTCCATCGCCACAGAACGTTTTTAAAAACTCATAGCCCATAAAACTTTGCCAGAGTCATCTGCGTGTGAATATATTTAAGTGGACAAGCAGTTGCACAGGTACAGATCCACTCTCTCGTCCTCAACCTTGGTTGGCAGTGGATCGCAAGGCCGATACAACTCCCAAGAGGCAGAGGATGCAGTGAATGACTGCATGCCAGTAGGAGTATCCTGACATACAACCTTAAGGCACAGATGCTTTGCCTCATCGATACAGGAGCCGTGAGTATTTGCCTATCAATGTTACCTGCATCCTACACTGATGACTTATGACAGAGGATGGTAGGAAAAAGGACAAGGCTAGGACAGGACACACTTTGTCTGGCTTCTCCCCTTCAGCCTGTCCGGCTTGGATGACCCTTCTGGTAGCTAAGTTACCGCCGGCATAGCCCTCCGGATCCAGAGCATGCAAACCTCCTTGCCCGCATGGACAGTGCTTCATTAAGGTGGTGTTCCCTGAGGAGGTAGCCCACAGTAACCCTTGATGGACTGGCATTTGAGTGAATGGAATGTTTCACCTATCTGGGCTCAAAGATAGAAGCAAATGGCACCACCTTTACTGAAATTACGGCTCGCATAAGTTCTTCTAATTAATGCTACTTTAGAATGTTGCGACATTTTAAATCCAAGCTTATATCACAAGGGACTAAGTGCTGACTTAACAAAACGCTGATAAGCCCAGTGCTTACTTATGGCTCAGAAACATGGACAATTATGAAGCAGGGTGAAAACAAACTGGGATCACATGAAAGAAGTATATTCAGGAGGATTTTTGGATCTGTATAAGAAAATGGGACCTGGAGAAGGCAAATAAATCACGAACTTTATGACTGATATAAGGAGGATAATGTGGTAAAGTTCATACAGCTGTGTAGACTGAGATGGGCTGGACATGTAATGCGACTTAATGAGACAGATCCCGCAAGGAAAGCCTGCTGCAGTGAACCTGGAGGAAAGAGCAAGAGGATGACCTCCATGGAGCAACAAGGTTGGAGAGGATGCTGCCAGAGTCGGTTGCCGTAACTGGAGATCCACAGCAAAGTCCAGAGAGGAATGGCAGAAAATTATTGAGGAGGCCAAGTCCCCAGGATGTACTGCCAATGGAAGAAGAAGAATGGCAAGCAATGCATTTCTGAAGAGAAATTTGTTAAAATTGAGTATAGATTTAAGTGTCAGGAAGTCTTTTCTGAAAGCATTTGTATGGAATGTAGACATGTATGGAAGTGAAACATGAATGATAAATGGTTTATACAAGAAGAGAATAGAGGCTTTCAAAATGTGGTGCTACAGAAGAATGCTGAATGTTACATGATGGCTCACATAACTAATGAGGAGGAACTGAATAAAATTGGAGAGAAGAGGAATTTGTGCTCAAGTTGACTGGAAGAATGGATCAGTTGGTAGGACATGTTCTGAGGCATCAAGGGTTTACCAATTTCATATTAGAGGGCAGCGTGGAGGATAAAAATCATAGAGGGAGACCAAGAGATGAATACACTAAGCAGATTCAGAAAGGATGTAGATTGCAGTAGGTACTTGGAGATGAAGAAGCCTACACAGGATAGGGTAGCATGGAGAGTTGCATCAAATCAATCTCTGGACTGAAGACCACAACAACAAAAACACTACTTAGTGTTGACAATTCCCACTCACCAAAGTTGAGATGGCTTGATGTGGGTACCAGGAACAGTTATTAATGATATTACTGGACTAGCATAAAGGACAAGAAAATCTTTTTATTAAAAAAATGTTGAGTTTTGGCAGTTGTAATTAACAGCACCTTCCAGACAGTGGAAATTTCATTACTAAACACATTTTTTTGTTTGTCTAACATCCACTCACCCTGAAATGATCGAGCTGTTGCAGCATGACTTCACCTGGCATAACGAATGGCTTCTGCATTGCTTCAAACAATGGAAAATCCAGGATGGAATGTAACAATATTAGAGAAGGAAAGTTGCTACTCACCATATAGCAGAGATGCTGAGTCGCGATAGGCACAACAAAAAGGTTCACACAATTATAGCTTTCGGCCATTAACGCTTTTGTCAGCAATACATACACTGGCACGCGCACACACACACACAGACACACACACACACACACACACACACACACACACACACACACACCTGCAGTCTCAGACAACTGAAACCACACTACGAGCAGCAGTGGTGACTGGGTGGGAGTAAGGAGGAAGCTGGGCGGGGAGGGGGAGGGACAGTATGGTGGGGGTGGCAGACAGTGAAGTGCTGCAGTTTAGACGGAGGGCAGGAGAGAAGATTGGGGGGGGGGGGGGGGGCATAAGTAGCAGAAAGGAGAGGAATAAAAAGAAATTAAAAGACTGGGTGTGGAAGTGAAATGATGGCTGTGTAGTGCTGCAATGGGAACAGGAAGGGCGCTGGATGGGTGAGGACAGTGACTAATGAAGGTTGAGGCCAGGAGGGTTACGGGAACAGAGGATGTGTAGCAGGGAAAGTTCTCACCTGCGCAATTCAGAAGAGCTGGTGTTGGTGGGGAAGGATCCATATGGCACAGGCTGTGAAGTAGTCACTGAGATGAGGGATATCATATTTGGCAGCGTGTTCAGCTACAGGGTGGTCCACTTGCTTTGTGGCCACAGTTTGTCGGAGGCCATTCATGCGGACAGACAGCTTGTTGGTAGTCATGCGTACACAGAATGCAGCACATTGGTTGCAGCTTAGCTTCTAAATCACATGACTGGTTTTACAGGTAGCACTGCCTTTGATGTGATAGGTGATTTTAGTGACCGGACTGGAGTAGGTGGTGGTAGGAGAAAGTGTGGGACAGGTCTTGCATCTAATTCTATTACAGGGGTATGAGCCATGAAGTAAGTGATTGGGAGCAGGGGTTGTGTAAGGATGGACGAGTGTATTGGGTAGGTTTGGTGGACGGCGGAATACCACTGTAGGAGGGGTGGGAAGGATAGTGAGCAGAACATTTCTCATTTCAGGGCACGACGAGAGGTAATCAAAACCCTGGCGGAGAATGTAATTCAATTGCTTCAGTCCCAGATGGCACTGAGTTACGAGGGGAATGCTCCTCTTGGCCGGATTGTGGGACTTTGGGAGGTGGTGGGAGACTGGGAAGATAAGGCACGGGAGATTTATATTTGTACAAGGTTGGGAGGATAATTACGGTCAGTGAAGGCTTCAGTGAGACCCCAGGTATATTTTGAGAGAGACTGCTCGTCACTGCAGATGTGACGACCACGGGTGGCTAGGCTGTATGGAAGGATGGAGGGGACTTCTTAGTACGGAATGGGTGGCAGCTGTCGAAGTGGAGGTATTGCTGGTGGTTAGTAGGTTTGATATGGGCAGAGGTACTGATGTAGCCATCTCTGAGGTGGAAGTCGACATCTAGGAAGGTGGCTTGTTGGGTTGAATAGGACCAGGTGAAGCAAATGGGGGAGAAGTTGTTGAGGTTCTAGAGGACTGTGCATAGGGTGTCCTCACCTTCAATCCAGATAGCAAAGATGTCATCAATGAATCTGCCCTAGGTGAGGGGTTTAGGATTCTGGTTTTTCAGTAAGGATTCCTCTAAATGGCCCATGAATAGGTTGGCATAGGATGGTGCCATGCGGGTGCCCATAGCCATACCCCGGATTTGTTTGTAGGTAATGCCTTCAAAGGAGAAGTAATTGTGGGTGAGGATATAGAAAAGTAGTGTTCATTAGCAGTAAGGCCATGGGCATGAGGAATGTTAGTGTACAGGGAGGTGGCAACAATAGTGATGAGCAGGGCACCGGGAGGTAAAGGGACAGGAACTGTGGAGAGTTGGTGGAGGAAATGGGTGGTATCTTTTATATGGGAGGATAGGTTCTGAGTAATAGGTTGAAGGTGCCGGTCTACGAGAGCAGAGATTCTCTCAGTGGGGGCACAGTAACCGGCCACAATGGGGTGTCCTGGGTGGTTGGGTTTATAGACTTTAGGAAGCATGTAGAAGGTGGGACTGCAGGGAGTGGTAGGGGTAAGTAGAGAGATGGATTGATTCATTAGAACAATGTCATAAGGAGAGAAATGGACGTCAGCTCAATAACTAAGGGTCTGGCTCAAAAGTATGTAAGTAGTATGCAAGAACACAGCAGAAGCTGCCAGCAAACAACTCTGGAAGCCAAAGTTGTGGCACCTTACAGCACAATACAGCTTCTGGAGGAGCCGACCAGACAGGAAAATTAGGGCATATGAATCACTGTTTCACATGGTTGTGCCCAGCCACTCCATCCTTTTGTGACTTATGGGCTAGGAGAGCTGCCATTTGAAAAAAACACCAGACAGGCCAGCTCATGTATATACATATATCACCTAATTTACGTTGTCAGTAGTGCTCAGTTTGAACAGTATGCATAGTTATGCAGTCGACACCAGCTGCTAGTCTAAAAAATAAGTCCACTTGAAGAGCAAGATGAAGCAGCCAGCCACCACTGTCTGATTTTTCTGTCAATAGCTGCAGGCCTCTGCTTGAGCTAAGTTTGGAGACAGTCCACTTGACATCCTCACACGGTTTGGTCACTCATAAGATGACTGTCATTTGCTGATGACTGCCTCCCTGGTGAGCCATGTGTTCAAGCCTGAACCATCTAGCCAACCAGCCACCACTATTCAAGCAGGCACACCGTCACTGGCTATTGCCCTGTGTGAACATATGTTGCTGCTGTCCGTTGCTCAAAGTTGGCATATGCCATTGTCATTAGCCAGGCTGAAGGTGCAGTTTGTCTCTGCTAGCCTCATTGTTCTTTTTGTTACAGTTGTGAAAGTAGGCCAGCAGAATGACTGCTGTCTGTGGCCCATGAACCAGTAGCTGCCGCTGCTGCCTGCTATGAATAAAGTACTTTCTTAACATGGAATGTTTCTCTGTTGGACTACCATTTGACAATTGCCACTAACACCACTGCGGACTTCACTTGGCGGGAAAACTACATTACACCCTGACACACCAGCAGCCCAGTTCACACCTCATCATAGGAGTCATGCTCCAAAACCATACAGGAAAAACTGTTTTACGGAAAAGGAGACAGTATGATAGGACTAAGGAGCTTGTATTTGCACATGAGTATAGCAACAGCAAAGACCAAAATCTCAAGACTGCTGCAAAAAGCTATGATTTATGTTGAAAGTTGGTGATTACAACAGATCAAGAAGCACAGAAAACAAAGAAAACATTATTAGCTGAGTTGCCTAGTCACAAGCTCATTTCTCAGAAATACAAGGAAAGAACTAAGATGCTAAATTGTTGGCACAATATTACACTTGCATTAAGATGATCTTAAGCATAATACTCAGTGATATGTATCAAATAATGCCATTTCAGGAAAGAATTATCAGTATATTCATATAATTATGAATATTAAAAGCTGCTTTAAAACTATTAATCTACATCATAATTCCACTTTACATTCACAGCTTAAAAATGTTTTCACATTAATTCAAGAGGAGAAATTTTTTTAGCAAAACTAACTTATATTAGAAATTTCGGTGTGATTTTTGGCACTAAAGTATAAAAAGTGTTTGATGAGTTGTTCTTCCTACTTAAGTCTGTTTTATTTTTTATTGCCAGTTAATTTTTAATTTCAGAGAGTAAATACTTTTTAAGAGTGAAGGAGACTTTCATCAAATAGCAGATTTAAATCATCGATAGGTACATAAAAAGAAATCAATATTTTGCTAGTTTTCCGAAGAAATTCTTTGAAGAGTTAGAGTACAAAGACACACACACACACACACACACACACACACACACACACACACACACACACAACTGTGCACCTACACTGTGCTAGCTGGACACACATTATAGGTGCACAGGTGTGTTTGTATGTGTGTGTATATGTGTGTGGATGCATGCACATGTATTTGTACTCTGGCCTGTTAATTGATTTCTCCCAACAGTTAGCAAAGTTTTATAATTTTTTTTTTTTTTTTTTTTTTTTTTGTGTGGGCCTGTCAACGACTCTGATTTTGCTATTTATTGAGTAGTACCCTTTACTCTTAAAGTACCTACATTCTGCCAGACAGGATTCTAAAAACCTTCATCAGTACCTTTTCTCATCACTTGGATATATTTTTGTGCTGTATCACTGTAGTGATTATTTGCCAGTTGTACAAATATTTCTCAGTGATGTGTGTATGTGTGTCACTAGTTCATAATGACAGAGGAATGCAATGCTATTAAGAAACACATACTTGTGAGAGTAAAATCATGAGTCTCACCTACATTTTGCAATGTACAGTGTGCTTTCTTGTTTACTTCAGACTCATTTTTTTAAGAATGATTAGATTCGGCTATCATTCCTGGTTACATTTTTTTCTGAACAGAAGCTAATACTTTTTCATACTTCCTATTTCAATGGTAAGTGTCACTTACAGAAAATACGAGGAACAGAACTTTCAAGACCGGCAAAGGAAGGATAAGACCGTCAGGAAACAGAAGAAGGTATGCAACGAGTGCTGACAAATCCATGTTGACATCTTCAGCCCTATAACAAGAATTTCCAAACTGCATGTGAAATACTTTACAATGTGTAAAAAAAGTCAGTTACACAAATAAACTTTGGAAACAAGCAGGATAATATATGAGCAGTGACAGCTGAAACATACCTTATTAAAAGAATCAGGAAGTAAAAATAGATGAGTATGCAATTCTTTACATGTTGTGGTACCTCCTGCATTTTCAGTATTTGATACCAGTGTCTTGTACCTGGAGGAAGGCTTAAAATTCCTGCACTAAGATCTCTTTTAAATGCATTGCAGCCACCAGGCCAGTATTTTGCAATATCAAGTGCAGAACACGATAAGTCCACAAGGAGTTCACTTAACACCAAGCCACACACTTTCTTTAATGAGGTATGGTTTCTGTTGGGAAACAAGATTGTTGTTGCATGTTGAAATATGATACAAATTTAACTTTACATATGCACACTGAAGTAGATAACCAAATTCTAATATATCTGCACAAATAAATAAGTTCTGCTACAATATTTATGAATGCAAAATAATTACAGCCATTTTAGGTTATATCATTTCTATGTTTTTTAATGAAACTTTTTTGGTGGTGACAGTGCGAGACCTATTCAGGTGGTAACATTTTTCCCAAATTCTTTTTGATGCGAATCACCCTCTTCATGGCTCATCAGTCACAGAATATAAATAGTCATCTTCAACCAGATGAATGAGAAACCCAATAAAAACTGTAGTGCTTTGTGCTTTTCACTCAGATGTTAAAGATATTGTTTCCAAAACTAAAAATAAGGATCACTGCATCAGCTTACCTCTGATAAAACAAATGCAACTCCAACTTTGATCTTATTTTAGACCAGTGATTCCCAAAGTGGTCTATATCGAGCATTATGGGTTTACTCCAACTCACAAGGGGGTCCATATCAGTGAAAAACAAAGTTGCGAGTGCATTAGATTAAATGGGGATCCATGAGAGTGGATCCCATTTAGGCAGTTCAAAAAAAAGTATTAAGCAATTACGCTGTGAAACAATCCAGGCACAGGATCATAAAATAGGCAAAGATTGAAATACATTCAAATACTTAAAAGAAAAACTTTAAAAGAGACCCACATGGACAGTATGTTCGTTTCAGCATCACAAAGAGATGATAGTTACGAGGGCATCTTACAATACCTCACTCTTATAGCAAATCTAGAAAATTCCACACTACTGGAGAATAGATAATTTTGCCAGCCATTGAACAGGTGTTAAAAGCTGTTCTATACAAACCTGCTTACGATATACTCAAAATAATTACTCTGAACAACAACATAGTTCAAAGACATATTGATAAAATCAGTTACAATGCTGAAAGCATCTTGGTTAATTATCTGCAAATGACCCATTCTTCCATACAATTAGACGAGTCAACTTTACCTAGTAATGAAGAATTGTTATTGGTGTATATTCGCTTTCTTATTGATCAAGAAATCCACAAATAACTGCTCTTCACAAGATCTGTGACAACAGACACTACAAGTGAATAAATATTTAATGTTTTGAATAATATCAGCGACAGCAAATGGAGCACCTGCCATGTTTGGATGCTATTGTGAATTTACAAGTCATTTACAACAAAATGTACATTTAGTTGCTAAATATCTGAGTGATAGATTGCATCTATCCCTCCAATTTGTCATTAATGCAGTAAAAAAAAATTTTAAGCAAAATGCTGAATTCTAGGTTATTTGTGCAGTTGTGTGAAGAAAATGATGAGAACATTGATAGGTTACTCCTTTACGCTGATGTATGCTGGCTGTCACAGGACCTATGTGTGACAAGATTTTTCTCACTTTGTGAGGCTGTATTAGCTTGTAGAACTCCGGCATGTAGTGATAGTGAATGATAGATGACACAGCGGTATGGAGTGCATAACACATTTTATTTTATAGAAACTCAATACATACAAGAATACACAACATAACACACTCGAGTCCCAGAGCGAACTTAGCTGCTACCTTCAGCTGTGAGTGACAAGACTGTGAGTCATTTTTCCCTTCCAGCAATGCTGACATTCCCACAGAGAAAAGCTCCCCCCCTCCCAGCAGTGCAGAGCATGGTGTGGAGGTGATGACTGGGAGGGTGAAAGCACTGCCTCAACCCTGGAGGGGGCAGTGTCAGATGGCAGCTGCAGACTGTGTCAGGGCTGCCCAGACGAGGCTGGTGCGTATGCACCCACAGCATGGTCTACAAGCTGCAGAGGTATGGTCACAGCACATCAGGCAGTGCTGGGTGCAGGCACTAGCTAGGCATGGGCGTTGGTGTACTGGACAGGTACGGGCATGGCGTGGGTGAGGCTGTTCTGCGCAGGTGCTGCTCACGAGGCAGGGCGCGGATAGACCATTTCTCAAGGGGTGGAAGTGCTGATGCACATGACCACCTCTGCCATAAATATTGTTGCTGTGAGGCTTGACCAGACCATTTCTTGCAGAGATCGTAGGGTAGGAGTCATGAGGTTGAGAAGTCGTAACTGTGACTGGGATGGCAGATTGCACAGTAGTTGTCATTTGTTGTGAGAGAGGTTTGTTTGAAACCAGCAAACTGTATGCCATCACCTAGTCACGCAACTGTTCAGGAGGGAACAGATATTGTGGAGATGGCTCCTTGCGTGTAAGAAGTTGCCCACTAGATGTCGGTAGAACCGTGGTATGCTGCTAGAACATCTTGTTCAATGACGTAACATTGTTCTCCAGGCAAATGATACAGTAAAAACACTGATGGAACCAGCATAGGTGTGTGGCACAAGGCAAGAGATTGGCGTCTGCCATGTGACAGGTTGTTGTATTGTTCGGCAGCTGCTGTAGGGAACTATCACCCCTGTAAAACAGTGATCAGGCTGAGTCATGTCGTCTCAGTATTGTTTGGATGGTGACGTGATGTCACAGCCAATTGCCAAATGGGGAGGGGATACTGGCTTCGTCAACTGTCAAGTGATGTCACAATACCTCAGCTAGGTGGGGATGGCATGGTGATGAGGATGTCGTGATTGGTCATCTGAATTCATGTGAGTTTGGGTTCTTGCCATTGCGAGGCGAGTGGTGGCTGTGACAAGGCAACATGGTTGCCATTGTTGTTAGCATCAGTTACACATTGCCGACTGTACAAAATAGCAGGGTGTAAAATCATGTCCGAGCACTGTTCGACTAGTTTAAAGGTACAATCGCAAAAATGTTTACTATATGAGTGTGGCATGATTGAACAAATAGTATTGATAAGAGCATGCAGTCTAACTAATTGGATAATGTGTCTCTATCCAGTATTGTAATGACACTCCATACCTGAATTTAGGTTCTTTGGAGAGTGTGGGATGCAGCTTTGTTGAGCAACAGAGATGTCAATTATATAGTCCATGTCTAAATGATTCAACTCTTGAGCACTGCTGGAGAGTAGAACACTAGATGCACTGGGCAATCTGTACACTACACAGTTGTGTCGTTGTTTCAGGTTTGAACACAGTTTGATGCATTGCACAGGAATGTTCTACATCATAGCATGGCATGTAAAACAAGGATGTATGAAACTCACTGTCAGTGTGCGAAACGCGTAGCGGCTGAGTACGATAATGGCTGCTTTATCACTGCGTGGTAACCAGCTCTGTAGGAAAGCAAGAAAATATGGAGCACTGCAGTAGTCGGTGGCCACCAATGTGGAGCTCCAGTATGTAGTGATAGCGAATGATAGACAATACAGTGGTATAGAGTTAACAATATACTTTATTTTATAGAAACTTGGTACATTAAAGAATACATGACGAGACACACTCAAGTCCCAGAGCAAATTGGGCTCTCACTATCAACTGTCAAGAGATAAGACTGATTCGTTTTTTCTAGCCTGTGACACTAATGTTTCCACAAGCTTTTGGATGCTAAAGATCCAATTATAAAAGAAAATTTACTCAAGTGAAAATGAAACACTGCTCATTTAACATAGTTGTTTACTAAGTTTAATGAGGTTAACTTTCAGTTAAAATGTGAGAAAAACAAGATCCATCATTTCAGGTTTTCTTGATAGAATTAAACTAATGAAGCAAAACATTGGACAGCATAAATTTTCCAGTTTCCCAATTCGTCAGAGGCAAACTGCAAGGATGTTGACATTTCAACCTACTTTCAACATTTAAATGTCCTTCATACAGACTTTGAAACCAGTTTTGAGGATATTTTAACTATGGAAATACCATCGCGGGTTACCCATACACACGGAGATTTTGGGGGGAAAAAAAAGGATGTCACTTAATGAGGAGAACTGATTGGAATAAGCACAAGCAAAGAACTTAATTACAGTTTAGAAAGGGATATCACCAATTGTGGGTTCACAGAGACATACCTGTTACTTATCCTGTACTATGGACTATCAAGAGAAAGTTTTTGATAGCACATTTGAAGTTGGTGTATATGTAAGAACTGATATAATAAATGAAGAGGGTCTACCCAAAATAGAAAAAACTGACACATGGATTTGTGAGGCAAAGAAGTTTGGAGATAATTTTGGACTATGTATGCATTTTCATGAATTATAGTTATTGGTGAAACACCAGAAACCAACTAAAACACCAACTACTTATCAAATAGCTGATATATTCAGTCACATTTCACTCTTTATTTCCAAATACCTGAGCAATTTTGCTCAGTACTTACTTTCTTCACAAAAACCTTAATTCCTCAACTGTTATCATATTCTCCAAATCATCAGTGCAACACTTGTTAAGTGGAGAGTGTCATAGTGATTCTGAGAAACCTGAATAGGCAAATACTTGAAAACAGACACAAACTTTATGTGAAAGCCTATTTACAAAGTTTAATGAATCAATATGACTTTGGAACATGAACCATATATGAATTAATATGCAGTCAGGAGCCTAGGAAAATAATACAACGCCTATGTATCCCTCCTGTAGAGGGCCACGAGACAAGATAAGACTAATTACAGCATGCACAGAGTCATTTAAGCAGTCATTCATGAAATGGGAAGAATGCAATTCACTGTGGTTTGCAGAGTATAAATGTAAAGAAGATGCAGTACAGCAATATTCTGTAAGCAAATGACTCCCAGACTATGTACATGTGAAATGAAGATTTTTTCAAAACATACCCCTCGTCCACCCCGGCTTATCTCTCTCTCTCACACACAACTATGCATGCATGCACACACACACACACACACACACACACACACACAGCAAAAGCATGCGAGCCTTGGACAAATCAGTTACTAAAGAAAGATGAGAGAGATGGAAGAACAGAAATCCAATTACGGTGAGCATATATGAATGACATCTGCTTCATTAAAGAGTATTTGACAATAGAAAATGACATTTAAGCTATGACATATTTTCATACAAGAATGTAGTCTCTTTCCTTGTAACAGAACTATAAAATAATGTCTACAATACCTTTTATTGGCAATTATTATCAACATGGGTAAATAAGAGATATACCCATTTGTTACAAGTCTCTGCGTCACATTATTTTTATCTACTGTTGGTTCATTGTAGAGTGCAACAAGAGAGGTTAAGACACCATAGCACACACTGAGGTCATTCACAAACACTTCTCTTTCCTAAATAAACGGAAGAAGAGAATGACATTAGATAAGCAATAAAAGTGGTGTGAGGTAATTTTTAGATATTACTATTATTTTAAATTCTTACCAATATGTAAGTGGAGCAAACTGAAGAAATGTGTTCTTCAATAAGCTTCAAAGTCATTTCTTTACGTTGCCTTTGCTTAATTGCATCTCCACAACTCATGTTAAAGTAAGTATCATCAGACAGTGACTGCACAAGACTGCAAAATGTATGGTAATTTTCTTATGATTTTTATGGTCTAAAGACTAGCAGTTTTGTATAAAATATAAATCTAGAAAGACTGCTGATTGTTTGAAAATTATCTTTTGCCATACAAATGGTCACATCTGTGCTCTCCTGCCGCCACATGCTGAGTAGACTTTTTATCAATCACTGCTATGAGTGTGAATCCTGAATCATTCCTGGTCATGCTGACAGAAGTTTTATGAATTTATTTGTAAAAGTATAGACAGTGGAAATTAAATGGCCTGTGGTGCCACTTCTGCTCCAAGTTGGCCCGTTTGATGTCCTAACCCCCTTAAGCAATCATCACCATAGGCTTTCTGCATCATTGGGTGTGTCTCTGTGTAGGTTTCCTTGAGTTTCACGCAAAATTTAATGCAGGAGCATTTCTCCTCTAACTCTGCCGTCCCGAAATTCGCAAATTGTGGGACACAATATTCTACTCAATGCAGCACTGAAGAATAAGTAACAGACAAAGAACAATGAAGCTTCTGGCAATTACACATTAAACACATGCATGTGCAGGGATGCCAACTGCATTTAGCTCCAATACACCATTGGCATGAAATTGTGAATGTTCCGAAATTTTCTGAGCAGACCTCCTATAATGAATCAACATACATTAAATGTATTGGCAATCACTTAAAAGTTAAACATAATAACAATTCACATCTTAAAATGTACTAGGATTAATAGCACTTCATTTAGAAACATTCATCAATGGTACTTATGCTACACAAGCCTCTGCACCTGTGTATATTTAAATGGTGTTCACTGTCATTGTCATTATGTGAGCAAGTGTCACAGCTGTCATAAAATTTATATCACTAGCACCCAAAATTTGAGCAGGTTGCGATTTATAAGACTGAAACTATTTCACATAACATTATGATTGCACTGTGTGTAAACTAGCCATGGAACTACAGATATTGTGCAATCATTGAATGAACAGAGAAAAAGAAATGACACCTGCAGGTTGTATTAAATCATTTGAAACATTAATTGCATCTGTGGATCCAGTTTCAATGAAGGACTTCTATTCCAGTGATATGAATGTGTCCTCAAGCCTTTTTTGGGGTCTGCAACTAGGACAAAATCATGAATATCATGGACAATGCATTCAGTGTCTTCCAACAAAACACCAAAATCCTCCTTAACATAAAGGATGAACTTCTCATACACACAGGGAAATTAAAAGAGGAAGGGAATGCCACCTGATTTGTTGTGCATACAGAACATCACATGGAAATCAATGAATCTGAACAGATTAATCTTGACAATATTAGGAAAAGTTGAGATTGCTACTTACTGTAAAGATGGCCAACTGAGTTGCAGACAGGCACAACAAAAAGACTGTTACACATTATACCTCTCAGCCAAAGTCTTCCTCAGAAAAGAAAAAAACCTCATGCACACATGACTGCTATCACCGGCAGCTCCAACTGGAGCAAAAGTTGGGCTTGGATTTGCTTGTGTGTGTGTGTGTGTGTGTGTGTGTGTGTGTGTGTGTGTGTGTGGCATGCGCACACTCAAGAAGGCTTTGGCCGAAAGCTATAATATGTAAGTCTTTTCATTGTGCCTGGGTCATCTTTATAGTAAGTAACAATCTATCCCTTTCCTAATATTGTTGACATACCTACTTGGAGTTTCCCTTGTCAGGTTAATCTTGATGGATACAAGATAATATCATACTACTGTACAACCAGTAAGCAGAAAGATGGAGTAGTTACATATGCAAAACCTGGAGATAAGTTGCAGCCCCTTCAGGTTAATGAATATTGTGTTCAACAGCTTTTTGAGCGCTATGCAACAACAGAACATCACAGAATACATAATCTCATAGTACTGGAAGTTTGCAGGCCACCAGAAGGAATAGTTTAAACTTCATAAAACACCTAGAAACAGTTTTAATGTGGTTATGCAAACTTAACAGGAAAATCATTGTTTGTGGACATTTTAATAATGTTTATCTTCTGTCAGATAGTACTGATGAAGAACATCTGGACTTGTTAATGTCCAGCTGTGATTTTATGTGTCACAGTAAAATTCACTATAAAAACTGAAGGACATAGTGCAACAACCATTGGCAATTTGCATTTAGACCCAATAACCTGCAATGATTTAGCTGTAAAAGCAAAAGTCAACAGTTAAGCTGACCATTATGATCAAATGTTAGCAATAAAATATATTGACTAGTAAAGTATAAATCACAGAAGAAAAGAATTATATCACAGTACCAGAAATAATTACACAGTCATGGCATTTGGAGAGAAATTGCAAGAAGAATGCTGTGGAGAAATTTAGGTAGATGGAAAATGTAACTGTTTCTTAAACATATTCCTAGTGCTTTAGGCACTTAAAGTATTCAGGACATATAAGAAACAAACAAAAGCTGTGATTTAAATTAAACAGAGCCACCGGAAAATAGACCTGCAGAAATGCTGACACTTTTAGATGGTTAGCCACCAAATTCAATTATTACTTTCTCAAGTGGGAAGAAATGTTGCATCCACTAATAAATAAAATAAAGATATATTCAATTTATTTGTGTGGGCACTGCGCACTCCACACGCACACACACACACACACACACACACACACACACACACACACACACACAAGCAAGCACACCTCACACACACATGACTGCCAATGCCAGCATCTCGGGCTAACAAAGGCTGTGGCTGAAAGCTACATGCGAGTGTCTTTTAATTATGCCTGTCTACAACTTGACATGCTTTCTTTACAGTAAGTAGCAACCTATCTTTTCTTACGTTGTTAGCATAATATTAAAAATATGATGCTGACTTGATAACATCACCCTAAAATTATCTTTGCAATCAATCAATAATTCAGTTTCTTACATATTAATCTGTTGTAGTAACATCCATCTATAAAACTGGAGATAAGCAAACCACCACTCATTATACACCTTTTTTTGCTCATTCCAGACTTTTGAAAAGCATTTGAGAAAGTGGTCTATGAAAGAGCAATACTTGTTACTTGTTTTTTACAAGAGGAGTGCGTGTGGCTGGTCTCACTGATTTGGCTCAAACTGTGTGAACAGAAGCATGTAGATTCCCCTTTCAGGTTCCTAAAATATCTTGCCTGAGTGGGCACTAGGAAAAGAGAAAACACACTCTAAAGATTTTAGAGTACAGTATGAGAGATTTTTGAGCAACAACAATCAAGTCAGTGGCATAGCGCAGCTGTCAAGCGCATCAACTGTCAATTTGCCAGCTTGAATTCGACTCCTGTTGCTGCCATGATTTTTCCCCTTTTTTTATTCCTCGTGTCATTGGCCTCCCCCATGTTTCAGAGCAGGTGAAAGCAATTTTGTCATTTCTAGTGCCACTTTGCTCTGTTTCTATCCTACAAATTTGAAGATAATCTTCTGTTTTTCTTTGAGACTGGGAATAGTTATTTTAATGATGGGAACTTCCATTATGGGTGAGCCTCAGCAAAATTGATGACTTTCTTCTTGTCAGCCAAAGACATCAAAGTGCAAGAAGAATATTTGTTAGGTTCATAATCATTGTCATTCACGTCGGTACATGAAGAAGGAACCTGTTAGAGATAAAATAGTACTGCATATAGTAGAAGTGTGTGTGAGCAAAGAGAGAGAGAGAGAGAGAGAGAGAGAGAGAGAGAGAGAGAGAGAGAGAGAGAGAAAATTCACATGACTCTTCATAAAGATTTTGTTCATCAGGTTTGATTTTATGTTCTCCAGTTTTACATTTTTTGCAATTCTACATGATTCCCCAATTTTACACTTCTTCCTAGTGAGGTTTATCTCCATTCTAAGTTGTTTCTCGACATCTCACTTGACTTCACCCCGTTTTCTTCCTATTGACATTTGATGTGACTGAACAAGTTATAAGTGGCACAAAAGACAGATGGTTTGCACCATGGGTGGTGGTGAAGTTAAGAGAATATTTTAGGCTGTTGTTGGGAGGGGAGACGAGAGAGAAGAAATGCTGACATAATGCACGATTGGTGTTGCCAGCACAACTTGCAACGTTGACGTGAAGTGTCCCAGACCAAGCTAATATGTAACAAAGGAGCCTATCCACCACGTTTTCTTGAGCCACTTATAACTCAATCTCACCCTTTGCATGTATTTCGAAAGTAGTATAATCAGCAACAATACCAACCATAAATTTTTTAAATTCAGACACTGAGCCTGAGCCTCGATGAATATGCTTGGTCATAATTGAGAAAACATTGCCGATTTCCGACTAGTGAGTTCTTATTGTCTGGTGCATTGTTAAGTCACCCAATAGCCAGCACAGCCATCACACCACACTAACACAGGTAAAATGAGCTCACCTATTGGATGTGTGGAGAGGGGGAGTGGCCCTTCAACAATGGGAGTGCAGGTAGGGCTGAAAGCATTTTTTGAAGTGTTGGAAATATACGGTTTGTGCAGATGATGTGCTGTGACAGAGATGCCACACAGAAATAGAACAAGGGTTCTGCGATAGCACATTTTAAAGACTTTTGTGTTAAAATTTGATAGGATACGATTGCAACAGCTATATACACTATTGACGTATATCCTCTGCACCACACATGCAGATCGTAAAGACTGGTAGCAGTGACACAAGGCATGAAGCAAAATTGTAGCATCTGAGCTTTCTTTCAAATTTACATTTTACAAAGTCTACAGAAATTCACTGAGCCAACTTCTAATAAGCTTGTAACATTAATTGTGGAAGTAAACTCATTTGTTCATGTCTCTGTTTCTCTCATCTTGTCTAAAAAAACACTTTGACAGAGGTGAGCATATGAAGTACAGTTTGTCAGAAAAGCATTAAGCAGTAACAACAATGGTGACAAAGTTTGTCCTTAAGCAGATGTTTGAATTTCTGCTTATGGTTTAACCAATTGGCTGCAGTGATGTTTTTGGTTTAAATCACAATGTTCATCAATATCTGCTTTTTTGTGGGTGAGCAGAAAGAATGATCTCTCAAAAGCACATTCTTTGAATGTATAATTTGTGGTCATAGCATGTCAGAAAATAGCTTGATTATCTTTTACCCATATACTAATTTCAATTTTTTGATGTGTTTTTACGTCTGTTACACAACTGTGATTTTATAAGAACTGACGAAATTCATTACCACAAATTACTGCATAAACATTGTACTGTATATTCAATTTCCTTCAATTAGACAGATTTTATACAACCAATTGAGAGGATTGAGATTTTTAATCATATATACCAATTACTTGTGTTTTTGGTCATATTCTGTGGATTTTAAAATTTTCCTCGATTCTGCATTTCCCTCAGCTTTGTATTTTCTACTGGACTGCACGAAAACGTAAAATATGGGTTACACTGTAGTAGCAAATCTTCATTATTTATTATGAAATTACCATTCATAATTTGAATAATTTCCTCCACAATTGCTTGACCTACAGCTATTGCTACAGGAACCAGATATGCAGGAGGATTGTCGGTGTTCATACCTTTATAAATTAAAGAAGTGTAAAGAAGAGCAGTGGTGAATTATTTTTAAAATCTTCATCAAAAGTTATAGTTATGACATTTTCATCTACCACATCATTGGTAGAAAATTCTTGTTGGGTGTCCTTTTTCCAATTAAATAAAAAATTTTCATGGGAAATAATCACAGACACGTTGTGAGACGCTATTCACAACTCTAGAGACCATTAGAAAACGTTACAAAACAGGAGTAGTAGGGACCGACTACAGGCGATTTGAAATAGCTCCCAGAGTCTTGTCCTCTGAATGGATTAATAGAAAAAAGAAGGAGAGAGAGGAGATATGACCACAACAGAACATTCCTACTGAAGGATAGTTGAAACCACTGTCAGAAATGCATAATTTAAAACAATTCCTGTTTAAATACATTAATTAATTAAATTTAAATGGTCATAACTAAATTGAGTACATGAATTTTATGCATATAAATTTAACTGTTTGAATATATTTAAATTTTATGATAAATAATTTTACACTGTGAGGGAAAAGTGAGCAGCAATAATTGAACCTGAGTCCACGAATTGACTGTCAGTGCACTTGATCACTGCACTACACCCCAGACTTCATTGTTGTTCTTGTTTAAAACTCCCTCACACTCTACCTCAAAATCTTTTGGCAGTGTTTTCTCTCTTCCTTTCGCCCACTCAGGCAAGATATTCCAGAAACCTACCTGCTTCTCCTCACGCAGTCTTAGCCAAATGGGTGAGTCCCATCTCACATCATCCCCTTGTTATTTTGACTATTGTAAAGGAATAGACAATTCAATACAGGATCTCATAAATGAGATTCTGGCACAGCTAAACATGAACTTGCAGGTCTAATTCATGACTCATATTAAAGCCTCTGATTATGTGGAGCATAAAATTCTACTAGGAAAACTTACATTCGTCACAGAAAACAATGGACCTCACTGACAGAATATGTCACAGGCATGAAACTAATCTCCGGATGGGAGTACATGAGAGATGAGATTTCCTTTAGTTTAAAAGTTATTAATTAATTAAGGTAATATTTCAAGACACCACACATTTTTATATCCTGAGACGTTTCTACAAACTGTTTTAATATCACTGAAGTCCAAAATTTTCTGAACACAATAATGTTCTTAGATTTCTTATATATTTCTAATTTTAAGGGAAATACTCAAAGCTGGAACTTTTGTTAAATGACTGATAAATGGTGGCTCTCTTGGAATATGAGAAAGTTCTGTTACCGTATTTTTTTTTTAAGTAGTACATTGTGTTCTTTTAAAACACAAGGATCCAAATTGTTTGGTGCACAAAGTACTTAGTCCTAAAAATCTCCATCTCCGTCTATATTTTGTACACCACCATGAAGTGCATGGCACAGGATACGTCTCATTGTAACAATTATTGTGGGTTCTTTCCATCCCATTCACAAATGGAGCACAGGAAGAATGATTGTTTGATTGCCACTTTGTGTGCCATAATTTTTCTAATTTTGTATCCATGAGCCCTGTATGAGCATTTCGTAGGGGGTTGTAGTATATTGCTAGTGTCATTACTTAGAGACAGTTCTTGAATCTTTGAAAGTAGGCTTTCTCAGGATAGTTTGTCTGTCTTCAAGAGTCTGCCAGTTCACTTTCTTCACTATCTCTGACACTCTCACATGAGTCAAACAAACCTCTGGACATTCATGCTGCTCTTCTCTGTACATGTTCTATATCCTTTGTTAGTTGTATTTTGTACAGGCCCCACACAATTGAGTAATATTCTAGAATGGTTTGCACAAATGATTTGTAACCAATCTGCTTTGTAGGTTGACTGCATTTCCCCAGTATTCTACCAATAAACCAAAGTCTATCACCCGTTTTACTCATAACTGAGCCTATGTGATCACATTCCATTTCATATCCCTACGAAGTGTTACACCCAGTTATTCGTCTGAGTTGTCTGATTCCAACTGTGACTCACTGATATTATAATCACAGGACACTTGCTATGTGTTATAACTTCAAGTTGAACAAATATACTTCAAGGAAGACGCAATACATGAAAGTCACAGATCAAGTAAACAGAGTAAGACGTGTGTACACTTTAACACTCAAATCATAACTGAGTCCGAGTCTAGCGGCCGCTGGCTGCTGGCCACTTAGGTGGCACAGCTGCTGCATGGCTGGCAGACAGCGCCGCATGTAGAGGACGCGCGTAACTGCGCGGCAGCACTTTGAAAGATCAGCGAGTCACAACACTATGTTTTCTTCATTTTTTGAAATGCACTATTTTACATCCCTGAACAATTAAAGCAAGTTGCCAATCTTTGCATTACATTGAAATCTTATCAAGATCGTTCTGAATTCTCATAGAGCTTCTTTCAGACAGTATTTCTTTATAGGTAAATGTTTCATCTGCAAAAAGTCGGAGGTTACTACTGATATCATCCACAAAGTCAATAATAAACAACATGAACAGCAATGGTCCCAACATACTTCCCTGCAGCACGCACAAAGTTAGTTATAGATCTGATGATGATTTATCATCTAAGACAACATGCTGTGTCCTACCTACCAAAAAGCCCTCAATCCAGTCACAAACTTCACTTGATGTACCATATGATACAACTTCTGACAGTAAGTGTAGGTGTGGTGCTGAGTCTCCTGCTTTTCAGAAATCATGGCATACTGCATCTACCTGACTGTCTTCATCCAAAGCTTTCGGTACGTGCGAGTTGGATTTGACATGATCAATGTTTTCAGAATCCATGTTGGTCGGCATCAAGGAGGCCATTCTGTTCAAGATACCTCATTACCACGTAGGCCTGAGAACCCGAGACAGAAGCCAACAGGCAGTTTGTCAACAAGTGGCCACGAAAGCCTTAACAATTTTGTATACCTCGTTATGTTTGAGCTCACAATATATTCTAAGATTCCATAACAAATTGATGTCAATGATACTGGATAATAGTTTTGTGGATCACTTCTACTAGCCTTCTCGTAGATGGGTGTCATCTGTAGTTTCTTCCAACTACTGGGCACGTTTTTTTGGTGAAGGTATCTACAATAGATTACAGTTAGGAGAAGGGTTAACTGAGTTCCAAATTCAGTATAGCCCTGGAGCTTTGCTCAATTTTAACAATTTCAGCTGCTTCTTAACACCACTGACAGTAATATTTATTTAACTCATCTTTTCAGTGGTACGAGGATTAAATTGGGTACTTCTACTGGGTTTTCATTTGTAAAGGAACATCTGAAAACAGTTATGCATTTCAGCTTTTGCTTTGCTACCCTCAATTTCAGTTTTTGCCTCATTCTCTAGAGACTGCACACTAACTTTGCTGCCACCAACAGCCTTCACATAGAACTAGAATTACTTTGGGGTTTGTGAAAGATCATTTGACAATATTCTGCTACAGTAGTCACTGAATGCTTCATGCACGACTCTCTTGGCAGCCAAATGTGTTTCACTCAGTATCTTCCTATCTATGAGGTGTGATTGGAAAGTTTTAAGAATGGATCCGCTACTGCTTACTGGTTTGGCGGGCAGATACACGGAGTGTGGGGGGTGAATCATCGTCTTGCCCTTGAACACCCTCTGACAGGAAACTGTGTTTCCTTTATTCAGTTCGTTGTGGCAGCTGTTTGAGTGGGGATATCTTAGGCCTTGTTGCTGGATTTTGTCTGCGTGAAAATGGACATAAAAACAGAGCAACGAGTTTGTGTAAAATTTTGTTTCAAAACCGGGAAATCAGCTTCTGAGACTTACGAACTATTAAAAACATCTTTTGGAGATAATTGTATGAGCCAGTCAAATGTTTTTGTCTGGATTAAATAGATTTAAAAATAACCGCAAATCATTTGAAGATGAAGCATAGTCTGACCATCCTTCCACCTCAAAAACGAATGAAAATGTTGTGAAAGTTCGTGACTTAGTGTGCTCTGATCGTAGACTTACAATTAGGGAGATGGCTGATGAACTTAATTTAAGTTTCTATGAAGTTCAGTCGATTTTAACTGAAGATCTGAACATGTGTCAAATGTCCGCAAAATTCATTCCAAAACTATTGTCAAGTGACAAGAGACAATACTGACTTGAAGTGTGCCAAGAACTGATTAATGAACCAGATTTATTAAATAGGGTAATTACAGGTGACAAATTGTGGGCGTATGGATATGATCCTGAAACCAAAGTGCAGTCTTCGCAGTGGAAGACTCCAGGTTCACCATGACCGAAAAAAGCTTTGCAAAGTTGGTCGAAGGTGAAGACAATGTTGGTGATTTTTTTTTTTTTTCGATTCTACCAGCATTGTGGATCATGAATTTACCCCAGGAGGACAGACAATTAACCAGGAATACTACAAATGTGTCCTTGAGTGTTTGTGCGAAAAGGTGTGGAAGAAAAGGCCTGCATTGTGGAAAGACAGGAGTTGGGTGCTACACCACGACAATGCCCCAGCTCATCGTGCCTTCTCCATTGTTTAATTTTTGACCAAATTCAAAATTCCTGTGCTTGCATAACTGCCATATTCCTCTGATTTGACCCCTGTGGACTTCTACCTATTTCCTAAACTGAAATTTTTGCTGAAAGGGAAGCAATTTGACTCGATTTAAGACATCCATACAAATATGGAGAGTGTCCTTAACACACTTGAGGAACAAAATTTCCGGGAACGTTTCCAAAATGGGAAACACCGTTGGCATTGGTGTGTTCAGTCAGAAGGACACTGCTTTGAAGCAGATGCATCACATTGCGAGGTGTTCCCTCTGTGGTCCGCACCAATGGTCTCTTGTTGGCAATCACAGAGCCACTAGCATTGGTGTCTGTGGTGGTACTGATGTAGGTGTTCTGTTCAGCCTGGTCACCAGATCTTTTTGTTTCCTGAATCTTCTTAATTAAACTCAATGCTGGTTCCCAAGCCCTGATAAGATTGTAGCAGCAATCTAGGTTGATGAGACCATTCCTGGAGCGAATTTCTATGTCCTCTCTAACAACAGTGTCCAATATTTGGTATTCTGTTCTAAGATCCCAGTACATTTATACTCAGTTGTGTGTTTCTCAGACAAACAGTGCTCTGCAACTGCTGACTTGTTGAGATATGTCAGTCGAGGATACCTCTGGTGTTCTTGGCAATGATAGGGTATCTGCTCCAAACCAGATTTCAAATTCTTTGTTTCTTAAAGGATTAATTATATTTTTGAGATGTATATTTTGTTGACTGGTCAAGGATTTTACAGTCTTATCAACTGCTGCACTCATTTTGAGTCACACTGAACCTTACAGATGATTTTTCAAGGTTAGGAAGGAAACATCTTTTTGTATATTCCAGCTTGCTACTCACATGTTATTACTATAATATACATGCCATACCATACAGAAATCCTACTTCGTAATTTATTTAGTAACAAAATACAGGTAACATTGACAAAACTTTTGCCACATTAAAATACTTGGAAAATCTAACTACAAAAAGTTAACTAATATGGTAGATCAAAATATTCTGTGAACTCTCCCAAAAAAAGTATTGTATACTTTGATATGCAAAATTGTTATATAGTTGCATACATATTTTTTAAAAAGGTAATTTAATTGGACTGTCTTACATATTCAATTCCAAAAGCGTTGTTAGTCTTCCCACGCAATTACATGCAATTAAATATTCTTCTGAGCTAACTTAGGAAAAGTAACAACACAGTCTTTCTATTTTAGAAACATTATATTTTTATGTAACATGTATGCTTTTTCTTAAGTTACAAAATAATTTCAAATTAGTCCATTGATTGAATTAATTTGTTTTTCACACAAATGTCCATCCTGTATCAGTGTAGAACACATATGAAATAAAAATATTGTGTACACTTAATTCTAACCTATTTTAAAAATTTTGTGGCAGAGCCTTAATTTCTGCTTCTGTTTCTGTTGCTTTAGCTGCCACTTGTAAAATTTTTAATGTTTTGGTGGTAATTATTTTTTCTCCTGAAGTTGTCTTTTTGTCTTTATAGTGCATCTGTCTCATTTTGCTCTTCTTCTTTTTTCTTCTTAACAAAAATCCACATATTTTGAATGAGCATTTCATGCAGCGTGAATGAGGCTCTTAGGGAGTGAAACACTGTGCACACCACTAACATTCTGAACAGCATTGTGAACAACCCACGAAGCAACAACACTTTTCTCATGTTCATTCTCTACTAGGCTATCTGAATTAACAGAGAAATGTCTTTCAAGGGTAGCATTTCCACTTTCACAAATGAAAGGAAATCTGGACAAGGTTTTGGCGAGTCTGTAATGAGAGAAAACCAGACTTTATCCCAAGTCTGTGTGTCTGAATTGGAATTTCTTTATTACTTCAGCTGCATCAGGCAACTTGTACACATCCTTGCACTCTTATTATATCTGCTTTTGCTCATAAGAGGCCCTGCTTCTGGTAACTTAATGCAATTAAACAAGACACAAGTTGTTGCTCAGCTACTGCAGGCTGTTTTGCTACAACAGGTGGCCCTCATCAACTTAAAAGAAAGAGGAGATCTATCCATCAATTTTTAAATGATGGTCAAATATGCTTCGCAGCACTCATTTCGAAACTGCCACAGTTGTAGTTCTGGGAAATTCTTCACTTCCATTTATAAAGCATAGTTCCTTTGGAAACCTACATCTATTCCTTTGGCAGGTAAAATATGTTGATGTGATGCAAGATCAACCTTTGCTAATAAAGTAGTATTCTCTAACAGGTTTCTCAACAACTCTGTCCATTACAGAAGTTATTAGATATGTAAGTTCTCAGTAAAGGAAAGGTGACATTGGCTTTTATGACAGAAAGTTTTCAAAAAGGGTTTAAGTAATGTTTCAGCTTAATAAAAGAAGCTAACTTTTCTTGGAATTTATCTTTCAGAGCGCTTGTGAAATTATGATTATATCTGTTCAGACAGTTTTTTGAACCTTCTTTGTCAACTGCTTCAACCCAAGTTTTCAAGGATCTTGCATTATATTTTCTTGCATGTCTACCCTTACATTTTCAAACCATCGAACTGAACAAAACTTCAGAGGAAAAAATCACACTCTGTACTCAGCATAAAGTGTTGTCTTCTATATGGTGAATCTTTTGAAAGAAACTATAAACTAGTCAACAATTCTGTTATTTTCCACTGGATAGCTTTCATGCCATCTTTAAAAGCACCATGCACCACATGCCAGTCACAACAACCTATGTCAAGGAGAGTAGCACTAGCATGATATTAACTCAGAATTAGTTCTCTCAAAATCTTTAAGTTTACTGCTGGACCATCTACAGACAACTGAATATCCCCCCCCCCCCAAATTAACTTCACCTAATTATTTTTTCAAACTATTTTTCAGGGCTGGTCCTCATGCTTAAGATATGATCCCTTGTTGAGAACTGGATATTTTTGCTGCCTTCTAGGAATTAATTTTCTAAAATACCTCACCAATAATGCTATTCTCTGCAGTGCTCTCTTGTTTTAAGGAAGACGGTTGGAAATACTTTTAATTTCACACTTTTTGTTACAGTATCACTGCTTCTTGTGCTGGTTTGATTTCATATGACTCTGGAGGGTGGTTCTTCCCACTGATCGTAAGTTTGTACTTTTATGGCACCATCCAGAGGTTTCAGATTTTGGATTGCCCGAACTCCAACTCTTGAAGTAGATTATATCTGTAGTCCATTTAAAATAACTTGATAGTTGACATCTGTCACTTGCTGATACAGTGTTGCCACATTGGCTGCCGGATACACTTAGTTATAGGTAACACACAAACACAGCAAGTCACTTCACAAATGCTGTTAATGTGTAACTTGGAGCAATGTTGGAAGTGGCCATCGTAAGGTATGTCAGGAAGTGAGATGCTCTGTCAGCAGCTGATTTCAAGTGACCAGTGACTAAACTGCAGCAGATGAGGCATTTTGTAGCCCTAAATTCAAACTCATGTCCTAAGCTAAGCACAACCGTTTAATGTATCCAAGAAAGCGGTGGGCAACAATCTGCGGCAGAACTAAAATCACAATCACTTTGTTCACGACAATTAAAGCCAACCTCTATAAGCAAACCAAGACAGAAAAAGTTCACTTTCAGAGCTAAAAGCAATCTGTAATTTCTTGCTACACTGGTTACCTGAGCTGTGCGGACTTAGCTGAGTGGTCTAAGGCGCTGCAGTCATGGACTGTGCGGCTGGTCGCGACGGAGGTTCGAGTCCTCCCTCAGGCATGGGTGTGTGTGTTTGTCCTTAGGATAATTTAGGTTAAGTAGTATGTAAGCTTAGGGACTGATGACCTTAGCACTTAAGTCCCATAAGATCTCACACACATTTGAACATTTTGAACTGGTTACCTGAAACTATCCTCTGGCTACATGAATTGCTGTGTTACCAAATGATGAGCACTTCTCATTGGCAGATTATGATGCAGATTATGGATGACACATGAAGATTTCAGACAAAAAAGAATGGTACGTAGAAAAATAAGAGCAACTAAAACAGTCAATACAATGATGAAAATGACACGTCAAAGAACTAAAAAAAAAATCCATTTAAACCAAGTAATTGAATAAAAATGATACTCAAACTCTTTTGATTAGATTTAGAAATAAAAAAATTCAAGGTTTTTGACAAGCTTCAAACCTGCGACCTTCAACACAGCACGTTTATGTGGTAATGATGTGATGCTGAATCGCGTCCTGTGTGGAAATGTCCAGTAGTGTTTTTAGTTAGCATCATCATCATCATCCTGGACAGTTTCCAGCCACTGGCTGGGTCTGTCGGGAACACAAGCCTCTCCACCGTGTTCTGTCTTTCCACCACTCCCCCTCTTCCACCTTCGTCCAGTTCTCTCCTCTTCTCACCACACATTCCTTCACTCCCTTCACCCATCTATCTCTTGGTCTTCCTCTGGGCCTCTTCCCCTCCAGTTGCAGATCAAACATCCTCTTTGGAATTCTTCCCTCATCCATTCTCTTCATGTGTCCATACCACTGCAGTCTTGATTTTTCTATCCTGTCCTGTACTGGTTCCTCCTTTAGTCTTTCCCTCACATACAAATTTCGCAATCTGTCTCGTCTTGTTACACCCAACCTGCTCCTCTGGAACTTCATTTCACTAGCCTGTATTCTACTTTTGTCGCTTTTGTGCATTACCCATGTCTCACTTCCGTATGTCAATATGGGGACAAAGTAGGTTCGGTATATAATTCCCTTGGATTTCTGTGGCACCTCCTTGCTCCAAATAAGCCCCCTAATGCATTTGTAGAACTGCCCTGCTTTTCTGCATCTTTCATTTATTTCCATTGCGTTTCCCCCCTTACTTTCAATCACGCTTCCCAGGTACTTGAAGTTCTCTACCACTTGTAGTTTTTCCCCACCACAAGTTATATCCACATTTGGCCTATTCTTCTTCCTTGTTGTGACGATTATTTCACTTTTCTTTGCAGAGAAATGCATTCCATATTGTGCTGCCGTTGCCTCCCATGCATCTAACTGCTCTTGCACCTCCTTCACGCAATTTCCCCATAACATCAGGTCATCGGCAAAAAGCACTGCTTTCATTTTATGATCTCCAATTGCATCTGATACTTGCTGTAGGATTTCATCCATAACAATAATAAACAATAAAGGCGAAAGTGCACTTCCCTGTCGCAGCCCATTTTCCAGCTTGAACCATGCAGTACGTTCCCTCCCCACTTTCACACAACTCTCACTTCCCTCATACATTTTTCTGACTTTTCGTGTAATCTCTTCATCTATCCCTTTTGCGTTCAGCACATCCCAGAGCTTGTCCCTACAGATACTATCATACGCCTTCTCAATATCCAAAAAGGCCATGATTAAGTCCTTCCCGTACTCATAGTGCCTTTCCTGCAGTTGCCTTACCGCAAATATGAGGTCCGTTGTTGATCTTCCCGGTCTGAAACCGTACTGCTCCTCTTGCAGTCTACTTTCAATACTGCTTCTTATTCTCTTCTCCAGCATCTTTTCATAGATTTTTCCACAGTGGCATAGCAGGGTGATTCCTCTGTAGTTCTCACATCTCCTTTTATCCCCTTTCTTGAAGATCGGGACTATAATTCCTTTCTTCCAATCCTCAGGAATTCTGTTCTCCTTCCACACCACCCTCAGCACTCTGTATAGCCACTGGGTTCCTACTTCTCCTGCTGCTCGTATCATATCCACTGTTACTTCGTCCCAACCTGGTGCCTTGCCCCCTTTCATCCTCTTTATGGCTTCTTCCACTTCATTCCAAGTTAGATCATCAATTTCCCCACTATTATAATCGTCTGCTGCCTTAGGCTCTCCATCGCTGTTAGTTACCTGCTTGGCAGCATTCAACAGATCTTCAAAGTACTCCTTCCAAATCTTTTTGAGCTCATGCATTTCCTCCACAACTCTTCCATTATTATCCATGATCCTCAGGCACTCGCTTCTGTCATTCCTCTTATTTCTTACCATGGTGTAAAGTACTTTTTTGTTCCCTTCACTGTCCTCTTCTAACATTCTTGTCCATTTTTCCATCCACTTCTTCTTCTCCACCCTTACTATGGTCTGTGCCGCTTTCTTGCTTTCCTTATATTTTACCCTAGCTTCCTCTGTTCGGGTCTGGAACCATTCTCTGAAGGCTTTGTTCTTTCGAAGTACTGCCTCTTTACATATGTTGTTCCACCATGGGGTTTCCCTACTTCTCCTCTTTGTGCTAGTTCTTCCGCACACAGTCTCAGCTGCCTCAACTAGAGCCCTCTTAAAATCGCCCCATTCTTCTTCCACTGTTCTCTGATCTTCCTTTGGCAGCTTCTTCCTGATCAGTGTCTGGTACTGGGTCCTCCGTTCATCCTCTTTCAGCATCCATGTCTTCAACCTTTTCTCCTGTATATCTGTTGCCCTCCTATCTTTTTTCTCTCTTAGGGTGGCTACCAACAGCCGATGGTCGCTGTCTAAGGCCTCAGATGGTATGACCTTAACATCTGTGAGGCTGCTCATCATCTGCCTATCCCCTAGTACATAGTCTACTACTGAAGTTTGGGACCAGTCCCCACTGTACCAAGTTATTTTGTGACTACTCCTCTTCTTGTACCACGAATTTGCGATCGCCAGCCCATTCCTCTTGCAGAATTCCAGCAACAATTTTCCTTCTCTATTTCGGTTCCCCCAGCCCTCTGGTCCCATTATCTCCTCGAATCCTTTCCTGTCTGTGCCAACATGTGCATTGAGGTCCCCTATTATAATCTGATTTCCTCCATTTAGCTGCTTTTGCATGTCATCTTCAAATTCCTCCTTCTCCTTTTTTGTACACCCCACCTGTGGGGCATATGCTTGGATGATTTCAATGGTTTTTCCTTTCACCCGTACTCTGGCTTTTATCATTCGATCATTGATACCTTCCACCTCCTCCTGCAGACCCTCTCTGACCACTATTTTTAGTTAGCGCTGTGTATGAAATGTGTACTTCACTAGCACCATTATGTGTGTGTGTTGTTTGTGGTGTGGTTATCATATATGATGAAATACGAAAGAAAATTGCTGGACACATGATTCAGGACCCAAACAAATCAGGAAAGAATGTTAGACAAGGAATTGGAAGTGAACTGACCAATTGTTGTGGCATTTTGGCAAAGGTGAACGGTTTGGGTGCGACAATGAGCACTCTGATTGGAGGCAACCAGCTCCAAGGCATGAAGTGTCAACTATCCAGTAATTTTAATAACACTATAGTACATGACATTTCACTAAGTGCCATAATGCACAGCAAACTCAAGTTTATTGGTGACTGTTACCAGCATGAAGGCACCCGATTGATTAAATATGTAGTATTTAATTTACTTTAAATAGTTCAAAAGAATTGGATTTGTATCATCTTACAGTGGGGGGACATCTTTGATTTAATAACTAGTCCCACAACTCAAAAAGATATATGTAAACATTAGCCTGCGTTGATTAGTTAGTTGACCTTGACCACTTGGAGGGTGGGGGGATGGGGGGATGTGAAGTATAAAGCATTTGTACACTGTGAATCAGCTTCAAAAAATTAATTTAACGATTTTTCTGTGTTTGTCTAGTTTACTACACGTACATTTTAATTCGTATTACAACATTCTGACAAATCAATATATACGGCAACAAGACACTAAATGCCATCAAATTTCCAAACATGAATACTGCAAACTACAACACAACTTTTGTAACATAATTAACAATACAGATAACACACTAAGTTATATTTAAACTATAACAATGTGTTATAACATTTTTTTTTCAGTACACAATTATCATTCAACACAGCCCAGCAACAAAAAATGAAGACTATGGAATACATGCAGTGGCGAATGACAAAAAATGTGATCCTTTGCAATTATGAAGGTTTTTTTTTTTTCTACACTGGGTCTTGCAATGTCATCTTGTGCTTTAATCCTGCTGTTTTATGAGACTGGCAGGCTTGTTTTGTGCTTAACCACATTTGACATGCAATGACATGTTACATATGTGTAGCCTTTGTACTACATACTGCAGCAGCAGTTTTCACGAATCTGATAACTGAAAATGAACAAGATTAAGCAAACAAATAAAATTAGACAGATGGGTTGCACTATGTTTGAAGATGTGATGTCATAAAGTATCACCTACAGAATATTCTCGCAGCTGTAATAAATTTAACTCCTCTTCAAAGTAATAGATAGGGCTAATACCAACACATTAATTCAAGATATATAAAACTTAAGACTTAAAATGTTAAATACTTGTGGTCTCCCCAGCTATTTAAAGGAGGGCAAAAATATTGAGTATTTTCCAGTTTTTTAATATTCCCGGTGCAGTTGACACCCTGAACGATCGTCGACAGTGCACACTTTCTGTCCAATATATGTCTTTCCATACTGACACAGAATCTGATACACATCAGCCATTTGCAAACTGAGATCATATTTGATGTTTCCTAATAATGCTTGTGGTTTTTGGACAAGCAAAATACAATTTTTACTCAGTGCTTCTTCAATATGGGTCCAATTTTTCCCGTTAGCACAACAGTTACTGTATAAAGTCAGTGGCTGCCTCTTCCTCTGTGATTTTTTACATCTCCACAGGTTGTGCTATTGTGTTCGAGCAGAGAGTGCGCCTGATCTGGCATTCTGGGTACCACTTTTTTCAGAATACAGTTCTGAGATGTTCCAGCTCCTGGGCCAGATTTTCTGCATCTGAGATGGTGCACACCCTGTGTGCTAGCGTTTTTAACACCCTGTTCTTCTGCGAAGGTTGTGCCAGCTGTCTGCTTGCAAATAAAGGGCAGTACATGTTTCCTTCCGATACACACCATATTGCTGACAATTGGGTGCAACAGCAACCCATCTTTGAAGACTTAAGGAGGTGTATAAGGTCTTGATAATACAGGTCCTCAAAGTAACAGTTTCTTTGTGATCCCCTCTGGTAAATCTGTGTCCTTGAGTAGAGCCCTTGTCTTGTCCTCCACCTTCTTTGTGGGGTCAGCATTGATTTTCCAGTAGGAGCCATCATCTAGCAGGCTCTGCATAGCCTCAATATAGTGCTTATGGGAAAGAACAACAATAGTGTTGCCTTTGTCAGCAGGTGAGACAAAAACCTCAGGGCCCTCTCTCTGCTGGTAATGTTTGACCTCTCTTGTTAGAGCATGTACTTCTTCAGCTGCTTCAGGCAGTAGTTGCACTACAATCTGTTCAACTGAACTGACGATGTCTATGACCAGTGTGAACTTCGGGATGGGAGCAAAGTTGAGTCCCTTCTCCAAAACTGAAATTGCTTCATGACTCATCTTCATGTCAGTCAGCATGAAGAAATTCAACAAGTTGTGCCACTGAAGAAACCATTTACTGAGTTCTGAATTTCTGAAGAGATATTGTGCCCAGCATATTGTGCAAAACTCTGCTCAGGACCTGCATCACATCAATTCTGCAGCAGCCAGGAGAATTCAGACACAGGTCAGGATTGCCTGGGTATGTGAGAGGGTGCACTTTACCCATCAGAGCCTTGAATACAACTCCCAGGAATTATTTAGACTACACTGACAACTGGAAAATCATTTCAATTCCTGGACCTGGGACTGGATTGATGGTATTACCTGGGTGGCAGCCAATTCCTCCCATAGGAAGGCCACAGAATGTCAAATACCAAAATTCCCATGTTTCTCTGACAAACCATCTGAATGGCCCATGCAAGACAGTCATCAATCTGACTGACATGAAGCTAAGTGATAAGGTGGTTTCGGTTTTGGAGAAGATACTTACCTTTGCTCCACCCCTAAGTTCACATCAGTTGTGGACATTGTCAGTGCGGTTGAACAGGTTGCGGTGCAGCTACTGCCTGAATCAACTGAAGAAGTACGTCATGAAACCTGCCATACTCTAATGAGAACTAAGCCTACAAAGATGAACATACCAGTAGGGAGACGGCACCTACTCAGGACTTGAGAGAGTGCCCTGAGATTGTTGTCTTACAAGCTGACAAAGGCAACACTACTGTTGTTCTTTCCCACTAAGACTATATTGAGAAGATGTGTAGCTTGCCAGATGACGACTCCTAAAGGAAGATCTTCTCTGACCCCACAAAGAAGGTGGAGGACAAGACTAGGGCTCTTCTCGAGGTCACTGATATACCAGAGGAGATCGCCAAGAAGCTGTTCCCTCAAGGACCTGCACCGCCAAGACTTTATGGATTCCCTAAAGTCCACAAAGATGGGATGCCGTTTTGCCCTATTGTCAGCAACATCAGGGCACCTACGTATCTGCTGGCAAAATATGTGATGGAAATACTAAGTACGCCCTTATGTGGGTAAATGCCCTTATCATATCCACAATTCTGTGGATTTTGTAAAACACCTTGACAACTTCTTCAGGGTATGAGAATCAGATATCCTGTGAGTTTTGACATCATTTCATTATTCACAAAAGTGCCTCCACAACAGTCACTAGAGCTTATTGGTCAGAAATTTGATGACAAAACCACTGACCATGTATTTTCTTTTTAATGGAGAAAACTATGTACAAATGGAATGAGTCGTAATGGGCAGCTCACTCTCACCTGTGATTGTGAATCTGTATATGGAATATCTCGAGGAGGAAACCCTGGCATCATCCAAATGGAAACCCACATGTTTTTCCTGTTACGTGGATTACACATTCATCATCTGGCTCCATGGAAGGAACGAACTCCTTGACTTCCTTACACATTTGAACTTCATACATCCCAACATCAAATTCACTGTGGGGACTGAATCAGAAGGAAGATTACCATTCCTAGATGTCTTGGTCAACAGAGGAGCTGATGGCACCCTAGGCCATGGTGTGCATGCAGACAGCTGCCACCACTCTTTGCAGAGGAATGACCTACCAAAAACACTATGTGTGCACACCATCTCAAACACAGAGAGCCACCACTCTTTGCAGATGAATGGCCAACTAAAAATACTAGTATGCAGGGTGCACACCATCTCAAACACAGAGAGTCTGCCCCAAGAGCTGGAACACCTCAGAACTGTATACCGCACCCAGAATCGCAGATTAGGTGTACTCTCTGCACAGCCACAACATCACAACCTGTGGAGACAGATGAAGTCATGTAGGAAGAGACAGGGAAAATAGGATGCTTATTGAAGAAGCACTGTGTAAAAACAGTCTTTTGCCCACCAAATAAAACATGATCATTATTGGGAAGTGTCAAAGATGATCTCAGTTTGTTGCAGAAGTCCAGCCTATTGGTGGAAAGACATATGTTGGACAGATAGTGCACACTGTTTAAGATCATTCCCAACAATACCAGAGGCATACTCGAGTGATGTAGCCCAAGAAGTCAGCGGTTGCAGAACATGTTTGCCCAAGAATCTTGGCACAGACTTCAAAATACTGGGACAGCATCATAGAGGTCATAGAAATTCACACCAGGGACGATATCATGAATGAGAATCTTGACACGGCTTGGGGACTGAACTGAGTTTAATTAAGAAAATCTCTTTGCAACAGTGCTACCACAGATGTCAATGCTAGTGTCTCCACTGCAGATGACACGTGGTTGTGGGTGCAAACTGTGGAGCAATCAGCTTGCAAGGAGAGGAGATATATGTCAGCCGCACACCCTTAAAGCTCAGTTCATCAGTACACCCGACCACATGTATGATCGCCAAAATATTGTGCCTGTTGGACACTACAAACCAGCAGTACACCCGTGGATTTTTCAATCATGTCAAATGAGGCTCTCCAGGCATACACAATGAGTGCACTTCCTGCCCATTCCTGACCCCTGTTGCTACTTCCCTATGGGAGTGGGTGACCATCTTTTGGCATACATTTCAACTACTGACAATTAACAGACCCCTATCCTTTTGCATTTGCCTCCTTTTGACACTGGACAAAACAGGTGTCCTCCCTGGTCCCTGTCCACCCTACATCTACATCTACATACATACTCTGCAATCCACCATACAGTGCGTGGCGAAGAGCACCTCGTACCACAAGTAGCATCTTCTCTCCCTGTTCCACTCCCAAACAGAGGGAGGGAAAAATGACTACCTATATGCCTCTGTACCCTAATCTCTCTTATCTTATCTTTGTGGTCTTTCTGCGAAATGTAAGTTGGCGGCAGTAAAATTGTACTGCAGTCAGCCTCAAATGCTGGTTCTCTAAATTTCCTCAGTAGCAATTCACGCCTCCTTTCTTCTAGAGACTCCCACCTGAGTTCCTGAAGCATTTCCGTAACAATCGCATGATGATCAAACCTACCAGTAACAAATCTAGCAGCCCGCCTCTGAATTGCTTCTATGTCCTCCCTCAATCCGACCTGATAGGGATCCCAAACGCTCGAGCAGTACTCAAGAATAGGTCGTATTAGTGTTTTATAAGCAGTCTCCTAAACAGTTGAACCACATCTTCCCAGAATTCTACCAATGAACCGAAGACGACTATCTGCCTTCCCCACAACTTCCATTACATGTTTGTCCCACCTCATATCGCTCTGCAATGTTGTGCCCAATTATTTAATCGATGTGACTGTGTCAAGCGCTACACTACTAATGGAGTATTCAAACATTACAGGATTCTTTTTCCTATTCATCTGCATTAATTTACATTTATGTATATTTAGAGTTAACTGCCATTCTTTACACTAATCACAAATCCTGTCCAAGTCATCTTGTATCCTCCTACAGTCGCTCAACGACGACACCTTCCTGTACACCACAGTATCATCAGCAAACAGCCGCACATTGCTATTCACCCTATCCAGAAGATCATTTATGTAGATAGAAAACAACAGCGGACCTACCACACTTCCCTGGGGCACTCCAGATGATACCCTCACCTCCGATGAACACTCACCATTGAGGACAACGTACTGGGTTCTATTACTTAAGAAGTCTTCGAGCCACTCACATACTTGGGAACCAATCCCATATGCTCGTACTTTAGTTAGGAGTCTGCACTGGGGCACCGAGTCAAATGATTCCGGAAGTCAAGGAATATTGCATCCATCTGATACCCTTCATCCATGGTTCGCAAGATATCATGCGAAAAAAGGGTGAGTTGCGTTTTGCAGGAGCGATGCTTTCTAAAGCCGTGCTGATGCATGGACAGCAACTTCTCTGTCTCAAGGAAATTCATTATATTCGAACTGAGAATATGTTCGAGAATCCTGCAACAAACCGACGTTAAGGATATTGGTCTGTAATTTTGAGGATCCGTCCTTCTACCCTTCTTATATACAGGCGCCACCTGCGCTTTTTTTCCAGTCGCTCGGGACTTTATGTTGGGCAAGAGATTCATCATAAATGCAAGCTAAGTAAGGAGCCAATGCAGTAGAGTACTCTCTGTAAAACAGAATTGGAATCCCTTCAGGACCTGGCGATTTATTTATTTTCAACCCACTCAGCTGCTTCACAACCCCAGGGATGTCTATCACTATGTCCACCATATGGGGATCTGTACGAGACTCAAATGGCGGTATTTTTATACCATCCTCCTGTGTGAAAGATTTCTCAAATGCTAAATTTAAAATTTCAGCTTTCATTTTGCTGTCTTCTGTTGCCAGGCAAGACTGATCAGTGAGTGACTGGATGGAAGCCTTCAACCAGCTTACCGATTTTATGTAAGACCAGAATTTCCTTGGGTTTTCAGCAAGATCTTTTGCTAAGGTATGACAGTGTTAGTGGTTGAATGCTTCGTGCATCGCTCTTTTTACAGCAGCACAAATCTCTACTAACTTTTGCCTGTCTCACTCTCCCGATCTTTCTTGTACCGCGAGTGCAACTGCCTTTGCTTCCTGAGCATTCTTCAAATGGCGCTGTTAAACCTCGGTGGGTCTTTTCCGTCCATAACCCACTTTTTCGGCACATACTTGTCCAATGCGTGATCTACAGTGTGTTTAAAATTTGCCCATAATTCTTCCACGTCCATCGTACCGGAAGTAAATGAAGTCGATTCACCCTCTACAGGACTCCTTGATCTACCATTGAAATGCCACTCACAGTCAAGTGGATGAGTAATGACAGGTCACATACTTCCTGCAGAGAAGACAGGATCCACAGGAGAGGACAGAACATGAATTATCTTCCATACTGGTAACACAGGTACATGACTCACTTGAGATCTTCCAACACACTGACTCACACTGGCCACCTATCGTTTGACAGCAGTCAGGACAATTTCTATGTTTATGAATGTCAAGCAAATCATCCTGTGTTAAAGAACAGCAACCATACTTGGGCTGTATTTTGGCTGGTGCAAAGTGTTATAGGTCAGTGAAAAAACAGCTTTGAACTAAGCCTGGTGACTCTCTCTTAATATGTTGAGCTACAAAATTAATAATTCCCTATAATTAACTATGTATAAATCCAGTCAGTTTACTTTTATATTATAAATGTAACGTTACAATATTATTAATTAATGTATCATTTTCTTGTAATTAACAAAAAAACCATGAAGTTACAAGTTATTGCCAAAGGGTGAGGCTATATACAGTCAGGATCGAGAGCGGATGAGGGAGTCAGGCATTGTATCAACAAAGCAGACTATGTCTGCCATCATGGTGAAAGACTATGTGATCATTGTAGTGTGAGTCAAGTAGGGATACTACAGAAGTTATCAAGGACTGTGTTAATGTAAAGACAATGGTTGGTGTGCATTTGGGCACTGAACCATCAGCATTATATTTGTATAAAACCAAGCAAGCATTATATATGTATACAACCAAGCAGTGAACAATTATCACTGTGTATATTTTCTGGGACTCTATTTGTAAATTATACTCGGCAGTTTTGGAAATATACTTCCCTTAAATAACAATGTAGTGTGCAACTGTTTTCAATTAACACGCATGTAATTCCACATTCCAATACATCACTTCTATTAAGATTTTCACTTTTCAGTTCACAGAAGCTTAGCATGGTAAGGATTTTAAATGTTCCCATTTTGTTTGTCTCATCAAAGCTAAAATAAGGTTCTGGTTTGTAAGTAGATAGCAAACTTTTAACTGTGATGAGAAAATAAAATTTTCTATCAGTATCAAATACAATATGTTTCACTCATGCAGCTCTAGCTGACTATTTACCCTTGAGTCCTGACCAGAACCACCTGTTTTTATCATTACAGATAATTCAAGATGTACAAGGTCTGTTCAAAAAATTCCAGAACATTTGTAATTTCATGCCAATAAGGTGTTGGAGCAAAATATTGTTGGAATCCCTGCACATGGCTGTGTTTATGTGTAGCTGACATTGTTGTGTGTCTGTTAGTTATTGTCCAGTGCTGTATTGAGTAGAGTTTTGTGTCGCACAGTGTGCAAATTTTGAGATAGTAGAGTTAGAGGAGCAACATGTCTGCATTAACTTTAGCGTGAAACGCAAGAAAACCTTTACACAGGCAGCCCAAACGATGCAGGAAGCCTACAGTGATGACTGCTTAAGCCATAACCGGTGTTACAAATGGTTCACAGGGCTTAAAAATAGCCGGATGGAAATTAAAGATGACCCTCATTCAGGACGCCCTTTGAGACGTTTTCCGGTGACACTCATGACAAGAACATCAATAAAACTGTGTGTACCGATATAAGTCTGATTGTCTGAGAGACTGCAGAAGAATATAACATTTCAGTTGGCTCATGTCATGAAATCCTGACACAGCATCTTTGAATGCATCATGTTGCTGCCAAGTTCATTTAACGTCTCATGAATCAAGACCAAAAAGACCTTTGCCTCATAATCTAAGAAGAGCTTTTGGATCGTGCAAATGAGAAGAACATGTTCCTCAAAGGAATCATAACTGGTGATGAGACATGAGTCTACAGTCATGGTGTTGAGACCAAGGTCCACTCTTCACAATGGGTCCAATCTTCACAATGGGTCGGGGAAAGATTCTCCAAGACCAAAAAAAGCTCGTCCGGTCAGGTCAGGTCCGGTCAGGTCAAATGTCAAAGCCATGCTGATAATTTTCTTTGACTTTGAAGGATTAGCTCATCATGAATTCGTGCCATAGGGACAAACTGTTAATCAATGGTACTATTGGGATTGCTGCAATGGCCTGCAAGAAAATATGAGAAGGAAACGCCCCAAAATGTGGTGAGACAATTCATGGCTCTTGCGTCACAATAACACGCTCGTACATTCAGTCCTGTTGGCGCGTGACTATTGCACAGAAAATGAAATCACTGCGTCACCTCATCATCTGTACTGTCCAGACCTAACCACTACAGACTTTTATTTATTTCTTAAGTTGAAAACCCTGTTAAAAGGACAAAGATTTGCAATGACAGATGAGATAAAAGAAAATTTGCAGGTGGCACTTTGGCAACAAGAGGTGAACCGAGACTGCTACCAGAAGTGGAAATGACATTGGGAGCTGTGTATCAATTGTGGAGGAGAATATTTCGAAGCAAACCATGCACAATAAGTAAAAGGTAAGTGTAGAAAAATGTTGTGGGCAAAGTCCCAGAATTTTTTGAACAGACTTCATATTTGGGTTTTAGTTGAGCCACAAATCAATGAATGTTTTGTGTATCATCACAAAATAGTTAAATAATATTGGTGCATATATTTTCTCTACAGGAATCAATGGAACAAATATTTTGTTGAAAATGATGGCAATGTCAAAACGTAATGACTTCCGGTACTATCGTGTAACATAAATATACAAGCAGAAAAACATTCCTGTGCTTAACTTTTTACCCTACTTTACTCAAACAATCACCTATGCTATAATTTTTAACCTGTAAAAAATAAATTGATTCTTGTGCAGAGTCTTAAATATCTGTGATAATTTTTCCATCGCATAATCACAGCAGAAAAAAGGTATTGTATATCTGACAATGAACAAAAGTATCCCTGATCATCAAAATTTTTATCAAAGTTAGTAACTTTCACACTTTACCCTTTACTAACCTGAAAATAATAGTCAATATTTTTTTAAAAGGAAATAAAGTTTACTTTGTTACTTATATCATTGTGAGATGATCTGTGAATGAATGAATGAATAAATAAATAAATAAATCTGTGACATAGAACTTCACACTGATTAAAGATAAATGATAAAGAAAGCGTCAGCAAAAGGCAGACAGATTTGCTAAGGATGTTCTTACCTCATTATGAGACAAGCAATGTTTGACATAATTAATATGGCTTTATTTGAAAAGTCAGGAATATTTTTCAATAATATTATGTCTTTTAGAGCACTATAACTGAGTTCAACAGTATCAGATAATTTGTCTGGCCACTCCATGTGAATGTTAAAAAGAACACTACAAACTGTGTTTGTAGCAGTTAAAATTGTTTCTTCTTGCATACAGTGTTTCTGCTGAAGCACGTTTTTTAACATTAGTATAATCTGGGGCATATTGAATTCACTGGGTTGCACATTTCCTGTGGTTCTATTTTTTTCACGAAACTTGTATCCTGACCTAAAGGAAAAGGAGACAAATACTGCATCAACCATTAATAAAATAATTGATAATGACAATTTTATTAAAGTAAAATTAATATATTAAATTAAAGTAAAATTAATGACAACTGAAGATTAAAAAATGATGTGATTCACCAAAGGCTGTACCTAATAAATGTAATAACATGAGTCAAAAGTTGGAGATTCAGTATTATTGTCTTGGATGAGCTCACATACTTAACAAAAGAAATATATGGGATAGGACATATGATGAATCATATTATTTTTTCTTTCTTCATTTTTTACTTTTTATACACATAAGCTATATACACACAAATCTAAAGGTGGATTAAGGAGTTGCTTTGTGGCAGAGATAATGTTTTGATACAAAAAAAGAGAAGATATGCACTCTTCAGTTGATTAATTTCTGTATCTTCACCTGTTTGTTTCTATAAGTGGTAGCAGGCAGGCGTATGATGAGATCCATCATACCAGTATTGTTTAAGGGGGGATGTAATGGATTTTGGTCCAAAAAATTGATTTTTCAAGAATATTATTTTCTTGATCTACACAGTTTAATCTATGTTGTGTGTGGATTTTATTGTGATAGCAGCTTTAGAAATGCCTTTAAATTGTTAAACTGATTAACCCCTCTGCACTGGTGGCCACTCCCACCTTTTCCAACACTTGGGAAACTGATACAAACAGCGTGTAAAGTGTACCCAAACATAAGATTTCTATCAGTCAATTTCCTGGATAGATGCAGCTTTACAAAACATGGCATGCACCTGAATAGAAGAGGCAAGTCATCTCTGTGCAAAGCAATTTACGAAACGTTAGAAACATATAAAAAACAAAGTATCTATGAGTCAGTACCAGCCATTGTAATGAACTACCAATACATTACTGAAAGCAACCATGGAGGAAGTGAATCTGTCTTGGAGACAACAACTAAAGCAGCTGCAGAACCACAAATTGCTACAGCATCACGATCAAATTCAGTAACAACTGCAGCACCAGCAAAACCAGCAACATCTAAACCAGCTCAAGCAACAAGACCAATAACAGCAGCAGCACAAGCAACAGAAGCAGAAATGGTGTCAACAACTGTAGCAGTTCCACTACAGTCACTGGCAGAAAAGAGGAAGGAAACCACAGTGAGTATTGTATCACTACCTCCATCCTACGCCAAAGTGTTATCAAGCGCCTCAACTGAGCCTACCCACATAAACTATGTAACATGTGAGACAAATAAGAACCTTGAGAAACAGACAACAAAAATGTCACCTCGATTAGCAGATAAGAAAACAGAAACCTCAGTAAGTATTGTATCATCTCCATCCCATAGTGAAGCGTTATCTAGTGCATCAAATCAGCCATCCCACACTAATGTGTTATCAAGTAGGTGTATATCAAATCTCCCATGCCAGATAAATTATGCAGGAAGTGAAATAAAAAAGTTTTCCACCCGAGCCTCAAACAGAACCAGAAAAATACAACATAGAAGTAATGATTTTTTATGGCCTGCCACAAGGAAGTCCAGCTACTACCGAAACATAACACCATCACCACACCAAACATGAGGACCAGTGAAAGGCAAACCACCATGTGTGCATCCAGTTGGGCCCAAGACACCACGCATCTTCCCTCTTGCTGTGAAACATCAATATTATTCATGCACATAAATATTAGATCTCTGAAATATAAAGCTGATGAACTTGGTGTTGTACTGAATGGAAACAATAGAATAGTATTATGTATTAATGAACATTGGTTAAGAGAAGAAGAGATAAAGCTGTATGTACCACCATGTTTTAATTTAATTACAAGTTACTGCAGACCCAATGAAGGTTATGGGGGTTCCTCAATATATATAGGTGACAACCTAGGGTTAAGATATACTGTGCTTGATGTTATGGACATGTGTGTTAAAGGAATTCTTGAAGCGTCTGTCATGCTACTACCAACATTAAAACTAACAGTTATTTCAATATACCATTCTCCGGATAGTGATGCCGATCAGTTTGTAGAGTGTTTAGATAAACTTATTCACTGTACAGAAAAATATACCAAACACAAGACAGTAATTTTAGGAGATTTAAATTTTGATGTAAGGAAGGAAACACACAAAAATACTAATTTGCTTAACATGCTAAGATCCCATAATCTCTTCTGTGCAAATTATAGTCCCACAAGACAACTTTCTTGTCTCGACAATTTTATCACAAATATACATAAAGATGATTTTGAATCGGGACTCCTTAATGTCGACCATCTGACAGATCACAAAGGTATATGGGTAAAACTAACAATTAATGAAACAATGGGGGATTGTGAACCAACCCGGTATGTCAGGTTATTAAATGATAAAAGCATAAATAGCTTCAGGGATAAGCTGAAGGTACTAAACTGGAATAATATAATATATGCTTCCAACAATGTTGAGGAGGCTTGTAGCAGGTTTGTTAGTACTCTATCTGGAATTTTTAATACCTCCTGTCCAATGGTTACCAAACGAAACAAAACTATGGCAAGAAAGCATGGTAGAACTACTCCACATAGATGGTTCACACCATATTTACAGAAGCTAAGATTAATGGTTTTGATATGCTATGATAAGGTAAAAAATGGTAGTGTTGACAATGCAATGTATGTTAGCCTCAAGAGACACTACAGATCACAAATCAGATTAGCAAAATGTAGAGCAAATGATATCTTCATTAAAAACTCCAATAACAAGTGTAAGGCTGTGTGGAGGGTCATTAAAGCAGAATTAGGTACAGGTAGTCATAGTGTAAAAGTTACAACTGATGTTAATGTCACCCCAGATGAATTTAACCTCTTTTTTATCAATGCAGCAAACCCTAATCCCTCACCTCCTCATAAGAAGAGTTCAAAATCAAATTCACAATCTACTTATATAAACCAGTTTTTACAAAACTTTGCTGATACTGTGCCAACCTGTAATTGGGGACATGTGGAAATAGCAAAGTTAAGTGACTCCAGATCAGAAGATATTTATGGCCCCTCAAATTTTGTGATTAAAAAAATAATCGACTTGATATCATTCCCTCTGCACACTCATAAACTGGGTATTTGACAGTGGTATTTTTCCAGAATGTCTAAAGAAGACAGTAGTAATTCCATTACACAAAAAGGGCGATAAAAACTGCACTAATAATTATCGTCCAATTTCTCTGATACCTATTTTTTCAAAAATAATCGAATATTGTATACAAAAGAAAATTAACATGCATTTGTCAAAAAACAATGTACTGACTAAGTCTCAATATGGTTTTTGGGGCCCAGTGATTAACAATTAATGCTGTTGAAAATGTTGTTTCTATTGTTCAATCTTCTTCCGAATCCAAATTATCTGCTGAAGCCACACTAGTGGACTTAAGCAAAGCATTTGATTCTGTAAACCACACAATACTGCTGGAAAAACTATGGTGTTATGGCATTAGGGATCTGGAACTCTCCCTCATTAAATCATATCTCAGTAATAGAAAGCAAACTGTAAGCTACAATGGTCAAAAGTCACAGCTACTGAATGTGACTAGAGGTGTACCCCAAGGATCAGTGCTTGGGCCATTACTGTACATAATATTTATAAATGACCTGCCCAGCAATATGCCATGCAAATCTGTGCTTTACGCAGATGATACAACTTTCATCAATTCAGGGAAGGACATAAATAAACTGAAGGAGCAAAGTAAAGATTTTCTCAGATTATCCAATATGTGGTTCAAAGCAAATGAGTTAGCTACACTCCTGGAAATTGAAATAAGAACACCGTGAATTCATTGTCCCAGGAAGAGGAAACTTTATTGACACATTCCTGGGGTCAGATACATCACATGACCACACTAACAGAACCACAGGCACATAGACACAGGCAACAGAGCATGCACAATGTCGGCACTAGTACAGTGTATATCCACCTTTCGCACCAATGCAGGCTGCTATTCTCCCATGGAGACGATCGTAGAGATGCTGGATGTAGTCCTGTGGAATGGCTTGCCATGCCATTTCCACCTGGCGCCTCAGTTGGACCAGCGTTCGTGCTGGACGTGCAGACCGCGTGAGACGACGCTTCATCCAGTCCCAAACATGCTCAATGGGGGACAGATCCGGAGATCTTGCTGGCCAGGGTAGTTGACTTACACCTTCTAGAGCACGTTGGGTGGCACGGGATACATGTGGACGTGCATTGTCCTGTTGGAACAGCAAGTTCCCTTGCCAGTCTAGGAATGGTAGAACGATGGGTTCGATGACGGTTTGGATGTACCATGCACTATTCAGTGTCCCCTCGACGATCACCAGTGGTGTACGGCCAGTGTAGGAGATCGCTCCCCACACCATGATGCCGGGTGTTGGCCCTGTGTGCCTCGGTCGTATGCAGTCCTGATTGTGGCGCTCACCTGCACGGCGCCAAACACGCATACGACCATCATTGGCACCAAGGCAGAAGCGACTCTCATCGCTGAAGACGACACGTCTCCATTCGTCCCTCCATTCACGCCTGTCGCGACACCACTGGAGGCGGGCTGCACGATGTTGGGGCGTGAGCGGAAGACGGCCTAACGGTGTGCGGGACCGTAGCCCAGCCTCATGGAGACGGTTGCGAATGGTCCTCGCCGATACCCCAGGAGCAACAGTGTCCCTAATTTGCTGGGAAGTGGCGGTGCGGTCCCCTACGGCACTGCGTAGGATCCTACGGTCTTGGCGTGCATCCGTGCGTCGCTGCGGTCCGGTCCCAGGTCGACGGGCACGTGCACCTTCCGCCGAACACTGGCGACAACATCGATGTACTGTGGAGACCTCACGCCCCCACATGTTGAGCAATTCGGCGGTACGTCCACCCGGCCTCCCGCATGCCCACTATACACCCTCGCTCAAAGTCCGTCAATTGCACATACGGTTCACGTCCACGCTGTCGCGGCATGCTACCAGTGTTAAAGACTGCGATGGAGCTCCGTATGCCACGGCAAACTGGCTAACACTGACGGCGGCGGTGCACAAATGCTGCGCAGCTAGCGCCATTCGACGGCCAACACCGCGGTTCCTGGTGTGTCCGCTGTGCCGTGCGTGTGATCATTGCTTGTACAGCCCTCTCGCAGTGTCCGGAGCAAGTATGGTGGGTCTGACACACCGGTGTCAATGTGTTCTTTTTTCCATTTCCAGGAGTGTATTAACTATGAAAAGACTGTAAATACATCCTTCAGCTTATCCAATGCTGATGTTGAGTACACTTCTACCAAACTTCTTGGCATATACTTAGATATGAAATTAACCTGGCAGAGTCACATAGACAACATATCTCGAAAGCTTTTGCGAGTTATCTATCTACTGAAAAAATTACGCACCTGTGTTTCTGAAAGCCTACTGATTAATTCCTATTATGCATTCTTTCATTGCCATATTAGGTATGGTATTCTTCTATAGGGTAATTCTCCATGGTCAAGGAAAATTTTTATTTGGCAGAAGAAAGCCATCAGGAGCATCATTGGGATTACCAAAAATAACGTATCATGTAGGTCATACTCCAAAGAATTACAGATAATGACAGTCCCTTCTCTTTTTATATACAGCTGCCTTTTGTACATAAAAGAAAACTTTAACAGTTACAACCTTAGGCAGTCCGTTCATAATCATAACACCCGTCAAACATTTAAGATAGACATACGAACAACTCGACTCAAGAAAACACAAGGCAGTTATGAATACATGGGAATAAGGCTTTTCAATACATTACCTGTGCAGGCACATTATGCCTCTCTTAATATATTTAAAAGTAAGACTAAAAATGGCTGAAAGACAAAGCTTTTTACAGCGTTAAAGAATTTGAAAACTCTTCAAAAATAGACCTGACTTACGAAACAACTTGCAACTCTGTTTGAACCTCTTCCTAAGCTTTTTTTTGTCTCTGGAGTTCCACTTTTAATTGTTAAACATGCAGAGAAATCCTTATGTATGAAATGTATTTTTTTTATTATGCACATTCTTTAAAATGCACACTTTAGTTATGTGGGATATCTTTATGTATCAAATGTATTCCTTTATTATGTATGTTCTTTTAAAATGTATACTTTAGCTTTGTGTGATACCTCACATTAGTTATATTTCTTAATAAGTAAATTGTACATTGGTCATGATGACATCGATTGCATGTAAATGCTTAAAGAGGGATAAATAAATAAATAAAAGGCTATTTTCTTTCAATATCTTTGCCTGACTTCTATATCTTTGCCTGACTTCTATATCTTTGCCTGAAAACTTTCTTGCATGTGGTTTATTTACGTTTAGACAATACTAACACGTATCAGTAGGTGGAAGGTTGAATTCACAAATCTTTACGTAGAAGAGCTTCTCTGCCAGGCTATAAAGTTTTCATGTTCATGTGTTAGCTGTAGAAATACGGAATGCATGATTGTTGTTCAAGAAAGAAGAGTGGGAATAGCTAGTGATTTTAAATTAATTTGTAATTTGTGTGGCTATGAATTTTCATTTTCCTCCTCCAAAAATCTGACACTGGTATGTATGAAAGCAATTTTAGGTTAGCATATGCTCTGAGATGCCTTGGACATGGCAGGGAAGGAGGTAATTCATTGTGTGGTTTTCTGAACATGCCTACACCCTGTGCATAGTTTGAAAAAATAAATAAAGAAATGTCTGATGCTGTATGCAATACTTGCAAAGTTTCTATGAAGAAAGCAGCGGAGGAATTGGTAGAAATAAACCAAAAAGAAATAGATCTTGGGGTAGATATTCATGACAGTGAATCTCCTACAAATGTTACTGACTGTCTCCACCCTGTGCATGGTTTGAAAAAATAAATAAAGAAATCTCTGATGCTGTATGCAATACTTCCAAAGTTTCTATGAAGAAAGCAGTGGAGGACTTGGTAGAAATAAACCAAAAAGAAATAGGTCTTGGGGTAGATATTCATGACAGTGAATCTCCTACAAATGTTACTGACCTGTGTGTGTGTGTGTGTGTGTGTGTGTGTGTAGATGGACCTGGATGAAAAGGGGTCACACATCTCTGTATGGAGTTGCGTCTGTTATTGGTACTGACTCAGGTAAAGTCTTAGATGTAGAAATTATGTCTAAATACTGCCACCAGTGTGCAACAAGAAAAATATCCAACAACGAAGACAGTGAGAAACTGTGGCAAGAAAAATTATAGTGGCTCAAGTGGGGGCATGGAGGCTGCTGCAGTTGTGAGGATGTTCTCCAGATCTGAAGACCAGTATGGTGTTAGAATACATTAAATACCTTGGTGATGGGGACTCCTCTTCGTTCACAGCTGTAACAGATAAAAATCCATACAATACAACAATAGAAAAGTTGGAATGTGTTGGCAACATCCAAAAGAGGCTTGGTGGTAGGCTTCGTCACTTGCTGAAAGAGAGGATAGGCGAAGTACCTGAGGATGGAAAACCATTAGGAAGAAAAGGCACGCTTACACTGAAAGAAATTGATTCTCTTCAGTTATTTTATGAGAGGGCTACCAGGAAAAACACATGTAATTTAGAGGCAATGAGGCATGCCGCATGGGCAATTTTTTTTTTCACAAAATATCCACTGACTGAACACTAATGCACAATCTGTCTCCAAAAGATGACTGGTGTAAGATCAACAACAGAAATGAGACATATTCAGATAAACACTAATTACCAGAACCTATTATGAATGCAATTAAGCCCACATTCAGGTTTCTTGTAAACCATGATTTATTGAGGAAGTGTATTCACGGAAAGACACAAAATGCAAATGAAAGCCTCAATAATTTAATTTGGATTAGATGCTCAAAAAGGACATCCTATGGACTTTAAGTACTCAAAATAGGGTCTATGAGGCAGTTTTAAGTTACAATAATGGAAATAATGGCAGAATTGAAGTGCTGAAGAGAATTGGTATAGATCCTGGAGTGTTTACGACAAAAGCATTTTACACCATTGACGAGAGCAGGATAAAAAAAGCTAACAGATCAGTGTCTTACCTGCAAATACAGGCCAGGTAGATTCGAACAAGTGAGAAGAGAAACCTGGAGGATGAGGAGTATCAGTATGGAGTACTTTAAAATTGAGGTAAGCTTATTTATATGTAGAAGTCTGAGAAGAAAATCTTTGAATCTAATTTTCTCTGTTTTACATTTTTTACGTTATTAGAAGCCTTTTCTCAAAAAGTATATGCATTAATGCTATGAAATTTTCAGGAACTGTTCACAACGTGTTGCTGTATCCTTGGAACTAAAAAATACGACATCATGCAATTATATTCTGATTTTTAGATGACTGTGTGTAGAAAAAAGTTAATTTTGGATGTGCAAAATTAAAAACTCTGTTAATGATACAATTTGTACCATAAATTAATAACTGTAGTACAGTGGTCTTATAACCTTCTCAGGACACTATAATAAAATTTTCAGATTAATTTCATGATGAGAATTTTAGTTATGGCTTTTTATAAAAACGACAATAAAAAATTAAAAATTCCAATTTTTGGAAAATTATTATTAATCCTGCATATTTTATTATATTTTTCCATTAAAACACAGCTCTTTTGCTTTACACATGGAAAATTTTAGATTTGTACATTAACAAATATGGCTGTAATGATTTTTAAATAAATGTTTACATTTTCCTTTACATCCCCCCTTAAAAATGGGTATTTCAAGTGTACATTAAAAGTATTAGAAAAAGTTATTAAGAAAGTAAAGTTTTATTCATATATTCACATCGACCACACCTGTCTGTTTGTCATTTCGCCTGCACCGAGAATCCTGCATCAGCATTGTTATAATCAGGACTATGCACAATGGAATTAATGTGAAGAAGTAAGTAGCTTAAAAGATGGATATAGATCTTAAATGTATTGACACAGAAGGTCTGTTGATATTAGTACCAGTTAAAGTTCACCCAGGATATGTGTACCTTCCAATTTCTTTCAATTATTCTTTCCAATTACTTTTTTAATTTTTCAGGCAGCAATTATTTATCCACTTTCCATTATTTTCCGCCCATCTATATGCCACTATTCATCTATATGCCACTGTTCAGACATAAATCCCATTTTGAGATTCAGAGGAGACCGACCTGTGTTTTTTAACCCTGTAAGTTATAGTACACTATGAACTAAATTGTATTAACTTAAATGAAATGAATGTATCTATGGGAACAAAATCAATGAAGCTACAATGATATAAAATGTTATTGGTGAAGTAACACTCAGGCTTGCTGAATTCCATTGTAACAAATATGTTGTGACTAATGAAAATCTGTGCCAACCTAAGATTCAGATCTTAATTTTCTACTTTTAAAATGGAGTCTCTTTCACCATTAGGCTACCTAAGCACACTTCCAGGCCTGACACAAACTTTAATCATCACGGACGTTTCCTCTCATCATTTCCAAGCAAAACATCCAGAAGTTCTTTATGGGATATGTGAGAATAGCATCAATGGGGGAAAAGATTTGGTGGTGTACTTTGCCTTACCTTGCCACATAGGTGAAATATCAGTGACAAAAAAAGATGGAGGCATGCTCATATAGGCTCATGGCTAATATATATCTGAGCATGCCTCGATTTCTTTCATTGTCACTGATATTTCACCTATGTAACTATATTATCCATGAGTCTTTGCCTTATTCACTATGTGAACGATTGGAAACACGAAACTTATACTTACACCTCTAGTATTTTGCCAAGGATGATCATTGCTTTCTTAAGAAGAGGTTCTTTATTTTCTTGCTTCAGTAAGAAACTCATTGTTCTTAACAGACATTCAACTACACAAAAAGAATGGCCTTGGATAAAAAATTTGCTGCTGCTGAGAAGAAGCTCCAGACAAGTAAGTATACACCTGTAACCAATATTAAACTATGAAACTTCACTACAGTATTTTGACATAAGAGACATCACTGGGCAAATAAAGTTAGCTCAGCCATTATATTTTCCATATGACTTCAATAAGCTTTAACAATTAAATCTTGTATATTCTATTGATTAAAAAAGTTTGGAATTTCATTCCAATGTATGTTTAAAATACGAATATCATGAAACTGTCCATACATACACGTAATAAAATTCCATGCAGCATATAAGAACAGTCATTCTGACACAAGAATTGAATGACAAAAGTGTGCAACTGAACAAAGCACATCCATCATGTTTCACTCTGTTACAGTGGAAAACATCCACTGAGTCATGATAAATAGCAGTAGAAAACACCCATACCTGCATCCAAGGTTATTAATGTATACCTGTGTGGTGGCACTCAACTCAGAGATAGGAAGTTTGAATCCTGGCGTTGAAAAAAATTTCCACCACCAGTATTTGGTACTAAATATCTTGGATGTGATATCATATTTGAATACAACCATGATGTGGACCAAAAATTACATAAATTTACTTGCATATAATTATAAAGAGTTGGAAGAAGACATGTAGGAAGGCCACGCAAGAGGCGGAGAATCGTAACGGGCAATTTGCTTAATACATGAAATAAACAAGAAGTATTTGTCTGGAAAGGGGAGAAGAGGTATCAGTGCACAGTTCCAGAATACCAGAATTTTCGCCAGTCTCCTTGATTAAATATCAAATGTTTCTACGTAGCTCATGAACTGATCTGCTGATTGGATCGAGGTGTGAAGCTTGATGGTACCTCTGGCACTGCTTGAGAAGTGTGGGATATGTGCAAGGCATGCACAAGATACCCTAGCATGAAGAGCTACATCAAAGCTGTCTCTGGACTGAAGACCATAGCAACAACAACTAGGATATGTTCCAGCACCAGGTTTCACACCCTCTCTTCTCTCATCAGCATACAACATAAACATGATGTCGCATTATATGCATACTCATTACAGTCAACTACACTCAACAGGTGCACACAAAACACAACTCTCACAGGTTGTGTGCAAAGGGGCCATTATAAACGGAAGGAAACCGTTTCTGACTAGGAAACTAAACAGCCCCTTGGGGACTTCCAACTAATAATGCCACACAGTTCTTTCTTTTTTATGGTAGAAATCCTAGTATGAAACAAGGACTTGTAGAAAAGTTAATTGACTGTTCGCCTGCACTGTACTCCTCATTGTACTGCATATATCATGGACAATAACAGAGAGGGTAAACCCTGAGATGAAATGGGAAGAGGAAGATAGGAATATTATATTTCAGAGAACGAATAAGTTTTTGACAGCTTAACACACAGCTCTCACTGCTTTTTATGTGCCTACCTGTCACACAACACTGAGAGTTGGCAAGTCCTCTCATTCATTAAATGGAATACTTATATTATTTAACAGTCAAGCAAGGCCCTCACAGCAAAATGAAAGCTTTGATGTTAAAATGTGCTTTCAAGTAACTCTTCTTAGAGTTCTGTCATCATATATAACTTTCTTTTTATTGCAATAAAAGTGTGAAAAAATTATGTATCAATGGTGTTGATAATCTATTGAAATGACTGTCCAATCGTTGTGGCACTTTGGGTTCAGTTTTCTTCAGCCTAGATAATTTCATGGCAATAAGTGCCTGGCACAGGATGGCCTACACTTTACCATCATCAGAACTTCCTTCCAGAGAATTTAGCTTTGACATTCCAAGGTCTAAGACTTGAAATAAATTTTTTACAAATGTGTGCAAAATTATTAAAAAAAAAAAGAGAAAAAGTGATGTTTTGCGAAACGGGTGCAAATTTAAATGTATGGGTGGAACCACAGGCAAAATTAAAGGAGTCAAAACATAAGTCAAATGAGAGGGCATCAAACAGGGCTCTGATTGGTCTTCTGCTGAACTGCAAGAGAACATTCAGCACATTACTTGAGGGAACTGAGCCCAATGTTGTTACAGGGGTATAATCCTGGCTGACAGGGGTCATTGGAGACAGTAAAGTATTGTACAGGGTGAGCAAGAAGTGGAAGCACACTGTGTCAAGGATGGATGAGGAGAACAACAGAAAGGAGGTGCTTTGAAATGAAAGAGGGATATATAATGAAAATGCAGACATTTTCCGAAAGTACAGTATAAATGAGGGCTCATCCAGGCTGGACTGTAGGGGCATCCTCCAGTCTGGGTAATAATTTGAATACAAGTCTAGAATGAGGCAAAGGAGATGGTTCAATTTAGAACTGCCTGGTGGCCAGTCATGGAGCGCACAGGTGGAGGGGCAAATGGCAAGAGGCCATCTGCTCTGTCTGAAAGCTGGACACCAAGAGAGAGAGCATCTTTCTGCTGTCTCCTCCCAAAGACACAACCAGCAGCAACCAAGTAACTCCTTTCTCTTATCTCCACATTGGCTATCTGTGGTGGTGCATATAGCTGATTTATTTAGCAGTGTGGATGAAAGTGTACCTTGTCAGTAACCCATACTAAAATGAGCTGCTTCTGCCCTGAAAGATGGGTTGAGTTGGCATAAAAGCAGTGTGGGAATTTATGGCTGTGCTGGATGGCAGCTTCAGAATATGAAAGACAACTTTATGTTGTCAGGAAATTATTAATGAATTACTGCTAGTACCCCAGACTGGCTACACATCCTGTACAATCCTTGCCCCCTCCATAAGGCCTATGTTGGTGGGGAGGTTGACTGTTGTGGGGACTTTAGGGAAAGGATCTGTTACAACTGATTTTCTGCAGAGTTGTCAACAGAAGGCTTATTGCTAAGAGTTGTAAAAATATAGTTTGTCAAAAAATATTATATGGTAACAAAAAAATCTATATCCGCAATGAAATTTTACAAATTCTCAAAATTTTCTCCGTACCTATACCACAGCTGCCTGGCTGTACTTTTCAGTAAATAATTTAGTAAAAATCCAGATTTCTTGAAAAGTGTACAATAGTTCCCCAAAAAGAACCACAATTCATATACAGCTGTTTTTAGATACTCACTGGATAAAATACAAACTGCCAACTCTGCATGAAATAATTCAGAATAAGCTCAAAATTTTCTTCAAAAATTACAATATTTCCCCAAAACAGTGTCATTTCAACATAATTAACTTGTGGAAAAATAATGAACTGTTATTTGAATCTTACATGCTAACATAAAATAATAAGGAGCCAGAAAATCGCCGGCCGGTGTGGCCGTGCGGTTAAAGGCGCTTCAGTCTGGAACCGCGTGACCGCTACGGTCGCAGGTTCGAATCCTGCCTCGGGCATGGATGTGTGTGATGTCCTTAGGTTAGTTAGGTTTAATTAGTTCTAAGTTCTAGGTGACTGATGACCTCAGAAGTTAAGTCGCATAGTGCTCAGAGCCAAGGAGCCAGAAAATCAACTACTGATGGCAGAGGCTAAGAAGGAGCACTAGTTGAATATTGTAAGGAGGGATGCACAATGCCTCAGTAATGGTTGGTGGAAAGACATTAAAGAGGAAACTGGTACTGTTTCAAGGATTCAGCATGAACTATCCCTCTTCAACAGAAGAGGAAAACTAGAGCAGTGTTAGTGGCATGGCAAGAGATATCTTTTTTCTTGTCACTTAGTGGAAGAATTGGCATCTCTTCTTTATGTTTACAATAATCTCATATTTTGAATTTCTGTTAGGTGCAACTCCTGTCTGAAGTTTTTATTTACATACATCTGATGTAACTGAGCTCATGCTATTAACAAACCCAACACATTGCAGAGGTTTCATTTTTTTTTTCATAGAGAAATAAACGTAATAAATCTCATACTATTCCTTTAGTTTCATATATTTAAGTTATTTTCTTTGCCATGGGTATTTATTTGACCATGAGCGGAAACTGTGGGAGTCGTCGTATGAAAGTAAGCAGTGGGACGGATTGTGAGAGCTGCAATAAATGGTTTCACTGGAGGCATTTTTTATGTGGGGAGAACTCTGGGGAGGTCACTGAGGCCCAATCCTGGAACTGAAAACTGTGCACGAGGAGCAGAAGGAGTAGGTAAGTCTGATCTGTGCCCTTCAGGCACATTTGGATAAAGCTAGGAGAAGCTAGTGAGAATGAAAGGAGGTAGAAGTGAGGGGAGTGACTGGGAACTGGAAATGGGTAGGAACGCTAACAGGAGAAAGATGTGATCTGACAGTTTTGTTGTGTCTACGAGCAACAGGTTTCAGCTGCCATAGTTGAGGGGAAATGAGCCTCAAAATGATATATGAGTAGGGAATGTGCAGCAGACTCTTTCAATAAGAAGGATAGGAAGAGCACAAATTTTAGGAAGAAGGGAGTACTGCTATTAGCTATCAGTCATGGCCAAGGTGTAGGTCCTCAGTTACTGCAGAAGATAGTGTGGTACCATATCACCAGCGTTTTCTTGCTAACAAGGGGGAGGCCCCAGAGATGGCCAATCGATTCAGCTCATATCTGGCAGGTCGCTTGTGAACAACCTAAAATGAAAGACTCTAAAATATTTTGGCCTTCCCAATATAAATGCTGTGCTGGTCAGATAACTGAGGGTTTAGGGCCTTTGTGTAAAGATTTTACAAAGGAGGATCAGGTAGTGATAGTGGATTGGGCAAGTAACGGCTTGGATAGGGACGAGGCATGCAACATAGGTGGTGACTTGAGTAAGATAGCTTTCATAACTGGTGGCACAAATATGATCATGATTGGTCTGTTCTGCAGCCATGAATGGCCTAGTCTTGAGAGCTGTTCTGACAGTCAATGTGGAGGCAGAATAGTGCTGACGACTGCTGTCCAGACACACATAGCACTGGTACCAATGGGGACTTGAACACAGGACATAACATGCTGTGTCCTCCCTACCAAAAAGTCCTCAATCCAGTCACAGATTTCCTTGATACCGCAAATGATCATACTTTTGACAATAAGTGTAGGTGGGGTACTGAGTCAAATGCTTTTCAGAAATCAAGAAACACTGCATCTACCTGGCTGCCTTGATCCAAAGCTTTCATTTTGTCATGTGAGAAAAGTGCTAGTTGGGTTTCACATGATCAATATTTTCAAAATTCTTGCTGGTTGGCATTGAGGAGGTCATTCTGTTCGAGACACCTCATTATGTTTGAGCTCACACCTGCAAATTCAGTATAGAATCTGATATGGACCCCATTGGCCTTGGAGCTTTGTTCCATTTTAACAATTTCAACTGTTTCTCAATGCCACTGACACTAATACTGATCTCATTCATCTTTTCGATGGTACAGGCGTTAAATTGGGGCAATACTCTTGGGTTCTTTGTAAAGGAACATTTGTAAACAGTTAACTATTTCAGCTTTTGCTTTGTTACAATGAATTTCAGTTCTTGCCTCTTTCTCTAGAGACCGGACACTGACTTTGGTGCCACTAATGGCCTTTAGATATGACCAGACTTTCTCTGGGTTTTGTGAAAGATCATTTGACAGTATTCTGCTATCATAGTTGTTGAAAGCTTTATGCATTACTCTCTTGGCAGCCAAATGTGTTTCACTTCGCATCTCTCTATCTGTACACCTATGATTTGTTTTACACTTATTATGTAGTAGTGTCTGTTTCTGTACAAGTTCCTTTACTGTGACTGTTTACCAAGGAGGGTCCATCCTATTATGAACTGTTCTAATGAGTACATATCTAACCAGTGCATGGTCAACTATTCTTTTAAATTTGAGCCATAGTTCTTCTATGTGCTCCTGCCCTGTGCTAAAAGTTTCAAGTTCCTCATTGAGATATGACACTACTGAGTTTTTATCTAGTTAATGAAGATGTATATGTTTCTGCTTGTTTTAGTTGCCCTTTGTCCTTGGTAATCATTGTTGCCATAACCGTGTCATGGTCGTTGATACCAGTTTTGATGGAGACATCCTTGAAGAGATCAGGTCTATTTGTTACTGTTAGATCCAATACCATATTTACTCAATTGTAAGATGAGGTTTTTCCTAAATTTGTCATCTTATATTCATAGATGTAACTATTGCTAAAGAGGTAAACGTTTTTACAATGTTTAATAGATTAATATACAGGTTGTCTTACATTTACAGATTGAGCTTTGGCTACTGAGATTTCATACAAATTTATTTCGAAGAGTTCCGAGAGGTAGAGTTTAGCAAACAATACTTCGTTCTAACAGGCTCGAAACTTCCCAAAACACGGATGCACTCCATACAGTATTGATCTTGCATAATCAGTCATGTGACATTTGACTCATGGCGCTACTGCAAAGGATGAATATGCAAGAAACTATAAACTAGGCACTACAAAAATCTAATGCTCTGCTTAAAAAATTGACAATTTTGTGAAACACAGAAGGAAATAGCATTAAATTCTATCAAATCACAAACTTTTGTTGTATTTGAATAGATTTGCAATAGAAGTTCTCATACAGATCTGGATAATATATACACAGAGTTGAAATATATCTAGCTGGAACCTCGTTGGAACACTCTAAGATGGGGGTGTAGACGTAAAAAATTTATCTAATATAATTTTTTTTTTAGGACACAATTACATGGAACTTGTTGCAGCAGAAATAGTTGGTACACCATATTTTTGGAAGATTTTACTTTTTTCAGCAAGTCTTTTTTTCGCTTTTATGTATTTACAAAACTCCATGCAAGTCAGCTTGTACTTAAACTGGCACAAGACTGATTCCACAGTCCCTCACAGCAGTCAATTTCTTTCATCAGTCTATTAGGCTGACATCAGCGACAATACTCTTTCCACAGTGGCGTTGTGTGCAGAAATAGAAAACAAACATTCACATAATTCTAACAGTTGGCATTTGTATTCAGGATTTTCAGTTTCCTTAAGAGAGCTCAAATCCACCTTTCTTCCACGGAACGTTAGGCTTCCATTTTTCCGAGTCATATTTAGTTCCTAAAATCTATTCAGATACATATATTTCTGAAAACAATTGTCACCTGAAATCTTCACACAGGTATATAACAGCATTTTTAGTCAAAATATATCTAAAAACAAAGATGATGTGACTTACCAAATGAAAGTGCTGGCAGGTCGACAGACACACAAACAAACACAAACATACACACAAAATTCAAGCTTTCGCAACAAACTGTTGCCTCATTAGGAAAGAGGGAAGGAGAGGGAAAGACGAAAGGATGTGGGTTTTAAGGGAGAGGGTAAGGAGTCATTCCAATCCCGGGAGCAGAAAGACTTACCTTAGGGGGAAAAAAGGACGGGTATACACTCGCACACACACACATATCCATTCACACATATACAGACACAAGCAGACATATTTGAAGACAAAGAGTTTGGGCAGAGATGTCAGTCGAGGCAGAAGTGCAGAGGCAAAGATGTTGTTGAATGACAGGTGAGGTATGAGTGGCGGAAACTTGAAATTAGCGGAGATTGAGGCCTGGTAGATAACGGGAAGAGAGGATATATTGAAGAGCAAGTTCCCATCTCCGGAGTTCGGATAGGTTGGTGTTAGTGGGAAGTATCCAGATAACCCGGACGGTGTAACACTGTGCCAAGATGTGCTGGCCGTGCACCAAGGCATGTTTAGCCACAGGGTGATCCTCATTACCAACAAACACTGTCTGCCTGTGTCCATTCATGCGAATGGACAGTTTGTTACTGGTCATTCCCCCATAGAATGCGTCACAGTGTAGGCAGGTCAGTTGGTAGATCACGTGGGTGCTCTCACATGTGGCTCTGCCTTTGATCGTGTACACCTTCCGGGTTACAGGACTGGAGTAGGTGGTGGTGGGAGGGTGCATGGGACAGGTTTTACACCGGGGGCGGTTACAAGGATAGGAGCCAGAGGGTAGGGAGAGTGGTTTGGGGATTTCATAGGGATGAACTAACAGGTTACGAAGGTTAGGTGGACGGCGGAAAGACACTCTTGGTGGAGTGGGGAGGATTTCATGAAGGATGGATCTCATTTCAGGGCAGGATTTGAGGAAGTCGTATCCCTGCTGGAGAGCCACATTCAGAGTCTGGTCCAGTCCCGGAAAGTATCCTGTCACAAGTGGGGCACTTTTGTGGTTCTTCTGTGGGGGATTCTGGGTTCGAGGGGATGAGGAAGTGGCTCTGGTTATTTGCTTCTGTACCAGGTCGGGAGGGTAGTTGCGAGATGCGAAAGCTGTTGTCAGGTTGTTGGTGTAATGGTTCAGGGATTCCGGACTGGAGCAGATTCGTTTGCCACGAAGACCTAGGCTGTAGGGAAGGGACCGTTTGATGTGGAATGGGTGGCAGCTGTCATAATGGAGGTACTGTTGCTTGTTGGTGGGTTTGATGTGGACGGACGTGTGAAGCTGGCCATTGGACAGGTGGAGGTCAACGTCAAGGAAAGTGGCATGGGATTTGGAGTAGGACCAGGTGAATCTGATGGAACCAAAGGAGTTGAGGTTGGAGAGGAAATTCTGAAGTTCTTCTTCACTGTGAGTCCAGATCATGAAGATGTCATCAATAAATCTGTACCAAACTTTGGGTTGGCAGGCCTGGGTAACCAAGAAGGCTTCCTCTAAGCGACCCATGTATAGGCTGGCGTACGAGGGGGCCATCCTGGTACCCATGGCTGTTCCCTTTAATTGTTGGTATGTCTGGCCTTCAAAAGTGAAGAAGTTGTGGGTCAGGATGAAGCTGGCTAAGGTGATGAGGAAAGAGGTAGAAACCCCGCACCCCTACCTTCTACCTTCTTCCTAAAATCCACAAACCCAATCATCCCGGCCGCCCCATTGTAGCTGGTTACCAAGCCCCCACAGAACGCATCTCTGCCTACGTAGATCAACACCTTCAACCCATTACATGCAATCTCCCATCCTTCATCAAAGACACCAACCACTTTCTCGAACGCCTGGAATCCTTACCCAATCTGTTACCCCCTGAAACCATCCTTGTAACCATTGATGCCACTTCCTTATACACAAATATTCCACACGTCCAGGGCCTTCCTACGATGGAGCACTTCCTTTCATGCCGATCACCTGCCACCCTACCTAAAACCTCTTTCCTCATCACCTTAGCCAGCTTCATCCTGACCCACAACTTCTTCACTTTTGAAGGCCAGACATACCAACAATTAAAGGGAACAGCCATGGGTACCAGGATGGCCCCCTCGTACGCCAACCTATTCATGGGTCGCTTAGAGGAAGCCTTCTTGGTTACCCAGGCCTGCCAACCCAAAGTTTGGTACAGATTTATTGATGACATCTTCATGATCTGGACTCACAGTGAAGAAGAACTTCAGAATTTCCTCTCCAACCTCAACTCCTTTGGTTCCATCAGATTCACCTGGTCCTACTCCAAATCCCATGCCACTTTCCTTGACGTTGACCTCCACCTGTCCAATGGCCAGCTTCACACGTCCGTCCACATCAAACCCACCAACAAGCAACAGTACCTCCATTATGACAGCTGCCACCCATTCCACATCAAACGGTCCCTTCCCTACAGCCTAGGTCTTCGTGGCAAACGAATCTGCTCCAGTCCGGAATCCCTGAACCATTACACCAACAACCTGACAACAGCTTTCGCATCTCGCAACTACCCTCCCGACCTGGTACAGAAGCAAATAACCAGAGCCACTTCCTCATCCCCTCGAACCCAGAATCCCCCACAGAAGAACCACAAAAGTGCCCCACTTGTGACAGGATACTTTCCGGGACTGGACCAGACTCTGAATGTGGCTCTCCAGCAGGGATACGACTTCCTCAAATCCTGCCCTGAAATGAGATCCATCCTTCATGAAATCCTCCCCACTCCACCAAGAGTGTCTTTCCGCCGTCCACCTAACCTTCGTAACCTGTTAGTTCATCCCTATGAAATCCCCAAACCACTCTCCCTACCCTCTGGCTCCTATCCTTGTAACCGCCCCCGGTGTAAAACCTGTCCCATGCACCCTCCCACCACCACCTACTCCAGTCCTGTAACCCGAAAGGTGTACACGATCAAAGGCAGAGCCACATGTGAGAGCACCCACATGATCTACCAACTGACCTGCCTACACTGTGATGCATTCTATGGGGGAATGACCAGTAACAAACTGTCCATTCGCATGAATGGACACAGGCAGACAGTGTTTGTTGGTAATGAGGATCACCCCGTGGCTAAACATGCCTTGGTGCACGGCCAGCACATCTTGGCACAGTGTTACACCGTCCGGGTTATCTGGATACTTCCCACTAACACCAACCTATCCGAACTCCGGAGATGGGAACTTGCTCTTCAATATATCCTCTCTTCCCGTTATCCACCAGGCCTCAATCTCCGCTAATTTCAAGTTTCCGCCACTCATACCTCACCTGTCATTCAACAACATCTTTGCCTCTGCACTTCTGCCTCGACTGACATCTCTGCCCAAACTCTTTGTTTTCAAATATGTCTGCTTGTGTCTGTATATGTGTGGATGGATATGTGTGTGTGTGCGAGTGTATACCCGTCCTTTTTTCCCCCTAAGGTAAGTCTTTCTGCTCCCGGGATTGGAATGACTCCTTACCCTCTCCCTTAAAACCCACATCCTTTCGTCTTTCCCTCTCCTTCCCTCTTTCCTAATGAGGCAACAGTTTGTTGCGAAAGCTTGAATTTTGTGTGTATGTTTGTGTTTGTTTGTGTGTCTGTCGACCTGCCAGCACTTTCATTTGGTAAGTCACATCATCTTTGTTTTTAGATATATTTTTCCTACGTGGAATGTTTCCCTCTATTATAATCATAGCATTTTTAGTCAGGTATATAATAACGTTTTCAATCATCACCCAATCTGAGGTTTCAGATAGTGTCATCGAATATAATACTTGACATTTATTAAAAGAAATAGCCTATTTCTACAAGGAATCGAATGCTATGGTACAGAAAGCCATTGTCTCTTCCTAAAATTTCGATATGAAACTAATTTTTGCTTGGTTAGGGTTCTCATTCTTTAATTTGTTCAAATTCATCTCGGTTTGCATGTCAATAAAATCGGCAGTTTTTAGTCTCATTCAGACATCTTTGAGTGTTGATTAATATATTTATTATTTCAATTATTGAGACACTGTTCTTCTCCATGCTTTATATTTTTATTTTTTTCTAACACAGCCCAATTTGACGGCAGAAACAAGAAGTAAATTTCACGGATTGGAATATACTGAATTTATTTTAGGTGCCCTGTCTTCAGTGTCAAAAAAACTATTTTAATGGAATCCAAAGCTTAAGAATTCTCTCAACTGTGAACATTAACAATAGCCGTCTTGTGTTGTCTTAGAGTGAGATAGGACAGTCTGATGATTGACATAATTGACTTCAGCTGATCTGTCCTTACTGTGTGTATTGAAAAACAATTAAATATTTTCACGATAGTTATTTCCAAGTCGAAAGTCAAGACTCCAGCAGCACTTGACATAGTATTGTTAAGAATATGGGTAGGGAATAGAATTCCTTCTACAGTTTTCCTAGTTCTTCTTTAATTTGGTGAAACACATTCTGCTGACTGCTTCGATGAAGCCTTCCAACGTTGGTATTGGTACTGGCTTGACAAAAAGTGATTAATTTATCTAATAGTATTTGCTGTTTTCTTAAAGTGTCTACACAAAACTTTGCAATTGTCACTGATGTTTTGCCATTCTGCGAATCAAACATCACCAGCTTCTGTTGGATTCTGTGTTTCAATAAAGTATTGAACAACTAAAGGAATCATCTTTTCAGCCTTGTGGTTCAATGCGTCAGTGCCTATGCCATAAAATGAAACTTCTTGTAACTGTTTTTGGAGTCAGGATACATTTTGACATTCAATTTACTGTAAAGAGAACTGAAGGACTGATGATGTCTGACAACTTTAAAAGCTGTTGTTAGTTCTGCAGCAACAATAAGCCACAAATTGTGAATGCAGAAATAGGCTTTGATGTCAAAGATGCTGCGAATCTATTTGTATGATCCTTTGTAGAAATGTGATGCCTCACATCTGCCTTACCTCTGTGAGTTAATGAAATGCAATTCCATCAGTGAGACAACCTTGTCAACATTAATTTGTGGACATAAATAAACTAACTGAGGCTGAATTTGCATGCTGAGCTAACAGATGGCATTATTTCAGTACCTGAGCCAAACTCGTAATAGTGTTTTTCAAAATGGGAGAAAATTGGATCTTGTCGGGATGCCAGGACAAAAAGATCCATAATGATGACACTGGAGATATACCAGGATGGATGGCAACCCCACATATACTTACATTCATACTGCTTTTTAAGAACAGGTAACATTTACAGGTGAAAATGTTGTCCTTCAAAAACCACTACATGATTCTGAACCTAAGCTAGTGGTTGTGAGCAACTAATGATTTATGAAGTGTGTTGCAAATGAAAATTTGGTAGCTGTTCATGTATCAAAATAACAGCAGTAAACATATCAGATTCTAATCAGCTTTAGACAAAGATGGTGAGTTAAATAATGATTCATATATCAGTAGAAATAATGGCAACAAAAAAATGAAATCAGTTTGGAAAGTGATCAATAGTAACTTAGGAAGAAGCAAAGTAAGACACAACATTGTTATTAAAACTGAGGACAAAACTATAAATGATCCATTACAAATTGCCAATATATTCAACTGTCATTTTACAAGTGTAGTTCAAAACCTCATACAAACCCAAAGTAGTACAGACATCAGTCATAACATCACATTGAATTCTGAAACTATGTTTTTGTATCCTGTAACAGTACATGAGGTAGAGAATGCCATCAGCAAACTAAAAAATAAAATATCCTGTGGCACCAATGGCATTCCAGACAAAATCATTAAACACAGCAGATATATTTCTCCTCTTCTTGTAGATATAATTAATGCATCTTTCGGTACTGGCACTTTCCCTAGAAAGCTGAAACAATCAATTATAAAACCATTATACAAAAATGGGGATCATTATGATGTAAAAAAACTACAGGCCTTTATCAATGTTATCTTGTTTTACAAAAATTATAGAAAGAGTAATGTATGGAAGACTCTCTACTTTCCTAAAAAAAAGTGGAATATTGGTCAATGAACAAAATGGCTTTCGAAAGAATAGATCAACTGAAACAGCTATATACAACTTTCTAAAACTTGTCCTAAATTCCATTGATAATAATGAAGTAAATTGTGGGGTCTTTTTAGATTTATCAAAGGCCTTTGACATTATTGATCATAAACTACTGCTCGAAAAACTTAGTTGCTATGGACTCCGTGGTACTGCTCATGCATGTTTTAAGTCATATTTATCTGGCAGATGCCAGAAAGTAGAAATAGTTCATGATGGAAAGTCATACTTTTCTGGTTATAAGGAAGTTAGTTATGGGGTGCCCCAAGGTTCGGTGTTGGGACCCCTGTTGTTCTTGATCTTTATAAATGACTTGCCAAACTATTTAACACAAGCTGATTGTGTACTTTTTGCTGATGATACAAGTCTCTTTATTAAAGCTCAGAATGAGACTGACCTTAACAGCAAAATTGAAACAACAACAGTTGAAGCAAGTAAATGGTTCAGGGACAACAGTTTATTTGTGAATGAGAAAAAAACATTATGGATGAATTACAGACATGTTTCAAATAACATGAAGCCCAATATAACTGTGAAGCTAGGCCAACAAAATTCTTAGGAATTCGGTTAGATGAGCATCTAAAATGGGACAAGCATATAGATATGCTCAACAAAAAGTTAAGTAAATGTTGCTATGTATTTAGAATGCTCAAAAATTGCTGCAGTGATCAAACAGTATTGTGTACATATTATGCATTTATGCATAGTCTTTTGCGATATGGTGTCATATTTTGGGGCAATTCAAGTCAGGCAAAACGCTCCTTTATTATTCAAAAACGAGCGGTAAGAATCATAAAAGGAGCTGCACCTAGAGATCCATGTAGGGAAATTTTCAAGGAATATAAAATCATGACTCTTCCATCCATTTACATCTATGAAAGTATATGCTTCCTGAAGTCTCACCCCCAGTTTTCTTCTTTAAACAGTGAGTTCCATGACCATACAACAAGACAGAGTAATGAATTTCACAGAGAAGTGCATAAGAAAGCCCATTACAACAAGAGTGCAATATACCACCCAAAAATTCTCTATAGTGCTCTTCCCTTAAAAATAAAAAGGATTCAGCAGCTGAGCAGTTTTAAAAGTGAACTCAAAAGAATGTTAATCAGTAATAGTTTTTACAGTGTTAGTGAATATATGAATTCTTCAGAAAGATAGCGTGCCTTCACCTATCTTATAAGTTACTCATATACAAACTTGTGTCGTGGGGTAGACTCTTTTATGTACACACAAAAATTAATTAATCTGTCAATATAGAGTGTTATAATAATTGTTTCTTGTTGCTGTCCATTATACACAGAATATATGTAACTTATTTGTGTCCTATATTGTTACAAATTTATATCATGTAAGCTATAATTGTTTTGCCCATATATTTAATTCAGATTGTTCACTGATAGTTTTTACATAATATGTTGTTATTCATATTTTTTCTGTATGTAACTTATGACAAATCCCATATCATTGTACATGATAAAATGGGTGCTCAATAAACAAACAAACAAACAAACATTCAGATGAAATGAGAAAGAAAATTAATCTAGTATTAAAAGCCTAACAAACAAAACAAATCACATTAAACTGTTACCGCAAGAATAAATTATAGCGGAAAGACGCATTGTGGAGACAGTAGTAACAGAGGACAATAGATTGCAGGACGAGTAGAAGTTCAAGAACTGGACTGAATCATGATGACAATTTTTTATTTATGAATTAGCTGCTGTTGTTACATATGACCTGCACCCTAGAAGATGTACCCATCCGTGTTTCACTGTTGCTCAAGCACAGTACTACCGAAGGCTTGGAGGGTGAACAGTGACACAAGCATAACTGAGAACTATGATGAAAGTGGGGAGGGGAATGATGAGCAGGAGCAAATTTCGTCATGTCGCCAACCATGGGAATCTATACTGTGTACTTTTTTTATGAACGTCTACCACGATTAAACTGCAGTGTGTCTTGGACTGTTTGTACACGGAATCAAACTGATTTTAAAATTGGACAAATACTCAACAATAGCATACACTTTTTCATAAGTTAAAAGACTTTACTGGGACCAGTGGCTTAATCATGTATCGTGCAGCAATATTGTCGATACTGTGATATATAACGCAAACAATAGGGGACGTGTCAGCTGCTGGTTTTACACAGCCAATGAGAGAGTAGTAGGTAGACAATATGATTAACTTTTTTTAAAAAAGTTCCAACATATTTAGAAGAAACAGTTAAATATTTGCGGCAGTGAATATAGAAGTTCCACAGCTGCCCTGTTACGAAGATGATGGTGGTGATGAAAAATAGTGGTAACACAGATGACAGGCTAAATGAAAGAGGCAATGAAGACAAAAATTAATGTAAACAATTTCTTTTCATTTATTTTATTTCTCCTTGTACTATCAGAATGTAGACAACCAATAAATGGTGTAAGTTATAAATGGCACAAATTTAGAACAGGTGTAATGCTAACTTTTTAGGCAGGTACCTTACATCAATAAAAGTTTATAGTTTTGATTAGTCAGAATATGTCAAAAAATAAATTTTTCTTGAGGAGTCTTTTAAAAAAATGGGGGTCATGTTATATTCATGACTGCCTTAAACTCGTGTAAATACGGTATATTCCCGTCACAAGTATAGATCCAAACTATCTGTTCCAGCATTCAGTTAAGTTTCACAGGATATCTTAACACACCTATCACTAAGAAAACTGTAATTTTTCCAATTCATTGTTGAATGATTAGTCCCAACCAATGATTACAGTATGATCGTGGAACTTATGTACAAGCAAACTGAGGTTTTCTCTTAAGTTTCCAGCTACATCAAGAGATGAGTCTGGTGGGTGACAGAAGAATTAGGATTATGTGAGCTCACTACTTTTCAGGAGCTCGTCAGTCTGTGGCACTTTGTTGTGAATGCTTTGGCAGTTAACCATTAGAATTTTAATACACTCACTGTCCACCCTGGTAGCTGAGTGGTCAGTGCAACAGAATGTCATGCCAAGGGGCCCGGGTTCGATTCCCAGCTGGGTTGGGGATTTTGTTCACTCAGGGACTGGGTGTTGTCCTGATCATCATCATCTTATCGACACGCAGATCGCCAAAGTGGTGTCAACTCAAAAGACTTGTACCAGGCGAATGGTCTGCCCAATGGGCGGCCCTAGCCACACGACATTTCATTTTCATTTCAATACTCTCACATGTGGGTGGCACTTCTTTCGATCTTACACTGATACTTCTGGGTTTCCTACACCTATCATTATCTGGATTGGATGGAGAGTCTCTTAATCTAAAAACCCTTGTGTGCACCCCACACGCATTCAGCTGATGTGTAGAACGCACTTGACCCATTTAGGGGCACCCTACAGTTCTCAACCCAATGGTGCGAGTCCAGGAAATTGCAGCGTAGCTTGTCACTGAACTTTTGAAGCCTCTGTTTTAGTCTGTACACTCGATTTACAGCCAATGGATTACAATCAGTTCTGGTGACAATGCTGCAAATCGTGAGCTTCTTTGAAACTGGGCACAAGGCTGTACTTCTCAACCTTCTCTGCCAATCACTGGAATGATCCAAATACGACCTCGAACGCAGATGACAGGAATTATTTATTCCAATATGTGCCACAATCTGCACTTGCTTGCACCCTGTTCCCTCAATGGCTACTGAAACAGCCCGTTCAACATATTGACAGACCCCCCCCCCCCCCCCCTCCCCGGCATACACACTGAGTGCACCTGGTTTCCTTTTCTCTCCTGTGCTGGCATTTCCCTAAGGGTTCTGTGCCATACATTTGAACTGCTGATGATTAATAGGCCGTTACCCTTCTGTGTTTGCCTCCTCTTGACACTGGGCTAAACCGATTATCCCAAAACAAATAAATGGCTCTGAGCACTATGGGACTTAACATCTGTGGTCATCAGTCCCCTAGAACTTAGAACTACTTAAACCTAACTAACCTAAGGACATCACACACATCCATGCCCGAGGTAGGATTCGAACCTGCGACCGTAGCGGTCACGCGCCTCTGTTTTAGTCTGTACACTCGATTTACAGCCAATGGATTACAATCAGTTCTGGTGACAATGCTGCAAATCGTGAGCTTCTTTGAAACTGGGCACAAGGCTGTACTTCTCAACCTTCTCTGCCAATCACTGGAATGATCCAACTACGACCTCGAACGCAGATGACAGGAATTATTTATTCCAATATGTGCCACAATCTGCACTTGCTTGCATCCTGTTCCCTCAATGGCTACTGAAACAGCCCGTTCAACATATTGACAGACCCCCCTCCCCCGGCATACACACTGAGTGCACCTGGTTTCCTTTTCTCTCCTGTGCTGGCATTTCCCTAAGGGTTCTGAGCCATACATTTGAACTGCTGATGATTAATAGGCCGTTACCCTTCTGTGTTTGCCTCCTCTTGACACTGGGCTAAACCGATTATCCCAAAACAAATAAATGGCTCTGAGCACTATGGGACTTAACATCTGTGGTCATCAGTCCCCTAGAACTTAGAACTACTTAAACCTAACTAACCTAAGGACATCACACACATCCATGCCCGAAGTAGGATTCGAACCTGCGACCGTAGCGGTCACGCGGTTCCAGACTGAAGCGCCTTTAACCGCACGGCCACACTGGCCGGCTATCCCAAAACAGGTGAAGTGAGTCCCATTGGCTCAGTTTCAATTTCAGTGAAAGATAGTACCTCGAACTTGTTGGTTAGGGGGATCAGTGTAACACTGGACACTGTACGGGGCACCTAAATCTATCACTGATAAACCACTCGCAGTCAAGTGAGACAGGATCCACAAGAGAGGACAGTACTCAAGGTACCTTTGGTACTGGTACCAAAGGTACATGACTCTCGGGAGCTCTTCCAGCACACCGATTTGGAGCAGCTGCCATTCATTTGAATGTAGTCAGGGCAATTTCCAGCTGCTTACGAATGTTAACCAACTCATCTCATGTTTGACAACTGCATTTACAGTGGGGCTGCATTTTGGCTGGTGTGATATATTACAGGGCACTGAACAAATAACTTTAAATTAATTATAATCTCTTGAGTTACGAAGTTGCTAATTCCCTGTGAAAATTGAATGAAATACACAAAACGAGATTTCTATTAAGGCAACAGAAAAACCTGTGATAAAAATTACTAATTTCCTAAAACTTTTTGAGGTTAATTAAAGTTATTGGCAAACTTGGAATTAAGAGTTAATTTACAATAAATGTATATAATATATATTCCTTTTAGGAGAAAACTAGATGTAACACAATATGTGAGTTGGAATATCTGCTACAGTAACTACACCACAAATGCTGCTTTACCAAAAATTAGATTATGCACAAGGCAATGATAGTTTCTGAAAATTTTCCAAACTGCACATTTAATTGTGTTGATGTACAGTGAAGTTCAGGGGTGAGTTATTCTTTGAGAGTAACTGTGAAGCACAAACACTGATTTGCAACGAAATAAGTTACATATCCAAAACACTCATACTGATAACTTACGAAAATATAGTATTCTAAGCAATCGAAAATAACATATTTATCACGTAATTACACAATGAAATTATAGAACAATTCTTCTGAATGATGACAGGCCTACTATTCTCCAGAACTTTTAAAAGAGTACAGATAAGTTTAAGCCTACAACTGACGATAACAGTAAGAGTTTATAGTGGGGCTCGTTTATGTTCAAAATATTCAATGTATCACAATACAATTGAGTATTGACGCAATCAACAAAAGATTGTGCAGAAGCAATGTGAACAGTAAAATATGTGAATCTAGAATTTCAAATCAGCACACAAATCTTGCAGAAGCGTTCTGACACAAAGGAAAATTCTGAAGTCATCTTTTACCTATAAATAAACGTGTGAATTGCACAGATTTTTTACTTAGCTGTTTCTGTGCCAACTTCTACACTGGAATGCCCAACACTGCAGCTTGATTTTATCTCCATCAAAATCTAGAAAAATGTGAGCACCAACAAAGCACGTCTTCTGCCTGTTGCAGCTAACATCTGTTTATGTGGAGCTACGCGATATCCTACTATATGTTAACATTCTTCAAGGGATCAGTGCCCACTTCTTACTCAGAATACCTACTTAACAGCAGTGCTACATAGAAATGAATTAAGGAGCTGCCTATATTTGTTGACAAGACACAGACTCTTCAGAAGGTAAATTAAATCAAAGTGTATACAATGTGCCAATGGCCTTGCCACAATGGTCACACCAATTCCTATCAGATCACCAATGTTAAAGGCTGTTGTGTTTGGCTAGCACTTGGATTGATGACCATCTGGGTTTGCTGAGCACTGTAGGCAAGTGAGATGTGCTCAGCTCTTTAAGGCCAATTGATTGAGAAGTAGCAGCTCAAGTCGCAAAAACTAACAACAGCTGGGAGAGTGCTAAGCTGATGACATGCATCTCCATATCCACATCCAATGATGTCTACTGGATGAGGATGACATCACGATCAGTTGGTATCCTTGGCTCTTCAAGGCCTGTTCGGACAGAGTTAGTACACAACAAAAAAACTTAAAATTTCTGATATCTCTGCTTGGTAAACTGAATTGGCAAACATAATCCACAGGGGAAAAGGAAAGAATGTGTCTAGATTACAATCAGTGCACAGAATATTAAAGTGCTACGTTCATATGAAATATGACAGGTCGTGGGGCGAGAAGTCGAACATGGTCAGGAACTGTCAGGGGACATTTAAAGGCACATGTCAACAAGGACCAAGTGTGCAATAGGTGCAGAAGGCTGTGATACGTCAGCAGTCCACGATGGCTGCCAGGAAAGTGAGAGGAGGGAGTTAATCTTCTGGCAGTAAGACACAGCTTTCAGCTTCCATGGGAGGGGAAGGGTAGTGGTAGACACTATACATGCCGGTAGCGGGAACACAGGAGAGAAGACAAGGTAAAGCAGGTGTGTGTGCGAGGGGGAGGGGGAGGGGGGAGGGGGGAGGGGGAGGGGGAGAGAGAGAGAGAGAGAGAGAGAGAGAGAGAGAGAGAGAGAGAGAGAGAGAAGGAGAGGGAGGGAGAGGGGGCACAGATGGTGGCACGTACTGACTACAAGCCACCAGATACACCTAAGCCAGAGTAAGACAATGCTATTTAAAAGATGACTAAGCATCAACACTGAGATGCAGAGGTGTACTCAAAACTAGGATATCCATTAGTTGAGAGGAAATTAACAGGACAGTAAAATTTCATCTTGCAGCAAGGCAAAGAGTAATAACTCAAAATGGCAAAACAAAGAAAAGAAGAACTTAGTTCCAAGTGGCAGTATAGATTTTGCATCAATTTTAAATAGCAGATGACAGAAATATGATAACATATTGCACAAAATTTAAAATTCTTACGATGACCTCTATGTGTTGGGTTCGGCAAATGAAGGGTCCGTAAACATCGGCCTCCATTATAGAAATCTGCAATCTTCATGTAAACCACAACAGTGACTCTTTAGCATGACACAGATTTTGATGCAGAAAGCACTAGGATGTGCTGAAGACTGTTGCAATTAGGATTTCTGATAGAGTCACACTGGTGAATGTCTGTGAGCAGGTACAGAGGTCACATAAATGTCACTGAATATAGATACAGAAGAGTTTTATAGGGAAATGCGAAAAGAAAACAGTCCATTCAGTAGATGAAAAAAAAAAAAAAAAAAAAAAAAAGCAACCATTTACATTTTTAATTCTTACGTACAATTCTCCAAAGAGAAGACCACAGACACACCAACTCAACTGCAGAATATCCAGGTAAAATGGCCCATATGAAATGTTGAAAATAAAAGCAAACAGGGAGACCAACTAAAAACAAGGGGGCAGGCTTGGCAACAAAGAATAACACTCACTACTTGAAATTGTAAGAGGCGGATTTTATATATTCTTTCGTTTTCAAAGTATGACATATAAAACCATTCAGGGTAATATGTTAGAACTACTTTATATGGTAACATGCCAAAATACTATACAATAATTCTGTAAAACTCCCAAAAACCTACAGTTTCATACTTATGATCTGATCCCTCAAAAGAAAACTAGATTTCTTTCCACAAAGCAAACCACTTAAAACCTATACAAAATATGAGAGCCAGTTAAAAAAGGACACAGATAGAATGAATAACTTACAACTAAAGAAGCGTAACAAGTAAATCAACCAACATTACTGCTGGTTTCTGGCCTTTGCCAGGAAAACAGTACTGAACAAAGACTTAACTTGCTGCAAAGTTAAACCCTCAACATTAAAGCAGAATTAACTAAGAACCAATCACCAGACAAAGACTAAGTATTCCACATCCTGCCTAATTATTCACAACTCATCATCAGTCTTACTACAAATAAATTAAAAGTATAAACTGAGTACAATTCAACCCAGTCTTCAATATTCACATTACAGGGCATCTCCTAGCATAAATCAGTCAAAAGCAAAAAAATACTAATCAAATTACCTCATCACTGGATCATAAATGAAGTAAGAGGAGTAGATTAAACTTAGATGATTCAGAATACAAGGTGGCAGTTGCGTTTGTTAAAATAAAATATACTGGAAACTCACTATGTGAGATAAGTCAAAATGTACTTCCACAGCAGTACAACAACACAGTTTCACTCAACCACAACAACAGCAGTACAACCCTCATTAACATGTATCTCATTGTGCTTTGGAACCCAATAGTGGAAGATGTAGGTGCAGTTAACTTTCAGCTTTTACTCATATTACTCTTAGTACACATTATTAATTACATTATTCATTTCCTTAAACTGCTACCCCTCAAGCATATTCTGTCATATAAACACATTAGATTGTAGTTTGATATACTGAGGCATACTATCTTCACATGTGTTGAGTTTCAATCATCACACTTATAAAACAAAAAAAAGTCTGTTTGGACCCATGTTGTTCATGTTGTATATTAGTGACCTTGTAGACAATATAAATAGTAACTTCAGACTTTTTGTAGATGAAGCAGTTATCTATAACAAAGTACTGTCTGAAAAAAGGTGTGTAAATATTCAGTCAGATCTTGGTAAGATTTCAAAGTGGTCAAAAGATTGGCAACTTGCTTTAAATATTCAGAAATGTAAAATTGTGCACTTCACAAAACAGAGAAATGTAGTATCATATGACAACAATGTCAATGAGTCACAGTTGGAATCAGCCAACTCATACAAATATCTGGGTGTAACACATTGTATGAAATGGAATGATGACATAGGCTCATTTTTGGGTAAAGCAGTTGATAGACTTCAGTTTATTGGTAGAATACTGGGGAACTGCAATCAGTCTACAAAGGAGATTGCTTACAATCATTCGTGTGACTGCTTCTGGAATATTGCTCAAGTGTGTGGGACCCATAGCAGATAGGACTAATAGGGGATATTGAATGTGTACAGAGAAGGGGGGCACAGATTGTCACAGGTTTGTTTAATCTGTGGAAGAGTGTCACACATATACTGAAGGATCTGAACTGGCAGACTCTTGAAGACAGACGTAAAATGTCCAGAGAAAGTCTATTAACGAAATTTCAAGAATCAGCTTTAAATTATTACTCTGGGAATATACTACAGCCCATTATGTATCGCTCACATAGGGATCGTAAGAACAAGATCAGAATAATTATGGCATGCACTGGGGCATACAGAATCATTGTTCCCACACTCCACACTTGAATGGAGATGTAGAGTAGCTGAATACTGAGATCCAGAAATAAGCTATGACAGAGACAAGGTTCAACAACTGGAGGCACTTACTGGTGTACCAACAGTTTCATTTTCCTGCAGAGACAGTGTTGAGCTATATGGGGTCATAAAGTCCTTCAGGCTCTCACATTTGTGGAACAAGGTGCCCCTGGGGGGGCAGAAGCCCACTTCCATTGAAGTCCACAATCAGAAGTCATCCGCCCCTGGTAGTTGAGCGGTCAGCACGACAAAATGTCAATACTAAGGGCCTGGGTTCGATTCCCGGCTGGGTCGGAAATTTTCTCCGCTCAGGGACTGGGTGTTGTGTTGTCCTAATCATCATCATTTCATCCCCATCGACGTGCAAGTCACCGAAGTGGCGTGAAATTGAAATACTTGCACCCAGCGAACAGCCTACCCAACAGGAGGCCCTAGTCACACTACATTTACTTTTATCAGAAGACGATAGGAAAGAAGAAAGACATTGTGTGGACCATGACAAAAAAGCAAAACAGAAGAAATGTCACAACTGGCTCGAACTCTCTGTGGTCACTAATTCACATCTTGTAAGCTGCTAGGTCATGGAGATTATTTTAGAACTCTACCCAATTGCCATGTTAAAAATCAGTATTTAATAAATATATGTCTACAGATAATGCAGTCCACAGACAGTGTCTTCTCTATTTTTCCTCAAATACCACCCCAAAACCATCCCAAAACATTACTAGTGTGAGCAGTAGATAGCAAAAATCGACTTAAAAAGTAACACTTAGAAGGCACATATGTATTGGCACAGAAACAGCTAAGTGAAAAATCCATGCAATTCGTGCATTTATCTACATATAAAAGCTGACTCCAAAATTTTTCTTTGTGTGAGACCCTGTGTGCAAGATTGTGTACCGATCTGAAATTCTAGATCTGTTTGTTTCACTGTTTGTGTTACTTCTGCAGAATCTTTCATTGATTGCATCAATACCTGTTTGTGTTGTAATATATTGTGAAATTTCAAACTATCAAGAGTGAGGTGATAAACTCCTACTGCTCTCATCAATTGTAGGCTTAAACCTATTTGTGTTCTTTGAAAAGTTTAGAGAACAGTAGGCCTATCTCCACTCAAAACAATTATTCTCTAATTGCATTATATAACTACATGAGAAATAGGTTCTTTCTGAGTATTTTTGATCGCTTACAAAACTATATTCTCGTAAGTTACCGGTACAAGAATTATGGATACATAAATTATTGCATAGCAATCAGTGTTTGTGTTTCACAGTCAATGCCAAAGAATAAATCACCCCTCAATTTCACTGTATATCAACACAAATAAATGTGGAGTTTTGAAAATTTTTGAAAGTTATCACTTTCCTGTGGAAAATCTAATTTCTAGTAAATTGGCAATGGTGGTTTAGCTACTGTTGCAGATATTCTAACCACATGTTGTGTTACATCTAGTTTTCTCCTAAAATGAATATTTATTATGTATATTTATAGTAAATTAACTCAATTTTTGAGTTTGCTAATAACTATAATCAACCTCGAAAAGTTTTAAGAAATTATTAATTCTTACCATAGGTTTTTCTGTTACCTTAATAGAAATCTCATTTTGTGTATTTCCTTCAGCTTTCATAGGAAATTAGCAACTGTGTAACTCCAGAGATTGAAAGATAATCAGTGGACTAATTGATAGTTATTTGTTAACTGTCCTGTAATACATCACACTAGCTAAAATGCTGTTTTTGAACATGGAATGAGTTAGCTTGCATTCGCAAGCAGCTGGAAATCACCCTGACTGCTGTCAAACAAATGGCAGCTGCTGCAAATTGCTGTGCTGGAAGAGCCCCTGAGAGTCATGTACTTGGGATACCGGTACCAAAGGTGCCTCAAGTACTATCTGCTCCCGTGAATTCCGTAGCCCCTGCAGAAAGTATGGATTCTGTCATTATTTGTTCAGTTAACTGTGAGAGACTTGTCAATGGTAGAGCTAGGCATCCTGTACCAATCCCTCTAACCAACAAGTTTGAGGTTCTGTCTTTCACTGAAACTGAACCAATGGGACTCACTTCACCTGTTTAGGGAAACCAGTTCATACTGTGTCAAGAGGAAGCAAATGCAAAATGGTAGGGGTCTATTAATTGTCGGCAGTTCAAACATACGGTGAATGATGTCTCCACTTAGGGAAATGACAGGTACGGACAAGAAAGGACACCATGTGCACTCAGTGTGTACGCTAAGGGGCCTCACTCAAAATCTTGAAGAGGTTATTTTGGCAGCCAATGAGGGAACAGGGTGCAACCAATTGCAGATAGTAGTGCACGTTGGAACAAATGATGCCTGTCGTCTGGGCTTCGACGTCATACTTGGGTCATTCCAGCAACTGGCAGAGAAGGTTGAGAAGATCAGCCTTGCGCATCGAATTTCAATGAAGTTCACAAGTTGCAGCTTTCATCCCAGAATTGATTATGGCTCCTTGGTGCTGAGTCGATTGGAAAGACTGAAACAGAGACTTTGAAGGTCCTGTAACATGCTAGGTTCTTACTTCCTGCACTTGCACCACAGAGTCAGGTGCACATCAAAGGCTGCTACTCAGGTATCTGAATGTATGAGTGCAACAAGAATTTTTTAGATTAGGCAACTATCAATCCAATCAATATGACAATAATTATAGGAAACTCAGAAGTATCAGTGTAAGATCAAAAGAAATGCCTCCCACAGGTTAGAATATTAAAATCTTAGAAGGTAACAGCTGTAGCATTCACAACAATGTGCCACAGTTCAAAGGGATTCTGAAAATCAGTGAAGCTCACATATTACTAGGTACAGAAAAGTGGCTGAAACCTGATATTAATAGCAGTGAACAGTTTGGGGAAAATTTAAGTGTATATATAAAGGATAGGCTAATGGGAAATAGAAGTGGTGTATTTGTCACAGTAGACAAGAAACTCAAATCACCGAGATAGAAACTGAAGCTGCATATGAGATTGTTTGGGAAAGATTCATTATCAAGAGTGGGCATAAAGTGTAACTGGATCCTTCTATCGCCCACCAGACTCATCTCTTGATGTAAACAAAAAGTTTGGAGAAAACCTCAGTTCACTTGTGCACAATCATACTGAAATTATCAGTAGAGACTTTATTCATCCAACAATCATTTGGGAAAATTAAAGTTTTGTTAGAGGTTTAGCATGATAAGACATCCTGTGAAACATTACTAAATGCCTTCCCTGAAAGCTACCTAAATAGATAGTTCGGAACCCAACTCATGACCAAAATGTATTGGATCTAATGGCAACAAATAGACTCGACTTTTATTTACGATAATGATAGATGCTGAAGAAATGAATTAAAATTTTGGCCGGTACTTGAACTTGGGTTTCCGCATTTTCTAGGCAGGAATGCTACATATATGCCACCACAGCACTATAACTAACATTGCTGCATGGACTATTCTAGTCCACTTACCTCTCTAACACAAACTTCAATTCCCCTTTGAGGACGTCCACATCAGAACTGATGTGGCAACAATTATTACCAAAGTATGAGGACAACTACAACAAGCAGAAAGATATATATGTACAGTCAACTAGATAGCAAATCGGCAGTGTCATATATCAGTGAATAACTTGAAACTTTCAGCACATGGTAGGAGCATGTAGAGGAACTATGGCTCAATTTGAAAAGAATAATTGACCATAACTAATGAGGAGGTATTGAATAGAATTGGGGAGATGGGAAATTTGTGGCACAACTTGACTAGAAGAAGAGATCAGTTGGTAGGGCATTTTCTGAGACATCAAGGGATTACCAATTTAGTATTGGAGGGCAGCGCAGGGGGTAAAAATCGAAGAGGGAGACCAAGAAATGAATACACTAAACAGATTCAGAAGGATGTAGGTTGCAGTAGGTACTGGGAGATGAAGAGGCTTGCACAGGATAGAGTAGCAAAGAGAGCTGCATCAAACCAGTTTTCGGACTGAAGACCACAACAACAACAATTGACCATGAACTGGATAGATATATACCCAGAAGAACAGCTCATAGTGGGAGGGATCCTCCATGGTATACAGTCACTTTAAAGAAACTTCTAAAGAAACAGAAGTTACTTTATAATATGTATAAAACAAAGCATTGGGCTATAGATAGAAGGATGCTGAATGAAACTCATTTGCTGTCAAGAGAGTAATACGTGAACCTTTCAGTGACTACCATAGCAGAATATTTTTCAGTGACTACCATAGCAGGATACTGACAAATTTTCTTCCAGAAAACCCAAAGAAATTATGCTTGAGAAGAAAGGCCATTAGTGGCACCAAAGTTAGTGTCCAGTCACTAGCGAATGAGACAGGAACTGAAATTGAGGGTAGTAAAGGAAAAGCTGAAATGATTAACTCTATTTTCAAATGTTTCTTTAGAAAGGCAAACCCAGGATAATTGCTCAATTTAATCCTTGTTCCACTGAAAAGAAGAGACAAAAAGTATTAGTGTCAGTGGTGTTGAGAAACAATTCAAATTGTTAAAATTAAACAAGGCTACATGGCCGACAGAATTAATGTCAGATTCTATGCCCAACTTGCAGCCTTAGGTAGCCCCTCTTCTAACTACCCCTCTTCTAACTACAATCTACTGCACATCTCTCAAACAAAAAGCTGTGCCCAGTAAATGGAAGAAAGCACAGGTATCACCCAGCTACAAAAAGGTAGTAGAAGTTATCAACAGAACTACCAACCAATATTCTTGACATGGAGTTGTAGAATCTTAAGACATACTGTGGGCTCAAACATAATGAGGTATATTGAAGAGAATGACCTCCTCTATGCCAACCAGCATAGATTTCAAAAACACTGATCATGTGAAATCCAAGTCGCACTTTTCTCACAATATACTGAAAGCTTTGGATCACGGTAATCAGATATGTGCAGTATTTCTTGATCTACAAAAAGCATTTGACTCACTATCACACCTAAATCCATTGTCAAAAGTACAATCATATGGGGCGGCACGTGAAATTTGTGACTGGACTGAGGACTTATTGGTAGGGAAGATGCAGCATGTCATCTTGGATGGAGAGTCATTGTCAGATGTAGAAGCAACTTCAGGCGTGCCCCAAGAAAGTGTGTTGGGACTCTTGCTGTTCCTGTTGTATATTTAATGACCTTGTGGACAATATTAATAGTAACTTCAGGCTTTTTGCAGGTGATGCAATTATCTACTATGAAGTACTACCTGAAAGAAGCAGCATAAATATTCTGTCAGATCTTGTTAAAATTTCTAAGTGGTGGAAAGACTGGTAACTTGAATTAAATTTTCAAAAATGTATGATCATGCACTTTATAGAACAAGAAAACATAGTGTATATCACTATAATATTGATGAGTCACAGCTGAAATCAGCGAACTTATACAAATATCTGGGTGTAATACTTTGTAGGGATATGAAATGTAATGATCACATAGACTCAGCTGTGTGTAAAGTAAGTGGTAGACTTTAGCTTACTGGTGGGACACTAGGGAAGTGCAGTCAGGCTACAAAGGAGACTGCTTACAAATCACTTGTGCAATTGGTTCTTGAATATTGCTCAAAGGTGTGGGACATGTACCAAATAGAACTAACAGGGGACATTGAACGAATACAGAGAAGGGCAGCATGGATGGCCACAGGTTTGTTTGATCCATGAGAAAGTGACACTGAGATACTGAAGAAACTGAACTGGCAGACTCTTGGAGATAGACATAAACTATCCCGAGAAAATCTACTAACCAAGTTTCACGAACTGGCTTTAAATGATGACTCTAGGAATACAATGCCCTATGTATCACTCATATAGGGATCGTGAGGATAAGATTAAAATAATTACAGCACGCACAGGAGCATTCAAACAATCATGATTCCTATGCCCCATATGTGACTGGTATGGGAAGAAATTATAATAACTGGTACAGTGGGACATACCCTCTGCCACGCACTTCATTTTTATTTACACAGTGTAGATGTAGATGTATTAATAATGCCATTCAAGGGCAGTGTCCTTCCTGTTGTTCTACACATTAATTAACAAAAGTGGCTAGCATAATAATGTCTCGGAAATACAAATTAAATGTTCCACCAACAAAATTACACCTTTTAAACAGTCACACCTACTGCATCTCTACCCAATGACAGCATCACAGAACAATCAATGCAGACATTAGGCTTACCAAATAAAGTTATTTTCTAGTCTGTTCTCATTTTGCTTAACCCTACTGCATTTGTGTTTTAGTTCACATATTGGAATGGAAATGAAGTCCCATGCTTCTTTACAGAGCGTAGGGGAACGATGCGGGAGCCCCGCACCGCCTTACTAGGCAAGGTCCTAATGGAGGTGGTTTGCCGTTGCCTTCCTCTGACTGTAATGGGGATGAATGATGATGATGAAGACGACAAAACAACACCCAGTCATCTCGAGGCAGGAAAAATCCCTGACCCCGCCGGGAATCGAACCCGGGACCCCGTGCTAGGGAAGCGAGAACGCTACTGCGAGACCACGAGGGCGGACCAGTTCACATATTACATCTCCTCTAAAACTTATCACTGAAAATTCTCTTGAACACTGTTCATTCAAAACTAGAATTTTCTGGTCTGAGAGTCCCTATTGGTCACACTAATCAGAAGTTCAAGGGTACTTATCCAGTTGTGGAGCAACACAATGTGGTGTGGTGCTACGTGCATTGGGCGACGTGTATTGGCAGCAGCAGCAGCAGCAGGGGAACACGTGCAACTTGCACGAATGCAGCGCGGGTCCAACGATGACAGTTTGCTGTAATGATGGCGAGAATGAGGTGTCTCAATGTGTACACTTGGGCCATTGAGGAGGTGGCAGCAACAAGTGCTGCCTGGCAGAGGACTGCAAGGTAGCAGCTGCAGATGGGCAGCGCCACTGTGCACTTGCATGCATGGTAGTCTGACTGGCAGCAGGCAGGTAGAGTGGCATAGTGTAGCAAACAAGCCACAGTGACCAGTGCCAGTGAAACTGTGGTGGTGGCACAAGCATCCACAGCAGGGCTGTGCAACTGGGTGGCAGCAAACAGCTTGGCCCACAGCACTGACAGCTTGGTCTGGCCAAGTTGCAGCATGGAGTGGCACCGGTGACTCTCTCAGCAAGGCCAGCAGGCAGGCAGCTGATGGGCAATGCTGGTGGAAGGCAGGCAGTTAATGGTGTAGTGCTCATGGGTAGTGAGATGTCACAATGACTGTAGACTGTGCACTCATGTGCTTGGCAAGGCTGCAGGAGTGGCATGGATCCAGCATGCAGCTTGGGTGAACACATGTGTGCAGCAGCAAACTGTGTGGTCCACGGTGTGGACAGCTTGGCTGGCAGGCATGCAGCATTTTTGACAAGCCGGGTCACTTGGAGCAGTGCACCTGGGTAGCAGTCACGTGAAGCAGTGCACCTGGGCAGCAGCATGCTGCAATGATTGTATACAGGGTTCTTGGGTGCTCTGCTATACAGTGTGTTTGTGTGACAATGGCCACACAAGAACAGTGCATGAGGATTTGGAGTGCTGCTGGCTCATGGTGTCACACTCTCAGACTGCAAGGGCTGTGACGAAGCTGATACATCCATATCGATTCTGCTCTAGTCACTATTCCTGCCCGGAGAGGTTTTGCATGGCAGCCTGGGCATGCTTGGTTTCTGACTTGGAATGGTTTTTCAAATAGCGACATGCAAGGTGGAAACAGATGGCTGTGTCTGAGCTGTAATGGGGAAGGGTCGATGGTGGTTCCTGGCATGGCAGTGCGCTGGTATTGCAGACTTGTCATGTGGTAAGCTCGGTGGTGCAACAAATACAAATCCTGCTGTACGCAAAAGGATTTTGCCAACCTGTTGCACTGTAACTGTACAGCAACATCATATGCTACATTTAGCTGGACTTCCCTAATGACAACTTTCAGTAAACCCACTCTAGCCAGTTTACTGTTAATAGTGAGGGGCAGTTAAGTTTACTCCTGCTCGTTATTCAAGTATCAAGTTCGGCACTAGTAGCACAAATGTCATACTCAAGATTAGAAATGTGTTTACTGACATACAATTGCGAATTAAAGAACTGTTGTGGCATGTCCAGGAGCTATATTTGAATTTTGTAAAACTTGTTGATGTAACAGGATTATGAGACCATTGAGCCAGGGTGGATGCGTGCTGCTAAGTTATTTGTTAAATAATACTGAACGTATTAATATCTGTTGCAGAAACTGTCATCTGTCACTTAAATCTGGTGTGTCTCAGTATGCCTAAGGTGTCACAATTTTGTAGTACATGAAAGTGAATACTGTCAGCTGTTGTATCTTGTAGTGTATCACATGTCAGCTTTTGTTAACATATCGTACGAGTACCAATGTGAAAATTGTCTTTGTTTAACAGAATGTTCACAAAATTGTTTAATACATGCTCAGTGGCTCATCCTTCAAGGGTCAAATACCCAAGCCCAACCTTCCCAAAGCTTTTCCCATCTCCTATCCTCAAATTCCATACCAATTTGGTAGCAGTTAGTCAAGTTAAGCCTGAGGCAGGAACCAATATTGGTACTTGTAGTGGAAGTTGCATAGCTTAAGTAAGTGTAGCTATTTTAGAGTAATAAGACAGCATGGCTGAGTTGTCATTGGCTGCAGGCTGCCTTGGATAACTCAATATAAATCTAGGCCCAGACAGTTTGTGAGGTGATTACTGCTTGCACTCCAGGCCTGTCATTGATGAATGAGATTCAGGAAGGCGTCGGATTGCTGGAAGGCACCTCCCCTTTGCACATTCAGATGATGCAATCGAATACCCTCGAATAGGATTAAAGATATCGGGCTAGTTTATAAAAGCACCAGAACACACGACACCAGGACCAAGAGCGGGGATGGGTTCCCAGAAACTGCCATGCGGGTGTCACAGAATATGTATGGTTAACCTTACACACTTGCCATTTGTGTGCACCCTAATAGGAGCTGAGCCACTGTGCAGATCAGTGGACCTGGATAGCAGTGTCTCCTTACTAGACTGATTGTTTTTGTGAGCATAGACAGGTAGCCCAGTTGCCTCAGCTGGAACAGGTCAAAGAGAATGCCGCTCAATGTCAGGGGATCCATTAGAGATAACTGGTCAAATTATATACCCCTGTAATACACCTAGAAGCACAACCTGTTCCATACATCCTCCTACTACCACCTACTCCAGTCCAGTCAAGAACATCACCTATCCCATCAAAGGCAGGGCTACCTGTGAAAGCAGTCATGTGATCTACAAGCTAGGCGGCAACTACTGTGCTGCAGTCATGACAAACAACAAGCTGTTATGTCTGCATGATGGCCACCAACATACTGTGGCCAAGAAATAAATGGACCACACTGTTGCTGAACATGCTGCCAAACATGACACCCTTCATTTCAATGACTGCTTCACAACCTGTGCCATATGGATCCTTCCCACCAACACCAGCTTTTCTGAACTGCGCAGGTGGGAACTTTTACTTGGCCACATAGGTTTTTAATCATTATGAGGCTGTTAATGAAACTGGTGCTGGGTGCTGATTTTCTAATGGGTGCAGGGAGTATATTGGACTATGCCGGTTGTGAGTTGCATTTTAAATTTTTCCCTGCCACCAGCATAAAGTTCTGCAGACATTAGGAATATGATATCCAACACACTAAGTCCCAGTGTGACAGGCACCCAACAGACTGTCACCATCTAAAATGTGTGAACTGCTTAAAATAGTGAATAAGTTACTGAAGGACAAGATTATTAGACCATCAGTTTCACCATATGTGGTTTCCACTGTTCTTGTGCCTGGTTGATTACCAGGCACTGAACCTGAAAGTGGTACTGGAGTTAGTGCCGATGCCAGATCTTCAAAACTGCTTTATTGGTTCAGTGGAGCCAAAGTCTTTAAAGTACTAAATCTAAACCATGCCTGTGCAGCTCATCCCGGTGGAGGTTTGAGTCCTCCCTCGGGCATGGGTGTGTGTGTTTGTTCTTAGGATAATTTAAGTTAAGTAGTATGTAAGCTTAGGGACTGATGACATTAGCAGTTAAGTCCCATAAGATTTCACACACATTTGCACATTTTTTTAAACCACACCTATTACCAAGTCCCTTTAATGAAGGTCTCTAAATCATTAACTGTATTCTGCACAGATACAATCCATTTGAATTCAACAGTTTGGCCTGTGCATTGGGGCCACAGAGCTTACATGTTTGCTATACTAGGTGCTAGGGGTTTTGAAGTTTCACTGTATGTATAACTATCTCAACAATAATTTATAGCAAGAGCTTCAAAGAGCACATGGAGCATTTGCATGAGGTCTTTAGGGCGGCAGAGGCAAGGTGGTCTGACCATAAAAACCAAGTAAGGTAACACTGGCTTGGAAGGAAATTTCCTTCCTGGGACACATCGTGCCAGCCAAAGAGGTCAGTGTAGACCAGTCAAGGACCACTGCCAAGTACAAGTTTCCACAACAAGAAGCAGATAGCTCATTTTACTGGCATGGTTAAATTTTTTAGAAAGTTCATCCCCAATTTCACTCAGTTGGCCACACCACTTAACCAACTTCGGAAAAATAAGACAAATTTCAAGTGGAGGGAGTCGTAACATGCATCGTTCGACACATTGGAATGTACCCTTAGCAAGGCCCCCATATAGGCAAAGTGGACTTTAATTTACTCTTCAATATACAGACTAATTCCTCTAACAGGGGAATTGCTGCTGTCCTCCTGCAGGAGCAGGGTGGTGAACACTGTACTTTGGCCTACACCTCCAGGGCACTGTCAGGGGCAGAGGAACACTACTCTGTGTATAAACTGGAAGTGCTAGCTATACTGTTTGCTCTTGAAAGATATAAATTTTATCTTGAACACCACCATTTCAGATTGGAGACGGGCAACCAAGTGATGGGCTGGGTGCTGGTCCAGCCATGCAAGACTGAATAGCAAGAAGGGCTGTGCACATATCCACCTTCCAGTTTGGAGTGGTCCATAGCAGGGGCACCCAGAACCTAGTAGCTGATGCACTGAGTCACATGTTTAATCCCAAGGAAGAAACACCAAATGGGGAAGAGAAAGCATTGGTTGTGAAGCAGTCATTGAAATGAAGGGTGTCATGTTTGGCAGCATGTTCAGCAACACTGTGGTCCACTTATTTCTTGGCCACAGTATGTTGGTGGCCGTCATGCAGACTTAACAGCTTGTTGTTTGTCATGACAGCAGGAGCAGCAGATGTGTCCGCAATGCTCATCACCTCTGTATTACATGAGGTTCCATCATTACTCTGTAACCTCATGGAAGAGCAAGAAAGGAATAATCAGTTGAAGGAAGTAAGTGGTGAACTAGAGAATGAACATCAAGTTATAAGGAACACCTTGGAAAAGAGGGATTTTATGTTACAAGACGAAATATGGTAATAAATTAAAATTTTTCTTCCTAGTATGTTAAAACCAGTGGTGTTTCAGTACTTCCATCAGTCAGTCATTGTGTGGGACATACCTGGGGGAGCACAAAACAAAAATTAAAATCAAGGAACAGCATACATGGAAAGACATTGGCAAGGACATTCAAGAATTAGCCTCAAATTGTCAGAATGCAAGCAGAGAAAATCAGACACCAGTGCTAAGAAGTGTTTTTTACACTCCACTCGAGAGATTCGGCCCGTGGACAAACTGTTTATCCACTATCTGGCGATCTTCCCATGCAATAACAGATCTGTATTCATTGTTGTAGATGCCTGCACCATATTAATTTGACTGATCCCCAGTAAACAGACCACTACTGCATGCAAGGTGAAGCATTTATCAGATATGTTTGCGAGTTTTGGTCCTCCCAGGGCAGTTGTAAGTGACAACGTGCCAGCATTCAATTCACAGGGATTTCAAGCATTTTGTTTTGGGTCTTCAGGCACACTACAGCACCATACTACTCACAACCCTCCTTTGTGGAACAGATAAACCAAAATCTCAAAGCAGCAGTCATCATTTAACACTCATGGTCACAGCGCACTTGACGCAGCTTGTTGATTTGGTTGTGCATGGCTTTTAACACGGTGACCCATGATTCGCATGAAATGATGCCCACTAAGTTAATGCTGAGGTACAATGTTAATACGCCCCTGAGTAACCTCTGGTTGCTAAATGACATCTGTGCCTGAGCGTGTCCGCTCAGAAGCTCTGAGGGCCAAGAGGGAGGCTGCCCAGCAGAATATTAGCCATGCCCACCAGTTACAGGCACGAATTTATAACTGGATGCAGCATGCAGTGCAAGTGACAGTGGGGGACACCATATATTTAAAGAATGTATGTGGCTAAAGTAAAGGGACTGATGGGATCACTGATAAGATGCTGCACTGATTTGTAGGTCCATGCAGGGTGTTCAAGGTTCTGTTGCCTGTTACCTTTTTCATGGTGGATCTGCAGACACATCACAAGATCCGTGCTCACCCGAGTCAGGTTAAGCTGGGAGGTTTGACCGGTGGCAGTCTGGCATAGTACAGTCAGCTCTTTGGTCTGCCCCTCCCCCCTCTCCACCAAGTATTTGTTTATGGCAGGGGAGGGGGTGTGTGAATAAAAATACAATTAATCTGGCAAGAGAGAAAGGTATGATGATATTATCATACTCAGCAGCAGCTGTCAGTTGGAAAAGTTTTTTTTTTCTTTTACACAAACAGCATGCAGTACAATGGGTACCCAAAAAAAAAGTTGAATAACAGTGCTACAGGCGGAGCTTGTGTAGTACATGTTTCTGCTGCTATGCGTGTATAGTGCAACATGTTGCCAGTTCACTGCCACCTGTGTTATCAAACTGGCTTGTTCTGTTCACGTGCAGCAATTGTTTTACTTTGTTCTTGTTTTTATGATGGCAAATTTAAGTGAACGATGTGCAGCTGTGAAATTTTGTTTTCTGCTGGTAAAATTGTTGATGAAACTGCTTTAATGTTGAAAAAAATCTCACCAAGATGTTGCTATGGGGAAAAAATCAAGTATATGAGTGGTTTGCTCAATTTAAAAATGGCGACATGTCGACTGATGACAAACCTCGTCTGGACGTCCATCAACTGAAAAAATTCTAGAGCTTGTGCTCTCAGACCATCGACAGGCAATCGATTAACTGTCAGAGATTAGTGGGTTATCTTGGAGCTCGGTTCAGTGAATTTTAATGGAAGATTTGGGAATGAAAAGGGTTGTTTATTCCTCGGGTTCTGAGTGACAATCAAAAGGAACATCGAGTTGGAAACACGTCATGCTCGGAAACGACAGCTTAAAACAGTCCAGATTTTCTGTCAAAGGTTACTACTGATGATGAGTCATGGTGCTATGGTTATGACCCAGACAAAACAACAGTCAAGCCAATGGAAGATGTCATCATCACCCTCTCCAAAAAATGTTGTCAAGTCAAATCAAACACCAAAACAGTGCTGATTTGCTTTTTTGATGCCAAGGGCATAGTTCATTCAGAGTTTGTTCGACCAGGTCAGACCATCAATCAACCTTTCATTTGGAAGTTTTAAGAAGATTGCATGACAGTGTTCATCAAAAAAGACCCAATTTGTGTCAGGCAGGAAACTTGTTCTTCCACCACAACAATGTCTCTCTTAGACTGTTTTTTGCTAAAAGTGGCATGATTCTGCTGCCCTATGGGCCTTACTCGTTTGACCTGGCTCCGTGCGACTTTTTCTTATTTCCACACATCAAAAGGAGCAAGAAAGGACACCAATTTGACAACACTGAAAAAAAGGAGAGAGAGAGAGAGAGAGAGAGAGAGTGGGGGAGGTGCTGTCAGCTTTTTCTAAAGATGACTACAGAAAACGTTTTGAACAGTGGAAGCACCAGTGGGACAAATGTATTAGTTGTAATGGAGAGGATTTTGAATGGGACAAGGTGTTTTGTAAACAATTTGAAAATATATAGCTTTTAAAAAATAATTCCAGTCTTTTTTTTGAGGAGGGAGGGGGGGGGGGGGGGGGGGGGGAGATTGTGTATCCCCTCATACATGACGATAGTTACTGGTTTCAATCTTGGGCAACACGAATTCGAAATGATTACTCTTGAAAGTTCTCTTCCTATTAATGATAATTACCTCTTTTCTCTTGTAGTACAACAATGCTGATGACGATGCAGCGGTTATCTCCTTGAGGATTATTCCTGTACATCCAAAGATTTTCTGCAATGGTTTATGATGCATATAGAGGGGAATAGGTGTACTTGAAGCACGTAGAAATAAAATACTTTTCTTTCAGGAGCTATCCACTTTCTAGTTGTTGAACACATAGAGAACAATATATGTCCATACACCAAGGCAGACGAGAACAGAAGAGCCATATTACAAGAATTAAAACAAGAGAGGTGTTGTACAATGTGCATTCAAGTTCTAAGGCCTCCAATTTTTTTTCTCCGGACTGGAAAGAGATAGAAACATGCGCATTGTTTTAAAATGAGGCCGCGTTCATTGTCAATACTTCCCAGAGATGGCAGCACCGTACGGCAGATGGAATTTTACTGCCAGCGGCGAGAATGAGAACTGTTTTACATACTTAAAATGGCGACGTTTTTCTTACTTGAACAGCATGCAATCATTCGTTTTCTGAATTTGCGTGGTGTGAAACCAATTGAAATTCATCGACAGTTGAAGGAGACATGTGGTGATGGAGTTATGGATGTGTGGAAAGTACGTTCGTGGGTGCGACAGTTTAATGAAGGCAGAACATCGTGTGACAACAAACCGAAACAACCTCGGGCTCACACAAGCCGGTCTGACGACATGATCGAGAACGTGGTGAGAATTGTTTTGGGGGATCGCCGAATGACTGTTGAACAGATCGCCTCTAGAGTTGGCATTTCTGTGGGTTCTGTGCACACAATCCTGTATGACGACCTGAAAATGTGAAAAGTGTCATCCAGGTGGGTGCCACGAATGCTGACGGACGACCACATGGCTGCCCGTGTGGCATGTTGCCAAGCAATGTTGATGCGCAATGACAGCATGAATGGGACTTTCTTTTCGTCGGTTGTGACAATGGATGAGACGTGGATGCCATTTTTCAATCCAGAAACAAAGCGCCAGTCAGCTCAATGGAAGCACACAGATTCACTGCCACCAAAAAAATTTCGGGTAACCGCCAGTGCTGAAAAAATGACGGTGTCCATGTTCTGGGACAGCGAGGGCATAATCCTTAGCCATTGCATTCCAAAGGGCACTACGGTAACAGGTGCATCCTACGAAAATGTTTTGAAGAACAAATTCCTTCCTGCACTGCAACAAAAACGTCTGGGAAGGGCTGCGCGTGTGCTGTTTCACCAAGACAACGCACCCGCACATCGAGCTAACGTTACGCAACAGTTTCTTCGTGATAACAACTTTGAAGTCATTCCTCATGCTCCCTACTCTCCTGACCTGGCTCCTAGTGACTTTTGGCTTTTTCCAACAATGAAAGACACTCTCCGTGGCCGCACATTCACCAGCCGTGCTGCTATTGCCTCAGCAATTTTCCAATGGTCAAAACAGACTCCTAAAGAAGCCTTCGCCGCTGCCATGGAATCATGGCGTCAGCGTTGTGAAAAATGTGTACGTCTGCAGGGCGATTACGTCGAGAAGTAACGCCAGTTTCATCGATTTCGGGTGAGTAGTTAATTAGAAAAAAAATCGGAGGCCTTAGAACTTGAATGCACCTCGTAAAAACCTGAAGGTACTTTGTTTTTAATTTTTCCGCTGCCCTCTCAGATTAAATTAATGTGGTGTAATACAAATTAATATATAGCATTCAACTGGTGCCCGTATGAATTAATACATCTTATTTGTCTCTGCAGATAAACCTTATAGGTACCTATACAACTGCCCCCCCCCCCCACCACCACCACCACTGTATATTGATGTGGTCCACTATCACTGGATGACAGTATACAGTAGCAGCGCAATCCGACATCTTCAATTTTCTATCTTTAAGCATTGTAAATTATGATTTTTGGCCTGTAAGGGTGCAAAAGACCTTTATCGGTGACCAAATTTTGAGTTTGTACTTTGCTCAGGATATGTCCGCATTATAATATGTTCATTTGTTTACAAATAATTTACAATAAGCACATTTGAAAGACAGAGTTTTTGCTCCCCTTATTGGAGCGTAACTGTTGCCTGCTACAGGCGTGGTTAAGCCCAAGTCACATGGTGTACACTGTGTGCACACGTTGTGTTCATTGGTACCGCAGCTACAGATAGGCTGTCTGAGTCTGTGATACTAATTTACTTTTCATTACAAAGTTTGCTGGAAAAGTGTTCATGACGTTGCTTCAAAATGGTGTGTGCATACTTGGATTATCAATGCTGTGATGAGTAAGCTCTTCATTTATGGCTGGGATCCCCATCGTAATTCACATATTTCAGTGATTAAATCAAACTCATGTGTTCAGCACCACATTGATATTTGTTTGAGGTCAAGGTAAGTTTACAATGTTCTCTACTTTATTCCGAATCCTCTCTTTTGTAAAATGTCTGTCGTCCCACGACTCCGCCAAGGACCAAAATGTTTTGCTTTTGGTAAGCACTCACACTTTTTTTTTTTTCACTTCGACACATGGGTACACAAATTTGCTGCATTTGTTAAGCATTCAGATAACTTCACAGTTCTTTTTTGAGATGCGATCTTTCAACATAGTCCTCGACTTACAATGGAATACATACAAATGAATTTTACAATGAATCATTATTGTGTTAAATTAGGTACCTAAGGATTTACATTTATAGAATCATTTACACACCATGTTTACTCGCTATATATACAGGGTGATTTTTTTTTTCCACCATCTACAAATTCTAAGGATTGATCGATGAGGGGATATGGAACAAAAACGGTCTAATGAACTTACATCCTGAAATATATGGTTTCATGCTAGAGAACATAATCATACTTTGTTACAGAGACTGTGTTCTAAAATGTGCCATAACATGCAGCCACAGTTACAGTATGCATAGTTTCCTCCTAGAGGGTGGTACTGTTCCTCAAATGTTTTGCCATAATGCCCTCTCCTGTCACAGTAAATTGTAATGTTGTGTCCGATTCACTTCTCTTGCTGACTCACCTTGTAGTGGATGTGATACAGTGTTATACATAATCATTCTGTATTCAAATTGAGAGCTTGCTGACATGGTGTTTACTTATGGAAACACAAGTGGCAACAGGCAGTGGGCAGCAGGGTTTTATCAGGAGACCTATACCCTATGACAACCTCCGCAGCATCCAATCTTGGCAACAGTGTTCGCCGTTTGGCTGAGACAGGAAATCATGAAGGATGTATCTGAAATGTTCGGACACCAGATCTGGAGGAAAATGTGATTAACACTGTAGAAGACAACTGCCACGTCAGTACCAGGCAGTTGGCCTGCCAGTAGAGGGGAACACAGACAACCATGTGGAACATTCTCTATGACAATTGTTACTACCCTTATCACTTACAGCATGTGCAGGTCTTACTAGCGACAGATTTAACACATCGGGAGTATTTTTTCACTGGTTTCTTCACCAAGCAACCACAATTCTGGGATTTGTGTCACCCACCCTATTCACAAATGAGGCCACCTTTACATGGAATGGTACCTTCAACTTTCATAACGATCATCTGTGGGATAGTATGCAGAACCGCCATAGTATGGTGACAGAGAATCATCAGCACCGGTACAGCTGGTATGTGTGGGCTGGGATAATTGGCAAATGTATTTTGGGACCAGTCTTCCTTCCACATCACCATAGGCTGGGGCTACTGGTGATTCTTGTGGGTGACTTTGTCTCTTCTGCTGGAAAATGTGCCATTGATGATTCAAAGGGTTATGTGGCTGCTACAAGATGGTGTGTAGCTCACTTCACCGTTAACGTCCGGATGCACCTCAATCATGTCTTCCCTGGTCGATGGATTGGAGAAGAGGTCCAGTTGCATGGCCTGCTTGTGCAAGGGCTCTCAACCTGTGCAATTTCTGGTTATGAGGCCATCTCACAGGTATCACACATGCAGAGCACATTCCATATGTAGAGGCACTGGAGCAGCGTATTCCATGCTGCCTTTGACACTGTTCGGATACAGCCTAGCCAATGTGAACATGTAAGACAGAACATGCTGTGGTGTGTACATGCATGCATTGAGGCACATGGAAACCATTTTCAACACAATCTGTAACTGTGGCTGCATGGTACGTCACATATTGACTGCCTTTTCTGTAACACTGTATGACTGAATAAATAGTCTCTAGCATGGAACCATGCATTTCTGGACATAAGTTCATTTGATCTTTTATGTCCCGCATCCTCTCGATAAATCCCTAGAGTTTGTACACAGTGGCAAAAAATATGAGCAATTGGTATTTTTAAGTTTCATTTTCACATAGTTTTGCTTTACATAAGATATTAGTCAAGCCAATTTAAGTTTCATCTTTCAATATTTACAGGACAACGTAATTACATAAGCTTCACATGATGTGCGTAAACCTCCATTCATTCATCCTATCTGATGCAAGCATCTGTCATTCCAGATGCTGAAGAGAAGAAAACTTCATAGCATGTAAATCGTGGTAAGCCAACATAGCTACACTTAGCAATGCCCCTTGCAAGTCTACTAGAGGGTGTCTTCGAATCTACAGGAATGGTTATATGGAAAGGAAGAAGCATTCATTTTACACTGTTATTAAAGTCCTTGGTTTATCTGTAAGAGAACCATTTGGTACATTCTTTGTCAACATATCCTCGTTTTTGTGTTAACTACTTATTTAGTGTTTCCTACTAACTGGTAAATTCTGACAGTACAATACTGAGTTATACAAGTCATCAACATCAACTGTTTGAAAATACCTGTGTATTATGATGTGTATAAATATGTCGCTACGAAGATTTGTAAATGAATAAGGCAATGTCTGAGTGTAGTATCTGGTCTGATTCCTTGGGGTTTGGTAGTATGAGACCTCAATTTCACTTTAATAAAATTTGATGTACAATTGCCTTCTCATATGCATACATTCACACTATCATGTTCACACATATATTTTCATACTTATAATTATTTATGTTATGGTGTGCCCCTTATTCATCCCAAGGATGTGTCCGTGCAACATCTGCTGAAGGAAACTTAATACCAACTTAAAAGTAGGCATTTAGTTGCTTGATGACTACTAACGCATCACTTTTTCAGTATAGAAATATACATTTTCTATTAGTACGCAGGTGTGTTCATCAACCATCTTGTGTTACAGGAGTGCAAATACTTATAGTGTAGCAGTCGCTTTGCTTTACCTGTTGCACCTGAAAATAAAAGTGTTTCATACACGGGGCACAATCTCATTATCTTTCATAGATTAGTCAAAACTTTACATCTATTTCTCTCTTCATGCTGGTCACGGCGGCTGGGCAGTTCTAGGTGCTTCGGTCCGGAACCGCGCAACTGCTATGGTCGCAGGTTCGAATCCTGCCTCGGGCATGGATGTGTGTAATGTCCTTAGGTTAGTTAGGTTTAAGTAGTCCTAAGTTCTAGGGGACTGATGACCTCAAACATTAAGTCCCATAGTGCTCAGAGCCATTTGAACCATTTCTTTCTTCATTGTACATACATATCTTCCTGTAGTGTTTAGTGTAGTTTGTAGTCACAGCAATTTTAATGAAATCCCATTTTGGGAAATAAAAGGTTAAATTCCTTGGTCATATATCTCGACTAAGTACACTCCCACACCCACAGAAACTTGATGCAATCAAACAATGTCCTGCACCTCAGAATAAGAAGCAGCTAAGGACTAGTATCCGTTTTAGAAAATATCTACCCAAGCGATTCTTGAATAGTGATGCCTCATTAAATCTTTTAAGAAAGAATCACCCATGGATATGTACTGACCAGTGTCAGGCTGATTTTGACAGTATAAAGGAAGCACCATTGAATGCCAGTATTTTACACCACCCCGATATGGCTCAACATTACTGTTTATGTCCCAATGCATCCTCACAATGGCTAGGCACTTGTGTGTTCCAAATCTGACAAGGCTGGGCAGCTTACCCCCTAGGTGATTAGTTCCGCTAGCTGAACATTATCTGAGTCTGAGCAGTCATATTCCGTAACAGAACTCAATGCTCTTATGGTAATATGGGCATTTGAAAAGTTTGAATACTGCCTGTGGGGCAGACACACTAAAGTTTATTGTGAGCCTCAGCCTTTGACCTTTCTTTTAACTTGCAAACTGTTGCATCAGAGAACACTCAGGTGGTGCTTGTACTTGCACAAGTTGGACTTTGAGACTGTATATATTAAAGGCAGCCAAAGCTGTATAATTTCCCAATCTATCATTTTATTAACTTCCTTTCTCACTGCCTCCATCCCCGCACATGGAATGGGATATGAAGAGAAACAGAAAGTTTTGTGAGAGTGCACCTCTATTTTATGTTTATATCCTTTTATTATGCCAGGGCTTCTCCCACAAACATGTGTATCTGACTACCAGTTCCTGAAACTCCTCTTTTCAGTCTTTGGTCAAACACGCAGATTCACTTACCTTGTTGTGTGTACGATGTTAGGTTATGTGTTTCCTTCTAGCAGCTGTTCTACGGCTTGTATATTTAAAAGACATGACAGCTGGATAAAATAATTGTATGTGGATATCTGAGGGGTGTTCTTGTTTATTTTCATTGGTGTTTGTTTTAATTAGGTCGACTGAGAACAGTTGGTTGTTTATTGTAAAATGGCATTTCCATTTTCCTACATCAATTTGTGCCTGATATTTTCTAAAAGTGCACTTATCAATAAGGCAATTTAATATCAATTTTTCAACAACTAGGAAAATACATTGTAAAGAAAAATTATCAATTTTGATAGGGATTAATGATTACAGTTTGACTCCCTTACACTTGCTTCCTACTGCTGTCTGTACTTTGCAGTTCTGAACTGGATTAGTTGGTATGCATCCTTGCCTTTCCAATTCATCTAGTAGTCCTCGGGATCTCACATTAGTTGTGGTGCTGGTATCATAGGTACATTTAAGTCAAATATTTCGGCATTAACTATTGCTTGCACTGTTTCCCACTCTCCATTTCATGGTTTGTGGTATCTGTCTGGCATAATTCATCTTTGATATCTCTGCTTTATGCCCTCACCCCCTTCACTGGCCATCGAACAGGGGCCTATCAAGATCTGTTTATGTTTCCCTGGCTAATCGCGGTACTGATCTTCTCTTTTAAGGTGATGTCAACTAAATGTATGTTGTGGGTTTGGTTCCTCCCGTTGCTGTCTTGTGCAACTCTTGATTCGAAATCTCTATGGCCTCGCCCACTACTTGAAACATAACTGTGGTTGTGTTGACTATAATCAGCTATTAGCAGACTGTTTGATTGTCTGTTTGCATTTTGTCCTTGCCAATTGCTGCACTGGTTATTGCCACCAGTCGGTGGTGCATTGTGCTTCTGCTGGCTGTACCCTCTCTGATCAGTATAGCCAGATTGGTCAAAATTTTGTCCTTGATTGTTCTTGTAGGCTCATTTATACTTTTGGCCTTTCCCATTGCCAAAGTGGTTCCTATTACGATTGTTACAAGATGGGTACTTCTCAATGTATTTCCTTACCTCCTCGTGTTTGCTACTGAAAGGGACTGGATTAAAAACTTCATGGAACAACCTCTGTTGTACTGCAATGGACCAAAATTTATCCAAAAATGCTCTCTCAAACTGTTCATAAGTGTGGCATCTTTCTGCCATGTCTGTGACCCTTATCAAGATATTGCCTTTTGTGTATCCTTCAACAAAACAGATCTTTTGTGTCTCTTTCCAGTTTCTATGCAACACATTATGAAAGGCCCTTATGAACGACATCAGGTTCATTCTTTTGCCTTGAGATGAAAAACTAGGTAACTGTCTATGCCATAATAAATTTCTTCTTCTAATAAGGTGGAGAGACGTTCAGCTCTGTCTAGTGATGGTGTGGCATTGTTTTGGTATGTGGGTTCATGTTCTGAGTATGGCTGCGTGACAGGTACAGTAGTCTGCAGCACATGCTGCATCTTGTATCTACTTCATCTCACCAGCTTGTAACAAACTGTGGATAGGTACTAGGATTATCCATTCCATCTAATGGGCTTGACTAATTGGCATCAGATTTTCTTTTATTACTTTTGCAACACTGATTAGGCTACCATGCAAATTTTCCTCTATTTACTTTAATGCCCAAATGTATACTAGCCAATAGTTCATCCTCTTTTTCCTTCATCACATCCTCAGCTGCTTCCATATAAGTTCTATGTTCTTGAACTACCTTTTGCACAAGGTTACTATCTTGTCTAGCATACCTGCTTCAGTCTTGTTCTTTAATTCTTTCACATCTTTGTCAATTCTTTACTGCTCCTTTTGCATAAACTGAGTGTTTAAATTTAAACTGTCTAGTTGCAATGACAATTACTATACCTCCACTGGTAACCCTTTACAAAGTGACTGCAATTCGTGTCTGCCGTCTGCTTCACGTCTGCTGTGCCGCGAGCTACTTTAATTTAAGTATTAACTGTATTTTTCTTACTTGTCACTTCTTCTTCCATGTGTATTTGCTTTTAGGAAGCTTTAATTGTTGAGTGCTATTAATAGTTCCATAGATTTCGTGTTTGTTTTGAATACAGTCAGAAAGAGTCCCTTTAGTCAACCATAGTGCCAGTAGTGCTAGTGTTTGTTTTCTATACAGTTCAGAGACAGGTAGAGCTATTTTAATTGTTTTCTACAAGAAGTGGCTAGCAACCACAGTTTAGTGAATAAACAGCCGCCTTTAGTGAATTAGCAGTCTAGTTAAAGGTTGATTAACTCTCTTCAGTAAATTGATTCCTTAGGATGGATAGGATGTGTGACTGCTGTGTACGGACGCAGGAGGAGCTGGCCACTGTTCGCGAACAGCTGAGCGTGTTGATGGCCGCGGTCAGCCGTCTTCAGGCTGCTGCCTCCGAGTGTAGCGGCAGTGGGGAGTCTGGTGCATCGCAAGGTACACCCCAGGTGTTACATGCTTCACCCACTGTCCCTGCTGTCGAGACATCTTCGCATGTACTGGGCGCGGTTGGGCCGCCCTCTCCCCAAGGGGAGTGGCGGGTTCAGCGGCGTTCGCGGCGCACGAGGCGGAGGTTCAATGCAGAGGCTGGCCGTGTGGCATCGCCCGCTCTGCCTGTGAGTGGACATGTGGCTGCTCCTTCAGCAAGGTCCAAGCAGGCACACGGGGGGAGGGGTTTATTAGTTATTGGGAGCTCCAACGTTGTTAAATATTTGTGACTGTGCCTGTTGCATTTTAGTTTGTACATCACTTACACCTTTTAACTTACATGCCAATTGTCCTTCTGCCTCATCTACCGATGACATTCTTTGATTCAAATTATTTATATCCTGGGATAAATCAGTGAACAACTCTGCTTTTAATTCCTTTCCAATGTTTATGAGGTTCCCCATTAATTCATGGCAGAGGGCAGTACGTAAATTGTGACTAAGGTCATCGCACTGCTGTGTTAAATTAATTTTAAGACCATAAAACAGCCATTTTTGTTCATTTTTAAGAGTCTTAAAATTTTGTGCTTGTTTTTCAGCAAATTTATCAAATTTTTACTTTTGTTCCTTTGTAAAATCATTTTTTAAATCAGTGAATGACTGTGCTTGTGTATCAAATTTCGCATCAAAGTATCTTGTTATCTCTTGCATTAATTGAATCATGTTCACAGTACTGGATGTGCCCACCACATTTCGTTCAGTTATATTCCCATCAGGTGTCTGTGTTACAAGAAAAGAGTAATTTAATGAATATGCGCTGTCATGCCTTTCATTCTTACCATGGAAGAAGATGATTCCTGGTGAAAACTGAGAAGCCGTTTCATCTACCGTAATCATGGTAGCATCACGGATTACAACATTGCAATCGTCTGTGTTCACAGCAATTAAAGGGTATAGTTGGTCATCACCACGGTGACCGAAAACTTCACTGTCATTTGTTGCTGCGTCTGTGTTGGCAACGTCTTCTGTTTGAATATTCACTAATGGACTACCAATAATGAACTTATGTGATGAACTCATTTTTGCTACTTTCAGTAAAATAATTAAACAACTGAAAACTGTGGAATAAAATGTCCTATTCATAATTTTGATGATACCACTTCACAACCTAAACTGTAGCGCGTCACTGACATATACCATAACCCATTGTTAATGTGACCTAACTGGACGTACACACTTCTCAACATCAAAATAATTTCTTAACATAAATATCTGCCTTTCTGAAAAGAATGCTTCAAATCAGGGCATAATTTGGGAAAAGTGCTATGACTACTCTTGTAAGAGGCACTGCTAAGTACAGTCATGCAAGCAATATGTCATAAATTCCTCTACCTTCTTCTCAATATTAATCTCCCTTTTGATCCTCTCTGGTTTATGCATACCATGTATCAGCCTCTCCTCCCATATGATGGCAACAATATTTCAACCACGAAACAAAAAAGACAGTGACAAGAAATAAATTAAAAGATTACAAAAATACAACTATATAACATTTAAACAATAACCATCCTTTCTCTCTATGACACTGTCCATAGGTCAGTCACCATTGTATAAAAATACAGTTCATTTGGCGAGAGAAATGTATGATGGTAGTATTGCACTCAGTTGTGCCTCTTGATCAGTAAACTTTTTTTTCTCTTACACAAACACCATGCGGGAAATTACGAAAGGTACTGCTTTCAATCTTCAGCAACATGATCTCGAAATAATACGTCTTGAAAGTTCTCTTCACTTTAATGATAATTACCTATTTTCTCTTGCAGTACAACAATGGTAACGATGATGCAGCAGTCATCTTCTTGAGGATTATTCCTGTGCATCCGACGATTTGCTACTATGTTTCATGATTAGCATAGAGGGGGACAGGTGCATTTAAAGCTCGTAGAAATAAAATACTATTGTTTCACAAGCTATCCATGTTTAAGTTAGACTCATAGAGAACAAATATATGTCTGTACACCATGGTGGATGAGAACAGAAGAGCCATGTTACAAGCATTAAAACAACAGAAGTGTTGTAAAAAATCTGAAGGTACATCATATTTAATTATTCCACTGCCCACTCAGATTACATTAAAGGAGTGTAATATGAATTAATACATCTTTGGCACATTCAACTGGCGCCTGTAATACATCTCATTTGTCTATGCACATAAACCTTATAGATTCTTCAGAGAGCTTCTGCATAGCACCCTGGGTGCGTGCAGTCTCTGACTTGAGCAGTATTTCAAATAGTGACACACCAGGTGGGAGTGGGTGGTCATGTCTAAGCTATAGTGGGGAAGAGCCGATAGTGCGTGGTACAAGTGGTGGCTCCTGGCATGGGTGTGCACCAGTATTGCAGGCTTGTGCTGTGGAAAGCTTGGTGGTGTGACAAGTACGGATCCTGCACTGTGCGAATGAGGATTTGCCAACCTGTTGCATTGGAACTGTACAGCTACAACATATGCTACATTTCACTGGCCTTTCCTAGTGACAGACTTTTGGTGAGATGGCTCTATCCAGTTTAATGTTAAAGGTGAGGAGTGGTTAAATTTACTCCTGCTGTTTGTTTATGTGTGGAGTTTGACACTAGTAGTGTAAATGTCATAGTCAAATTAGAGCTGTGTTTACTGACACACCAAATCATTAAAATCCAAACAAAGAAGTTAGACATGACTTACCCCAATAGATGATCACTTTGTGTTGCTGCAGCTTCAGTAAGAAATTCAGCAATATCTACATCCACAAGAGTGTCTGCTACACATAAAGAACCACCAGGTGGAGCCAACTGAAGTAAATCAATCAAAGATTGCACAGCTGTTATCTGTAACAAACAATTTATTGTTTTGGAAAAGAAAACTCAAACAAATAGATGGAGTACATCAAGAAAAATAATACTTGGATCATGTTAGACTCATCTCACCAATCTGATTACCTTTCTGTGATTTATCTCATTGCCTAAAGGAAAGAATACTTTCAGTGCAAAGAAAGGACTGTTTTCTTAGAGCACTAATGCAATGTCAATAAACTGTACAAAAACTTTTTGCCTTTGTATGTGAGAAAGGAAAAACATGTGAATGCACAGGAAGTCATCTTCAGAAAAAGGTAAAAACTGGCATAAATTAACAATATATGCTTCAATAAATACTTTGTAACTGATGCAGATAAATTTATTTCAGAAAACCAAATGGATGATTTTACACAATTCCTGAAATTCATAGTACCAATGAAAGTGTTTTGCTTACTGAAGCAGCTGGCCACATTTTTAAACATAATAACCACCACAGTGGTATGGCCAGAATGTTTACTTGGATCTGAATGCCTAATGATGAACTATAAGATGGACACACTAGAGGTACTGGAAAGAAGGGTTATTAGAAAAATAATGGGTGCAATAAAAATTGCAGATGATTGGAAAATAAGAAGTTATGAGGAGATCTACAAAATATAGAGAAAATATCTGAAGTAATGACCAAACGAAGATTAACCTTTTTCGGACACCTCTACTGAATGGATGGAAATAGACTAACAAAACAAATACTCCTGTGATTCTGGAAGAAGGAATCAACAATAGCATGGATTAAAGAAGGAAATATCTAGAAAGAAACAACACCAAAGAATCAGAAATAGCAGAAAGAAACTGTTTTAAAAATAAAACACTACATTTGGAAAGCTTTCAAAGCAGAAGAAATAAAAAATTGGGAACAACATGGACAGAAGAAAAGAAGAGACTTCATGGAGAGAAAATGAGGGAATATTGGCAAAATAAGAAACAACAACAAAGGAAGTAGAGGAACTGAAGTTGTTAACATGATACTTGTTGGTCAATACGATTGTATAAATAATAATAATAATAATAATAATAATCTGACAGTTAAACATTCATTTAATTTAAATGATAGCATTTTGTTTGCATAGAGTGTTTCACAGGAGGACTACTAAAGCCATTAAAACACACATTAAAAGCTGGACTAATGAAAATTTCTGTGATATCTAGTCTTCTGTTTTGTGTGATTCACAAAGGGTATGTTTTCAGGTGTCCAGCTGGGTTGAAGACACTACACCACCTGACAAATAAAAATTTTAAGCATCCAGAGGATATGGATGGACATCAATTTATCTTTGTATACTTACAATCCACTGCCAGGTAAGTAAATGATGAGAACAGCAATACTATGTGACAGGTAGAATGACCACCAGAGTAAATTAGTACTCTCCATGTTTAGTGTTTTTACCAGGCCTGGTGGTGATTATAAGGGGCATGAACCATGATCACTATGAAGGACACAGAGATGTTGCAAACTTGTGTGACACAGTATTATCAGCACCTGACAGAGTTTGAAGGAGGCCTCATTGTGGGTTCCATTTGGCCAGAAGAAAGAAGAATTGTGAAATATGTGTTAGTGGATCTGTGGAGTGAATGCTGATTAGGCAACATAGGGACACTTGTCTGCAAAATAGATCTTCTCACCATTTTTCTATGAGGGATGATATGCAGGAAGAATGGGAATTTTTGACAGGGCATGTGCCAGTAGGCACACGGTTATATTTTTGATAGTAAACCAATCAGTAACAAACGTCATAATTATTAATATTGGTGGAAGCTTACAACATGAGGCCATCACACAAAGAACCTAAAGAGGGGAAGGACAGCTGTCAAAACACTGCACACAAAAATGGAGTGCAAATCATGGAAAAGATAAAGGTAATAACTGAGCATATAGTTCAGGTGTTGCATGGTTTAACCCCAGATCACGTAAGAAACAGATTGACCGTCCTTACGGCGGAACAGGCAACCATAAAAATAGTTTTCCCGTCGGTCAACAGATGTTGCAGGCAACGCTACAATGCTAACTGACCTGTCCATGTCGCTGAATTGGCAACGCTGTATCTTCAGTGACGTGAATGACGCTGATTTGTGTTCGGCTAGAGCGTTGCACGCGAAATGCATTCGTCACACAGCTGACTCTAGATCATGATCGGCTATGGTTTTTCCCGAGTTTTCAGTCGAAGAATGAAGATTAGCTCCTGTAATTCCACAAACCAAGTTTATTTCTACTATAGGGATACTTCTCACAATCATATGCGAAATTAAATAAATGAAAAGTAACACACAAATACTTCTCGTGAGTTACTGTTTAAATGCAGATTGTATTGCAGTCGCATAGGTTTTACACTCGCCTTCCATGCCGTCTATTTCCTCTTTGTTATACAGCTCTTCTGATACGGATTATGGTGGTAAAAAAGATATCCACGTGCAGGTTAACACTAGAAAGTTTTCAAAACCTCAACGTCTTTGAAATATAATCCGTTAATTTACTGACAAATATTGCACTGAGCAGTGGGTTTCGCGTCCTGACATTACCAACATAATTATTTATTTTGCATAAAGTATGTATTGGGATTAGGTGAGTTATAACTACAAGATATTTTTCACATTGAGACTGTAAATAAGTTTAAGAAGCAGATTTTGCTTCCTTTCTAAGTATTTCTGTAAGAGTTCTTAAGTATAACCACATTTTGCATTTGCTTACTGTTAGTTGTAAACGAATATAATTTCATGTACGCACTTAACAATGATATCTTCGAAAAAAACAAATATTGTGAAACTTTATAAATATCGTGAGGAAAAAAAAATTCTGTGATCGTAAACATCTTAACTTTGCACTCAGCACATCTACTATTGTCACAAGCAGTACTGTTTTGCTCAGATTTAACACGTTACTTCTTTCTAGTTAAGCGTGGTAGAGTGATCAAGGAAAGGCAACGAAACTTATTTGTGCAGCCTAACGGAGAATCTTTATTTGGTACTTAAATACAATATGAATAAACTACATATTTTTTTATAATTTTCAGTTTTGAGACAGTTCTACTACACTTGTCTTTGAACATTTAAAAAAGTCCAAATCGCAGCAAAGATTTCATTTAAAAATTATATGATATGATTCTTGTACAGGAAGGGCTGCACGTTATATCAGAATATAAGATCGACAAAATGTAGATAGGATCGAATGCTAAGGGCTCTTCATTAATTCTTACTCGTAACTAATTTATTGATTTAAGTGAATTTAAAATCCACTCGCGTAATCTTTCTTTATCTTTGACGGGAAATATGAACATTTTTAATTCAGGATTTGTTCGTCTACTCCTTCCACAGTTGATATATTCGCAGACCCTCGGCATGACGACTCGATCCACTACCACTGGTATGTCAGAAACAGCTGTACTTCACAGACGCCAAATAGTGGAAAGCTGCACGCGTTCGGCCGATGTTGCCACATATTTCACAGAACGGAGTGCCATCTAGTGGTTGATTCCACAAGTAAGGGTGTGACGCTGTTGCCGCCTGGTGGCCGTTCCCTGACAAGGGTTGCCTGCTAGACCAAGCGATCGGGCAATCTGTTTCTTACGTGATCTGGGGTTTAACATCAATACTGGGACAATGAAGTCAGCACGGGCAATGTAGCCATGTGATTTTGTGTGTATGTGTATGTTAATTAGATATAAAGAAAGTCACTGTAGGAAGCTGTAACATTTTTAACCTTCAAATAAATGTTGTTAATAACATTCTTTTGCCAAGTCCTCCAATAGCAGTTTGGTTAGATTTTATCACGTACTGATCAATGAGACTAATCCTAAAATATCTAGGTGTAGTTTTGTATAGCTGCATAAATCTGATATATTCGAGAAACAGAGCTAATGTACTCAACATATAAGTTCACTCAAACCAATGTTCACATGTTGAGATTAGATTACATTTACTTTCATTCCAATTGATCTGTAGTGAGGAGGTCCTCCAGGATGTAGAACATGTCAGAAAAACAACAATACATGACAAGTATTTACAACTCAAACAAATAAGCTAATGTACCATTCCACAGGTCCCAAGTGGAATGATCGTCATTTTTTAATGAACACTATATGAAAGAGTCGTTGCATGTTTTTGTGCCCAGAAAACTTTAGCTTGGCTTGATGAATTACCCCAAAAAATAATCCCATATGACATTATGGAATGAAAGTAAACACAGTATGCCAGCTTTTTCATTTTCATATCCCCTATGTCTGACACAATTCGCATTGCAAATAGAGATTTGTTAAGACATTTCAGCAGTTCGGTGGTGTGCTTCTCCCAGTTGAATTTATTATCAAGCTGTAATCCCAAGAATTTAACACTGCCCACTTCTTCTATCTGTTTGTCATCGTATGTTAAGCATATACTAGTGGGACACCCCTTACAAGTTCTGAACTGCATGTAGTGTGTTTTTCGAAGTTTAGTGCCAAAGAATTGGCTAGGAACCAGTGATTAAAGTCCACAAATATTTTATTAGCTGATCTTTCTAAGACTACACTTGGTTTGCTATTTATTGCAATGTTTGTATCATCGGCAAACAAAACGAACTTGGCATCTGGTAATGTTACTGATGAAAGGTCATTGATATACACAAGAAAAAGTAAGGGCCCCAAAATGGAACCTTGTGGGACCCCACATGTAATTAGTTCCCAGTTGGATGATGCCTCATAGCTTGATACATGTCTCTTTCCTAATAACACCCTTTGTTTCCTGCCAGAGATACAAGATTTGAACCATTTTGCAGCATTTCCTGTTACACTATAATATTCTAATTTACTTAAAAGGATATTGTGATTTACACAGTCAAATGCCTTTGACAGATCACAAAATATACCAGTTGCCTGCAATTTTTTGTCTAATGAATTAAGCACATTTTCACTGTAAGTGTAGATAGCATTCTCAATGTCAGAACCCTTTAGAAATCCAAACTGTGACTTTGACAGTATGTTATTTGAGATAAAATGGTTATAAAGTCGATTGTACATTACCTTTTCTAAAATTTTTGAGAATGCTGGCAACAGTGAAAATGGACGGAAATTTGATGCTATTTCTTTATCCCCCTTCTTAAACAGTGGTTTAACTTCAGCATAATTCAACCATTCAGGAAATATTCCACTGATAAACGACTGGTTACACAGATAGCTTAATATGTTACTTAGCTCAGAATCACATTCTTTAATTAACTCTGTTGATATTTCATCATACCCACTAGATATATTTGATTTTAAAGATTTTATGATGAACATTATTTCTGCTGGGGTAGTGAGGGTCAAATTCATATCATGAAAGTTACTTGAAATGTCTGGTCTGAGGTATTCCAGAGCAGCATCTACTGAACCTGACAACCCCATCTTTTCAGTAACAGTTATAAAATGTTTGTTAAAAAGTTCTGCAACATTATACACATCTGTCACCAATTTATCATTTACTCTTAATGCTATTTGTTCCTCTTCATGTCTGGTTCTACCAGTCTCCTCCTTCAGTATATCCCATATTGTCTTTATTTTGTTATCTGATATGACTATCTTTTCCTTGTAATATATTTGCTTTGATGTCCATATTACAGTCTTCAATATTTTGCATTATTTCTTGTAATGTGCTATAGCATCAACATCGGAAATGTTTCGGATTGACAGATACAGTTTTCTTTTTGTTTTACAAGATACCCCTATTCCTTGAGTAATCCGTGCCTTCTTTGTAGACTTTGCTCTAACCTTGGTAAGTTTTGGGGGAAAACAGTGTTCGAATAAGGTAAGCACTTTATTAGCAAAAGTGTTATATTTTCCATTCATGCCATGAGCACTGTAAACATCAGTCGAATGAATGTCTCTGAGGAGTGTCCTAAAATAATCAATTTTTGGCTTATTTATTACCTTCTCGAGCTCAGATTTAACAGATTTTATATCCTGTTCAGTATTAACATTTAACAGAAGGAACTGCATGTCATGGTCTGAGAGGCCATTGACTATTGGTTTTGAAACAAATACTAACAAAGAGATAGAGGGGCTGGCCAGTACTTACCTCAGCTCAGTACAGTCGATAGATACACATAAAACAGAACTGAAAATTTACGTTCCTAGCTTTTGGAACAAATGTTCCTTCATCGGGGAGGAGAGAGGGGAAAGAAAGGGAAGAAGGGAAAGGAGATTCAGTTACTCACAACCCAGGTTATGAAGCAACAGGGAAAGGAAAATAGGGAGGGTAGCAAGGATGGAGGCATGGTTGTCAGAGGGAAGCCAAAGATATTCTACTGTAAGTACTGTGCCAGCTTCAAACCAAAGAGGATGCATACAGAAGTAAAGAGGTATATAGTATAAAGATAAACACAAATATGTAGGATGAAAAGGTGCGTGAATGGCTAAAGAGGAAAGGGAAAGAGGAGAAGACTGAAGAGTAAATGGGAGTGAGGTTGTTTAACGTAGGTTCAGTCCAGGGGGATGGCGGGATGAAAGGATGTGTTGGAGTGCAAGTTCCCATCTCCACAGTTCAGAGGGACTGGTGTTGGGTGGGAGAAGCCAAATGGCACATACGGTGTAGTAGGTTCCTAGGTCCCTAGAATTATGCTGGAGGGCATGCTCCGCTACTGGGTACTGGGCATCTCCTAGGCGGACAGTTCGTCTGTGTCCGTTCATGCGCTCAGCCAGTTTAGTTGTTGTTATGCCGATGTAAAAGGCTGTGCAGTGCAGGCATGTCAGTTGATAAATGACATGTGTAGTTTCACACGTGGCCCTGCCTTGAATTGTGTATGTTTTACCAGTAGCGGGGCTGGAGTAGGTGGTTGTGGGGGGATGCATGGGGCAGGTTTTCAGCGGGGTCGGTTACAGGGGTAGGAACCGCTGGGTAGAGAAGGTAGTCTGGGAAGATTTTAGGGTTTAACAAGGATGTTACGGAGGTTAGGGGGGCGACGAAAGGCAACTCTGGGTGGTGTGGGGAGAATTTTGTCACGGGATGATCTCATTTCAGGGGTTGACTTGAGAAAGTCATATCCCTGGCGGAGTAATTTGTTGATGTTTTCGAGGCCAGGATAATCTCTTCCACACCTACCAGTATCATCCATTTCCGTTGATCTCTTGTTGCTGGCGATATTTTTGAGCCATTGGCTATCTTTCTCTGCCACAAGAAAATTTTTTTGGGACATTTCTGCGGCACCCGCGATCTTTTTTGCGGCACGCGCGATCTTTTTTGCGGCACGCGCGATCTCTTTTGCGGCACACGCGATCTTTTTTTTCGTCACTCGATATCTCTGTTTTTGAGCAACATGTGTTCTTTTCCCCTGATCTGGACATACTTGCTTGGTCTGGTCAACTTTTTCCGTATTTTTCTTATTTAGTGGTCTTCCTTTGGTATTGAACATTACCAACAGAATTTCTTTCTTTTTCGTCCTTCCCTCCGCATTTTATTTCTTCTTATGATTACCATTTCAACTTTAGTTATTTAATTTCCCTACCCACCAGTTACCCACTATGTACCCTAATCCTATACCACATTATTTACATTCATTCCGGAAACATGCATTCACCGTAGCCAAACTGCAATCCCACATACTTTTCCTCCAGTCCTGCTTAACCTTTGGAATTACCCCTAAAGGGCTTACCTTAAACGTTCCCATCTCCGGGTGCAATTCCTCCTTCTTCCATCAGTCTCTCCTGGACTTCCAGAACCTTCAATCCTTAGCCCTTGCCCAACTTGTCCTGAATCTCTACACTACTTCATGTAACCACCACTCCCAACAGCTCCTATCTCTCTTCAAAGTCCTCCACCTCTCAAACCCTTGCTTGGAGAACACACTCAGGAACATCATCCCAGAAGCCAGCTGCAAACTTGAGTTCCATGCCACACACCACCTGAAAAAACTATCCACAGTGCTAGTGCAACACCTAAGAAGTGGGGTCCCTCTCCCTATCCCTCACAAACACCAACCACAACAGAACCTTCAACAAACCCCCCTCATAGCTAACAAACCTAGCCTAGCCACCCTACTCAGTCTCCCCATCCCAGCACATACCCCACACAGACCAAATCTCAACTATTACCACAGTCAAATGCCACATATCACCAGTCCCAATTCAGTCCTAAACCTCTCATCCAGATCCCTTTCTCCTCCAGAGACATCTGTTCTATCAAAAGGCTTAACCTTTAGCCCCACGCCTAAATTCAACCACACTGCCCTGATTAAAGATCTCCTCTCATTCACCTGGAACCTCAACTAGAAATATCACTTCACTACCCAAACACAGCCCCCAAATACTAGACCCAGTGTTGAACCCTGTCTAGAACAGTTCCGACTGCCTTCTCAAAGGGATCCTCCTCCCCTCCCCCAAAACCATCCCTTGCAGACATTTCAGGAATTCCTCACATCCAGTGTTGCCTCCCAGTCCTTCTTGAAGAACATCCCGACAACCCCCAACATCACCCCAGCTGAATCCCGTGCCATTAAGGAGCTGAAACTAGATCGCTCTATTGTCATCCTCCCGGCGGATAAAGGCTCCACAACTGTCGTACTTGACCGTGTGGAGTATGTGGCAGAAGGACTGTGTCAACTCTCCGACACCTCAACCTACAAAGCTGTTACCCAGGATCCCATTCCCCCCATCCAGACTGAGCTGCAAAAAATCCTAAAAATCCAAGGTCCCTCACAAGGCCTCACAACGGCTTCCATAGACTTACTCACTCCACCTGAGCCACGTACCCCTACCTTCTACCTATTACCCAAAATCCACAAAGAGAACCATCCTGGCCGTCCCATTGTGGCAGGCTTCAAAGCCCCAAGCAAACGTATCTCAGCTCTGGTAGACCAGCACCTCCAACCTATCACCCGCAGACTCCCATCCTACATCAAAGACACAAACCACTTCCTAGAACGCCTCAAATCCATTCCCACTCCTCTCCCACCTGAAACCTTTCTTGTCACCATAGATGCTACATCCTTTACACAAACATCCCACATACCCATGGTCTCTCTGCCCTTGAGCACTACCTCTCCCAACACCCACCCGGAGATCTTCCAAAAACCTCATTCCTTATCACACTTACCAACTTCATTCTCACCCATAATTACTTAACTTTTGAAGGCCAGACCTACAAACAAATCAGGGGAACGGCCATGGGAACCAGGATGGCTCTGTCCTATGCCAACCTCTTCATGGGCCGCATGGAGAATGCTTTCCTGAAGACCCAACAGCTGCTTCTCCTGGCCTGGTATAGGTTTATAGATGACATCATTGTGGTCTGGACTCATGGTGAAGAAACACTCCTTAATTTCCTCCATAACCTCAACTCCTTTTCGAATCTGAATTTTACCTGGTCCTTCTCCAAAACCCAAGCCACCTTCCTGGATGTTGACCATCTTGTTGAAGCTCACATCCACACCTCTGTCCATATCAAACCCACAAACAAACAACAGTACCTTCACTTTGATAGCTGCCATCCTTTCCACATCAAACGCTCCCTTCCCTACAGCCTAGGTATTCGTGGCAAACGTATCTGCTCCAGTGACGAATCCCTGAACAATTACACCAATAACCTGACCAGTGCTTTCCCCTCCCACAACTATCCTGCAGACCTTGTCCACAAACAGATTTCCCGAACAATACATTCCTCCCTGTCCAACAACAATGTTCCTACCCCCAGACCACACAGAAGCATCCCCCTTGTCACCCAATATTATCCTGGCCTCGAAAACATCAACAAATTACTCCGCCAGGGATATGACTTTCTCAAGTCAACCCCTGAAATGAGATCATCTTGTGACAAAATTCTCCCCACACCACCCAGAGTTGCCTTTCGTCACCCCCCTAACTTCTGTAACATCCTTGTTAAACCCTACAATCTTCCCAGACTACCTTCTCTACCCAGCGGTTCCTACCCCTGTAACCGACCCCGCTGAAAACCTGCCCCATGCATCCCCCCACAACCACCCTCCAGCCCCGCTACTGGTAAAACATACACAATTCAAGGCAGGGCCACGTGTGAAACTACACATGTCATTTATCAACTGACATGCCTGCACTGCACAGCCTTTTACATCGGCATAACAACAACTAAACTGGCTGAGCGCATGAACGGACACAGACGAACTGTCCGCCTAGGAGATGCCCAGTACCCAGTAGCGGAGCATGCCCTCCAGCATAATTCTAGGGACCTAGGAACCTACTACACCATATGTGCCATTTGGCTTCTCCCACCCAACACCAGTCCCTCTGAACTGTGGAGATGGGAACTTGCACTCCAACACATCCTTTCATCCCGCCATCCCCCTGGACTGAACCTACGTTAAACAACCTCACTCCCATTTACTCTTCAGTCTTCTCCTCTTTACCTTTCCTCTTTAGCCATTTACACACCTTTTCATCCTACATATTTGTGTTTATCTTTATACTATATACCTCTTTACTTCTGTATGCATCCTCTTTGGTTTGAAGCTGGCACAGTACTTACAGTAGAATATCTTTGGCTTCCCTCTGACAACCATGCCTCCATCCTTGCTACCCTCCCTATTTTCCTTTCCCTGTTGCTTCATAACCTGGGTTGTGAGTAACTGAATCTCCTTTCCCTTCTTCCCTTTCTTTCCCCTCTCTCCTCCCCGATGAAGGAACATTTGTTCCGAAAGCTAGGAACGTAGATTTTCAGTTCTGTTTTATGTGTATCTATCGGCTGTACTGAGCTGAGGTAAGTACTGGCCAGCCCCTCTATCTCTTTGTTAGTATTTGTTTCACATCTTTACATGAGATTTTCCATTAATCATTTAGATTGACTATTGGTTTTGTAATATAATTTTGTTCACTAGACTTCTCTATAAAGATATTATCAATGGCTGTTTGTGGGCAACTGGCTACCCTAGTGGGGAACTTTACAGTGAGAATTAAGTTGAAAGATAGTGTTACTAACTCAAATAAGTTCTTACTGGGAGAGTCTTTCAGGAAATCTTCATTGAAATCACCAGCAACCACTAGTTCTTTGTTTTTGGTTGTTAAATGGGCCAGTATAGCTTCAAGGTGGTTTACGAACAGATTAAAGTTACCTGCAGGCGCTCGATATATGCTTAATATTATGAAGGATTTTTTGTGAAATTCTACTTCTGTTGCATATGCTTCCATATGCTGTTCTACGCAAAATTTATGAATGTCTATGTTCTTAAATTTATGACAGTTCCTGATGAATATGGCAACTCCTCCTTTGATGAATGTGGCAACTCCTCCTTTCTCCATTTCTGATCTACAAAAGTGAGATGCTAACCTAAACCCTGTAACACTTAAAAGTTCTATACCACTGGTCACATGATGTTTAGAGAGGCAGACTATGTCAGCTGGGTTTGAAGACTCTAATTCATCCATGCAGATGGTTAACTCATTAATTTTATTTCTCAGTCCTCGAATATTTTGATGCAATAAAGATAGCTGACATTTCACATTGACTGACTTAAAATTGGGTAGAGTTAAAATATCTGCTGACTGTTGAAACTTCTTAACCAATAGCTGTTTATGCTGATGTAATAATCTAGAATTATGTGTTTTGGTTTCTTTCTCAAACTGAAGGTTTTTCGCAGTTCTAACTTCTCTTAAAATTTGGTTTCTTTCTGTCCTCCCTACCTTAAAAAAGGGTCTTTTCTGAACCCTATAGCCACTGGTATTTTACTACTCATGACAGTGCCTCCCACCTTTAACTTTCCTGCTATTTTCCCAGCCAATTTACCCTTCCCCTTCCTGTTGAGGCAGAGGTCATGCCTAGTATAATGCTAACTATTGAGAGAATCAACAGGAACCACATCAATATGTGACCCTGCACCCGACATAAGCAGCCGTTCCAGCTCCAAATTAACCCTTTCATGGATAAAATTCATTTTTTACAGATTTTTAAAATATTAAGGTGATAACAGTTTCATTTCAGTCCCATTATTATATTTTCACCACCAAAATATTTTTTAAGTTCTCCATTTTTTCACAACAGGAAGTGAGACACACATGTCCCATGAACCAACGCAAGATACCTTTTCTGCTGACTGACTGAGTTTGTAATTTTATTTTTTTAGCCATAAACAGGATTATGCAGAGACTAAAATAACTACAAATTATACATGCATGTAATCTTTTTATTTGTGTAGAGCCAGTGTAAAAAATATTCATTACATTTCAGTTTTCATGATACGTGATCAATACTTACAAAACTTTACATGCCATGAAACTTGGAAAAACATGGTGTGGCACAGAGTGGTACACCACAAGCAGTGCAAACAACTTTTGTTCTCTTCTCTTTAGAGTTTGTGCTGCAGAATCTGCATTGCTTCCTAGTGCCACTGTCTTTCAGTACATGTTTGCCTACGTTCACGAGCCGGACGTCATCTGGCACACTAGAGACTCCTCTCTTTGCTGGGAAGAAAGTGGGCATTGATCCCCTCTTTTTCCTGGATGAATACCCTTTAATCAATTGTCTTGCTAATCTTTACAAATAATGTCTTCTGGGACACATATGTCCCACTAATTTTATTTCGATTACAAGATAGTACAGTCGCTGAGAAGTACATTCCACACTGTATTTGTACCAAAAAATGATTATTAAGTTAATAATAAAATGAATTACTTACTTCAGACATCACTGGAAAATGAGAAATGATGAAAACTGAAGGATGACACAAATAAGTGGCATTGCAGTGGCCATATGTACACGCCAGTCAACAAAAGTAGTCACCGCTTCTCTATTGCCTTTGCAGTGCAGTCCTGATTTTTTTCTTAGGTTCAGTACAGCCGTCCCTAGATGGCACCACCGTGCAGGGCTGGGTAACACATATCCCGACACTCGAACTGACGCTCAAAGTTAGGGGGACATATATGACCCATCAACCACGAAAGGGTTAACTCTCTTGACAGAAGAGTTCAAATGAGGTCGATCATGGCGCCCAAGAACAGATACAAACTCAACACTAGTATGCTTCGATGCTGATGCAATCTTTGCCAGGTCACGCTCTATACTGTACCCAGAATCTCTGTCAATACTGTTACCTGCCCCACCCACTATAACCATGGTGTCATCCTTAGTGAAGTATTTGCAAACTGATCCTACATCCTCTGTCACCTGCTCCAGACCAGCACTAGGTTTAAAAAAATTGGTGACCTGGTATTCTGATCCTAGTTCATCCTGCAAAAGTTGGCCAACCTCTTCCATGGGAACTACTGAACAACAACACTTTCTTTCTCTTTACTGATTTCCCTACATTCTTACTTTTCAATTTGCTGCTGAAAGTTTGTTGTGCCCTGTCTACACCTGCAACTGCTTGAAGCTCACCAGCTTCTAACTGAAGCAACAGGTCAAATCTATTTTCCACATTCACCACGGAGCTGTCAGACAAAGTTCTACACCTGTTCCTCCTGTTGCCTGTTGCCACTTCCCACCTCTCTTTACCCTTCTCCCTCTTTAACCTGTCAAGATCTCCTCTGGCCTTGTCCAACTCAGCCTGAAGGGCGGCAATTTTCCCCTCCTGTTCTAGTATCTTCCTATCTCTATTACAAATCCTACAAAACCACTGATGAGTCTCGTTTACTTCGCCTATTCCCACACCACTACAGTCACCCATACGGAAAAAACTTCAGCACCCATCCCACCAATGCCCCGACCTAACAATTCCATGGCAAGTCAAGCACTTTTCACTCCTGATAAACGTAATAGTTTATTAAGAATAAGTCAGTTAAATTACACATAAACACGAAAATATGGTTCCACAAATTTGGCCTATATGCAACTGTGTGTAAACTAAAACAACAGTGCAAAGTTTCTGAAACAACAACTTAAAATTTACACTACTTTCCGGAAATGCTAGTTAAATAATGAAGAAGTACACTAAGTTAAATTGCTGGAGAGAGCAAAGAACAACTAAACAAAATTCTATAGATTTGCTGCGGCAAAACGTAAACAGAAAATACGACTGTATGATCTTTTCACGTTTTCTGCTATATTACATAAAGAAAAATGAAACCTTTAATGGTACACTTAAAAGGCACACTAATACACCTGTTTACCATGTAATCAGTACTAAACTATATGTGTTATAATCTAAAATGACTTATCTTTACGAGAACACCAAACCTCACGCTAGTCGCCTGGCTGCAGGGCTGCCAACTCCTTTGTGAAGTACACTGGCATCTACTCCATATTAATATGAACAACACAATCACATTGACTTGTGAAAAGTCTTAGTGTCACCAGTAACTAATTATCAGTTTTTGTCCACAAGTTGCAACTGAGACTGAGTCCAAATCATCCCTTCCAAATACAAAATTCCCCATGACAATAACAGCTATTGCCCTTTAAAATTCAACTCTCCCAAAAATTTCAGCTTACAGTAAATGTGCATAATGCTCCCTCCAAGTCCAACTTCAACACTAACAAAAATTTTATATGTTTAATTATAATGCAGTCTTCTCAAAAACATTCTATTGACATCTTCATTTGTGTGGCCATAGTGTCCGTAGTTGCATTATAACAGAACAAAAATACCCTCAAGAATTCTACTGACTGTTTCAAATTATGTGAATTTCATTAAGTCCTACAGCCAAACACCTCTATTGACATTGACATGTGTGTCCTCAATGAAATACAATCTTTGCTTCTGCAGACAATGAGCATGTAGTTTAAAAAGTACTTCTCCATAGGTGTGTAGAAATTCTGGTGCATACCTACCTTAACCGGTTCTCAACATGATAACAGTCAATCCTCTGATGGCATCAACTAGTCTACTGCTGTTCAAAGCCATTAGAGACATGCGAACTTGTTAGAACTACACCATTATTAGCATAATTATTGTCATTACTATCTCAACTTGAACAAATCCTATATATGACGTAAGAGGTCTGTTCAAAAGTTCTGTAACATCTGTAATTTCACGCCAATGGTTTGTTGGAGTGAAATGTGGTTGACATCCCTGCACACGCCTATGTTTAATGTGTAAATTCTGGAAGTTTCATTGTTGTATGTCTGTTAGTTATTGTTCAGTGCCATATTAGTGGAACATTGTATCTCACATTTTGCAAATTTCAAGACGGCAGAAGTAGAGGAGCAACACATCTGCATTAAATTTTGTGGAACCCTCAAGAAAAGCCTTACAGAGGCACACCAAATGATGCATGAAGCCTACAGTGATGACTGCTTAAGCCATTATCAATGTTACAAATGGTTCACATGGTTTAAAAATGGCTGGACAGAAGTTAAAGGTGACCTACTACAGAACACTATTTGTGTCTATCGATGATGCTCATGTCAGGAATGTCAACAAAATTGTGCGTGCCTTTCAAACTCTGACTGTCTGAGAGTTTTCAGAAGAATGTAACATTTCAGTTGGGTCATGTCATGAAATCCTCACAGAGTGTCTTGGAATGCATCATGTTGCCATCAAGTTCACCCCACAGCCCTTGAGTCAAGACCAGAATGACTTTCGCCTCAGAATCTGGGAAGAGTTCTTGGATTGCACAAATGAGAATGAGATGTTCCTTAAGAGAAGCATAACTGATGATGAGAAGTGGGTCAACAGTTATGATGTTGAGACCAAGGTTTGGTCTTCACAGTGGGGTCAGTAAATGTTCTCCAAGACCAAAAAAGGCTCGTCAGGTCAGGTCAAATGTCAAAGCCACGCTGATAGTTTTCTTCAACTTTGAAGGATTAGTTCATCATGAATTTGTGCCATAGGGACAACCTGTTAATCGATGGTACTATCGGGATTTGTTGCAACACTTCCAAGAAAATGTGTGAAGGAAATGGCTTGAAATGTTGTGAGACAATTCATGGCTCTTACATCATGATAAAGTACCGTCACATTCGTCCCTGTTGGTGCGCGACTATTGCACAGAAAATGAAATCACTGTGGTGCCACATCCTCCATACTTTTCAGACCTGGCCCCTGTGGAATTTTTTTATTCCCAAAAGAATATTCCCTGTTGAAAGGATGAAGGTTTGCAACAATAAATGAGATAAAAGAAAATTCACAGATTGCGCTTCATAAAATCCACCAAGAGGCATACCAAGTTTATCAATTGTGGAAGAGATTATTTCAAAGGAGACCATGCACAATAAGTAAAAGGTAAGCATAGAAAAATATTGTGGATAAAGTTATGGAATTTTTTGAACAGACCTTGTACATCACGAATATATTCTTCAAAAATACTGTAAATGATTCATTCAGTTTCAGAGTTCTATATTTTCCAAAATATTACATGTACAAATGCAATGCCGCATGAACATAACTGTAAACTCACCAAGTTTGCATTTTTCATTCTACAAATGTTCTACGATTGACCATCTGGCCACATGATACACACCCAAGGGGTAATCATGTTCATTTCACACCTTAACACCTTACGTAGCAACATTCCATCAGTGGTCATCACAGCAGTACTCATGTGTACTCTGAGCTATTCCAGTGATCTTGACAGTGGAGTTATGTAGACACGGTCCTTAATGTACCCCCAAAGGAAAGAGTAACAAGGCGTTAGATACAGCGACCTGGGGCCCAAGGGAACAGAGCCACCCACATCATCTTCACCACTAAACCATATCCAGCAATGCAGAAGTTCATCATTAAGGTAGTGACAAACATTGATGATCAAATGAGGTGGGCCCCCATCTTGTTGGAAGATGAAGTTCTGGAAATCAGCAGTTAGTGCAAATGACCACAACTGCAACATATCAAGGTGAAAGGCACCTGTCACAGTTTCCTCACAGAAGAGTCACAGGCCATACAGATTCATCTTTGACACCACACAGAAAACATTACCCTTTGGCAAATCTTATTCATGGATCACAATTTCATGAATATCTTCAGTGCCCCAATGTTTTTTGTTCTTTCCTTGCTTTATCGCCATTATGTCAAGGCACTACACTTGTAACAGCAACAGGGCAGGGAGGGTGGAGTGGGGCACAATGCAAATTCAGTGAGTTTATGGTTCTATGCATATATCAGTCATGACTCAACATGTAATATTTTGGGAAATATAGAAATTTGAAAACAGACGAATCATTTATAAGAGGGCTATACAGAAAGTAACAGACATTTCAAAATAAAAAAATTAACAATATGGGAAAACCAAATTTTATTATATACACTTTAAACATACATTCTTAAGCTATTTTTCTACACAACTGTTATTCAAATAGAGGCACTTATACCATGGCACAAGTTTTTCAGTACCACCTCTATAGAAATCTACTGTCTGGGATTGCAACCACTGGTTTATACTGGCATACAGTTTGGCGTCAGTATCAAAGTATTGTACACGTCTTCATTGCTGAGAAGAGGTGGTAGTTGCTTGGAGCCAAAGTCTGCTGTATGGTGGATGATCATACACCTTCCATCCAAAACACCAAAGGAGCTCTTGAGTATGATTGGCTATAGGTGGACATGCATTGTTGTGAAAAAAACAAAAGTTTTGCGTTAAGTTTTCCCCAACACTTATTCTTTATTGCCCGCCTTAGCTCTGTCACTTTATGTAAATACTTCTCTGAGTTAATTGTTGTGCTACGTTCAAGGAAATTGACAAGAATCACTTCCTTAGAGTCGCCCAACACAGTAGCCACAATCTTTCTTGCTGACAGCATTTGCAAACTATTTCTTGGTTTCTTGGGAGAATTTGTGTCCCCGTTCCACTGACTGCCTTTTCTCTTTCAGAACTGACATGATTCACCAAAGTCTCATACCCTGTTATGACACAATTAACAACTGTATAACCATTTTTTTTAATAATCTTCAGGGTAGGTCATCCTGCAACCAGTGTCTGTTTTTGTGATCCATTAGGATTTGGGAACCCACCTAGCACAAAATTTGTGGTAACCAAGCTTCTCTATCACAATTTTATGTACCAAACTCCGTGAAACTTACGGAAAATGTCACAAAAGTTCCGTAATAGTGAAACAACGATTTTCACAAATTTTATTGTTGATTTTCATCACCAATTCATCAGACACAAGGCTAGGCCGACCACTGAAGTCCTCTTCTTAAACACTGGTATGACCATTTTTAATATCAATGCACCACTGCCACACTCACCTTTCATTCATTATTCCTTTTCCATACACATCACAAAGGTCACAATAAATTTCAAATGGTTTGCAGTTTTTTGCCAACAAAAATCTGATCAAGAACACACCTCACAAGTGACAGTATTTTCTATCACAGCACACATTTTAACACATCACATAACACAAAGTAGCAGAGACACAGACCACACGCTACCACTGCTGGATGCGTACTGAGTGTAGGAATGTTATGCTACCAAGATGGTGGCTGTAATACTGCCCACTGCCAAGATAGACCAAAGCGTCTGTTACTACCTTGATAGCTCTCATGGTAGCCCTATACCTTGAAACTGAAGGAGATAAACTGATTTCAGGACAGAAAGGATGGTATTATGCAATGCCTAAAATTCAAAGTATTAATGAAAGTGTTTCACTCACTGAAGCATCTGGCCACATTTTTAAATATAATAAAAAATCTGACAGTTGTTGTTGTTGTTGTTGTTGTTGTTGTGGTCTTCAGTCCTGAGACTGGTTTGATGCAGCTCTCCGTGCTACTCTATCCTGTGCAAGCTTCTTCATCTCCCAGTACCTACTGCAACCTACATCCTTCTGAATCTGCTTAGTGTATTGATCTCTTGGTCTCCCTCTACGATTTTTACCCTCCACGCTGCCCTTCAATGCTAAATTTGTGATCCCTTGATGCCTCAAAATATGTCCTACCAACCGATCCCTTCTTCTAGTCAAGTTGTGCTACAAACTTCTCTTCTCCCCAATCCTATTCAATACCTCCTCATTAGTTACGTGATCTACCCACCTTATCTTCAGCATTCTTCTGTAGCACCACATTTCGAAAGCTTCTATTCTCTTCTTGTCCAAACTGGTTATCGTCCATGTTTCACTTCCATACATGGCTACACTCCATAAAAATACTTTCAGAAACGACTTCCTGACATTCAAATCTATACTCGATGTTAACAAATTTCTCTTCTTCAGAAACGATTTCCTTGCCATTGCCAGTCTACATTTTATATCCTCTCTACTTCGACCATCATCAGTTATTTTACTCCCTAAATAGCAAAACTCCTTTACTACTTCAAGTGTCTCATTTCCTAATCTAATCCCCTCAGCATCACCCGATTTAATTTGACTACATTCCATTATCCTCGTTTTGCTTTTGTTGATGTTCATCTTATATCCTCCTTTCAAGACACTGTCCATTCCGTTCAACTGCTCTTACAAATCCTTTGCTGTCTCTGACAGAATTACAATGTCATCGGCGAACCTCAAGGTTTTTACTTCTTCTCCATGAATTTTAATACCTACTCCGAATTTTTCTTTTGTTTCCTTTACTGCTTGCTCAATATACAGATTGAATAACATCGGGGAGAGGCTACAACCCTGTCTCACTCCTTCCCCAACCACTGCTTCCCTTTCATGCCCCTCGACTCTTATAACTGCCATCTGGTTTCTGTACTAATTGTAAATAGCTTTTCGCTCCCTGTATTTTACCCCTGCCACCTTCAGAATTTGAAAGAGAGTATTCCAGTTAACGTTGTCAAAAGCTTTCTCTAAGTCTACAAATGCTAGAAACGTAGGTTTGCCTTTTCTTAATCTATCTTCTAAGATAAGTCGTAAGGTTAGTATTGCCTCACGTGTTCCAACATTTCTACGGAATCCAAACTGATCTTCCCCAAGGTCTGCTTCTACCAGTTTTTCCATTCGTCTGTAAAGAATTCACGTTAGTATTTTGCAGCTGTGACTTATTAAACTGATAGTTCGGTAATTTTCACATCTGTCAACACCTGCTTTCTTTGGTATTGGAATTATTATATTCTTCTTGAAGTCTGTGGGTATTTCGCCTGTCTCATACATCTTGCTCACCAGATGGTAGAGTTTCGTCATTGCTGGCTCCCCAAGGCCATCAGTAGTTCTAATGGAATGTTCTCTACTCCCGGGGCCTTGTTTCGACTCAGGTCTTTCAGTGCTCTGTCAAACTCTTCACGCAGTATCTTATCTCCCAATTCCTCTTCCATTTCCATAATACTGTCCTCAAGTACATCGCCCTTGTATAAACCCTCTATATACTCGTTCCACCTTTCTGCCTTCCCTTCTTTGCTTAGAACTGGGTTGCCATCTGAGCTCTTGATATTCATACAAGTGGTTCTCTTCTCTCCAAAGGTCTCTTTAATTTTCCTGTAGGCAGTATCTATCTTACCCCTAGTGAGACAAGCCTCTACATCCTTACATTTGTCCTGCTTAGCCATTTTGCACTTTCTGTCGATCTCATTTTTGAGACATTTGTATTCCCTTTTGCCTGCTTCATTTACTGCATTTTTGTATTTTCTCCTTTCATCAATTAAATTCAATATTTCTTCTGTTACCCAAGGATTTCTATTAGCCCTCGTCTTTTTACCTACTTGATCATCTCCTGCCTTCACTACTTCATCCCTCAGAGCTACCCATTCTTCTTCTACTGTATTTCTTTCCCCCATTCCTGTCAGTTGTTCCGTTATGCTCTCCCTGAAACTCTGTACAACCTCTGGTTCTTTCAGTTTATCCAGGTCCCATCTCCTTAAATTCCCACCTTTTTGCAGTTTCTTCAGTTTCAGTTGCAGTTCATAACCAATAGATTGTGGTCAGAATCCACATCTGCCCCTGGAAATGTTTTACAATTTAAAACATGGTTCCTAAATCTCTGTCTTACCATTATATAATCTATCTGATACCTATTAGTATCTCCAGGATTCTTCCAGGTATACAACCTTCTTTTATGATTCTTGAACCAAGTGTTAGCTATGATTAAGTTATGCTCTGTGCAAAATTCTACAAGGCGGCTTCCTCTTTCATTTCTTCCCCCCAATCCATATTCACCTACTATGTTTCCTTCTCTCCCTTTTCCTACTGACGAATTCCAGTCACCCATGACTATTAAATTTTCGTCTCCCTTCACTACCTGAATAATTTCTTTTATCTCGTCATACATTTCATCAATTTCTTCATTATCTGCAGAGCTAGTTGGCATATAAACTTGTACTACTGTAGTAGGCATGGGCTTTGTGTCTATCTTGGCCACAATAATGCGTTCACTATGCTGTTTGTAGTAGCTAACCCGCACTCCTATTTTTTTATTCATTATTAAACCTACTCCGGCATTACCCCTATTTGATTTTGTATTTATAACCCTGTAATCACCTGACCAGAAGTCTTGTTCCTCCTGCCACCGAACTTCACTAATTCCCACTATATCTAACTTTAACCTATCCATTTCCCTTTTTAAATTTTCTAACCTACCTGCCCGATTAAGGGATCTGACATTCCACGCTCCGATCCATAGAATGCCAGTTTTCTTTCTCCTGATAAAGACGTCCTCTTGAGTAGTCCCCGCCCGGAGATCCGAATGGGGGACTATTTTACCTCCGGAATATTTTACCCAAGAGGACACCAGTTAAGCACTCATTTAGTTTAGATGGTGGCAATTTGTTTGCATGAAGTATTGCAGCAGTAGTCTGCTCAAGCCATTAAGACACACATTAAAAATGGAGAAAATTACTGTTGTATCTATTCTTCTTCTTTGTGTTACTGACATAAGGTATGTTTTAAAGTTGAAGATATTACACTGCCTGACAAAAAACTTGAAGCACCCAGAAGGGGAGGAGGAAATGAAATGAATCTTCATGCATTGAGTAGGTATAAGATGTTTTTATTCTAATTGCAAAACAAAGTCAAATCTACATAGAACTTCATAGTATGAGCCCACTTATCAGTATGATATTGCACAAACTGTGGCCTGGATACATGGACTGATTATTTGGGAAGGTTATCATAAATCCATTGTATCCTCTCCTGATGCATGCTGGCCCTCAACTGTTGCTGATATCCTGCATGCTGAAAATGGGTTGGATCTGACATCTAAGCTGGTCCCCCAAATGCTCTATTGGGGGCTGGCCTAGGATCTTCCTGTTGAAAAATGAAACAGAGATAATGTCACGTGAAAAGTAATATATAATGACATAGGATGTCTGTAACCTACGATCATGCTGTAAGAGTTCCCTCAATCATTACCAGCCTTGACCTGAAGTCACACCTGATTGTTACCCACACAATGATGCCAGGAGTGAAGCCAATGAGCCTCTCTAAAACATTAGAAGATGTGACCTCTCCTCTGTTTGGTGCCATATTCCTAGACAATGGTCATCTGGGGTGGTGGAAAACTGTGTTTCATCACTGAACACAATGTGACATCATTTATCAGCAGCCTGTGCTTACTGGACACAGTTCTAGTACAAACACAGCCATTTGTGATGTGGTGTTAATGACAGCCTGTGCGTGGTGTGGTAATTTCCTAGTCAGGCTGCTGCTAGTCTCCAACCAATGATGCAAGATGACTCAGAATGTTGCAAGGTGTTAATTTTTGATCTCAGATGGCAGGAACAGATGTGAATGGGGTTATGATGTGTTTGGTGCACAATACAGTGATCCTCCCTTGGAGTGGTCAATAGATATTGCATGATTTGATCAGCTGGTCAAAAGGAGACAAGCAATTAGGCCTCTTTATAACACTATCAGGTGCTGATAATGGTGTCTCACATGATTATGAAGCATCTATGTGTCTTCAAACTGATCACTCATCATCTGACACTGTTCATGCCCCTTTTATACCCTACCCAGCTTTGCAACAACACTGAACACAAACAACACTAATGCACTTTGATGGCTGTTCTACATGTCACAAAGAATTGCTACTCTAATCATTTACATACCCACCGCTTCACTTCTTCTGTCAGGCAGTTTACATTATCAACCAGTGCCCAGCAGCTTTTCCAGCAATAACAATGTCTACGGAGGTTTTTGCAAATAGTACTTATTGAAAATTCTTTGAGATACTCTCTGAATGATGAGAGAACATTTGATTAATAATAATAACATTTCAGTATGTAGTATTCCAGGAATGGAAATGACTACAGTACTTCTATTCCAACTTTTAAGGAAACTGTAAAAAGAAAAGTATTATGATAGCTGCTGTTTGCAAATAAATGTAATAAATTAATCTAGTGAGTCACTAGAACTTATTACCCTGATTCAAAAATATGATTTTAAGCTTAACATAACTAATTTTATTAGAAAAAAAAGAGAAAAAGCAGCCTAGATAAACTAATTATGCGTCTTTTTATAACATGAGAAAATTCTGCTTTGATTTCCATATTTCAGACCATGAAGCCTTATTGAGTTTCCAAAAATAATTGATTTAGGTATTAAGAAAGCATGCATCAACATATCTACATCTACATCCATACTTCGCAAGCCACCTGACGGTGTGTGGTGGAGGGTACTTTGAGTACCTCTATTGGTTCTCCCTTCTATTCCAGTCTCATACTGTTCATGGAAAGAAAGATTGTCGGTATGCCTCTGTGTGGGCTCTAATCTCTCTGATTTTATCCTCATGGTCTCTTCGCGAGATATACGTAGGAGGGAGCTATATACTGCTTGACTCCTCAGTAAAGGTATGTTCTCGAAACTTCAACAAAAGCCCGTAACAAGCTACTGAGCGTCTCTCTTGCAGAGTCTTCCTCTGGAGTTTATCTATGACCTCTGTAACGCTTTTGCGATTACTAAACGATCCTGTAACAAAGCACGCTGCTCTCCGTTGGATCTTCTCTACCTCTTCTATTAACCCTATCTGGTATGGATCCCACACCGGTGAGCAGTATTCAAGCAGTGGGCGAACAAATGTACTGTAACCTATTTCCTTTGTATTCAGATTGCATTTCCTTAGGATTCTTCCAATGAAAATTTTACATGTTCCTTGAAAAGGTTTTGCAGATTTTTAATAAAAGTTTGTTGCCACAGGTCACACTTTAAAAATAAATAAATAAACTGAGGTGAGTCTTCCGAGTCTTTCGTGGTGGCATGTCTGCATTAAAACCTTCTCAGTGTAGAAGCCACATCACTTAGAAGAAAAGATTTAATCTTCTGAAGGCTATCTCCACCATCATCAAGTGCTGTGGTAGTCAGTGACTTTTACTCCTCATGATGATGGTAGACACAGCTAACAAAATCTCAAGTGTTTTATTGAAAGTGACATGGCTCATAAGCTGAGAAGATTTTAAACTAAAGTGAATTATCAGTGCCATACTAGTGTCAACTGAAATGTAATAATAATGATAGTTGTAAAGACAGTAAAAGATTTGACATAAAAATTAGTCAAAGACAGTCAGGTCAGACATCAAATCTGAATTTACTGTTGTAACTGGCAATGCAGATACCTTCAAAATTAAACTAACTGACAGTTTCATGGTAAATCCTTACAAAATTCAGAATATTTCAATGACTTCCTTATGAAGTCTTAAAAACAGATATTACAAGAGGCCGTCAAACTAATGTCAACAATATTATGAATATTATTACTATTATATTATTGTATAACTACTGCTCACTGTAAATACAACATGTTGAGTTGCAGACAGGCACAACAAAAAAGACTATTACACATTGAGTTTTCGGCCAGATCCTTCTTCAGAAAGGAAAACATGAATACATTCACACAAGCAAGTACACATGATTGCTATCTATGGCCAAAGCAGCCAGAGATAGCAGCCATGAGTGTATGGGGTGTGCTTGCTTGTGTGAATGAGTGTATGTTTTCCTTTCTGAGAAGGCTTCAGCTGAAAGCTCAATGGGTAACAGTCTTTTCCCTGTGCATGGCTGCAGCTCAACATGTCATCTTTATGTTGAGTAGCAATCTTTCCTTTTCATAATATTCTTGATTTCCAACCTGGTCTTTCCATTGTTTGTATCAAATTAATGTGCTTTAGTTCAAGAGGAATATAAAATTCTAACTAAATTTGAAAGAACTGGAGTAGACAATGATAAAACAGTAGTGAGCAAATATGAATTTGACCAGATTGGTTGGAATGGGATGAGATAGCTACAAAAATATTAACCCATTTGCACACAATGAAGCATACAGCTGTCATAATAGTTCTGTTTATTGCAGTACAATGATGGATACACCCATCACAGCTTGGATCACCCATCACAGTTCTGAAGACTTTCTGTAGCTCACTGCTTTCTGTAATAGTTCTGCAGCCATACCGTTATTTGCATGTTTGTAAAGCTAAGGCATTAATTTGAGCTGGTATGCATTTAATCAGTGTTTCGATATCTTAGTAAGTGACAACACATCTCATCCCTACAAAGTAGAAACCTTGGGAATTCTGAAATTTTTTTTGGAATACTGTGATTTTAGTACATTCAAGTAGCCTACAACAATTTGATATATTGTTAAGTGATGAAAACAATAGCATTTTGGATGACAAGGAAACTGGAAGTACATAGCAAAGCATGGTGACACAAGAAACGTGCTGATGCAACAACAAAGGAGGTTGCAGACTTATGAGAAGATATTTCAAGCAAAATATCGCCTGGAGATAGGACTGTTAAATTCAAGTATAATTTAGCGCATATTTAACCCAGCACACAAGCAGGAGATGTCAACAACATTCACGCTAATGTGGCAGAGCAGCTCTTGGAGAACATTTACTCTCCCAGTGTACACTTGTAAGGGATCACCAAGCAAGGCACAAGGCATCAAGCCAGAAACTAGGGACAATTTCCAGTGGAAATAACTCTGACTGAGAAGAAACCTGCTCTCCCTAGAAGGCCCAAAATTTGCTATGATGAAGGGCCTCTTGGGCAAACTTGTTTCCAATGTAACATATGTAAAGCTGTCTTTCAGGTAAACACATGGTTCACAGTATCCATACATGTCTAAACTATGTCTGAACATTTATGTCAAATGATAAACAATGCATGATGTATCATAAACAATGGAACAGTGTGGGAATGATCATGGTGTTTTAACTCCATAGAACAAGTACATTTCTTCATGTTTTGTAAATAACCTTGTGTATGTGAAAAACAAATTATGGTACAAATAATTGTATTCCCATGACAAATCTGTTCTCAAAAAATCATACATAAATGGTTCAAATCAGTTTCTAATATAACTGTCTGAGTTCTGTCTGGGTGATGGAACTTAATCGTTAATGTAATCTTAGATTATGTACACTTTTATTCTTTCCATTGCCTGAAGATTCTTCTACTTAATGGGATCCACAAAATTTAGTAACTGAATTTCACATTCATTGTGAAGTGTATTTTTCAATAAGCACTTGTAGTGGAATCTATGTAATAACAATTTTTGCAGTGTTATCAATGGAGAAAACTAGAAGAAAGTGCCATTATCCTTGCAGAACTACAACCAGAAATATCAGCTTTGGAGAAACTGGCTTAACTTAGATTTCTTCAGCAGGCAAAAATCAAACAATGGAAAATCCAGGATGGAATGTAACTAACGAAGCAACTGAATTACATTCTCCGCCTGGGTTTTGGTTACCTATTGTCGTGCCGTGAAATGAGAAATGTCCTGCCCAGTATCCTTCCCACCCCTCCTACAGTGGTATTCTGCTGTCCACCGAACCTACACAATATACTCGTCCATTCTTACACAACCCCTGCTCCCAGTCCCTTACTTCATAGCTCATACTCCTGTAATAGAATTACATGCAAGATCTGTCCCGTACAGCCTCCTACCACCACCTACTCCAGTCCAGTCACTAAAACCACCTATCACATCAAAGGCAGTGCTACCCGTGAAACCACTCATGTGACTTACAAGCTAAGCTGCAACCACTGTGCTCCATTCTATGTAGGAATGACAACCAACAAGCTGTCTGTCTGCATGAGTGGCCACCAACAAACTGTGGCCAAAAAACAAGTGGACCACCCTGTTGCTGAACACGCTGCCAAACATGGTATCCCTCATCTCAATGACTGCTTCACAGCCTGTGCCATAAGGATCCTTCCCACCAACATCAGCTTTCCTGAATTGTGCAGGTGGGAACTTTCCCTGCAATACATCCTCTGTTCCCATAACCCTCCTGGCCTCAACCTTCATTAGTCACTGTCCTCACCCATCCAGCACCCTTCCTGTTCCCATTCCAGCAGTACACAGCCATCATTTCACTGCCACACCCAGTCTTTTAATTTCTTTTTATTCCTCTCCTTTCTGCTACTTACTCCCCCCCCCCACCTTCTCTCCTGCCCTCCGTCTAAACTGCAGCACTTCACAGTCCGTCATCCCCCCCCCCCCCATACTATCCCCCCCCCCCCCCCGCCCCAGCCTCCTCCTTACCCTCCACCCAGTCACCACTCCCATCATGCACTGGTGCTGCTGCTCGCAATATGCTTTCAGTGGGCTGAGACTGCAGACGTGTGTGCAAGTTGTGTGTGTGTGTGTGTGTGTGTGTGTGTGTGTGTGTGTGTGTCTATTGCTGACAAAGGCCTTAATGGCTGAAAGCTATAACTGTGAGAATCTTTTTGATGTGCCTATCGCGACTCAGCATCTCCACTATATGGTGAGTAGCAACTTTCCTTCTCTAATATTGTTACATTTCTGCATCAGGGATATTGTACTTGTGATCTTCAGTCTGAAGATTAGTTTGATGCAGTTCTCCTGGTTTGCTTTTAAAATGTGCATATATTTGAAAGACTACTCTCTCAATACTTATTTATCAGCACATATTATGTGCACATTTATTGAGTATTAGGCTACTTTAAGTAAATTAGTCTTGAAATCCTTCAAAGGTAAGGGTAGCTGTAATTATACAGTCTGTCAGTGTACTAAAGGATATACTAATGTTTGTAAGTGTCATAGCTACTTTCAAAGTTATGTTTTCACATGCCAGCTACACATTTTTGAGCCTACTTGACACACTCATTAATTAGCAATATTAACAATGATTAATCACACCTAACCACAACCAACAACATTATGGCATAATAAAAACGAGTGCTTCATTTTTTAAATAGTTTGTATGATAAAAATGGCAATAACATCAACTGATTTTCTCATTAACTGCAAAAAATAAGGAATAAATATTATCAGAACAATCAATATGAATGTAAGCTGTTTACAAATGTTAAAGATTTACTGTTTGGTCACAAATATGTAATGCATTGTTTGATGCAGGTTTAATGGGAGAAAGCAAACAAACTGTTTCCTTAGAAAGTTTACGAAGATAATTTTTTACCTGTTTTGAGACATTTCTGGACAGTAGTGTCGCTTTAATTACTTTGAGGTAGCTTTTGTCAACAATGTGAGCATTTGTAGTCCTGGAAACATCCATCTGTAACAGATAAAAGGAATATAGACATCCTTCAGTATCATATACCACACCACAAAAAGTTATGGTCAAAGTTCCAGGAAACTTTTCTCACAAGCAGAGGAAGAAAATATGCTATAAGAACAGGAGTCTGGAAAAGCCTTATTTTCACAGTAGAGCTCAGTTTCTACAACTCTTTAACACATTAATGATCTACTTTGAAATGAAGCCTCATCAGTGAACAATGCACCTGCACTAAAGTGAGGGTTGACGCAATGCTGAATGAAATATTCAAAGAAGTGCACCCATGCGGGAAAATCAGCTTCTGATAGTGCCTGTACATGCTATACAAGTATGGAGGCAGCAGGTTCTCATGTAGCGCTCTCGAGATAGTCTTGTGGTCAACATTACTTGTTGCAGCTAATTGTCTTATGATGACACTAGGGTTGTAGTAAACTGAACAAAGAAGTGCTTCCTCCAGCTGAGGTGTCCTCATACTCCCTGGCCTCCCCCAGTTGCAAGTATCAAACAGCCTGTCTCCCTAAGACAACAATCAATTGCTTCAAACATCGTCCTGTCGGGGTCTGTCATTCTGGAAACCTCAGCCGACACAAATGTTGAAAGCCACAGCCATTACCATCTGCCAATCCATACAGCAAATGGGCAGCATCTGCTAGTTCTGCATTTTAGTGAACTTCTGGTGCACTGTACTGGAAATTATGTTCATGATAGACATTAAACATCTGATGCGATATGCTTGATGTTAGTAGATCAATGAAGTCAGTTGCACATCAACAAAAGCAATGAAGCGAGTGAGATGTCATCATTACCTTTGTTCAATTGGAACAACAAAGACTGACAGTGAACTTAAGAGTTACAACTTACTGCACATTCCAATTAAACAACATAAATAAGAGGATATTTTGAAAATTTCATGGATGAAAACATTTCATGTAATGCTGATACATTCTGTTTCTGTGTTTCCCATGATAAATGCGACTATGAAGATAAGTAGAAAATGAGTTCTAACATGGAAATAAAACATTTCTGGTCACATGTCCATGCAACACATTTCATTCCTCAATGTATGACGAATGCTTCCTGAAAGTTTGGCAATACGTTTTTGTTACACCCTGTATTGACAGAGAGATGGCTTATCCAACTTTAAGAAAGCAACTGGAACACTCAAACAAACATTAGCAAATTGCAAATAAGAACAACAAAGACAGCACAACATCTTTATTATTGTTTTATAACTGCAAGGTGACAACGATTATTGAAAGAACCGTGTGGGTACATAGAACCAGTTGCTCTAACCCCCAATAATATTGTCGCATTGCTGCCCTAACACAGCAAGAACAACTGTATCTTTGCCAGATCAGTCCTCTGCAGTAAGCGCTCTATGCTACATGCATTGTGTATACGCTGTGAGAGTAAAAGTATTCATAGTAAGTGACAGGAGTTCAAGTGATTATTTCTTGTGGTAATTACCATGCCCGCTCTCCCTCTATCTACAGTGGTGACCCCAACGTGATGTGAACATGCAACCAGCTCCGGCACCAATGTCATCACCAGTTGCATCCACAGCCAGCTCAGGCTGGCTTGCACACCGGCCGTGCCCACAGAGACCAACGCGTAGCGCTCACTGCGCAGCACCCAGCCAACCAAAAGTCACCGAGCTGCTCTGAGCTCAGCCGAGCCCTTCCACGTCACGCTTGCAGCAGCTTCGCAAGACTCCGCTGCAGCAAGGCACCAACAATCAGATACCACAATTGACCCAGGTGCCGTGTTTGTAGCAGAATGTAAATAACTACCTGCTGCATTCACGCCCAGCTGTTAACTCATGCCTAACTGTAACAACAGCTCACCCGGCCAGGACGCTGCACCTAATGCGCTGCACCACCCCTGCTGGTTCCACACATGCTTTTGTGCCGACGCGTGCCACTGTCGTCCACCCTGCAGCTACCCAAACTAGTACAGTGGCTGACATAGGTACATCAGGTCACTCCCCTGCTTCAAGCCCCTCGCTGTGAAACAAGGCAATACTCATCATATCTAAAGTTTACATTCTAATGGAGCACTGCTCTTTGTCTATGACAACCATCTTAGAGCGTTCTTCCTAATCAATACAGGCCACGACATTAGCATGCTGCCACCTCAGCTGGCACCTGGAAAACGTATACCACCCGCCATACAACTATGCACTGAGAATGATTCAGTGATTCCCGTGATAGGCACAGCCTCTATTACAGTTAATCTGCACAATCACACCCCTCGCCATGGACATTTTCTTGGTCGACACCGAGAGGCAGTGTTGGGTGCAGATTTTTTGAGGCATTAGCATTTTCTGCCAGACCTGGGTAGGGTCTTACTACCACATTGTGATTAACACATGCCGATCAGTGGAGTAAACAGTGACCACCTACTGACGTATGAGATTCTGTTAAAATGGCAGGCATTGTTCAAGGAGTTTAAAATCGCCACTACTGCATACACCGACTTCCGCCGCACCAATGCCACCTCATGAGCAGCTAATGAAGACCTCCACAACTGCTGCTCGAAGCTCATGCCACAATTGCACATCACACAGCAACAGCTGTCATCCCACCAGCAACAACAAGAGCCGCCCGTCAAAGATACTGCCCGGCCTTCAGAATCACAGATCAGTCCAGTGCCTCTTACTTCTGGTGACAATGCTCCTGTGAGTGTGCCGTGCAAAAACAGTGATACTGCTCTCGCAAGCAGGTCGAGGATAAACAATATCACCTCCGCGAGTGGATCATGTGCCTCATGTGCTACTCCACACAATCCCAAAAAAGGTTAACCTCTTACGTGATGGTACTGTACACAGAATTAATACTACTACCAGTCCAACACTGGCCCCACTGCCTCACCCCTCACAAACTAAAAGCGGCCAAGGCCGTGATCAAGGAACTGAGGGCACCATCAGGTCATCAGGCAGTGCGTGGGCCTCACCAATTACTATGAGAATGAAAAAAGATAAAATGTGGTGCCTGTGCGGGGGCTATAGACATTTGAAGGCATGCACCATCGCTGATAGTTACCCCATGCCCAATATTCAGGACTTCTCCCAGGAACTGGCTGGTGCAACCATCTCTAGTGTGATTGGCTGCAAAAGAGCTTATTTGCAGATCCCAATGGCTACAGAGGGCATCCCAAAGACAGCCATAATTACACCGTTTGGCCCATACGAATTCCTCTTTATGCCTTGCGAAATAAAGGATGCAGCCCAGACTTGGCAACTTCTGACTGATGGCTTGTTTTTTACCATGCCCTTTTTCACTTCTTACTTGGACAATGTAATTATCTTCTCACAAACAGCTCACAATCATGAATAACACCTCCAAGCGGTATTTGACAAACTAGCACAGCATGATGTGTGGTCTACGAGGACAAATCCCAACTCCAGCAAAAATGTGTTACATTCATAGGCCACCTCGTCAACACTTTGGGCATCCACCCCACCCCCAAAAATATAGACCAAATCCATAACTTACCACCCCCAATAGACTATCAAGAGTTGTGCCATTTTTAGGGCTAATTAATTTTTACCAACAACACAACCCCCATGCCACAGAAACGCTTATGCCGCTCACTGAGTCATTCCACGGTAAGAACACATCAGGCAAACGTTAAGCTCACTTGGACTTCTGATATGCAAGCAGCTTTCGGGAACATCAAAACCGAGCTTGCCATCACCTTGACACTCCCATCACCGGACGCCTGTGTGGTTATAACAGCCAATGCCAGCGACTGGAAGATTGGACAGTGCTACAACAGGAAATCCCCACTGCAACCCAAACCCTATGGTTTATCTCAAGGAAACTTACCAACTCCCAGGAAATGTGGTCAACCTACGATCATGAGCTTTTGACAATAGACAAGGCAGTTCGGTACTTCCGAGATGACATTGAGGGCCGGCTGCTTACTATCTATATAGACCACCGTGCTGTGGCTGACACTATTAAAAACCCGCCAGCCAATATCTCCCCTTGACGATTCCACCACCTGGACTTGATTTCACAATATACTATGGACGTCCACAATGTATGTGGAGCAGAAAACATGGTGGCTACGACTTCTCACAGCTCGCTGCCACATCGTCACACCTTGACTTCGACCAACTAGTGGAGGCACAAGCAACTGACACCAACCTTCAAAACCTCCTATCTGGACACACAACAGGCCTCCAGCTCAAGCAGCGCACTATTGCAGGCACAACCAAACTAGTTTGGTGTGATGCATCCCATGGGAGGTAACAACCAGTCATCCCACAGAACTTGAGGATGACAGTTTTTTATCTTCTCCACAACTTGTCTCACCCTGGCATACGCCCGACACTGAGACTCATAACTGAATGTTTCGTTTGTACTAACATTAAATGGGACTGCGCTATGTGGACGAGAGCCTCCATCCAATGCCAACAGCCCAAGACAGGACATCACGCCCAATCACCCTTCGGGAAATTCCCCATCCCGAAGGCCAATTTCCAACATGTCCACATAGACCGGGTGGGGTCATTCCCAGATTCAAACAAATACAAGTATATCTTGTCAGCCACAGACAGGACAACTCAATGGGTGGAGACCATACTTCTGACTGATAACTCGGCCGACACCATCACCCAAGCTTTCATCACACTATGGATTGCACACTTTTGTTGCCCAGAGTCCCTGACAACTGAGCAGGAATGGCAGTTTGAGTCGGCCTAAATCTCCGAGCTCTGCCGCCTCTGTGGATGGCACCAGTTCCACACGACGGCCTACCATCCTCAATCCAATGGACTTGCGAAACGGTAGCACCGCAGCCTCAAGACAGCGCTTGTATGCCATGATCAGGAATGGACGGAGGCCCTTCCATTGGTGCTGCTGGGCATACAAGCTGCCTACAAAGAATATCTGAACAACTCACTAGCAGTGGTGCTCTACAGGGAACCAATCACCCTCCCAGCAGAGTTTGTATCACAAACCACCGACCCCATGGATGACAACCTGCCGGACCAAGTAAAACATGTCAGGGACCAAATCCGCTGTGTCGGCATGCCACCACCGTCCCACCATGCCAAACCAACCATCTTCATGCATAAGAATCTCCAGTCGTAGTATACACACGTCATGCTCAGGACTGACGCCATCAAGCCTGCCCTTCACCCTGCGTGGAGTGGCCTGTACAAGGTGTTGAAAGGAGGGCCAAACACTTTTGATATCTTGCAAGCTGGAGAAACAACAACAGTGTCACTGAACTGCCTAAAATCCGTGTGGACTTTAATGAACACACCCAGTGTTTACCCTCCACCAGCCCCAGCTCCAGGCCCCTCAGACCAATTTACAGTTGGCCTAGACCTGTGAGACTACCTCCCAGAAGACATTTCTGTAACTCTGCAGGACTCGCTATTTGTGGTTATGGCCAAATTTGAGAAAAGACAGTCGGGCTACAGCATGGTCTCAAGATTATTAGAGCACTCCATGCCCCTCCTGCCCTCGATCAACACAGCAGGTCTGAAATCCAGTCTTTCTTCGGATGGCTACCTGCTTGCATTGGCTCAAAAGAGCTTCATAATGACGACTGACACCCCGGACACCGCTGCCAGTGGACTGGCAGCCTGACCAAAACCAGACAATGCACTACCAGCCACCAACACCTCAACGGACACCACCACTGCCATTGGCACTGCCATAGATGTCATGTGCCGCCAGACCTTTATGGATGTCCAGGCACCTGGCAGACTACGATATGTTGGCTCTTATCATCGACAGTAGGACAACACATCATGATGTATACCAGTCACCATGCTCCGCACTTCTGGGGGCGGGATCTGTGGAGATGTAGAACCACTGGCTCTCCCCCCCCCCCCCCCCCCCCCCAATATCACTGCCGTACCACAGCAAGAACAAGTGTATCTATGCCAGATCAGCCCTCTGTAGTAAGCGCTCTATGGTACATGCATTGTGTATATGCTGTGAGAATAAAATACTCATAGTAGGGCCTAAGTGATGAGAGTACGAGTGATTATTTATCATCGTAATTACCATGGCTGCTCTCCCTCTACCTACAGCTGTTTGGGCAGCTCCACTTTAGGAAGACTTCTTATTGGCAAATTTTGAATAACTTTGAAAATTAAGCTTTTTCTACTTACATACAGAATTTTAGCTACATGTGCATTTAATTTATTTGTCATTGTTACTTCATATTATACCTCAGATTGGAACTTTAATTATCATGGTTTAAGTGTCCCATTCCATCACAGAAAAAGTGGATTTTTGTATTACACTGAGACAATTAATATTTATTCAGTGCTGTTTGGTGTGGTATGTGATCTTTACGTGATAACATAACAGCAACCTACCTCAAATAACATAACACCATAACACTGGAGAAAGCTTTTAATAACTGTCACATTCCATCACAGACCAGTATATGTGGATCACTAAGTTCAACATAGCATTTTTTTGCCAGTTATCCACTGTATGTGAGACTATGAGTAAAACTGCAGCAGAAAGACAGAGAGACAGAAGAAAGCATTTGATAGAAAATATTACATAATATCGGTGGTACAACGAAAAAGACAGGCGAAGAAAGTGTGCTGAGCCAGCAAAGAGACAGAAAACTCACACTAAATGTGAATCAGCAGTTTAAAGGGAGAAGGAGAAAATTTGAAAGAGAGAGTGTAAGAAAAAACTAAAAGAGAAGAAGATAGATCCTGCAGGAGTTCATTCACCTTCTCATGTTGCACCTGCTTATTCCATCCCTCAAACTAAAGCACAGGCTGTCAAAAAGGCATTGAAGTCACTTCCTGGAAGTCCAAGGAAAATTCGCTGTGTGATCACAGAACTCGCCAATGCTCATCGTGTCTCCATAACCGCAGAAATAAAACAGCAATAGAATAGCAATGTCCTGTGTGAGATTAATGATTTAGTAAAGCAATTTTATCAAGGGGATTATATACCACTGCAATCGCCAGGGAAGAAGGATGATGTGACAATAAGAGCAAATGAAGAAAAAGAAGAATTTCAAAAGAGATTTGTGTACACCAGAACTTCAGACATTTATCAAATATTTAAAAAGGAAAACACTGATAACAAAGTACAGAAATCAAAATTTTTTTTCAATGCAACCAAAATATGTCCTTCCAATCAGTGAAATACCTCATCACAGCTGCTTGTATCACAATAATGAGAACATCAATTTACTCTTGACTGTTCTATGTGGGTATAAGAAGGATATTCCTAAAACATCATCAGAGCTAATCACTGCATTAGCATACAACCCTAACAATGAAATCTGCATGTCAAGCTCGTGTGAAGGTTGTATCAGAAATTTGCTCAGTCAGCTTAATTCCTTAACAGATGACACAAATGACTTAAGGTGTTTTTTTTTTTTTTAAACTGTTGATGGAAAAGTTGAAAAAGTTCTGAAGGAAAACACTGTCTCTGAAGTACTTGAAGAACTTTTTTAAAAAAGTACCCCAGTTCTCACAATACTGCTGCTTGGTGAAAACTCAGTGTATATATTTTCAAGAAAAGAAAGGTGGTGTAGATGGTAAAGAAATCTTAGTACAGATCAATTTTGCCAAAAATTATACTGCCATATTTCAAAACGAAATTCAATCTGCATACTGAAACTCTCAACAGAGAGCAGTTGCCTGGATAAGTCCTGGAATGGTACAAAGTTTTGCAGTTGTTAGTCACTAAATGCGAGATGATAAATATGCTGTCAACACATTTCCCTTCAAAGACTGATCTCTGTAATCATGGAAACTTACCCAAAGCCATCAAGAATAAACATTTCTTCAGATGGTGCAGCAAGCCACTTTAAACAGCGTTATTTTCTCTGTAATTTCACGTACCTTCGGAAGAGTTCAGAGTTCTGTTAAGATGGAACTTTCTAGCTACAGGTCATGGGACGGGCAGTGTTGATGGTGTTAGTGGGAAACTGAAGAGATTAGTGTGGCACTTGGTATTAGGTGGAAAACATCTGATTACCAATGCAGAGTCTTGTTACTGATGTACTAAGAAAGTGTCAAAGTCATTGGAGATTACATTTTTTCTATAGATGAAGTGGATCAACAGAAGCCACAATTTGATGTCATTGTTAAAACACATTCAAGTGTTACCTGACTCTCACTTTAAACACTACACTGAAGTTGTATCCCCATATAATGTGATTTGCAATGAGCATGCTTCGTCCAAAAAAAGTTTCAACTTTATGATTGTCAAGTGTGTCCAGATTGAAATATTGGAAGTACATTAAAATGTTCAAGTAGGTGCTATTGCAGTTGGGTCATTTGACGTCAGTTCAACCGGGGGCTCCAGCTCATAGTCTCAGATTTGACTGAAATTCAGTACACTAATTCTACCATGTGTGAAACACTCATGTACGAAGTATTAGTTTCCCCTGCCAATTAGTTCCACAATTATGGCTTGTGAAAGAAGGTGGCGTAACCCGGAAATTGCAACCCGCATTTGGCAATCTATCTTCAGACCCAACTTCAAGTCTTAATAAATTTGGAACTATTCCACACAGTCCAGTGAAATTTTTTCAACCCAGTAACATCCATTTAGAGAACACACTCCATGAATCAAAACACCAACAACATATTTCTGAGGGAAAATAAAAAATTCCAAAATGTGATTTAAAAAATGTAATACATTAAAAGGTACATATTGTAGGTGCCCTCTATGCCAAATATAATTCACTCAAAAAGGGTATACTTTTTTTGTGGTAAGCTTAATGTGGCCTAAACACACACAGAACTCATCATGCCCATATCAGTCACAAAAACTGAGTTACATGCATACGAAAATACAAAAATTTGAAAAATTACCTGAACAACATGGATTTTCGAAGTGTGGTAGCACAAAATGGACAAGTGGTATCCAAGCCAAATTTCACACACTGCATAAGTAGACCATAATGATATATATCTCAAAATTTCAGCATGTTATTGCAAGACATTTGTGTACAATGGAAGTTGACAGATGTATTTGGTGATGAGGCCATTGTTCCACAACACAATTTTGTAAAAACATATTGTAAACTGTTCTGCCTCTTCTTATCCTCTCCCACAACTGTTTAATCACTAAGCAACAACATATAGACAGATTAACACAACCTATCATTAATGTTTACTGCACCTTAACTGCTAAAAACCAGTCAATTGTGCTTCGAACAGAAGTTCTCCCACACTTTAGCTACTGTACTCTGTACATTGAGTGGCAAATTGTACTGTCTTCCTGACACTGTGGTAGGAAGTGGAACTGTCATAAGAATATGTTCAAAAGGAATCCAACACCTGTCTGCCAAACGTGGCCAATGAAATGATCTTGCTGGTCCTGCTGGTGCCATGAAGTTTACAAATACATCACCTTCTGCTTCACAGCACTCTGCAACACATCCTAAGTACCATTTGTCATCATAAACAGCAATAACATAGCAACCTGGTTGTATGTTGCTGCTTTTGCTTCTGAATCCTGAGTCAGACACACTGTGAAGACACATGTTGTGCATGAACCTATAGTTATAACCGTACAGACTGCTCATCTGCACATTGTCAGAGTCTGCTGGAGAGAAGTGATAATGGCTCCTTGCGCCTGCAACAGTTTTAACGTGTTCTAGTCTGCTTTTTAGCAACTCTTCGACTGATTTCACCTCATCTTTCGAAACATAGAATGATTGTATACCAGGGATATTTTTCTGTACCCAGGTAAATAATTGAAGAGGTGTTAGAATGTGACCTTCTGTAGGGTGCTGCAGACTAGCTCGTGATGCCATGCGCTTAATGGTGGTAGCACCAATACCATCACATACATTTTTACCACGACTTGTTGTGAAAAAATTCCATTCTGCGTGAATCTGAAAATCATGGTAATGCATGCATAAATTTTTGAGATTTTTACAATTTTTGTACTGACTAGCTGCCCCATCACTGAAGTATTTCACAAAATATATGTGAGGCAGCTTTTTTTTCACATATGCCATGACAGTGCAAATGTGAGCATGAACTGTAATGGCATCATGAATTAAACAGTCACTAAAAATGCACAGGTTCATGACAGACACATCACCTGATTCACCTCTATAGTAAATCGCAAATGGTTGGAGAGTTGCTTGACTGTTGTCCCAATGATATCCTTGGATGGCATCTTTAACTATAAATGCATAATTTTCAGAAAAGTCTAGTATTATTATAATTTCATCTTGTTTCAAATTATCTTTGCAAAACTGGAGGTAAGCCGATTGTGCTGTTGCTGTGAAGCTGTGTGTGATCAGTTTGTCCGTTTTTTGACAACACGTTTCAACAAAATCTTCCACTGTACTTTACTTTGTTTCAAGACTTGTGCGATCCATGTGTCCATTGTTTATAAGAAACAAGTTCATCGTCATCCATAAGGAGTTCACCGTACAGTTTCTTATTCATGTGCGCTGCAAGATTTGCCTTACCAGGACACTTTTCACACCTGTGTATCATGCACTGGTAGGAACTGATGTCACACACTAGCATCTTCATTGCACCTTTGTAATCCAGACCAGAATCCTTTATAGCAGCAAACATTAGCTTAGCATTTTGATGGGTCTCATATACACAAACATTGTGTGTGACCCTTGCATTTACAGGCACAACCCATTTTGGCCAAAGATTGAAAAAAGATGATAAACCTACTTTGGTATTGGGATACTTTTCCTTGAATTCTACATATAGTTATGATATGTTGCATAGCAACATTCTTTTTTTTTTTTTTTTTTTTTTTTTTTTTTTTTTTTTTTTTTTTTTTTTTGTACACGTACATTTCCCATTTTCACCATTACATAGTCTTTTTTTCCAGGCATTATTCAGCTGTAGTCATTATTGTTATACAACTCTGACACTAGCACCTTTATTTCTGAACTCAATTGCTTACCCTGAGCATGCTGAAGTTGTGGAAGCACTCCTTGCGTTGCTTTTATTTTCCTAGCTTGCTTTACCATATATGTAGAAACACTGAATTCCTTTGCAGTGTAGTCAACAGACCAGCTGGAAGGTGCAAGGATAAGAAAAGCTACTTTTTTTCTGGGGTGTGGATATGGCGCATTTTTCTTTCAAATCATGCACAATTTTGTCCAAATCAGAGCATTTCTGGCATGATTTCTGTTCCTTTGGAGCAGATACTTCTTCCTCTTCCACCATTAGTGTGTCAACTATTTTGTGTTTTAATTCCATTTGAGCTTCTTGTAGTTTTCTTTTACCATACCTGGGCCTGTCTCTTTTCCCAACTTTGCGTGTCTTCATGGGAGACAAACCAAGAGCAGTCATTGGAGTATTTAATTGCTCATCCACTGTAGTTGTAGGTGAGTGATACTCTTTGTCACTGTCATGTAAATTATCAGAATGTTCTTCATTTTTTAGCAGTGTAACACACCTGGAACATAACTTTTGTCCTGATTTCAGATTAAGTCCCATGCACAGATACACTTTCAATACTGGTTTTATATCATTTTCTCTGAGGCTACACTTCACTGTCTTCTTATGAATCCGAAATGGATCAAAACAACTTCTTTGTAGGAAAGAATACTTATCCAGAAACACTTTCATATGATGATAACAAACACTAAAGTTTCCTGGAACTGTACTTCTTGTGCCCACAGGGTGTATCCCGGATCTCCATAGCAACAAATCTTGGTCCGATTCATCCAGATCATACAGTGCAAAGTGAATGCCACATTTTGTTCCATATGTTGTTTTATGACATTCAGATGCTTGTGCTCTACCAATACTGCAAATTGTTTGAACAAAAGCACCACTAGTACACTCTTCTGTCTCCATACTGACTTTCCACAACAGTACTGACCAGTCTGAACTAGAATCTTAAAAACATGAATAGCCTGTAATTGTTGCTTGTTTCCTTTGTTGTTCCTGCCTAACAATGACTCATTCTGACTCATTCTGTACCTGAAAGCTACCATTGTTTAACTTTCTGTTGCCTAATGGTTCCCAACAATTGCTGCAGCTTTATCTGAAACAAGCTACCTGCATCATCACTATTACTTGCTAAATTGTGTTAAAAGAAACATAACCAAATACATCTCTGTCAACTTTTATTGTACATAAATCCTTGCAATAACAAGTTGAAATTTTGCCACATATTATATTATGGTCTACTTATGCAGTGCTTGCAATTTGGTTTGGATATCACTTGTCCCTTTTGTGCTACCACACTTAGAAAATCCATGTTTTCCAGGTAATTTTTCAAATTTTTGTATTTTCGTGTGCATGTAACTCAGTTTATGTGACTGGTATGGGCATGATGAATTCTGTGTGTGTTTAGACCACATTAAGCTTACCACAAAAAAATGTATACCCTTTTTGAGTGAATTATATTTGCATAGAGGGCACCTACAATATGTACCTTTTAACGTATTACATTTTTTAAAATCACATTTTGGAATTTTTTATTTTCCCTCAGAAATATGTTGTTGGTGTTTTGATTCATGGAGTGTGTTCTCTAAATTGATGTTACTGGGTTGTAAAAATTTGACTGGACTGTGAAGAATAGTTCCAAAGTTATTAAGACCTGAACTTGGGTCTGAAGATAGATTGCCAGATGCGGGTTGCAATTTCCAGGTCATGCCACCTTCTTCCACAAGCCATAATTCTGGAACTAATTGGCAGGGGAACTTAAAATTTACATGAGTGTTCCACACTTGGTAGCATTGGTGTGCTAAATTTCAGCCAAATCTGAGACTATCAGCTGGAACTTTTTCTCAAATTGGTTGAATTGACATGAAATGACCCAGTGGTAAAGTTTATGACAAAAAAGGCAACTAAAACTTTCATAGGACAAATATTACAACTTGATAATACCGACTGTGAGATCAAAAAAAGCAATTCGGATTTCAAACTTGCATTCAAAAGCAATGACATGTCATGGGTTCCAATTTCTGATATACTGAAAGTACTTCCGGTTCCTGATATTGATAACTTCCAGAGATTTTCATTTCCTGCTGTAAACATCACTTATACATCATAGCATGAGTTCTGATAACAAATGCTGACACTGTGACACTAATAAAGTAATTATTTTATGAAAGGTGAAGCTTCACAAGTTTTCATTTGGTACTTGTCCCTTTCCATCACACTGATGGAAAAATTGAAAAAGTTCTGATGGAAAACACTATCTCTGAAGCATTTGAAGAACTTGTTGAAAAAACACCCAAATTCTTAAAACACTGCTGCTTGCTGAAAACTCAGGGTACATTTTTCCATCACATGAGTAACTAAAAAGACAATGATTTCTATACTCTTATAACAAAATTGATATGTAGCAATTAATTACTGGAATCTTGAGACAGCACATTTGCACAGTTTCAAAGAACTTCAGATATGTTTTAAGTGAGATGAAACTTTCATTTTGTGTGAGTCTGTGTCACAGGTGAATTACTTCATATTTTTATTTCAGGTACCAAGATATTTTACCTTTTATGGTATTTGTATTAGCCTTAGGTTTGAAGTTATCTGCTAAGGATAAAATAATCATTTTTAATTTGTTTTATGTGTTGTTTTTGTAACAATACAGAATGAAAAAAAAAAAACTTTCATATGTCCCATGCAGTCACATGGAATGGCCCTTCAGTATACCTAAGTCGTCTACAAATGTAAACACCAATAGATCTGGTAGAGCCTTATGGCACAACATGATACATTTCCCAGATAATTAGATGGATTAAGGTACTGAAAATCCAATTATTGAGGACATGTGGGAAGGTTGTTAGGAACACAGGTAAGAATGTACCCAGGATCTGTATTAGGAGAAAGGACAAGGGCAATTCATTTGTTATGCAGTAAAAAGTGAAATACTTGTGCGATTTCACAATTGATGGTTTTGAGTTCACTTGCTACTTGTAAATTCCATAAGCCTATATGTCCCGGCCTGTTTTACACTAATTCTGAAATGATATGCCTATCTGTCAGACAGACAGGACGTGGGTTAGATTTGCGTGGTGGATTTTCGTGGGAAGGGTAGAAAGCAGGTGTGGCAGCTGCCTAGATGCCTACGCCCTTGAACAAGAGATATAGGGAGAGCGAGAGAACTGTTCCACTCGACACAACGAAATTTATTCTGAGGATTTATTGAACGCAGCTGTTTTTGTGGCGTGACTTCTTTGGCAATTCACTTTTTTTCCAAAAAACAATAATATTTTTACTAATGTAATAATAATCATAACAATCACAAGCATTTCTTTACAAAGTATGAAATACCATACATCCATTCGTTGCAGCTTTGTGTTCGTCTCTCGGTACTTTACACGTTTATGGTCTGCAGTACACGATTAACCAAGTGCCACACAATACAAGCTGGTGTTAATAATATTGCTAAGGGATTCACGCAGCAATCTACGTCCTACTAAAGTACCGGTATCATTCATTATCACGTACACCTATAAAGGGTGAAACTTTTTATAATACTAGGATGCATATTAGAATGCGTTGTTTATTCACCTTTCAATATCTTTCTTCTTTGAACAATATTCGAACAGTTAGTACACGTCGTTTCAAAACAACCGCCAGTTGTACTGAGAAAATTGAGTATAAATCGATTGTAGCTTCGATCGTGTTCCAGTGATCCATTAAAAAAAATGCTACTCATGACCGCTCGTCATTTATATACGAATCTCCGTTAATATTATGCAGTAAAGCCGCAGGCAAACATGTATTAAGGGATTGTCTACACGATGCCCTTTTCCTCGAGTGCAATCGCAGACACACGAGAGTAAAAGGGCATGTACAAAAATTTATGAAAAGGTCGCATGTACGCACGGGCGTTCTCGTGTCTCTAAGTTGCCTCATTGCGCAAATCAGTCTGTTGCTGACACCTTTCTTTGCTTGGGAGCTTACGCTGTGTTTATTGTGATGAAAAGGCAACAGAAAAAGAAAAGCCAAAAGTGACTGTCGGTAAGGAAGTACCTGAATAACAGAAGTAAGAGAAATACAAAGCGATGACAACATTCTGTTTGCAAATTTCAGAAGGAAGTCATATCGAGATTTTAGATTTTCTGCTTGACAAACTGCAGCGACAACGCTGACAATTACATTTCGTTAGCAAGAAAGCAGCGACTTATATACCAATTTGGAATATTCATTTAGCATTGTGATTTATCACAATACGGATTAATGGAATGTGTAATAAAAACAAAACAAAACATTTCTGTGATTATTCCTGAAACTGAGAAATACTTGATGGAGGTCCTTAGTCGTTTTGTGAATTCTCCAATTTTTAATGAAGATTCACAGGTGTCAGCCATAGATTCCGAAAGTTATAACAATGTACAGCCCTACTGTGTCTGACACTTTCAATGTGTCATCTGTATTTTATTTTATAAAAAAAGTTGTTTGCACAATAATCCATTAAATTTCGGGCATGCAGACGCGCAAATAAAATTTCTTCTACTGATATTTCGGCCGCGTATCGTTCGGCCATCTTCAGAGCGAGTTCCAAGACTGACGACAAGTTTTTTTTTTTTTTTTTTTTTTTTACTTTATTGTTATTTTAAAGCTTGTACAATAGGCAGGCTGTCAGCAGCACACTACGCTGCTCTTCAGCCATAGAATAAACAAGCAGCAAAAACAGGAGAAGACACAGAAGGTACAGAACGGTGGGCAATAAAACAGGAGACACATAGATACAAACACGGAGCCGTTCACACTCGTCGATAATCCACACTGCTAACTGATGAGACGACGCACAAACACTGAAGATGACAATGGCACTTGTGAACGAGGGAGTGTGACGGTGAACACTGAACACTAAACACGACGGCACACACGAAACACTGATGGCGGTGATCTCCGGCGCGCGAATGTCCACGTAGCGTGTGCGAGTCCGGGGACCTGCCAAGGGGGGAAACAGGGGTGAGGTGGGGGAGAGGGGAGAAAAAGGATGCCAAGGGTGGAGGAGACGGGGGCAGGAGGAGAGGGACAGCGGAGGGGAGGCCCGGGGGAGGAGGGGGGAGAAAAGGGGGAGGGAGGGAAAAAGGGAGAGAAGGGAGGGAGGGTGCCCAGAGGAGCAAGCACAGGAGGAGGGTGGGAGGATCAAAGTTGGTAGGAGGGGTAGATGGAGGGGAGGAGGGCATCATCAGGGAGGGGGAGCTGGCGGAAGCCACCTTGGGAGAGGGTAAGGAGGGTGGAGACATGGAGACCGGGCGGGACGTGGGAATACAGGCGCGGCAGTGGGCGGGGATGGGAGAGGATCGAGGATACGAGCGGGTGAGGAGGATCAAGTTTACGGGAGGTGTACAGGATCCGTATCCTTTCAGGGAAAAGGAGGAGGTGGGGGAAGGGGATGAGGTCATACAGGATCCACGTGGGGGAGGGGAGATGGATGCGATAGGCGAGGCGGAGAGCATGGCGTTCAAGGATTTGGAGGGATTTATAAAAGGTAGAGGGAGCGGAGATCCATGCTGGATGGGCATAACAAAGGATAGGGCGGATGAGGGATTTATAGGTGTGGAGGATGATGGAGGGGTCCTGACCCCACGTACGGCCGGAAAGGAGCTTGAGGAGACGGAGTCGGGAACGTGCCTTGGCTTGAAACTGACGACAAGGTGCCAAGCGCAGCCTTATATGCTCCACCGCGGCAGTACTGCGCATGCGGGTCACAGATGCTGCGCCGCCTGTGGCGAAGGCATACGGACATTCGATATGCTTATCGATGTTTAATCGGCGGCGGTGACACGGTGATGACTTCTCTGCAATTTAATTACTCCAAGAGCCGGATTCCATGCTTTGTCCAAATTAAAACCATTGTCTCTGTTTATTAAATTGTTGGCTAATCGAATTTCTATGGCTTCCTTGAATACAGATTCCCAAAAAGAAGAGGTGGATGTTAAAATCTTCACATCACTGTAATTCATGGAATGACCCATATCAATACAATGTTCGGCCACAGCTGACTTGTCTGGTTGTAATAAGCGTATGTATCTTCGGTGCTCCACACACCTCTCATGAACGGTGCGTGTTGTTTGACCTATGTATGACTGCTCACAATTTCCGCAAGGAATCTGGTACACACCCGCCTTACGAAGCAGTAAATCGTCCTTCACAGAGCTGAGTAAAGCCGCAATCTTCATGGGGGACCGGAAGATCACATTAACACAGTGTTTCTCAAGAATACGGCCTATCTTTGAAGAAAGAGCACCCACATAATGCAGAAACGCCCTAGATCTGAAGAAATTACTATCTTCTTCCCCATCGCATACCTTCTTTTTAGGTTTTGCATCGAATGCTCTACGAATTTGTTGCGGAGAATATCCATTCGATTTAAAAATACTCTTGAGGTATGTTAGCTCTCCTTGTAAATTGTCTTCATCGGATATACAGTGCGCCCGATGCACTAAGGTCTTAAGGAGCAAATTGACGGTGTTGCCATGGGAAGCCCCCTCTCCCCTCTGGTAGCTAATTTATTTATGGAAGACTTCGAGGACAAGGCACTGGACTCAGCATATTTTAAACCTACGGTCTTCTGGAGGTACGTGGACGACACATTCGTGGTATGGCCCCATGGTATGGATGAATTACATCGATTTCTTGAGCATTTGAATTCCATCCATGCTAGCATTAAATTTACTATGGAAATAGAAAAAGACGGCTGCCTCCCCTTTCTGGATGTTGTCGTTCGCCGTAAAAGTGATGGCACATTAGGACATGCCGTACATCGGAAACCAACGCACACAAATCTATACCTTCATGCCAGTAGCTGCCATCACCCTTCTCAGAGCATGGGTGTCCTTAAGACCTTAGTGCATTGGGTGCACTGTATATCCGATGAAGACAATTTACAAGGAGAGCTAACATACCTCAAGAGTATTTTTAAATCGAATGGATATTCTCCGCAACAAATTCGTAGAGTATTCGATGCAAAACCTAAAAAGAAGGTATGCGATGGGGAAGAAGATAGTAATTTCTTCAGATCTAGGGCGTTTCTGCATTATGTGGGTGCTCTTTCTTCAAAGATAGGCCGTATTCTTGAGAAACACTGTGTTAAGGTGATCTTCCGGTCCCCCATGAAGATTGCGGCTTTACTCGGCTCTGTGAAGGACAATTTACTGCTTCGTAAGGCGGGTGTGTACCAGATTCCTTGCGGAAATTGTGAGCAGTCATACATAGGTCAAACAACACGCACCGTTCATGAGAGGTGTGTGGAGCACCGAAGATACATACGCTTATTACAACCAGACAAGTCAGCTGTGGCCGAGCATTGTATTGATATGGGTCATTCCATGAATTACAGTGATGTGAAGATTTTAACATCCACCTCTTCTTTTTGGGAATCTGTATTCAAGGAAGCCATAGAAATTCGATTAGCCAACAATTTAATAAACAGAGACAATGGTTTTAATTTGGACAAAGCATGGAATCCGGCTCTTGGAGTAATTAAATTGCAGAGAAGTCGTCACCGTGTCACCGCCGCCGATTAAACATCGATAAGCATATCGAATGTCCGTACGCCTTCGCCACAGGCGGCGCAGCATCTGTGACCCGCATGCGCAGTACCGCCGCGGTGGAGCATATAAGGCCGCGCTTGGCACCTTGTCTTCAGTCTTGGAACTCGCTCTGAAGATGGCCGGACGATACGCGGCCGAAATATCAGTAGAAGAAATTTTATTTGCGCGGCTGCATGCCCGAAATTTAATGTATTATTCATTATGCCGCGAGAAGTTGAAAATGCACATTGTTTGCACAAGTTTAATCATGAAAGATTAGGTTATATGTCTATTAATAGTTCAGAAATTTTGCAGATTTGTAAAACTAGAATAGGGTACGAGCATTTCGTGTTAGGCCTATACTATTAACGAAGTGATAGAAAAATATAAGGCAGAATTAGATAAGAGAGCCAGAGTGCACTGCATGGAGAAAAACACAGATGAATGTTACTGCAAAAGGACAACTATCAAAGGAAACGCGTGTAACATGTAAAACAGTGTTTCACCGTAGATTTGCGAAAACAGATCCGAAGAAAAAATTTTGCTGTGTTGAAGTGCTACAGTACGTCCCGAAATTAAGCCTACGGGAAAGAAGTAAAGAAGAAGTCATTTCGGTACTAACTAGGGATGTATAAATGTGGAAATACAATTACGAAAAGTTACAACTGTCCAAACAAAATGCGCCCTATTCACCAGGAAAGCCCAACAAACTGTAATGTATTTTCAGCAGACAAGGGGAACTATATTGTTACTAATCTCGAAAATAGCTCCGGTAAGATAAAGAACTCAGATATACAGCGACGAGTAAAAAGAAAACAGGATGTCTTAACTGATATTATGAAACATACTGCACTTCAAAACCGACACCAAAGAAATGCAAACAAAAATTTGATTCTCCAATTTTTAATGAAGATTCACAGGTGTCAGCCATAGATTCCGAAAGTTATAACAATGTACAGCCCTACTGTGTCTGAATATGAAAAAGTAACAGAAAGGTTATTGACCTTGCTGACAGTCATCGTCGTAGGAGTGCTACTCGGATCAATGACGTAGTGGTTGTAAAAGAAACAGCATTTCTTAAGCCTTGTGCTCCCACGCCTGAAACAAGAAAACTCGTCCACTTGCCTGAAATCAGTATTTTATCTCATAATGATTTTATTGCGTTATTTGAAGGGGTAAATGTATTTAAAAATGAAACTTCAAAAGCCACAGAGAATTAAAAAAAGTGTTTAGGACACTTGACTCATACAAATGTTCTGTTAATGACTATTCCACACCAATGACCTACCTCTCCGGTTGTGTGTATAAAAAGAGATAAGTGCTGCAAACATACTGCTCTCGAAAATATGCACACAATATGAAAACGTAGAAGCTGTTGATCTCAGTGGTGTAGCATGTATATTCCACACTACACATGGACTAAGCTTAAACGGGCTAGGGAAGTAGCTTGCGGTGGAAAAAAATAAGCAGATGTCTTGTCAAGAAACTGGAGATAAGGCATACAATATCAAAGACAACAGATAATCTTCACATCTTCTCCGTTCATCAAAAGCTCAATCATCGCCCTCTTATGCACAAGTGGTCCAAAGCTCATTGGGAGAAAAGATTCGGACTCTCAACGACTCGGAAGAAGACTCCAGGCTTCCATAAAGCATACAACTTACCAGGCAAGAATGAGGTTAATGCTGTAATAAAAATGCCCGTTAGGGAACTCTAATGTTAATGTAAAAAACAGTACTGGTGATCAAATGCCACAAAGGTCTTTCTGTTTTTCTGTTGTTTTTTTTTTCATCAAAGTATTCGATCAATAACAAACGAAATTTTAGTTGTAGAGATTTTGCCAAATACAGAACTCTACTTTATCAGTGTTCTGTGCCTTAGAGAGTACTGGATAAATATTGACCAGATTCTCTTTAGCTCACACACGCAAATTATTTCTGTAGGAACAGTTATAAAAATGGAGGTACTGTAATTTTCATCAAGCAAGATCTAAAATGTAAATCTATTAATACACTCCTGGAAATTGAAATAAGAACACCGTGAATTCATTGTCCCATGAAGGGGAAACTTTATTGACACATTCCTGGGGTCAGATACATCACATGATCACACTGACTGAACCACAGGCACATAGACACAGGCAACAGAGCATGCACAATGTCGGCACTAGTACAGTGTATATCCACCTTTCGCAGCAATGCAGGCTGCTATTCTCCCATGGAGACGATCGTAGAGATGCTGGATGTAGTCCTGTGGAACGGCTTGCCATGTCATTTCCACCTGGCGCCTCAGTTGGACCAGCGTTCGTGCTGGACGTACAGACCGCGTGAGACGACGCTTCATCCAGTCCCAAACATGCTCAGTGGGGGACAGATCCGGAGATCTTGCTGGCCAGGGTAGTTGACGTACACCTTCTAGAGCACGTTGGGTGGCACGGAATACATGCGGACGTGCATTGTCCTGTTGGAACAGCAAGTTCCCTTGCCGGTCTAGGAATGGTAGAACGATGGGTTCGATGACGGTTTGGATGTACCGTGCACTATTCAGTGTCCCCTCGACGATCACCAGTGGTGTACGGCCAGTGTAGGAGATCGCTCCCCACACCATAATGCCGGGTGTTGGCCTTGTGTGCCTCGGTCGTATGCAGTCCTGATTGTGGCGCTCACCTGCACGGCGCCAAACACGCATACGACCATCATTGGCACCAAGGCAGAAGCGACTCTCATCGCTGAAGACGACACGTCTCCATTCGTCCCTCCATTCACGCCTGTCGCGACACCACTGGAGGCGAGATGCACGATGTTGGGGCGTGAGCGGAAGACGGCCTAACGGTGTGCGGGACCGTAGCCCAGCTTCATGGAGACGGTTGTGAATGGTCCTCGCCGATACCCCAGGAGCAACAGTGTCCATAATTTGCTGGGAAGTGGCGGTGCGGTCCCCTACGGCACTGTGTAGGATCCTACGGTCTTGGCGTGCATCCGTGCGTCGCTGCGGTCCGGTCCCAGATCGACGGGCACGTGCACCTTTCGCCGACCACTGGCGACAACATCGATGTACTGTGGAGACCTCACGCCCCACGTGTTGAGCAATTCGGCGGTACGTCCACCCGGCCTCCCGCATGCCCACTATACGCCCTCGCTCAAAGTCCGTCAACTGCACATACGGTTCACGTCCACGCTGTCGCGGCATGCTACCAGTGTTAAAGACTGCGATGGAGCTCCGTATGCCACGGCAAACTGGCTGACACTGACGGCGGCGGTGCACAAATGCTGCGCAGCTAGCGCCATTCGACGGCCAACACCGCGGTTCCTGGTGTGTCCGCTGTGCCGTGCGTGTGATCATTGCTTGTACAGCCCTCTCGCAGTGTCCGGAGCAAGTATGGTGGGTCTGACACACCGGTGTCAATGTGTTCTTTTTTCCATTTCCAGGAGTGTATGTTCCGGCATCTCAATGCAGAAAGGGACTTTGAGCCGGCACTCATTGAAGTCAGGGAGGCAAATACAGTTGTAGCATGTATTTATCGTTCCTCAAATGGAAATTCTGAATCATTCCTAAATAAGCTTGAATATGTACAGTACTAAACAGGCTCCATTTTGACGAGGAATCGTTAATGCTGTGTGGGGACTTCAACATTGATTTTCTTGAAATCAGCAGAGGAAAAGAACTACTGCTTAACCACACAGATACTTTCAACTTAAAACAGACTATAACATCCCCAACAACAATCGCAGAAACTACTGCCGCTGCCCTGGATCAGATATCTGTGAACACAAACTGTGGCGCAAAATATGTAAGTACAAGTGTCAGTGATCATGAAGCTCAAGTTGTTACCCTCCAAAGCTACTTGATGCCCATCCACAAGTACAAAAGAACTGTAACAGCAAGACGTTTCATTACACATAATATTGAAACGTTCAATCCCCTACTGTCAGGAGAAAGATGAGGAGAAGTTTTACAATTAGATGACACCAACAAAAAGTTCAAGAAATTCTGTAGCATCTTCAGTGACTACTTTGAAATTGCATTCCCTCTCAAAACACAAGTAAAAAGAGGCACAATTCCAAAAGTAAAGATATGGATGACAATAGGTTTCAAAATCTGAAGTGTGAGGAAGAGAGAATTACGGAGATGCAGGAGAATTAGTAACATACCACCACTTCTGAACAACTACATTCAGAATACCTTGAAATCTGTAAAAGACTGATGTGCCAGCCAAAAAAAAGGGCCAATGATAAGTTTGTAACAGAGTCAGAAAATAAAAGCCAAGCAGTATGGAAAGTAACAAAGAACGAAGCAAATAAAGCGTCTCCTGAAATGAAAATATTGCTCTGAACCATGAGAACAAGAGTGAAACTGATCCCCAACACATCAAAAATCTTTTTAGTTCCTACTATACACATACCAAAATTGATTTAGTACTAATTGACAAAACAAATAGTAGAAAGAAACAGAAAAACAAAGTGCAGTCATGTTCCTCTTCAGTCTATGTTTGTGGAACAGCTCCAGATGATATCACCCATGTTGCATCTGCTCTTAAGAAAACGTCATCAAGAATTAGTGGTATTCCTGATTGCAACATAAAGCAATATATTACAAACATTTTACTGCTTCTTGCAGATATAGTCAATTCGTCTTTCCTGATAGGCACATTTCCAGACTGTTTAAAAACTGGTGGTTCCTACTCATATGAAAGGAGACAAGTTAAATTGGAAAACTAGAGACCAATTGGCTTATTATCAGGATATAGTAAAATCATAGAAAGAATAATGTATAATAGGTTATTGAAATTTTTTGAGAAAAACAAAATTCTCACTGATACTCACCATGTATTTAGGAAAAATAAATCAAGAGCTGGTGCCATTTATTGTTTGTTTGTTTTGTTTTATTTCAGGCGCAAAAACAACTAGTGTCATACACATCAATGACAGAATTCTATAACACAAAGACAAAGAGAGGAGTTAAAAACGACTACACGTTAATCCCAATTGACGGAAGAGAAGGTACCTACAAACAGGGACGTGGAGAAAGGTCTCTAAAATACGCCATAGAGAAACAGAGGTCCTGAACTAAAAATTTAATGGCCTTCGCCATATTGCTACGACGAATAAAAAGTAAAACGTGGTCGACACAGCCCGCGCGTCGTTCGCTAAAATGGCCGGTAACTCAGATGGCAAACATAAACGAGAATGTAAGTGGTTAAAAAAAGGGTTTTCCGTCAGGAAATGGCGTGCCGTCAAAGTTTTTTGCGCAATGAGCACCTCTTAACAAATGGTGACGGCTAAAACCACAGTGCCCGATGCGCAACCTAGCTAAGATGATCTCCTCAAAACGAGTGAGCAGAGAGGAGGTCGTCCAAACCACTGGGAGAGCCTTAATAACCTGGAGATTGTTCCCATGAAGGGAGGACCCGTGGTGATGCCAAAGTGACACTACCTGCTGACAGACAGCAACATGGAGATCATCGGAGGGAATGTAACAACTAGCGATCTGAGGTACGAGGACTGCAACCTTGGCAGCAGCGTCAGCGGCCTCGTTCCATCAGACTGACGTGCCCAGGAACTCACATAAACATCACAGTGGCTCCATCAAGAGTGAGTAAGTGACAGCTTTCCTGGACCCGTTGCACTGAGGGATGGACAATGTACAGCACACACGGGCTCTGAAGGGCACTGAGAGAGTCGAAGCAAATAACAATTGAAAAGCCTGTGTCGTTGGATGTTCTGCATGACCTGACACAGGGCGAAGAGCTCTGCTGTAAATACTGAGCAGTGTTCCGAAAGCCGGTACCGAAAAACGTCGGTGCCAATGACGGAGGCACACCCGACACTACAGTCAGTCTGAGGGCTATCAGTGTAAACAAAGGTACTGTCTCGAAGTTCATGCAAAGGTCGTGAAACTGAAGGCGATAGAATGAGGCTGTAGTAGTGTCCTTAGGAAGCAAATGAAGGCCAAGGTGAACATGGGCCGCCGCATGAAGCCAAGGTGGTGAAGAGTTCAAACCCATGGGGAAAGTTGCAGGTAGTTTGAAGTTAAGCTGGCGAAGCAAGAGCCAAAAGCAAACTCCAGGAAGTAACAGAGAAGAAGGACACACCCCCTACTGGCGATCAAAGGAGTGATCGAAGAAGGAGGCATACGATGGGTGGCCATGCATGGCAGACAAACAGCATGCATATCTGCTGAGGAGAAAATCACAGCCTTAGGACAGTGGTAGTTTGGCGGCTTCTGCTTACAGACTCTCAACCGGTCTAGTGTAAAAGGTGCCAGTGGTCAAACGGATGCCACGGAGGTGGATAGTATTGATATGGCGTAAGAGGGACGGACGTGCAGATGCATAAACGAAACACCCATAGTCTAGTTTCGAATGGACAAGGGAGCGTTACAAACAGAGGAAGATGGTTCTACCTAATCTCCGGGAAGTACCACTGTGGACATACAGGACACTGACAGCATGCGTACAGTGGGCTGCCAGGTAAGACAAGTCGGAGGACAAAAAAGTTTCCTATCGAGCATGCGTGCCAGGAATTTCGTAATTTCAACGAATGGAAGAGCGACAGGCTCAGAATGAAAAGATGGTGGAAGAAACCAATTGCGAATCCAGAAATTCATACAAGCGGTTTTGTCAGTGGAAAAGCGAAAGCAATTGTCGATGCTGCATGAGTAAAGACGATCAAGACATAGCTGAAGACGCCGCTCAAGCAGATAACTCTGTGGAGAAATAGGCTGCGAAATCATCAACTAAAAGGGAGCAGGAGATGCTCGGCAGGAGATGGCCATAATATGGTTAACAGCGATAGCAAAGAGGGCGACACTCAGGAAAGAGCTCTGAGGCACACCGTTTTCCTGGATAAAGTTGTCTGAAAAGGCAGAACCCACACATACCTTGAAAACTTGGTCTTTCAAGAATTCCTGAAGGAAATGGGGCATACTGCCATGGAAGCCCCTAGTGTACAGAGTATGAAGGGTACAAGTCCTCTAGTAGGTGTCATAGGCTTTCTCCAAATCGAAAAACACGGCCACAGTCTGGAAATTCCGCAGAAAGCCATTCATGACATGGGTTGACAAAGTGACGAGATGGTCAACTGCAGAATGGCACACTCGAAATCCACACTGTGCAGTGGTTATAAATTGCGAGACTCGAGCCACCATACGAGCCGGGCATGAATCATATGTTCCATCACCTTGCAAACATAGCTGGTGAGAGAAATGTGGTGGTAGATAGAAGGAAGGTGTTTGTCCTTACCGGGCTTAGGTATGGACACGACAGTCACTTCGCACCAGCGTCTGAGAAATGTGCCCTCTGCCTAGATAAGGTTGTATGTGTGAAACAGAAAGTGTTTGCCCACAGGAGAAAGGTGCTGCAACATCTGAATGTTCGCAAAATGGTGGCCCAAAGTGTTGAAGATAGCAATAGGGTCCACAATGACATCGTCTGCTACTGTCAGATCGGAAATTGGGGAATGGATTCGTCCCAGAGAGCTGTCGGAGGTTGGCCCATACGACCGAGAGGGAGTGAAACTATTAAAAGAACTAATGAATGAAATCCATCAAGCTTTTTTGCTATCCCGAAGGACGCCACGACACTGTGCACGCAACTGTTTATAATGAACGCAGTTTTCCATCGTAGGATGACAGTTAATAACGCAGAGAGCACGTCTCCACGCGCGAATTGCGTCGCAGCATGCCTAAGTCCACCAAGGGAACAGGACACAGCATGGTAAAGTGCGAGGAATGGAACATTCTGTGGCAGTTAGGATAAAGTTTGTAAGATATTCTACCTTGTCATGACAAGTGGGGAAATGTTGTTCATAGAAGGTCGCAAGGGAGGAGTAAAGCCTCCAGTCGGCCTTAGTAAGATGCAATTTGGGGTAGGAGTCAGCAAACGGACAGCACAAGGGACATGGTCGCTCGAGTATGTGTCAGAGAGAATGGACCACTCGAGACGATGGGCAAGTTGGACAGTGCCGGAGGATAGGTCCAAACTGGAATAGGTATGCGTGAAGTCTGAAAGGAACATGGGTGCTCCAGTATTAAGACAGAAGAGGTTAAGTTGAGAAGATCAGTCAAGACGCCACTTCTCAGACAGGTTCTGGGAGAAGCTCAGAGGGGATGGTGTGTATTAAAGTCACCGAGTAGCAGAAAAGGGTGGGGTAGCTGCCCAGTAAGCTGGAGGAAGTCTGCCCTGGTGGTATCGAATAAAGGATAATGGAGGGATGTAAACAGTACAAAGGGAAAAGATCAAGTGAGGAAGGAGAAGGTGAACTGCTACAGCTTGAAGGCGGGTATCAGAGCATATGAGCAGCATGACTCCCCCTTGAGGTGGAATGCCATCCTTGTGGGGAAGGTCAAATTGGACCTGGAAGAAATGCGAGATCTCAAAGCAGTCGTGGGAACACAATTTTGTTTCCTGGAGGCAGCGGACAAGCGGACACTGCGATTATAAGAGCAGCCGTAAATCCTCTTTATTTGATCGAAGGCCATGAACGTTCTATTGAAGGAGAGTCGTAAAGAGGGAAGACCAGGAGGGAAAAGTTGAAGGCATGCCACCTCGGCGGCTGCCGAGTGCCAGCCTTCAAAGACTCACTACTATAGGGCGCAGAGACTACAGTATCCTGCTTCATTAGATCTACAGGGGCGTTGGCATTCTCTTTCTGTTGATCTGCACAGGCCAGGGTAAAAATCGGTTGGTGGCGTTCACTGGCGACACAGACGTCGGCCGGGTGAGGGTGTCATGAGGCAATACTGCCGAAGAGGATCTCCGAGTCAGCGAAGGAGAAGACTGTTTGCCTTTGTTTGACTTCTTGGAGCCTTTCTGGGTTGCAGGGGAAGACTCAGATGTTTGTGGCCAGAGGGACGAGGGAAGTCTAAGCAGGAGTGTTCCTTCTGCCGGTTGTGTAACAGGTGACTTCATCCCAGGAGGCGAATGTTTGGTGGCTTGTTGCACAGCTGGAGGAGGAGACGGCAATGCTGCCATGAGACTGAGCGATTTCACAACCGCTGTGCTGAATCTGAGATCGTATGTCTGTGTGGCCATGTCCTTCATGGAGTGAGATGTAGCAAGAACAGTATTGTAAGTCCCAGATGGTAGGGTTTTCGACTAGACAGTAACTCCTGAATGAGTGGGTAAGGCTCTTTTTCCTTTACCCAGATCTCCTGGACAAACTACTCATCGAGATACACGGGAGAGTCTCGAGAGGAGTCGGCATGGTCGTCATTGTATTTGATTCAGTAGGGAGAGGGAGGCAGACAATTGCTCTCATGCACATCCCTACCAGAGGCTACATACACTCCTGGAAATGGAAAAAAGAACACATTGACACCGGTGTGTCAGACCCACCATACTTGCTCCGGACACTGCGAGAGGGCTGTACAAGCAATGATCACACGCACGGCACAGCGGACACACCAGGAACCGCGGTGTTGGCCGTCGAATGGCGCTAGCTGCGCAGCATTTGTGCACCGCCGCCGTCAGTGTCAGCCAGTTTGCCGTGGCATACGGAGCTCCATCGCAGTCTTTAACACTGGTAGCATGCCGCGACAGCGTGGACGTGAACCGTATGTGCAGTTGACGGACTTTGAGCGAGGGCGTATAGTGGGCATGCGGGAGGCCGGGTGGACGTACCGCCGAATTGCTCAACACGTGGGGCGTGAGGTCTCCACAGTACATCGATGTTGTCGCCAGTGGTCGGCGGAAGGTGCACGTGCCCATCGACCTGGGACCGGACCGCAGCGACGCACGGATGCACGCCAAGACTGTAGGATCCTACGCAGTGCCGTAGGGGACCGCACCGCCACTTCCCAGCAAATTAGGGACACTGTTGCTCCTGGGGTATCGGCGAGGACCATTCGCAACCGTCTCCATGAAGCTGGGCTACGGTCCCGCACACTGTTAGGCCGTCTTCCGCTCACGCCCCAACATCGTGCAGCCCGCCTCCAGTGGTGTCGCGACAGGCGTGAATGGAGGGACGAATGGAGACGTGTCGTCTTCAGCGATGAGAGTCGCTTCTGCCTTGGTGCCAATGATGGTCGTATGCGTGTTGGTGCCGTGCAGGTGAGCGCCACAATCAGGACTGCATACGACCAAGGCACACAGGGCCAACAACCGGCATCATGGTGTGGGGAGCGATCTCCTACACTGGCCGTACACCACTGGTGATCGTCGAGGGGACACTGAATAGTGCACGGTACATCCAAACCGTCATCGAACCCATCGTTCTACCATTCCTAGACAGGCAAGGGAACTTGCTGTTCCAACAGGACAATGCACGTCCGCATGTATCCCGTGCCACCCAACGTGCTCTAGAAGGTGTAAGTCAACTACCCTGGCCAGCAAGATCTCCGGATCTGTCCCCCATTGAGCATGTATGGGACTGGATGAAGCGTCGTCTCACGCGGTCTGCACGTCCAGCACGAACGCTGGTCCAACTGAGGCGCCAGGTGGAAATGGCATGGCAAGCCGTTCCACAGGACTACATCCAGCATCTCTACGATCGTCTCCATGGGAGAATAGCAGCCTACATTGCTGCGAAAGGTGGATATACACTGTACTAGTGCCGACATTGTGCATGCTCTGTTGCCTGTGTCTATGTGCCTGTGGTTCTTTCAGTGTGATCATGTGATGTATCTGACCCCAGGAATGTGTCAATAAAGTTTCCCCTTCCTGGGACAATGAATTCACGGTGTTCTTATTTCAATTTCCAGGAGTGTATTTGGCTGGGTATTGACAAGACATTCGAGTGTGGTTGAAATGATGGCAATGGAAGCAGTGCATCACGTTGGGAATGTATGGTCGGACTGCGATAACTTCATAGCCTGCCAGAAACACCACTCTATCAAAGGTGAGAAAAAGAGCACGTGGGGGCACTAAGGATGCATCTACCTTTTTCATCACCTGATGGATGACAATGACACCCTGATCAGAGTGGTACGTTTGGATTCTGCCTCAGTCAGACCATCGAGCAGTCTAGAGTAAATAACACAATGGGAAGAATACAATGGGCCTTGACAAGAACAGGATAGCAATGGAGAAACGAAGGGGCAAGCAATTATTGTGCTTGAGAGTCAGAAGTATTCTCCTAAAGCAAAGTGCCACTGTGTAAACGAGAGCAGGATTTCACAGGGCTGGCAACTGCGTCAACATCTTTCTGAATAAGAAATGTTGCAAAGGACTGACTGTCTTCAGTACATGAAGCCATGTGGAACCATGGTGCTGCTGGGAGGGTCTTTGAATTGGGAGCTTCATTCGGTTTACGTTTGGTAGGCGTGGACTGTGATGATGATGATTGGCTCATTGCGAGAACATCCCCCATGATTGCCTGTGTCTCCGATGGCGCACTGCTTGCAACTGGGGGCCTACCCACAGATGGGGCTCACCCACCTAAGGTGATTGTTCACAGCTCAGGTCACGCCTCCCGAACACCTGACAGAAGAACCAATCAGCAATTTGGGAAGGTAGCAGCTTGGATAGTCATCCTTCCCTGGGCCTGACCCATATCAGGGGGTACGTGCTAGCTCTACTTGTCGACCTGGGGCTGGGAATAATGCGTTACCCAGTCATCTGTTATGCATCAGACGCAAGGACCGGCCTTCACGAGTGCACAAGGAGGAAGAATAAAAAGAGGAGCCTTAAATACCGAAGCAGAGGAGGGGTAGGAAAAGGTGAATGAAGAAAGGGAAAAGGGAATGAAAAACAGTGATGAGACTATTCTTATGTCAGTTACTCAGTTACTGAAAATGCGAGACACATTCCCAAAAACACTCCAGACATGTTCCCCAAGGGAGGGGAAAAGAAATAGCAAGAGGATAGATATGCAGCACGGAGGGGAAAAGATGCTGCAAAGGCTGGGGCCCTGTGGTACCCAATCATGAACCCACCAAAGAGCGGCGAGCCCACTTGGGGGCGGTGCCATTTATGATTTTATACATAACGCCCAGCAAACAGTCGACAAAAAAGGAAGTGCCATTGGCATTTTTTTAGACTTCAATAAAGCCTTTGACATACTGCTGAACAAGCTCCAAGCATATGGCATTAGAGGCATTTGCACTAAATTGTTCATACTGTACTTGACAAACGCTCAACAGTAAATTCAAATGAAACATGAACTAAAGGAAAGTACTAGGATACGTTTCTCAGATGCAGAAACGATTAAACAAAAAAAATAAAAATAGAGGAGTGTCTCTGAGATCCATTCTTGGGCCAATTGTCTTTCTCCTCTATGTAAACGATTTAGAGCCAAACATTGAGTCAAAACCAAATACTTTATTTGCAGATGACACAAGCATCCTTATTACAAGGAACATCCCAAGTCAGCTATAAGCAGCTGTAAATAAAACTACAGCACAGCTAAATAGATGGTTTGAAGGAAATAAACTACTGATAAACACCAAGAAAAACAACCTTCCTAAATTTCTGTTTAAAAGGTGATGCACGCAACACTATGTAACAATAAACTCCAAGAAAATTCTCTCTTCTATGGAAACAAAGTTTTTAGGCATTTGGTTTCAAAATAGCTTCAAATGGCAGACTCAGTTAAACAAAATAAATGGAACACTAAATAAAATATGTTATGGTTCACTGTTACTCTCTGTTAAAGCAAGTTTTATCACTATGTGAACTGCCAACTTTGCTCATTTTCTACTGTACAGAATTATATTCTGAGGTAATACAGACGCTAGTTCACTCATTCTCCTAACCCAGACGAGAACTGTAAGAGCAATGTAACATGCTTGACAAACAGATTCTTGCAAACCCCTCTTTCAAAAGCATCAATCCTCCCACTTTCCAGTATGCACATACTAGCAATCAGTAAATATATTAGAATGAATTTGAAAGACATAAACGAAAATTTGCACAAGACAAAAGGAAAAGCTTCATGTCTAGTTAGTGACCACATCAGCCCACAAAACTTCCTCAGTAAACAGTGGTATACAAATTAACAATAGTCTTCCACATAAGGTAAAAATCACATCATCATTCACTCTTTTGTAAAGCCCTTAGAGCATTATTATTAGAACATTGCTTGTATTCAATAGTATAATTTTTAGAACATTTGAGATACAAGATACCTGAAACAAGACAATGCAGTTACTGCAAGCTCTTTTGTCGATTAAGCTAAAATTTATGTATCTACTGAAATAATACTGTAGTTTTATTGTGTTAAGCTGTGTTACTGTTTTGTTTTGTGTTTTCCACAAACTGGAAAGGTTTTTTTGGATGAATAAAAAAATAAATAAATGAATAAACGAAAAAATCCTGAGACTAGACGAATTTGGCAAATTCATAGACACCAGAATCCACTAGAATGCAGGTTGTGTTCTCCAATGTTGTAGTTTTTGCATCATCAATGTACTTCCTTTTTGTTTCTAGTAATCTGTTGATGAGTTACATATATTCCATTATTTCTTTTGTTCAGATGTCAGGCTTCTCAGTTTTTGTGCTATTAAATAGCCATAGCATGAATATTCATCCACAGTTTTCACGTACACTTTCCGTAAATTTCTGGCTTATTCTTCTCTGTTTTCCTACTTCAGAACTTTCGGTATCTTATTCTTTGCATTATTACGATTGGAGACGTTTTGTCTAATATTAGTCGACCACACAATTGTTGCACCTGGGAATGAGGGCGCGTAAGTCGACTAACGTGTTTACCTGTGTGACTGAAGCCCATCAAAACGTGATCTGCTGTTCTAACACCAACAACTTTTTCTTGAAGCTTTTTGTACTTCGATAACATATGCGACAGATAAAAAAATTGATATTGTTTTTGTTCATTGTAATGTTACCACGTGGTTCCAATAATGACCCAGAAAGTGCAAGTGCAATAATGTCATGGGCTGGGTAGTACCTTATGCTCATGGCACACATCTCAAATTACTATTCAAATAATCTTTAGAAGCGGCATTCCATACGATTTTTCTTTGTCTATAATCATCTATCAATTTAAGCATGCTCCCTTTGGAGTCAACAGAGATTATTGCACATAATTCCCTTCACAGCATAACCTCAGCACACTATACAATCAAACATACATTGGCCCTAGCTGCCTGTCGTCTGCTAAAAACGCGAAGACTCCATACAAAATGTGCAAAGTAATGCTCTTTATGCAAAGCCCCTGTTTCCAAGAAATTAAGCATGCACAACCGTGCTGTCAGAAATTGATGGGCATGTACAAAGTTAAAAACAAAAAGGCACCATGTGGATATACCTTGAAGATTGTGGTAGCGCAACCAATTTTTGATATGATGTGGAAGAATTAATCTGTAAATGTAAGAAATAGGAGAAAAAAGAAATGTAACCACATTAGATGATTTGTTGAGAAAGTTCTGCATCGAATTTGGTTATTATTATTCCATAACTTCAAAAAAAAGCAACTAAATGATAATCTTTATCTCTATATGTTACACTATTTAGAAAATATAACTGTATTTATATTTTAATAACGCTCATTGACCAAAGATTAAAATTTTTTTTATAAAAATGAGCTAAAACTGGAACTTCTGGTTCAGAGAGGTAATGAATGTTATCTGTAGATCAAAGTAGTGAATTATAGTGTTAAGTTTGAAAAGTTTTCTAACTATAGAATTATTTTCCTTTTCCACAGAGTTTCTGAAAAATCCACAGTCTTAAATTAAGCATTGATTACGTACAATGAAATGAATCTTTGATTAAATATGGAACTTAATTCTATTTTGTCGTTCATTCATACATCACATTCTACACATTACAACATCAGAAGTGTGATGAAGCTCTTCCAGAAAAAACTAAAAATGCCAAAGGGAAAGCCTCTGTTCAAGAACGGTGGCAAGACAAATGAAAAGAACTGCAGACCAATATCTCAATTGTCTGGATTTTGTAAAATACTGAAAAAAGTATTTTACAGAAGACTTATTTACTCCTAGAGAAAAATAGTTTTGTGTCAAATATTCAGCATGGATTCAGAAAACACAAGTTGATAAGAAATTGCCAGCTTAGATTTTGTTAATAAAGCTTTGACAGTAATAGACCAGAAGGCGATATTTCTGGACCTCAAAAACACCTTTGATGTGACAGATCACAACTTACTGCTTCAAAAATTGGAAAATGTAGGAATTAGGCGTTGGCACATGAATGGGTGACATCATACCTGCAAATCAGAGAGCAGATAGTATAAACCTCACATCAGGAAGAAAACATTACGTACACCTAACAATCTAAATGGAATGAAATTAAGTATGATGTACTCCAAGGTCCTTTTTTGGACCCAGTGTTGTTCTTTGTATCTACCAACGACCTGGGACAGTTACAGTTCAACTTTTTTGTTCAAGAGTCAACACTGATACTGAGGGGCAGCATTTGGACCACATATTCACTAATCTTGTTAATGACTGGTAACCTACATAAATATGTTTTAAACCCCATCCCCACCCCCCACCCACACCCCCGCCACAACAGACAGGCAATAAGTTGGTTGCTGGCCCCCAAGTAGCAATCGTTAGAACTCAGACTGTTCGGAACACTATGTGTCGACTTTCTCTGTTTCAGAATGATTCGACCTCTGACACCTATAATTCCATCACAAAGTGTCTTGTTATGTGAGCAGATGATTAATTTACAGATAACAGTTATTGTACCTATATTTAAATGCGTTATGCAATATGCAACGATTGTTAGCAGGCAGACGCAGGTGGAAATTGTTACAGGTAATGGAGCATTTAAGTGCAAATTCCTGGTCATGGATTATTTGTCAGTTAGTTGCATTTTAGGCATTGGGTTCCTGCAAGAGGGGGACGTAAAAATAGACCTCTCTGGTGGTAAATGTTATGTGAGAATTGTTGGCAGGGAATTAGTTCTGAACTTAATCTAAGCGAAAACTAAACATGGTAAATTTTGTGCGAGGGTAAAGATTAAATTTTTAGTTTTTTAGGTACCACATATACGCAGCTTCCTAACTACACAAGCCAATGATACTAAGTGTACAGTAAGTTTTAATACTCATCATGATATGGAATCATTATTACAGGGCAAGACCTCAGAATCTGATTATATAAGTGCGGTTCAAGGAAGTGAACTTAATAGATTACTACTTAAATACTTGCAAGTATTCTCCAAAAAACTAGATGCAATCAAGAGTTACGAGTATCACATGCAAGTTAAATCACATAAAACGGATTATCGTTCTACCTACTCATTTCCCTGGACCAAAAGAGAGGCAGTGGACAAAGAAATCGGAAGTTATTTGCATGCTTATCCTGAATCAGACAATACGAGGGTTTTATCCTCATCAGGACAGAAAAAGAAATACACTGTAAATATGAGACTTTTCTCATGTTCATGCTTTCTTCTGTAGTATTAGTATGTACAAATTTTATGCTTATTTTGTACGGTTTTGTTAGCAGTGTGAGTTATTTACTTTACTGGATAATTTCCAATGATCATCACGATACGCTAACGTACAAGTCTTACGAAGAACAACGTTTCCTGTAATGAAAAACTCCGAACAATTACCTACAAGCATTTCAACTAAAGTGGATTTTTATTGAATATTGATCTCATGTACAGGTGTGCATACGGAGCTCACCATTCAAGCGCTTTTCTGGCCCCGCTGCCAGTCTTAAATAACTTATCCATGCGTCATGAGTAATACTCATTAAATGACTAGTACGATTGAGTGAAATAATATTTAATTTTGTGCATTTTCAACTTCTCGCGGCGTAAAGAATAGTCCATTAACTTTCGGGCATGCAGCCGCGCAAATAGTATTTCCTCCACTGATATTTCGGCCGCGTATCGTCCGGCCATCCTCAGAGTGAATCACAAGGCTGACGACAAGATGCCAAGCGCACCCTATATGCTGGTCACAGATGCTGGTCGGCGGCAGAAAAATACGCTTACAAAAAATGTTCAAATGTGTGTGAAATCTTATGGGACTTAACTGCCAAGGTCATCAGTCCCTAAACTTACACACTACTTAACTTAAATTATCCTAAGGACAAACACACACACCCATGCCCAAGGGAGGCCTCGAAACTCCGCCGGGACCAGCCGCAGAGTCCATGACTGCAGCTCCTTTGAGCGCTCGGCTAATCGCGCGCGGCAAATACGCTTACACATGCGCCGCCTGCGGCGAAGGCGTACAGACATTCGAGTCGCTTATCGATGTATGTTCGTCGGCGATGATACGACGACGACTTCTCTGCAGTTTAATTACGCCAGGAGTCGGATTCCATGCTTTGTCCTAATTGAAACCATTATCTCCATTTATTAAGTTATTAGCTAATCTAATCACTATAGCTTCCTTGAAGACAGATTCCCAAAAGGAAGAGGTGGATGTTAAAATCTTCACACTACTTTAATTCATGGAATGCCCTGTATCAGTACAATGTTCGGCCACAGCTGACTAGTCTGGCTGTGATAAGGGTGTGTATCTTCGATGCTCCACACATCTCTCATGAACGGTGCATGTTGTTTGACTTATGAATGACTTCTCACAATTTCCACAAGGAACCTCCCTCCGATACACATCCGCTTTACGATGCAGCAAATCGTCCTCTACAGAGCCGAGTAAAGCTGCAATCTTCGTGGAGGGGGGTGGGGGGGGGGGCGGAAGATCACCTTAACACAGTGTTTCTCAAGAATACGGCCTATCTTCGAGGAAAGAGCATCCACATAGGGCAAAAACGCACTTGATCTGAAAGAATTGCTATCTTCTTCCCCATCGCATACCTGCATTCTAGGTTTTGCATTGAATGCTCTACGAATTTGTTGCGGAGAAAATCGATTCGCTTTAAAAATGCTCTTGAGGTTCTTGAAAGTTATCTTTATCGGATATACAGTGCGCCCAATGCACTAAGGTCTGTGAACGGTGATGGCAGCTACTGGCATGCAGATATAGAGTTGTGTGTGTTGGTTTCCGATATACGGCGTGTCCTAATGTGCCATCAACTTTACGGCGAACGACAACATCCAAAAAGGGGAAGCAGCCGTCTTTTTCTATTTCCGTAGTAAATCTGATACTAGTATGGACAGAATTCAAATGCTCAAGAAATCGATGTAATTCATCCATCCCGTGCGGCCATACCACAAATGTGTCGTCCACGTACCTCCAGAAGTCTCTCATGCTGCCAGAGGGCAGAGGGGGCTTCCCATAGCAACGCCATCAATCTGCTCATAAAATTCACCATTAAACTGAAAATAAGAAGATAAAAGCACATGTTCAAATAAGGCCGTAATGTTGGCCGATAAGAGATAAAGAGTCCTTTAAAGGTATCTTGGTATATAATAATACCAGGTCAAAACTAACAAGCACAGTCGTACAATTTAGCCTGACATTGCTAAATCTCTGAATAAAATCCATAGAATTAAATTTGTGGTAACTGCATTTTCCTACCAATGGTTTTAATAAAGAAGCTAAATATTTGGCAGAAAAATACGTTGGTGAACCTATAGTGGTTTATAGGCCTCATAGACAAGTCCTCTAGATGCTCATCCTTATCCATCTAGTGAACTTTAGGAAGCCCATAAAATCACGGTGGTACTGCACCTCTCAATTTTAAACTTCTTATGACTTCCTTTGGTGGTGATCAAGCGTTCAGCAAGGCAGCAGTTCTTATTGTCACCTTGTTGGTAGGATCTTGGTTAATCTTCCGGTATGCACCAGAACTAAGTAGGCCACATATCTTTTCCTTGTAGACTTCCTGAGGCAAAAGGGCGGTAGCATTACCTTTATCAGCACGAAGGACGACTATGGCAGTATCCTCACGCAGCATTCGTATCGCACATCTTTCTTCCTTGGAACATTACTTCTTTGTGGACGATGTTTCGTAATTGCTCGACAAGTTTCGCGTCTGATTTCTTCACCAGACTCCTCTGATAGAGGTCGGGCAGCTTCTTGAAAGGCACTGATGAAAGATGATATCGGCATAGTCTTTGGAGTAGGGTCAAAATTTAACCCTTTACTTAAGAATCTGTCTTTAAGGAAACAATAGAGATTAGATTAGCTAATAATTTAATAAATAGAGATAATGGTTTTAATTTGGACAAAGCATGGAATCCAGGCTCTTGGTGTAATTAAAATGCAGGGAAGTCGTCGTGGTATCACCTCCGACGAACATACATCGATAAGCGACTCGAATGTCTGTACGCCTTCGCCACAGGCGACGCATGTGTAGGCGTATTTCTTTGCCGCCGACCAGCATCAGTGACCAGCATGCGCAGTACCGCCGTGGTGTTACATATAAGGCCGCGCTTGGCATCTTGTCGTCAGTCTTGTGGCTCATTTTGAGGATGGCCGAACGATACGCGCCCGAAATGTCAGTGGAGGAAATTCTATTTGCGCGGGTGCATGCCCGAATTTTAATGGACCAATATTTAATTTTATTTTGCACAATTATCTATGTAGTGCAGCGGTGCATGAACTTTGTAATTATTACGGAGATAAAAAAATACACGAAGACAATAAAAAAAGTACTATATAAAGCTGTGTACTAATGAGGAAGGTCTCTTTCTCTTGCTCTCTTGTTCTCTTATTGTCGTATGCTTCTGTCTCTCTTTTCATTGCCGACACGAGATTGTAGTTGTGTTGTATTAATTTACGTAAGAATTAACAAATCTGAAAAAATTATCTTATTCGTGTAGGATACGTTATTTAATCGTCCTTTGAAGGAAAAGTTTGTACTGCAGTACACCACCAGCCACAAACAAGAGGATTGCCATGCGCCACCGCCTCCGGCAGACATTCATGGTCCGAAGATGATCTGATAAAAAGATCGAAACCGGTCGCCATTAAAAAAGTTAAGCGATCAAGACTGCGTCTAAGTTATTTATAATAATTACAGTTCGCTGGTTTCCTATATAAGAACCATGTTCTTTAAAACGTTCTTATGGCGTCTTCTTTGCAATTGTTGTGTATTCTTCATTGTAATCGGTTGTTCATCTAAATAAGTTGAACAGCCTTCCATCGTTTTCTTGTTCCGTCCAATGAGTGTTCAGGGATTGTTTCGCAGTTGTCGAATTTCGTGTGGTCTGATAACAGTTTCCGCTATTCTGCACATTGAGTTACAGATCTGCGTTTCTTCTTCTTCCCGTGGTGAACTAAGCCCCCGCTCGTCCTCGCCGTAATATGTCCCCCTCCGTTCCGGTTCGGTGGATATCCATTATCTCTTCATATGCTGCTTTGTGTAGTTCGTGATAAAAGTGCCACGTATCGAACACTTCGCAAAACCATTGTCACAACGCTTGCGTGTGGCTTTGATATGAATAAAGCTCACTTCATGGTACATGTTGATTGCATCCAGGATGCGCTGTAGTTCTCCAAACTTTTCCACAGAGGAGTTATCCTCTAGGAACGCTGCTTCCACCAAGGCCTCTTCTTTCGTCATCTCGTAGCTGACGTACCAGGCACTCACACTCAAGTGTCCCTTCCTCTCACGCCTAACCGCTCTCCTCAGTCCTGTCGTCGATCTGGCAGCAATGATGCTGCACCTTGTCTGCTGACTTCATATCTAATACAATGTTTCTCTCTTAAATTACGCTAAAACTTTACAAACAATAAACTTCTTACATTACGCTAAAACTTTACAAACAAGAAACTTCTTTCATGACTTTACAAAAAGTATTATTACTCTATCCAAAAATGTTTTTCCTATTATTACCTTTACTTATTTATGGTTTTTATTCTCCCCGTCTTTTAATTCTTAATATAAAGGTTATGGTTTCCTTATCTTCATCACGATGCATAGTAAGAGTGAAATTGATGGTTGGTTGGTTGGTTGAGGTTGAAGGGACCAAGCAGCAAGGTCATCAGTCCCTTTGAAATTGATGGTAATGACGGTTAGTGAGTTAGTGACTTTCCAATTTTACTTCTTTTTTTTCTAAATACAAGTATATTATGTTATTTTGAAAACTTCGCTCCTTGACTCCGACTCCAGCGTCTTTTTCTCTGTAATCTCTTCTTTTTGTCCTTAGCTGTAACAGAATTTTAAAATACACTTTATCTCTGCTTTATTGATATTTTCCCTTTCAAAAATTTTCTCTATTGTCCTATTGCGTTGTTTTTCAAGCTTAAAATATCTTTTTCTCAGTTGTACTTATCCCTTATTCCTTTTTTCTCGATAGTAAGCTTTTATATTCCTCTCTTCCCTCATCATACTCTTCCTTATTGAAATCTTTTCTGGGCTAGTTTTTCTTCCCACTGTTTACCTCCTTCCACGAAATAACATGTTCCTTGCTTAACTGAATACTTCAATTCTCTTTCCTAATTATTACCTCCTAACGACTTCTTATATTTATTTCCCTCATATCTCTCGTTCAGTATCAGATTGTGGTACTTTCCATAAATCATATACGCTTAACATATTCCCCCAAAATATCTCCTCAATTATTTGTTCACCGTCCTCGACGGAACAAATTAAAAATGTCTATCTCCTTCCCACCTACTTATCTATATTATTTCCTTCCTATTTCTTCACTTCCTTTACAAAAATCAAGTTCCTCCTCCTTCACACTACATCTGTAGGCGACTTGCCTACAACAAATAGTTCCATAGCAGTCCGGTATAATGAGTTAACGAAAAAATATTTATTCGTGAAAACTCACAATGAGAAGAAAACTAAAAACAACAGGGAAGTAACAAAAACTAGGAGATCCTATAGTCTTACGGCAAAGATAAAAAACAACACATGACCAAAAAAACTCTCGCGCACTTTTGATCTCACTTTGCACCAGTCATGAAAAATATCACTGCCACACAGCCCCCCCCCCCCCCCCCCTCCCTTAAAGTGCGGAGCCCCAGGGATATCCTGATACTTGAATTTTATTCGACGTCCAGCTCTGGTGTGCGTCGGGTGTCTCGGGGGCGGTGACGTTGTTGTTTGTGGTGGTGATTCACCTGTCTTGGCGCGGTGTCAGAGGTCGGAGAGGGTAAAACCCATGCTGGCTTGACACGTTCAATCGATACCTTTGTCGGAACACCATTGTACATTATGTCCACGGTATGCTTATTTCTACTCAGCACCTGAAATGGGCCCGTATATGGTGGTTGTAAAGGCGATTTGACTGAGTCTGTTCGCAACCTTACGTGAGAGCAATTGTACAAGTCTTTGTGTACAAACACCTTACGGTTACCATGGCGAGAAGGTGGCGGGCACCGTATATTTGTGCAGTGACGTTTTAGCTGCTGCACCCAGTGTGTGAGGCCCTCTGATCCAGGTAGTAAGGTTGGTACTAAATAATCTGCAGGAATCCGTAGCGGCTCGCCGTAAACCATCTCGGCAACTGATGCACCAATATCGGGTTTGTGAGCTGTCCGCAGGCCTAACAACACTAATGGTAATGCTTCTGTCCATCTCTCTTGATGACACATAAATGCTGCTTTGAGTGTTCTGTGCCATCGTTCGACCATACCATTACCGGAAGGGTGATAGGCAGTCGTGTGGTGGCGTTGGAAACCGCACATTTTGGATAGCTCGAGGAACAACGTAGATTCGAACTGACGTCCTTGGTCAGTTGTATCACGTCGGGGTCACTAATTATGTAGGCGACTTGCCTACAACAAATAATTGCATAGCGGTCCGTTATAATGAGTTAACGAAAAAATATTTATTCGTGAAAACTCACAATGTGAAGAAAACTAAAAACAACAGAGAAGTAACAAAAACTAGGAGATCCTATAGTCTTACGGCAAAGATAAAAAACAACACATGACCAAAAAAAACTCTCGCGCACTTTTGATCTCACTTTGCACCAGACATGAACAATATCACTGCCACACATCTTTAGGAGAGACTCTACTACTATTTCGTCAAACTGTCCACATGCTGATCTCTGTTTTTCTCCTTACTTTCAACTCTTTGCCCAGAACACAATTCGTTTGTAGAAGAGTTACTTTAGTTCTTACTTTCCTATCTTTTCATCATCATTATTCTTTTATTATCCCACAAAATTTATTTTATTTAGTTAACTGAGATAAGTACAAGTTAGAAGTTTTATCTGGGCGCGTTTTGTTATCTTTCATACTCTTTGACTTCTGGACATTTAATACAACTAAATTCTCGCGTGGAGTTGCTCTTTTTTCTTTTGTTTAACATTTATATACTCTTAAATTACTCACATGGTGCAAACCTAATGATTTCCCTGGTTTTGGATTAATCGCCGGCCGCGGTGGTCTAGCAGTTCTGGCGCTGCAGTCCGGAACCGCGGGACTGCTACGGTCGCAGGTTCGAATCCTGCCTCGGGCATGGGTGTGTGTGATGTCCTTAGGTTAGTTAGGTTTAAGTAGTTCTAAGTTCTAGGGGACTTATGACCGAAGATGTTGAGTCCCATAGTGCTCAGAGCCATTTGAACCATTTGATTAATCAATTCGACTACATTATCATGGATTACTTTACTCCATGGGGCCTTTGTAAACAGAAAAGAATTTATGGTTCTGGTGTTTCTTCTTTCTAGAGAAATGGTGGGTTTTTACTAGTACCTTTTGTCGTAGTGAAAATACTCGTGTGTTTGCCAATCTGTGCTCTCGGTTCTTTCTCTTCAACGCAGCAGCTTTCAAATTGCTCAGCGCTAATTTTACTAAATGCTGATGCTGTACTTAGGGTACTGGTGGGAATTTAATTATTTCTCGGATTTTATCTGGTTCTGGTTTATTTTTTAGAACAGTAATTGGAGATAATAATGTACTGCTATGTGGCATTTCATTTATGACGTCTTGGAAGTCAGACAAATGTCTGTCTCACATATTATGCTGCTTACTACAATACAAACGACAGAGGGTTCCTAAATCTTTCAACTTTCGTGCAGCTGGGTTGGCGCTTGGTTTGTATCTGGAAATACAAATAGGTTTAATTTTATGTCACTGCAGAGTGTTTTGCCATGGTGCCGAACGTTGTTGCGGTCCATTGTCCGATAGTATTTTATCGACCCGACCAACCTGTTGAAGGAAATCTCGTGTCAGCACTTTGTTTATGCTCCTCCCTGTTGCTTTCTTCAAAGGTGTAAATGTCACGTATTTTGAAGTTAATTCTAGGACTACAAAAATGAATACATGACCTCTCTGTGTACGGGGTAGTGGACCCGTGAGATCTGTCACGGCTATGTGTCACAGTTTCTCCGGAATGATAGGGAACATTGGTGGTTTCATTTGAAAGGTTACATACTTAGCTCTCTGGGACTTCTTACATTTAGCAAGAACCTGTCTGATTCTTCGCTCTATATTTGCGAAGTGACAAGACATCTTTAATTTTAAAAAACATTTCTTAGGTCCAAAATGGCTGTTACTCAAATGAGTGTACCAAATGTACTTGTTTATCAATTACTATGGTATACATACGACCCATAAACTTGTGTATTTACGTTACGTCTCTAGAATAAGAAATTGTCCCTTACGAGATAAAACTGTTTAATGTCCCATGATTCCCTGTTTTTCCACTTAATTGTAATTCTGGCTAGGTCTGGGTCTTTGTCCTGTTCCCTGCCTACTGTTTCAAGGAATTGGTGACATAGTTATCAAAGGTCACATTTTTAAGGTAACACATAAGTATTTGCTCTTCTTCCGTATTGCTCACTCTGTTTTTGTTAACTACTTCTGGCAATCGGGAGAGGATATCAGCTATGACATTTGAAGGTCCAGGCACGTAAGTGATTCGAAAATCATATTCCTGCAGCATCAACATCCACCGAACTAGTCTCCCTGGCAATAATTTTGCACTTAACATGAATTCTAGTGCTTTATGGTCGGTAAACACATTAGTTTTTCGCCCAAGCAAGAAGTATCTAAATCTACGAAACCCCCATATTACTGCCAATGCTTCTAATTCCGTGATTGTATAATTTTTCTCACATTTTGTGAGGACTCGACTAGCGAAAGCTATTGTTTTTCTTACCCGCTGTCCGTCTTATATTATTGAAAGAGTACCACACCTAAGCCTGTTTTCGCACTGTCTGTTGCCATACAGAATTCCTTCGTAAAATCGGGATGCGCTAAAAGTGGTGCCTTTACCTGTGACCTTTTCAGTAGTTGGAATTCCTGTTCTGCTTGGTCATCCCACACCCAGGGCATCTTTTTACTGGTCAACGCACATAAACGTGGGCTAGCAAGGGACTGTATCCAAATGAATCTTTTATAAAAGTTAATGAGTCCCAAGAAACCACGCAACATCTTTATATTATATGGCGTACCTATGTTCTGCATCGCTTGTAGTTTATTAGGATTAGGTTCAGTCCTTTGTTCAGTGACAACATGGGCTAAAACCTCAAACTTTTTATTTCCAAAATTGGATTTCTTTATGTTTACGGTTACTCCATATTCTTTAAACGTTCTTAGCAATTTATCAAGTACCTCATTATGGAGTTTCCATGATGGCTCAGCTACTAAAATGTCATCAACATAAAAGGTGAGACGCTGTTGGAGTTCTTTGCCCAACACAGTCCCTAAACCTATTATAAAAGCATCAGAGGATATGTTCAGTCCGAAAGCGAGTCTTTTGAATTGATAACTGCGTCAAAATGCGATAAAAGCCGTATACTTTCTGCATTCAAGTGCTAGTTCTATCTGCCAAAAACTAGCTCACAAATCAGGGGAGGAAAAAATCTTAGCTCCAAATAACTTTTGTAACAGCTCCTCCAATTTTTTTGGGCGATCGTTTTCAGGAATGATAATGGAATTTATTTGTCTTGCATCAACGACTATTCTAATACTCCCATCCTTCTTATCTACAATTTGCAAGGGACTGTTGTATGTTGAGGTTGAAGTTTCAATAATATCATCTTCTATCATTTTGTGTAGTTCTGAAAATACCTTTTTGCTGTAACACAATAGAACAGTGTAAGTTGGTACTCTAAATGGCTTGTGTTATTTAATATGGAATTCATATTGAAAGATCTTAATCGCACCGGGTTTTGGTATAAACACCTAGGCATTTTGTCGTAATACTCTTTCTAATTCGGCTTTGTCCGTTCCTGAAATATCCCTTACTTGTCGCAACCTATCATCTATCTCCCGATGAATTTCCACCATTACCTCGTCATATACAGGTCTTGTATCATTCGCCATTGTATATCGTGGATGTCCCTCCTCCGACTGATAACATGTCCAGCTACATAGTTAATTGTTTGTAAGCCTCTGGCATCTCTTCATGCCTGATTTTCTCTTCAAAATTAAGACGCACCTTCCCTAGTATCATACACACTTCGTCCATATTAAGTGTAATACGATTTTGACACATGAAATCGGCTCCTATCATTATGGCTACTGAAAGTTTCGGCACAATTACCATAGTCGCTTCTATTTCATGCCCCTGACATGAAAAAGTTACTCGCGTTTGTCTACTAATCACCGCTGACTTTAACCCGTTTTGTCCGTAATTCTGGTAGTGTCTGTTCAGCGTTACATTTCTTAAAAAGATCTTCCGATATCGCTGTCATTTCTCTTCCTGTATAAAAAATGGCGTCTATGAGTATGCTACCTACCTCAATCCGAACGATCGGTTGCACCTCATGAGGGACATTGGTTTCTTTTTCGAGCATTAATGCCTCCTCGATCGAATCATAGTTTAACCTGTCAGTCTGTCTGGTTTGGTTTTCCCACCGGTTAGCTCCCATTACTTTAATCTCCTCAATACTTTTACCACCCGTCAGCTTAATGTTTTGCGATGAAGTTATTTGCCCATATCTTTGTTAAACGCCTCTATTACTTCTTCATATGTTCCTGTCCTATATGTTTCATCTGCCTTAGGTATCACTATTGGTGTTGCCAGTGGTACATTATCCTCTTGGCATACTATTTCTCTCTCCGTTTCGCTACATCTTTTACAATTTGGTCGTCATCACTTTTTGTATTACTGTCTATATTCACCGATAATAACTCCTGTTCCTCACCATCGTCGGTCGATTCCCAGTCAATTGAATCCCAGCATGCTGGTGTCTGTATTCGATCTTCCGCTAAACCTACTTCAAAATCTTGCCTATCAAAACTAAGTCTATATACATGTTTGATTATGCAATTAACTTCATTATTCGATCGAATCACTTGTGACTGGTCTTCGTACCGTTCATCTCGTCAATTCTGGTTTCTGGGTTTGGTGGTCTCCTCTACCGTTTCATTTCGCTTATTTTGTCCCGCTGAAGCTTGATTTTCCCAACCTTTCTGTGTCTTGGCCATTCCATTTCCACCTGAATAACTTGGATTTTGTTGCTCAAAACCTCTAAACTTTCCGGCTTCGTTTGCACGGAGATTATATCTCGGATCATAGTTACCACCGCAGTTTCTAAGACCAAATCCACCATTGTAAATCCGCGTCCCACCAAAGCCATAGTTGTTATTTGCCCTTTGTGCGTTTCCAAAACCACAGTTATTGTTGTCATCCCATGGGCGATTACCACTCCTTTCTAAACGACTTCTTTTTCCTACGTTATTATTGCCATTGTAATTATTATTAAAGCCTGATCGGTTGCTGTTATTCCCCCTATTATTGTTTTCTCTCACTATACGTTGTTTCTTCACGTCATCTTCACTGAAAATGAATTCAGGTTACCTTAGCATTCCTTTAAATGCTTGTATATTGTCTCCTATCCTACCAACCACAATAACTGCAGATAACGTAACGGTAACTTCATTGTGCACATCTCTATCAGTTCCCCATCACTGTATGGATTATCTAAAGACTGATTTTTCTTTGTAATTTCTTCGAAAAATCGAACTGGTTTCTTTTCTCCTGAATTTTCGAACAACTCTTTCTGTAATAACTCATACTTTACTCTATTTTGTGTTTTTGTGGACCAGTATCGCTCCAAGAATCCGGATTTAAATTGCTCATACGATTGACAGTTTACAGCTACACTTTGCATGGCTTCCGCTACTGCACCGTCCACATTCCCACAAATGAAGTCAAGTTTATGGCTAAGTGGCCAATGGTCTGGTAAACCGATCTGAAATTGATTTATAGATATGCGTGGATGTAAGCCGTTCCCGCTTTCTTTGTAATGTTGGAATTTTCTGACTGTCAAAAAGTGATCATTGTCTAATTTTTCTCTTTCACCATACGGCATTTGTGTTTTCACATTACCCGTTCCTTTCAATTGTGTCATGTTCTTTTGTACTCGTTCTACCACATTTGGGTCTTGATATGACGTATGTACGTCCCATTTAGTATCGTATCTATGCAGTGGTGTGCAGTTATCTAAACCGTACAGTTCCTCGTGTGCCGGACTGAAAGATTCGTTTACATTTCCTGTTACTAGTTCAGTGTTCTGCCTTCCTATTAGATTCATATTGTCTTGGGGTCTATAACCTGGTGTACCGTAACTTGGAAATTACGCAATTGGTGCAAGTGTCGCCGCAACTTGCTCTGTTCTCGCGTCACTCGCTTACGTTCGGAGGGTCGGCTACCGCTGTGTAGCGAATGCGCGCGTTTACCGTTTCTCGCTCCCTTGTCTGTTGTGACCGCACGTCACCAGCTTCGCTCAGCTGTGTTAACTGTTCTTTTCATATTTGCTTCTGTTTCGTTTCTGTAATTATCGACGCAACCTCTTGTGGATATATGACTGGAATTTCATGACGTTTTTGTGTTTCCGCTACTGCTACGGAAGATTGCGCAACTGACTTGTTTATTTCTGGATATCTGTTAAGCACTATGTCGGATGATACCACCGATTCCGTTGCTTCGCTACTGTTTTCTGTACGATTCTCGATACACTGTTTCAGTTCTGTACGAAGGTCTTCATACAATTTCTGATTTTTCAAGACTATGTTTTCAATGCATGTGTCGAATCGTTTTAATGTGGCTCGCGTGACACGTTTTTTGACACTGAGCTCTTCCACGATTTGTTGCGCTTTACTAGACATCTTACGTGCTAACTTATCCACTCTTTGAATGCGTTAGACACTGCACTGCATCCTGCACCTGGTCAACGTCAGAACGCATTTTTTTTCTGATCAGCCATTAATGATTGTATAAGCTCTCGCGAGTCTTTCGCCTCTCTCTGGATTTCAATAAACTATTCATTAACTTCCGTTCGTAATTTTTGCTGATCTTCGCGGACTTTTTCGAACCCAGCATAAGTTTCAAACTGGGGACTACTTAAGGCAGCATTTGTCTCTGTTTTTAACTTTGCTGTTTCGAATTTTAAATTCACCGTTTCGGTTTTCAAATCGCCCAACCCAGCATTTGTTTCTGCTTTTAAATTAGTTAACCCTGCATTTGTTTCTATTTTTTTTAAATTTGCTATTTCTGTTTTTAAACCCGCCGTTTCTGTTTTTAAGTCTGCTAACCCTCCTGCATTTGTATGCTTTACGACCATAGTGAGTTGCTTCAATATTGCAAACATGCTGTCTGACTCTTCGCTATCGTCACCTGTCACCATTTGATGCAAATTTTGCCGTTCGCATCTGTCACTTGGCGGTTCACCGACTTCCGTGCACAGTGCGGACGCACTTACACACGTTCTTTCTGTTGGGAACTGTCCCGTTTGGTTCAAAATTACTATATTCGGTTCAACGAAGAAGCTGCTCGTCCTCTGATTCTATTTATGACCCACTAGATCCGTCATTATTTCGTTTTTGTGCGTTCTCAGACTGTGATACCAATCTTGAAAAAGTTACCGTTTCTTCTGCACTATCATTACGTTGCGTTCCGTGACTCGCACTTTATGTTGTACATCAATCTTTATTTTGTCGAGATCTTCAGTCTGACCTATCTGCGATACTCTCCGTTCTTCCGCCATGTCCGATCGTCTAACAGACCTCTGACTTTCTCGTACTGCGCGAGCATGCGCTCTCGTCAACATCAAGTTATGTGATCTTACCGTTTCCAAAATATCATAGAAAGTTTCTTAGATTATGTACACATCATTAGCAACGCTGTTCACTGTTTGTGGGATTTCAACCCAACTCAACAACACCGTGAATAACTTCGCGTGTGCCAGCAAGCTCATGCACAAGCTACTTTTACAGAGTCACAAATGTTCTTCTAATTGCTAATACAACTTTTCTAAACTTTGGATCACACATTTACTGTATTTTGTCCACTATACAATTATATACATTGGGTAACCTCATCACAAAAAAAAACTAAAAAAATTTTTTCTTCTTTTTCAAAATTCAAAATTATTTTCTTACTAATTTAACTAATTGTCATCCAGGCAGACCAATTGCCATCCTGGCAGGGTCGCCATTTGTAAGGTGATATATTCGGTTCTTCTTATTCTATGACTGAGGACAACTGTGTAAGTTCTATTTGTAGGGAAGCAGCCTACTCACACCTCATAAAATTCACATCAGTCTTTCCATTGTGTGCCAGCCAGTCCACTGTAACTAGCTCTGACGTCATAAATATTGCGCAATACTTTAAAATGAAGTAAACAACCTGAAACGTTTCTAGCATGTCAGGAGTAATACAAAATCAATATGTGTTGGATATCAGTTCAATAACTTTAACCATTTTCGAAATTTGGATGTTTTTCTGTAAAAATCATTGGCGCAACAGAAAAGAGCTAGAAACTTAAAAATTTATATTTAGATTCCTTTTGCATAATAATTTAGTAGAAACAGTATTTTGGATCTCACAAATTAAAATTTTAGTTGAAATTCATGATTTTCTGGTTTTTGTCTTAGAAATTAAGGAAGCAAGATAGATTAAGTACGCGAATAAATAAAGCTAGGATGTTTAAATATAAGTAGAAGAGAGATCCGCTATAATCATAAAAATGTGAGAAGTTTCAACAGAATAACTATAAAACTATAGCTATAGCGTATCTCCAAAGAGCAAGTTCAGAGCTCGTCTACTGTGTGTAGTGTAATTAAATTAATTCTCTCGCCCAAAATATTTGACTTAGCCACGTCAGACTTTTATTATGATTACTTACTTGTGTCCTGATTGCACAATTAAATTGAAAGCTTCATCGGCGATCAGCAAAGGAAGCAATGATTTATTCGATAACTTAAAGTGGTGCATTACTAGCCCAGCGGCTAGTCGGGAGAGCAGATTTGATCAGGCGTTCCCTTAGCCATCCGCACCGCGGCTTTATGTATAAGAACGCTGCGCGAGGAAAGAAGGCCCCAGTTCTCTCCAGACTCTGATTAGCGCACCACCTGTGCCGGGAGTCGCGTCGCGTCGGTATCGTTGATATAAACAGCCTCGGATGCCGTAATAAGTTACTCGGGATACGCGTAACCATGAAATCGTTTTTGAGTGAAGTGTTAATTTTGGGATGACGTTAATGATCTATCATTAGTTTGCGTATGTCGTATTTTCACTTGCCGCCGCAGAACAGACATTCTACTTTCATTAGCATGGCGTTTGATGAACATTATCATCAAATTATGGCGGGCAGTCACTTAAACATTTAATTTGAACAGTTATAGTTGCATCAGCGCATTAGACTCTGAACTGCTCTGGTAGTTGGAATGTGTGGATTCTTTTGGTCTGTGACTTTCAGAATATAGTGAACATTTTAGAGAGAATGGTTTTTGATTATGAATCCCAGACAATCTCCTAATTCCTCAGAGCTATAAGCTGTAGCTATAAATGTATTTCTCAGATGAAGTGGGCACTAGGAATTCTAATTACAGGCTTCACGTTTTGTTAATCACTTTCTGGTTGCCAATATTGTAGTTAGAGAGCCAGTGTTGAGAACGGCAAACAGCATAAATACAAAACATTTATTCTAATATTATTCCACTCGCTGCCCCACATATTGACTTCATTAATGTCGCAATATTTGCATAGAAATACACGCTTTTACACAGTTTACAATGTGACAATACTAAAACAGTTGGCAGGATAATGCATGTCATCAACATCAAAAAGTGAAATAATCCTAAACACAACAATATTAAATATTAACTCTCAGAAAGTGAAATAATCCGAAATACAACAATATTAAAGTTTAACTAGATGTTTCTTTACAAAATTATTCTTACGATTTCGTTATGATGTTGGTCAGTACTACGATAAATCATCCTATTCCAGTTCAAAGTTTAGTACTATTTTTAGGATGACAATATAGGCTACAGTGGATGGTTAGTTATGTGACAAATTGAGCAAAAGATTACCCAAGGTCGCTCGAGTTACAGTGGACGCAAGCGGGTGAACCAACAAGTTTACGCCTCTGCACATGGTATTTACCTTAAGCTGCGATGAGCTGTCATCTGCTAGGCCGCTCTCTCCTCTGAAGTTCCTATAAAACTAATTAAAACCTTTGCTGACTTTTTTCAACATAAACTCTCCCTATGTTTCTCGTTATCCGAGAAAACCTGTACTCATTCCTAGTCTTAGAATATGGCTATATACACGTGCATGGCTGGAGCACCGTGAGTATTATAAAGGTTCTCACAAGAGCAGTTAACTAATTGGCTGGTTCGTTTCACCACAGTTGGAGCTAAACGATGCTACAGCTAATTTCTAACTGGCTGTCAGCCACTTTGAAAACGCAGTGTTCACTCAAATTTCTTCTCTGCATTGTACTTATTTTATTTAATTACATGTCAAGTTCAGTATGACCAAACTGAGGAGCAAATCTCCAAGGTCATGGAACGTGTCAGTACATGAACTTACAACATAAAAGTAATAACAGATAAAAATAAATGTTCATGAACCTGAAAGAAAATCAGTCCATAAGTTTAAGCAAACGCTATCAGCAATACAATGAGAATCAGCTTAATTTTTCAAGGAACTCCTCGACAGAATAGAGGGAGTGACCCATGAGGAAACTTTTCAGTTTCGATTTGAAAGCGCGTGGATTACTGCTAAGATTTTTGAATTCGAGTGGCAGCTTATTGAAAATGGATGCAGTAATATACTGCACACCTTTTTGCACAAGAGTTAAGGAAGTCCAATCCAAATGGAGGTTTGATTTATGCCGAGTATTAACCGAGTGAAAGCTGCTTATTGTTGGAAATAAACTAATATTGGTAACAAGAAACGACAATAAGGAATATATATATTGAGAGGCCAATGTCAAAATACACAGACTCGTGAACAGAGGTCGACAAGAGGTTCGTGAACTCACACCACTTATTGCCCGAACCGCCCGTTTCTAAGCCAAAAATAACCTTCTATAATGGGAAGAGTTACCCCAAAACATAATACCACACGACATAAGTGAATGAAAATAAGCAAAGTAGACTAATTTACGTGTCGCAGTATCACTCACTTTCGATACTGTTCGAATAGTGAAAATGGCAGTATTAAGTCTTCGAACAAGATCCTGAACGCAGGCTTTCCATGACAGCTTACTATCTATCTGAACACCTAGGAACTTGAACTGTTCAGTTTCACTAATCATATGCCCGTTCTGTGAGGTTAAAACGTCAGGTTTTGTTGAATTGTGTGTTAGAAACTGTAAAAACTGAGTGTTACTGTGATTTAACGTTAGTTTATTTTCCACAAGCCATGAACTGAGGTCATGTATAGTACTACTTGAAACCGAATCAATGTTGCACACAACATCCTTTACTACCAAGCTAGTGTCATCAGCAAACAGAAATATTTTAGAGTTACCCATAATACTAGAGGGCATATTATTTATGTAAATAAGGAACAGCGGCTCCAACACTGATCCCTGGGGCACCCTCCACTTGACAGTACCCCACTCAGATCCCACATCACAGCCGTTATCAACATTGTGAATAATGACCTTTTACTGCCTGTTGCTAAAGTAAGAGGTGAACCAGTTGTGAGCTACTCCCCTTATTCCATAATGGTCCAACTTCTGGAGCAATATTGTGAGATCAACACAGTCAAATGCCTTTATTAAATCAAAAAATACGCCAAGCTTTCGAAACTTTTTGTTTAGCCCATCCAGTACCTCACAGAGAAAAGAGAATATAGCATTTTCAGTTGTCAAACGACTTCTAAAGCCGAACTGTACATTTGACAGCAAATCGTGTGATATAAAATGATCAATTAACCTTACATACACAGCCTTTTCGATAACTTTTGCAAACACTGATGGCATAGAAATAGGTCTAAAATTATCTACATTATCCCTTTCTCCCTTTTTATAAAGCGGCTTTACTACTGAGTACTTTAATCGCTCAGGAAACTGACGATTCCTAAAGGAAAAATTACAAATATGGCTAAATACAGGGCTAACATGTGCAGCACAGTACTTTAATATTCTACTAGACACTCCGTCATAACCATGAGAGTCCTTAGTCTTCAGTGATTTAATTATTGACTCAATTTCCCTCTTGTCTGTATCACAGAGGAGTATTTCAGACGTCAATCTCGGAATGGCATTTGCTAAGAAATTTATATGATTTCCTGTAGAAACAAAATTTTTATTTAATTCACCAGCAATGCTCAGAAAATGGTTGTTAATTACTGTACATGTATCTGATTTATCAGTAACAGAAATATTATTACTGCGAACTGACTTTATATCATCAACCTTGTGCTGCTGACCAGACACTTCCTTCACAATTGACCATATGGCTTTAATTTTACCCTGTGAATTAGCTATTCTATTTGCATACCACATACTTTTTGCCTTGCTAATAAAATTTTTAAGCATCTTACAATACTGTTTGTAATGGGCTACTGTAGCTTGATTGTGACTACTTCTAACATTTTGACATAATTCCCGCTTTGTTCTACATGATATCCTTATCCCACTAGTTAGCCAACTGGGCTGTCCATTACTGCTAGTACCCCATTTAGAATGTTCTAATGGAAAGCAACTCTCAAAGAGCATGAGAAATGTGTTATGGAAACCATTGTATTTATCATCTATATTATCGGCATCTTGCCACTCTTGTTCCTTGACAAGTTTTGAAAAACTCTCTATTGCTGTTGGATTAACTTTGCTATGTAGTTTGTAATTAAATACGACATTGGTTTGAGTACAAAAACCTTTTAGTGTTAAAATTTGTGCATTATGGTCTGAATGGCCATTCACCCTTTTACTAACAGAATGCTCATCTAGTAATGAAGAATGATTAAAAATATTGTCTATGACTGTGCTACTGTTTCCCTGCACCCTAGTTGGAAAAAAACACAGTTTGCATCAGATCATATGAATTTAGGAGATCTACCAACATCCTTTTTCTTGCACAATCATGTACAAAATTAATATTGAAATCACCACATATAACTACTTTCTGGTACTTCCTACAAAGTGAATCAAGAACCCTCTATAGCATTATGCGCTCCATTCTGCACTTGACACCAATTCAGAGAAGAGTCCCCTCAAAATTTCCGTCTTGTCTTTCTCATAGCCGACCTGTCTCCCCACCTAGGTTCTTTTGTTCGTCACGTCACAGGATTTTTCGAACAATAGGAGCGTTCCTCTTATTTTGTGGAAACTCTCTCTACCAATTGCAAGGGCCCTACGATTAAACTGCGTCGAAACTTCGGCTCTTTACTCCTTCCTAATGCGTTTCCGCCAATCGGACGTTTTGTTCCCTCGCCAGATGTTAAAATGCATACATTATCTCTCACGTGTGTATCACTTGCTAGACACATGATCGAAAATGCGTCACTGGTCTTGTTAGTATCCGTTTGGAGTTCTGAAACGCAGTTTTTAAAAGCTTTCTTTCCTGTCCTCCCTCAGATGGCCCTTAACTCGCTCTCCCCTTCTGAGGCACCTGGCCGGTCGTTGACCTGGCTTGGTACGCCCCTTTAAGTGATTTATGTTGTATCTCCCACGACGCAGCCTTGCCTCTGCTCTCGCATCTCTGAAATTTCAAACTAAAACCCCTCTCGCTGCTTGTTGCACCTTCTGCTCATAGACATGCATTATATATAGGAATGGCGTGTTAATTTTCGTTGACTGAGTGTCATCCCTTTTTGCATTACATGCTGATAGGCAAATTTGCTCATAACCGCTGAATTAAGTTAGGTGTCATATTCCCTTCCCATTGCGATGTATGAAGCTCTCATGTAAGGTGCGAATCTTACTTTCATTTATTCTGCACCTTATACAGTGCCTATGTATTTCGTAGGCAGTTATGAAGTGATTGTTGCATTATGCCTTGCCAAACCAGTTAGCACTGTGCAGCTTGTTCGCACAACATCGCCACTTACTCAGCTGCTGACGTACTTGGAGTCATTGACAGAGCTTGCTATCTCTGCTCTCTGCAACACATTTTGCCTTCCCTTCCACCCCCCCCCCCCCCCTCCCCCCTGTTAATTCGGTTAGGACATTACAAGAAAATTATAACAAGTTTATTAGAACCAAAATTGTAAGAGACGATCAAAACGCTCCCCACGGTTGATAACCTTCTAACTAATGTATCCAAGAATGTACAAAAGATTTGAGCCAGGGGGTAATCGGCAATTCGTTGCGCAGCGAATGGCGGAATTTATTTTTATTTATATTTAATTTCTTTCGAATGACTTTGGGCAGGGCCCCTAACAACCAATAAAAAATTCTGAAACATGTTGCACAATTAAATTTTAGTTCCATTACACATGACAGGATAACACCAAAAAATGTTTAATTAGTATGTGCACATTTTGTTTTTTGACACTGTACCACACAAGCGGCTTGTAGTGAAATTGCGTGCTTATGGAATATCGTCTCAGTTATGTGACTGGATTTGTGATTTCCTGTCAGAGGGGTCACAGTTCGTAGTAACTGACGGAAAGTCATCGAGTAATACAGAAGTGATATCTGGCGTTCCCCAAGGTAGTGTTATAGACTCTTTGCTGTTCCATATCTACAGGGTGAAAAGTGTTTACACCGACAAACTCTGGGAGGTTGTCGGGCACATCAAAACAAATTTATTTCTCTAATGTCATTTTTTCCTATTAGGAGTATTTAAACCGGTAGAGGAAGATTTCTCTGGCGGCAAATTAATTAAACCAACAAACACTTTTCCATTTTTTTATGACCAAGAGACAACACATTAACACAACCCAATTTCAATTACAGTAGATTTTCAAAAATGCCTCCACTGACACGTAAACAAAGGTTACACCGTCGGATCATGTTCTGTCTGACACGGGCAAAAACCCCAGGAGTATCCTGAATTGTTCCTGTTGCCGCTGCTACTATCCGGGCAACCAGATCCTCTTCTGATGCAACAGGAATTGAGTAAACAAGGTTGCGCATCTCTCCGCACACAAAAAAGTCCAGAGGGGACATATCTGGAGATCGAGCAGGCCATGGTACAGGACCACCTCTGCCAATCCACATTTCTGGGAACCGTCGGTCCAGGAAACGACGCACACGATGACTGAAATGTGCCGGCACCCCCTCATATTTGAACCACATGCGTTGTCTTGTAGGGAGCGGGACGTCTTCCAGCAATTCTGGCAATGCTCTGGCGAGAAAATTGTAATAGTGCCTGCCATTTAATGGCCTAGGTAGCAGATACATCCCAATTAAACAGTCCCCAACAACACCGACCCACACACTAACGAAGAACCGCACTTGATGAGCGCTAGTCACTGTGGCATGTGGGTTATCCTCACTCCAAACATGCGAACTGTGCATGTTGAACACTCCATCACGCCCGAACATTGCTTCATCGTTAAACAATACAGAGGATGCAAATGAAGGATGCATTTCACACTGTTCCAGGTACCACGGCGAAAACTGTGCTCTGGATGGATAGTCAACTGTTTCCAGGTTGTGGACATGCTGTAAGTGAAATGGACGTAACAATTTCTCTCGAAGGACTGTTCTTACATTCGTCTGATTCGTCCCCATGTTACGTGCAATTGCACGAGTGCTGACTGAAGGATCCCGCTCCACATGCTGCAAGACAGCTTCCTCAAATTGCAGCGTTCTTACCGTGCGACGGCGTCCCTGTCCAGGTAATCTGCTAAATGACCCGGTCTCACGCAGACGTTGGTACACAGCAGCAAAGGTCGTATGACGCGGGATACGGTGATTAGGATATTGTTGTTGATAAACCCGCTGTGCAGCTCGTCCGTTGTGGAGCGCTACGTAGTACGCACCAACCATATCAGTATACTCACTCCAGGTGTATCGCTCCATTAGTAAACACAGACAATGCACTACTACACTGGTGGACAGCAGTTGCCTACAACTGAAGATTGTAATACGGCCTCTAATAATTGAAGAGCGTAATACGGTCTCCACCGGTTTAAATGATCCTCATTGGAAAAAATGACATTAGGGAAAAATATTTGTTTTGATGTCCCCTATAACCTCCCAGAGTTTGTCGGTTTAAATACTTTTCACCCTGTATACAGGGTGTTACAAAAAGGTACGGCCAAACTTTCAGGAAACATTCCTCACACACAAAGAAAGAAAATATGTTATGTGGACATGTGTCCGGAAACACTCACTTTTCATGTTTATAACTTCTCTTCAAATCAAATTCACCATGGAATGGAAACACACAGCAACAGAACGTACCAGCGTGACTTCAAACACTTTGTTACAGGAAACGTTCAAAATGTCCTCCGTTAGCGAGGATACATGCATCCACCCTCCGTCGCATGGAATCCCTGATGCGCAGATGCAACCCTGGAGAATGGCGTATTGTATCACAGCCGTCCACAATACGAGCACGAAGAGTCTCTACATTTGGTACCGGGGTTGCGTAGACAAGAGCTTTCAAATGCCCCCATAAATGAAAGTCAAGAGGGTTGAGGTCAGGAGAGCGTGGAGGCCATGGAATTGGTCCGCCTCTACCAATCCATCGGTAACCGAATCTGTTGTTCAGAAGCGTACGAACACTTCGACTGAAATGTGCAGGAGCTCCATCGTGCATGAACCACATGTTGTGTCGTACTTGTAAAGGCACATGTTGTAGCAGCGCAGGTAGAGTATCCCGTATGAAATCATGATAACGTGCTCCATTGAGCCTAGGTGGAAGAACATGGGGCCCAATCAAGACATCACCAACAATGCCTGCCCAAACGTTCACAGAAAATCTGTGTTGATGACGTGATTGCACAATTGCGTGCGGATTCTCGTCAGCCCATACATGTTGATTGTGAAAATTTACAATTTGATCACGTTGGAATGAAGCCTCATCCGTAAAGAGAACATTTACACTGAAATGAGGATGACACATTGTTGGATGAACCATTCGCAGAAGTGTACCCGTGGAGGACAATCAGCTGTTGATAGTGCCTGTACACGGTACGGAAACAACTGGTTCTCCCGTAGCACTCTCCATACAGTGATGTGGTCAACGTTACCTTGTACAGCAGCAACTTCTCTGACGCTGACATTAGGGTTATCGTCAACTGCACGAAGAATTGCCTCGTCCATTGCAGGTGTCCTCGTCGTTCTTCTTCCCCAGTCACGAGTCATAGGCTGGAATGTTCCGTGCTTCTTAAGACGCCAATCAATTGCTTCGAACGTCTTCCTGTCGGGACACATTCGTTCTGGAAATCTGTCTCGATACAAACGTACCGCGCCACGGCTATTGCCCCGTGCTAATCCATACATCAAATGGGCGTCTGCCAACTCCGCATTTGTAAACATTGCACTGACTGCAAAACCACGTTCGTGATGAACACTAACCTGTTGATGCTACGGACTGATGTGCTTGATGCTAGTACTGTAGAGCAATGAGTCGCATGTCAACACAAGCACCGAACTCAACATTACCTTCCTTCAATTGGGCCAACTGACGGTGAATCGAGGAAGTACAGTACATACTGACGAAACTAAAATGAGCTCTAACATGGAAATTAAGCGTTTCCGGACACACGTCCACATAACATCTTTTCTTTATATGTGTGTGAGGAATGTTTCCTGAAAGTTTGGCCGTACCTTTTTGTAACACCCTGTATAAACGATTTGTGTGACAACTCAGCACCCGTCTTAGCTTGTTTGCAAGTGACGCTGTCGTTTATCGACTAATAAAGTCATCAGAAGATCAAAACAAATTGTAAAACGATTTAGAAAAGATATCTGAATGGTGCGAAAATTGACAGTTGACCCTAATTAACGAAAAATGTGAGGTCATCCACATGAGTGCTAAAAGGAATTCGTTAAACTTCGGTTACTCGATAAATCAGTCTAATCTAAAAGCTGTAAATTTAACTAAATACCTAGATATTACAATTATGAACAACTTAAATTGGAAGGAACACACAGAAAATGTTGTGGGAAGGCTAACCAAAGACTGCGTTTTATTGGCAGGACACTTAGAAAATGTTACAGATCTACTAAGGAGACTGCCTACACTATGCTTGTCCGTCCTCTTTTAGAATACTGCTGGCTGTGTGGGATCCTTACCAGATAGGACTGACGGAGTACATCGAAAAAGTTCAAAGAAGGGCAGCACGTTTTGTACCATCGCGAAATATGGGAGAGTGTCACAGAAATGATACAGGGTTTGGGCTGGACATCATTAAGAGAAAGGCGTTTTTCATTGCGACGGAATCTTTTCACGAAATTCCAATCACGAACTTTCTCCTCAGAATGCGAAAATATTTTGTTGACACCGACCTACATAGGGAGAAACGATCACCACGATAAAATAAGCGAAATCAGAGCTCGTACGGAAAGATATAGGTGTTCGATCTTTCCGTGCGCTACACGAGATTGGAATAATAGAGAATTGTGAAGATGGTCCAATGAACCCTCTGCCACGCACTTAAATGTGATTTGCAGAGTATACATGTAGATGTAGATATAACAACATTGAACAATGTGTCATTTAAAGGTAAGTTTTCCATAAACTAACCAATTAAGGAACATTAAGTGATGTCTAGAAACTATTAAAGATTTCTTTTAAAAATTTAATGAAGTTTTCAATACATTTACAGGTTTTATAGATCAAAGAACTTGAAACTAATCGAAATGAGACAATCAACAATTCTGAGCTCTCCGTATTGTGTTTCCGCACTTCGTTTTCCTCTGTTTTACCTATTCCAAAAATAAATGCAGGATGTTGTCCACAACTCTACAGTAATCTCAGTTCTGAGAGGGTATTTATTTTAACGGTGTTTCGGTTTGTCGGTAACCATTTGACCTGTTCTTAACCTTGTAATTGTGACTATTTCTAGAAGTAATAAACTAGGAGGTATGTTGTATGTGATGTTGGTTAGCCCAGTACCAAGTTCCTTTGAAGTTAGTCCTCTTTACATAATGATTACCATCATTCTTTTGTCTTAATTGTAAGCCTTCGATAGTATTCACAGAGCAGAAGGGATATTATAACTGATGAATGTTGAAATAGTTTTGTGATTTCACGATAGGTTCTTCCTGGTACACGAGTTGCAGCTACTAACTTGGGTCGGAAGTTCCTGTCCAAGCCTCCATACCAATTATCATTAATGTGGAACATTCATGAAAAACACACACTAATTAAAAGCTGTACCAAATCCACAATTTTGAACATATAGCAATGAAATTTTGTACCATGCTTTAAATGAAATTAGCACATTTACTGTTAAGTTTATGGATTACATATATTTAATTTTTTAAGGAGTTTAAAAATTTTATTTTCAAAACATTATGTATGCACCATTTTCTCAGAAACTATTCAAGAGATTTCTACAAATTTTCTCTGTTTATTCACTTTGCATATATGCTTCTGTCATGAGGTTTTTTGAATTTATCAATTAGGAACATTTTAATAATTTTTTAATTGTAATTCTCTAAATATTTATAAAATTCATCAAAGTTCCAAGGACATAGCCCATATTTAAGTTTACACTCAGAATTTCAGAATTTACTCTTGAGAGAACATTTACTGAGTTTATAGAAATAAGTGCACAAAATTTCATAATTCTAACCTTCATAGATTCTGAGGGAAAGGTACATAAATTTTATAAACATAATTTTTAAGAAATGCAATTTAAAGTTCAACGTAACGTTTTTTGCTGTGCAAAGCTTCAGAAGGTCCCGGATCTGTACTGAGAGTCCTCTTTCCCTCAAAGACTTCTCTTCTGGTTTCTTGTTTACTGCCTTCTTTCCTTCACCAGGTCTTTAACTGACTTTTGAGCTGCAAAGCGGCACTGTAAACCTATTTTTTTTTTTCAAGATGTCTTGAATGAAATTTTCTACCTTAAAGCCCACTCTTTCCAATACCTTCATGCTCCCTAGGCTCCGATCATTAAATACAAGAACTACGTCATAAATTGCAATTCTGAGAAGTATAGCAGATGAAAATGTGGTTTTAGGGCATCGTTTCCATATGAGTGAATTTAAAGACTCATTTGGATTCTGAGTTTCGTCGTGAACACACTTTTTTGGAAATTCAGAATCGGCCAGAAATCTGTATACTACTTTACAACATCCCAGATACAATTTGGAAGCTTCTCCTTGCGCATGTAATGGTTGATGTTGCTCTGAGCCGGTGGATATTTACACCAGCTAATGTGGCACAGATGATGAATGGGTGTTTACCTGTTGAAATCATGTGGAAACTTGTTGCCCATACTCCATGTCACTTACACTGGATATTACACTGAATAGAGTCTGTCTGATAGCATTGCCATCTCCGTCACCAGCACAACGCAACTGCTTCTTCATAAACGAAGCAACTGGTTTTTTATTGTTTTTGAGATATGAAACAGATCCACAGATGATCTGTAAAACTAAAGCGTACATATCACAACCTTCCAGATGTATCCCGTGGAAGTTTGCTTGAAAGTTCCCCGAGCTAGTATTAAAACATTGCTTCATAAAGTGGGCGTGCACAGGAGGGTGGTGTCACTCACAGAATCTTTTTGAGAAACTTCGAATGCGATTTTATCATTGAAACTTTGGAAACTTGTTGTTCATGAGATCTACTAAAATTTAAAATTGACGTCTTCGGTCAGTTTCATGAACGTCCTCCTAACCTAAAACTCTACCTAGCCATCAAGTCCATCAGTGGTTTCGCCTGTGACGATAGATACAAAAAGAATAAAAAGTTGTAATTCTTGGGAAGACAACGCAGCGTCTGCGGCTTCATGTACTGTATACAGCAACTTCTCCATTGTAACACGAGTGCTCAGTTTCACAGAGGAGCGAACAAATACGAAATGTCATCGCATTCGCACCTCTAGCCACAATCACCCCCCCCCCCCCCCCCCTCCACCAAAAAAATCCCCTTTCCACAATGAACAGATGAAGACGAATGTCAGGTGAAAACTAAAGCAATTAATGTTATGAGATAAGCTCTCTAAACAATGTATGGAAGAATAAAGTCATACGAAAAGTAGATGAGCGTTGCCCATTTTTAATTGTGGTTTAGGGCTTCATGCTGATGCCTCTTTCCGGTGAATTTTTGTGCAGATATTACGCTTCTGACAAGTTTACTACACATCGGCGCGAGATCTGCTGTAGACGTATCTCGAGTAACTCTCTCATCACTGACATGAGTATGTACGGGGGAGAAGAGAATGAATCATTAATGTTTGGGAAGTCCACCGAGACGATTGTTAGTCCTCCTGAATACCGCCGACCGCTCCGTGTTGCTGTAGATAGTAGTTCCCCGTGGCCTTCTCTCTAGCTGCTACTCTCACCGGTATGCACTTGACTCATAATGCAAGGCCCGGGTCGTTCGTGAAGGCTGTCACGCACGCAGAGGGTGATTTCCGAACAAAACTATGGCATCTGCCATTTGTGAAAACGACAATATCTTCAGATCCATACTCTTCCGTCATTATTGAAGTAACCTACGGCTATTCTGCCTCCAAGATAAAACTAATAACCTTGATCATTTTGTGCCTCCACAGCCGAATAATCTAAATGTTAATAAACGCCGCTACGGCTGTAAGTTAGGGTCATTCATAACGCCACAACCAGTTTCGTTCTAAATGTACATCTTCATGAGACTGAAAATTCGCTAAGAGTCTTCGCAACTAATTCTCTCAAAGTGTGGAATCTGCCAGCGTCATGATTCAAAAATGGATAGAATAACGTAGTATGTTGTCATGTTCCTTGTTTGTGCCAAGTGGTCGGTAAAGCGTTTCAGTGTGCTCGTCCTTGTAAAAATAAAGTTTAACAAAATGTCAGTTTGGTTTCCTGAAGGGTTTTTCAACGAAAATGCTATATATACTTTCACTAATGAAATATTAAATGCTCTGAGTAACCGGAAGTCACCTGTTGAGATTTTTTGTGATCTATCAAAGGATTTTGATCGTGTAAATCATGGAATACTTCTAGATAAGCTCAAGTATTGTGGTATGAATGGGACAGTGCTCAAATGGTTTAAATCATACCTAACTGGAAGAGTGCAGAAAGTTGAAATAAACAGTTCACATAATATGCAAAAAACTGATGATTTCTCAAGCTAGGGAAGAATCAAGAATGGGGTGCCGCAAGGTTCGGTCTTGGGTCCTCTGCTGTTCTTAATATATATTAATGACTTGCCATTCTATATTTTCTCGAAGATGCAAAGCTGGTACTTTTTGCCGATGATACAAGTGTAGCTATCACATCCGACAGACAAGAATTAACTGGTGAAATTGTAAACGATGTTCTTCAGAAAATCATTAAGTGGTTCTCTGCAAATGGGCTCTCATTAAACTTTGACAAAACACAGTATATACAGTTCCACACACTAAATGGAATGGCACCATTAATAAATATAGACTTCGATCAGAAATCGGTAGCTAAGGTAGAATATTCAAAATTTCTAGGTGTATGCACTGATGAGGGGTTGAACTGGAAAAAACACACTGAAGATCTGCTGAAACGTTTGAGTTCAGCTACTTATGCTACTAGAGTCATTGCAAATTTTGGCGATATACATCTGAGTAAATCAGCTTACCACGCCTATTTTCATTCTCTGCTTTCGTATGGCATCATATTCTGGGGTAACTCATCATTGAGTAAAAGAGTGTTCATTGCACAAAAGCGTGTAATCAGAATAATTGCTGGAGCTCATCCAATATCATCCTGCAGACACTTATTTAAAGAACTAGAAATCTTCACCGTAGCCTCACAATATGTATATTCTCTTATGAAATTTGTTATTAACAATCCGTACGAATTCAAAAGTAATAGCAGTGTACATGGCTACAACACTAGGAGAAAGGATGATCTTCACTACTCAAGGTTAAATCTAACTTTGGCTCAGAAGGGCGTAAATTATGCTGCCACAAAAGTCTTTGGTCACTTACCTAATAGCATCAAAAGTCTGACAGATGGCCATATAGCATGTAAAAGGAAATTAAAAGAATTTCTTAATGGCAACTCCATCTACTCATTAGATGAATTTTTGGATACAGTAAGTGGGTAATTTCCCCAACCACCACAAAAAAAAATTAAAAATATTAAGTGTCATGTAATATTTTGTGTAATGTAATATGTTGTATAGACACCTTTTATTAACCTGACACGTTCCACATCATTACGAAATGTCGTATTCATGATCTATGGAACAAGTACTAATCTAATCTGTTCCACAATGTGCCCCCTAACATTAAATATGGCGACTAGATATTTCTCAGTCACGGCACCGCCACATTTTCGTCACTTTGTGAGAATTAGTTACAAAAACTGTTGGTGAATGTTCGATCACCAGAAATTCATTTAGAACGAAACCGCTTGTGACATAGTGCGGGTATCTGAAATGCAGCTCTGATGATATTCATTAACCTTTACAAGATAAAACTAACTTGGAAAGTGTTTTCGGCGTTTTGCAACTACGTATTGTAAACAAAAAAGAAATTTTTGCATCAACGTCAACGATGGCTGTTTCCACTATTTTGTGCAAAGATCAATTTTCTTGCTCATTAACTCGCGTAACTTATTTCGTGTCAGACGTCAAATTATGTTATGGGCCAATTTTAGTTCAGTCTCCCTGTTTGTCCCACTTTGTGCCTGTAGGAGAGGGTACCTCGCTTTCTCCTCTTTTTACTGTCTCCTTCGAAAATGATGCCCAGTTAAGATTCCACATGAGCTAGAACTGCTCTCATTTTTCCGCCATGGCCATTCCGCGAGATGATGTGGTAGGAAAACTATGTTGCTAGACTCATCATGTAACATAAGCTCTCAGAATTTTAACAGTAAAGCTCTCAGTGATACAACACGACTATCTTCTAGCATCGGTCTCTGGATTCTGGTGAGCACCTCCGTGAAGCTCTTGCGGTTACTAAACGAACCTGCGACGAAATGTTCTTCTTTTGATCTTCTCTGACCGTCCCATACTATAAGGTTATCAGAATGATGAGCAATACTAAAGAATCAGCCGAACGAACGTTATGTATGCTACTTCCTTCGTGTATGAATTTCATTTCATTAGGACTCTTCCAATGAGTCACAGTCTAGCGTCTGCCTTTCCTAGAGGCTGTTTTCCCCTGTCGCTCGCCCTCTTAACATTCTTGACGCATACTCATGCATATTTAACGGTTGTTCCAGAAATTGATCGATAGTCGTGTGATTGAACAATTACACTGATAAACAAGCTGTAGAAATATATGGCACAGCGTTTAATTTTTCTAATGTAGTTTTTTATGCTGATTCCAGATCTGAAAACGATTTTGCTGTATTACATCAGGTTTTGAAGATGTTGTTGTTGTTGTTGTGGTCTTCAGTCCTGAGACTGGTTTGATGCAGCTCTCCATGCTACTCTATCCTGTGCAAGCTTTTTCATCTCCCAGTACCTACTGCAACCTACATCCTTCTGAATCTGCTTAGTGTATTCATCTCTTGGTCTCCCTCTACGATTTTTACCCTCCACGCTGCCCTCCAATACTAAATTGGTGATCCCTTGATGCCTCAGAACATGTCCTACCAACCGATCCCTTCTTCTGGTCAAGTTGTGCCACAAACTTCTCTTCTCCCCAATCCTATTCAATACTTCCTCATTAGTTATGTGATCTACCCATCTACTCTTCAGCATTCTTCTGTAGCACCACATTTCGAAAGCTTCTATTCTCTTCTTGTCCAAACTATTTATCGTCCATGTTTCACTTCCATACATGGCTACACTCCATACGAATACTTTCAGAAATGACTTCCTGACACTTAAATCAATACTGGATGTTAACAAATTTCTCTTCTTCAGAAACGCTTTCCTTGCCATTGCCAGCCTACATTTTATATCCTCTCTACTTCAACCATCATCAGTTATTTTGCTCCCCAAATAGCAAAACTCCTTTACTACTTTAAGTGTCTCATTTCCTAATCTAATATCCTCACCCTACTTAATTAGACTACATTCCATTATCCTCATTTTGCTTTTGTTGATGTTCATCTTATATCCTCCTTTCAAGGCACTGTCCATTCCATTCAACTGCTCTTCCAAGTCCTTTGCTGTCTCTGACAGAATTACAATGTCATCGGCGAACCTCAAAGTTTTTATTTCTTCTCCATGAATTTTAATACCTACTCCGAATTTTTCTTTTGTTTCCTTTACTGCTTGCTCAATATACAGATTGAACAACATCGGGGAGAGGCTACAACCCTGTCTTACTCCCTTCCCAACCACTGCTTCCCTTTCATGTCCCTCGACTTTTATAACTGCCATCTGGTTTCTGTACAAATTGTAAATAGCCTTTCGCTCCCTGTATTTTACCCCTGCCACCTTTAGAATGTGAAAGGGAGTATTCCAGTCAACATTGTCAAAAGCTTTCTCTAAGTCTACAAATGCTAGAAACGTAGGTTTGCCTTTCCTTAATCTTTCTTCTAAGATAAGTCGTAAGGTCAGTATTGCCTCACGTGTTCCAGTGTTTCTACGGAATCCAAACTGATCTTCCCCCAGGTTGGCTCCTACTAGTTTTTCCATTCGTCTGTAAAGAATTCGTGTTAGTATTTTGCAGCTGTGACTTATTAAGCTGATAGTTCGGTAATTTTCACATCTGTCAACACCTGCTTTCTTTGGGATTGCAATTATTATATTCTTCTTGAAGTCTGAGGGTATTTCGCCTGTTTCATACATCTTGCTCACCAGATGGTAGAGTTTTGTCAGGACTGGCTCTCCCACGGCCGTCAGTAGTTCCAATGGAATATTGTCTACTCCGGGGGCCTTGTTTCGACTCAGGTCTTTCAGTGCTCTGTCAAACTCTTCACGCAGTATCTTATCTCCCAATTCATCTTCATCTGCATCCTCTTCCATTTCCATAATACTGTCCTCAAGTACATCGCCCTTGTATAAACCCTCTATATACTCCTTCCACCTTTCTGCCTTCCCTTCTTTGCTTAGAACTGGGTTGCCATCTGAGCTCTTGATATTCATACAAGTGGTTCTCTTCTCTCCAAAGGTCTCTTTAATTTTCCTGTAGGCAGTATCTATCTTACCCCTAGTGAGACAAGCCTCTACATCCTTACATTTGTCCTGTAGCCATCCCTGCTTAGCCATTTTGCACTTCCTGTCGATCTCATTTTTGAGACGTTTGTATTCCTTTTTGCCTGTTTCACTTACTGCATTTTTATATTTTCTCCTTTCATCAATTAAATTCAATATTTCTTCTGTTAGCCAAGGATTTCTACTAGCCCTCGTCTTTTTACCTACTTGATCCTCTGCTGCCTTCACTACTTCATCCCTCAAAGCTACCCATTCTTCTTCTACTGTATTTATTTCCCCCATTCCTGTCAATTGCTCCCTTATGCTCTTGGGTTAGTTAGGTTGAAGATATCGACAAAAATTAATTTTCATGGAAGACCGTTCATTAATTTTTTCCCCAGGTTTTTCGAAATTTTTCATGCAGCACTGTACAACATTTTCGTCCTCTGTGAAAAATAGAGGGCTCCAAAATAATGTATACGCTCTATGAAACAGAATATCTCTGTAACTCAAGGAGACAGAAATACAATTTTCCGGGTAATAATGCAGAAGGCGGTGAAAAACGTAACAACGCTTTCATTTGCTTCAGGACTGGAAACAGACATGACGTTATCATATGCTCAACGGAAATGGGTGCTAAAATGTTACTAGAAAACAGAGCATGTGAGCGAGGTACAACGACGTTGGAGGGTTAAATCTGGAACACCACCACCGAGAAGGATAAGAATTACAAATGGTTCAAATGGCTCTGAGCACTATGGGACTCAACTGCTGAGGTCATTAGTCCCCTAGAACTTAGAACTAGTTAAACCTAACTCCCAAGGACATCACACACATCCATGCCCGAGGCAGGATTCGAACCTGCGACCGTAGCGGACTCGCGGTTCCATACTGCAGCGCCAGAACCGCGCGACCACTTCGGTCGGCCTAAGAATTACAAGAAACCGAGATCAGTTTGACGTGGAAGAGAAGGTGCAGCAAATGAAGAAGGGACATTGCGGAAGAGACAGACGTTCGACACACAATGAAAGTGTTGATGCAGTGATTCAGGCATACACACAATCTCCAAAGATATGTGTGGTAATGCTCTAGTGAGACTGGGATCTGCAAAAGCAGTCTTCATAGAAATTTAAGCGTTACATTCCAAGACTTTGCATGCTCTTAACGATGATGATTCCGATAGGCAAAGTGAATTTTGTGAGTCGTTCATTAACAGATGCGAAGAAGAGCAACATTTCCAAGATCTAATCTCCCCCCCAATGAACCATGGTTCTTGCCGGTGGTGGGCAGGCTTGCGTGCCTCAGCGATACAGATAGCAGTATCACAGGTGCAGCCACAAGGAAGGGGTATCTGTTGAGAGACCAGACAAACGTGTGGTTCTGAAGAGGGGCAGCAGCCTTTTCAGTCTGGATGATTGACTTATCTGGCCTTGTAACATTAACCAAAACGGCCTCGCTGTGCTGGTACTGCGAACGGCTGAAAGCAAGGGGAAACTACAGCTGTAATTTTTCCCGGGGGTATGCAGCTTTACTGTATGATTAAATGATGATGGCGTCCTCTTGGATAAAATATTCCGGAGGTAAACTAGTCGCCCATTCGCATCTCTGAGAGGGGACTACTCAGGAGGACGTCGTTATCAGGAGAAAGAAAACTGGCGTTCTACGGATCTTAGCGCGGAATATCAGATCCCTTAATCGGGTAGGTAGGTTAGAAAATTTAAAAAGGGAAATGGATAGGCTAAAGTTATATATGGTGGGAATTAGTTAAGTTCGGTGGCAGGAGGAACAAGACTTCTGGTCAGGTGAAAAATACAAAATCAAATGGGGGTACTGCAGGAGTTGGTCTAGTAATGAATAAAAATATAGGAGCGCAGGTTAGCTGCTACGAACAGCATTGTGAACGCATTATTGTAGCCAAGATAGACATGGAGCTCACGCCTACCACAGTAGTACAAGTTTATATGTCAACTAGCTCCGCAGACGACGAAGAAATTGAAGAAATGTATAATGAGATTAAAGAAATTATTCAGATAGTGAAGGTAGACGAAAATTTAATAGTTATGGGGAGACTGGAATTCGACAGTAGGAAAAGGAAGAGAAGGAAAAGTAGTAGGTGAATATGGAATGGGGGTAAGGAATGAAAGAGGAAACTGCCGGTAGAATTTTGCGCAGAGCATAACTTAATCATAGCTAACACTTGGTTTAAAAATCATGAAAGAAGGCTGTATACGTGGAAGAATCCTGGAGACAGTGGAAGGTTTCAGGTAGGTTATATAATGGTAAGAAAGAGATTTAGTAACCAGGTTTTAAATTGTTAAGACATTTCCAGGGGTAGATGTGGACTCCGACCACAATCTATTGGTTATGAACTGTAGATAAAAACTGAAGAAACTGCGAAAAGGTGGGAATTTAAGGAGCTGGGACCTGGACAAATTGACAGAAACAGAGATTGTAGAGAGTTTTAGAGAGAGCGCTAGGGGACGATTGAAAAGAACGGGGGAAAGAATGGATAGTAGAAGAAGAATGGGTAGCTTTGAGAGATGAAATAATAAAGGCAGCAGAGGATCAAGTAAGTAAAAAGACGAGGGTTAGTGGAACTCATTGGGTAACACAAGAGATATTGAACTTAATCGATGAAACGAGAAAACATAAAATTTCAGTAAATGAAGTAGGCAAAAAGGAATACAAACGTCTCAAAAATGAGATCGACAGGAAGTGAAAATGGCTGAGCAGGGATGGCTAGAGGACAAATGTAAGGATGTAGAGGCATATATCACTAGGAAAATTAAAGAGATCTTTGGAGAAAAGAGAACCATTGCATGAGTATCACGAGCTCAGATGGAAAAACAGTACTAAGCGAAGAAGGGAAAGCAGAAAGACAGAAGGAGTATATAGAGAGTCTAAAGTGCGATGTACTTGAGGGCGATATCATGGAAATGGAAGAGGACATAGATGAAGATGAAATGGGAGATGTGATACTGCGTGAAGAATTTGACAGAGCACTGAAAGATCGAAGTCGAAACAAGGCCCGGGAGTAGACAACATTCCATTAGAACTACTGATAGCCTTGGGAGAGCCAGCCCCGACAAAACTACCATCTGATGAGCAATATATATGAGAAAGGCGAAATATCCTCAGACCTCAAGAAGAACATAATAATTCAAATCCCTTAACAGGTGTTGACAGGTGTGAAATTTGCCGAACTATCAGTTTAATAAGTCACGGTTGCAAAATACTAACAGGAATTGTTTACAGACGAATGGAAAACCTGATATAAGCCGACCTCTGGGTAGATCAGTTTGGATTCCGTAGAAATATTGGAACACGTGAAGCAAAACTGACCCTACGACTTATCTTAGAAAACAGATTAGGGAAAGGCAAACCTGCGTTTATAGCCTTTGTAGACTTAGAGAAGGCTTTTCACAGTGTTGACTGGAATACTCTCTTTCAAATTCAGTTCTTTCATGTGTCAAATACACGGAGAGAAAGGCTATTAACAATTTGTACAGAAACCAGATGGCAGTTATAAGAGTCAAGGGGCATGAAAGGGAAGCAGTGGTTGGGAAGGGAGTGAGAAAGTGTTTTAGCCTATCCCCGATATTATTCTATCTGTATATTAAGCAAGCAGTAAAGGAAACAAAAGAAAAATTTGGAGTAGGAATTAAAATCCATGGAGAAGAAATAAAAACTTTGCGGTTTACCGATGATATTGTATTTCTGTCGGAGACAGCAAAGGACCTGGAAGAGCAGTTGAATGGATGGAATGGACAGTGTCTTGAAAGGAGGATATAAGATGAACACCAACAAAAGCAAAGCGAGGATAAGGGAATGTAGTCTAATTAAATCAGGTAATGTTCAGGGAATTAAATTAGGGACTGGGACTATTAAAGTAGCAGATGAGTTTTGCTATTTGGGGAGCAAAATAACTGATGATGATCGAAGTAGAGAGGATATAAAATGTAGACTGGCAATGTCAAGGAAATCGTTTCCACAGAAGAGAAATTTGTTAACATAGAGTATAGATTTAAGTGTCAGAAAGTCATTTCTGAAAGCATTTGTATGGAGTGTAGCCATGTATGGAAGTGAAACATGGAAGATAAATAGTTTAGACAAGAAGAGAATAGAAGCTTTCGAAATGTGGTGCTACAGAAAAATAAAGATTAGATGGGTAGATCACGTAACTAGGGAGTATTAAATGAAATTGGTGAGAAGAGGAATTTGTGGCACAACTTGAGTAGAAGAAGGGTTCGGTTGGTAAGACATGTTCTGAGGCATCAAGGGATCGCCTATTTAGTATTGAGGGCAGCGTGGGGGGTAAAAACCACAGAGGGAGACAAAGAGATGAATACACGATGCAGATTCAGAAGGATGTAGGTTGCAGTAGTTACTTGGAGATGAAGCTTGCACAGGGTAGAGTAGCATGGAGGGCTGCACCAAACCAGTCTCTGGACTGAAGACCACAGGAACAACAATTCGTTGGTCGGATAAGGCGACCTTTAAACTCAATGGATCAATTAACCGTTATAATTGCGTGAACTGGGCCAGTAATCGAGGAAAGGTATGTTAATCTACTAGGAGTATCTGTTTGGTGTGGTCTGTCTTCTAGGGGAAAATCGGGTCGTACTTCTTTGAAAACGCTGTCACAGGAGACTCTTACTTAGAAATGTTCCATATGATAACTACTGGTTTAATGACTTTTTTGAAAATGAATATTATTACTTTCAATAGGATGGGGTTTCACCTCCCTTTCAAAATGATGTAAGGTCACTTCTCAATCGTACATTCCCTGCTAGATGGATAAGACGAAGAGGGAGCGTGGAGTTTTAAGCTCGATCTCCTGGTCCTCCTCCTCCTCTAGACTTCTCTCTGTGGGGTACTCTCAAGGACACAATTTACACTGCAGACCACAAAATAGTGGATGACCTTAAAGAGGGAACTGAACAATCCCGTGGTTCTACCCCATTAGGAACAATACAGTTGGCATATCGCTCAGTTGTAAGTCGTTGTCGACGGTGTATTGCGGCGAAAGGAACCCATTTTGAACATTTACGATCTTTAGCTGGGCCTCAAAATACGCTACAAACGCTGAACTGTATTTCTATCTCCCTTAATTAAAGAGATATTCAGTTTCAAAGAGTGTGTACATTACTTTGAGACACCCTGTAGCTAAGTCTTATAGCATCCACGCCCGCATTTTATTATCGATAAAAACATTTTTATTATTTTTTTTAATATGTGATATCGTGAGAGACAAGTATGTTGTCACAGAAAAAGTTTGGTTTTGCTAGTGCTGAGACGGTGTAACACTTCACAAGCCACCGAAAATAGTCTGAAAACAATGATATCTTTTAATTATAAGAACAATTATTATTATCACTGATTTTTTGTTGCATTCTTTCTTCTTGTTCGAATAGCCATGATGTAAGCAAGACGCACTTTAATCTGCCGCCTATGATAAGGTCTGGTATTATTACTATTACGTAAACTACCTATTGTAAATTATTGGAGAAAAATAGAGAATAATGTTATTCAAGTTTATCTCATATTTTCTGTAAGAATATTACTAATCTTGATCCTCTGCACTCCATTTTTGCTTCGCTGCGGACGAGCTGCAACGCCGCCATGAGTGGTAATATATTTATATGATTTTATTGGCAAGAGTTATAGTTTTATTTCAGATTGAAAATGCTAAGAACAATTATTTAATGCTGATTAATGTTTTTTTTTAATCGAATTCAGTCAGATATTTTCATGTAATCGGAACAAATCGATTCTGTGATACACCGATGTTCATTTATCTGCCGCCATTTAATGAAATCTTTACGTGGCGAGTTTAAATTGCCAAATAATTCAGACATATATTTGCCATTGTAAAAAGAATCCACGTAAGGGTAACATGATTGTATATCAAAATACATACTATGAGAAACTGTTTTAACTTCTACCATTCTCTGCTGGTGTTGGAGCATAAAACTTTCTCAGCTAAAGCTCAGAAATCTTTCCAGTAAAATTCGCCGATTCCAGTGTTGTGTGTCTCCGTGTTATAAAAGTGAAGTGATATTCAAGCGTGAACTAAGATTGTATGAAAACAGTCAACGAACTTAATTGAATAATTTTAAACAGGTACACTTCTTTACAGACAACAAATGAAAACGGTTGTGTGTTTCGATTTAGTTCACATTCATGCTCATGTCATATTCTAGCCGGGTAATGCAGTAATTGAATGACAATTTAGAACTGTAGACATATTTAAGTATTTATGTTGGACGATGCTAAATTTACGCATTCGCAACACAGTTTAAAAGACAGCACAACCTGATGTTTCAAACTGAATATCGCCGTTTTAAGGCTTTGTAGCATTTATTACATTCAGCTCACAGTTATAAATAATAAATCAAATGAAAGAGCAACTCAAACAGGTTTTCTTAGAAGTGTTCATTGTCAGCACCATTCGTCGCACGGAACACATGACAACTCTGCAAACGAAATGTTGCTGCATGATCTGCATTTTCTGAATCGTTGCTGCATTTTCTGGATCGTGTCGCCTTCAGTGATGCATCGACATTTCAATGAGGCTGAAGTATGAACACACATAACGTGCGCATCTGGCGGTCAGCAAATCACCACGAGATGGTACAACTGAAACGAGTCGCCCCTAAATTGAATGTTTTTTGTGCCATACTCTGCGAAAAGTTTATGATCCTTTCGTTTTCGGTGAAGCAACTGTAAGTGTTGTTTCTTATCTTGATGCGATGGAACTATGGCTCTTTCCTCAAATGGAAGAAGCTGGTCCACAGAATTTTATCTGGCAGCAAGATGATGCGCCGCCTCATTTTCATAACACAGTACGCAACTGGTTAAATGACGCTGCATCCGACGGCTGGATTGGTCGCTAGGGGCCACATGAAAGAGCTTGTTTCTCGTGGCCCCCACGTTCACCCGATCTCACGCTACGCAGTTTTTACCTTTAGGCCGGTATTACACTATCAAATTTCTTTGTCCAATATCTTTGTCAAATATATTTGATAGTGTAATAGGGACTTTGTCAAATGTCGTCCAATATTTGATCAAATCTAGGGCCTCGCTGTATATTTGATCAAAGAAACCGCTTGTCTTCTGTTCACTGCAATGTGACATGTTACCACATGGAGCGCTAGCATCGCTGCAGCGTTCTGTCGTCTGTATTGTTTTTATAACCATTGCCGGTAAATACAATTGGCGTGCGCCAACAACTACAAAATTAATAGAGATATCTGAAGCTGGTGAGGCGCTTTACAACGTGAGGCACTCTGAATACAAAAATAGATTAAGATGATTGGAGACCTGACCTGACCTGACCTGACCTAACCTAACATAACCCTCTCCAGTAGCAAGGAGTCGGAGTGTTATAGTGAGCCTGTCTTCTGAAGATGTAGCACTTCTTAAGTGAATATTGTGCTTTGTGATATGAGGATACACTTCATTGAGCACATACAGAAATGTATGCTCATCCATTCTTAAGTAATTGATGTACGACTTGACGTCTTCCACTGTAAGCTCACGTAACAAGTTTTGTTGAATGTTTTTATCGTGTCGTCGTAAAACCCTCGACTTCACCCAGATTAGATTAGTTTTTCGTTCCATAGATCCGTGCTGAGGAGATCCTCGTGGATGTGGAACATGTCGATTTTTTTAAAGTTGAAATAACAATACTAATAGTGTGAATAAATACAATACATCATTTGTTTCTATTAAAAATTTCGCCAATGGAGTAGGAGTTGGCCAGTAGTAAGTCTTTCAGGCTCCTTTTAAACTGATCTTTATTTCTAACTAAATTTTTTATGTTTCCTGGCAAATTATTGAAGATGAGTGTTCCTGAGTAGTGGACCCCTTTTTGAACTAAAGTAAGTGCTTTTAAGTCCTTGTGCAGATCATTTTTGTTCCTGGTATTGTATGTATGAACTGATTTGTTTGTTGGAAAAAGAGATATATTATTACGACAAATTTCATTAAGAAGTAAATATACTGAGTGGCAGTAGTTAGTATACCCAGTTCTTTGAAGAGGTTTCTGCAGGAGGTCCGTGAATTTACTCCACAAATAATACGTATTACACGCTTTTGGACCTTGAAAACTTTTGTTTGAGTTCAAGATTTACCCCAAAATATTATCCCATATGACATTATGGAATGAAAGTACGCAAACTTTTTCATATTTATGTTGCCTATGTCTGCTAACACTCGAATTGCAAATACAGATTTGTTAAGGCCTTTCTGCAGTTCTGTGGTGTGCTCCTCCCAACTGAATTTACTATCAAGTTGTAATCCCAGGACTTTTAAGACTGTCAACCTCGTATGTATGGTTCCATTCCCCCCCCCCCCCCCCCCCCCACACACACACACACTTCTTTTCCGCATGTGCACACAATGCAATTGGAGTACGTAGAACTGCTGCGGTTAATAACAAGTTGTTGTCAGCCATCTTGAACTTTGACGAAAAATTTGATGACAGTGTAATACCCCTTGTAGCGCTACGTCAAAGATCTTTGTCAAATATATTGGACGGAATATTGGATCACATCTTTGATCAAATCTTTGACAAAGAAATTTGATAGTGTAATACCGGCCTTAGGTCAGTGGTCGTCAAATTGCTGTCTGGGGGCCGTATGTGGCCCGAATCAAGTATTCGTGCGGCGTGCGATTCTCAGCCTTATATTACAGTAATATGCATCTAGTAATTAACAGCCGAATCCAAAAACGTCAACTAACGTTGAGCGCTTCTTAAGAGCGTAATATTCCTGCTCAGTGACAAACGTAAACACTTAAGACAGTTAGCTTAATATCAACTGACATTGGGCCGGCCGTTGTGACCAAGCGGTTCTAGGCGCTTCAGTCCGGAACCGCGCGACTGCTACGGTCGCAGGTTCGAATCCTGCCTCGGGCATGGATGTGTGTGATGTCCGTTGGTTAGTTTGGTTTAATTAGTTCTAAGTTCTAGGGGACTGATGACCTCAGATGTTAAGTCCCATAGTGCTCAGAGCCATTTGAACCATTTTTGAACTGACATTGGTAAATGTGGTCGTGAGCCATGGAAAGATGGCCGCGTACCTCAGGGGTATAGGGGTAAATAGAGCGGAAAAAAATTCCATTAAATTAAAAAAAAATGGCTCTAAGCACTATGGGACTTAACATCTGAGGTCATCAGTCCCCTAGACGTAGAACTACTTAAACCTAACTAACCTAAGAACATCACACACATCCATGCCCGAGGCAGGATTCGAACCTGCGACCGTAGCAGCAGCGCGGTTCCGAACCGAAGCACCTAGAACCGCTCGACCACAGCGGCCGGCTAGAGCGCCACTCTGGGACTAGAGGATGTGAGTGGCTTATGTCTTACTGTTTATCTTCCAGTACTGGCAACTCACGGGTGTGTGCGACTCATGCCGATCAGCTTCTATGATATAAATTTCGAATATGTGTTCATGAATGCGCATTACAGAGACGGTCGTTTTCAAATGCGGTACATAGGTATTTGTAGCAAGGAATATGAAACTAAATTAACGCATTTAAATAATAACCAACTACTCATCCGCTCACACAGGCAACACAGCACTTCGTGAGGCTGTTACAGTATCAAGTTTTGGGTCGCCGAGGGTGGCAGCCAACCAGCCATAGTGGCAGCAATCTGAAGCAAGTAACAGCAGAGACGAAGTGTTCCGAATACTGCCGACTTTTAACGATCAGTACTACAGAACGGCTGCCATCTTACCGCGCCCTTGCTAGTCCATTGGGGGTCATAATGAAGGTACATAATTAGACACCATAAGATAGGTCATTCTGGGAGAGCTCTCGGCCAAGCTACCCGCAGTGCTCCTTGCGCTGTGACATAATCTGGCAACCAACTGGCAGAGTGCGAATGGCACGTGTACAATCACGACGCAACGCGACGCTCAAGAAGCTATAATAATAGAGATGTGAGATAGAGAGCAGTTGGAACCTTGGAATTTGTATCCCCAAAGAAGAGGTAACAGGACCAAGTAACAAATACAGTGCCCATTTGTGAATTTAATGATTTAAGACCTAAGGTCGATGAAATCAAACGATTGAATAAATAAATAGAAGTTTTGAAGAAGAACAATACATTGTTAGAAGTAACTCTTTGATGCAGCTCTGAAAAGGGCCAAAATTGTCAGGCGTTTCCTGTTGAAAAAGAGAGAATTAAGTACAAATGTCAAAGAAAGTGTGGTAAGGAAGGAGGTAGAAAATGTATTATCTAAATGTTTCACTCCGGGACAAATTCACCGTTTGTTACAAGGCTACAGATGGGTTGGGGGAGTTCCCAGGATATTCGCAACGCACTAACTTTAAAGGACCTTTCTCGAAAAGATTGTACGTATTTCAGAAAGCACAATATTCCATTGCCCTGTCATGCAACGCTTCAAAATTAGACTAGAAATTTTAAGTGGGATCCAGGTGTTTCGGGAGACGTTTTGACAATTTTGAGAGCAAAGACTCACACATTTACTGTGTTAGAAAAGAAAACTGTGCAGTGGTTTGACGAAATGAACAATGACGGCCTCATCTGCTACGAAGCGACGGAAGACAAGATTTTAGGACCTGACAGCAATGTTATAGTTGTGATGATTCGTGGTTTATGTAAATCTTGGATACAACAAGTTTATTACGATTCTGATATAACAATGAACAGTAACCCCCGTGTGGAGTTGATAGTCTCCCATCGGGCGCCCCCCAGGTGGCGGATAGGGGAATGCTCTCCAGATATGGAGGGTACCGCGGAAATAAAATACCCAGGGTGGACCAAAACTATCAACCGAAATCCACTAACGGCTGCCTGGAATCCAGCGGTTAGGGGTCAGCGTCTGTTCGCCTAGATGGTGCGGCTGCAGCAACCTTCTTGATCTCAACAATCAAGTCGTATTCCTCGTGAACTTTCCTCGGAAGGACCATCACCAAGTTAGTTTTCAACTTGAAAACCAAACATGATGATAACACAAGGAATGAATCCACTACCCCGGGCACCAGTCGCAAGGCTGGCTTTACCTGGTCATCGGATTCCGGGGGACCAGGAGCATCATGTTACGCCTAAGGTTGAGAACCAGACGACGTCCAAATTATTACACACAAAACAAAGACACTTCATCGGTACACTTAATACTAATACTCTTTTCAAACTGGGCAAGATCAAACAACTTACAGACGTGCTGCAAAAATTCCAGATCAAAATCCTTGCAATCCAGGAAACACGATTTACGGACGAAAACCATTTTGATACAGACAACTACAGGATCTAAAAAGGAAAAACAGCAGTTAAAACTAATGAGAAAGGACTCAAACTGTTTGGCACAGCATTTGCAGTCCACAAATCTATCAGCGGCTCTGTCATTGACTTCCAGTCTGCCTCAGAACGTATATCAACGCTCTCCGTCAAATCGGCCAACAAAGCATATACCTTGATCAACGCACACGCATCCACAAATACCTATAACAAGAAGAACTGCCATAAAGTGGATGACTTCTGGAATGACCTTGAAGAGACGACAAACAAAATTGCCAAACACCATGTAATAATCTTGTTAGGCGACTTTAACGCACAATTAGGTAAAGAGAAAAAATACAGGAAAATTACTGGTATCCATACAGCTCACAAGAGAACTAACAAGAATGGGGAAAGATTGATAAGCTTTTGCGAAAATTTCGGCCTCGTAATTATGTCAATTCAAAAAACCCAACAAGAAACTGTATACTTGGAAGTCGCCCAACACAATGTTGGGTGAATTCGAGATAGACCATGTGGCCATCTCCAAGAGTAACACAGCAGAAATTCTGAATGTGAAAACGAGAAGAGGATTTTTTGACTCAGACCACCATCTTCTACAGATAAAGACCAGATTACAACCCAATAGAAAAAAGCCAAAACTAAACAAAGTGCTGAGACCAGACCCCGAATACATAAAACTCAACAAGGAAAACATCTTACAGGAAATTAGTGAGACAAACACCACAAACTGGTCAGAACTTGTGGACGTCCTCAAATCCACGATGAAATTGGGTCAACCCCCGAGAAGGAGAAAACACAGGTGGTGGAATATAATATGTGACCAAGCAATAGAAGAAAGGACCAATGCCTGGAAAAACTTCAATAGTCACAAAAAATCAGAAAAATGGCAACATTTTCTAGTAATCCGAAAACAAACATCGAAAACTATTCGGAGGGAAAAAAGAAATTATGACAAACGGCGACTAGATGAGATAGGACAAGATTTTAAGAAGAACAACACCAGGAATTTTTATAAGACGTTTAAAGAACATATTGCAGGATACCAGCCACCCAATCTTTGTTTCAAGAAACCGGATGGTTCACTAGAAACTAACACGAAGAATAACTGCCAAATCCTCGCAGACTATTTCAACAAACTTCTCAACTGCGAAAGACCTACAGAGGATATTCACTACGAGACGTCTACACCAAATCCTGACGCTAAACCGCCAACCATCAACGAAATAGTAGAAATTATCAAGACACTGAAAAACAATAGAGTCACAGGAGAAGATGGAATTATTGCAGAACTATGGAAACTAAATGACGAACGATTAACAGGAAAAATTCATAAAATCATATTAAACATTTGGGAAACAGAACAGATCCCTTCTGAATGGAAATGCGCACTCATTCATCCACTCCACAAAAAAGGGGACAAAATTGAACCAAATAATTACAGGGGTATCTCACTTGTACCGGTCACATATAAAATCCTATCAAAAGTTCTCATGAATAGATTAGAAGAACAAGCTGACCCACAAATAGGAGAATACCAGGCTGGTTTTCGCAAGGGACGATCATGCATAGAGCAGATCTGGAATCTGAAAATGATTCTCCAGATGAGAAACACCCGAAACACAGTGGTTACTTTTGTAGATTTTCAAAAGGCCTACGACTCAATAGACAGAGTAGCGCTCTGCAAGACACTGGAAGAATTCAGCATTGACAGAAAGACAAGAGCAATCATTCGGGAAACATTAACTGACACAGTCTCCAAGGTTAAATTTATGGGAGATATCTCGGAACCATTTGAAATCCAAACTGGAGTGCGACAGGGTGACGGACTTTCACCATTACTCTTTAATATCATTCTTGAAAAAATTATCAGGACATGGGAAAAAGAAGTCAAAGGAATCCAAATTGGCATTAGAAAAGATAATAGATTCAATGTGAAGTGTTTAGCTTTTGCGGATGACCTTGCAATCCTCACAAATAATAGAAAAGAAGCCACTAACGCCATAGAGAGGTTACACGAAATTGCACAAAGAACTGGCCTGCAAATCTCATATGAGAAAACCCAGTACATAGAAAGAGTGCCACAAGACAAATTGCCTATTGTGACAACCCATGGGAAAATCGTACAAGTACCACATTTTAAGTACCTGGGAGAAATTATCCAGCCATCAGGGATCAACCTAAAGGCCAATGAGGAAAGAATAAAAAAACTACAGAAAGCATATAAACTCACGTGGAACTATTATAACAAAAAGTCCATATCCATTAAAGCAAAATTGAGGCACTACAACACTGTCGTACTTCCGGAGGCACTGTATGCATCTGAAACAACACAAATAGGTGGGCAAACTAAAATCAAAGAAATAGAGAAACAAGAAAGGAAAATTCTCAGGAAAATTTTTGGCCCGATACAAGAACAAGGAATCTGGAAGAAGAGACCAACATCAGAATTATATAAATACACAGACAACATTACGGATACAATAAGGAAAAGAAGAATGCAGTTCTACGGACATATCCACAGGATTTCAAAGCGAATTCTTAAAGTCTTCAACTCAGGAAGGGGAAAAACAAAATGGATAAAAGAAGTTGAAGAGGACCTCAGACAAGCACACGTAACAGCAAACGATGGAGAAAATAGAACTGAATTCAGGAACATCATCAAAAAACATAAATTTGACACCACAACACAGAAGAGACCAGGATGCAAATGGACAGCGGAGCGAAAGAAACAACACAGTGAACACATGAAGAAAATTTGGGCTCAGAAAAAACATAAAAAATCATCATAAAGGAATTCAAGTTGAAACGCTCTCTTAAATGGGAATAATCGAAAATAATAATAATAATAATGAATAGTAACCTGCTCCAAAATATAATAATGAAAGTTGAGTGTTCAGGGCTACATGTTGTGGCCATAACGTCTGATACGGGAGGAAAAATTTGTAGAGTGTGGAATGAACTTTGTGTTGACACATCCGAAGCATTTTTCAGAAATCCAGCTGGCAAGGAAAGGAAGATCAGGGTTTTCTACGATGTGCCTCACTTACTGAAGCTTCTTAGAAACAACTTTTGGATGAAAGAGTAGCTCTCCCTATTGTTAATTGAGAACCTTTTAGACAGTCAGGAAGGTGAGCTGAATATAACACATCACTTATCAGAAGTCCACATCAGTGCCGTAGATAGAGCACGACAAAGACGTTAGGGTGGCTGCTCGTTTATTTTCATACTCCACCCCTAAACCTCTATTGTGTTTTCTAGGAAAGGAATGTGTATGCTTTTTCTTTGTGTTCAAAATGAGTATCGAAGTTTTAAGGCTTTATAGCATTTATTACAGTCAACTTACTATTAAGAATTATACCTAAAATGAAAGAACAACTAAAACAGTTTTTCTGATAAGTGTTCGCCACACAATATACATCGAGTCGATAGGCGAGTTCTTCCCAAACCTCGGTCAGTGCGTCTGGTGTAATATCCAGTACTCATTAAGGTAATACGCCAAAATATTTTCGACATCGCATTACTAATCTTTCATCTGTTTCTTTTTATTTTCTGTTTAAGGCGGTAGTACAGTGTCCAGGGGCTGCATTAATTCACTAGATCTGTTTCCCTATGTGTGCTGCTGTCTAAAAGACAAAACCAATCGGAAGATTTTTACGCTGTTTCTCAAGAGACAATATTAACTATACTTCGATTCAAAGGTGGATAGTGTATAAATACATGGTGAAAGACCCCCCCCCCAGGCTATCGTAAAATTAAGATTTATTAAAAAATAAAAAAATGAAACACCGATCGATCATAAGCGTTAGCAAAGTCGTTAATTATGAATGCGCGGTAAGGCACATACAAATGAAAATAAAAACCTTCATTCAGTTTTTTGTACATGATTTTGTTTTTACACACTCTCTTGCACGTAGAAGTTCTGTTAAGTAGAGGATGGCGGGCTACGAGTATTTTGTATCACACATGTTTGAAATAAGTAAAAAAATTGATACCAGTATTAAGTATTTCTTATTCAAGTGAAGTGAAACCAAGTAATGCGGATTTTCTTGCTTATGACAAGCGCCAGTGTACTTGGGAGTCCGCTGACCGCAGCTACAATTGAAGAAGTAATAATATAAGCACAGAACATTTCTAATAATGCAATCGTGTTATATCAATTTAAAAAGTGTTTTCATATGCATATTTGATAATATTTAGTAATATTTATTTATTTATTTATTTTTATTACAACACAACTGGCGACTGTGTGCCAGGACTTCAGCGCACCGGTTGTGAGTAGGGTTTGTTAATTATTGTTATAATACGAAATTTCTATGACATAGTTATTGGTCATAAAAACTAATTGTCTGTATTTTCTGTTTGCATGAATCACGGCGAGGAGCAAGTAATGCCAGATGGCAAAATTGAGGAGAACATTTTTGAAAGTAATAGGAATTGGACCCATGTCACGTAAAATTATCCATCGTAAGCTGTTTTGTTCGATGCAGCAAAGGTAGGACGGCTACGCAAGTTTCTTGCATGATTACACTTGATAACGCTTCTTTTGATGTAGATAGAAGCCTTTTCCTCAGTATTCCCTTCCTTGAATTTGCAGGAAATTTTCACTGTGATACATATTGTCAGAAAAACATTTACATTACGTAAATTACATTTATCAAGTGTAATAATTAGCGTATGAAATTTTGACATTTTCGTGAAAATTTTAATTTTTGCATATGGCTGAAAAATATATGTCCATTGTTGATAGCGACAGCGAAAACGCAATCAGCCAAGATGGCGTAAAATTGCGTGATCGAACAACTGAAGTTCAGGCGCCATGCATGCCTACTGCAGAAAATTTAAGTAGATGAGAGATGAGTGTCGCAGGTGTGACGCTCCACAGCAGAATAACCTTGACGAAAAAATGTTTACAATTGACGAGACAATCACGCATATCCCAGAGCGACATACCGCTCATGAATGGAACATTGGAGAGCGATTCCAATATGAATTTTGACAACACGTCACAAACACCACTTGTTCACAACACAAATATTAACTTAGAAAGTACAGCTGATGGCAATCACAGTAGAACAACTGAAGCACTACTATGGCAGTTATTATCTAACATAAACATGAAATTTGATTATATAAACACGAAATTTGATGAATAGGAACACCAATTTCAGTGATATGAACAAGATATGAATACCAAAATTGATAATTTGATACAGAATCTGAACACCGTCACACAGAATATGAACGCGGTAAAACTAACAGCCGCGCGGGGTAGCCGAGCGGTCTATGGCGCTGCAGTCATGGACTGTGCGGCTGGTCCCGGCGGAGGATCGAGTCCTCCCTCGGGCATGAGTGTGTGTGTTTGTCCTTAGGATGGTTTAGGTTAAGTAGTGTATAAGCTTAGGGACTGATGACCTTAGCAGTTCAGTCCCATAGATTTTTTTTTTTAAAGCGACAAAACACTGTTACACAAGATCTAAATACAATGAAGCAAGAGCAAAAACAAGTATTCAAGGATTTGCAAGATATGGTCTCATAGAAATTCGATGACTTAGCCAAAAATTTTTGCACTGAAATCGAAGAAAAATTGAATGATATAAAAAAACAGGTAAAGCATGAAGAACTTTCTGAAATTAACAGTAACATTACGGAGTGAAAAACAGAAGGTAGATTCTTTTAACGACCATCATGACGGAGTAGAGCAACAGATAAAGAAAATCACAGACGCAAACACAAATATCGAAGCCACACAAAACTAGTTGGTTTTGACAGTAAAAAAGGTAACCACTGTCATTAACAAACTAAACAGAGAGTATGAAGGTGTACCTCTGGCTGTAGAAGAGCTTAGCTTAAGGGTAGCAACATTAGTAAGTTAGATAAGGGTAATACCATTGCAGAGAAGTTAGTAACCAATTGCAAGCTATACACAGATGTAGTAGAAAAGGCTATTCAGGAAAAAGATAATGAAACAATGAACAAGTAAAATATTAATCTAAAAGCCGTGGAAAATAGGAAGCACAATCTTTTAGAAGAAAATATTACCGGATCTCGAAATATGCACGTAAATAATACACAGGCTACTGTTAACAAACGACAACCAGTTGGTATTTATCCACAAATTGTCACGAGTCCCACAACAGGTACCAGTGACAGTCGTAAGAGTGCAAAATGTAAACATACCCATAATTCCAATATCTGAGCAATTATCAACCGCCGGCCAGTGTGGCCGTGCGGTTCTAGGCGCTTCAGTCTGGAACCGCGTGACCGCTACGGTCGCAGGTTCGAATCCTGCCTCGGGCATGGATGTGTGTGATGTCCATAGGTTAGTTAGGTTTAATTAGTTCTAAGTTCTAGGCGACTGATGACCTCATAAGTTAAGTCGCATAGTGCTCAGAGCCATTTTGAATTACCAACCGGAATTACAGGTAACTACAATAACGACAAAAATACGACCGAAAGTGCCATGTGTCTGTCAACAAGTTTTGCAGACGAAGGTTTGCTAAGACATCGACAGTTTCCTACATTCACTACCGAAGGTAAATGAATGAATCCCGTAGAATTTATCAGTGCTGTCATGTATTTGCATGCAATTGAACGGAAGCATAGAAAATCAGAATTCTCGTGTGATATGTGCAAGGTGACGTTCTTTTATGGGCAACTGAAGTGACCGAACACTGAAGTACTTATATCCAATTTGAACGAGCTTTCCTCGACAAATTCTGGTCTGAGGCGGTGCAAGAAAGACGTGAGGTTTTCAACCCCGCACCGTTCAGTGGCAAGTTCGAAAAATACCTGGGCAAGACACGCTAATTGACTAGTCCAATATCACAGGTAGACGTGTTAAAATTTTTGAAAAGTCGTTTACCATAGCACATTAGAGAAAAATTAGTCACAACGCCAGAGCACGATACTGAGTATTTTCTGTCAGTGCTTGATTCTATCGACTTAATCTATGAAGAAAGATCTGTACCCAATAGATCAACAGGAAATTAGGCACAACAACAACATAGTTACGTAAATCAGTTAGTAAAACATGATAATCTATGAAGAAAGAACTGTACCCAATAGATCAACAGAAAATTAGGCACAACAACAACATAGTTATGTAAATCAGTTAGTAAAACATGATCTAAACCCACAACAAGGATGGTACACACAACAGCAAAGTTACATACCCAGAGGTTACGAGTACGGTAGACGGCAGGGAAAAAACAAACGATTTTAAAAAAAAATTGTTCAAATGGCTCTGAGCACTATGGGACTTAACATCTGAGGTCATCAGTCCCCTAAACTTAGAACTACTTAAACCTAACTAACCTAACGACATCACATACATCCATGCCCCAGGCAAGATTCGAACCTGCGACCGTAGCAGCAGCGCGGTTCCGGAAGGAAGCGCCTACAACCGCTTGGCCACAGTGGCCGGCAAACGATTTAAAAGAAATTTTTAAAACAACAGGGGTAATTTCAACGCACAACCGAATTACATTTCACCACAAGGCCTTATGCCGAACATGAATAGCAGTCAGCCGCAGCAGCGGCCGATGCGCGGCAACAATGCCATGACTTAACGCTGTAACGCAGCCGACCTTTGGGCAGCAAAATAACTGCACAGCAGCTAACGACACAAGTTGGCGAAGTACACACACAGTGCAACTGACTGAAATTACTCCAAGTGATGAATTAAGTCACACTAGGCCGTCTGAAAACACCAACCGGCCGTAGTTAATCCCCAGGCTATTGATCTCTCAGGAAGTGGGGGCAAAGCAAAACTACAAACTTGTGTCATAAGGTTTGACAAACAAGGTGACATCAAGGATGATTTGTATCAGCATGAGTTAGATAAAGTAGATAAAGTTCAGGAAGAACAAATACGAACAATCATTAAGGTGAAAATATTTAATATTGACACACAGTTAATTTTGGATACAGGTTCAACTGTCAACCTAATGTCAAATGCATTTTTTGTGAATTGAAGAATAGAGGCAAATTCCCAACATTTCCTGCACAAATTTCCAAAGTGCATACTGCTGCAGGCAGTAAGACTAAATTGGTTAAGCACCAGGCAATTATTCCATTACAAATTGAACATTTTACAGTGAAGTGCAACCTTCTTATAATTGACAAACTTGTAGTTAATTGTCTTATTGGCATGGACACGTTTAGAACATACAAAACTCAGATTGAAATAAGTATTGGTAAATGCCACTTTTATGTAAAGGATCAGATTTCTTCTATCGATTTAGTCAAAACACCTGATGAAAGTAACAAAAACAAACCAGAGTCAAAAGTAATAGTACGATATTCCTTTCGAGCTGTATATTTCACAAACAAGTCTGATACTGAACAAGAAGCAAACACTGATGTTAGTTACTAAATGGTAGAGCAGACACGAAGTGAATCACAGGTACTAAATGATATGCAACGACAAGAACTTTCTAACTTGTTATTTAAGTATGCAAATGTTTTCAGTAAGGAGCCAGGAGTAATCAAAGACTATGAATATAAATTTGAGGTCTATCCACATGAGACGGTTTGTGTCATGTAATATCCTATTCCATGGGCAAAACGAGAGGCAGTAAGGGAAAACACCAATCATATGATTAAATGGGGAATTATACAACCTTCATTTTCACCCTATTGTAGTTCAATATTACCAGTAAGCAAATCAGGTGGTTCTGTAAGATTAGTTCTCGATGCTAGACGTATCAATAAGATTATAGTGCCAGTACCCATAAGACCAAACAACTTGGACAAACGGCTTCTAAAGTTTTAGCCTACAAGATATTTCAGTATACTATGTCTCAAGACGTCCTACTGGCGAATAAAGCTCCATGAAGGAAGTCGAAAATATACAGGATTTGTTTATGGTGGCAGAAGTTACGAATTCCGTGTTCTACTTTCTGGACTGTACATTAGCGCAGGACTGTTTATATCTGCATTGGACAAGGGGTTGGGTTGTTTGGGGAAGGAGACCAGACAGCGAGGTCATCAGTTTCATCGGATGATGGAAGGAAGTCGGCCGTGCCCTTTGAAAGGAACCATCCCGGCATTTTCCTGGAGCGATTTAGGGAAATCACGGCAAACCTGAATCAGGATGGCCGGACGCGGGAATGAACCGTCGTCCTCCCGAATGCGAGTCCAGTGCCTAACCACTGCGCCACCTCGCTCGGTCATTGGACAAGGTTTTGGGACCAGAATTGCTTAGTAAAGTCACTGTTTATGTAGACGACATGGTAATAGCCACACCCACTTGGTTAGAACCTATCAGGCTCATTGAACAGACCCTTCAAGGATTTGCAGATTACGGAGTAACAGCCAGTTTAAAATAGTCTAGTTTTGGAAAGGTTCAAGATAGACTATTTCTAACAACAGCAAACACGCCACCACAATCTGCATTTAATCTATTTTTTCCGACACAGTCAAATCCTTTGCAAAAATTTGGAGCATTCAGCACCTATGACGATTTGTGCATCAGTACCTTCTACCTGCACCTGGAGTTGCGGTTCTTTCCCAACTCAGTTACGACAATTTATTACTACAATACGTATGATTCATTAGTCAACCCCTGTCCTGTGTTTGACCTGCACTCTCTGAGACTCAAACCCATTTTGTTCTTCCTAGACACCCTCTAACCTAAAAAACATCCTCTTCTGTATTCGCTTAGGGAGGAAGTACAGCTGCGTGAAGGCTCCCTTGTCTTGTCGCATTCCACAGGACCGCAGAAATTTGCCTGCAGGTAACCAGATTGAGTAGTAAACTATTGTTTCGAGGTGGTGATGACAACTTTATGAATACCACATGTATGTATATCAAACGGGCTTCGATCATCGTCAGTATCATCATCAGCCATTCCATCTCTAAATAATATGGCGTCTCCAAGTCCTGAGCTCAGGTACATCTTCAGCTTCTTCCACCATGAGAAACTGTCTAGGGCGATACTGATACTCAGGCAGTTGACTCCGGCGATCTTCCACATGTCTTTGTGCCGTCAACCTCGTGATCTGTTTCTGTCCCTTGGACTCACACCACCGCCTTTGTCCAACGGTCATTATTTCTTGTGACAACATGGCCGGCCCATTGCCATTTTATAATTGCTGATCTCACCACGATATCCTTGACGTTGATTTCCATGCTTGGCTGTGTACTTCTAACTTTTCGTCTTGTATGTTTTCCGTGAAGGGTCTATGTCTCAAGACCACAAGTCAAAACGGGGACAACATACTTATCAAAAACTAATTTTTTTCTGTGTTACTGCCATTTATGACGTTGGAGACAGCTGAATGCATTTCAAATGCTTTCCGGCCTAGTTTGATGCGTCGAAAGATCTCCGACCTTATGTCTCCTGTCATACTTACCAGCTAGCCAAGACATGAGTTGTGTGGGAAATGTAATGAGACTTCTTTATCTACCAATTTTTTTTTCAAACAACCGTATTGATTGTCCCCTTGAAAATAGTTCCCTTCGGCAGCTAACACACAGGTGGAGTAATTGTTTCCAATCTTGGTAGCAGAGCTGAAGGGTTTCAACTGATAGGACCATAAATATGTCGATCACATTCTTTTGAATGTTTTCCTCAGTCCCAAAACTACTTTCATTTAAGACATTTTTTTAATTTTGGGAAAAAAAGGACACAAGGACTCTGATCAGATGAATGGGGGGCAGCGGCTGTGGAACAACAGCAATGCCTTTTGAGGTAAAAAATTCCGTGTTGGAAGTGGCCGTGTGACATGCTGCATTGTCATGATGCGGCATTCACTTTTCTGCTACGTGTGGTATTTAATCATATTTTCCTGAGCCTTTCAAGGACATCTTTGTAAAACACCTGGTTGGTAGTTTGTTCTGGAGGAATAAATTCTTTATGCATGATACCTCTGCTGTAAAAAAAAAGAAAATCTCCTGCTCCATGTCTGACAGCTGAATTACGTCAAATGATGAATAATAGGGATGCTGCCCACAGGCGTTTCAAGGGAGATCCGAAACCCGAGCGTTTCGAAGAATATAAAAGCTACGGAACAGAGTGAAACAATGCATTCGCAATGCTAAAATCAGGCACGCTCGTTCCCTTGTATGCAGGTATCTGACGCCCACGACTCTATGGAAGAATCTCCGTAGCTTGGGGGTCGGAAAGGCAAAATCGGAAACTGCTTTTCATATCTCAGCTAACGAATTAATTCTTCTCTGCACCTCTGAATACCCACATGGCTGATAATTACCGTTCACAAGAATCCCCTAACTGGATAACCAACAACGATACCTTCCATCTGAAACACGTAACAATAAATACGGCAAGTAAAGCAATAATGAGAATCTCTTCTGATGCGATAGGCAATGACAGTATCAGTATAACCATGATTAAGAATGTTGCCGATATCTTAGTACCTGTCTTAACTGACATATTTAATTTTTCCCTCGTGAACGGAATATACCTCACTGCATGGAAAAGAAGCATAATTCGACCTATCCCTAAGATCGAAAACCCGCAGCTGCCTAGTGATTACCGACCAGTTAGCATACTACCTGCTGTTTCCAAAGCACTTGAATATATTGTTCATGATAAAATCACTGAACACTTTCATGAATTTAGCCTATATGACAAATTTCAATCCGGTTTCCATAAACATCACAGCACAAGCACTGCTCTAATTAAAGTAACTGATGACCTGAAATATGCCATCGACAACCGAAAGGCAACAATATTGACGCTACTAGACTTTAGCAAAGCTTTTGACACTGTTAACTTTGACATATTGCTCAGAAAAATGCAACAGCTTAATTTCTGAGATAGCGCAATTAGATGGATTGAAAGATACTTAAAATACAGACAGCAATGTGTTGTCTGCGTAAACGAAAAATCTTCCTGGAAACATGTCTCCTCGGGAGTGCCACAAGGATCAATCTTAGGACTACTTTTGTTTTCTTTGTATGTCAACGATATTTCGTCGGTTCTGTTCTCCTGTAAGTATCGTTTCTATGCCGACGACCTCCAGCTCTACCTAAGAGACCTGAAGATATAAACATTGGAATCGCTCAGATGAATGATAATCTGTCTTCACTAGTGACATGAGCGAAAAACCTGGGGCTTAAACTAAATGCAAAAAAGACACAAGTAATCTTAATAGCCCATCAGAAATTAATAAGTTCAGATTTCCGCGAACGGCTGGCGCCTATTCTGCTCGACGGTATTCCAATAACATATCAGAAAACAGTTAAGAACTTGGGTGTAATTTTGGATAAGCATCTCAACTGGGCGGAGAATACAGTCGCAGTGTGCCGGAAGACGTCCGTTTGTCTCTATGCTCTCAAAAAGTTTCGGAACGTATTTCCAGAGGACTTGAAACGCCAGCTCGTGCAAGCACTCGTTCTACCGAACCTCCACTGTTGTGATGTAATTCAATAAGGCATGAGTAGTGAAAACAAAAGACGGCTAGAACTAACCATGAATGCCTGTGTGCGTTACACCTGCGACATTCGCCGATATGATCATGTTAGTGCTTCATACTCCCAGCTAGGGTGGCTGCGGCCGGAAAAATTGCGTGACCACCACACTTTATGTCTACTTCACCGACTGCTCGTCGCTCAGCACCCCAGTACCTCGCTTCAGAGACTAAACACCTTTCACGCCATCATAATCGAAACACGGGGTCACTCTTATTTGGTATCCTAACTGTGCCCAGTCACAAAACAAAAATTTTTGCAAACTCCTTCTCAGTTGCCGCTGTCCGCCTCTGGAACAAACTGGCCATTACCTTGCGCAAAATTCAATCCTCTGCTGCTTTTAACAAGAAGTTGAAGCATTTCCAACTATCAACCTCATAAAGTTTTCCACAAAATTAATGTACAAGGCCAATCCTCTCCTCTGTCAAATAGCAAAGCTAGTGTCTCCTATCTTGCTCCTTTCTCTTCTTCCTCTTCATCTATCTCTTTTACTTTATATTCCCTTAATTATGTTTCATCATGTCTCTATTCTTCTCCTCCCTTCACCATGAGTCTCCCTCATACTCCCTGCTGCTAGCACTCCTATCTAAAATCTGTCTCTTTCATAATGTCTAATTATAACAGTACTTATCATCTACGAATATAAACTCTGTATGTATGTATTTTTCCAAGTGTGCCTTTGTAATTGTTTATTTCACTTTTTGCACTAGATGTAGTTTAACATGTCTACTAAAACATGTGAATGTAAAATAAGTAGAATGCCTGGTTAGATGTAGGAGAGGGCCTGATGACCCTAATCTTGCCACGTTAAATAAATCAATAAATAAATAAAAATAAATAAATAAAGCAAATTAGTATTGTCTTGAACTTTGATTTTCTCATTCGAGCTTTTTTCGGTCGAAAAGATGTCTCACCGTGCCACTCCTCACTTTGCCGCTCTGAATCAGAATAGACTACAAAATCCAGGATTCATTACCTGTGAGCACACAGCTGAATCATTCGTGGTCGTTTGCGATACACTCAAGAAGATCAACGCACACGTTTTTTTCTGATTGTCCTTCTGCTCAGTTTTGTGAGGTCTGTCAGCACCATTTTGGCACAAAGCTTCCGTATGTACGAAAACGCGTTCAAAATTTGATGTCCAGTGAAAGTGTTTGCCGGCCGGTGTGGCCATGCGGTTAAAGGCGCTTCAGTCTGGAATCGCGTCACCGCTCCGGTCGCAGGTTCGAATCCTGCCTCGGGTGTGGATGTGTGTGCTGTCCTTAGGTTAGTTAGGTTTAAGTAGTTCTACGTTCTAGGGGACTGATGACCACAGATGTTAAGTCCCATAGTGCTCAGAGCCATTTTTTGAAAGTGTTTAAGTGTAACAGGACATCTATCATCCTTATTGTTAAACTTCGGTCTGATCTCACAAGAGCACGCACTTGTCTCTTGTTTTCGTCGGCTTTTTAAAGCTGAAGGTCTTCCTGAGCGACGTTTTCATCTTCAACCTGTTCTCAGCCTTCCAAAAATGATTTTTGCCAGCGAAAAACTTGTGCCCTTGATGATAAATCTTCCACATAAGCCTGTTTCAACGTTTCAAAGATCACACTCGTGAATTCCCCAAGTTTAACACAAGACTTAATAGCACAACGTTGCTCTATATTCCACCGTTCCATTTCGCAACACACAATTTCCCTGATGGCACTCTCAGAAATCACGTGATGACTGTACGGAGCTGAAACTCGGGACTGCGCATCTGGAAGGGATGGACAAACCAGTCTACACAAGCAGAACAACACAGCGTTGCCAGTTCGCTCGCAGTGTTGTCAGTCTCATTAGTTTTCCCACACGCCTCGTAGACATTTTCTGACAGTGTCTAGTACTGCGTTTTTGAGTTTTAAATTTTTACCGTGCTCCATTTACAAGATATAATTTTTGTCTTGAAAACCTAGACTATGTATCCGGACACCTGGCTGAAAATGACTTACAAGTTCGTTTCACCCTCCATCGGTAATGCTGGAATTCAATATGGTGTTGGCCCACCCTTAGCCCTGATGACAGCTTCCTCACAGGCATACATTTAATCAGGTGCTGGAAGCTTTCTTGGGGAATGGCATCCCATTCTTCATGGGGTGCTGCACTGAGGTATCGGTCTCGGTCGGTGAGACCTGGCACGAAGTCGGCGTTCCAAAACATCCCAAAGGTGTTCTGTAGGATTCAGGTCAGGACTCTGTGCAGGCCAGTCCATTACAGGGATGTTATTGCCATGTAACCACTCGCCACAGGCCGTGCATTATGAACAGGTGCTCGATCGTGTTGAAAGATGAAATAGCCATCCCCGAATTGCTCTTCAACTGTGGGAAGCAAGAACGTGCTTAAAACATCAATGTAGGCCTGTGCTGTGATAGTGCCACCCAAAACAAGGAGTTCAAGGCCCTCCATGAAAAACACGACCACACCATAACATCAACGCCTCCGAATTTTACTATTGGCATCACACACGCTGGCAGATGACTGTAGTGGAACAGACCCCTCCCAACTGACGCAACTGACGAAAAAGGAAAATGTTTATATTCTTTTTATTCAAATGAAATTACGCAATTAATTATTTAAATTATCATTTTTGTAAATTAATATTAAAATAAATAAATAAATTTTCTTGAAACGCGCTCTTTGGTCGGAAGCAGCGAAGACAAGGCATTGTTATCTCTGACCAAAGAGGTGCGGTAGCGTTGATAGACGTCCGCCAGTCGAGAGCGGCAGCAGTTACAATTAAGATCTCTTACTGTGATAACACGTAGAGCAGTTCATAGGAACAGTGCAAGTGACTGATGTATTCTTGTAAATGATATTGACCAGTTTGAAGATTCGATAATGTCAGATTTCATTGCAACTCAGTTTCGTATGGTCGTAAATAAGTACAAGCAATAAATGAATATGAAAAACAGCAAGATCAAGAGTTAGAAAAAAAATCATTTCCATACCTACCTACTTCAAGAATCGGAGGGAGAAAATCAACCAAGACAATAGCCTGACCAGCAGCTATCAAGAGAAAACGAAGATCTACACAGCCTGTTGTCAAATTAAGTAAAAAGGGATTCTAAAAGCTAATTCACTCTGTTAAATCTCAAAAATTATCCAAGGTTGTTATTTCTGTAGTAAATTGACCCATATTGTCCGACACGGTCGTGAAAAGTTACATTCTCAATACTGCATTAAAAACACTTTCTTTTGGCGACTTAGAAAACTTTAATAGAAATTTGTTCACATAGAAATAAATTTTTTTTCGGCAATTTTACTTCGGATCGAAAATCAGGGGTAGTCTCATTCACGAGTTCCTATCCCCCTAAAATTTAAAAAATAAACTACCTACCAAAAAACCAAATTTACTACATGACGTTCACCGGGCATTAGCCATACCCACACTCTGCCATCGGATCGCCACATTGTGTACAGTGATTCGTCACTCCACACAAAGTTTTTCCACTGTTCAGTCGCCCGATGTTTACGTTCCTTACACCAAGCTGGGCGTCGTTTGGCATTTACCGGCGTGATGTGTGTCTTATGAGCAGCCACTCTACCATGAAATCCAAGTTTCCTCACCTGCTGCCTAACTGTCATAGTACTAGCAGTGGGTCCTGATAGAGTTTGGAATTCCTGTGTGATGGTCTGGATAGATGTCTGCATATTACGCACTATGACTCTCTTGAAGTGTCGGCGGTCTCTGCCAGTCAATAGACGAGGTCGGCCTGTACGCTTTTCTGCTGTACTGCACATATCAGCGCACACTGCGCTGCACAATGAAAATCTCATTCTGGAAACATCCCCAGGCTGTGGCTAAGCCATGTCTCCGCAATATCCTTTCTTCCAGGAGTGCTACTTCTGAAAGGTTCGCAGAAGAGCTTCTGTGAAGTTTGGAAGGTAGTAGACAAGGTACTGGCAGAACTGAAGCTGTGAGGACGGGTCATGAATCGTGCTTGTGTAGCTCAGATGGCACAGCACTTGCCCGCGAAAGGCAAAGGTTCCGAGTTCGAGTCTCGGCCCGGCACACAGTTTTAATCTGCCAGGAAGTTTCATATTAGCGCACACTCCGCTGCAGGGTGAAAATCTCCCTCTGATAATATGAATGACTTATCCTACATCAGATGACTCAAAAACTAGAAGTTTATACTACAAAAAAACTGAACAAGCTTCTCTGTTAATATAAAACTAGTGAAAAACAGTCTAGATCGTAATGGTTATTTTCTTTAAAATGACCGGTTTTGGCTATTTTCAGAATAGAACTGTGAATGTTATAAATCGTGCTTGTTGCATAAATAAGTCAGGGACTTAAAATAAATGTATACTGGTTAAAATCGAAGAGTCGTTTCCTATCAGCTGAAGTTGGCGATGTCCAGAAAAGTCAGTAGACCTCAGTCGCTGAAAGTGCTGCTGTTGGCTAGGGAGCATTGTGTTATACAGACCTGGAGAGGGCGTGTTTGCGCTGTATGACGTCAACGTTAGCCAATGAGGAACGATTTACATAAATTACTTATCATTTGAAGAAACAGTCTATCTTAAGGAGAGTAATTACAAAAAGTAGTACCTATAGGACAGAACAGATTGTTAAAAATAGTGAGTAGCTGTAATAAGATTAGGTAAAAATTATTTCTCTTGTTTCTTGTGATTCTATCTGGCGGAAATAATTTATTTAACGAGTATATTATATCCCTTGCATCCGCTACTTAACCAATAGAATGGGTGTATAGAATAAACAAATGGATTATGGAAATTAGTTGTCGTCTATGATAACTGTACAGTAATTACACTGTGTTACTACGACGTCGGCCGGCCGCTGTGATCGAGCAGTTCTAGGCGCTTCAATCAGGAACCGCGCTGCTGCTACGGTCGCAGGTTCGAATCCTGCCTCGGACATGGCTGTGTGTTATGTCCTTAAGTTAGTTAGGTTTAAGTAGTTTTAAGTCTAGAGGACTGATAAGCTCAGATGTTAAGTCCCATAGTGCTTGGTGCAATTTGAACCATACTACAACGTCTCAATAACAACGGCGTCCGTGGATAGAAATATCAGGCCAGGAAGAGTGGACCAATGATCTACTAAATTACGTATCATTCAGAAGACAGAGTAATTACTGTAAAACAGTTTTTCAGTCGCAATGCTTCCTTTCTTGTGGAATAGCATTATCATTAACAGTGAGCTTCCGGGTTTTCAGCCGAGTTGTCGTTTCCATTTTCTGCACAATATTTCGACGACCGACCCAGTCTGGTTGGAGTCCAAGCAGCGAGTACACATAGCAGCAGTACCTGAAGAAGCTGCATGGGCCGGCCGTCGAAATACCCTGAGGTGATGAAGTCATGGGAAAGCGATATGGACATGTACAGATGGAGGTAATATCGCGTACACAAGATATGACAGGGCAGCTCACTGGCGGAGCTGTCATTTGGGGGGGGGGGGGGAGATGGGAGGGGGGGAGATTAGTGTTTAACGTCCCGTCGACAACGAGGTCATTAGAGACGGAGCGCAAGCTCGGGTGAGGGAAGGATGGGGAAGGAAATCGGCCGTGCCCTTTCAAAGGAACCGTCCCGGCATTTGCCTGAAGCGATTTAGGGAAATCACGGAAAACCTAAATCAGGATGGCCGGAGACGGGATTGAACCGTCGTCCTCCCGAATGCGAGTCCAGTGTGCTAACCACTGCGCCACCTCGCTCGGTGAGCTGTCATTTGTACGCAGGCGATTCATATGAAAAGGTTTCCGACCTGATTGCAATCGCATAAAGGAAATAAACTTTGAACGGGGAATGGTAGTTGGCGCTGGACCCATGGGACATTCCATTTCGGAAGTCGTTAGCGAATTCAATATCCGGAGATCCATAGTGTCAAGAGTGTGCCGAGAATGCTCCATTTTAGGCATTACATCTCCTACGGACAAACCAGACCTCCCCCGCCCCCGCCCCCGCCACCGCCCCCTCCGCTATTCGACGTCGTGCCTGCGCCAGGCAGACCGCCACAGCATCGTTAGTGTTGCGGTCAGACGGAATCCGGAACTGTGGCTCTCGTTCCGGCTTATCAGCACTTATCTTTACAACATGTTACCACTGTCAATTTGGCCCACCGACAGCGTTACGCCTTCCGCAGCCTGTCTCTGTTGACTGAGACCTCGACAGGTTATTAAACACCAAACTTATTTTCTTTTCATATCTTGACGCTATAACACTATTTGTTTGTGTTTCATCTATATTTTTTTATAATTTTTTGCTTTAAAAATTTTGCGTATTGGTAGTATATTTTCTGTATATGTAAAGAAAAGTGTACTATACTAGAGACTGAAATTCTTTGCATTGTATGTGAGTAATGTATGTAAAATACTATGCAAATCGCTTATCATCTTAAACAATTTTCTGATGACATTTGTACACTACTGGCCATTAAAATTGCTATACCAAGAAGAAATGCATTGAGTCAAACAGAGCTTGGATGGGTGTTGTGATATTCGCTATTTTTGACTTCATTAAAACAGCAAATACGAGTAGTTAATACTTTCAGCCAGAAGGCAAATACTTGTTTATAAATAATGATTAATGTATAATGAGGCGTCGCATGGCGACGGTGGAATTTTCTAAATAATGTAATTCGTCGTCTTTGGGCGGCAATATAAACGGAAAAATACGGATAGATATGCGATCCTTCACTACTTTGTTCGCTGGAGAACAAATGAAGTCTTGAGCGCAAAAGACTTGTACTGTTTTTCTCAAGTAAGACGGACGCAGATTTGCGGCAGTCTGATGTAATTTTTACTAAATGTATAAAAACGTGTTATGTCTAAGTTTGAGTGAAGTGTAAGAAGAACTGTTATAACTTATAGTGACGACGCACGGGTGACTCAAAAGGACAATGGCTATATAAAAGAGCGCTCAATGGACATGATACGGACGTAAAAATCTACCGTCATTGTAGTACTAAGCTTAAGGTACGATATATGTTTTAGTTATAATAAATATTTGTTCTGGGAATATTGAATCATTTAGCAGTGCTCATTCCTATCATCTCCTCAGTATTATTTTCATTTTAATTACGCATTTTGCTAAGATTACAGACACCAAGATCAGCAGTCCAATGTGCGTGTTACATTGATAAAAAGAAAACTGTTTTATCGTCATCTTGCATCAGCTTTAATATTGAATTTCCCTTTTGTGTGATGTTACAGTTGTTTTTGCGCCCTTAAGAACTTTCTGGTCCCTTAGGAAATTGTTTTGTCGTAACAATAACTTCACAACCGGGTATGATCGTATCTACAATCATGAAGTAATTAGAAAGACGATAACGTAATTTCTTAATCAATAGCACGCTAGTTGTGACTGCCTCAAGCCACGCGAAACTGCAAGTAAAAACTATTCACATCTCATAATGCAATATTTTATGACAATGGTCAATCCATGATTCTTACGCCAATTGTGATTGATAAAACAGTAAGCTAAATCTCAATTTCCAACTTTCCATTGAATAACAACATCACTTTTATTTTGTAACATCACAGTGTACAGGTACAGCTGCCCATGCAGCTTCAACACGATACCACAGTTCATCAAGAGTAGTGACTGGCGTATTGTGACGAGCCAGTTGCTCGGCCACCATTCACCAGCACGTTTTCAGTTGGTGACACATCTGCAGAATGTGCTGGCCAGGGCAGCAGTCTAACATTTTCTGTATCCAGAAGGCCCGTACAGGATCTGCAACATGCGGTCGAGCATTTCCTGCTGAAATGTAGGGTTTCGCAGAGATCGAATAAAGGGGAGAGCCACGGGTCGTAACACATTTGAAATGTAACGTCCACTGTTCAAAGTGCCGTCAATGCGAACAAGAGGTGACCGAGACGTGTAACCAATGACACCCCTTACCATCACGCCGGGTGATACGCCAGCATGGCGATGACGAATACACGCTTCCAATATGCATTCACCGCGATGTCGCCAAACACGGATGCGACCATCATGATGCTGTAAACAGAACCTGGATTCATCCGAAAAAATGACGTTTTGCCATTCGTGCACCCAGGTTCGTCGTTGAGTACACCATCGAAGGCGCTCCTGTCTGTGATGCAACGTCAAGGGTAACCGCAGCCACGGTCTCCGAGCTGACAGTCCATGCCGCTGCAAGCGTCGTCGAACTGTTCGTGCAGATGGTTGTTGTCTTGCAAACGTCCACATCTGTTGACTCAGGGATCGAGACGTGGTTGCACGATCCGTTACAGCCATGCGGATAAGATGCCTGTCATCTCGACTGCTAGTGATACGAGGCCGTTGGGATCCAGCACGGCGTTCCGTATTACCCTACTGATCCTACCGATTCCACATTCTGCTAACAGTCATTGGATCTCGACCATCGCGAGCAGAAATATCGCGATACGATAAACCGCAGTCGCGATAGGCTACAATCCGACCTTTATCAAAGTGGGCAACGTGACGGTACGCATTTCTCCTCCTTACGCGAGGAATCACAACAACGTTTCACCAGGCAACGCCGGTCAACTGCTGTTCGTGTATGAGAAATCGGTTGGAAATTTTCCTCATGTCAGCACTTTGTAGGTGTCCCCACCGGCGCCAACCTTGTGTGAATGCTCTGAAAAGCTAATAATTTGCATATCACAGCATCTTCTTCCTGTCGGTTAAATTTCGCGTCTGTCGGACGTCATCTTTGAGGTGTAGCAATTTTAATGGCCAGTATTGTAATATATCTGTATTGTGATAAAATTGGCAATTATCCTAAATAATGATAAATGTGAGGTCACCCACATGAGTCTCAAAAGGAATCCGTTAATCTTCAGTTACATGATAAATAAAATCTAAAGGCCGTAAGTTGAACTAAATACCTAGGATTTACAATTACAAACAACTTAAATTAGAATTATCAGATAGATAATGTTGTGGGGAATCGAAGCAAAGACTGCGTTTTATTGGCAGAACATTTAGAAGATGCAACAGATCTACTAAAGAGACTGCCTGTCCAACTCTTGACCTTCCTCTGTTGCGAGGTGTGGGATCCTTACCAGTTAGAATTAACGGAGGTAGCGAGAAAGTTCAGAGAAGGGCAACATGTTTTGTATTGTCGAGAAATAGGGAAGAGAGTGTCATGGACGTGATACTGGATTTGGAGTGGACATCATTAAAACAAAGACGTTTCTTGTTGCGGCAGGATCTTCTCTCTAAATTACAGTCACCATCTTCCTCTTTAGAATGCGACAATATTTTGATGCGCCGACCAATGTAGGGAGAAACAATGATCGTAATAAAATAAGGGAAATCAGAGCTCGCACGGAAACGTAGAGGTGTTCGTTTCTTCCACGCGCTGTTCCAGAGTGGAATAACAGAATTAGTGTGAAGGTGGTTCGATGAACCCTCTGCCAGGCAGTTCAGAATGATTTGCGGAGTAGCCACGTAGATGAAGTTTCTGGTCTCGTCGATGGATTGAATAGCGAATTGCTGATAGAAGAACATTACATAGTGTTGCAGAAAAAATTTGAAATACTTCTTAATAGAAGTTATTCGTTAACTGAACAGATTCCCCATCTCATTTTCGGTTTTAACTTGAATGTAGTCAAAGTATAATGTATAATGTCAGTTTGCGTATGCATAATTCCATATTCTCGATAATGTATTGAGCACCATCATTCTGAAGTAACGTACTTCACACAAGTTTCAAGATCTGGATTCCTTTCGTAATTCCATTACAATGGAAGAGGAGATGTTTTAGACCCTGCTCGTGATCACTGAAACATACAGTGTATTTACCGGCAAGGCACAAACATTATGCAGTTCATAAAACCAACAAATAGGTACATACACTCCTGGAAATGGAAAAAAGAACACATTGACACCGGTGTGTCAGACCCACCATACTTGCTCCGGACACTGCGAGAGGGCTGTACAAGCAATCATCACATGCACGGCACAGCGGACACACCAGGAACCGCGGTGTTGGCCGTCGAATGGCGCTAGCTGCACAGCATTTGTGCACCGCCGCCGTCAGTGTCAGCCAGTTTGCCGTGGCATACGGAGCTCCATCGCAGTCTTTAACACTGGTAGCATGCCGCGACAGCGTGGACGTGAACCGTATGTGCAGTTGACGGACTTTGAGCGAGGGCGTATAGTGGGCATGCGGGAGGCCGGGTGGACGTACCGCCGAATTGCTCAACACGTGGGGCGTGAGGTCTCCACAGTACATCGATGTTGTCGCCAGTGGTCGGCGGAAGGTGCACGTGCCCGTCGACCTGGGACCGGACCGCAGCGACGCACGGATGCACGCCAAGACCGTAGGATCCTACACAGTGCCGTAGGGGACCGCACCGCCACTTCCCAGCAAATTAGGGACACTGTTGCTCCTGGGGTATCGGCGAGGACCATTCGCAACCGTCTCCATGAAGCTGGGCTACGGTCCCGCACACCGTTAGGCCGTCTTCCGCTCACGCCCCAAAATCGTGCAGCCCGCCTCCAGTGGTGTCGCGACAGGCGTGAATGGAGGGACGAATGGAGACGTGTCGTCTTCAGCGATGAGAGTCGCTTCTGCCTTGGTGCCAATGGTGGTCGTATGCGTGTTTGGCGCCGTGCAGGTGAGCGCCACAATCAGGACTGCATACGACCGAGGCACACAGGGCCAACACCCGGCATCATGGTGTGGGGAGCGATCTCCTACACTGGCCGTACACCACTGGTGATCGTCGAGGGGACACTGAATAGTGCACGGTACATCCAAACCGTCATCGAACCCATCGTTCTACCATTCCTAGACCGGCAAGGGAACTTGCTGTACCAACAGGACAATGCACGTCCGCATGTATCCCGTGCCACCCAACGTGCTCTAGAAGGTGTAAGTCAACTACCCTGGCCAGCAAGATCTCCGGATCTGTGCCCCATTGAGCATGTTTGGGACTGGATGAAGCGTCGTCTCACGCGATCTGCACGTCCAGCACGAACGCTGGTCCAACTGAGGCGCCAGGTGGAAATGGCATGGCAAGCCGTTCCACAGGACTACATCCAGCATCTCTACGATCGTCTCCATGGGAGAATAGCAGCCTGCATTGCTGCGAAAGGTGGATATACACTGTACTAGTGCCGACATTGTGCATGCTCTGTTGCCTGTGTCTATGTGCCTGTGGTTCTGTCAGTGTGATCATGTGATGTATCTGACCCCAGGAATGTGTCAACAAAGTTTCCCCTTCGTGGGACAATGAATTCACGGTGTTCTTATTTCAATTTCCAGGAGTGTATATTTTAGACGGAGTTTGGCTCTGAGCACTATGGGACTTAACTTCTGAGGTCATCAGTCCCCTAGAACTTAGAACTACTTAAACCTAACTAACCTAAGGACATCACACACATTCATGCCCGAGACAGGATTCGAACCTGCGACCGTTACGGTCGCGCGGTTCCAGACTGTAGCGCCTAGAACCGCACGGCCACTCCGGCCGGCAGACGGAGTTTCACAACAGCAAAACGTTACAGCGTGTGGCTAGTGTTTACTTTTTGACATAGACCGGCTATCACTTCAAGATTTCTGACCACTAGGTGAACATTTCAGTCGTTCGCCTATCCAAAAAGAATAGCTGCAAATACATCGCTTATAACAAATAGCATCGAGTATTGCATATGATAATTATGTTACATTAATAAGGAAGACTCAGAATAATTTAGTAAACAAAACATTTGGGAGTAGCTTTTATGAACCTGCTCCATTTTTCTTTGCTATCAGCTACACATCAGCTTAGATGTGACTACAGCCCTCAGTAATATATACACTGTGTAACGGCTGCATCTACAATCATCATCCTTGATATTTAACTGACAAATTGTGCTCCAAACGACGCGCTTTTGATAGACCACCATTGTGCCGTAGCATTGAAATCGTGTACTTTCATACCACACAGCAGGATCTCTGTCGATGAAGGTCGTTATAATGTGAGAAGTCTGTAAGGAGTGCTTTTGCATTGCTGATGGTTCTGGATGGTCCACAGCTTGTGTCATTTTTTTAAATTATTTACTCTTTTTATATCGGTTTGCCGAATTGTTTGATATGATTCGCCACATTTCTTCTCGTGTGTCAGCGACAGCGTCTCACAGTAGCAACATGTTTTTGTTGAATATACATCGATCTCTTTCCTTCCCTGCCAACAGCCTTGCCGCAGTGGTGACACAGGATCCTGTCAGATCACCGAAGTTAAGCGCTGTCGCGCTGGGCTAGCACTTGGATGGGTGACCAACCGGTCTGCCGAGCTCTGTTGGCAATTATGGTGCACTTAGCCCTTGTGAGGCAACCTGAGGATTAGCGGCTCTTGTCTCGTAAACTGACACAGACCGGGGGACCGGTATGCTGACCACACGCCCCTGGGTATCCGTATCCGGTGACGCCTGCGGGCTGAGGATTATACGGCGACCGGTCGGTACCGTTGGGCCTTCACGCCCTGTTCGGGTGGAGTTTAGTTGCTCTACAGCTGTTATTCTCTACAGTCTACAGCTCCCTCTAGTACCATAGAAGTTATTCTCTGACATCTTCAGACGCGCCTAACATCATGTCCCTTTTTCTAGTCAGTGATTTCCATACTTTCCTTTCGTCACCGATTCTCAGGATAATTTCCTCATAACTCACCTACTACGTCCACTTAATTTTATACAGCCCAAACGCTTCAGTTATCTTCTTTTCCGGTCTTCTCACAGACCGCGATTCACATTCCGTCACCGCTGTGGCGCACGCGTATTCTCAGACATTTCTCCCTCAAATTAAAAGTGTTTTGTTTACTCTCAGTCCATATTCTGTGCTACTTAGTGTTGTATATATCTGTGTAAGAAGGTGGATGAGCACTCTAGAGCACATCAAAGAATATGGAAGGATTAGAGCATAAATGTATTTACTTACAATATATTCAGTATAAAATATACGTGACTTCGTACCCGGTAGTTTCTCTGCAATCTCCCGCTCTGTTTCACTTGTAGCAGTAGTAGCAGCGTCGTTCTAGGTTCGTAAAGTGTCACTAGCGTCGTGCAACGTGCATAAGATCTCACTAGACTGTCGTCCATATTCTAGGTATGTTCGGAGAGCGAGCTGATGATAGCTGACAAAGGAAACTCCCCATCGCATCCCCTCAGTTTATGTGATATGGCCCACTGAATAACCCGTCAAAAACTGAACACAGATCGTGCATGAAAACAGGAACAAAATCTACTTAACTGTGAAAAAAGAAGCAAAATAGAAACAGTAAACGGTCCAAGCTCAAGATGTTTGACACTAAGTTGAATAGCCATGGCATCGTAGCTATGTGGTCACGGTGTTGGAATGCGCAGGAGAAGATCCGTGTTCAAAACTCCCTCGTAATCTGTATATTTTTCTACAAAATTGTGAACTGTTCGTCCGGTCATTGACGTGCAACTTCACTGTATTCAGATTTGCGTCTGTGTCGTGATGTAACGTCCGTTTGCAACAGCGAGGCGTAAGAAAGGGATCTCCCGGCGTACGTACCTCCTATTTGTCCAACACAAGTACTGTAAGTTATGACTCGCATGTCCCGTTATGGAAGTCTTCTCTCTTGCTTTCCCTTGTTGCAACATAGTTCACACCCGTTTATTTGTTGCTTTCATTCCTGTGAGAGGTCTATGCAGCATTCCACCTGCTCTCACTATTTGTAACATTTACTTGCGACAGTAACATATTCTTACCACATGATTCACACCCTATAGCTAATGCATGGTATGACAACCGCTAAGACGACACAAGGAGAACAGAGAGGTCAAATGATCAGACGGAAAGTTCATAATTTTCGGGGAAAAAAGGGGCACTGGGAGGTTTGAACAAGGATCTCTCGCTTTGTGGTTCAACACCGTGACCACCCAACCAAGACGCCGTGATTCTTGCGATTCGCTCTATGTTGGACATTTTGAGCTTGGGCCATTCAGTGTTTCTATTTTGCATCTTTTTTCACAGTTCAGAACACCTTCTTCCTGTTTTCATGCTTGATCTGTGTTCAATTTTTGACGGGCTATCCACTGGATCATCTTACCGCTAAGTCTGAGGAGGATGCGATCGGGAGCTTCCCTTGTGAGGTGAGTGTTCCGAGTATTTCGCGGTGGCATATCTGCATTAAAATCTCCACTTTTAGCAACGCTTTCCAAAAAAGTGAATTGTTTGTTCGCAAAGTAAATGCGTTTATCCTCCGTGGTCCATTTTCAGACTAAAACTAGTATAACGTGATGGCGACATGTATGATCGCCGAAATATTGTGCCCGTTGGACTCTGTAGACCGACAGTACACCCGTGGATATTTTGATTAATGTAACCTATAGGCTATATAATACATCCCACAATTGAAAGAATTGCAACAATTGACTCTTGCTAACGCTAGTTTCGTGTTTCCTGTAAGACCTTTAAAAATATATGACCCTTTTCCTTGCTGTCGGTTGCGTTATCCGTTACGACATCGAACGCCTTCCAGAAATAAGTTCGCTGAGTGTCTTCTACAGAGGAAATCAGCACTAAGTTTTGCCAAGAATAATTGTCTTATACTTTGGGTGTTAGCTCATGAATGATAGTCGACAATCTAAATATAATAGGACGCAATTGCAAAAGGGGGGGAGGGGGTTACTGGGGACGAACCGCATAATAACCTTGGGTTCGGTGTGGGCCGGCGGTGAGGTGGGTGGACTGCTGTGGCTTGTTGTGGGGTTCTGAACCACTGAGGGCTACAGGGCTAGGCGGGACGGAGCCTCTCCGTCGTTTCTAGGTCCCCGGTTCAATACACAACACACATAACACTGAATAGAAAGATGAGTATGAAATCTGTAGGTAGTAATGTACATATGCCATGAAGTGAGTGTATGCCGAGAACACTTTTGGGTAGTCACTCCGAGTAGGATCTCCACCTGGAAAGGAGAAAAGGCACTTAGTAGTAACATATGGATACAAAGATAAGTTGTATCGTGAACTGGAGTGTGAAGAAATATCTGTACGAATGTCATGTACGCAGTTGTATTACTTGTTTCCTTTTGGCTGTTTGAGGCCCAGGTAATTGTCGTCGATGTGGCAACAAAACCCTTTACATTACTGGGGCAGTTTCGTGCAGAATAATCCCGCCCTCCTACACCGACATCGACCATGGCAATCAGTCTTGCATTTGCAAGATATAAGCTAAAGAACCTCGCGGGAGCGGGGGTTTCGGGGTGACAATGGGAGCCAACACATGTCAAGATGCTTATGACGAAATACAGGCAGCTGGCGATGCAGACATACTGACGGCAGAATACCTGGCTTTGGCTCATAAGAGTGTCATAGTAGAGGGGGCGGGGGGGGGGGGGGGGGGAGGAAAGTGTTGACTGTTTGGTCATGGTGATGGTTCTCAAAATTCCCACCAACGTTTATTTCCTCAAGCCAGGTAGAGGAACATCCCCTCAGCTACTTTACTATGCGGAAGCGAAGTGGAGCATTGAGTGTTTGTGGCTCTATGTCCGTGTTTTCCAACCACGGGAAGGTTAAATTTCTCAAGACTCTCTCCAGAACTCCGGATCTCGAATCATACATTACAAAATTCCCCGAGCCTTCAGCCCATCCAAAGGAAATAATAGCTGCTGGCGAAAAATTTCTGACTGCCGTTTATGGTGGTAAGCACCCTACCACAGCACCCAATAACTTCCGCATTGGTATATGCAATAAGTGACATGAGCCTACAAGGCAACAGCAAACACAGCTTCCATACCTCCCATTGAAGCTGCGGCTCAACAACACACCCTCACAGTTTTCTATCACGTGCAGCAGTGGATGGGAAACTACTTGGATCTAGAGCAGTTTCGGTGGAAGTTAACAAAAAATGGTTTGGTTCCCATTAAAACACTGAAACACCCGGCTCTTGAGAAGCTTCTTTAGCTTGTACCTTGCAAGTGCAAGATAGATTGCCTTAGTCTGTATGAGTGTAGTTGAACAGATTTGTCCCGCACGAAACTGTGCCAGTAATGCAATGAGTCGTGCTCCAACATCGACGACAATTTTAATGTAAAACACGAAGACGACCTGGACGAGTCACTTGCAGCTGCACTGCCTCAAGTACCTGAGGGGCAGAGGGCATAAACTCACGTAATATTTTGCAGCATTATGCACCTTTGCTAATCAGTTTTTTTCTGTAACAACATTAACAATTCGACTACACTTTTTATCAGTTGAAGAACAACAGTAACTCACTGTTCAGCCTGGAAATTTCACAACTCTTCACGCTTTGCCTGGATCCCCTAAAGCCCAGGACACTTCCCCTGGATTCTCTAGTGCCGATCCCACTTGTCAGAAAATCAGACGTGGCTAGTGCATTCTGTAGGAAATTTTCTCTAATTCTGTATAGAGTAGTCCTCTTCGAAAAACACATAGTTTTTGACAATAAGCCAAAAACCGAAAAAGTACGAAAATTTAGGGTTTTTTGCGTTTTTCGTGGTGAAACCGACATCCTAGAAGGCAGTAAACATGAAATTCGGATTCAGCACGGCAAAAACAAATAAAACTGTTTAGAAAAAGCCTTCCGCAGTTTTATGTCGAGAAAAAGCACCATCTGACTCCGCTATAAGCTAAGCAGCATTAGATGGAAAAACACTGAAATGAAGCGCAAGAAGAATTACAGCTTAAATGCGTGTGTGCTCGCTGTAATTTGTCAAATCTCCTCTTCGCGGTCTCACGGCAGCGATACACAGAAGCTGTAGTATATTACTAGATTCCTCCCTTAACACTGGTTATCGACACTTTGTACTCTTTGCAAGTTAGTTAACGTCTACCATCAAGCGTTTGGCAATTCGGGTACCTCAGCATCTCTGTGACGCCCTCCCCTGGGTCAAGCAAACCTGTGACTGCTAGTATGTCCTTTGTTTGTGTAAGACCAATATCCCCGGATAACCTTATTTGGGAGGGGTCTCACATACTTTACCTACTCTGCAGTTCACAATTAGTGTCTGGCAGGGGTTCATCAAACCACCTTCAAGCTGTTTCTCTACTGTTTCATTCACGAACAGCACACGGGAAAAAACGAACACATAAATCTTTCCGTGTGAGCTCTGATTTCTTTTATCTTATTACAATGCTCATTTATCCGTATGCAGGTGGGCGCCAAAAAATATTTTCGCATTCGGAGGAGAAAGTTGGAGATTGAAATTTCGTGAAAAGATCTTGCCACAACGAAAAAAACCTTTGTTTCAATGATTGCCACCCAACCCGCGTATCATAACCGTGACCCTGACACTCTCTTCCCTATTTCGTGATAACACAAAACATGGTGTCCTTGTTTGAGCTTTTTCGATGACCTGCATTAATCCTACCTGATGCGGATCCCACAGTGCACAGCAGTACTCCTGAGGAGAGAGCACAAGCGTCGTGAATGCAGTCTCCCTAGTAGACCTGATGCATCTTCTAATTTTTCTGCCACTAAATCGGAGTCTTTGCTTAGCTTTCCCCGCAACATTATTTGTGTGACCGTTCCAACTTGTAATTGTAATCTCTGAATATTTGGTTTAGCTTTCAGCCTTTATTTTTGTGTGATTTAACGTGTAACCGAAATTAAGCGGATCCATTGTAGTACTTGAAACGCCTGGTTAAATCCGCAGGACAGAACAGGTAGTTGGAATTGTGGAAAGGGGCCAAAAATGAGCGGCTGTCAGTTACACTCGAACACATACAACTTTATTTAGTTGCTTAGACATTACAGCGCAAATTTCCGACTATCGACTGAATATGTCACACAATCTTATGGCATAAGGGTACAACCTCTTTAATTTTTAAAATGGCTTAAGGCCTATGATTTAAAACACAACTACAATAAAATTTCAAAAGGCAGAAAGCGCAAGATTTTATCCTTAAATAATATTTCAAATGAGGCTGAAGGCCCAAACAGTCTAAGACTTGACAAGTAAGGAATTTTAATTTTAAAACTGCTGAAGGCCCATGATTTAAAAACACAACTACAACAAATTTTGAAAAGCAGAAGGCCCAAAGCTTTATCCTTAAATAATTTTTAAAAATGGAGGCTGAAGGCCCAAACAATGCAAGACTTGACAAGTAAGGAACTTCCAATTTTAAAGCGGCTGAAAGCCCATTATTAAAAACCTAACTAAAAGCATACAAATTCAAACCATCGGCTATGAGCGCTCAGAAGTTTCCGGGGGTCTGTATGCACTTTAAATATTAACGTTCGCTTAGGAGAGACAGGTAATTGGCCCGACTACATCCGATCCGCCGGCAACCCAACCAAGAGACAGTCAACGGACCCACCGACAAGACGACTTGCTTTCCACCCGACCAGTACACAAGGAACTCCAAAGCCAAAACGTAAAAGGCTTAGCCGCCCACAACCAAGTATGCATAAGCTGTCAAAACTACACACACATGCTGGACAGCAACAACACGGTGAGGGAAGGACACTGCCTGAATTTTATGTCAGCGGCCAGGGCAGGTAACCGGAAAGCTAACGGCCACAAGGCAGAAAATTCCGCTGGTGCACTTGGACATCAAATAACCAAAATACAGCTAAACTCCAGCAGATGGTGGCCAAACTTTCGCCAACACGAACACTCGCTGTTGCTCACGGGAATACCCCCAACAGCCAACCATGAAAACCAACGGCACAATGTAAACAGTCTGGCTTCGATAATTAAATCACCCTCAACTTTGATGTCCTGGGTTGGTGAGCCACGAACCTCGTAGCAATCTGAACAGCTCCCACACACCCTGACACTGCGTAGAGACCGCCAGCGGGCCCGGCCCACTGCGCCGCGCGATTTCCTGGCTGATCCACACCAACCGACCAACTGCCGCACATTGGCTAGCCGAAAAGCGTAAGCATCGGACCAAAGATAGTACAAGGTGCGAATATCGATACACACCGCTGCTGTCACACGTAAAAAGAGAAAGAACCACGGCATAACTGAAATACCCGTGGGAAACCAAACGCAGAGTAACAGTCAAGGTTTAAACCAAGCCGGGGCCAGCACGGCTCAGTACTCATGTGGATGACTTTACACTTTTCAAAATTTAGAGTCTATTGCCACTTTTCACTCCAAGCAGATATCTTTTATAAATCATTTTGTAATTGGTTTTAAAATGACAGCATCAACTGCAAAAAATCTAAGAGGGTTGCTCAGATTGTCTCCTACGTCTTTATACAGCTTAGGAACAGCAGAAGGGTCTATAACACTACCATGGCGAACGCCAGATACTACTTCTGTTTCAATCGATTACCTTCCGTCAGTTACTACGAATTGTGTCCTTTCTGACAGGAAATCACGAATCCATTAGCACAACTGAGACGATACTCCATGGAGAAGCAGTTTCATTAGAAACGGTGTCAAAAGGCTTCTCTAAATACAGAAATGTGGCATCAATTTGAGTTCCACTATTGATAGCACTCATTACTTACTTGAAAAGTACTCTACGATCGGTCGCACGAGTAATCTGCGAGAAGTAGATTGATTGCATTATCCAAGTTTCCTGCCAATGAACCGAAGTCTGCCACTTGCTCTAGCAATGGTTGAGACTGTGCAATCATTTCACTTCACATCCCACAAATTGTTATACCCCGGTGCTTGTATGAGTTGACTGCTTCCAGTTGTTACCTACATACATGGTAATCGCAGTATGCTACACATTATACATTTCTAGATACTGAAGTACGTTCCCATCTCTGTACTACTTAGAAATTTTATCAAGCTATGAGTGAATACTTCTGTGGAGCTTTTCAGATAGTTCTTGGTTATGGATTAATGCAACATCTGCAAAAAAATTTTAGATTACTAGTAATATTGCCCGCCTGGTCATTGGTTTACAATATGAACAACGAGGGCCGCAACTGACTTCCCTGTGGTACGCCCGAAATTACATGTATGAGTACACCTGTCGAAGGTCCGCCCGGTTAGCCGTGCGGTCTAACGCACGGCTTTCCGGAATGGGAAGGAGCGCCTGGTCCCAGGCACGAATCCGCCCGGAGGACTTGTATCGAGGTCCGGTGAGCCGGCCGGTCTGTGGATGGTTTTTAGGCGGTTTTCCATCTTCCTCGGCGAATGCGGGCTGGTTCCCCTTATTCCGCCTCAGCTACACTATGTTGGCGATAACTGCGCAAACAAGTTCTCCACGTACGCGTACACCACCATTACTCTGCCACGCATACATAGGGGTTACACTCGTCTGGTGTGAGATGTTCCCTGGGGGCATCCACAGGGAGGCGAACCGCACAATAACCCTGGGTTTGGTGTGAGGCGGCGGAGGAGTGAAGTGGACTGCGGTAGTCGTCGTGGGGTTGTGGACCACTGCGGCTGCGGTGGGGACGGAGCCTCTCCGTCGTTTCTAGGTCTCCGGTTAACATACAATACAATACAATCACGAATGTAAAATTAGAGAGATTCGAGCGCACACGGAGGCTTTCCGGTAGTCGTTCTTCTCGCGAACCATACGCGACTGGAACAGGAAAGGGAGGTACTGACAGTGGTACGTAAAGTGCCCTCTGCCACACACCATTGGGTGGCTTGCGGAGTATAAATGTAGATGTAGATGTAGACAATACATCTGTCGATGACTCTCCATCCAAGATAACATGCTGCTTCCTCCTTCCCAAGAAATCTTAAATACAGTTGTGAATTTTGATAGAGGCTCCATATCATCGGACTTCCCATATACTGCGGCAACTTTCTAGCGATGTGCATTCCCTTCATGCATCTGCGAAGAGCCTCAAAGAAATAAAAAATTACGCTTGTGAAGACGTTTATAATCGAACGCATCGTGATCAATGACGGTCCTATCACTCTTATCCTTGTTGTGATTGTTTCGTACTTTGTGGAAACAATTATTGAGTTTTGATATAAGACTCCGCGTCGGGAGTATCTGCACAGAGGAAGTGCATTGTGGTGGTTCGATAAGGCCCAGACGTTACGTCACGCATTTCCTAGGGCTGACAAATACGTCGTAACCCGACGCGCCGCGCCAAAACACCGTGTTGACACCCCTGGGTCGGCGACATGAGACAACGGCGCAGGGCTGCTATTAGAAGTCGCCCTCAAGGACAGTATGGAGTTACGTACTGACAGGTTGAATGCCATTAACCTTCTTCCCAGAAAACGACCCTTCGTCGTAGAATACACCGGTTCTCGCCAGATCACTGAACGTAAGAAACGTCGGGCATGGTCAGAACTTTGATGAGTACCCGCTGGATACGCCACGTGTTGCTTGCTGCTTTCCCTTTGGCACTGAAGGATGGATGTTAGCGTAAAGTTCATGATTACCAGACTTTTCGTCTATGTCGCGGATTAAATTATAAACCTCTCTGTAGTGTGTCATGAAGTGAGGGCCTGCAATGCTGTTGATTAGATTAGATTAGATTAGTACTTGTTCCAAACCTCTCTGTAGTGTGTCATGAAGTGAGGGCCTGCAATGCTGTTGATTAGATTAGATTAGATTAGTACTTGTTCCATAGATCATGAATACGACACTTCGTAATGATTTGGAACGTGTCAGGTTAATAAAAGGTGTTTATACAAGATATTACATTACACAAAATATTACATGACAGTATTTTTAATTTTTTTGTGGGGGTTGGGGAAATTACCCACTTACTATATCCAAAAATTCATCTAATGAGAAAAGGAGTTGCCATGGTAATCTGTCAGACTTTTGATGCTATTAGGTAAGTGAGCAAAGACTTTTGTGGCAGCATAATTTACCCCCTTCTGAGCCAAAGTTATATTTAACCTTGAGTAGTGAAGACCATCCTTTCTCCTAGTGTTGTAGCCATGTACACTGCTATTACTTTTGAATTCGTTCGGATTGTTAATAACAAATTTCATAAGTGAATATATATATTGTGAGGCTACAGTGAAGATCTCTAGTTCTTTAAATAAGTGACTGCAGGATGATCTTGGATGAGCTCCAGCAATTATTCTGATTACACGCTTCTGTGCAATGAACACTCTTTTACTCAATGATGAATTACCACAGAATATGATGCCATACGAAAGCAAAGAATGAAAATAGGCGTGGTAAGCTAATTTACTGAGATGTATATCGCCAAAATTTGCAATGACCCTAATAGCATAAGTAGCTGAACTCAAACGTTTCAGCAGATCTTCAGTGTGTTTTCTCCAGTTCAACCCCTCATCAATGCATACACCTAGAAATTTTGAATATTCTACCTTAGCTACCGATTTCTGATCGAAGTCTATATTTATTAATGGTGTCATTCCATTTAATGTGTGGAACTGTATATACAGTGTTTTGTCAAAGTTTAATGAGAGCCCATTTGCAGAGAACTACTTAATGATTTTCTGAAAAACATAGTTTACAATTTCACAAGTTAAATATTGTCTGTTGGGTGTGATTGCTATACTTGTATAATCGGCAAAAAGTACCAGCTTTGCATCTTCGTGAATATAGAACGGCAAGTCATTAATATATATTAAGAACAGCAGAGGACCCAAGACCGAACCTTGCGGCACCCTATTCTTGATTGTTCCCCAGTTTGAGAAATCACCAGTTTTTTGCATATTATGTGACCTGCTTATTTCAACTTTTTGCACTCTTCCGGTTTGGTATGATTTAAACCATTTGAGTGCTGTCCCATTCATACTACAGTACTTGAGCTTATCTAGTGATCCGTCCGTCGGATGGGAAGGTTAAGCTCGGCGCTCCCCATGGCGCTATTCGAGAGGCATATGCCGCGTGTCGGCACCGGATGTCACATTCTCTCCTCTCTCCTCATCATCGAACACAAACATGACACCACGCTACACACACAACCCAGTACAGTCACCTACTACAAGGGACGATCAGTAAGTAATGCAACACATTATTTCTCAAAGGAGTAGGCTTTATTCAGGATTGAAATACACCATATATTCTCCACTCTTATGGCTAAGAAATCGTATTTTCAACACAACCTCTGTTCAACGTGAAGACCTTACGCCGCCTTACTGGGAGGACTCGTATGTCCACATGATACCTCCCTATTGGTCGACGTCTGACCCAACGTCTTGCTGCGTCAATAACCTCCCCATCGTCCACTTACTGCTTCCTGCGGAATGCATCCTTTATTGTGTAAGTAGGCTGTTTAGGTGTTTAGGTTTTTATGTTGGTAACGCCACGTAGCGCTCTGTATGAAAGTCACTGACTGTGCTGTATGCACTCTGTGGCTGGTTGGACTCATTGTTGGAATATTTGCTTATGTAGTGTTGGGCAGTTGGATGGGAACAGCGCGTATCGTTGTGCAGTTGGAGGTGAGCCGCCAGCAGTGGTGGATGTGGGGAGAGAGATGGGACAGTTTTGAGAGCGGACGATCTGGACGTGTGCCCGTCAGAAAAAGGAAATTTGTAAGACTGGATGTCATGAACTGATATATATATTACGAATTTTGAACACTATTAAGGTAAATACATTGTTTGTTCTCTATAGTTTCATTTGCTAACTATGCCTATCAGTAGTTAGCGCCTTCAGTAGTCAGAATCTTTTAGTTAGGTGGCAGTGTTGGCGCTCGCTGTATTGTAGTAGTTCGAGTAACGAAGATTTTTGTGAGGTAAGTGATTCATGAAAGGTATAGGTTATTGTTAGTCAGGGCCATTCTTTTGTAGGGATTATTGAAAGTCAGATTGCGTCGCGCTAAAAATATTGTGTGTCAGTTTAGTGATGATCAGAATAAGTAAAGAGAAAACTGTTTGAGTACGTTGAGTTTTGCTCAGCTGTTTGAAAATCAAATAACGTAAGAGGTTTACCAGCACAGTCACTTATAATTTTTTCACAGGCGACGTTATAATTGGTGCAAACAAACGGAAGTTGGAAGGTGCGAGATCCGGGCTGTAGGTTGGGTGAAGAAGGATAATGAAGTTTTGTGAGCTCCTCTGGGTAGGACGGACTTGCGTGAGGTCTTGCGTTGTCATGGAGAAGGAGAAATTCGTTTGCATTTTTTTGTGGCAACGAACACACTGAAGTCGTTTCTTCAATTTCCTATGGTACCAAAGTACGCTTCAGATATGATCGTTGCATCATGACGGAGGACATCAAACAGAATAACCCCTTCAGAGTCCTAGAAGACCGTCGCCATGACTTTACCAGCTTAGGGTGCGGCTTCGAACTTTTTCTTTGCGGGAGAGATGGTGTGGCATCACTCCATAGATTGCGTATTGTTTGATGTTCGAAGTGATGAATGCATGTGCCGCCGCCTCTGATGAACAGCCTCGTAATACGCAAGCAGTTCTGCACACATGGTCCTTCATTGCTCTTTATGGTCTTCTGCTAGGCAACTAGGAACCTAGCGGGCACACATCTTTGAGTACCCACTGGTGGACGACTGTGTGAGCACTACCAACAGAGACGTCTAATGAGATGTTTCATTGTGATCTGTCGATCACATCAAATGAGAGCGTCCGTATGTTCCAATACCGCAGGAGTCACCGCTCAGTGTGTGGCCGGCAGGCACGCGGGAGATCAGACAGGTTTGCGTGACCTTGTTGCGATGTTGACCGACGCCTTACCCAACGACTCACCATGCTTTTGTTCACTGCCAGGCCCCTGTAGGTATTCTGCAAGCGTCTATATCTGCGATGCCCTGGTTATCCGCCAAAAGAAACTCAACGACAGCTCTCTGCGTGGACCGCACCTCCGTTACAGCTGGCCGGGTTGGCCGAGAGGTTCTAGGCGCTAGAGTCTGGAACCGCGCGGCCGCTACGGTCGCAGGTTCGAATCTTGCCTCGGGCATGCATGTGTGTGATGTCCTTAGGTTAGTTAGGTTTTAGTAGTTCTAAGTTCTAGGGCACTGATGACCTCAGAAGTTAAGTCCCATAGTGCTCAGAGCCATTTTGAACTTCTGTTACAGACGCCATTTTGAAAGCTACGTATAGCGCCGCCACCTATCACTACTTCGTGAAACTATAGGAGATCAACCGGGAATATTCCACAATATCTCTCAACAATCTCTGCATGTTTTCAACCGAAAATGGCCGAAAAAAGTAATCGTTGCATTACTTATTGAACGTCCCTCGTAGATACATTCAAATACACAACTCTGGGATGGGAACAATTGTGCGCAAAGGGTAGTAAAATACTTTCCAATTAGAAGCTGAGTCTGCTCTTTGGAGTCTCCCAGCGAACTATACTAAACGACACAAATGAATTACGGGCATTGTTTGCCAGTGGGCATTGACGTAAATCAATGGAGAAGCCTGAAAATTTGTGCCAGACCGTGATTCGAACATGAGTCTCCTACTGACTAGGCAGTTGCTCTGACCCCTAGGACATCTGTACATAGTTGTCATGTCAACTGCGCGGACTACCCTACCATGCCTCCCGTCAGAGCCACATACTACTAGTACTACTGACCCTTGCCCATTATCCTCATTACTCGCGGCATTTCACCGATTCCCGTAAGCGTTCGAGTCTGGTGTGCTTCCGCACGGAAGAGATCGTTGGCTGTCTTTGCCTTAATTTTATATATATATATATATATATATATATATATATATATATATATATATATATATATATATGCAGAGCAGTGGAGCAGTGCAAAGGGGGCGATGGTATTCACAGTGGAGCAGCGGGTGTTCGTCGTGGAATGTTACGTGACAACAGTGAGCCGTGCGCGGCTCGCGGTCGTGCCGTTTATTGCTCGTCATCTTGTTTTTATGGTTCTGTCGCCTCATTTTCTTTTAATTCGATTTATTGGTGTCATTAGGTTGCTGGTTTGCTTGCCCGTCAGTGACAGCAGCAGCGCTTATCGATAAGGCCACTGTCGTGCCATCTCTGGAGAGACCGCTAGTATTTCCGGGTCGTCGTCCGTCGGGAGTTCAGTCGTGGACGGAGCGCCAGTGAGGCGCCGACAGCCAGTGCTTGCCGACCGCTGGCCAAACACATGAACTGTCCGACGGAAGGAGATTAGAGCGGGAACGACCGCCAGTTGGTCGTTCGGTTGGTCGTCTCATTGGGCGACGTGTATTTGGCCTTTTGACCGTTTCTGGGCCTCGTCAGTTGGTCGTCTTGCCGGACGTGAGTCGGTTCCTTCCTTGTGCAGAGATGTCGTCGCCAATGGGCAAGACTTACCTCTGCATGGATGGGTCCGAGCCAGTGTGCCCAGATCGTCGTGTCTCCGAGTTCCAAACGGACATCGAGTTGGATCAGGTTGGAGCTGCAGTCAGGTCCGGACAGCCAAGACTCGCCCCACCGTTGCCGACACTCATTAAGTTGAGCAGGGGGACGACCTTGGTTGGTCGTTCGGTCCGTCGTCTCATCGGACGACGTGTATTTGGTCTCCTACCGCTTATGGAAACACTCTGTGCGTGTGACTTGCCATTTCTCCTTGTTGTTCCACGGTGATTGGTTTTAGGATTGCCAGAGTTCTTCGTGCAAGTGTTTACGTGAAACTGTGTGTAGCTTTTGTAATTTCCGCTGAGCAGATGAATGCTGTCTGCAGACTGGAGTAGGAGTCGGTTGGTTGCGAGAGAGCAGCGAGGAAGTCCGGGGAGTGTGGTCAGCCAGGGCCACTGGCAGCGTGCATGCGTGGTCGGAGTTGTGAGGCACTAGCTGCGAGAGCTGCAAAGTTCGTCGCCCACCAACCTGCATACTGGAGTTGAGTAATCACTTAACCTTTAACGAAACCTCAACCGCTGTGACATCTCTTCGTTGATTGCCGGTGTGGTGTCACCGTCAGATACCACACTTGCTAGGTGGTAGCCTTTTAAATCGGCCGCGGTCCGGTAGTATACGTCGGACCCGCGTGTCGCCACTGTCAGTGATTGCAGACCGAGCGCCGCCACACGGCAGGTCTAGAGAGACGTCCTAGCACTCGCCCCAGTTGTACAGCCGACTTTGCTAGCGATGCTACACTGACAAATACGCTCTCATTTGCCGAGACGATAGTTAGCATAGCCTTCAGCTACGTCATTTGTTACGACCTAGCAAGGCGCCATTACCAGTTACTATTGAGATTGTTATTAATGTATCAACAAGAGCGATGTACACCAATTATGGATTAAAGTTAAGTATTACATCAACTTCGTACTTTATTTGCAATTCTCAAGACATTGTCCTGTTCCAGACCTCACGCCAGTCTGCGTGATCTTAAAAGCGTGCATTTCGGCTTCCTCTAGCAACACGGTGTTGTCTCTTCTGCCAACACTTCAGCCGGTTGTTGCTTCCTCGGCCATTCCCGCAAGCAGCAATGTATGGTGTGCTGGAGTCGGCAAATTTTGCATCCATCTTCCTGTATTTTGTTTAACTATTGAAATTATTGTAATTTATTAGTGAAGTGCACCAGCAGTATCTTCTGCCTTGAGGCCGTTAACATTCCGGTTACCTGCCCTGGTCATTAGCGTAGTTTTCGGCAGTGGGTTTTCCTCGCCGTGTTGATGCTGTCCGGCACGGTGTGTAGTTCCGACAGCTTGATGTTGTTCTCCTTTTTTTCTTTGAGTGGTTATTGTGCCTTGACGGCGTTTGGATGCCCATTATCAAGACGTGGTGGTGCTGTGATCTTCGTACTCGCTGCTATTTTCGGTTGTCGTGCTGTTGGTTGGGTGGAAGGGAATTGATTCGGTTGTTGGTTGGTTCTTCAGCCGACCCTAGGTCGAGCTGGCTCCCGAGTATTTAGTGTTACGCTTGGCATCCCCAGTCTGACCCTTGGAACACTTCTGAGCACCACTGTTCTGTTGCTTGTGACTGTGATTTTGATTTGTCGCAAGTATTGTGCCAGGCCTTCAGCCGTGTATTAATTTTGTGTGTTCTGTGTTCAGTATATGGCCTTCAGCTGAACCTTATGTGAAGTATTTTAATATTAGGCCTTCAGCCATGTTATATTTAAAATTCTTGTTTGCTCTGTATTTAGGCCTTCAGCCGCGTTTGTTTTAAAACTTGTGGCTTTCAGCCGTAATGTGTAAATTCCTGTCTGTAAGGTTTCTCTTCAATTATCTTGAATTCTTAATATGGCTTTCAGCTGTACTGTGTAAAAGCTTATCTTAAGGTTTGTCTTTAATTATTTTGAATAATTGTTTGGGCCTTCAGCTGTCAAGACATTTTGTGGCCGTGCGGTTAAAGGCGCTGCCGTCTGGAACCGCAAGACCGCAACGGTCGCAGGTTCGAATCCTGCCTCGGGCATGGATGTTTGTGATGTCCTTAGGTTAGTTAGGTTTAACTAGTTCTAAGTTCTAGGGGACTAATGACCTCAGCAGTTGAGTCCCATAGTGCTCAGAGCCATTTTTTTTGTCAAGACATTTTAAGTTTCTTAAGATGGTTTTCTGTTGTACTGTGTAAATGCTTGTCTTTAAAGGTTGCCTTTTATTATGTTGAAATAGTATTGGGCTTTCAGCCGAGGAAAAAATTTAAATTTACCTTAATATGGCTTTTAGCCGAAATTGGTAAATGCTTGACATTTAAAGAATTTCCTTTGCTGAACTAAAGTATCATTTGGGCGTTTAGCCGAGAAGATATTTTAATTTTACTTAAGTAAGGCCTTCTGCTGTTTCTCTAAATCCTTGTGTTTTAAAAGGAATTGTTTAAACTTTATTATTGAGAAGTTACTTTGGCCCTCAGCCATGAATTAGTCCTTGTTGTTTTAAAGAGAAAACTTTCAATTGTGTTTTGGAGGAATAAAGTTGTGTGTTCTTGTGTAACTAACAATAACTGGTCTTGGCCCCTTTCCACAACCTGATCCGCTATGTCCTGCGATACCAGATTTCAAACAGAGTCGTGGGAACAATGTGGTTACTTGTTTGGTGAGAAGTTTAATGGTGTCAGAGTGCCAGCAAAGAGTGCCATGCAACGCTTAGGCCTAAAATGGCGTCAGACGGGATTGTTTTAACAAGTCAGAAAAACATTCCTAAACGCGCCCATACACCAGAAAATGCGGCTGTAGTTCAACAGAAAATGCTTCAGAGTCGTGCCAAATTAACCCGACAGCTGTTGCAAGAGACTGGCATATCAAGTCGATCATGCGGACGAATACTCCACGTGGACCTGCACATGCATCACTACGGAGTGTGTGTTGCTCATGCTCCTCAGCAACTCCAGTTTTGTGCATGGCTGTTCACTGAGATACCACTGAATGGCTTTAACGTGGATCTATTCTTCATAGCTGATGAAGCCTGGATTCACCTGAGTGGTTATTTCAACTCACAAAATCACAGGTTCTGGGCAGCGGGGAGTCCAAATAACTTATGATCAGAAGGTTGCAGTTTGGTGTGTTATGTGTGCACACCGCATTATTCATCCCATTTTCCTTCATCAGACGCTGACTTTGGTATGTGTATTGACAACGTTTTGAAATCATTTGTTGATTAGAACAGTCTTCACGCCTGACAGAGTTGTTAGCAGAGGTCCATTTGGTTGCGGCCCCAGCTGGCCACCCTGGTTACCTGATCTGTCAGTGTGCGATTACTTTGTGGGGATTCGTCAAGTCTAAGGTGTATCACAACAAGCATCATAGTCTTCAAGAACTTCGGCAGAAAATTTCATATCAGACTGCAGCAATTCCAGCAGTGCAGCTTCGATCCGACTTCAGCAAATTGCTGATCAGGGCCTAAAACTGCCAAGAGATGAATGGTGGTCACTGAACGTCTGCTATAGTCAGGCTAGTATTGTATTTCCTTTCCTCTGCTGTGTTTCTTTGTATCCTCGAACTCTGTTCTCCGGGACACTTTTATTTGCCCCATCCTGTATATGGTATGCTCGAAACAACTTGTGGTTTCATCGCAAAACAGAATCGACTGCCGAGCCTAAGAGTTAGTGTTGCACGGTGTTCTCGTGATGTGCCAGATCAGTGCAGGTCAAATTTTTAGGCGCAAGAGCACCTCAGGCCCCATACGTACCCATCTCATAATTAATTCGTAACGTACATAATGCAGTACGTTATGAACACCCAATAGAACAGCTACGGTGGAGAGCGGCGAGCTGGCCATCGACCCCTAAGCACTGATCGTTAAAAGTCGGGACCATTCGGAACATTTCGTCTGTTTCTTATTGCTGTCGTCCTTAGCGATCCTAAAGTTATGAAATTGTACTTGTCTGACGAAGTGTTTTTGTGTTGTCTGTATGAGAGGAGGATTAACGATTACTAACAATAATTGCACGTATATGGCGGAGGTTCGAGTCCTCCCTCGGGCATGTGTGAGTGTGTATGTGTGTGTTGTGTGTGTGTGTGTGTGTGTGTGTGTGTGTGTGTGTGTGTGTGTGTCCTTAGGATAATTTAGGTTAAGTAGTATGTAAGCTTAGGGACTGATGACCTTAGCAGTTAAGTCTCATAAGATTCACACACACTTGAACATTTTTGCACTTATATTTAGATGTATTCTACAATATTTGAGACGATCACAAATGTTTGCTAAATATTTTGAATGCCATTTTTCTTCTACTCGACGTATTGTATTACAAAAGCCTTAATGTAATTTCACATTCCTTGCTAGAAATATGTATTACATTCGAAGATGACCATCTACACATTGTGTCTCTATAAGAGCGTGCAAAAGTTTAACAGGATGCTCCACTGAACAATTTGAGGTAGGGAACCTGGGATTGAAGAAGCCAGCTTAAGCGGATAATAGCAATAAAATCACATTACTGTGTAGTTTTTATTTACATTAGTTATAGTCAACTGCAAATACTACAAATGGTTCAAATGGCTCTGAGCACTATGCGACTTAACTTCTGAGGTCATCAGTCGCCTAGAACTTAGAACTAACTAAACCTAACTAACCTAAGGACATCACACACATCCATGCCCGAGGCAGGATTCGAAGCTGCGACCGTAGCGGTCGCTCGCCTCCAGACTGTAGCGCCTAGAACCGCACGGCCACTCCAGCAAATACTACAATGATACAATAAACGTGCCATTTGTACTATATCTTACAAAATGTCCACAGCTCGTGGTCTAGTGGCTAGCGTTGCTGCCTCTGGATCACAGGGTCACAGGTTCGATTCCTGGCCGGGTTGGAGATTTTTTCTGCCCGGGGACTGGCTGTTTGTGTCGTCATCATCATCATCATCATCATCATCATCATCCGTGACTGTGGTTAGACTGGACTGTGTACAAAAATTGGGCTGTGTAAAAATTTGGACTTTGTATGGGTGCTGATGACCCACTGTTGAGTGCCTCACAAACCAAACACCTACATCATCATCATCAACTTACAAAATGTGCTGAAACAGACGACCATCAACCTCAATGCAAACATGACATCGGCAAACAAGATTCTGACGCCCCCTGACAGATTACATTACAGGCAGCTACAATTCTTGCAACTAATTCTATCTTTGTATCCACTGGGGTCTCAGACGAGTGACTTTAGCTACCTCTATAGGAAACAATCAAGGAGACTCAGGTCTGGTGAGGGGTTGGGTTGTTTGGGGAAGGAGACCAGACAGCGAGGTCATCGGTCTCATTGGATTAGGGAAGGACGGGGAAGGACGGTGAAGGAAGTCGGCCGTGCCCTTTCAAAAGAACCATGCCGGCATGTGCCTGGAGCGATTTAGGGAAATCATGGAAAACCTAAATCAGGATGGCCGGACGCGGGATTGAACCGTCGTCCTCCCGAATGAGAGTCCAGTGTCTAACCGCTGCGCCACCTCGCTCGGTCAGGTCAGGTGACATCGCAGGCCATGGAATAGGACCTCCCCTTACAATCCAGCGACCAGGGTATACAGCACTGAGATGGTTGCGGACATCGACACTGAAGTCAGGAGGTGCACTGTCACGTTGTATCCACACCCTCTCACGAATGCCGACCGCGGTGGCCGAGCGGTTCTAGGCGCTGCAGTCCGAAACCGCGCGACTGCTACGGTCGCAGGTTCGAATCCTGCCTCGGGCATGGATGTGCGTGATGTCCTTAGGCTAGTTAGGTTTAAGTAGTTCTGAGTTCTAGGGGACTGATGACCTCAGATGTTAAGTCCCATAGTGCTCAGAGCTATTTGAACCTCTCACGAATAGCCAAGGGTACGTTTTCCAACAACTCAGGTGCAACTTTTTGCACGAACCTGAAGAACAGGTGGCCATTCAGACGGCCAGGTAGAAGATATGGCCCAATGAGATGTCGCCTACAATGCCGGTACAGATATTCATAGCAAAACGTACTTGGTGGTGTGACTACTACTGCGTGAGGGTTTTCCTCATCCCACACATGGCTGTTCCTGCTGTTCGAAATACAATCACGATCAAATGAGGCCTCGTTGGTAAACAGCACGACCTGGAGGAAGTCTGGTCGATCAGTCCATTGTTGGAGCAACCACTGACGCAATGCGACCCTTGGTGCAAAGTCAGTCATAAGCATTGCATGAACTCTTTGTAGGTGATACGGCTGTAGTTGTTGTTCGTGGAGTACTCGCCAAGACTAATGTGAGCAGCGCCCATTTCACGTGCAATATGACGAGTACTTGTAGGGAGATCCGATGCACCTCAATTATGTCTGTTAGCAAATAGATCCCTGAATAGCCTTCCAGCTGCGAGAGCATTGCAACTTCCCCACACTCGAGGTGCATGTCTGTGAGTTCTGCGAAACTGTACCGGTACTACCCCATCGTACTGTACTGTTCTTCTCTGAAAAGCAATGAGTAATGAGTGGGTCTGTCGTTGATTCATAGCACGTTCTGTCATAGGACAATATGAATATGATACAACAGGGGCACCTTGTCGAAAGCACAGTAAACAGATCCTGCATGATGACTTCCTAGTAAGCAGACTCGTCCTCATTTCCTTGCAGGAAATAAAGAATGTACATGTAAATAAACAGCACAGCACATGTAAACTTGTACGCACGTTAGTTGTAAATAAGCTGGGAAACGGTAGACAAGTTTACTTTATGTCTCCTAAGCTGACTTCTCCGACCCCAGGTTCCCTATCTCAACTTGTTCAGTAGAGCATTCTCTATGTCCTGTTACATTTTTGCACGCTCTTACGGAAACTCCTTGTATAATATGTATTCAAGAATCCATGTAACTTCCGAGTCAAATTTTTGCCATAACAGCTTATTGGTACGAGTCGCGCACGCCCTCGAGTTGTCGTCACAGGAGGACACACATCCCCTAACCATGCAGCGGCCGCGTTACTTACCAGTTGCTCCTGAGGTAAGCAGCTACTTTTACTGGGCCAAATTCATCAATGTCACTTAAGACTAAGCACAACTTCAAATATTACTGTCTTTGTAAGTATTTTTGTCTGTTACTGAGCAGGAACACTATGATCTTAAGAAGCTCTTAAGTTAGTTGACGTTTTTGGATTCGGCAGTTCTTTTCTAAATTCGTATTATTTTAAAACACGGCTGAGAATCACGGATCACACGCATACGTGATTCAGGTGCAAGAGGTCCGCGGAGCACAGTTTGACGATCAGTGGACCAGGGTCTAATTTTTTGTCCAGTTCTAAAGTAACAGAATAGGACGACACATAAAGAACAGTGCGATACAGACCATACCGTAGTATCCGATACTAACTCCTGATGTATATGCGAGCTCACATAACTTAATGTGCACACACTGTAACGATATTAGTTGACTGGATTGGTTAACACTGAGGTACCTGTAACCAAATAATTATGAAACATAGTAAAACTATGACGTACTATATTTTCTATCAGAAAATATGTGTCAACAATTTGAAAAATGGTAGAAATTGTATTTGCGAAATTAATACTCGGAAACCTGATCGTTGTTACTGTTTAGCGAGATGCCAATATTTTTGCGAACATTTTTAAAGACGAGGAGGAAGGTAGAATGAGCCATCTGGTACCCCACATTTCAGTCACAGTCCTTTAATAAAGAGGAGCATATTCGCATTTTTAATCATCCCTCCCACAGGATATGATGGGTCAGTAAAATTTTGATAGTTTATTCATGTGAAATTGAAATAACACAGAAATGATTTTACAAACTTTTGCACGTGCTTCACTACTACGACACTGGGTTCCCAGAACCCTTCTGAATGTAATGGAGACACTGTACATCGTATTTCTCTATGCTAGGTCACTTTATAAACTACTTTTTCGCCTGAAACCGCATTTTACGTGCGTATTTTACGTGCGTATTTTACGTGCACATGGAGGATAATTTTGAACCTTTGTATCTCGGAAACGAATAAAGATATTTAGAATGTTTTCAAGGCTTTTCTAGACAGGAATCTTAGGAATTTATCGTAGAAAGTTCAGCCATTTGCTGTGGATAGCCGATTTGGAATCCGCGACTTGGGTTTGGTACCAAAAACTCATGTTTGCAACAATTTTTTAAGCCTTCAGGAAATGAAATTTTGACGCATTGTACCAGCAAAATTTACGCAAATGCATCATTCATTCATTCATCACGGTATACCGGTCAATTTAAATCTGTGAATATCTCGCGTATGGTCTCGTCATCATTAATCAGTTTATATAATAATTTCTACTTGAGTATTTTACTTACACAAGTAGAGCTATTTTTAACCTCTGTATCTTGGAAAAGGACAGAGATATCAATAAAATATTCAAGGTAGTTCGACATTGGGGTTTTTCGTATGCATCGTAAAAATTTCAGCCATTTTCTGTGTATAGCCATCTTAGAATTCTCAGCTGGGTTTTGGTCTGCTGGTGACGGCGAAAACATAGCAAAAAAAACACCTTTGTGTGGCTTCACGAGGAACAGTCCATGAACTAACGGTGCCCCCATAAGTCCCATGAAGCCCACCGTAGACCACATCAAATGGAAAAGGAACCAACTTATGTGCTCGGTTTGCCTAAACAGGAGGAAAGTGTAATATTCATACTTTGACCCTGTACTGTGGAATAGTGACATAAGACGATCCTTCTGTTGGGTAAACAAATGGTCCCTAGTTCAAGGGCTATCCAAAACACGTGACCGTACCTTCTTATCACCCACAGTACCTGAGGTATGAGCACCGGAAAATCCCGTTTTTATGTGCGGTGTTTTGCAACATACTTATGTGCTCGATTTGCCTAAACAGGAGGAAAGTGTAATATTCATACTTTGACCCTGTACTGTGGAATAGTGACATAAGACGATCCTTCTGTTGGGTAAACAAATGGTCCCTAGTTCAAGGGCTATCCAAAACACGTGACCGTACCTTCTTATCACCCACAGTACCTGAGGTATGAGCACCGGAAAATCCCGTTTTTATGTGCGGTGTTTTGCAACATATTAGTAAGCATGATGTCGCACGTATACCGATAGACATTTCATGTATTCTGTCAACGATAACTATTATTTCGGCGTGTTTATTATTCTGTACGGATTATATTTAAAAAGACATCCGAATTCTGTAACTTGTTTTAGAAAACCAATCAGCTGTTAATTTTAAACTTCAGTATAGCTGTTTGAAACAATGAATGTTAGTACATGTCGATTATTGAAAGCTATATAAGTAACTGCGGCAGCCGATCATATAGAGTGTTGAGTCAGTTGTCTGAGTTCAGATCATCGTCAGTGTCGAGTTTGTGATGAGAATAAATAAGTTATTCAGTCGTTTTTCATTCCGATCACATCATTTCGTAGAATTGATTAATCAAGACAAGCAGATTACGGCGAGCGTGAGACTTTCTTACAGCTGACGACATTTGCAGCGAAGAGATACGTACCTAGATCACAACGTTCAAAAATCTGCAACTTAAGTATCCATTTATAGTGACCGCGAGAGATGTTTGCATTTTACGGTGCACTTATATGTAGTGGCTTAAGGGGCTCCGGAACGCCCTATACTTGCAATGTTAAAATAACGCTTATAAATTACATCTTTCCTCACAAAGTATTTGAGGTAGGAAGTTGAACTTTTTACAGATTATTTATTGGAATATGGGCTACAACTTAACACAGGGATTTTACAAAATTTTAGTTCAGTTATTAAAGATGATTTTTTTCAATTGTAATGAAAATTCACAACATTTTTTTCGCAATTTTTTATTTATATATTCAAAAATATACAGTTTTTTGGAAAAAGGCTGTGTTAAATTATGCAGAAGGTACTGTGTAACATTTACTGAAAGTTTGAAACAAATATGTTTGGAAGATCCTTAGAAACCATGTAATTAGTATGAGAAAATAAAAGTTTTGGGAATCGAGTGACAAAGATTGGATTAACTTTTTAGTGCATTGCAGGTCCATAGGATGGATTATCTTCATCCTCTGCAAACTCCTCCTCCAGCTTCCTCTTGTTCCTCTTCCTGTTTACTCTTGCTTGTATTTCTAGACTCTTTACAGCCCTGTCTGCAGCCCGAAGGCGTTCCTTGTCTAAAGCAAGCATCGCTCGTTGTTGTGTTCGTAGATTTTGCTACCATTTTCTTCAGTTGCAGTTACTGCAACACTGTTCCAAAAGGTGGTCATGTATGAACACTTATCACATTTCAGTTGTATTTCACTAGCAAGTCCTACGTGCTTTATTATGGAGAGTTCCAGACCAACTTCACTACAATGAATACATCTTACACAATTTGAAAAAATTCCTTTGAGAACCGACATATCAAATATTTCATTCACATCCGATTCGCCCATAAAACATTCATAGTTTTCACTCATTGAACCAAGCTTCTTCTGTGAAGTATTTTCTTTCCCACTTTGACTGCTATGGGCAGGTGTACTTGAGAGGTTAGGTTCACTCACTTGGTTATCGTCTTTATTGTTTACAGTAATAACACATACCTTTGGCTTTCCAACATTTCTCCTTTTCTTAAAAGCCTTCAGAGGATTTCTAATAACTTTACTTTTACTCATTATTATACTTCAACAAAACAGAGACTCAAGAAACAGAGTTAATTACGAATATTTTCGAGATAACGACAGAGTAAATAAACATGAAACAATCGACAATCACACCAGCGATATATATTGAACCATCACAGGTTAGCCACAACACATACTTTATCTCACATCACTAAAATGTACCTGATGAACACGGACGTTAATAATAACACCATTTGACAGCAGTTTAACAGCGCCACAGTGGGTCACGCCCATGTAGAACACATTTCAAAAAAAATTTAAAAATAGTTGTAGTCTTCGGAATTGAATAAATTATATATCTATTAAAAGGTAATAGTCTGCAGATTCAGAAAACGCAAAAAAGTAAAAATTGAACTTTTCATGATTTTGAGCCTTTCCGGAGCCCCTTAAAAGATTGTTGTCGGGGTTCAGTTCTAAGCGGGATTCATCACTGAAGCCAGTTTTGCTCCAATGAATTCCAAGCTGAAGACGTGTCTGGGAACGCCCCGGATAGCGTTGGGATGCCAACCTGACACCAAGCGACACATCAAGCATTCACCATCGACTGTTGCACTGAACATTTATTTGACACATTTAAACGAGACAAATAACAAATAAGATTAACACATTTTAAAATTACCACACATCTTTATAATTACCATTTAGATGAGAGCAAGTTACTTCAGAATTTAAACTTTCATAAACCACGGCACTTATGGCGTATTAAACATTTAGTGAAATGAGTTAAAAATTATTTACTCAAACTATGATCAACCTGAAGAACTATTTACTAAAATTTAACGAGAAAATGTAGTCTTTCATTACTGCAGTGACTGGTATTATCAAAGTAATACAGAGTACAGGCAACAACAAATCGGATACCATGGCAAATAACCACATTACTTAAATGGCAAGCACCCTACAATTTAGGATATAAAATATAAAATTTCATGTGACCAAGCAACCTCGTGGGATTCAACAACCTACGCCCAGAAGGGGACGCCCGCTCACTCAGCTGTCTCCAAAACAGGCTCGGCATGGACCCCAAAACGGGAGCAGTAACGGTCACGAATAGGCACGAAAAATCCCAGAACTAGTGGGTATCTACAAGAGACTGACATCTGTCTTAAGTAACTAAAAACAATAATTCATTACAGGACACCATCTGTAGAATTAATCAACCTATTACTGAACGTCAGCTAAGCAGTGCAAATCTATTATCTGCGTAAGACCAAGTATACATTAAGCCGCGAGCGAACTAGATACACGGCCAGCCGGTACGCGCGGCCAAAGGGGCGGAAAATACACAACAGCACAAGCAGGACACAACTCAGGACTCGCACCCACTAACAAGACAAACTGCAGAAGTCCCGATAAAACGAAATTAAAATGCAAGATGAAATGGTGCAGTAGTTAGATGTTGTATGCCATTGCATTCAGATAATGTTTCAGATTCATTTGACGATATTGTCGTAGCAGGCCGTACTCCTGAAGAACACACTGCAAATTTACGTGCTTTGTTTCGTGTGTTATCTGATGTGGGACTGAAGTTTAGACTGGACAAGTGTAATTTTTTAAAACCTGAGTTACAGTATCTTGGTCATGTCATAAACAATCAAGGCGTTCATCCTCTTCGGTCACATTTGCTAGCCATACGTGACCTGCCAGTTCCTCGGAATGTCACAGAATTGCAATCAGTCTTAGGGAAAATGAACTATTATATTCGGTTCATACCGAATGCTGCAGAAATCGAAGGTCCATTGCATCGTTTGCTGCGAAAGAACGCCCATTTTGTTTGGAGAGATGAGTGCCAAGAAGCTTTTAACAAAATGCATGATTCACTTTGATCCTGACAAACCAGTTGTGTTGCAAGTTGACGCTTCCTCTTATGCAGTCGGTGGAGTGCTGTCGCACAGATTTGATGATGAACACAAACCTATCGCTTTCGCATCAAAAGTGTTGTTCAAAGGTCAGTCTAACTATTCACAAACAGAGAAACAGGCATTGGTCATTGTGTATGGTGTCACCAAATTCACCACTATTTGTATGGCAGAAAATTCAACTTAGTAACGGATCACAAACCACTGCAGACCTTGATTCACCCGATGGAGGCGGTTCCTATACGAAATGCCCAAAAATTACAAATATGGGCTTTGTTGTTGTCTCAATACCAGTACGAGATTGTGTATCGACCGACAGCTCAACATGGTAGTGCGGACGCACTTTCACGTCTTCCGATTGGCCCCGATACAGACATTGACGCTTCTGCTGCATCTTGTTGTCACATAAATGCTCAGGATTCTGAATTGCTTCAATCCTTTCCTCTGAACTATAGGAAAATTGCACAGGCCTCGGAAGTTGATTGACATTTGAACATTTCGCTACAATACATTCGTACATCTTGGCCTCGCTCACTGCATAGCATCAAGAACTCTGTAGTACGTCGATACTTTGCACATCGGCATAGCCCCGCTATACAGCAAGGTGTGATTCTCGTTCAGAGTGACAGAGGACAGTCACGTGTATTGATCCCTAAACCATTGCAAAAAGAAGTGTTGCAGTTACTTCACCAAGTACAATGTGCGATTGTTCGTACGAAACAGTTAGCGCGTCGACACTACTTGGCAGAGTATGGACACCCAAATAGAGCCGGCTGGGGTGCCCGAGCGGTTCTAGGCGCTACAGTCTGGAACCGCGCGACCGCTACGGTTGCAGGTCCGAATCCTGCCTCGGGCATGGGTGTGTGTGATGTCCTTAGGTTAGTTAGGTTTAAGTAGTTCTAAACTCTAGGGGACTGATGACCACAGCAGTTAAGTCCCATAGTCCTCAGAGCCATTTCTGCAAAGATAACTGTTCGGTGCGGCCCGACAGCATCGTTTATCGTAGGGCCATATTTTTTCGAAGAGATGAATCCTGTGGGGTCGTTTCTTGTAGCGTCACTGCTAAATGCTATGATGTTCTTCTGTGCGCCAACGTCATCGCAACTCTTCAACAAAGTGGGTGTGTGAGTAGCATTGTATTTGCGCAAGATGGCAGTCCTCTCCACTTTGTACAGCCAATGAACTAGCTGGTGTAGTGGCATTTTTGAAATGCTAGAGTTATTAGCCGTAATTTCCCTGTAGCTTCGCCTTCCAGATCACCTGATCTTGTTCAAATGTGTGTGAAATCTTACGGGACTTAACTGCTAAGGTCATCAGTCCCTAAGCTTGCACACTGCATAACCTAAATTATCCTAAGGACAAACACACACACCCGTGCCGAGGGAGGACTCGAACCTCCGCCGGGACCAGCCGCACAGTCCATGACTGCAGCGCCTAAGACCGCTCGGCTAATCCCGCGCGGCTCACCTGATCTTGGAAATGGAAATCTGTGGTGAAGACTATGGGACCACACTGCTGAGGTCATCGGTCCCTAAGCTTACGCACTACTTAATATATCTTAAACTAACTTACGCTAAGGACAACACACACACTCATCGAACCTCCGACGGCGGGAGCCGCGCGAACCGTGACAAGACGCCTTAGACCGCATGGCTACCCCGTGCGGCACCTGATCTTAACCTGTGTGACGTATGGCTGTGCGTTTATCTGAAAGATGCAGTTTCGGTACTCCGATTACAAACGTAGTTGAATTGAATGCACATACTGCGCAACACATTCTACACGTGGACCCGGAGACACTCCGATCTGTAGAGGAACATGCCATTTCTCAGTATCAACTTGTGTCAGAAAACGGTGGACAGCATACTGAACACGTCTCGCGCCAGTCTTGTGGCAGTTAAAGATTGATGCCATTGTGATTTTTGGCATCCGGACAATTAAAAACCGATTTTTCCCATCCGATGTGGAACGACCTTGCGGTATTGGATGGGCTTACCTAACTAACAGTATCACAACTGTTGAATGGCAAACTTGTGCGGTCATGCACATTGCACAGTATGGTTGGTTTAATGTGCAACTCACACCATAGTCATCATACTGGGATTCATTTGTCATTTGTAAACAAACACATCTATCAACATTATGACGTTTACAGCGCAATATATTTTGAAAGGTTTCGTTAATTTTTTTTGTTTTATTGCCATATGTTTCCCCATTCTTCGATGAAACTGGAAATTTAATTATCAGGATATCCTCCAAAACCCCTACATCGATTTCAGCCAAATAGCAGGCATCAGCTCTGTGGAATTTATAACCTCCTAGTTCCAACAGGAGTGCAGATACGAGCGAAAACGTGTTTTTTTCCCGCCCATGGGATATAGATTTCCCTGCACGACAGGTATGTTGTGTGGGAACAGTATCGACCAGTCAAGTAAACCTTCCTTGCAGGGTAGCCTAAATGTCACAGGCAAGATATAGTTTTCTCGGCCGCAATATTTAGGCTGCCGTGCATGACAGTCCTACTTTATCGACCTGCTTTACGTGGCGTCCAGTAAATCAAGGGCAAATGAATGGTTTTCAAGTGCCTGATGTGTAGCCTGCCCTGGATGGCAAATGTGTTGTGGGAGTAGTATCGGCCTGCTTTTGTGAACTACATGGCAGGGGTTACACATGCCGATAAGCATGGCTAGGAACATGTTAAGATGTATAGAGGAGTGAATGGACAGAGCGAGGTGGAGGAGAAAATGGACACAGATGTAGGAGGAGGGGGAGATGCATTTGGCAGGTGGAAGGTGTAGAGGGATAGTGAGTAGGTGGAATAGGAAGAGAAGAAGCCAGAGACATAAAGAGAGGGGGAAGGAGGATATGAGAGGAAGTGGGAGGGAGATCAGAGAGAGAGATGGAGGAAATGGACGAAGAGAGGTGACGGAGGAGATGAAGAGACAGAGAGTATGGGAAGGAGGAAATATAGAGATAGAGGTGGCAGATGTGGAGAACAGACAGAGAAGAAGTGGTGGACACAGAGGTGGGTAGGAGGAGGTGTGCTCAATATATATGTGTTTCGAACGTACACTCCTGGAAATTGAAATAAGAACACCGTGAATTCATTGTCCCAGGAAGGGGAAACTTTATTGACACATTCCTGGGGTCAGATACATCACATGATCACACTGACAGAACCACAGGCACATAGACACAGGCAACAGAGCATGCACAATGTCGGCACTAGTACAGTGTATATCCACCTTTCGCAGCAATGCAGGCTGCTATTCTCCCATGGAGACGATCGTAGAGATGCTGGATGTAGTCCTGTGGAACGGCTTGCCATGCCATTTCCACCTGGCGCCTCAGTTGGACCAGCGTTCGTGCTGGACGTGCAGACCGCGTGAGACGACGCTTCATCCAGTCCCAAACATGCTCAATGGGGGACAGATCCGGAGATCTTGCTGGCCAGGGTAGTTGACTTACACCTTCTAGGGCACGTTGGGTGGCACGGGATACATGCGGACGTGCATTGTCCTGTTGGAACAGCAAGTTCCCTTGCCGATCTAGGAATGGTAGAACGATGGGTTCGATGACGGTTTGGATGTACCGTGCACTATTCAGTGTCCCCTCGACGATCACCAGTGGTGTACGGCCAGTGTAGGAGATCGCTCCCCACACCATGATGCCGGGTGTTGGCCCTGTGTGCCTCGGTCGTATGCAGTCCTGATTGTGGCGCTCACCTGCACGGCGCCAAACACGCATACGACCATCATTGGCACCAAGGCAGAAGCGACTCTCATCGCTGAAGACGACACGTCTCCATTCGTCCCTCCATTCACGCCTGTCGCGACACCACTGGAGGCGGGCTGCTCGATGTTGGGGCGTGAGCGGAAGACGGCCTAACGGTGTGCGGGACCGTAGCCCAGCTTCATGGAGACGGTTGCGAATGGTCCTCGCCGATACCCCAGGAGCAACAGTGTCCCTAATTTGCTGGGAAGTGGCGGTGCGGTCCCCTACGGCACTGCGTAGGATCCTACGGTCTTGGCGTGCATCCGTGCGTCGCTGCGGTCCGGTCCCAGGTCGACGGGCACGTGCACCTTCCGCCGACCACTGGCGACAACATCGATGTACTGTGGAGACCTCACGCCCCACGTGTTGAGCAATTCGGCGGTACGTCCACCTGGCCTCCCGCATGCCCACTATACGCCCTCGCTCAAAGTCCGTCAACTGCACATACGGTTCACGTCCACGCTGTCGCGGCATGCTACCAGTGTTAAAGACTGCGATGGAGCTCCGTATGCCACGGCAAACTGGCTGACACTGACGGCGGCGGTGCACAAATGCTGCGCAGCTAGCGCCATTCGACGGCCAACACCGCGGTTCCTGGGGTGTCCGCTGTGCCGTGCGTGTGATCATTGCTTGTACAGCCCTCTCGCAGTGTCCGGAGCAAGTATGGTAGGTTTGACACACCGGTGTCAATGTGTTCTTTTTTCCATTTCCAGGAGTGTATATGCAGGTCAAGCTGGGGGTAAAAGTCCCCTCTTAAACCCTGGGATCGATTTCAATCAAATTTGACACATGCAACACTTATTGTATGAGAAGGAGTATTGTAGTGGTAAGAGTCACCTTGCTTCCGCTGGGATGGCGGCAACCTAGGAAATGGACAGAGAGAGGGGTCAGGAGGAGATGGACAGGTGGGAAGAGGTTAAAGACAGAGAGAGGGAGGAGGAGGATTGAAGAGACATAAGGAGGAGAAGGAGATGGACAGAGAGAGGTGAGGAAGGGGCGGACAGATTAAGAGTGAGGGGGAGAATGACAGAGAAAGGGGGAGGACAAGATGGACAGAGAGAGGGAGGAGGAAATGGACCAAAAAAAATGGTTCAAATGGCTCTAAGCACTATGGGACTTAACATCTGAGGTCATCAGTCCCCTAGACTTAGAACTACTTAAACCTAACTAACCTAAGGACATCACACACATCCATGCCCGAGGCAGGATTCGAACCTGCGACTGTAGCAGTTACCAGGTTCCGGACTGAAGCGCCTAGAACCGTTCGGCCACCACGGCCGGCCGGAAATGGACAAGATAGGGGAGGAGGAGATAGCTAGTGTGAGGAGTGTGGAGAAGATGTAGAATGAGATAGGGTTGGAGGAGGAAGTATAAAATGCAGGTGAAAGATGCAGAGATAGCAGGGAGACAGACGGGAAAGGAAGAGTGTGTGAAGAGGAGGGTGTAAGCACGAGAGGATGTGAGGTGGAAGAGGGAGAAGGTTGAAGAAGCAAGTGGAAGTGGGAGAAAGTGTGGGGAAGCACATGAAATACAGACAGAGTTTAACGAGACAGGTGGAAGAGGCAAAGGGTCTGAGAAGACAGGCAAAAAAGAGACAGGGAGCGAGGGTTGTGGAAGAGGAATATGGTGTGATGAAGCAGGTGGAAGAAGGGGACAGAAATGTAGGAAGAAGGTAGATGTGGAGAAAGTTCCCAAATTTTCATGATTTTTGCGAGCGATCAATCTTCTGACTTGGTTTGACGCAAATTCCTCTCTTGTGCCAACCTTTCCATCTCAGAGTAGCACTTGCAATCTACGTCCTAAATTATGTAGATGAAACAGCTGAGATTCGTACATATATGTGGATATGTGACATTTGAAGACATACACAAAGCTATTGGCATAGCGCTAGTACATATAGAAAAATATATTTATGCATGTTCCACATTTCCACCTAAATTACTGGATCGATTTCAACCAATTTACTGTCTGGAAAGAAGTACTGCAGTAGTTAGAGTCATATGTGTGTCTCCAAGTTACGTGTCATTCTCTTGTCAGTCACCTGTCTAATATTGCAGATGTTGTCGATACAAGACCTTCCCGTCCGCAAGCCAATCTTTTCTTCTACTTCCTCAATTTCTCTCTCAGTTCAAGTTTTAAGGATCTTACCATATAGTCTCGATACAGAACAGAGAACTGTTGTTGTATTTCTCCTGCATAAAAAAAGTTCAGCGTGGGCATCGACAAACACGTATCCGACTCATACGATAATAGTTAGTGGTGCCTTTAATTTACCCTCGATATGTTGGCGAAAATTCATATTTAATTCCGGAGGTACGCGTAAAATATCATCCGAAATTGTGCTAAACGCATGCTCTGAAAATTATTTCGAGCAGCTAGTTCATGAGCCCACGCGAATAGTAAACGGTTGTGAAAACACTTGACCTCTTAGCAACAAATAATCCTGAGTTAATAACAAGCATCAAAACAGATTCAGGGATTAGTGAACACAGGGTTGTCGTAGCGAGAATGAATACTGTAATCACTAAATCCTCGAGAAATAAGCGAATAATATACCTATTCAAAACAGCAGATAAAAATTCACTTGAAGCCTTCCTGAGAGACAATCTCCACTCATTCCAAATTAATAATATAAGTGTAGACCAGATGTGGCTTGCATTCAGAGAAATAGTATCGGCAGCAATTGAGAGATTCATACTAAATAAACTAACAAACGACGGAGCTGATCCTCCTTGGTATACAAAACGGGTTAGAACACTGTTGCAGAAACAACGAATCAAACATGCCAGATTTAAACAGACGCAAAATCCCCAAGATTGGCGATCTTTTACAGAAGCTCGAAATTTAGCGCGGACTTCAATGCGAGATGCTCATAACAGTTTCCACAACGAAACTATGTCTCGAAAACTGGCAGAAAATCCAAAGAGATTCTGCTCGTATGTGAAGTATGTTAGCGGCAAGAAACAGTCAACGCCTTCTCTGCGCGACAGAAATGGAGATACTATCGATGACAGTGCTGCCAAAGCAGAATTACTAAACACGGCCTTCCGAAATGCCTTCACAAAAGAAGTCGAAGTAAATACTCCCGAAATCGAATCGAGAACAGCTGCCAACATGAGTACGTAGAAGTAAATATCCTCGGAGTAGTGAAGCAACTTAAATCACTTAATAAAAGCAAGTCTTCTGGTCCAGACTGTATACAATTAGGTTCCTTTCGGAGTATGCTGATGCTTTAGCTCCATACTTAACAATCATATACAACCGTTTGCTCGACGAAAGATCCGTACCCAAAGACTGGAAAGTCGCACAGTCACACCAATATTCAAGAAAGGTAGTAGGAGTATTCCACTAGATTACAGGCTCATATCGTTAACGTCGGTATGTAGCAGGATTCTGGAACCTATATAGTGTTCGAACATTATGAATTACCTCGAAGAAAACGGTCTATTGACACACAGTCAACATGGGTTTAGAAAACATCGTTCCTGTGAAACACAACTAGCTCTTTATTCACATGAAGTGTTGAAGTGTTGAGTGCTATTGACAAGGGATTTCAGATCGATTTCGTATTTCTCGATTTCCGGAAGGCTTTTGACACTGTACCACACAAGCGGCTCGTAGTGAAATTGCGTGCTTATGGAATATCGTCTCAGCTATGTGACTGGATTTGTGATTTCCTGTCAGAGAGGTCACAGTAATTGACGGAAAGTCATCGAGTAAAACAGAAGTGATTTCTGACGTTCCCCAAGGTAGTGTTATAGGCCCTTTGCTGTTCCTTATCTATATAAACGATTTGGGAGACAATCTGAGTAGCCGTCTTAGGTTGTTTGCAGATGACGCTGTCGTTTATCCACTAATAAAGTCATCAGAAGATCAAAACAAATTGTAAAACGATTTAGAAAAGATATCTTAATGGTGCGAAAATTGGCAGTTGACCCTAAATAACGAAAAGTATGAGGTCATCCACATGAGTGCTGAAAGGAACTCAAACTTCTGTTGCACGAAAAAATCAGTTTAATAAAAAAGCCGTAAATTCAGCTAAATACCTAGGCATCACAATTACGAACAACTTAAATTGGAAGGAATACATAGAAAATGTTGTGGGGAAGGCTAACCAAAGACTGCATCTTATTGGCAGGACACTTAGAAAATGTATCAGATCTAGTAAGGAGACTGCCTACACTACGCTTGTCCGTCCTCTTTTAGAATACTGCTGCGCGGTATGGGATCCTTACCAGATAGGACTGACGGCGTACATCGAAAACGTTCAAAAAAAGGCAGCACGTTTTGTATTATCGCGAAATATGGGAGAGAGTGTCGCAGAAATGATACAGGATTTGGGCTGGATATCATTAAAAGAAAGGCGTTTTTCATTGCGACGGAATCTTTTCACGAAATTTCAATCACCAACTTTCTCCTCCGAATGCGAAAATATTTTGTTCACACCGACCTACATAGGGAGGAACGATCACCACGATAAAATAAGGAAGTCAGAGCTCTTACGGAAAGATATAGGTGTTTATTCTTTCCGCACGCTATAAGAGATCGGAATAATAGAGAATTGTGAAGGTGGTTCGATGAACCCTCTGCCAGGCACTTAAACGTGATTTGCAGAGTATCCATGTAGATGTAGATACATAGGTTAATGCGAATGGGCAGAAAAAACAATTCTGTAATTACGACATTAGTATTGCCCTGCTTGACTCAGTCAAGTCGTTTAAATATCTGTGCGTAACGTTGCAAAGCGATAGGAAATGAACGAGCATGTAAGGATTGTGTTAGGAAAGGAGAATGGTCGACTTCGGTTTATTGGGAGAATTACAGGAAAGTCTGGTTCATGTGTAAAGGAGACCGCATATAGGACGCTAGAGCGACATATTCTTGAGTATTGCCAGAGTGTTTGGGATCCATACTATGTCGGATTAAAGGACATCGAAGCTATTCATAGGTGGGCTGCTAGATTTGTTACTGTTTGTTTTCGAGGAATGCTACTGAGAAAATTTAGAGAATCGGCATTTGAAGCTGACTACAGAACGATTCTGTTACCTTCAACATACACTGAGCGCAAGGACCACGAAGGTAAGTTACGAGAAATTAGGGCTCATACGTTGTATCTGCGAGTGGAACAAAAAACGAAATGACTAGTGGTGGTATGGGGTATCCTCCGTCTCGCACCGCAAGGTATAGTTCGACGTATCGATGTAGATGAAGAGATGAGTAGATGTGGACTGCCAGGGAGAAGAGTATCAGGGGAACGTAGCATTTAAAGATAGTGCTAGGAGGCGGTTTGTGTGACCTGATGTTTGGAGGAGAGATAGGGAAGAGTGAAGAGGGATGCGATTCCAAATAAAGACTTAGGAAGTGGGTGGAGAGGATTGGAGGGGAATGAGTCCTGAGAAGGCGTGGTTGGTCGGGATCGGCGGTATCTTATTGAACGGGTGTATATCAGGGCGGATTTCATGGTCGGGCGATTAACATTTCGTTGGGAGAGAACGTGGAGGGTGTGGAGATGTAGTGTTGCGGGAATGTGCGGATAGAGGGACAGCGGATTACCACAATTAGTAAGCAGGCTGGAAACTAGGGGATGAGTGGTGTCGAGTTTACGGGTAAAGTAGGATATTCGGAGGTGTTCAAGATGGAAGAGTAAGTTGAGAAATTTTACAAGTTGGTAGAGGATGCGGGTGGGGGAAGATAAGCGGATCCGGAAGGCTAGGAGGAGTGCGTGGCGTTCTAGGATCTGGAGGACGTGAACGTGATTAAAGAAAGGAACGGACGTCCATGCCACATTAGCATAGCAGAGGAACCATTCGCTTGTAAGACCGGATAAAATGCGAAGGGATATTATTAGTACAAAACGGTCGGCAGAGCCTTCCCAAATGTTGTGACTTCCTTTGACGGTCGGAAAAACCACGCTTAAACTATTTGTGGTCGTAAACGTCACGTTGACGTCAGAGGTCGCAAAGCCCACGGTCGGAAAGCCTACGACGCCTTGCAGCCGTGTCCAGAGGCCGCAGGAGAAACCGCGGCGTACCTTCGGCCTTCCGCCACCAGGCTTCGCGCGCGTCGCGTGCAGAACCGCGCCGGGTGGGGGCGGAGCTGTCAAGTGTCGGTCTTGTCCACCGCGGGTCAGTTCCTCGCGGGTTGTCGCGTCTGCACTTCCAGCAGCAGCAGCTAAAGGTAGGTCACTTGCTTGACCATCGTACTTAAACAAAGTTACAAAACCTCATATAATTACATGTACACTCGCACATATCACTACCAAGTGAAATTTCTGACTGGACGGAAGGCTTTTTGGTAGGGAGGACACACCATGTTATCTTGGATGGAGAGTCATCGTCACATGTAGAAGTAACTTCAGCTGTGTTGTAACCCATGCTGTTCATGTTGAAACTCAGGCTTTTTTCAGATGATGCAGTTATCTATGATTAAGTACTGTCTGAAATAAGCTGTGTAAATATTCAGTCAGATCTCGATAAGACTTCAAAGTGGTGCAAAGACTGCAACTTGCTTTAAATGTTGTGAAATGTAAAATTGCACACTTCACAAAACGAAAAAACATAGATCCTATGACAATAATATCAATGAGTCACTGTTAGAATCGGCCAACTCATATAAATACATGGGTGGCACGTTGTCACGCTTCGAAGGGATATGAAATGGAATGATCACAAAGGCTCAGTTGTGGCAGACTTCGGTTTATTGGTAGAATACTGTTGAGGTGCAATCAGTCTACAAAGGAGATTGCTTACAAACCACTCATGCGACCGGTTCTTGAAGATTGCTCAAGTGCGTGGGACCCGTACCAAATAGGACTAACGGGGGATATTGAACGTGTACAGAGAAGGGCAACACGAATGGTTACAGGTTTGTTAGATCCGTGGGAGAGTGTCACGGAGATTCTGAAGGAACTGAAGTGATACACTCTTGAAGATAGGCGTAAACTGTTCCGAGAAAGTCTGTTAACAAAGTTTCAAGAACCGACTTTAAATGATGTCTCTAGGAATATACTTCGAACTCCTACGTATCGCTCACATAGGGATAGTGAGGATAAGATTAAAATGATGTAGACGTAGGTGTAGATATATCTTACGGGTTGCTGCAGCGGCGATATGATGACATATCTTAGGTACAGGGGCCAACAAGATCTACAGGTTCTACATGTACATAGATACTCTGCAAGCCGCCGTACTAGTCATTCCCTTCCCTGTTTCACTCACAAATAGAGCGATGGAAAAACGACTGTCTATATGCCTCTGTATGAGCCCTAATTACTCGTACCTTACCGTGGTGAACCTTACGCGTAATGTATGTTGGCGGCAGTAGAATCTTTCGGCAGTCAGCTTCAAGTGCCAGTACCCCCGAAATAAATATTTGGAGAGGCGTGAATCTAAAACTTGCAGAAATACGCTGGAAAATGAAGAGAGATACGCCTTCAAGCACCATTCCGACAGTTACCAAACTCTATGGAGATGTTCACCGCATAAAGGCAAAGCTGTCCTGTCCAGAACTTTGGTTGAAGACATCTACATCTACGTCTACATCTACAAGGCTATTCTGCAAAAAACACATAAGTGTCTGGTATAGGGTTCATCGAACCGTCTTCACAATAATTTTCCGTTATTCCACTCTCGAGCAGCGCGTGGAAAAATTCAACACTTGTATCTTTTCGTGCGAGTCCTCCCTACGCAGGTCCACGTCAACAAAGTATTTTCGCATTCAGAGGAGAAAGTTGGTGATTGAAATTTCTTGAGAAGATTCTGCTGCAACGAGAAACGCCTTTGTATTAATGATGTCCCAGTGACACTCTCCCCCCACCCCTCCTGTATTTCTCGATGATACAAAATTACAAAATGTGCTGCCCTTCTTTGAACTTTCTCGAAGCACTCGGGTAACCCTATCTGGTAAGATCCCACACCGCGCAGCAGTACTCCAAAAGAGGACCGACAAGCGTAGAGTAGGCAATCTCCTAAGTAGCTCTGTTGGATCTTATAAGTGTTCTGCCAATAAAATGCAGTCTTTGGTCCGCCTTCCCCACAACATTTTCTATGTGTTCTTTTCGATTTAATCTGTTCGTAACTGTAATTCCTTGGTATTTAGTTGAATTTACGGCCTTTACATTTGATTGATTTGTCGTGTAACCCAAGTTTAACGAGTTCCTTTTAGCAGTGATTTGGATGACTTCACACTTTTCATTATTTAGAGTCAACTGCCAATTTTCGCGTAATACAGATATCTTTTCTAAATCTTTTGCAATTTGTTTTGATATTCTGATGACTCTACTAAACGATAATCTGCAAACAATCTAAGACGGCTGCTCAGATTATTTCCTAAATCGTTTATATAGATGAGGAACAGCAGAGGTTCTACAACACTACCTTGGGAAACGCCAGAAATCACATCTGTTTTACTCGATGATTTTTCGTCAGTTGCTACAATCTGTGATCTCTCTGACAGAAAATGACGTATCCAGTCGCATAACTCAGACGATATTCCGTTGGCACGCAATCTGATTAGAAGTCACTTGTGAGGTACAGTGTCAAAAGCCTTCTGGAAATCTAAAAATATGCATTAAATTTGACATTCCCTGTCGATAACACTCATCGCTTCGTGAGAATAAAGAGCTAGTTGTATTTCACAAGAATAACATTTACTGATCCGTGCCGGCTGTGTGTCAATAGGCCGTTTCCTTAGAGATATTTCAAAATGCTGGAATACAATATACGTTCCAAAACGCTACTGCAAATCGACAACAGTGATATTAGTCTGTGGTTGAGCAGATTACTCGTGTTTCTTGTCTTAAATATTGGCGTGACCTGTGTAACTTTCTAGTCTTTAGGTACGGATCTTTCGTAGAACTAGCGGTTGTGTACGACTGCTAAGTATTGTATCAGCATACTCTTGACTGGTATACGTTCTGAACCGGAGGGCTTGCCTTTATTAAGCGATTTAAGCTGCTTCCCTACACCGAGGATATCTGCTTGTAAGTTCAGCGAGGACCCGTGCCTGCCTTGCCGCCATGCTGTTGTCCTGAGTCCACGTCGTCACCGCTCGTTGTGTAGTCTTTGTACTGTAGCCAACTGTCTGTGTGATCTGCTCCCATGGCCCTCGTGCCAGTGGTTCGACCTCATTCAAAATGCGAGAGATGGGGATAAGTTGCACTGAAAAGTTCCAGTAATGTGAAACACACCCAATAGTCATCACGTATAGCGTGGTTATGATTAAACTTTCGTTACCTGAGCCAGTGTAGACCGAAAACTATTTACGTTATGGGTACACAATTTTAAAGAAATGATATTCAGACTATGCGCTACAGGATTTGTGTTGTTCTACATCTACATGGTAACTTTCTCTTATTTTATTATGATGACCATGTCTCCCTGTGTAGATGGGTGTCAACAAAATATTTTCGCATTCGGAAGAGGAAGTTGGTGATTGAAATTTCGTAACAGATCTCGCTGCAAAGAAAATCGTCTTTGTTTCAGTGGCTGGCACCCCAAGTCGCGTATCATACCAGTGACACTCTCATCCCTATTGCGCGATAACACAAAACGAGCTGCCCTTCTTTGCATTTTTTCGATGTCCTCCGTCAATCATACATGGTAAGGATCCCATACCACGCAGCAATATTCCAGCAGAGGACGGACAAGTGTAATGTAGGCTGTCTTTTTAGTGGATTTGTCGCATCTTCTAAGTGCTTTGTCAACAAAAAAATGGTTCAAATGGCTCTGAGCACTATGGGACTCAACTGCTGAGGTCATTAGTCCCCTAGAACTTAGAACTAGTTAAACCTAACTAACCTAAGGACATCACAAACATCCATGCCCGAGGCAGGATTCGAACCTGCGACCGTAGCGGTCTTGCGGTTCCAGACTGCAGCGCCTTTAACCGCACGGCCACTTCGGCCGGCGTTCTGTCAACAAAGCGCAGTCTTTGTTTCACCTTCCCCACAATATTATCTACGTGGTCTTTCCAATTTAAGTTGCTCGTAATTGTAATTCCTAGGTATTTTGTCGAATTGACAGCCCTTAGATTTGTGCGATTTATCGGATACCCAAAATTTATCGGATTGCTTTTAGTACCGATGTGGATGACCTCGTCCTTTTCTTTGTTTAGTGCCAATTGCCACTTTTCGTACCATACAGAAATTCTCACTAGATCATTTTGTAACTGGAATTGATCGTCTGATGATTTTACTAGGCGTTAAATTACAGTGTCATCTGCAAACAATCTAAGGGGGCTGCTCAGATTATCACCTAGATCATTTATGTAAATCAGGAACAGCAGAGGACCTATGACACTACCTTGCGGTACGCCAGAATCACTTCTGTCCTACTCGATGATTTACCGTCTGTCACTACGAACTGTGACCTCTCTGAGAGGAAATCACGAATCCAGTCACACAGCTGAGACGATACTCCATTTGCACGCAATTTGATTAATAGTCACTTCGGAGGAACTGTATCAAAAGCCTTCTGGAAATCTAGGAATATGGAATCGAGCTGAGATCCCTTGTGGACAGCACTTATTACTTCATAGGAATAAAGAGCTAGCTGTGTTGCACTAGAACGATATTTTCTGAATCCGTGTTGGTTATGTATCAATAAGTCATTTTCTTCAAGGTGATTCGCAATGTACAGTATATGCTCTAAAATCTTACTGCAGATTGAGGTCAGTGATATGGGTCTGTAATTCAATTGGTTACTCCTATTTCCTTTCTCGAATATTGGTGTGATCTGTGCTACTTTCCAGTCGTTAGGAACATACCTTTCGTCAAGTGTTACTGTCATGATTTGCAGTTTGATGCCGGTACTGGTACGGCGACGTAGGGTAGAAACACAAGCATCGGTGTACATTAGGAGACGTGGTTGTAGACAAGGTAAGCAGGAATTTACTCGTATAGATGTTTTATCAAAACAAGAGCAAGAGTGCTGCTGCTCTTCGTGAGTATCGACGCTACTAAAGGGATACAGAGAGGTCCTCTTTCTGCACCGGGATTGGAGAGCACCATTCGGGAGTTCGAATTAACTGGCGATTTGGGAATAGCTCCTGGGAGAGCCCGACCGCCAATTGCGCCACAAATAAATGTTGAAGAAGTTACTGTTGCCATGGCTTAGAATGCTGAACGCAATATTCGATCTTCAAGCAGTGCACGAACTGTGTCACGGCAGCTGAATATTCCATGGTCCACCGCTCGAAAAGTGCTGCGAACATTATTGTGAAATGATATATGTAGCGCGGTTTCAGGCTGTCGTGGACGCAGTCAGTATTCCTCTTTCGCATTTCTTTATAAATGGGCCGAGCGGTTCTAGGAGCTACAGTCTGGAACCGTGCGACCGCTACGGAGCCGCTTCGAACCCTGCCTCGGGCATGGATGTGTGTGATGTTCGTAGGTTAGTTAGGTTTAAGCAGTTATAAGTTCTAGGGGACTGATAACCTTAGAAGTTAAGTCCCATAGTGCTCAGAGCCATTTGAAACATTTGAATCTTATAGATGTTTGCACAAAGTTTCAATGTCCGATGATCATTCGTTTTTCGTGTGAGCCCTCTCAAGTTGCGAAAATTTAAATACGTATAAACACCCTGCACGCAGATCATTACTCATATGAAGGAACGGCTTTTTTCTGTACTGGAAATAAGTTCGGATAGGTTTGAAAATTTAATCAGTACAGGCATGCAAATATTAGAGTATGAGTTTGGTGACGTTAGGTTAAAGTGTTCGTGGTGCCCCACATCTCATTTTCGTACCGAGCGACGTAGCGCAGCGGCTTGCCCACTGGACTCATACTCGGGAGGACGAATTTTCAAAGTGCCCGTTCGGCGATCCAGATTTAGGTTTTCCGTGACTTCCCTCAGTCGGTCCAGGCAATTTCTGGAGTGTTTCCTTTGAAAAGGAGTCGGCCGATTTCCTTCCCCATTCTTTGGTATTTCGAGCTTCTGCTCCGTCTCTAATGACTGCGCTGTCGACGGGGCGTAAATCTCTACTCTTCCGTCCTTCGCTTTCAGTCGGTAAAATCCTGTTTGTTTATTCATTCACTTTACATTTGATAAGACTTATAGCAGTGCTACATAGCATGGAACGTTGCAACACAGTTGGTGAATTAAAACACAACACATCCAACAGAAATAATATTAACACGGAACAAACAATAGAGACTATTAGAGAAAAGGAAGATTCTTTTTGTATTCATAACACGATTTGCATAGAGTGCCAAATAGCATTTCTTTTTGATTAAGAAAATGTATCGAAACGTGACCATCTAAGGAAAACACAAAATAGAAAAGGTAAAGGGAAGAAAGGTCACAGTTTAACGTTTAGACCGACAACAAGGTTACAGCAAAGAATCCAAATAACAGGACGATGTGGATCGAAGACTGGATTGGAATATTAGGTTTCAGTGACCCGTCGACGATATGGCTGTTAGAGACGTAACACAGACATACATAGGAAAAGGATGGGGAAGAAGGTCGTTCTCATTGATTTTCTGGAGACCGGTGGAAATCTAAATCTGAATGAATGAACACAGAACTGATGGTCTCCAGAATGCGGGTCCAATAAATTAACACCTTGGCAGACTCGTTCACTAGAATGCGAAAGGCTGGGGAAAGAATGCAGCTGCAGAGCCCAAGAAAGCTGAAATAACGTCACGCAGGGGGGAAAACCAGTGTTAAAGCCAGTTACTAATAATAAGCAGCGTATGAGGAAGTGGTGGCCGTCGTCTCTTGTTGGGAACCATCCTGGTATTCGCTTGGAATGATTCGCAAAATGCTTGGAAAACGATGCTCAGTTGTAAGGCACTGACCTGCGTTCTGGAGGCCCTGGGTTCCAATACTGTCCAGTCATCCAGATTTAAGTTTTCCGTCCTTTCCCTATAGCTTTGATTAAGTCGAATGGTGCCTTTAAAAGACAGGACCGATTTCCTAATTCCTTCTATCCCTACTCAAGCTTGTGTTTAGTCCGTGGAATGCTAGATCTAGTGTTCCTTCCTCCCTTTCGCAGGTAAAGAGAACTAGACCGAGTAAAAATCCTGAGTTGAAACTAAAAACAAAAATCCTCGAATTTCATGCAATTTAATAAGTTGCAAAAACATGACTCAAAATGAGTGAATTTTAGGTAAGGAAGTAGCTGTGCAAGCGCCTTCAACTACTGCGGCAGCCTGTAAAAAATAGATGTTGGAGAACAGCACATATGTTTTCGTAGGTGGTAAGGATGGATGTGGCTCAGTGATAAAGTTAGTAATTGTCACACTATTGGTGTAATGTTTCGAGTTTCATTCCTCAATCGATTTTACGAATTTTCTGACAATTATTGCTTGTTTCACATCTCGCAATCACTTCGCAAAGTGAAAAACCCTGAACTGCAACATCCATGTTACTTTCTGGGACTTTCTATACTTCAGTGGATAAGTATACCAAATTGTAGAAGGAAGTCAAGGTCATAAAACCTCCAGTACGACCTTGCCCAGTAAAACACTGGCGTGTACAAGTCAGACTTCGAAGGAAGGAAGAAAGAAAGAAAGATTAGAGTTTAACACTTCGTCAACATCGAGATCATAAGAAACGGAGCAAAAGCTCGGAATATCTCAAAGATGAAGAAGGAAATCGGCTGTACCTCACTCAAAGGAACCGTCCCGGCATTGGCTGTAGCGATTTAGGGAAATCATATAAAACCTAAATCTGGATGGCCGGTGTGCTAACCACTGTGCTACTTCCTTCGGTATCAGCCTTGGGGTTGAACACAGCTGTACCTTAGACAGTGTTCTGTTATCGACATGCTTCAGTCTTGTATTCAACGAATGGATGTAACTCTTTCTTTTATGCAGAACGACCTCATGTCAACAAGTAATGTCATGTCAAGGTAGACACATTGCGGCGAAAGTTTCGGAGTACTCAGTTTATCAAATAATGGCCTACACAAAGTTCGTGAATTAGCAGGATATATGCAGTGCAAAGCATGTTTGTAGTTTCATGCCTAAATTGAGTCACTCCAAAAATTTACCCTGTATGACATCAGGGAATGCAACGTAAACTAGCTTTAAGTGAATTACACTTCTTGACAGCAGAGGTTCACTGTGTTTTGCAAGATATAGTGAATCCATGTCTTCATTGGGAGCTTCCCATCTATTCTCATTCCTAGTGTTTTGAAATCTTCTACTTCACCTACCGTAAAATTTATGAAAGCCCATCCTTTTTGTGAACGTGAGATAGTGGCTGGCAATGTAAGTAATGGAAATGGAACACCACAGTCGTGTTTTCGAAGTATTTATTATTGAGGAGACTAGTTTGAATGCTACATTAGTTCATCTTCAGGTCCTACTATTAATCAAATAAATACTTTCAATCACTGGTGACTACATGTTCGGAATATACACTCCTGACGGATAGCGGGCCGCGCGGAGTGGCCGCGCGGTTAGAGGTGGCCAGAGGTTCGAGACCTCCCTCGGGTATGTGTGTTGTTCCTAGCATAAGTTAGTTAAAGTAGTGTGTAAGACTAGGAACCGATGACCTCAGCAGTTTGGTTCCTTATGAATTCACACACATTTGAACGGATAGCAGCACACGGCACCCAGTTATATGAGTCCTACGATACATGAGCTAATGACTGGAAGTGCTTATTTGGTAAACAGTAGGACCTGAAGATCACGCAAATGTAGTGTTGAAACTAGTCATCTGAATAATAAATAGACTACTGTGAAAATACGGCTGTGGTGTTCCGTTTCCATTACTATCATACAATTATTTACAAGAGTAGACAGCCACTCATAAAATAAATAAACGTCAAAAACTGGATGTAACGACTGTTAATGCAACAGGGTGTGTTGCTGAACTGATTCCCTCCAGTATGTTATTTATTGTACTATCCGGTCCCTGACATGAAGCTGTGATAATTATGCTTGCATCGCTGTGGATAAACAGCTGTTCGATATACTAGTGGTATGTCATTTCCTGTATATTGGGAAGGAGGAAGGAATGTTAGGACTGATCGATGTGTCCACGTCAAGGTATTTAGACGCGGGTGTGTTATTATACAATGAATGTGCTAAAATCCCCTCCCCCTCTCTGTCTCTCTCTCTCTCTCTCTCTCTCTCTCTCTCTCTCTCTTTCTCTCTACTGCTGTGGTCTTCTATACGAAGACTGGTTTAATGCAACTCTCCGCGTTAGCCTATCCTCTGAAAAGACTCTTCATCTCTGCATAACCGCTGCAACCTACAGCCCCTGACCCCTGCTTGCTGTAGTCAACCTCTGATTTCCCTATACAGTCTGAACCACCTAACCCATGCACGGGAAATATTGCGGAAATGGAAAGTGCTGTTGATGCGCGGTTTTCAACTAATGGATTGGTAGTCAGGGGCTTGTATTGTTAGCCAATAAACAGATTGTAATAAAATAGACTCAAAAAGAGTATTTTGTGCAAACATACACTTTTTTAAAGGAACAATGCCTGTTGACATTAACAAACCAAAAGTAGGGTAAATAAGAATGTCAGCGGTTTAGATTGCACAATTGTAGTGCGAGTCGTTTATGAGATACCGTATTTTGAAACGTTCCCACATCGACACTTGTACAGTACCTGTGGTAGCACACACCAAAGAACAGCAGAGGTGCATATCTACTTATGTGGATTCTGACCAGTAACGAGACAAGTGACCATCACAGTTTGTATTCAAAATGACCACCGGCAGCGGCAATACAAGCTTCCAGTATGATATGAAGCCACTGCTCTGCACGTACTAGCATTTCAGCGGAGATGTCCGAGCAGGCTGCAGTTATACGTCGTTGAATATCAACGGGTGTAGTTGGTATGTCCTTGTAAACAGCATCTTTCAGCTTTCTCCACAGAAAAAAGTCTACAGCCGTCAAATCCGGGGAACGGGCAGGCCGAGGAACTGGTCCTGCTAGTCCAATCCAACGATTTGGAAACAATTCGTGAAGACATTCTGTAGTACATTGTGCACTATGGGCTGGACAGCCATCGTGTTGATACCACAGATTCCTCCTAGTCTGCAGAAGAACGTCTTCTAGCATCTGTGGAAGACGATTTGTTTGGAGGCTGCGATTCTTGTGCACGTTCAGTGTTCCGTCTGTGAAATACGGCCTTTGAGCTGATGGTTCACTGTTCCACGCCACACATTTACACTCGATGGACGCTTACACTCCACCCGACGAAACCAATGGGGATTGTCAGCAGACCAATAGTGCATGTTTCGGCGGTTTACCTTGTGATGATTGCTAAATGTGGCTTCATCTAAACTAGATACGAGATACATCTGGAGTATCCTGTCTTAATTCCATAATCATCATCGTGTCCGCCTCGGTAGCGCAGCGGCAGCGTTACCGGCTACAACGCAAGGAGGCTCGGGTTCGATTCCTGGCAGAGGACTGGGTGTTGTGTGTCCTTCATCACCACTGACACGCAAGTTGCCGAAGTGGCATCAACTAAAAAGACTTGCAATACGGCAGCCGAACTCCGAAGGTTATATCCCGGCCAATAAATACCATACGATCATTTCATTTCATTTTCTCATAATCGTTTCCATGCAGCTCTTGACGCAGAGAGATGTGATAGGGACGAACCTATGTCGACAGAAAATGCATGGAACACTTCCCTGATTCGTGTCACTCCCTCGTGCGATTGCGCGGGAGCTAACGTGTTGGAGCACATGCAACAGAAGCAAGAACATTAATTTCCCCTCTTCCGCCGTCCCTTGTTTCCTTCTGTTACGTTTTCTAGGTGTTACACTACCACTTTCACGTAGCTGGTTGAAGAGGTTGATAAATAACTGCCGCGATGGTTGACGTCTGTTGGGATATCTTGGCACATACACCGTACAAGAACGAGCTGGATTCTTCCTACACTTCCGTACGCGAAGAGCATGCTGGTTTTTTCTGTATCGGTAGATCCTATAGTCCCCTCACCACCTACTGCTTGGAGTGTCACACACTAAGTGACTAACAAGTCGCAGTGCACTTAAGGAACACACTAGCACACTGCAAACAAACATAACAACGTAGTACCTAGCAACTACGCTGGTTAAATGGCACAAAAAAGTATCGATGTGGGAGCTTTTCATAATACGATATCTCGTAAACGTCCCGCGCTAGAACAAACACCGCTGACATTATGATTTACCGTAATTTTAGTTTGTTGATGTCAATAGGTATTGTTCCATTTAAAAAGGTGTATGTTTGCACAAAAAGTACACTTTTAAGTATTATTATAATCTGTTTATTGGCTAACAGTATCAGCCCCCGATTATCAGTCAATTCTGTGGAAACCGCAAATCAGTAGCACATTTCATTTCCGCAATATTTGCAGTGCAAGTTTTAGATGATTCACCCTGTCTAATTTCTATCTTCCTCTCCCCCCTCTCCCTTTTCCCTCCATTACTAAATTAACTATTCCTTGATCACTCAGGATCGTACCTGTAAACCGATCCCTTCTTTTAATCAAAATGTGCCATAAATTTGTTTTTTCCCCCCAGTTTGATTCAGTACCTCTCCATTAGTTACACAATCTGTCCATCTAATCTTCTATATTCCTCTGTAGCACCACATTTCAAAAGCTTCTGTTCTCTTTTTGTCTAAACAGTTTGTTATCCACATTCCACTTTCGTACACTACTGAACTAATACACTCCAGATAAACAGAGTTAGAAAAGACTTCCTAACACGTACATTTACATTCGATGTTAACAATTTTCTCTCTTTTAAAATTTCTCTTCTTGCTATTACCAGTTCGCATTTTGTTTCCCCTTTACCTTAGACTTCATCGCTTACCTTGCTGCCCAAAAAGTAAAACTCGTCTACTGCATTCACTGTCTCATTTCCTAACATATTTCCCCCAGGATCGCCTGATTTAAATCGACTACATTCCATTTTACTTGTTTTACTTTTGTTTATGTTCGTCTTAGAACCTTTTTTCGACACTCTAGCCATTCCGTTCAACTGCCCTCCCAAGTATTTTTGTTGTTTCTGACTAAATTACAATGTCATTAGTCGCGGAAGAGCGCCGTGGAACGCTGAAAAACCTGAGCTGGCAGACGCTTGATGATATACGGCAATTATATCGCGAAAGCCTACTTACAGGGTTTCAAGAACCAGCATTATGCGAGGAATTTGTGAACGCACTACCGTAGCGATAGCGAAGACAAAATTTAACCAATTATAACGCGCGCAGAGACATTCAAGCAATTACTCTTCCCGCGCCCCATACGCAAATGGAATGGGATGATGCTCTCATGCAATGAGAATTGCCCACTGGCTGCACTTCGGAGTGGTTCCTGGGAAATGATTATACGAGGGTCACTCCAAAAGAAATGTACACTATTTTTTTTAAATCCATCTTCTATTCTACATGTTTGAAAGTTTTACAGTGTGTAGATACACCCTTTAGGAACAATATTTTCATTTCTCCACATAATTTCCATCCTTCTCAACTGCCTTACGCCATCTTGGAACCAGCGCCTGTATACCCGCACGCTAAAATTCTGGACCAAACTGTTGGAGCCACTGTTTGGCAGTGTGCACAAGGGAGTCATCATCTTCAAACCTTGTTCCACGAAGAGAGTCTTTCCGTTGCCCAAAGAGATGATAGTCATAAGGAGCCAGGTCAGGACTATAAGGCAGGTGTGTCAGTGTTGTCCAGCCGAGATTTGTGATCGCTTCCATGGTTTTTTGGACTGACATGTGGCCGTGCATTGTCGTGCAACAGCAAAAGATCCTGCTTTTGCCGATGTGGTCCAACACGACTCGGTCGAGCTTGTTTTCAAACTTAGTTCAACCTGTTCCCGTGAGTGGCGCCGTCACAGCATGTCTTCAACATGGCTGCTAGAGTTAACGTTCGTCAGAAGCAACGTGCTGTCATAGAATTCCTGTGCTGTGAAAACGAGACAGTGGGAAACATCCACAAGAGGTTGAAAAAGGTGTATGGAGATGCTGCTATCGATCGCAGTACAGTTATTAGTCGGTGGGCAAGCAGGTTACGTGATGAAAGCGGGCACGGCAATATTGAGGATTGTCCTCGCAGCGGCAGGCCTCGTACTGCACACACTCCAGACAATGTGCAGAGAGTTAACGAATTAGTGACTGCTAACAGACGCATCACAGTGAACGAATTGTCAGGCTACGTTGGGATAGGGGAAGGAAGTGTTTGCAGAATACTGAAAGTGTTGGCGTTAAAAAAAGTTTGTGCCACGTGGGTTCCCAGGATGTTGACAGTGGCTCACAAAGAAACAAGAAAAACGGTATGTAGCGAACTTTTGGAACAGTATGAGAATGGTGGAGATGAATTTCTTGGAAGAATTGTGACAGGTGATGAAACATGACTCCATCATTTTTCACCAGAGACTAAGAGGCAATCAATGGAGTGGCATCATGCAAATTCACCCAAGAAAAAAAATTCAAAACCTCACCTTCGTCTGCAAAAGTTATGGCTACGGTGTTTTTCGATTCCGAAGGATTGTGGACATCATGCCAAGTGGAACCACCATAAATTCTGATGCATATGTGACGACATTGAAGAAACTTCAAGCTTGACTGAGTCGTGTTCGACCACATCGGCAAAAGCAGGATCTTTTGCTGTTGCACGACAATGCACGGCCACATGCCACTCAAAAAACCATGGAAGCGATCACAAAACTCGGATAGACAACACTGAAATACCACCTTACAGTCCTGACCTGGCTCCATGTGACTATCATCTGTTTGAGAAACTGAAAGACTCTCTTCGTGGAACAAGGTTTGAAGATGAAGACTCCCTTGTGCACGCTCCCAAACAGTGGCTCCAACAGGTTGGTCCAGAATTTTACCGTGTGGGTATATAGCCGCTGGTTCCAAGATGGTGTAAGGCAGTTGAGAGGGATGGAAATTATGTGGAGAAATGAAAATACTGTTCCTAAAGGATGTATATACACACTGTAAAACTTTCAAACATGTAGAAAAAATATGGATTTAAAAAAAATAGTGTGTATTTCTTTCGGAGTGACCCTTGTATGGAGCGCGGAACCGGGAGAAAAGAAAGGAATGGGAATCAGCCGAGAGGTGCGCCGAGAGTCGAGGTGGCGCAGTGGTTAACGCAACTCAGTAAGCAGAAGGTCCTGGCTCCGAATAGCTATTCAACGTACATTTTCAGTTCTCGCCGCTGATTCCGCATAAAGTCTCGATGCAGATGACATGATGAATTCTTTCCTTTCCTGCCCCCCCCTCTCCCTCTACCCCCAATTTACATAATACCAATTAGTTATGTACCGCTTGTGACATTTCCCTTAGTGCGGTAAGGAGTACCCACGTAAGTGCAACGTGGTACGTGGTACAGTGATGAAGACACTGACCTCTGTTCCGGCAAGTGCGAGATTTATATCCAAATCGTGCAATACAGATGTAGGTTCTTCGTTATCGACCCAAATCGATTTACGCAAATGTTACGTTGATTCCTCTAAAAACTGCACAGCTGATTTGTTTCCACACTCTTCCTCAAACCAAGTTTATGTACCATCTCTAGTAACATCATCATTTCCAGGACATTAAGCACTACTCTGTTTTCTGTGTGTGGATAAAAATATGTAACTCGGTAGCTAAAAAAGTGTTTCTACAGATCCAAAGTTTCAGGGTTCAGTCCTCAATCGATAGTAGGATTTTTTTCTGTCACTTGTCACTTATTTCATGTCTGAGAAATTATTTTTGTATGTGAAAAAAAAACACAAAATGGTTTTTAGTACATGTATAATTATCTGGGTAGCTCATATGGGAGGATGGGAAGCGCTGACCATTTGCAATTACACTATTGTTAGTCTGGTGTTCAATCCAAAGTTTGGATTGAGGATGAGTCTAACCGTATGCTCATTTCGACAGTGCTAGTCATCAACGTCTATTTCTCACCGCAGTGGCAAGTGACATCCGAGATGAAGAATGGTACGGATCCAGAAAAGCCAGTGAAGGTCAGTAATGTTAAGTAATACGATCGACCACGAGAACGTTATCGTTACATAAACGCCATCAGATGTGTTTCTATGTGGCAGATAATGGCCCTACACCCAGTTCTGTTATGTCACCTGTCGGGGTACGTGTTTTGCTGTCTGTTAAGGTTGTGGCTGAGGAGGTGCTGAAAATCCCAGTCGGTCCATAGCGGCATAGTGATCCCGTGAATGGAGAAACCGAACAAAGCGAATTTTTCCTGCTTTTTTTGTAGGGGTGTCGGTTATCGCTCAAACAATCGGTTTTCGGTTACATCGTTTCTTTTCCACGGCACTTTAACCTGACTGTTAAAACCGCCCCAAATAAACGGTTTCTGTAGTAAATGATTTTCAATTTTTTTATTCCTGTTATTTGCTGTAATAAACATTGAAATCGAACAAAGATTGAAAAATTTTGACTAAGATACGTAGAATAATAAACGTTGAAATCGAACAAAGAATGCAAAATTTTGACAAGTTTCAAGATACGTAGAATAAAAATATTAAATTAAATAGGCAAAGGAAAGGAAACTTAGTCCGTCTACCCTTCACTGATTTTCTCGAAAGGTCGTAAGTGGTCGAATAGTTTAAAAAATCACGAGTATTCAATTGATTCTAATTTTTTGAAAATCTGCTTGGAAGTAATGTATTCGGGGGGCCTTACCACTACCACCACTAATAGTCCCCCATTCGGATCTCCGGGCGGGTCTACTCAAGACGACGTCGTTCTCAGGAGAAAGAAAACTGGCGTTCTACGGATCGGAGCGTGGAATGTCAGATCCCTTAATCGGGCAGGTAGGTTAGAAAATTTAAAAAGGGAAATGGATAGGTTAAAGTTAGATATAATGGGAATTAATGAGGTTCGGTGGCAGGAGGAACAAGACTTCTGGTCAGGTGACTACAGGGTTATAAACACAAAATCAAATAGGAGTAATGCAGGAGTAGGTTTAATAATGAATAGGAAAATAGAAGTGCGGGTAAGCTACTACAAACAGCATAGTGAACGTATTATAGTGGCCAAGATAGACACGAAGCCCAGGCCTACTACAGTAGTACAAGTTTATATGCCAACTAGCTCTGCAGATGACGAAGAAATTGAAGAAATGTATGATGAGATAAAAGAAATTATTCAGGTAGTGAAGGGAGACGAAAATTTAATAGTCATGGGTGACTGGAATTCGACAGTAGGAGAAGGGAGAGAAGGAAACATAGTAGATGAATATGGATTGGGTTTAAGAAATGAAAGAGGAAGCCGTCTGTTAGAATTTTCCACAGAGCATAACTTAATCGTAGCTAACACCTGTTTCAAAAATCATAAAAGAAGGTTGTATACATGGAAGAATCCTGGAGATACTAAAAGGTATCTGATAGATTATATAATGGTAAGACAGAGATTTAGGAACCAGGTTTTAAACTGTAAGACATTTCCAGGGGCAGATGTGGACTCTGACCACAATCTATTGGTTATGAACTGTAGATTAAAACTGAAGAATTGCAAAAAGGTGGGAATTTAAGGAGATGGGACCTGGATAAACTGACTAAACCAGAGGTTGTACAGAGTTTCAGGGAAAGCATAAGGGAACAATTGACAGCAATGGGGGAAAGAAATACAGTAGATGACGAATGGGCAGCTCTGAGGGATGAAGTAGTGAAGGCAGCAGAGGATCAAGTAGGTAAAAAGACGAGGGCAACAGAAGAAATATTGAATTTAACTGATGAAAGGAGAAAATACAAAAATGCAGTAAATGAAGCAGGCAAAAAGGAATGCAAACGTCTCAAAAATGAGATGGACAGGAAGTGCAAAATGGCTAAGCAGGAATGGCTAGAGGACAAATGTAAGGATGTAGAGGCTTATCTCACTAGGGGTGAGATAGATACAGCCTACAGGAAAATTAAAGAGACCTTTGGAGAAAAGAGAGCCACTTGTATTAATATCAAGAGCTCATATGGAAACCCAGTTCTAAGCAAAGAGGGGAAAGCAGAAAGGTGGAGGGAGTATATAGCGGGTCTATACAAGGGCGATGTACTTGAGGACAATATTATGGAAATGGAAGAGGATGTAGATGAAGATGAAATGGGAGATACGATACTGCGTGAAGAGTTTGACAGAGCACTGAAAGACCTGAGTCGAAACAAGGCCCCGGGAGTAGACAACATTCCATTAGAACTACTGACGGGCTTGGGAGAGCCAGTCATGACAAAACTCTACCATCTGGTGAGCAAGATGTATGAGACAGGCGAAATACCTTCAGACTTCAAGAAGAATATAATAATTCCAATCCCAAAGAAAGCAGGTGTTGACAGATGTGAAAATTACCGAACTATCAGTTTAATAAGTCACAGCTGCAAAATACTAACACGAATTATTTACAGACGAATGGAAAAACTGGTAGAAGCCGACCTCGGGGAAGATCAGTTTGGATTCCGTAGAAATGTTGGAACACGTGAAGCAATACTGACCTTACGACTTATCTTAGAAGAAAGATTAAGGAAAGGCAAACCTACGTTTCTAGCATTTGTAGACTTAGAGAAAGCTTTTGACAATGTTGACTGGAATACTCTCTTTCAAATTCTAAAGGTGGCAGAGGTAAAATACAGGGAGCGAAAGGCTATTTACAATTTGTACAGAAACCAGATGGCAGTTATAAGAGTCGAGGGACATGAAAGGGAAGCAGCGGTTGGGAAGGGAGTGAGACAGGGTTGTAGCCTCTCCCCGATGTTATTCAATCTGTATATTGAGCAAGCAGTAAAGGAAACAAAAGAAAAGTTCGGAGTAGGTATTAAAATCCATGGAGAAGAAATAAAAACTTTGAGGTTCGCCGATGACATTGTAATTCTGTCAGAGACAGCAAAGGACTTGGAAGAGCAGTTGAATGGAATGGACAGTGTCTTGAAAGGAGGACATAAGATGAACATCAACAAAAAACGAGGATAATGGAATGTAGTCGAATTAAGTCGGGTGATGCTGAGGGAATTAGATTAGGAAATGAGACACTTAAAGTAGTAAAGGAGTTTTGCTATTTGGGGAGCAAAATAACTGATGATGGTCGATGTAGAGAGGATATAAAATGCAGACTGGCAATGGCGAGGAAAGCGTTTCTGAGGATGAGAAATTTGTTAACATCGAGTATAGATTTAAGTGTCAGGAAGTCGTATCTGAAAGTATTTGTATGGTGTGTAGCCGTGTATGGAAGTGAAACGTGGACGATAAATAGTTTAGACATAAAGAGAATAGAAGCTTTCGAAATGTGGTGCTACAGAAGAATGCTGAAGATTAGATGGGTAGATCACGTAACTAATGAGGAGGTATTGAACAGAATTGGGGAGAAGAGAAATTTGTGGAATAACTTGACTAGAAGAAGGGATCGGTTGGTAGGACATATTCTGAGGCATCAAGGGATCACCAATTTAGTATTGGAGGGCAGCGTGGAGGGTAAAAATCGTACAGGGAGACCAAGAGATGAATACACTAAACAGATTCAGAAGGATGTAGGTTGCAGTAGGTACTGGGACATGAAGAAGCTTGCACAGGATAGAGTAGCATGGAGAGCTGCATCAAACCAGTCCCCGGGACGAAGACCACAACAACAACAAATGAATCGTTCAACTGGCCTTTGTGATCGTGCGATTCTAGGCGCTTCAGTCTGGAACCACGTGACCGCTACGGTCGCAGGTTCGAATCCTGCCTCGGGCATGGATGTGTGTGATGTCCTTAGGTTAGTTAGGTTTAATTAGTTCAAAGTTCTAGGGGACTGATGACCACAGATGTCCCATAGTGCTCAGAGCCATTTTTTTGAATCGTTAAGCTTTTAATTTATTACTGTTTGCCTAATTTCCTTCGTCTTTTACTAGTTCACAGAAATAGCAGACAAAGCCTTAATCTTTTAAAGCAAATGAAGCACTGTGCTTAAGTGCTACGTCACTTTATAAAAACATTTTCAAACTAGTGTTGGTATCATTCTGCGCTACAGCGGATGTTCTGCGACGACGGCGAGAAACTACCGTACGGGCCAGGTGGAAAAAATGATTCAAATCGCTCTAAGCACTATGAGACTTAACATCTGAGGTCCTCTAGACTTAGAACTACTTAAACGTAACTAACCTAAGGACATCACACACATCCATGCCCGAGGCAGGATTCGAACCTGCGACCGTAGCAGCAGCTTGGTTCCAGACTAAAGCACCTAGAACAGCTCGGCCACTGCGGCCGGCAGGCTAGGCGGAGGCTAGTTTTCCACACGGCACGTACACGCCTACCTTTATCCACCTCACACTGCAACAGAGACATTACTGTCTCAGCATTACTGTATCAGTTCTTATGCCATGTGTTTGTTGCTCCTCTCTATCGACATTGTTATTAAACTAACACTGATCGGTCTTCCTACTTTCTATAATAACGCAACAATTTAAACCCATGAAAGTTTTAAGAATAAAAGCTTTTTTAAAAAAGGTTTATTCAAAAACGAAAAATTTTAGTACTGCTGCTATATTTCGGTTGTTTTACTCGGTTATTAGTAAAAAAATAAACACCTGTTATAACCGAGACCAAACAAAAACCCAAAAGTACCGGTTATTCGGAATTAAAATACCGGTGTCGGTTTTAACCGGTTGATTTGCGCATCGCTATTTTGTTGTCGTTTAATATCTCAGCGACAGAGAGATGTTTAGAAGGGATGCTATAATTCTCTTCTAAGTGCTTCGATCGGAATTGGTCGACCGTGCATATACTTCTGCTTCCACACTCCGCAAGCCACCTTACGGTGTGTGGCGTAGGGTACTTCTCGCACCACTGTGACCGCACCCCTTGTGCGCCTCAATAGCGCCGGAACGGTAGCTCAGCGTGTTCAGTCAGAGGGTTTGCTGCCCTCTGTAATAAAAAAAAAAGCTGAGTTAATGGATCAACAACGAGCTTAAACGGATGTCTTACGGCGTCCGCCCCGAGCAGATGCAACGAACAAAAGCGAACAAAATGAGATTTAAAAAAAAAAAAAAAACGTGTTCGGTCAGAGGGTTAGCTGCCCTCTGTAAGGAAAAGAAAACTGTGTTAACCGATCAACGACAAACTTAAACGGGTGTCTTACGACGTCCGCCCCGAGCAGATGCAACGAACGAAAACGAACAAAATGAGACCTTTTTTTTTTTTTTAAAAAAAAAAGGTAGCTGAAGGGTCAGCGTGACGAACTGCCTTCCTAAGGGGCCCGGGTTCGATTCCCGGATGGCTCGGGGGTTCTCTCCGCTCAGGGACTGAGTGTTGTCTTCATCATCATTTCATCCCCATCCGGCGCGCAATCGCCCAATGTGGCGTCGAATGCAATAAGACCAGCACCAAGGCGGCCGGACCTGCCCCGTGATGGGCGTCCCGTCCAATGACGCCAAACGTTCATTTCCATTTACCGCACCCATTCCCTGCTCCGTTCGTGAATGGCACAAGGAAAGAACGAGTGTCGGTTATCTTCCGTATTAGCTCTAGTTTCTCTGACGTTTGTCTTCGTGGTCAGGGCCAGTTTAAGGCCCAAGCGACACAAGGCGCCGATTGGGGCGCTACAACTGGAAGTTCTGTGCACAGGACGTAATCACAATTGTTAGTAGCGGCCGCTTGGTCTGACACTCTTGAGATAGGCACCAGAGGCACCCAAGTGCAAGACTTGTGCACATTGCGTATTAAAACAAGTAGCGAAAACCGAGACGGGCGAAAGAATACGAGGGAAAAGGAGGGAGACTCGTTTGTGTGGAAAAATGTTCTGGAACCGACTCTAATCGTGGTCATTACACGAGACGTGGGACGTTTCAGAGAAACTACTTGGAACGTTTGACCTCATGTGTTTCAGCAGTAAGCCTCTCTGGTACCACCTGCCACTAGAGTTTGATGAGTATCTACGTAACGTTCTCGCACTTACTAAACAGTTCCGTGACGAAACGCGCCGCTATATTCTCTGTCTCTTCTATTAATACAACCTAATATGATTACCAGACTAACAATACACAAGAATTGCTCGAACGAGTGTTTTGTAAGCCACTTCTTCTGTAGAATAATTACACTTCTCCCTCTAAAGCTCATTCAGGTACCGGCTTTATATGTGGTCATTCCGCTTCAGGTTGCTCCGAATGGCTACTCAAGCATTTTACGGTTGTTACTGTTTCCGGCGATTGATCTCCAACAGCGTAATCGCAAAGTGGTGCAGCGCTTCTCCATACTGGTAAGCAGAACGTGGACATTTAGGTTAAAGCCTGTTCTTTTCCTGATATCCTCGTTGCAAATAAGCTGGTACTTACATGTTTCGTGACTAATTAAACTTGAAACCGTCAATTTTACAGCACCTAAAACTTCGAGTTTCGACGATAGTCCCTATTTTTGCCTGTTTTAGCTTCAAAATCCTAATAGGTGCCTAATTCCAGGATGAGATTTTCATTTTGCAGCGGAGTGTGCGCTGATATGAAACTTCCTGGCAGATTAAAACTGTGTGCCAGATCGAGACTCGAACTCGGGACCTTTGCCTTTCGCGGGAAAGTGCTCTACCATCTGAGCTACCCAAGCACGACTCACGCCGCGTCCTCGCAGCTTTACTTCTGTCAGTACCTCGTCTCCTACCTTCGAAACTTTACAGAAGCTCTCCTGCGAACCTTGCAGCACTAGCACTCCTGAAAGAAAGGATACTGCGGAGACATGGCTTAGCCACAGCCTGGGGGTTGTTTCCAGAATGAGATTTTCACTCTGCAGCGGAGTGTGCGCTGATATTAAACTTCCCGGCAGATTAAAATAGTGTGCCGGACCGAGAGTCGAACTCGGGACCTTTGCCTTTCGCGGGCAAGTGCTCTACCATCTGAGCCAGGTAGGAGACGAGGTACTGGCAGAAGTAAAGCTGTGAGGATGGGGCGTAAGTCGTGCTTGGGTAGCTCAGATGGTAGAGCACTTGCCCGCGAAAGGCAAAGGTCCCGAGTTCGAGTCTCGCTCCGGCACACAGTTTTAATCTCCCAGTAAGTTTTAGGTGCCTAATTATTTAATCTAACAAAATTCTTGTATTTTCAAAAGATACGAACTGCTCACAAGAATAGAAGGTGGGAGGACTGAAGGCGGTAACTGGGGGGGGGGGGGGGGGGGCGGGAGAGAAATATCTGGAAAGAATCCTGGCTAACTGCCTGATTGCTTGAAGATAGATATTCGTACGCCTTGAACTGACCTTAGATGAAAGAAATAACTTACACAACTAGAGAGTTAAACCTGCCTGGTCATTGTAAAAAACCCTCGTCGATCATCTTGCTAATACACGGACTCTCACTGTAGGAAAGCAAGGCAGTTATCGATTTTTTCTTTTATTCACCCGCAGGACATAGTGCACTGCTTCTACTTTCTGCGGGCGAACAATTCAACAGAATAAAATGCCGATAACAGCTAATTCAAAGTATAGTCGTATAAGACTGGCTGCCAGACTTTCTGCACTATATGACAGATGGAAAAGTTATTTGTTTATTGGAGAAAATTAAGGTCCAAGTGAAGTAGGAGAAAAAGGACGGGCAAAAATGGGAAAGGTTTTGCAGAAGAACACCGGGATGAAGGACTTGTGCGCAGCAGCATACATACCAAGAGGAAAATCGAGCTCCCGTGATTGCAGCATTCCTGTCAAACATGCGCAAAAGTAAAGCACGAACAAATCACACCCTTTGATGCAGAACGTTCGTCATCGCTATATAAAATAATACTGACAAACATGCGCCATAGTTTTTCTCTGGAAAACCTAGAAAAGGATTTAGTTATTTACTGTGAAGCCAACTATGACCTGAATGTTTGAAACCACTCGTTTATCCGGCATTTATTAAATTGTATATTACACGTATTTCAACGGGAGGCTATGTGTTTTATAACGTATTTCTGTCTTTGAAAAGCTAAAAAGGTTGGGGCCAGTTTGAATGTTATAGTAGTATAATTTTTGCTTTTCATTTTCCTTGTTTTTAATCAGTAATAATATGCTGATATGTCAATCATTGGGGGAAGTGGCAACAAAACAACTATTCACGTTGGTGTGTAGAATATATGAGTCTGGCGATATACCATCTGACTTTCGGAAAAGCATCATCCACACAATTCCGAAGACGGCAAGAGCTGACAAGTGCGAGAATTATCGCACAATCAGCTTAACAGCTCATGCATCGAAGCTGCTTACAAGAATAATATACAGAAGAATGGAAAAGAAAATTGAGAATGTGCTAGGTGACGATCAGTTTGGCTTTAGGAAAAGTAAAGGGACGAGAGAGGCAATTCTGACGTTACGGCTAATAATGGAAGCAAGGCTAAAGAAAAATCAAGACACTTTCATAGGATTTGTCGACCTGGAAAAAGCGTTCGACAATATAAAATGGTGCAAGCCGTTCGAGATTCTGAAAAAAGTAGGGGTAAGCTATAGGGAGAGACGGGTCATATACAATATGTACAACAACCAAGAGGGAATAATAAGAGTGGACGATCAAGAACGAAGTGCTCGTATTAAGAAGGGTGTAAGACAAGGCTGTAGCCTTTCGCCCCTACTCTTCAATCTGTACATCGAGGAAGCAATGATGGAAATAAAAGAAAGGTTCAGGAGTGGAATTAAAATACAAGGTGAAAGGATATCAATGATGCGATTCGCTGATGACATTGCTATCCTGAGTGAAAGTGAAGAAGAATTAAATGATCTGCTGAACGGAATGAACAGTCTAATGAGTACACAGTATGGTTTGAGAGTAAATCCGAAAAAGACGAAGGTAATGAGAAGTAGTAGAAATGAGAACAGCGAGAAACTTAACATCAGGATTGATGGTCACGAAGTCAATTAAGTTAAGGAATTCTGCTACCTAGGCAGTAAAATAACCAATGACGGACGGAGCAAGGACATCAAAAGCAGACTCGCTATGGCAAAAAAGGCATTTCTGGCCAAGAGAAGCCTATTAATATCAAATACCGGCCTTAATTTGAGGAAGAAATTTCTGAGGATGTACGTCTGGAGTACAGCATTGTATGGTAGTGAAACATGGACTGTGGGAAAACCGTAACAGAAGAGAATCGAAGCATTTTAGATGTGGTGCTATAGACGAATGTTGAAAATTAGGTGGACTGATAAGGTAAGGAATGAGGAGGTTCTACGCAGAATCGGAGAGGAAAGGAATATGTGGAAAACACTGATAAGGAGAAGGGACAGGACGATAGGACATCTGCTAAGACATGAGGGAATGACTTCCATGGTACTAGAGGGAGCTGTAGAGGGCAACAACTGTAGAGGAAGACAGAGATTGGAATACGTCAAGCAAATAATTGAGGACGTAGGTTGCAAGTGCTACTCTGATATGAAGAGGTTAGCACAGGAAAGGAATTCGTGGTGGGCCGCATCAAACCAGTCAGTAGACTGATGAAAAAAAAAGAGTCAATACTGTGTGTTTTAAAGTATATTTTTTCTGCATAGTACTTTTAGGGCCTATTGTAGGTTTCATATAGCCTAAATTAGTTCCTGAAAGAGCCTATTTTAGGTGCCTAAACTGCACTTTTTACGACCTAAAAATCCGCGGTCTACTGATAAGCAATACTTTACATTTATTTACGTTCAGGATCAACTACCAGCCAGTGCTACAATCATCGATTCTCTGCACGTATTTTCGCATCTCGCTAATCCTATAACGATGCAGCTTTCCTATAGGCAACAGGTTCGCCCTCCAACAGTCGTACTGAGCTGCTGACGTTAACCGCTATGTGAGTCATTCACGCATACTGTAGACAGTTATGGACGTGCAACACTCGCTAGCGTTTCTCCCAAAAATACCCTCACATCCGTCGGTTTCGCCCATTACGAATGTCGTGTCTCTGCCGTTATAACGTCACTAGGAAAGAGTCCTATATTAAGCTGTCATCATCAGACTGGGAACCGATTGCATCTGGTTACGCACAAGGTTCCATCTTAGGGTCTCAGCAATTTCTTGGACAGATTTGAGGACATAGAAAGTAAAATACAATTGGAGCTAGATGGTTCTAGTTCAAGAAATGGAGTCTAGGTTTTCGTTGATATCATGTCCTCTTGCTTGGGCTGATTTTGCGCAGAGTGCTTTTATGATTTGTTATCACCGTTGAATTGTCGCTTAAATTTCACCCGCTCGATATCTTTTTCAGACGTGAGACTTTGTGTCTGATGCTTAACGATCGAAATCGATCGTATGAGTGCTCTCAGATTAAAAGCATATTATTTTAGGCTGAATTTGAGTTGCTCACAAGTGGGAATTAGTTCTAACAAAGGAAGCAAGCCCGATTTTTTGTCTTTATTATACGCTACATATTGTAATCTGCCTTTATTCACTACTGTGAATCACGCTAAGCTATTTAAAAGCTGTCACTTATTCTAGTGATTAGTCGTTAATTGTGTGTTCAAAAAACCCAACATCACTTTAATATTTAACCATCTTATTACGCAAATGTTTCTTTAGGGTATCTCAGAAAAGAAGAAGCAGCAAGATTGAAGTTATATACGTAATACCGTCAGGAAAATATGTTTAAAAATTATGATTTTATACTTTCTAAATTCATGACGTACGGTTTCGGTAATATTCCTCTTAAGAATGCCGCCGTGATCTCTGGCCAACGATTGTGCGAGGATATTTGTCCTCTTTGGAGTGGCAAGAAGTTCACATATGAACTCGATTTGCTGCGCTGCAGTCCAGTTTTTTTTTTTGTCACTACACCGTTCTAGCCGTGAAGTATGGTGAAAGGTCTAATATAGCACCTTCAATCAGTAACAGGTAACAATGCATTGTCATAAAAATGAGTACCGCATGTTTGTTAAGCACAGTCTACAATAGCGTTGGAAGTACACTGCAAAGACTTAAAAAATAAAAGAATAAAAATAAAAACGGGACCAGCTGTAGGAGATGTCTGGCAGAGGCAGAAGTCTCATCATTTTACCTACGGAAAATCCACGCATTAGCATACCTAAAATAGACGCCGAACGTTTTGAAGAGAGCGGGAAGAGATACATCGCAGCCACAGCTATGAGAATGCTCTATAGTCAAGGGTACAATGCACGAGTAGCATGGATTATAGTGCTTTGTTAGCGAGGCTGACCGTAAGTATGGACTGCTGTTAGCAAAAAGTTACCTCCGGTGTGGTGAATCAGCTTTTATTGATAACGCTGTGACTATTCCATAATTCACCCAAAAGTGAGAAAAACCTAGGCGTTATCACAATTTTCAAAAATTTTTAAGAGTATTGTGTCTTAAGTTTTCGTTACAAAGAACTGAGTAGGAACCACCTGTTAATGTCAGTGAAAATTTCATTAACCACTCTTATTAAAATTATAGTTGTTTACTGTTTGTTGCAAAGTTTTTCTCATCTGCGAAAAAATCAGACTTGGTGTCTCGTAATGGTACTGTTGAAAAATCATTAATATACACAAGAAAAAGTAGGGGCCCTAAGGTGGAAACTTGTGAGTCATGAAATGTAATTAGTTCCCAGTTGGATGGCGTATACGTTACACTCTTTCCTGTTGACACCATTTTTGTCCTGTCACAGACGTACGATTTAAACCATTTTGCGCCGTTTGCTATCACATCATAGCTGATTTACTTAAAAGGTTAACGCGATTCACAGAATCAAATCGACTGATCACCAATCTATCAGATGTGTGCAGCAGTGCAAAATTTTTTAAGATGCCTTTCGGAACTGTTCCTGAAAAAATGGGGTTAGAGGGTGAAGTAGATGTAGCCAATAACATGAATATGGCTCTCGCTGCACCACGACAAATAATGTCTACATAAAATCTTTGAAATCAAATAATTTTACCCGCTGCGATAAAATACAGTGGTGTGCAAAATTTAAAGACCGAAGTAACTTTCGCATGATGCATCGCTGCCAAGTAACAAAGCTCGAAGAAACTTGGGCCACAGGCCCTACAGTTAGAGAACTGCTACGTTATACTACAGTACAATACAGAAAGTGACTGAAAGAAATACGCAATGAAAAAAATGGTTCAAATGGCTCTAAACACTATGAGACTTAACTTCTGAGGTCATCAGTCCCCTAGAGTTAGAACTACTTAAACTTAACTAACCTAAGGACATCACATACATCCATGCCCGAGGCAGGATTCGAACCTCGACCGTACCAGCAGCGCGGTTCCGGACTGAAGCGCCTAGAACCGCTCGGCCACAGTGGCCGGCTAATAAGCAATGACACGAATAGAAATGACACTTTTATTCAAAAACAATAATTATGCTGAAGTCACTGCGATTTATCAAGGTCCACTGGACATTACAAAAGGAAGGACATGGTTCTTTATAGGGTGTGCGATCGCCACAGACAGCAGTGTATACATCGCTACGTGATCCCATCCTGGCCTCACGGTTCTACATCTAAATATATCTACATATATACTCCGCTAGCCACCAAGCCACCAAGCGGTGTGTGGCGGAGGGTACAATTCGCGCCAAAGTCATTCCACCCCCACCCCCCCCCCCCCACCCCCCCTCTGTTCCCCTTGCGGAGCGCGAGAGGGAAAAACAAATGTCTGAACGCCTCAGTACAAGCTCTAATTTCCCTTATCTTTGACTGGTGATCATTGCGCAATTTGAAAGTTGGTGGTAATAATATATGCTCTACATCCTCGGCGAAGATCGGATTTCGGAATTTATCGAGCAGCCCCTTCCGTTTAGCGCGTCGTCTGTCTGCAAGTGTGTCCCGCTTCACACTTTCTATGAGATTTGTAACGCTCTCGCGAGGCTGAATGTACCAGTCACGAATCTTGCCGCTCTTCTTTGGACTTTCTCAATCTCTTGAATCAGACCCAACTGGTAAGGGTCCCATACAGACGAACAATACTCTACGTCTGGACGAACTAACGTATTGTAAGCAATTTCCTTTGTTGAAGGACTGCACCGCTTTAGGATTCTACCAATAAACCGCAATATAGAGTTCGCCTTGCCCGTTGCTTGTCTAATCTGATCATTCCATTTGAGATCATTTCGAATACTCAGATCATTTCGAATACTCACACCCAATACTTGATGGATGTTACCGCTTCCAAAGAATGGGCATTTATTTTGTACTCGTACATTAGTGGGGATTTTCGCCTTGTTATACGCAGTAGGTTACACTTACTAATATTGAGAGATAACTGCCAGTCATTACATCACGCATTTATTTTCTGCAAATCCTCGTTGATTTGTTCACAACTTTCGTGTGATACTTCTTTCCTGTAGACTACAGCATCATCGGCAAACAGTCTAATGCCGCTGTCAATACCATCAATATGTAAATCGTAAAAAGCAGAGGACCTATTACGCTGCCCTGGGGCACACCTAATGTTGCGCTTGTTCCTGTTGAAGTCTCCCCATTCAGGACGACATACTGCTCTCTGTCCGTTAGAAAACTTTCTATCCAACCGCATATGTAATCAGATAGACCGTAAGCGTGCACTTTTTGGAGCTAGCGACTGTGCGGAACTGAGTCGAACGCCTTTCGAAAGTCGAGAAGTATGGCATCAACCTGGGAGCCGGTATCTAGAGCCTGATGTAAATCATGCACAAAGAGGGCCAGTTGTGTCTCGCATGACCGCTGTTTCCTAAAACCGTGCTGGTTTCTGCAGATGAGCTTCTCAGAGTCTAGAAAGGTCATTATGTCTGAACACAAAATATCTTTCCATGATTCTACAACAAATCGATGTCAGTGAGGAGTTTTTGTGGTAGGGCGTTGCACTCCTCCACAAGGGCAATTAGCAACTGTAGGATGGTCGTTGGTGCAGGTTCAGATGTTGCTATACGCCTCGCCACCGCAACCCGCACTTGCTCGTTAATCGAGTATCCTCTCTCGCGCCAGGAGCTCCTCCGTGTGAGCTGTTCGATGCGGTTGCGCATTTTCAGCCATAAAACTGAACTCAGGTTGGAATGCACCCCAAAAAGACGAAATGCCTTCACAAAAGAAGACGAAGTAAATATTCCAGAATTCGAATCGAGAACAGCTGCCAACATGAGTAACGTAGAAGTAAATCTCCCCGGAGTAGTGAAGCAACTTAAATCACTTAATAACAGCAAGTCTTCTGGTCCACACTGTATACCAATTAGGTTCCTTTCGGAGTATGCTGATGCGTTAGCTCCATACTTAACAATCATATACAACCGTTCGCTCGCCAACAGATTTGTACCCAAAGACTGGAAAGTTGCACAGGTCACACCAATATTCAAGAAAGGTAGTAGGAGTAATCCACTAAATTTCAGTCCCGTATCGTTAACTTCGATATGCAGCAGGATTCTGGAACGTATATTGTGTTCGAACATTATGAATTACCTCGAAGAAAACGGTCTGTTGACACACAGTCAACATGCGTTTAGAAAACATCGTTCCTGTGAAAGACAACTAGCTCTTTATTCACATGAAGTGTTGACTGCTATTGGCAAGGGACTTCAGGTCGATTCCGTATTTCTAGATTTCCGGAAGGCTTTTGACACTGTACCACACAAGTGGCTCGTAGTGAAATTGCGTGCTTATGGTATATCGTCTCAGTTATGTGACTGGGTTTGTGATTTCCTGTCAGAGAGGTCACAGTTCGTAGTAACTGACGGAAAGTCATCGAGTGAAACAGAATCGATTTCTGGCCTTCCCCAAGATAGTGTTATAGCCCCTTTGCAGTTCCTTATCTGTATAAACGATTTGGGAGACAATCTGAGCAGCCGTCTTAGGTTGTTTGCAGATGACGCTGTCGTTTATCCACTAATAAAGTCATCAGAAGATCAAAACAAACTGCAAAGCGATTTAGAAAAGATATCTGAATGGTGCGAAAAGTGGCAGTTGACCCTAAATAACGAAAAGTGTGAGGTCATCCAGCTGAGTGCTAAAACGAACTCGTTAAACTTCGGTTGCACAATAAATCAGTCTAATCTAAAAGCCGTAAATTCAACTAAATACCTAGGTACAACAATTACGAGCTAGTTCAATTGGAAGCAACACATAGAAAATGTTGTGGGGAAGGCTGACCAAAGACTGCGTTTTATTGGCAGGACACTTAGAAAATGTGACAAACCTACTAAGGAGGCTGCATACACTGCGCTTGTCCGTCCTCTTTTAGAATACTGCGTGCGGTGTGGGATCCTTACCAGATAGGACTGACGGAGTACATCGAAAAAGTTCAAAGAAAGGCAGCACGTTTTGTATTGTCAAGAAATATGGGAGAGAGTGTCATAGAAATGATACAGGATTTGGGCTGGACATCATTAAAAGAAAAGCGTTTTTGTTGCGACAGAATCTTCTCACGAAATTCCAATCACCAACTTTCTCCTCCGAATGTGAAAATATTTTGTTGACACCGACCTACATAGGGAGGAACGATCACCACGATAAAATAAGCGAAATCAGAGCTCGTACGGAAAGATATAGGTGTTCATTCTTTCCGCGCGCTATACGAGATTGGAATAATAGAGAATTGCGAAGGTGGTTCGATGAACCCTCTGCCAGGCACTTAAATATGATTTGCAGAGTATCCATGTAGATGTAGATGTAGATGAGTACCGTGTAACAGGTGCAGGTCAGTGTACCGTGTTCAAGGATCTGAAGGCCAGTACGCCCATGCAACATTATATAGCTCACCTGGACCACCAAAACGATTGTGTTCGACAACGTTCCTGGGTGTGTTCCCACCTCTCGCCATATGAAGGTACGTCCATAATCACTAGTCAGACTGAATCTGATCTCATCTGAGAATAGCACGCGACTCTGCTCCTCGTTGATCCAGGCCCTAAGCTCTTCGCACCATCGCAAACGGTGGCGCCGATTTTCAGCGGAATACAAAGTACTGATCGTCGGAACAAAGAGACCTCCCCCATGCAGTCGCTGGGCCACGACTCGTGTGAGATTGAATGCCTTGCAGTCCTGGTAAATGAGGTTACTACCGCGCCCACTGTTTAACGTGGATCCCTTCTTGCCTGTTGCGCAATGTAACTGTCATATGCTGCTATAGTTGACCTTGAGCGACTACCTCCTCTCTTTCGGGCAGCAGTGCCTGTGATTCGGAACGATGCTCGTACGTATGAAACAGTACTGTGTACAATACCTATCTCCTGGGCTACACTCGTCGCACATCGTCCTTCCGGTTTCACGATGATTGTTCCCCGTGTGAAATCATCCATGCATTGTCAATGGGGCGTGTTGTAATGAGGGACACTACCAAAGTGCTCCATGACTGCTCACTAGTTGAAGCATACCGTATTTACCTGTTCCTTCAGCAGCCACGTGTAGTGGGGCGAGCCCCATTTGACGCTATAGTCACGACGACATGTTGCGTCCAGCTTTCTGCGCAAGACAGGAAGACCTCTGGCAACATGCTGCCCCACTCTGAGTCATTTCCTCCTAGTAGTTAATATGTTGTGTTAATTTATCTACCTTGTCCTTAAGTTCTACAGAGCAGTGTACGTTTTATTGTCAGGGACCTTACTTCATTATATCGGTCGCATATAACGTAACTTAAAGAACAATGTAATAATTCCAATTCTCAAAAACGAGCATACTGACAATTGCGAACATAGCCGAACTATAAGTTTAATAAATCATACTTGCAAAGTACTGGCCTCAATTATTTACAGAAGAACTGAAATGACAGAGGCCGTCCTCAGTGAAAATTAGTTAAGTTCCGGAGATATGTACTAACGCGCGAGGCCGTACCGACTCTACGACTTATCTTAGAAGGTAGGTTTAAGATCGGCCAACCTAAATTTATAGGAAATGTTGAGTGAAGCTCTTTGACATCCTGAAGATAGCAGGGATGAAATACAGGGAACGAAGTTCATTCAAGACTTGTACAGAAATCAAGCTGCAGGTACAAGAGTCGTAGATCATGAAAGAGAACGGAGTGAGACAAAGTTGTAATCTATCCCCGACGTTATTCAATCTGTACATTGAGCAAGCAGTAAAGGAAACCGAAGAAAACTTTGGAATAGGAATTAAAGTTTAGGGACAGGATATAAAAACTGTGATATTTGCTGATGACACGGTAATTATGTCAGAGACAGCAGAGGACTGGGAAGATCACTTTAACGTAGTGGACAGTGTCTTGAAAGGAGGATATAAGATGGACACCAATAAAAGTAACACAAAGGTAATGGAATGTAGTCGAATTAAACCAGAAAAAGCTGAGGGAACTAGATAGATTAGAAAATGAGGCACTGATAACAATATACAGGTTTTGCTATTTGGGCAGCAAAATAACTGAAAGTAACTTACAGAAGTAGAGAGGATATAAAATAGAGATTAGTAACAGCAAGAAAAGAATTTCTGAAAAAGAGAAATTTATTAACATAGAATACAAATTTACGTATGTGTGAATATGGTAAAGTGTATACTATTGATGAAAGGATACAAATTTACGTATGTGTGAATATAGTAAACTGTATACTACTGATGAAAGGATCTTACGTTTCCACCTGGGGGTCAGAGTTAGAACACTGTGACGTTGGGGAGAGCATCATACTCATCATCTTTTGCAGAAGCCCACTCGGCTGGAAACCCGAGAGCTTTTCGTTAATAAATTTACGAGTTAGGAAGTATTTTCTGAAGGTATTTCTATAGAGCGTAGCATTGTACGGAAGTATGGAGTGTAGCATTGTACAGAAATGAAAAATGGCCGATAACCAGTTCAGACATGAGGAGACTAGGAGCTTTTGGGGCAGAAGACTGTTGAAGGTTAGGTAGGTATACCAAACAACTAAAAAAGGCAACTGAACAGAATTGGGGAAAAAAGAAATTTATGACATAACCGGACTAATGGATCGATTGAGTGGACACTTTTTGAGGCATGAAGGAAGCGTCAATTTGGCGATGGAGGAAAACTGGGGTAAAGGTGTATGTTGGTTGGATACAGGTTGCAGTAGTTATTCAGAGATAAAGACATTTGCGCAGGATAGTGTTCTGATTGAAGATCACAGCAACAACAAATACTTCTATAGGAAAAGTTAATGTTTTCATCTCTCTCTGGCAGCTGAATTCTCTACTACCTCGAGCAACATGGATGAAATTAGAGAAGCCCTCCTTGGATTGCTTCCGATAAATTTCAAATTGGCTTCTACTGATTGTTCGTAACATTTCGAACTAGTTCTCAGGGCGGTGCAGGGAGCGGTCGAAGCCTACCGAAACGAAATACAGTGGCAACCGTGGGAAAAGGGGCGAACAAGCTGTGCTTTATTCACGCACTGCTGGCACTACACTTAGCGGTATGACTAGATCACCAATGTGACTGAACGTAAAACACTTGACCGAAAGTCGACCGATCCTACCGGTGTCAGCCGATCCAGAAGTAGCGATACCTTTCTCAGGACATTGCGAGCAAACTAAATATTCCCAGCATCTGCATAAATGTTATGTTTGTTTCGAATTTTCTTAAATGTATTAAGAGAACCCGTAGCTTCCTAGATCTGTTATTTTAATTTTAAGAACATTTTCTATCGTATCTCTTCCACTATGATCCTTTTTTTATTTTTTATTTTTCTTTATTTATTTATTTATTTTTAAATAGCATAGTGGGCACTGTCAACACCTTTTCTCAAAGGGATTCCCTTTTGACAATAATTCTTCAGATAATAAATTTTATAGCTGGAAAGTTAAAAGAAAATTTTCACCAACTTCTGTTGATACTGAGATTTTATTTTTTGACATGTTGTGGAAAGGCTATGATGATATCTGTAAACTGAAATTATGTACAAGCACTGCAAATTTTGGATCGTTATATCTAGCAGTTCACTTGAAAATGTTCTTTCTACGGCAACATAAAGGAAAATAAATTAAAAAGTCGCTTATAACGAAGCTGCGGCCTAGTGTATTGAGTACAGACACCACGTTACGGATGAGAGGTTAGGGCGGTGTAGGGTCTGAGCCCTGTTGTCGCTACTTTTTTCCATTTTGGCGTTTTCCAAAAAGGTTGTGAGATTTTCTTACGATATTATTAGAAATACTTTAAAAAGGATAACACTTCCTAATGTTCTGCAAAATTTTGATTATTTGGTCACTAACCGGATTTGAGCTTCTCAAGCAAACACAGATAAACGTGATGTGCGAATTACACAGATATTATTTGTATAGAAGGTACAAAAATGACAAAATGTTTACGCAAGAAAATATTACAGAAATTACATTAACCAAAAACGGGAGAAAGCAAAGTTTTTATGTAGAGATGCATATAACAAATGATGAGAAAAAAAAAGAAAATGGCTCTGAGCACTATGGGACTCAACTTCTGAGGTCATCAGTCCCCTAGAACTTAGAACTACTTAAACCTAACTAACCTAAGGACATCACACACATCCATGCCCGAGGCAGGATTCGAACCTGCGACCGTAGCAGTAGCACGGTTCCAGACTGTAGCGCCTAGAACCGCTCGGCCACTCCGGCCGGCAAATGATGAGATATAATATGAATTGAACCTCGTATTTGCAACGGGAACTAAATTTAAGAAGAGGGAAAATGGAAATTGATAATACTAGCCTGACATTCTGTGTCATGTGTTTTTTGATTTTCCTTATTTCCAGTAGAGTCATCTTCCTGCTTTTTCACAGAATGTAAAACTTCACATTCTACATCATATGGATGGTTTTCTGCTGAAAGATGATCGCAGAGGTCGAATCATTCTTCCTTAATAGCCAACTTCTCTCATTTTCACGTACCCTTATTGCGACAGCTCAGCCCGACACAAATATACACTGTTTCACACTGCTTGCAAGTGATTTTACATACACCACTATGTACCAAGGGTTGAATTTTGTCTTTAATATGGAATAAAATTATGGTATGTTATTAGTATAATAAAATGCAGATCTGTAGTTGCGAGACTAATATTTTTACAAGATTGTCTGAAACGTTACCAAGTATTGAATTTTGCGCCGCGTTTTGAAACTTTGAGTGCTTTCTGTTGCCCAGTGTACAGAAGTGATGTAATTTTGTTCATTTTCTTTTTCGTAGAATATTATCAATCAGGGCAGATTTGTAGCCATTATTGGAAACGATTTGTTTGATGATTTGTAGTTCTGTTTGAAAGGCTGACTTGGATAATGGCGCAGATACGAGGCAATGCACCACTGAATGGAAAACCGCTTGTTTGTGACTGTGTGGATGCTGGGAGCTTTCAGGCAATACTGCAACAGTAGCTATGTTTTCTGTAAATGTCTTTGTGTTTTCTTGTACTAATTTCTATATTAAACTCCAAGAAATCTATAAAAGGGCCTTCCAGCTCCATTGTAAACTGAATTTTCTCGTGTTGTGAGTTTAAATGCCGTAGTAATGTATCTAACTTTCTAGTCGTACCAGTCCACATACATAGCACGCCATCGACGTATCTGAATCGGTACTTAATTTTACAATTCAGTGGCTCTTTCTGTAACAAAACTTGTTCGAAATTGTTCATGAAATCTCATATAGTATAGTACTAAGAGGTACCCATAGCTAGGTCATCAATCTGACTATGACTCTTGTTTTGAAACTCGAAGTCATTCTGTTTTACACACATTTCTGTAGCAACTTATGTTATGTAAATGTAAGTGCGTTCTCTGTCAGGAGTGAGTTTCTTCGATTTGATGAACGTTTATAAATTGAGGTCCTTACTGACTGGACATGCTCTATCTTTTTGTCTTATTACATGTTCACGGCTAAGAAGCTTTTACTTATGTATAGCACAGACAGAACAACTGGAACAGCACATGGATAAGGGATAAAATGTATCTTTTAATAGAGCTAACATACGGATCTTACGCGCATTCATTTTCGTAAAGGAACTGTATGGTTTGCGAGCCAAATAAAGCCAACCATGTCGCGTATCATGTCATTTCTGGAAACCCAGAATCTACTCTGTAGGAATCAACATGGATTCCGGAAACAGCGATCGTGTGAGACCGAACTCGCTTTATTTGTTCATGAGACCCAGAAAATATTAGATACAGGCTCCCAGGTAGATGCCATCTTCCTTGACTTCCGGAAGGCGTTCGATACAGTTCCGCACTGTCGCCTGATAAACAAAGTAAGAGCCTACGGAATATCAGACCAGTTGTATGGCTGGATTGAAGAGTTTTTAGCAAACAGAACACAGAATGTCATTCTCAATGGAGAGACGTCTACAGAAGTTAAAGTAACGTCTGGCGTACCACAGGGGAGTGTTATGGGACCATTGCTTTTCACAATATAAATAAATGACCTAGTAGATAGTGTCGGAAGTTCCATGCTGCTTTTCGCGGATGATGCTGTAGTACACAGAGAAATTGCAGCATCAGAAAATTGCAGCGCAATGGAGGAAGATCTGCAGCGGATAGGCATTTGGTGCAGGGAGTGGCAACTGACCCTTAACATAGACAAATGTAATGTATTGCGAATACATAGAAAGAAGGATGCTTTATTGTATGATTATATGATAGCGGAACAAACACTGGTAGCAGTTACTTCTGTAAAATATCTGGGAGTATGCGTGCGAAACGATTTGAAGTGGAATGATCATATAAAACTAGTTGTTGGTAAGGCGGGTGCCAGGTTGAGATTCATTGGGAGAGTCCTTAGAAAATGTAGTCCATCAACAAAGGAGGTGGCTTACAAAACACTCGTTCGAGCTATACTTGAGTATTGCTCATCAGTGTGGGATCCGTACCAGGTCGGGTTGACAGAGGAGATAGAGAAGATCCAAAGAAGAGCGGCGCGTTTCGTCACAGGGTTATTTGGTAAGCGTGATAGCGTTACGGAGATGTTTAGCAAACTCAAGTGGCATACACTGCAAGAAAGGCGCACTGCATCGCGGTGTAGCTTGCTGCCCAGGTTTCGAGAGGGTGCGTTTCTGGATGAGGTATTGAATATATTGCTTCCCCCTACTTATACCTCCCGAGGAGATCCCGAATGTAAAATTAGAGAGATTCGAGCGCGCACGGAGGCTTTCCGGCAGTCGTTCTTCCCGCGAACCGCAAGGGACTGGAACAGGAATGGGAGGTAATGACAGTGGCACGTAAAGTGCCCTCCGCCACACACCGTTGGGTGGCTTGCGGAGTATAAACGTAGATGTAGATGCCGCTGGAGAGCGCTGAGAGCGCAAAATAATGTTTACCAGATCGCCCGTGTTCCGATGTGCTGTGTCTCGTGACGTTGGATATCCCGTTTGCGTGCAAGTCAACGTCAGCTACCTCGTCCCGTGTGCCTACTGTTTTCGGCACGGCTAAACTCTTTTGCGCAGGGTACGCCCTGTTGACGTCTGAGGGAAGTGTCACCCGGCACGCACGCTGTTGTGAAGTGTAAATATTGACACGAGTCCGGCGTTGCGGCGTCCTGTGTTACGGTGCGTGTTTGGAGCGCGCATTCCGAGAAATGAGTCGTTGCTTCGGGTGCGCAGTTCTGGTTGCGAGCGGTCGAACGCTTAGAGGTGTCGTCAGCTGGCTTGGCACCCTGCATTCTGGGTCAGCTGGAAAAGTGATCGTTGTCTGCGCATGTCATGCTGACGTTATTCGAGTGTGTTGTGCGTGGAAGATGCACACGAGAAATATCCATACAGATGTTCTCTCCAAGAATGAAAGTCGAGTACGTACGTGTACTTATTAATCTTACGCTATTGCTGATATTTGATTTATGGACATAAGGCCGCGGTCGAAGGCTTAATACTCTGCATAACTTTCCATCTTCCACTGCCAGACACTTCACCAGAGGCTTCAACAACTCAGAAAGCAGTTACAGATTCAAAACAAGCTCAGCAACGGCGCGCAACGGTCGGTTCGTGACGTCATCAGACCGCTGCCTAACGTCGGGGAGTCGCTCCGTCGTACGCCTTACAGCTTGTAGACTGGTAGAGCTGGCACCGTGTGATTTATTTAGCAGAGAATTATGCCTTGGAACACGATCTTATGCCCATAAATCAAATATCAGCAAATCGCTAATACCAGCCGTATCATCCTGCATTGTACGTCATAATCATCCTTTTTTTTAAATTGATTCATCAGTCTCCATAGTCGTCCGTAAGGGAGGACGGGGGGGGGGGGGGGCAAGAGCAAGAGGGTACATTATTTTACTTGCAGGCTACACGTTTATTATTCATTACCGATTTCTCACACCGATTGTTTGCGATTCTACTAAACTGCGAATTTAACATTGTCAGTTCCTTGATGTGGCGACAGCGCCGGTGCTGCTCTGCAATCAAGACGAATGCGAACCTTTAAAGAACCGTTCCCAAATCTCAATAATCTCTCCATCGCTTCCTCGTACATTCCTCACCGAGCTGCAGGAATGGGCTAGTCCAACACCCTGATGTGTTGATTAACACGCCAGTTCCCAGTATAGCATGAACATGGCAGCAGTATGTGTGCCCTCATCAGTCGCCAATTCTCACCTCCATTTCCTTTTATTTGCAGTCTTCTGTCACAGTCCGTTTCCTAATCTATTTGTCTGCTCTTCCGTCACCTCCAGCAGTTCCCGACATACATATAATGCCGAGCAGCCCACGTTTTCTGAGTGTTTTTCACATTAAAAATACATGCTTTACTGTTTACGCTCTTTGTTCTCCTCTCGGTTGTGATTGCCATTGGCCCAAATACATTGAAGCGCCAAAGAATCTGGTAGAGGCATGCGTATTCAAATACAGAGATATGTAAACAGGCAGAATACGTCGCTACGGTCGTCAACGCCTATATAGGACAGAAAGTGTCTGGCGCAGTTGTTAGACCGCTTACTGTTGCTACAATAGCAGGTTATCAAGATTTGAGTGAGATTGAGCGTGATGTTATAGTCGGCGCACGAGCGGTGAGACGCAGCATCTCCGAGGTAGCGATAAAGGGATTTTCCCGTACAACCATTTCACGAGTGTACCGTGAATATCAGGTATCTCGTAAAACATTGAATCTCCAACATCGCTGCAGCCGGAAAAAGATCCAGCAAGAACGGGAGCAACGACGACTGAAGGAAATCGTTCAGCGTGACAGAAGCGCAACCCTTCCGCAAATTGCTGCAGATTTCTATGCTGGGCCATCAACAAGTGTCAGCGTGCGCACCATTCAACGAAACACCATAGATATGGGCTTTCGGAGCCGAAGGTCCACTCGTCCACCCTGATGACTGCACGACTCAAAGCTTTACGCCTCAGCTGAGCCCGTCAACACCGTCGTTGAACTGTTGATAACTGGGAACATGTTGCCTAATCGGACGCCGGCCCATGGTGGCCGAGCGGTTCTAGGCGCTTCAGTCTGTCGCAGGTTCGAATCCTGCCTCGGGCATGGATGTGTGTGATGTCCTTAGATTAGTTAGGTTTAAGTAGTGCTAAGTTCTAGAGGACTGATGACCTGAGATATTAAGTCCCATAGTGCTCAGAGCCATTTGAACAACTTTTTTTGAACCTAATCGGACGAGTCTAGTTCCAAATTGTATCGAGCGGATGGACGTGTACGGGTATGGAGACAATCTCATGAATCCATGGACCCTGAATGTCAGCAGGGGACTGTTCAACATGGTGGGGGCTCTGTAATGGTGCGGGGCGTGTGCAGATGGAGTGATATGAGACCCCTGATACAACTTGATACGGCTCTGACAGGGGACACGTCGGTAAGCATCCTATCTGATCACGTGCATCCCTCATGTCCATTGTGCATTCCGATGGACTTGGTCAATTCCAGCAGGACAATGTGACACCCCACAAGTCCAGAATTGCTGCAGAGTGGCTTCACGAACTGTTCAAATTGTCCAAATGGCTCTGAGCACTATGGGAGTTAACATCTGAGGTCATCAGTCCCCTAGAACGTAGAACTACTTAAACCTAACTAACCTGAGGACATCACACACATCCATGCCCGAGGCAGGATTCGAACCTGCGACCGTAGCGGTCGCGCGGTTCCAGAGTGATGCGCCTACAGCCGTTCGGCCACATCGGCCGGCTTCACAGTCTTCTGAGTTTAAACACTTCTGCTGGCCACAAATCTCCCCAGACATGAACATTATTGGGCATATTTGGAATTCCTTGCAACGTACTGTTTAGAAAAGATCTCCACGACGTCGTACTCTTACGGATTTATGGACAGTATTCGTGGTGTCAATTCCCTCCAGCACTACTTCAGACATTAGTCGAGTCCATGCTCGTCGTGCTGCGGCACTTCTGCGAGCTCACGATATAAGGGAGATGTACCAGTTTCTTTGGCTCTTGAGTGTGTAAATTGCTTCTGTCGCTTAAATGCCAATATAGAAATTTTTTAATTGTGTTGGTTATATACTATTTGACGCAGTTACAGACACGAGCAATTAGGGACAAAAGACTTCGAAGATCTTTATGTAGACTGGATTTGACTCGTTCTTTTCTTTGATTAAATAAATAATTTAACTTCTGCAAACATGCTGGACCACTGCAACGTGTTTAAGAAAGGTGAACAGGGATCCACCAAACCCCGATGTATTATACAAGGTGATTCAGTGATGATGTGACAGACTTTGAAGGATGTTGGAGAAGGATAAAGGTATCAGTTTTGCGTAAGGAGATGTGGTCCGCAAACGACTGATTCGAAAGTCATAAGCGAAAGTCGTTGTGATACCTGTGGCAGTGGAGTACATGTACCGGTACTGTTATTACTAAGACTGTAGGCTAGGAAACTTTCCGAGGTGGTAGTATGGACCAAAACAATAAAAAAAATATATCTAGTAAATATAGTTTCTGAAATCCTTTCCTTAAGAGCTGTGAACAAGTGTTCATCTTCGTTACTATGAAATACATGTCGCCTACTGAACAAGTACCCATAGCTCTTACGGTACGTATTGTAGAGCACATATTTGCTGTTTTGCTTGTTTTGGTCCATACTACTTCCTCCAATAATATGGAAACCAAAGAGCTTGCAGTACAACAGGGGTACTTGACAGTATCGGAGACGAACAAGTGCTCATGGGCCTTAGCGTATTCATATTAGAACCCATGTTCACTAGTTATTTTTTTCGTGTTTTGGTCCTTACTACAATCTCTGCAAGTTGCCTATACTACAATCTTAGCAAAAATAGTACCAGTATTCCACTGTCAGAGACATCAGATCGATTCACTTACAACTTTCGACTCGCTCGTTTCCGGACCAGGGTCCCTTACCTCAGATTGATACATTTATCCTTCTCCATCATCCCTCAAAGTTTGTTACACCATCACGGAATCACCCCGTACATCACATTCACAGAAGATCAGTTCCGATCAAGTGACCCTCTTCTGGTCAGACACATATGCATAAAACTTTGTAAGAAACAGTACATGACAAAAACGTTATGGTCAACCACTGTATATAAAAGATTCTGATGGACTGACACTACATCATCTTATAGGAAGGTTCCTTGGCATAAATACAATATTGTTTTTATCTGCAGTGTCCAAACGAAATAGTCAAAAATAAAATTTGCCTAAAGGGCTTAAAATACATAGTATTCATTAACAGGTCCTGCTAGATGTTCTGCAGAGCTGTTTTAAATATCTACACAATATTTCGAGACTGATCCAGTTGCCTTCTTGAGTTGTTGCGAGTTTTGCAGTTATGTATATTCGCTGCCTGGATGCAAGCAGAGTGTACAAATTATAGGAAAGCTCACAGGAAATGAAGAAGGCAACTGGATCGGTCTCGAAATATTGTGCAGAAATGGAAACAACTAGACGGACCACCCGGACGCAAACCATTAATCAGTTGCTCCGAGAGATCAGACAGTATTCGTATTTATGCACCGTAAGCATCCATTCAGATCCAGAATAAGTACTTGCTGTCGAGGCTACACGTCCATCTACACTTCCCAGTCACATGAATGAGACCACCTGCCAAAAACCTGAATAACCCAGATGTGCTAGAAGAGAGTCAGTAAGGTTCTAGAACGTACCGACAGGGATGTGGGCTCATGCCGATCCAGCGCCGTGGTCAGCTGCGGTAGCTTTCACGGTTGAGGATTCATGGCTCAAATATCCCTATCTGGGGAGTCCTACAGATTCTAGACTGGGTTTAAATTCGGGGAGTTTGATGGCAAGAGGAGTGCGGTAAAGTCATCCTCGTGCTTTTCGAACAGAGCACGTCTGCGAGCTGTGTTGCACGTTCCATTGTCCTGCTGGTAGATGCCATCGTGCTGAGAAAAAACAAACTGCATGAAGGGATGGTCACGATCTCCAAGGATAGGTGCATACTTGTGTTGATCCTTTGTGTCTTCCAAAATGAAGAGCTCACCCAGCGAATGCCATGAAGATTGATCTGAAAAGGCCACCTGCCGCCACTCAATGGAGATCTAAGCCTTCCTCGCCGATAAACTGCGGTCAGCATGGGTACATGAACCCACCCGATTAGTCGTGCGGTCTAACGCACGGCCTTCCGGATTGGGAAGGAGCGCCTGGTCCCCGGCACGAATCCGCCCGGCGGACTTGTGTCGAAGTCCGGTGAGCCGGTCAGTCTGTGGATGATTTTTAGGCGGTTTTCCAGCTGCCTCGGCGAATGCGGGCTGGTTCCCCTTACTCCGCTTCAGCTACACCATGTCGGCGATTGCTGCGCAAACTAGTTCTCCACGTACGTGTACACCACCATTACTACCACGCAAACATAGGTGTTACACTCGTCTGGTGTGAGACGTTCCCTGGGGGAGCGGGGGGGGAGGGGGGGGGAGGGGGGGTCCACCGGGGGCCGAACCGCACAATAACCCTGAAAGAGTGGTTCGGTGTGGGGCGGCGGAAGAGTGAAGTGGAGTGCGGTAGTCGTCGTGGGGTTGTGGACCACTGCGGCTGCGGCGGGGACGGAGCCTCTCCGTCGTTTCTAGGCCCCGAGTTAACATACAATACAATACAATGGGTACATGAATCAGGCGCCTGGTGCAGAGGGCCATGCACAGCGAAGTTCGCCGAACTGTCGCTGTTGGCAACCCCTTGGTTCATCTGGGCAGTCAATTGCTCAAAACTTGCACGTCTACCGCTGGTGTCTATGGTCCGTGGTACACCACAGTTGGCTTGGCGCCGGTTTTGGATCGCGACATTTTGTCGTGCACGATATACTTTAACCACGGTGGCGCGTGAGCATTTTACAAGCATAGAGGTTTCGGCAATTCATCCACCTTTGGCCTGAAAATCAATAATCATCTCCTTTTGGGCGGTAGATAAATCGCCCCGTTTCCTTATTAGGATAAAGGCTGCACCGTTTGTCGCATCCCCTGACACGGTTTATACAGGGAGGTCCATTAATCGTGACCGGGCCAAATATCTCACGAAATAAGCGTCAAACGAAAAAACTACAAAGACGAAACTTGTCTAGCTTGAAGGGGGAAACCAGATGTGGCTATGGTTGGCCCGCTAGATGGTGCTGCCATAGGTCAAACGGATATCAACTGTGTTTTTTTTTAAAATAGGAACCCCCATTTTTTATTACATATTCGTGTAGTACGTAAAGAAATATGAATGTGTTAGTAGGACAACTTTTTTCGCTTTGTGATACATGGCGCTGTAATAGTCACGAACATATGGCTCACAATTTTAGACCAACAGTTGGTAACTGGTAGGTTTTTTAAATTAAAATACAGAACGTAGGTACGTTTGAACATTTTACTTCGGTTGTTCCAATGTGATATATGTACCTTTGTGAACTTTTCATTTCTGAGAACGCATGCTGTTACAGCGTGTTTACCTGTAAATACCACATTAATGCAATAAATCCTCAAAACGATGTCCGGCAATCTCAATGCATTTGGCAATACGTGTAACGACATTCTTCTCAACAGCGAGTAGTTCGCCTTCCGTAATGTTCGCACATGCATTGACAATGCGCTGACGCATGTTGTCAGGCGTTGTCGGTGGATGACTATTGCAAATATCCTTCAATTTTCCCCACTGAAAGAAATCCGGGGACGTCAAGACCCGGTGAACGTGCCGGCCATGGTGCTTCGAAGACCAATCCACTTGTCATGAAATATGCTATTCAATACCGCTTCAACCGCACGCGAGCTACGTGCCGGACATCCTTCATGTTGGACGTACATCACCATTCTGTCATGCTGTGAAACATCTTGTAGTAAGCCGGCCGGAGTGGCTGTGCGGTTCGGGGCGCTACAGTCTGGAACCGAGCGGCCGTTGCGGTCGCAGGTTCGAATCCTGCCTCGGGCATGGATGTGTGTGATGTCCTTATGTTAGTTAGGTTTAATTAGTTCTAAGTTCTAGGCGACTGATGACCTCAGAAGTTAAGTCGCATAGTGCTCAGAGCCAGCCATCTTGTAGTAACATCGGTAGAACATTAAGTAGGAAATCAGCATACGTTGCACCATTTAGATTGCCATCGATAAAATGGGGGCCAATTATCCTTCCTCCCATAATGCCGCACCATACATTAACCCGCCAAGGTCGCTGATGTTCCACTTGTCGCAGCCATCGTGGATTTTCCGTTGCCCAAAAGTCCATATTATGCCGGTTTACGTTACCGCTGTTGGTGAATGATGCTTCGTCGCTAAACAGAACGCGTGTAAAAAATCTGTCGTCGTCCCGTAATTTCTCTTGTGCCCAGTGGCAGAACTGTACACGACGTTCAAAGTCGTCGCCATGCAATTCCTGATGCATAGAAATATGGTACGGGTGCAATAGATTTTGATGTAGCATTGTCAACACTGACGTTTCTGACATTCCCGATTCTCGCGCAATTCGTCTGCTACTAATGTGCGGATTAGCCGCGACAGCAGCTAAAACACCTACTTGGGCATCATCATTTGTTGCAGGTCGTGGTTGACGTTTCACATATGGCTGAACACTTCCTGTTTCCTTAAATAACGTAACTATCCGGCGAACGGTCCGGACTCTTGGATGTTGTCGTCCAGGATACCGAGCAGCATACATAGCACACGCCCGTTGGGCATTTTGATCACAATAGCCATACATCAACACGATATCTACGTTTTCCGCAATTGGTAAACGGTCCATTTTAACACGGGTAATGTATCACGAAGCAAATACCGTCCACACTGGCAGAATGTTAAGTGATACCACGTACTTATACGTTTGTGACTATTACAGCGCCATCTATCACAAAGCGAAAAAAGTGGTCCAACTAAAACATTCATATTTCTTTACGTTCTAAACGAATATGTAATAAAAAATGGGGGTTCCTATGTAAAAAATGCAGTTGATAACCGTTTGACCTAAGGCAGCGCCATCTAGCGGGCCAACCATAGTGCCATCTGGTTTCCCCCTTCAAGCTGGATGAGTTTCGTTCTTTGTAGTTTTTTCGTTTGATGCTTATTTCGTGAGATATTTGGCCCGGTCACTATCAATGGACTACCCTGTATACGCCCTCCCCCACTTGCAATTTCTTTCTGAATGGCTGTCGTTCCTCAGTGCTTTGTGGAGTAATTTTGAGTTCATTAATGTCTCTTCCAATTTCTTTGTACCATATGTTATCCATCTTAAGTTACTGAAATAAGTAAACCGCTTTTTATCAGTCTGTTGAAATTCATCCTTTGAATGTGGCCACACAAAACTATTCTTCTTTTCCTAATCCATGTGTGTAACGTTTTCAATATGTTTATTAAGTTGACTATTATGACGTCTTCTGTGTTGTGTTTGCTGCTTAACTGATCACAAAAAGTTCCTTAGTATTTTACTTTCTGTAACTTCTAGAGCTTCCATCATCGCTTTTTTCTGTTGCATAAAGTGCTTCTGGGCGAACTGCTGTAAAGTAGTGTCTAAGGTTAGCAATGAGCGATATTTGTTTATTACTCGCTGATAAATTTGGAAATTTGTGGTAAGTTCCTATGGGACCAAACTGATGTGGTCATTGGTCCCTAGGCTTACACACCACTTAATCTAACTTACGCTAAGGACAACACAGACACACATGCCCGAGGGAGGACTCGAACCTCCGATGGGGGGAGCAGCGCGCACCGTGGCAAGGAGCAATAGACCGCGCGGCGCTACCCCGCGAGGCCTGGCTGATAAACCCGGCATTGCCCATATATTCATTTTGCCAATTTTCTATTAGAATCGAAAACAAAACATGTTGTTTGCAGAGTAATATCCCGGACAGTTTATGTATGAAGGGCGCAGCTGCTTCGCGTCCCTACAACTCGATTTTGTAAACGTCTCTATGCCAATGCCTCTTCACAGCTCTCTAGCCGGCGATTGTTTTTGTGTAAAGCCCTTTGCGATTCACAGTTGAAACCTGCCAAAGCGCTGCCACGTGGCCGGCCGTTGTGGCCGAGCGGTTCTAGGCGCTTCAGTCTGCAACCGCGCAACCGCTACGGTCTCAGGTTCGAATCCTGCCTCGGGCATGGATGTGTGTGATGTCCTTAGGTTAGTTAGGTTTAAGTAGTTCTAACTTTAGGGGACTGATGACCTCAGATACTAAGTCCCATAGTGCTCAAACCCATTTGAACCATTTTTTCATTGCGTATTTCTTTCAGTCACTTTCTGTATTGTACTGTACTATACTGAAGCAGTTCTTTACATGTAGGGCTTACGGCACAAGTTTCTTCGAGCTTTGTTACTTGGCAGTGATGCATCATGCGAAAGTTACTACCGTGTTAACATTTTCCACACCACTGTGTTTTATCGCAGTGATTAAAATTATTTGATTTCAAAGATTTTGTGGTAGACATTATTTGTCGTTGTGTAGCGAGAGCCATGTTCATGTTATTGGCAACATCTGCTGAGCATATATTATTACCACCAACTTTCAAATCGCGCAATGATCACCACTCAAAGATAAGGGAAATTAGAGCTCGTACTGAGGCGTTCAGACAGTCGTTTATCCCGCGCGCGATCCGCGAGTGGAACAGTGGGGGGGAAACATGACTTTGGGGCGAATTGTGCCCTCCGTCTCACACCGCTTGGTGGCTAGCGGAGTATACATGTACATGTATTTAGGTGTAGAACCGTGTGGCCAGGGTGGGATCACGTAGCGAAGTATGGACTGCTGTCTGTGGCGATCGCACACCCTATAAAGAACCATGTCCCACCTTTTGTAATGTCCAGTGCACCATAATAAATCGCAGTGACTTCAGTATAGTTATTTTTTTGAATAAAAGTGTCATTTCTATTCGTGTCATTGCGTATTAGTCGGCCTCTCTGACCGAGCGGTTCTAGGCGCTTCAGTCCGGAACCGCGCTGCTGCTACGGTCGCAGGTTCGAATCCTGTCTCGGACATGGGTGTGTGTGATGTCCTTAGGTTAGTTAGTTTTAAGTAGTTCGAAGTTCTAGGGGACTGATGACCTCAAATGTTAAGTCCCATACGGCTCAGAGCCATTTGAACCATTTGAGCTGCCACGTGGTAGGCATTTCCTTGATTCGACTGAAAGAGTGTTCTAGTAGTAAAGAATAAATGTATTAAAATTTCATGCATGATGCTCCATTTTCTCACGTATCTCAGTGTTTATGACGCCATATCTCTTGATCTGTGTGTCGTATAATGATATACAGTAAAACTTGCTCAAATCGGACGTGTATAATTCGGAAATATGCCCAAACCGTACAAGTATTTCAGTACCGACGCATTCAGTGCACTTTTATATGCTGATTTTTGTGTAAAGCTCTGCCCAAACCGTACAAGTATTTCAGTACCGACGCATTCAGTGCACTTTCATATGCTGATTTTTTTATATAAAGCGGAACGTGCCTAACGCGGAAACGGAAAGCAAATCTTAGAACATACTTAATAATTCGTTGTATAATGCGGAAAAGACCTATACAATACTACTATATTACATTTCATTCAGAAAGATGTAGGCTGCAGTAGGTACTGGGAGATGAAGAAGCTTCCACAGGATAGAACGACATGGAGAGCTGCATCAAACCAGTCTCAGGACTGAAGACCACAACAGCAACATACATTTCATCAGTTATTCACGACTCTTCGAGGACGTTACTTTTAACACGTCTGTTAAGCGGCGCAAAACCAAGAAAAGAGGTCCAGCGCCGCGCGGCGCTGCTGGTGTGGACCTAAAACTGCGCCACTCTGTGTAACAACGAATAAGTTACGCTCAGTGTCGGTACAGTACATCAAAGGAAACAGTTCGTTCGTCAGCACTCTGTTTGTAGGCTTCCTCGTTTTCCACAGTATTTAAGCAGGCCGGCGCGTGCAGGATTATATTTGCGCATCTACCAACAATCCGCTGCAATGTGCGCCGTGAATGAGGTCAATATGGTTCCTTTAAACAATGGTTTTACCCGGCAAGGTCATTATTTTCTGCCAGTTTCTGTTGACTAGTATCGCTTAAGAGATACAGTAACATAATGTCGAACAAACGGCATGTTTCGTTAATACTTAGCGAAAAGACTAATGTAAACGAGGCGAGTGAGCAAGACGAACTCTCTGTGCACGAAATTATGTTGCGTTTCAAATGCGGTAAAACACAAATTTATGAGACTTTAAGAAACAAGGATAAGATTCGGGACGAGTGGGTGAAAGGGAACGGGTAGATGAAAAGAAAGGCGAAGAAGACCGGAAATGAAGAAATTAACGAAGCAGTGTGGGAATGGTTCGTACGTGCGCGGGCAAAAAACTTACCTTTATTTGGACCCATGTTGCAGAGTGAGGCTCTGAAAGTCGCTAAACAGCTTGGAATTACGGAGTTTAAGGCGGCCACAGGATGGCTGGACAGTTTCAAAGCTAGGCACAAAATCGTGTGGAATGAAGTGTGAGGGGAAGCTAAGGACGTGCAGGAAAGTGTAGCAATACAATGGAAGACAATACTGTCAGACTTAATTGTGAATTATGACTCGAAAGACGTCAGTGCCGATGAAACAGGGCTGATTTATTGTTCGCTGCCTTCAAAATCTCTTGCAGTTCGAGGTGAAAAGTGCACCGGCGGAAAAATGTCAAAGGAGAGACTCACTGTACTGCTGTGTGGAAACATGTTAGGTGAAATGGAGAAGCCACTGGTGATTGGAAAGGCGGGAAGCCTACGTTGTTTCAAAAACATAGACGTCAATAAGCTTCCAGTCACATGGCGAAGCAATAAAAAGGCGTGGATGGTGAGTGGGGTTATGGAAGAATGGCTGGGCTCTTTCAATGCCAAAATGAAAAATGAAATCGCCAAGTTCTCCTTTTCCAAGACAATGCAACCTGCCACCCGATAGTAACGTTATCAAACATTCTCGGCTTGGTTTCCTCCAGATTCAATCAGCCTCACACAACACATGGACCAGGGGGTTAGCCGGCCGAAGTGGCCGTGCGGTTAAAGGCGCTGCAGTCTGGAACCGCAAGACCGCTACGGTCGCAGGTTCGAATCCTGCCTCGGGCATGGATGTTTGTGATGTCCTTAGGTTAGTTAGGTTTAACTAGTTCTAAGTTCTAGGGGACTAATGACCTCAGCAGTTGAGTCCCATAGTGCTCAGAGCCATTTGAACCATTTTGAACCAGGGGGTTATTTACACATTGAAGTGTCATTATATAAATTCTTAGTGTTGAAGAAGCCGAAAGTGCGTTTGCTCTTGCACGGTCAGTTTCTGTCCTGGATGCAGTAAATTGGATTGGCTTGGCAGTAAAGGAAATAAATCTCGAAGCTGTCACCAAGTGTTGAAACAAAGTGGGGTTTGGGGGTCAGGAACAAGACGCTTAACATTTCATGTAGTGCAGATCATTACATTCGGAGTGATAACTTTCTGTCAACTCACTCCACTTTCGCTTCAGCAACAGATTTAATAGAAATCCGCAACACAGAGGATGATGAAGAAGAAACAAAGGAAACAGAAGAGGTGCAAAATGACGTCCCTAGAAAAATTAACACGCATGAAAAAGCCGTTGCATGAACGATATTATCCAATTTGCAGCACACACAAATTCTTCCAACTTTTTGGAATTTTTCTGTGGTGCAAAAAATTGCCTATAAAAATATCTTGAACAGGAAATTAAAACAAGTTTCCTCCCTTGATACGTGGCGAAAAAAGTGAAATATAAAGCAAATAAACACGGGAATAATATGTATGTACATACAATAACAAACGAATTTAAAGTTGGAGTAAAAATATAGAAATGCCGCTTTATTTGTCAGTTGTCCAATATACGATAAATGAACATCTACTGCGCTGGAGTAAAAGTACGTGAATACAGAATATGCATAATTAAAAATGTTTACTGTACTTTTGTGCATGATTCGTGACAGATTTTACGTAGCCCAGTGAGTTTTGTGTGATCCGGAAACTTCTCCAATTTGGAAAATTACACACATGAAAAAAAGTTTTGCATCACCCCAGTTCCCAGAACTCCTGAAGACAGACGTTGACTGTGGATACTGTATCACAGACATAGTCCGTTTGGCTGTTCAGAGATGTCCCTAAACCCTCCCAAAGATGTAAACAACCATGCATGACCAGCGTCTATCACACGGAGGGGGTCCGACAGCCGATTAGATCCAGTCATTCCACCAGGCAAAAGGTACACGGCTAGTGTGGTCTGTAGTTTAACCATGCCTAGACGGCCAGGAAAGGCTCTCAACAAGGGAAGTGTCCAGGCGTCTCGGAGTGAATCAAAGAGATGTTGTTGGGACATGGAGGAGATACAGAGAGACAGGAACTGTCGATGACATGCTTCGCTCAGGCCGACCAAAGGCTACTACTGCAGTGGATGACCGCTGCCTACGAATTATGGCTCGGAGGAATCCTGACAGCAACGCCACCATGTTGAATAATGCTTTTCGTGCAGCCACAGGACGTCGTGTTACGACTCAAACTGCACGCAATAGGCTGCATGATGCGCAGCTTCATTCCCGACGCCATGGCGAGGTCCATCTTTGCAACCACGACACCATGCAGCGCGGTACAGATGGGCCCAACAACATTCCGAATGGACCGCTCAGGATTGGCATCATGTTCTCTTCACCGATGAGTGTCGCATATGCCTTCAACCAGTCAATCGTCGGAGACGTGTTTGGAGGCAACTCGGTCAGGCTGAACGCCTTAGACACACTGTCCAGCAAGTGCAGCAAGGTGGAGGTTCCCTGCTATTTTGGGGTGGCATTATGTGAGACCAACGTACGCCGCTGGTGGTCATGAAAGGCGCCGTAACGGCTGTACGAGACGTGAATGCCATCCTCCCACAATAGTGCAACCATATCGGCAGCGTATTGGCGAGGCATTCGTCTACATGAATTCGCGCCCCATGGGGCACATCTTGTGAATGACTTCTTTCAGGATAATTACATCTCTTGGTTAGACTGACCAACATGTTCTCCAGACATTAAGCCTAACGAACATGCCTGGGATAGACAGAAAAGGTCTGTTTATGGACGACGTGACCCACCAAACACTCTGAGAGACCTATGCCGAATCGCCGTTGTGGAGTGGGACAATCTGGACCAACAGTGCCTTGATGAACTTGTGGATAGTATGCCACGACGAATACAGGCATGCATCAATGCAAGAGGATGTGCTACTGGATATTAGAGGTACCAGTGTGTACAGTAATCTGGACCACCACCTCTGAAGGTCTCGCTGTATGGTGGTACAACAAGCAATGTGTGGTCTTCATGAGCAATAAAAAGGTCGGAAATGATGTTCATGTTGATCTCTATTCCAATTTTCTGTACAGGTTCCGAAACTCTCTGAACCGAGGTGATGCAAAACATTTTTTGATGTGTGTATTTTAGGCCCAGGCGATTCCGGTTTGAGTAAGTTTCACTGTATTTGTGTACGTACGACCAGCGGCATATGTGGATATTGTCTGCATCATGTGTAGTGAATGAAGTTAGTAGCAAAGAAATATTAAATTTAAAGGTCTTGCACATTGAGCCAGTTTTTTCTGCATCTCAGTATTTATGACTTCTTATCTCCTGAGCTATATGTGCTACCAGTTTATAATTTTGTAGTTGTATTTAGCGGCATATGTGGATACTGACTGCATAATTTACTGCGAAAACAGTTAGTAGCACAGAAGTAATAAATTTAAACGTAATGCATGATGCGACAGTTTTTCACGCATGTCACTGTTTATGACGTCGTATCTCTTGCAGTAAGTTAGACAGATGATTCTTATCCCCACATCAATTGTTGCCTGACACTATGGAGTATGTGTGCCAAGTTTTGTTGAATTCCCGCCAGTGGTTTAGGAGGAGATGTGGAAAACACTCTCTCTGACACACACACACACACACACACACACACACACACACACACACACACACACACGTACATTCGTTTTTATAAAATGTATGGATAATATACATCCTTAGGGAGGTGGTACGCTGTTTTCGTCTTATTAGCTCTTGCTTTAATATCTTCTTTCCGCTAAATGTCCTGTTCCGTTACATCTCCTAGATATTTGAATTTATTAGTACTCTCAATTTTCGATGACGTTAGCTCAGCGTGTTCAGTCAGAGGGTTAGGTGTCCTCTGTAATAAGAAACTGAGTGACTGAATCAACGATGAACTTTAACCGAAGTGGTTAGCGTTCGAGTTTCGAAAGACGAAATGTGTCAGGCGACGGTTCGAGTCCCACTCAAACTAAATTTTTAATCTATATATTTTTTTTTATCGCTGCTCACATTATTTCACTTATATCACTTTTCATAGGTAATACAATTTTAAAAAATCTCTTGTATTGGCATCAAGTTTTTATAAAATGTATGGATAATATACATCCTTAGGGAGGTGGTACGCTGTTTTCGTCTTATTAGCTCTTGCTTTAATATCTTCTTTCCGCTAAATGTCCTGTTCCGTTACATCTCCTAGATATTTGAATTTATTAGTACTCTCAATTTTCGATATTTTATTTTCATTACTGTCCCTACGACTTATCTTAGAAAATAGATTAAGGAAAGGTAAACCTACGTTTCTAGCATTTGTAGACTTAGAGAAAGCTTTTGACAATGTTGACTGGAATATTCTCTTTCAAATTCTAAAAGTGGCAGGGGTAAAATACAGGGAGCGAAAGGCTATTTACAATTTGTACAGAAACCAGATGGCAGTTATAAGAGTCGATGGGCACAAAAGGGAAGCAGTGGTTGGGAAGGGAGTGAGACCGGGTTGTAGCCTCTCCCCGATGTTATTCAATCTGTATATTGAGCAAGCAGTAAAGGAAACAAAAGAAAAATTCGGAGTAGGTATTAAAATCCATGAAGAAGAAATAAAAACTTTGAGGTTCGCCGATGACATTGTAATTCTGTCAGAGACAGCAAAGGACTTGGAAGAGCAGTTGAACGGAATGGACAGTGCCTTAAAAGGAGGATATAAGATGAACATCAACAAAAGCAAAACGAGAATAATGGAATGTAGTCGAATTAAATCGGGTGATGCTGAGGGAATTAGATTAGGAAATGAGACACTTAAAGCAGTAAAGGAGTTTTGCTATTTGGGGAGCAAAATAACTGATGATGGTCGAAGTAGAGAGGATATAAAATGTAGACTTGCAATGGCAAGGAAAGCGCTTCTGAAGAAGAGAAATTTGTTAACATCGAGTTCAGATTTAAGTGTCAGGAAGTCATTTCTGAAAGTATTTGTATGGAGTATAGCCATGTATGGAAGTGAAACATGGACGATAAATAGTTTGAACAAGAAGAGAATAGAAGCTTTTGAAATGTGGTGCTACATAAGAATGCTGAAGATTAGATGGGTAGATCACATAATTAATGAGGATGTATTGAATAGAATTGGGGAGAAGAGAAGTTTGTGGCACAACTTGACAAGAAGAAGGGACCGGTTGGTAGGAAATGTTCTGAGGCGTCAAGGGATCACAAATTTAGCATTGGAGGGCAGCGTGGAGGGTAAAAATCGTAGAGGGAGGTCAAGAGATGAATACACTAAGTAGATTCAGGAGAATGTAGGTTGCAGTAAGTACTGGGAGATCAAGAAGCTTGCACAGGATAGGGTAGCATGGAGAGCTGCATCAAACTAGTCTCAGGACTGAAGGCCACAACAACAACAGTTTTCATTACCATGGGAGCTGCTTTAATGTATATCATAAATTTGGTTTTCTCAAGCCATTTCATTTAGATGCTGAATTTAAGAACAATGCTATATGTTTGACAGAATGAACCTTCCTCTAAGTTGATGTAGTGTTAATCTGTGAGTATCTGTTACTTTCAGTGGTTCACAATAACTGTTTTGAATATAAAATTTCTAATACATTTTACGCGTATGTAAGTGATCTTAAGGTGCTCTCTTCACCGACGCTAGTCAACTGTGAATAAATATATATCACAGTAGCTTTTGGTGGTTTAATTGCGCCATTCTTAAAGTAAATAAGAGAACAAGGTGTGCAAATCAGTGCCATCACACGCAATCAGAGGTAGCGACAATGGAGGCCGTCATTAACAGCTACAGATAGTAGAAAGGCCACTTCACTACAGAAGAAGCCGCCTAAATGCGTAACCGGATGCGCCGGCCTGTGTGATAAGGTTCGGGGTTTGCTGCAATGACACCCGAAGCGGATACAAGCGTGGGTCCGCTTTCACAATACTGTCTACGGCAAGTTCGCTCTTCGCTGCTCAGCAACAGAGCAGCAATCTCACTCACTTACCTGAGACCACCCTAATGGCTGCGCTCTTCTGTTTTATTCCCTCTATGATTCTCACAGACTGCTTGCCACACCAACGTACAAACAGGCAACGCTCTAAGCGAGGACCCTCGCAGAACGCTACTACGTCCTGTTATACGATGGTCTGTCGGAAGAATCACCAGTGTGTTAGTGGACTTTTTTTGCATTTGTTTTGTGGGTTGTTTACATTTGTTTAGGCTGATTCTCGCAGACTGATATCCAAGTCTCTCGATTGTTGTGTAAGTCATCTTTCAAATTCCTTGTTGCCATATCTCCACGTGTGCTTTCTATTCTCCACAGGTCTTCCTCTTTTGCTCATGTATGGAGGTTTCCAACATACTACTTTTCTCTGCCATCGTTCATCCCTTAATCTCATCACACACCCACACCACTTTAAACGCCGTTTTTTCATCTTTTCTGTGATGTACGAGGGAACTTTCAGTCGCTTCCTGATTTCTTTATTTGGATTCTTCTCTTACCTTAAAACTGTACTTCTCAATAAATCCATTGCGCAGATTCAGGTGTTCTTCTGTCTTGTTTTATTACTTGTCAGGATTCAGCTCTATATAAACCAATGCTGTTATTGTCTATGCATATCAACTTTTTTGGCTTCTCTTAGATTTATCTGACCACAGGATGGAATTCAGCTTACTGATTACTTTTTCAGCTTGCGTTGTCCTCTTCCGTATTTCTTGTTTACTGGAACTCTAATCTGATATTATAACTCCCAGATATTTATACTTTTGACATGCCTCAATAGTATATCCGTGTACTATAATGTCATGTTGTTTATTTGGTACGGAGAGGTATTTTCGTTTAGAAAAAATTATTCTTAGTCCGGCCTTCTAAGATTTACTCATCATGTACTACATATAGCAATCATCTACAAACAGTATTATTTGGTCCTCGGCGAATACCAAACCAGATTGGTAATCCCCATCTATGTCCAGGTCCACTGCTCCACACATTTTCATCTATAAGGACTTCCTTCAGATAACATTTAAACAGAGTAGGCGCTATACGGCTCCCTTGTCAAAGGCCTTTAGTTGGTCGCATTTCTCTTGAGATTTCTTTTCCTATTTCAATTTTTTTTCTCGTAAACGGTGGGCCGCTGTGGCCGAGTGGTTCTAGGCGCTTCAGTCTGGGACCGCGCTGCTGCTACGGTCGCAGATTCGAATCCTGCCTCTGGCATGGATGTGTGTGATGTCGTAGGTTAGTTAGGTTTAAGTAGTTCTAAGTCTAGGGGGCTGATGACCTCAGATGTTAAGTCCCATAGTGCTTAGAGCCGTTTGAACCATTTTTTGAACCTCGTAAACTGTGTAACAGCAGTATTGTTCTTCCCCTAATCTCACCACTCTCGTCAAGATGTCGATGCATATGCTTTTTGTAAATCTACGGAAATCATATGTCTGCCCCTGGATCTGCTGTCTTCAATTATCTCATATGTAGTCTATGTAGTATGTACATAGGATCGGCCTGTGGTAAAGCCACTCTGTTCTTCTCATATCATAATTTCATTTTCCAGACGTTCTGTTACAATTTTCTTGAAGCAGAAATCTGTAGCTGTCAGGTACTTGAAATAATGCATTGCAAACCACCAGCTGTACTAACACAACTTTATTCCTCTACGGGTTTTGGTTCATAAAACCGTCATTACTGGAGGGAAAACTGGACATTGGTCATTTACACACACATATCGGTGCAGTGGCACTTCATAGTAAACTTTCCTTCGGTTTGGCTCATACAATTTTTGCTAATCATTATAGCAACTTATCTCAGAAGATGACGATTGCAGACTTGAAATATTTCTTGATTACCAAGTATTGTAAGAGCCGAAACAGAGCCAATTTTATAGTCAAGTGTCACTGTACCGATATGTGTGTGTAAATCAGCAATTTCCAGCTTTCCCTCCAGTGGTGCTGGTTTTACAAATCGAAACCGGTAGAGGAATAAACTTGTGTTGGCACAGCTGGTGGTTTGCAACGTATTATTTCAATTTCTTTTATAATTCGACTCTACAGACTTCCCACAGTTGCAGTAAAGCTGTGCCGCGCGGGATTAGCCGAGCGGCCTTACGCGCTGCAGTCATGGACTGTGCGGCTGTGCCCGGCGGAGGTTCGAGTCCTCCCTCGGGCATGGGTGTGTGTGTTTGCCCTTGGGATAATTTAGGTTAAGTAGCGTGTAAGCTTAGGAACTGACGACCTTAGCAATTAAGTCCCGTAAGATTTCACACACATTTCAACATTTTTTTGCAGTAAAGCTGTAATATGCTTTTTCCAATCTTTTGAAAAGCCTTCTTGTTTGATCAAAGCTAAAGCGAATTATTTTTAGGGTGTCTTCTGTTGCATATCTTACTAGCTCAATGGGAATTCCTCCTGAATCTGGAGATTTTTAATTTTTAATTTCTTTATTGATTTTTCTTTGAGGGACACACCTTCCTAGAGCGTGCATGGTTCATCTGCAGAAACTCTTCTCGATCTAAAAACACATCTCTCACACAGTACACTATGTGCTGAGGAAAAAAGCCCTTTGCGATTAGGTCACTGAACCAGTCCCTCGGGGTCTCGTAGTCAGCAAAGCCAACCGACTGTTGTTTCTACGCGGGAGGAAGCACCGATTGCTCGACTCTTCTAGGAAAGTGCGCACTCGGATTTTTAAAAATAAACCACACCATGCTGCTGAACGCCTCTCTTGTAGCGCCTGCCACTGGTTTTGGATGAGCTTTTCCATGATTCTTTCGCGCTTACCAAATGAATCTCTGACGCAACGCACAGCTTTCCTTCGAACCTTACCTATTTTCTTTATCAATCCAACCTTGTAAGTGTCCCAGACCGGGGAGCAATATTCAAGAACTGGCCAAACGTGGATTTTGTAAGCTACTTCTTTTATAGTAGACTGCGAACATGGAAGACTCTCTCAGCGAATCTCTGCCTAGCTTCTGCATTTCCTACGATTCAAACAGCATTTTTATACTCTAATGTACAGTTGTGGACAAAACGAGCGAGGCCCCTCGCCTTTTCGTTATGCTGATCCGCACAGCTTTGAAGTCTGCTACACAGCACAGCAGGCAAGGCGACGAAGTGCTACCAACATACTATGCACAGGCGTGAAATTGAAAAACTTTCCGAAATTTGTCAGACTGTTTTCAATCATGTGTAAGACTATATTAATGCTGATTAGTGTGTTAAGCACAACACCTAAATATAAGATATAAATGAAAGAAGAAACGCTAATTAGTATGAACTGTACTAATAAAAACGAATTTCAGCTGCCGGCCGCGGTGGTCTCGCGGCTATAGGCGCTCAGTCCGGAACCGCGCGACTGCTACGGTCGCAGGTTCGAATCCTGCCTCGGGCATGGATGTGTGTAATGTCCTTAGGTTAGTTAGGTTTAATTAGTTCTAGGTTCTAGGGGACTGATGACCTCAGAAGTTAAGTCCCATAGTGCTCAGAGCCATTTTTGAATTTCAGCTTATCGAGATAACAAAACTGTTTTAGTAAGACAAAGTACCCCAGATCGTTACGAATTAGCAAAATATTATGGGCATTCGGCCGCGAAATGGTCTGTGTCAACGTTCAGACCAGTCATACTGGATTACCGTTGCTGACCTACCATGAAAGTGTGCTAATTTAGCAATGCGTGAAGATTCATAACTAAATTCTGTTAAAAGTCATTCAGCGCCCCACTTAAGTCAATTCAATTATTGACAGAAGCGGAAAAAGTAGGCAGTAACAAGTATGAAATTCTACAAGAGTTTCATATCGACATCCACAGGGCGCCGCTACAGAATAAAGGTAGCAATAAAACGTATTGAGGGCGCGAAAATTTCTTGAAATTCCTTTCCTGATAGTCTATCTGCCTCCATCGAGATTAGAACCGAAAACAAACCAGACCTTCCTTGCAGTAGCAAACACCTTTCACTACACTAACAGACAACCCAGGCAAACAGCTTTTTATTATTAACCCAGACATGAAAAAGCTGGCCATTTCGCAATGAAAATGGCAAAATGACCTGCAGTTTCTGTTGCATAGAGCTTTCTGGACTCAAAAACATAAATTGTCTACCTTTATGTCACCGCTTATGAGACAATCATTCGGGATGTTTATCGAAATAATAAAAAACTGTTATTAGCGAGTAAATTTAGAAGGATAATTCTGCACCACCCCAGGAAATAAACGGCGACGTAGCTGCCAAACGTATTCTACAATGTTTCGAATTCTCCATTAGACGTGCCACAGCCAGAACACGTTCATTAGCCGAAGTGTTCCTTAAGGTAGCTAACAATGGAAATGCTCGCACATCTAAAACGCGGTGGCATTAATAGTGGGATCTGAATTACCACGTTATAGGCAAATGGATTTTATTTGCATTCCTGTCAACGTGATTTGGATCGAAAATGATTTGGATCGAAAACATAGCTATGATTAATATGCTGATGTATCGACTGCAACTCGACCACTTCGAATAAAGAGTAGGGGAAATTATTATGCGGCCCTCATCTTCAGTAACAGTGGTAGCTATTTTCGTTGTTAGGATTTCGTCACGTAAATCGGTAAAAAAGGAACCCTACTAGTCTCATTTTCTTGACCGTCTACCTGTCTACCCAACCCTTAAAACCTGTTTACCTCGAGTACGGGTGGACATAATAAGCGGAAATAAGTAGCACTTCCTGCAGTATACGGTCCCTTGGTGGTGTAGAAAAGTGAGCTATGTCAACGCAATCTTAAGATGCGGCCGTTTATGTAAAGATAATTTACGCGAAAGGTCAAAAAATGGCTCTAAGAACTATGCCACCAAACTGCTTAGGTCGTCAGTTCCCTAGATCTAGAACTACTTCAACCTACCTAACGTGACACACATCCATGCCCGGGGAAGGATTCGGACTGACGGCGCAAGCAGCCGCGCGGTCCGCGATATGACGCCATTGCACGCACGGCTAACCCGCGTCGGCAAACTGTTAATATCATATGGTGTTGCTAAAAAGTTATTCACTTCTGGTGAATGATTTTCAGCGCAGTCCATTTAAGAAAGAATAACTAAAATGTATTTGATGTTACGGAAGAGGAAGGAGGCCTAATTCATTTCCCCTTGTCTTTATTCTTGATGTTAGATTCGCAATCTGAGCATACATACTATCCATAACCACACTTTAGATCCACGTCATAGTCACAGATATGCTAATACAACACATTGGCTTATACTTGAGGTATTTCGTTTCCCACGAAGTGGTGGCAGACGATGCTGTGGCGTCTTCGAAGCGCAAATTTCTCCAGTGCTAGCTATCTCAGCACATCAGCTGAGCGAACTTGCATGGTATGTTGGTAGCACTTCGTCGCCTTGACTGTTAAGCTGTGTAGCAGACTTTAAAGCTGTGAGGAGCGGCATAACGAAAAGGCGAGGGATCTCGCTCGTTTCGTCCACGACTGCACATACTTTGAATCTGTATGCTGTGTGTCCATGTTAGTCGAAAGCACGTGGCGGGAAATAATCCTTGCGCAATGCCAGCTGCCTAAGCATGCACGTAGACGGACGAGTGGGACACGAAAACAACAGGTCGGTGCGCGCAATTTGCTAAAACAAGAACGAGTGATTCCAAGGCGCTCGCTCCAGAATTAGGCTTCACCTGTTGCCTCAGCACGCTGGCTATACCCGTGCGTTCATTGTGCGAACGACCGCACGCAGCGAAAATGCCGACTCTGGTCGCACCTCAGCGTCTTGAGACTCAGCTACTAACCAAAACGCACCAACCAAACTTATGTCACTAAGAGACCCAGATTGGTGGAGCAGTAGTTAAGCGATAGGACTCGCATTCCGGAAGACGGCACTTCAAATGCCGCTCCGGCCATCCAGTTGTTACGTTTCACTTCATTTACCTAAATCAATCACAACAAACACAGTAGTCGTTGCTCTATATATACACTCGGAATAATCGGAATGGAACGGAAACCGGGAGATGTGATGCATGTGATGTATACGTAGATACAAATAGATGATTGCAGAGTCAAATGAAAACCTTAAATTTTTAATAACAAATCGAAATTTCGCGCCGTTATCCTGTAAGTTGGTACGCGTGCTACAAACAGTGTGCAGAATGGCCTGTAGGTGGCAGCAGAGTGCAGATGCACACATACCGTCGCAGTATTAGTATAAAGATGGCCGCCCCACTTGCGACTTGCACCAGGGAAGAACAGCGTTCTGTTATTCGGTTTTTGCGTAGTGAAGGTGTGAAACCTATTGAAATTCATTGACGAATGAAGGTTCAGTACGATGATGCATGTTTGTCACAGCTGCAAGTCTACGAATGGAGTAGGAAGTTCGCAAATGGTGTGACTTCAGTAGAAGATGCTTCTCGTCCAGGTCAGGCACAACGAGTTGTGACTCCACAGAACATTGCAGCAGTTGAATCCATAGTGACGGAAAACCGCCGAGTGACAGTGAATGACACTGCAGCATGTTTACAGATTAGTCATGGGTCAGCACACCACATTGTGCATGATGTGCTCTAGTTTCACAAAGTGTCTGCAAGATGGGTGCCACGGCATCTGACTCCTGAAATGAGAGAACGACGTGTTGATGCTTGTGAAGAACTTCTTCGGCTCTTTGAACGAGAAGGTGATGGCTTCCTTGCAAGAATCGTTACTGGGGACGAAACCTGGGTTCACTTCCACCAACCGGAAACGGAAATCCACCATACTCACCAGACCTTGCCCCCAAGTGATTTCCAAATGTCTGGACCACTCAAAGATGCAATGGGAGGAAAGAAGTTCCGCTCTCATGAAGAGGTACGCCACGCAGTGCATGAGTGGTTGCGTGGACTAACAAAAGAATTTTTTTCTAAAGGAATTTATGCACTTTGTAAGCGCTGGAGGACTTGCATTGAGCGTGGGGGAGATTATGTTGAAAAGTGATACAGCTTTGTACCACTTCTGCTCAATAAATAATATTTTTAAAAAAATTTAAGGTTTTCATTTGACTCACCTCATAATTTCAGAAAAGTTAGGTGACTTATTCATGAAAAAAAGCTTCTCAAACTGAGCAAGTCAGTAACGCATTGGCCCTTACAAAAGCAGTTATTCGGCTTGGCATCGATTGACAGAGTTGCTGGATGTTCTCCTGAGGGATACTGAGCCAAAGTCTAACCAAATGGCGCGTTAGAACGTAAAGATCCCGCGGTGGTTGGAGAGGCCTACCCATAGCGCTCCAAACTTTCTCAACTGGGAAGACATCCGGCAACCTTTCTGGCAAGGTAGGGTTTGGCAAGCACGAAGACAAGCGGTAGAAACTTTCCCCATGTGCGGGTGAGCATTGCCTTGTTGAAATATATGCCCAGGATTGCTTGCCATGAAGAGCAACAAAACAAGGCGTAGAATGTCGTCGACGTACCCCTATGTTGGAAGGGTACGACGGATGACAATCAGAGGGTTCAAATGGCACCCAGACAATCACTGCTGGTGTTGGGACGTATGGTGGGCGACAGTGAGGTTGGTTTCCCACCGCTGTCCAGGGCATTTCCAGACATGTCTCCGCTGGTCATAGAGGCTGAATTGGAAGTAGCACTCATCACTGAAGACAATTGTACTCTAATCAGTGAGATTCCAGGTCGAAGACACCAGTGGACTACCAGCCTGACTCGCCCACCATATGGCCCAACAACAAGGAGTTGTGGTCTGGGGTGCCATTGCGTTTCATAGCAGGACACCTGTTGTTGTCATCCACAGCACTGACACAAAAAAGCGGTACGTCGACGATATTCTATCCCTGTTTTGTTGCCCTTCATGGTAAGCCATCCTGGACTTACATTTCAGCAAGATAATGCCCACCCGCACAAGGCGAGAGTTTCTAATGCTTGTCTTCGTGCTTGAGAAACCCTACCTTGACAGGAAGGTCGCCAGGTCACTCCCCAATTGAGATAATGTCGGCCCGAACTCGGCGAGAGTTTATGTTGCTTGTTTCCATGCTTGCTAAACCCTAAATTTGCCAGCAAGGTCGCCGGACCTCTCCCCAATTGATAACATTTGGAGGACCGTCCAACTAGCTCGGGATTTTGAGGATCTAACGCAACAACTGGACAGAATTTGGGACGATATCTGTCAGTCAGTGCCAAGCGTAATAACTGCTTCCAGAGGTGAACATAGGTATTACTGATTTGCTCAGTTTGTGAAGCTCTTTCTTCTCTCGAATAAATCGAACACGTTTTTTTTCTTTTTGAAATTGTAATAATTTGTTCCTCTGTAGATGCACATCATATACACCGATTTCCGTCCCATAATTCCCTCGTGGTGAGTCTTTTTTCTCAGAGTATATATTCCGGATGAACCAGAACAGCGACAAAATTTCAGAGGTTGTTCAGGGATATTTCCCAAGTATTTTCGTATTAGGGACCCGCGATTTCCGGTGGTTCGTTGCAGAGAACTGATATAATTATGCTTTATTCAGTTTGTCACCCAGGTTACTTTTATCTATGGGAAAATACCTTCACAACAGTGAAAAAGATGTAAGACGACAAAAGAAATCCTAGAGTAATGCAACAACCCTCAATCAGATGCAAAAGTAATGTAAAGAGGTTGCCGCAGGTGGTAAAACATCTGAGCATGGCGTCGTTGTGCCTTTCTCCCATCACATTCAGTCATCCCGTAAAGGAGTTTATTTCAGCATTTTCCATCAGTAAACCCATCCGTATTGCTATGTACGAGGGTTGGAACTTTAATAGTGGAAATTATTTATTTACAGCTCGTACAAAATAGATACGTCTTACAAAGTTTTACTGACCTTCAAAGTAGTCACAAGCATTGTGTATAACCCGTTGCCAGCGATGTAGAAGTCGTAGGATACTCTTAGCAAAGCCAGTTGCATTGACAGTTCGAGCGACGCGGTCTATTGCCTGACGAATTTGTAGGAGTTCTGTAGCGAATGCCGTGAAGTCTTTTATTCAGTTTAGAAATCGAGTTGAACTTACCAGGGCTTAAGTCAGGGGTGTGCTGTAGGTGGCATAGCACTTAGCAGTCCCATCAGTCAAACAAATCAGTAACAGCTTGCACTGTACGTGCTTGAGTGTTGTCCTGCAAAATGATGGTCAGGTCCTGCAGAAAGTGTCACCACTTCTGTTTCTATGCTGTTCATTTTTGGAAGACAACCTACAACCAGCTTAGAGACAGAAGTGATGACACTTTCTGCTGGACCTGACCATCATTTTGCAGGACAATGATCAAGCACGTACAGTGCAAGCTGTTACTGAGTTGTTTGACTGATGGGCCTGCTAAGTGCTATACCACCTACTGCACTCCCAAGACTTAAGCCTTCGTGCGTTAAATTCGATTTCTAAACTGAAGGAAAGACCTCACGGCATTCGCTTCAGAACTGCTAGAAATTCGTTGAGCAATAGACCGCGCCGCTCGAACTGTCAACACAACTGGCACTGCTATGAGTATCCTACGACTTCCACATCGCTGGCAACGGGTTATACACAACGCTGGTGACTACTTTGAAGGTCAGTGAAACTTTGAAACACGTATCTATTTTGTACGAGCTGTAAATAAATAGTTGCCACTATTAAAGTTCCAATCCTCGTATCACTCTTAATGAACAACTAACCAAGCCAAAAAAAAAAAAAACAAGACAGAACCGAACAGTAATGAATGCAATGTCGAGGTCGAAAAGTAAAGTGGGCTTTACTAATGTTATCAAGTGCCGTGAATGAACGGAAGAAGTGTTTCCAAACAAGACGCACGTGCATACCGCCGACATTTAGAGTGTTACGCACATATTCTTTTCTTTCTGTACTGTAATATAGGTACAAAAATAAATGAGGACAACAAATCAGTTGAAATGAAATTACTCTGTAACCAGCTGCCGTAGACAACTGGTCCCTTGTAACAAAGTACTCTGTAAAAACCCCTGTGGACAGTCTCTTAAATTTTGTAGGTACAGAAAATATAGCCTCAGAAAACTACACGTGAGAAAAATTTAGAAGTATGTATATCAAGCAATTAATTTAAGAACTATAATGCAATATAATTTACAAAATATAAAATCGCTGTGTATTTCACTGAGCACTACGACTGTGGACACAGGTCTGCGAACCATGGCTCTGCGAGCGTGGAAATGCGGGGACTGCTGTTTCTTTCAGCAGTTTCCTCCCACGTTCGGGAAAGTTAATTCTTACGTTATTTATCTGCTCTTTATGATCCCGTACGGCAGTCAGTAAAAACAATGTTGTCCGTCCGTCTGTCAGTCTGTATGTCCGACTGTTAAAAATCCTTTTTCTCAAGAACGGGTAGATATGTTGTTGTTGTGGTCTGCAGTCCTGAGACTGGTTTGATGCAGCTCTCCATGCTACTCTATCCTGTGCAAGCTTTTTCATCTCCCAGTACCTACTGCAACCTACATCCTTCTGAATCTGCTTAGTGTATTCATCTCTTGGTCTCCCTCTACGATTTTTACCCTCCACGCTGCCCTCCAATACTAAATTGGTGATCCCTTGATGCCTCAGAACATGTCCTACCAACCGATCCCTTCTTCTGGTCAAGTTGTGCCACAAACTTCTCTTCTCCCCAATCCTATTCAATACTTCCTCATTAGTTATGTGCTCTACCCTCTAATCTTCAGCATTCTTCTGTAGCACCACATTTCGAAAGCTTCTATTCTCTTCTTGTCCAAACTATTTATCGTCCATGTTTCACTTCCATACCTGGCTACACTCCATACAAATACTTTCAGAAATGACTTCCTGACACTTAAATCTATACTAGATGTTAACAAATTTCTCTTCTTCAGAAACGCTTTCCTTGCCATTGCCAGTCTACATTTTATATCCTCTCTACTTCGACCATCATCAGTTATTTTGCTCCCCAAATAGCAAAACTCCTTTACTACTTTAAGTGTCTCATTTCCTAATCTAATTCCCTCAGCATCACCCGACTTAATTAGACTACATTCCATTATCCTTGTTTTGCTTTTGTTGATGTTCATCTTATATCCTCCTTTCAAGACACTGTCCATTCCATTCAACTGCTCTTCCAAGTCCTTTGCTGTCTCTGACAGAATTACAATGTCATCGGCGAACCTCAAAGTTTATATTTCTTCTCCATGAATTTTAATACCTACTCCGAATTTTTCTTTTGTTTCCTTTACTGCTTGCTCAATATACAGATTGAACAACACCGGGGAGAGGCTACAACCCTGCCTTACTCCCTTCCCAACCACTGCTTCCCTTTCATGTCCCTCGACTCTTTTAACTGCCATCTGGTTTCTGTACAAATTGTAAATAGCCTTTCGCTCCCTGTATTTTACCCCTGCCACCTTTAGAATTTGAAAGAGAGTATTCCAGTCAACATTGTCAAAAGCTTTCTCTAAGTCTACAAATGCTAGAAACGTAGGTTTGCCTTTCCTTAACCTATCTTCTAAGATAAGTCGTAAGGTCAGTATTGCCTCACGTGTTCCAACATTTCTACGTAATCCAAACTGATCTTCCCCGAGGTCAGCTTCTACCAGTTTTTCCATTCATCTGTAAATAATTCGTGTTAGTATTTTGCAGCTGTGACTTATTAAACTGATAGTTCGGTAATTTTCACATCTGTTAACACCTGCTTTCTTTGGGATTGGAAGTATTATACTCTTCTTGAAGTCTGAGGTTATTTCGCCTGTCTCATACATCTTGCTCACCAGATGGTAGAGTTTTGTCAGGACTGGCTCTCCGAAGGCTGTCAGTAGTTCCAATGGAATGTTGTCTACTCCGGGGTCCTTGTTTCGACTCAGGTCTTTCAGTGCTCTGTCAAACTCTTCACGCAGTATCATATCTCCCATTTCATCTTCATCTACATCCTCTTCCATTTCCATAATATTGTCCGCAAGTACATCGCCCTTGTATAGACCCGCTATATACTCCTTCCACCTTTGTGCTTTCCCTTCATTGCTTAGAACTGAGTTTCCGTCTGAGGTCTTGATATTCATACAAGTGGTTCTCTTTTGTCCGAAAGTCTCTTTAATTTTCCTGTAGGCAGTATCTGTGTTACCCCTAGTGAGATAAGCCTCTACATCCTTACATTTGTCCTCTAGCCATCCCTGTTTAGCCATTTTGCACTTCCTGTCCATCTCATTTTTGAGACGTTTGTATTCCTTTTTGCCTGCTTCATTTACTGCATTTTTATATTTTCTCCTTTCATCAATTAAATTCAATATTTCTTCTGTTACCCAAGGATTTCTACTAGCCCTCGTCTTTTTACCTATTTGATCCTCTGCTGCCTTCACTATTTCATCCCTCAAAGCTAGCCATTCCTCTTCTACTGTATTTCTTTCCCCCATTCCTGTCAATTGTTCCCTTATGCTTTCCCTGAAACTCTGTACAACCTCTGGTTCGTGAAATTTATCCAGGTCCCATCTCCTTAAATTCCCACCTTTTTGCAGTTTCTTCAGTTTTAATCTACAGGTCATAACCAATAGATTGTGGTCAGAGTCCACATCTGCCCCTGGAAATGTCTTACAGTTTAAAACCTGGTTCCTAAATCTCTGTCTTACCATTATATAATCTATCTGATACCCTTTTAGTATCTCCTGGGTTCTTCCATGTATACAGCCTTCTTTCATGATTCTTAAACCAAGTGTTAGCTTGCTCTGCGCAAAATTCTACCAGGCGGCTTCCTCTTTCATTTTTTAACCCCAGTCCATATTCACCTACTATGTTTCCTTCTCTCCCTTTTCCTAGTCTCGAACTCCAGTCACCTATGACTATTAAATTTTCGTCTCCCTTCACTACCTGAATAATTTCCTTTATCTCATCATACATTTCATCAATTTCTTCGTCATCTGCAGAGCTAGTTGGCATATAAACTTGTACTACCGTAGTAGGCGTGGGCTTCGCGTCTATCTTGGCCACAATAATGCGTTCACTATGCTGTTTGTAGTAGCTTACCCGTACTCCAATTTTTGATTCATTATTAAACCTACTCCTGCATTACCCCTATTTTATTTTGTATTTATAACCCTGTATTCACTTGACCAAAAGTCTTGTTCCTCCTACCACCGAACTTCACTAATTCCCACTGTATCTAACTTTAACCTATCCATTTCCCTTTTTAAATTTTCTAACCTACTTGCCCGATTGAGGGATCTGACATACCACACTCCGATCCGTAGAACGCCAGTTTTCTTTCTCCTGATAACGAGTAGCGGAGCAATACTTAGCAAATCCTGTCTCGTGCGGCTCATACAGCTAAGAGTGCGTGGATTCTGCCCTCGACCGTGAAGCCATAAAAGATCCGAGGAAGGACGTAAGGAACGTTTCAGAATGAGTGATCGGAAGCTGGACGTCGTCTTCCTAGGAGTCATCCACCCTGGGACGGGAGCAATTAGCGCTATCTGTCGGCAGGGAAGCACCCGCTGTCGCTGTGTCTGGCAGCACGTAGACATCAGCTCCAGCTGGGGCTCTGCTCTCGATACCCCTGCTATGTTGATACCGCGCCCGGGCCGCCTCGTTACCACCTTGCTGCCTTCTCAGAACGGAAGAGGACTCTGTGTCGCGTTGCACGTACACACGCCAAGGGGATCGCTGGGTTATAAGGGACACTTACGATTCCGCAGTTGTTAATCTACATCTAAATGATTACTCTGTAATTCACACTTTAGTGTCTGGAAGAGGGTTCATCGAACCATCTTCAAGCTATTCCTCTGCCGTTCCGCTCTCGACGAGGGCGTCGGAAAAGCGAACACTTACATCTTTCCGAGCGAGCTCTGAGTTCTCTTATTTTATTATCGTCATAATTTCTCCCTGTGTAAATGGACGCCAATGAAATATTCTCACACTCTTAGGAGAAAGTTAGTGATTGAAATTTCATGAGAAGGTCCTGCCGCAGCGAGAAACGCCTTTGTTTTAATGACTGTCACCGCGATTCGAGTATAATATCCTTGGCACTTTCCCCCTATTTCACAATAATATAAAACGTGTTGCCCTTCTTTTTTTTTTAACCTTCTCGATGTCTTCCGTCAGTCTCATCTGATGCAGACGCCACACCGCACAGCAATACTCAATAAGAGGGTGGACAAGTGCAGGCAGTTCCTTTAGTAGACTTATTGCATTTTCTCTAAGTATTCTGCCAATAAATTGCAGTCTTTGGTTTACTTCACTCACAACATTATGTGATCGTTCCAATTTAAGTTATTCGTAATAGTAATCTTTGGTTTGCTTTACCCACAACATTATCTACACTCATGCTCTTAAATTAATGATAATTGCGGAATGTGGTGCCACACAACGTGGCACTACACAAAACTGGCGCTACTAGCATAGGCACATAGGGAACACACACGACACAGATCTGTAAGTCCACGGTGATAAGTTGAGAAAACCGTCCTGAAACACACGTGCTACAAAACGCCACTGTTTCCTGCGCATGTGCCCCGACATCAATATGGGATATGATCACCATGCACACGTCCACAGGCCGCACAACGGGTTGGCATACTCTGAATCAGGTGGTCGAGCAGCTGCTGGGGTATACCATCCCATTCTTGCACCAGTGATGTCTGAGCTCCTGAAGTGTAGTAGGGGTTTGAAGACGTCCAGCGATACTTCGACCGAGAGCATCCCAGACGTGGTAGATGGGGTTTAGGACTGGTGAACAGGCAGGCCACTCCATTCGCCTGATATCTCCTGTTTCAAGGTACTCCTCCACGATGGCAGCTCGGTGGGGACGTGCGTTATCATCCATCAGGAGTAAGGTGGAACCCATTACACCCCTGAAAAGGCGGACATACTGGTGCAAAATGACGTCCCGATACACCTGACCTGTTACAGTTCCTTTGTCAAAGACATGCAAGAGTGTACATACACCAATCATAATACCACCCCACACGATCAAACCACGACCTCCATACAGGGGTTGGTATCTGGTTCCTGGTCCACGTCAGATGAAAACCCGGCGAGAATCACTGTTCAGACTATACCTGGACTCGTCCTTGAAAATAACCTGGGACCACTGCTCCAATGACCATGTACTGTGTTCTTGACACCAGGCTTTACGGGGTCTCCTGTGACCAGGGGTCAGTGGAATGCATCTTGCAGGTCTCTGGGCGAATAAACCATGTCTGTTCAGTCGTCTGTAGACTGTTTGTCTGGAGACAACCCAGTGGCTGCGGTAAGGTCCCGAGCAAGGCTACCTGCAGTACTCTGTTGCCGTCTGCGGGTGAGATATTGGTCTTCTTGTGGTGTTGTACACTGTGGACGTCCCGTATTGTAGCCCCTGGACACGTTCCCTGTCTGCTGGAATCGTTGCCATAATCTTGAGATCACACTTTGTGGCACACGGAGGGCCCGTGCTACGACCTGCTGTGTTCGAGCAGCTCCAGTCGCCCTAGAGTTCTACCCCTCATAACGTCATCAATATGTGTTCTTTGATCCATTTTCAACACTCAGTCACCATTAGCACGTCTGAAAACGTCTGCACACTTACTTGCTGCGCCGCACTCTGACATGCACCATCACACCTCTGCGTGTGTGGACTGCTGTCAGCGCCACCGTGTGACGACCGTAGGTCAAATGCACCGAATGGTCGTCATACCCCGAGGTGATTTAAACCCGCAAACCGCCCACCAGAGCGTTGTTTCACCATGTATCAACATTATGCTTAAGTTATGAGCAGGAGTGTACGTGATCGTTCCTGTTTATGTTATTCGTAATTGTAGTTCCTAAGTAGCTGAATTTACAGCCTTCAGATTGGTGTGGTTTACTGTGCAACCGAAATTTAACGGATTCCTTTTAGTACTCATGCGGATGACTTCACATTCTGCATTACTGAGAGTCAATTGGCACCTTTCGCACCATACAGATATCTTGTCTAATTTTGATATTGGTTTTGATCATCTGAGGACTTTACAATTAGGTATGCAAACAATCAATATGACTGATCAGATTGTCTCCTAAATCATTTATGTAGATCAGGAACAGCACGGGGCCTAATACACTTCCTTGGGGAACACCAAATATCATTTCCATTTTACTCGATGACTTTCCGTTAATTAATACGAACTGTGACCTTTCTGATGGGAAATCACGAATCCATTCGCATAACTGAGACGATACACAGTAGGCACGCAATTTGATTAGAAGTCGTGAGGAACTGCGTCATTACTTCATGAGAGTAAAGAGCTAGTTGCGTTTCACAACAACGATTTTTTCTGAATCGGAACTTATTATTTGTTCGTGGTAATTCGTAATGTTCGAACACAGTATATACATTCCAAAATCCTACTGCAAATCTGCTTAGTTATATGGGTCTGTAATTCAGCTGATTACTTCTGCTCCCTTTCTTGGATACTGGTGTGACTTGTGCAACATTCTAGTCATTAGGCATGGATCTTTCGTGGAGCGAGCGGTTGTATATGATTGTTAAGAGCGGAGCTATTATATCAGCATACTCTGAAAGGAATTTAAATGGTATACTAACCTGGACCGGAGGACAGTTTGTCTTCATTAAGTGATTTAAGCTGGTTTCATACACTGAGGATGTCCACTTCTAAGTTGCTCATGTTGGCAGTTGTCCTGGATTCGAATTCTGGAATATTTACTTCGTCTTCTTTGTTGAAGGAATTTCGGAAAATCGTATTTAATAACTCTGCTTTAGTGGCACTTTCATCAGCAACATCTCCATTGTTATGTCATATCCAAGGTGTTGATTGTGTCTTTCCGCTCTTGTACTTTACATACGTACAGAATCTCTTTGGATTTTTTTGCCAGATTTCTGGATGAAGTTTCGTCATGGGAAATATTAAAAACATCTCGCATTAAATTCCACGCTAAATACCGAGCTTCTGAAAACTGTGCCAATCTGAGGGATTCTGTGTTCTCTAGAATTTTGCATGTTTTTTTTCGTTCCTTGTGTAACGGAATATCTGAGACGAGCTGTTACATGGAAATTAAATAACATGATTATATCTCTCTTTACACCAGAAGTGTACCATAAAACCTTTAAAACAAGATCATTATAATGATTGTGATAAAATACACTGGTGTGCAATGCTTAAGGATGAAAATAAGTTGCATATGATGTTACTATCAAGTAAGATAGCTCGATGAAACCTAGACCATGCATAGGAAGAATTGCTACAGTACAGTACGGAAGGTAACTGGAAGAAACACGCAAACTGATGTGGCACTTTTATTCAAGCATTGCATTGAAGTCACCGCGAGCCATAATGGTCCCCTGGAGAATACAAAAGGCGGAACATCGTTCTTAATAGGATAAGTGATCACAACGGACGGCACCATATACTCTGCAACGTGCTCCCATGCCGGCGACGAGGTTGGTAACGAGTTTTTGTGGTAGGGCGTTCCATCCTCCACGAGCGCGGATGACAATTGCCGGATGGTCGTTGATACATGTGGATTTGCTGCAGTTGGTCTTCCCACAGCATCCAGCACGTGTTCGATATATAAGTCGAAGTAACGGGGAGGGCATTTCATTCGCTGAATATCCTCTCGTTCCTAGAGCTGCTCCGCGTGCGTTGTTCCATGCGTTCGAGCATTGTCATCCATAAAAAAACTGAGCACATGTGAGCAGGACTCTCGCACTTAGGTACTTATGTATACAGACGGTTCATCCATTCCGGGTATCGAGGATTTCAAAGATTTTGTTAGTGGCAAGATATCGGTCCCAAGGATTTAAAGACTTTTCAGAATGTATTATTTCAAGTTTAAAGTCGGATAACAAATGACAAAAGAAATAGTTTTTCATGTGAGATTATTATAATTTACAATTTTCCGATTTTTTTCCTTTCGTTTACTCTTAAACTTTACTTTTTGCCGAATTTCACGATTCTTGGTCAGCAGGAAGCAGTCAAGAGGTTTTGATGATGATTTTGCAAGTATAAAATATGTGACACAAAATGGCCGTATCTTTTGATTACATTGACTTAGGAGCTAACGTTTGAGAGGTGGCATGAGGCCCCTCTCATATTTCTATCTTACGATTTTCCTCTCTAATTGCATACGGTGAAAAGTTGCTATTCCTTCAAACGCGGGCTTCCCACGCAGCGTCTCTCGTCACCCGGGTGGTCCGGTGACAGGCGGGCTCTGCTGATCTTGAAAGGGTAAGCCGACGGGTGTGAGGGAGTCGAGTGAATGCTTTCCAGACGCCGACATTGTAGAATAGCGGCGGAGACACGCTCGGAGGGGCCGGAAGTAGCGGGCAAATTCCCGCGCTTTCTGCAAAATCGTAACTGTGATTGGCTTGCTCAGGGCATAGCTCCGTGACGTAGCAAAATCGGCGCAGAAATTGGCGCCAAGAATCTCCATTGGTGGAATGGTAGTGCTCTGGCAATAGAGTGGAATTTTCCGCCGGTTTTCGAGTTGCTGATTGGAACGGTTAACCACAGTCACTGTCGTGGGGGCGGGAATGTTCTGTGTTCGGTTTTGTATGGGTGCTCTTGTGAGGTAGTCGGCTCTCGCCTTTCGGTCGGAGTAGGTTACAACACTGAGCTCTCGCTGCTCTGGACAGCCTGCCTTCTGTTGGCTGTCTAATATACTTTTATTTGATTGTAACTGTTTAACAGAGTTGCTGAAGTTTCGACTTCAACGTAACTTTCCGAGTACAGTTGGCAATTGAGCGTTCTGCGTACAAGCGGCCTATGTTGTCTGTCTTGGGCAGTTTTGGCTAATGTTGACTGTATCGGAGTTACTGTGTGACTTCGCTTGTGAAAATCAATCACTGTACCGTCAGTGATTGTGTGGCGAGCCTTCTTCGTCTCCCTCAGAGGCGCATTTGTATTGATAGGAAGTCTTTAGTCTGGAACAACCAGACCAGGTCAATTTGTTTCGGGCTATACTCACGACATTATCATCACCACGATGGGACGTCGAAGCAACCAGCCATCGCTTCCAGTACGCCAGATCGTATCCTTGCAGCTAAGAAGACAGCTTGGTAATGTACGTCTGCAGCACCGGCAAAGCAGGCATTTTTGCTAGGCGATAATCAGAGCTCAGCAGAGAGCGCCTGTTCGTCTTTTCTAACTTTGTTCTATCTTGGGTGTTCATTGTCTGAGTTCTCACTAATGTAGCAGCAATTAATGTTGGGTTAGCTGTGTGTCTCTCTTAAGATTTGAGTTGCAAGGAATTGGCTCCACATACCACTTCGTCATAAACGTCACAATCTAGTTTAGGGACAACTTCACCTTCACAGCGTTTATTTGAGTATCCAATTTGAGCCAGTTTGATGTATTGTAAATGTTTCATGTGTTTTTGTTTATTATTTTGTGTTTAGTCTTAATAAATCATATTGTTATTTTGGACAGAACTTTCATTCTGTTAATCGGTAGAGCAACCCTATCATTTCTCACTACGTTAATGAAACCTTCCTTTATTTAACTTATTTATCAAATTAAATTATTGCAGGTGCCAAACTCTTTTTCTACTCCACTTGCAGGGTTTGTTAGTCAGTTCGCGTATCTTTTTAATCCATGTGCAGCAGCAAAAGTCGGAGTTAGAATAGGGGGGGCTTAGAGCATCATTTACATATGTAGATTCTAGAAGAATTTAGTGTTAAATACACTGCTAGCCCCGGTACCTCGCACGTTTATTACACCACCAAGGGACTATTGACTTAAGTGTGTGATAGAAAGTTCAACTTGATGTGTCAACCCGTTTCTGAGAAAAAGGGGTTTTAAAAGGCAAGACGGACAGACAAGAAGTCTGACAAACAAATAAAAAAACTAATTAGTGTTATATGAATATAAATTTACAATTTTAGGATTTTTCCTTCGGTTTCCATGTGAAACCTTGTTTCTTGCCAAATTTCGGGAGTCTAGGTTAAAGGGAAGTACCCTGTAGGTTCTGGCTAGCCGTGCGGTCTAACGCGGCATTGACGTCTGCAGCAATTTGCGGGAGGGTTGCACTTCTGTCACGTTGAACGATTCTCTTCAGTCGTCGTTGGCCCCTTTCTTGTAGGATCTTTTTACGGCCCCAGCTATGTCAGAGCTTTGGTGTTTTACCGGATTCCTGATATTCACGGTACACTCGTGAAATAATCGTACCGATCTAACAGCTGCGCCAGACACTTGTATTATATAGGCGTTGCCGACTGCATATCTCTGCATTTGAATACGCATGCCTATACCTGTTTCTTTGGCGCTTCAGTGTACAATCGCCGTTCAACCTATTCATTTTCTATAACGCTGCACCATCTTTAGCCACTCTGCGTAGAAGTCTGCCGCCTGGGAACTGAACCAGTTAGCAACGCAAGTCGTAAGTTCTTTGTCTGTTTGAAGTCGTTGTCCATCTAACCACTTTTTCAACTGCAAGAAGTGGAAATGATCGCTTGGTGCAAGGTCGGGACTACACGGTGGGTGCTCAAAAAGTTCCCAACGGAAGTCTTTAATCTTCTCCTTGGTTTTGGCAGCGGTGTGTGAGGGCGTGCGTTGTGAACGAGGATTATGCCGGACGTAAGTTTCCCGCGGCGTCGATTTTAGATCGCACGCACGTCTCAATTTGATTTGCGTTCACAGTATACGTAATCTGCAATTGTTGATTCGCGGTCCATGTAATTAATCAAAACGACGCCCTTGTCGTGCCAAAAAGAAGAAAAAGGCAGCTACCATTTTTCGATTCGAGAACGTAGTCTGCTTAAACATTTTTGGTATGAGTGAACTTCAATGGTGCCATTGCATTGACGGTTGCTTAGATTCCACGTTGCTGTACGATATCTATATCTCGTCGCTCGTAACAATATGGGAAAACAAATCATCTCTCTCATGTTTATAGCGCTGCGAAAATTGTCCTGCACTACACGTTCTTTGCTCTTTGTGCTGATCAGTAAGCATTTTTGGAATCCATTCCGCGTGTATCCAAGCTCTATATCAATTCCAAATAAACTTGAATTGCAATATTTTATCAATTAGAATTATACTAATTCTAAAGTTTTAAAATGAAACACCATTTTTTCATTTATTCACATTTTAACGTTTACTTCCTCACTTTTATTTTTTGAGTATTTGTTTTAATTCTGTTATTTTTCTTAGAAATGCCTGAATAGCTTATAATTAGAATACAACACTGAAGTTGCTAATTAAATATTTTTATTTTGGGGTATATTTATAGATATACTACTTTGTAGTAAATGTGTAATGTTTTATTTAAACTACAGAAATTGGCAGAAATGTTAACAGAGTTTAATCGCCAACATAGTGTGTCCCAGGAGGAACGGTCAGTATTCAGTGGTGTGACAGAAACGATCATTCGACGCAAAAAAAATCTAGTAAACATGGCTCTAAAATGTATGCCTTAAGAGCTACGAGGTCATCTTCGTCTTCGAGACCGTGAAACGAATCTCTTGTACTGCAAGCTCTTTGCTTTCCATACTTTGAGAGATGATAGAATGGACCAAACCAAGAAAAAAATTTCAGTACACATGGGGTCTAAAGCGCATATATTAAGAACTGTAGGCGCTTGTGCTGTAGAACACTTCTCATCTACTGAAAAAGTGCTCACAGCTCTTAAGGTATTTGCTCTAGAGGCCATGTTTACGAGACACATTTTTCGTATTTTAGTCCATATTACCTCCTTCCAGAATATGGAAAACAAAGAGCTTGCAGTAGAAGAGCTTTGTTTGACAATATTAAAGACGAAGATGACCTCGTAGCTCTTAAGGCATACATTTTAGAGTCCTTTTTTACTAGACTTTTTTTAATCGATTGATCGTTGCTGTCATATCCCTGAATATTGACCACTCCTTCTGGGACATCCTGTATAAGAAGCTGCACTACAACTTCTGGACGTCAGTAGCGGTTTTTGATTTCAAGTTTTGACGAACAGGCTATTTTTAAACTACCTCGGGTTGCTGCTGAGGAGGTTTGCAGAGACGCACGAGCGTAGGCGAAGGCACGTTCGTCCAAGAGTAATATTACAGCCACAGATAGATCTCCTTTCCGTGCTCTCAGGGTACATTCCAATACCGTTACTTTAGGCGCGGGCAGGATCGACATTACGGTTGTATGGACAAGGGGAATTATGTTCACAAGTTGCAGCGTTTACTAACTGATCCAGCGTAGCGCAGACTCAGTGCTGACCCGACAAAGAGGGTGGAGAGGAAGACTCCTGAACAAAAGTTGCATGTCTCAGGCTTCTATCAAAAGTCTTCTTATTTCTGCTGTCGACCTTAAAATACATACTGAGGTGGAAAAAGTCATGGGATACCTCCTAATATCGTGTCGGACGTATTTTTGCCCAACGTGGGGCAGCATCTCGACGTGGCATGTACTCAGCAAGTCGTTGGAAGTCCCCTTCAGAAATACTGAGCCATGTTGTCTCTATAGCCGTCCATAATTGCGAAAGTGTTGCCGGTGCAGGATTTTGTGCATGAACGAACCATTTGATTATGTTCCATGAATGTTCGATGGGATTCATGTCGGGGGATCTGGATGGCCAAATCATTCGCTCGAACTGTCGAGAATCTTCTTCAAACCGATAGAGAACGGTAGTGACCCTGTGATATGGCGCATTGTCATCCATAAGCATTTCATCGTTGTTTGGGAACACGAACTCCATGAAGGGCTGCAAATGGTCTTCAAATAGCCCAACGTACCCATTCCAGTCAATTGTCGGTTCAGTTGGACCAAAGGAACAAGTCCATTCGACGCAAACACAGCTCACAATACTATAGAGCCATCACCAGCTTGCACAGTGCCTTGTTGACAACTTGGGTCCGTGGCTTCGTGGGGTCTGCGCCACACTCGAACTCTATCATCACCACTTTTCAACTGAGATCGGGAGTCATCCGCCCAGGCCACGGTTTTCCAGTCGTCTAGGGCACAAACCGATACGGCCAAGAGCCCAGGAGAGGCGCTGCAGGCGATGTCGTGCCGTTAACAAAGGCACTAGCGCCTATCGTCTCCTTCCATAGCCCAAACAACGCAGCATTTTACCGCACTGCCCTAAGGCCGGTATTACACTATCAAATTTCTTTGTGCAAAATCTTTGTCCAATATCTTTGTCAAAGATATTTGATAGTGTAATAGGGACTTTGTCAAATGTCGTCCAATAATTGATCAAATCTAGGGCCTCGCTGTATATTTGATCAAAGAAACCGCTTGTCTTCTGTTCACTGCAATGTTACATGTTACCACATGGAGCGCTAGCATCGCTGCAGCGTTCTGTCGTCTGTAGTGTTTTTATAACCATTGCCTGTAAATACAATTGGTGTGTGCCGACAACTACAAAATTAATAGAGATGTCTGAAGCTGATGAGGCGCTTTACAACGTGAGGCACTCTGAATACAAAAATAGATTAAGAAGATTGGAGACCTAACCTGAACTAATCAAACCTAACCTAACATAACCCTCTCCTGTAGCAAGGAACCGGAGTGTTATAGTGAGCCTGTCTTCTGAAGATGTAGCAGTTCTTAAGTGAATATTGTGAATAGTGTGCTTTGTGATATGAGGATACACTTCATTGAGCACATACAGAAATGTATGCTCATCCATTCTTAAGTAATTGATGTACGACTTGACGTCTTTCACTGTAAGCTCATGTAACAAGTTTTGTTGAATGCTTTTATCGTGTCGTCGTAAAACCCACGGCTTCATCCAGATTAGATTAGTTTTTCGTTCCATAGATCCGTGGAGGAGATACTCGTGGATGTGGAACATGTCGATTTTTTTAAGCTGAAATAACAATACTAATAGTATGAATAAATACAATACATCATTTGTTTCTATTAAAAATTTCGCCAATGGAGTAGAAGGAGTTGGCCAGTAGTAAGTCTTTCAGGCTCCTTTTAAACTGATCTTTATTTCTAACTAAATTTTTTATGTTTCCCGGCAAATTATTGAAGATGAGTGTTCCTGAGTAGTGGACCCCTTTTTGAACTAAAGTAAGTGCTTTTAAGTCTTTGTGCAGATCATTTTTGTTCCTGGTATTGTATGTATGAACTGAGTTGTTTGTTGCAAAAAGAGATATATTATTTACGACAAATTTCATTAAGAAGTAAATATACTGAGAGGCAGTAGTTTGTATTTCCAGTTCTTTGATGAGGTTTCTGCAGGAGGTCCGTGAATGTACTCCAAAAATAATACGTATTACACGCTTTTGGACCTTGAAAACTTTTGTTTGACTTCAAGATTTACCCCAAAATATTATCCCATATGACATTATGGAATGAAAGTATGCAAGCTTTTTCATTTTTATGTTGCCTATGTCTGCTAACACTCGAATTGCAAATACAGATTTGTTAAGGCCTTTCTGCAGTTCTGTGGTGTGCTCCTCCCAACTGAATTTATTATCAAGTTGTAATCCCAGGACTTTTAAGACTGTCAACCTCATATGTATGGTTCCATTTTTTCCCCCACTTCTTTTCCGCATGTGCACACAATGCAATTGGAGTACGTAGAACTACTGCGGTTAATAACAAGTTGTTGTCAGCCATCTTGAACTTTGACGAAAAATTTGATGACAGTGTAATACCCCTTCTAGCGCTACGTCAAAGATCTTTGTCAAATATATTGGACGAAATATTGGATCACATCTTTGATCAAATCTTTGACAAAGAAATTTGATAGTGTAATACCGGCCTACGGTACGTTCGTCATGCGTCCCACATTGAGTTCTGCAGTTATTTCACATAGTGTTGCTTATCTACTCGCAATGACAACTGTACGCAAACGCTGCTGCACTCGGTCGTTAAGTGAAGGCAGGCGGCCACTGCGTTGTCCGTGGTGAAAAGTAATGCCTGAAATTTGGTTTTCTCGGCACACTCTTGACACCGTAAATCTCGGAAGATTGAATTCCCTACCAATTTCCCAAACAGAATTCTGCATTCGGTTAATTCCCGTCATGCAGCAATAATCACGCTGGAAAACTTTTCAAATGAATCACTTGAGACGGCTCAGCCAGTGCACTGCCCTTTTATACCTTCTCTACGCGATACTACCGCTCCAGCATACCGCGTAGCAAAAAATCATGCTACTTAGTTGAGTCCACTAGTTGGCTGGTTCAAATGGCTCTGAGCACTGTGGAACTTAACATTTGAGTTCATCAGTCTCCTAGAACTTAGAACTACTTAAACCTAACTAACCTAAGGACATCACACATATCCATGCCCGAGGCAGGACTCGAACCTGCGACCGTAGCAGTCGCGCGGTTCCGGACTGAAGCGCCTAGAACCGCTCGGCCACCGTGGTCGGCAACTAGTTGATCAGTGAGCTCATCGCATTAGGAACCTGGGTGATTTCATACTGTGAATAGAGCGATCTGAATGACTAATATTTTGATAAGTTTTTATGACTGTCTCTTCACGTGCGCCCCACTGATTCATTACGTCAACTGAGGTTAGGTTTGGTGTTGATATGTATTGACCTTTACTTAATTTTTATTCAATGACCAGTTCTGCGAGCATACAGATGGGGTTCTAATGGGGAGCCCGATGTCACCGACTGTTACGTCTTTTTGTTGGAGTCTTAGAGGAACATACTCTGGAGTTGGCAACATTGAAACCTGCCTGCTTATGTAGATAATTCTTTTGTTATTTGGTCTCAAGGCAGAATCTGCACAGATGTTTCACAATACCTCACGTTAATCCACCAAAGGATCGCTTCACTACAGAGGTGGAAAGGGGTGGCTGCATCCCCACCCTTGTTGTGTTGGTCAGGAGGAAGGATAAGGGTACGCCGGCCGGAGTGGCCGAGTGGTTAAAGGCGCTACAGTCGGGAAGCGTACGACCACTCCGGTCGTAGGTTCGAATCCTGCCTCGGGCATGGATGTGTGTGATGTCCTTAGGTTAGTTAGGTTTAACTAGTTCTAAGTTCTAGGGGACTTATGACCACAGCAGTTGAGTCCCATAGTGCTCCGAGCCATTTGAACCATTTGATAAGGGTACGGTGGGATATACTTGTATATTCAGGTATATACTTGTCATCATCCGTGCTTCATACGATGGTCTGTAGGGCCCACGTATCTCATTCAGAGCCTGAAAGTGTGTCAGCTGAGACAGCTCACCCTGAACATACGTTTACTCAGAATGAACACAGTGAGAGACAGACGTGACGAGCGTTGCACTATCAGCCAACCGTGAATAGGATGAGTGATGAGACCAACTAGTGTTTTCGTCTTATGCAGGTAGTATTTTCAACAAGATGGGACGTATGTTTTTCAATCACTGTCCCTTTTAGGACCTGTAAAGGATTAACCTGGATTTAATAAGGTTCGTTTCTGTCGTATGCTCTGCAGGTGTGGCGTATCATAAATTGGTCAGACCATCAGTTCCGTGGCGGTCTGGCATATAGAGAATAAGCGTTGGTAGTTAATGGATTACGTTGGTACTTTCGATGTGATCCCAGAATCGCTCAACGAAAATCGAAGGTCTTCAACATTCATGTATAGGTCCACAGTCTCCATTACTTTTGTGAAAGAAAACACTGTCCATAGCAGGCTGCCCAGTTATATCCTTAATATGTTGTGCTATTGACACGTTTTCAAACACTTATACCTAAGTATTATGCAATATGTCGTACGTTTTGTGGCATGCAAGCGAAAATTCATTCCATATATGAAGTCATACGTGAAATAATATTTCTACATTACAATCTAAGAACGAAAACATTGCTTGGAAGCTTATATAACCACACGGTATGTACGTCGAAGTTCGTGGTTCACACATGAGATGGCGTGGTTATATGCCTCTAGGACGATGTTTTCGTTCTTAGATTGCAATGTAGATGAATTATGTCGCGTGCGGCTTCATGCATGGAATGAATTTTCGGTTGTATACCATGACACGTTTGCATACAGTTGTGGCGTATCATACATTGGTAGAACGTTGCCTTGGTACCAGTCATCCGATGGAAAATGGCAACATAGAGTGTCTGGCGTGCACTTCTCGTTACTCGTAGTTTTATTAAGGAAGCCGTTGAGACTGAACCAGAAAGTGACCTAATAAATAGAAAAGGAGCTTTTTGCTCAAATTCTGTTTGGAATTCTGCTCTATCCATGGTCGAGCAACAGAGGTGGAGAGTTAGCACTACTTGTTCACCTATTATTGGTTAATGATAACGTCTGCCGTTGATCATCTTCAGTTGTGTGATGAAGCAAAATGGTCACGGAGTGTGTTGTCTTTGCCGACCGGTGTGGCCATGCGGTTCTGGGCGCTTCAGTCTGGAACCGCGTGACCGCTACGGTCGCAGGTTCGAATCCTGCCTCGGGCATGGATGTGTGTGATGTCCTTAGGTTAGTTAGGTTTAAGTAGTTCTAAGTTCTAGGGGACTGATGACCACCGATGTTAAGTCCCATAGTGCTCAGAGCCATTTGAACCATTTTTTCGTGTTGTCTTTCGGCATATACAACCTTTTGGTTTCCTGGTTGGCACATCTCCGTCCACCGGGAATTTGAGTTGCAATGCTGATGTTCACCTGTCGAGATGTCGACGGTTATGGAGGACGTTACCCGGCAGAATCCCCGTAACATATTTGAAAATTCGATACGTCGGGAGAAGCTGGAGTTTGACGGTATTGGTACTAATTACGCCCTTTACATTTACTTACGTTGAGGATCACGTGTGCCGCGCGGGATTAGCCGAGCAGTCTAGGGCGCTGCAGTCATGGACTGTGCGGCTGGTCCCGGCGGAGGTTCGAGTCCTCCCTCGGGCATGGGTATGTGTGTTTGTCCTTAGGATAATTTACGTTAAGTAGTGTGTAAGCTTAGGGACTGATGACCTTAGCAGTTAAGTCCCATAAGATTTCACACACATTTGAACACTTTTTGAGGATCACGTGCGGTAGTAATCTTCGAATTTTCCTGCATTTTTTTAGCAACTTTCTAATGCCGCGACCTCCCTGTATAAAACTGATTCACCTGCCAACAGCCTAAGGAAATTGGAAATATTATCTACCATGTTGTTTATTTGTTCGTGGAACCACATAAAAAACAGAAAAATTGCAAAATACTCACAAAAACTTAAAGTTTTAGTGATTACAAATTCTCTGTGTGTCCACCAGCAGCACCACGGACAACCTCTAAACGGGGGGTAAATTCGTCATCAGTTCTATGTAATATACACTACTGGCCATTAAAATTGCTACACCACGAAGTTGACGTGCTACTGACTTGAAATTTAACCGACAGGAAGAAGATGCTGTTATATGCAAATGATTAGCTTTTCAGAGCATTCACACAAGGTTGGCGCCGGTGGCGACACCTACAACGTGCTGACATGAACAAAGTTTCCAACCGATTTCTCATACACAAACAGCAGTTGACCGGCGTTGCCTGGTGAAACGTTGTTGTGATGCCTCGTGTAAGGAGGAGAAATGCGTACCATAACGTTTCCGACTTTGATGAAGGTCGGATTGTAGCCTATCGCGATTGCGGTTTATCAAATGGTTCAAATGGCTCTGAGCACTATGGGACTTAACATCTGTGGTCATCAGTCCCCTAGAACTTAGAACAACTTAAACCTAACTAACCTAAGGACATCACACACATCCACGCCCGAGGCAGGATTCGAACCTCCGACCGTAGCAGCCGTGCGGTTCCGGACTGAGCGCCTAGAACCGCTAGACCACCGCGGACGGCTGCGGTTTATCGTATCGCGACATTGCTGATCGCGTTGGTCGAGATCCAGTGACTGTTACCAGAATATGGAATCGGTGGGTTCAGGAGGGTAATACGGAACACCGAGCTGGATCCCAACGGCCTCGTATCACTAGCAGTCGAGATGACAGGCATCTTATCCGCATGGCTGTAACGGATCGTGCAGCCACGTCTCGATCCCTCACTCAACAGATGGGGACGTTTGCAAGACAACAACCATCTGCACGAACAGTTCGACGACGTTTGCAGCACCATGGACTATCAGCTCGGAGACCATGGCTGCGGTTACCCTTGACGCTGCATCACAGACAGGAGCGCCTGCGATGGTGTACTTAACGACGAACCTGGGTGCACGAATGGCAAAACGTCATTTTTTCGGATGAATCCAGGTTCTGTTTACAGCATCATGATGGTTGTATCCGTGTTTGGAGACATCGCGGTGAACGCACATTGGAAGCGTGTATTCGTCATCGCCATACTGGCGTATCACCCGGCGTGATGGTATGGGATGCCATTGGTTACACGTGTCGGTCACCTCTTGTTCGCATTGACGGCACTTTGAACAGTGGACGTTACATTTCAGATGTGTTACGACCTGTGGCTCTACCCTTCATTCGATCCCTGCGATTTCAGCAGGATAAAGCACAACCGCATGTTGCAGGTCCTGTACGGGCCTTTCTGGATACAGAAAATGTTCGACTACTGCGCTGGCCAGCACATTCTCCAGATCTCTCACCAATTGCAAACGTCTGGCCAATGGTGGCCGAGCAACTGGCTCGTCACAATACGCCAGTCACTACTGTTGATGAACTGTGGTATCGTGTTGAAGCTGCATGGGCAGCTGTACCTGTACACGCCATCCAAGCTCTGTTTGGCTCAATGCCCAGGCGTATCAAGGCCGTTATTACGGCCAGAGGTGGATGTTCAGGGTACTGATTTCTCAGGATCTATGCACCTAAATTGTGTGAAAACGTAATCACATGTCAGTTGTAGTATAATATATTTGTCCAATGAATACCCGTTTATCATCTGCAGTTCTTCTTGGTGTAGCAATTTTAATGGCCAGTAGTGTATCTACGCTGACAGGAGCAACTGTAGCTCTTTTCTGGTCTTCAGCTCAGCTGTGTCACGAGGTAAAGGGGAGATATGAAAACACTGTCCTTCAAATATCACCATAACAAAAAATTTGTATGGGGCCATGTCTGGAAATCTTGGAGGCCAAGAAAGTGGGGCAGTGTTTCGGGAGTCCCGTGGAACCTACTGGCAGCGTGTCATTGAGGAATGGTCGTACAATATCATGCCAATGTGTTGGAATATGAACTTATTAGAGCCATTCTGAAGTTGTGGGAAAAGCCAGTTCTGCAGCATTCGAAGATAGATATTCCAGTCACTGTGTTTTCTTCAAAAAAGGAGGATGCCACAAACTTTTTCATAAGAAATGGCACAAAAAACGCTCACCTTCGGCGAGTCTCTTTCATGCTCAACAGTTACATGGGGGTTGTAAAGCGTCGACATTCCCATGTTCTCGGTTTACTTCAACGATAACATGAAATGTAACGTAATCACTGAAAACTAAACGTGATGAAAGTCTATCGTCTTCCATGTCTTCTTGCAGATTATTGCTAAAGTCAGCACCTTTCTTTTTGCCATCAAGCCGAAGACCTGCACTAATTGAATGGAAATACTAAGAAACCCCACTTGTCCAAAAAGTAAACTTTCAAGGACTTATAAAAAACATTACAGCTCATAAAATTATGCTGAAATTTCGGTTTTCTTCTCATTTACCATTAAAATGAAGGTAGAAAGAAGAATGTCAGTGCACTGTAGACAGTCGCGATACGTTTTCTTGACGTTTAAGATAAAGTTTATTTAGTGGATATGTGGTCTTCCTAAATGTCTTGTTGTAAATGAGCATAAATAACTACTTAACTCAAACTTTATTGCTAATATGAACAAAAATCAAGCAGATTATGCCAATTTTTCATTCTCTTTGTAATTATACTCCACAAATGGTTCATTGTTTGACACATGTCGGCTAGTTGTATACATCAGTATAGAAGTTATAGATGATTTCTTCTTTTGGTAAGAATGCTAGAAATCGCCATAGATCATATATTTCCCTGTCATTTACAGGCACATGTCAATTAATCTCTCTGTTTGAAACAATGCAGACGACATAAAATCTTTCGTACATGTGGGGTTTCTCTTAGATTTAGCTGATACAATGGCTGCATAACAACACAGAAAATGTCAGAACATAATGGGTTTCTCTACATCGTGGTTAGCCTGTATGTTTAAAGTACAGTATCATGGATAATTCAGTTTTGTCAAAAAATGGACATGTGAGGTTTCTCAATTTTCCCATAAATTATAGTCTGCATGGTTTATGGACTAAACGTCGCCAGAAAGAATGACAAGATCGCTGCTTGCACGACTTTCGTGGACTACGGCCAAAGTTTTCGAATACTATTTAGTATTACATTAGTTACTTAGAGATGAAGATGCTTGCACAAGACAGAGTAGCATGGAGAGCTGCATCAAACTAGTCTCTGGACTGAAGACCACAACAACAACAACAACAATAACAACTGTGAATACTAAGGGGTCTTATCATGCTTCCGTAAGGCAGTCTACAATTTAAGAAGGACGTTTTGGATTCCTCAAATGATGTCATTTTCACTTTTAGCTGTAGGTGTTTTTTCGACTGTTGCATTGTTCACACTAAACTATTTCGTCAGAAGTGCAAAATCGACCTTTCCGTAAACATCCTTTCTCTTCAAATTGACGATACGAGCGACGATTTTTTTCCGCAGAAACTCACGTTGGACTCTAATCACTGACTCACTCTTGCTAACCTGTGGTACACAAAACATCTTATGTGGAGCGGGTGCCAAGTTAAGTCAGACATAGCAGACACATGGCTTGGCATCTAGCAGTGATTCTCTGAAACTCTAGGTCACGCTCATTCAGTGAAAACCTGTTCCCTGTCCGGTACGGCTTTTGTTTCGTAATTATTACACTGTAAAAACAAGTCATTCTTGATGATAAGTATACTTTTAATACCTCGACCACGCGGAAGATCAGTTTGGATTACGTAGAAATGTTGGAACACGAGAGGCAATACTGACCCTACGACTTATCTTAGAAGATAGGTTAAGGAAAGGCAAACCTACGTTTCTAGCATTTGCAGACTTAGAGAAAGCTTTTGACAATGTTGACTGGAATACTCTCTTTCAAATTCTGAAGGTGGCAGGGGTCAAATACAGGGAGCTAAAGGCTATTTACAATTTGTACAGAAACCAGATGGCAGTTATAAAAGTCGTGGGGCACGAAAGGGAAGCAGTGGTTGGGAAAGGAGTGAGACAGGGTTGTAGCCTACCTCCGATGACATTCAATCTGTATGCTGAGCAAGCAGTTAGGGAAACAAAAGAAAAATCTGGAGCAGGAATTAAAATCCATGGAGAAAAAATAAAAACTTTGAGGTCTGCCGATGACATTGGAAGGACCTGGAAGAGCAATTGAATGGAATGGACAGTCTCTTGAAAGAAGGATGTAAGATGAACATTAACAAAAGTAAAACGAGAATAATGGAATGTAGTCGAATTAAATTAGGTGATGCTGAGGGAATTAGATTAGGAAATGAGATGAGTTTTTCTATTTGGAGAGCAAAATGACTGATGATGGTCGAAGTAGAGAGGATATAAAATGCAGACTGGCAATGGCAAGGAAAACGCTTCTGAAGAAGGGAAATTTCTAAACATCGAGTATAGATTTAAGGGTCTGGAAGTCTTTTCTGAAAGTATTTGTGTGGAGTGTAGACATGGACGATAAATAGTTTGGACAAGAAGAGAATAGAAAGCTTTCGAAATGTGGTGCTACAGAAGAATGCTGAAGATTAGATGGGTAGATCACGTAACTAATGAGGAGGTGCTGAACAGAGTTGGGGAGAAGAGAATTTGTGGCACAAATTGACTAGAAGAAGGGATTGGTTGGTAGGACACGTTCTGAGGCATCAACGTATCATCAGTTTAGTATTAGAGGCAAGTGCGGAGGGTAAAAATCGTATAGAGAGACCGAGGCATGAATACACTAAACAGATTCAGAATGGTGTAGGTTGCATTAGTTACTTAGAGATCAAGAAGCTTGCACACGACAGAGTAGCAGTGCGAGCTGCGTCAAACCTGTCTCTGGACTGACGACCGCAACAATAACAACAACAACAACAACTGTGAATAATAGCGGGTCTTATCACGCTTCCGTAAGGTAGTCTACAATTTAAGAAGGACGTTTTAGATTCCTCAAATGATGTCATCTTCACTTTTAGCTGTAGGTGTTTTTTCGACTGTTGCATTGTTCACATTTTTGCCATTTTCAAGCATAAGATATGTTAAGTAATAGAAATAGGTTAAAAGAAATGTTCTTGTAGGATTGACTTCAATTCGTATGTCAGTAAGAAATTCATCATGTCATTAAAACAACCTATTTCTCTGACATAACACCCAGTCTGCTGCTTGAAAGTGGAGCAAATACTGAAATTGCGGTATTGAAAAAAAAAAAGAGATACAGCTCAAAGCGAACATGAAGTAATTTTAAATATTTATAGAAGCTGTGGGCCCATATTACAAGAAAGTGATAATATGGTTCGGTTCAGTGACGTACACGTACGATGGCATAAACGATCCAGTGTTCTTCTGAGTACGAAAGAGAGTTTGTAAATGTCTGAGAACGTACAGCGGATTTAAGTTGGTTGGTGAAGCATGTACCGATAGCCCAGATGGTAGTTGGTCTCCCTAAAGTGTACAGTTTTAAGCTGTCACAAAGTTCCACTAACAAGTACTCTTCGCCGTAGACTGATTCACCGTGTAATATATAATTTTACGCGACAATAGAAAACTTCTGGTCGACGAAAATCCTCCAGCCCCTTACGTATACCAACCTGTAGAGATCGTCAAGACAAAATTGTGATTACAACAGCTCGCACAGAAACGTAGAAGCAGCCATTCTTCACAAACTGCAGCCATGATTGTAACGAGAAGAAACTATGGCGTGTGGCATGCTACTTTACTTTTTCGACTCCTGAAAATTTCGTTTTGAGTTTTTTAGTCCAACATCGGGCACAAGTGTTTCGTTCTTGTCAAGGTGTAGCTCACCTGGGCCACATTGGGAGAAGACTAGTAGTTTTTGGCCACACACAATAACAAAACCACTGAGGAAAAAAAGCAAGCTGGGATGGGAGGCCGAGGCGGTCGTACGTATACAGTCAACACATTTAAGTAATTTAGAATCTATTAATTTAGTATTCTTTATTCTAAAAAAGCAAGTTGAATTAATTTGACATTTTATAGATGAGATTTCATCAATAATTTTATACGAGTAAGTACTTTGAATTTGGTTAACTAACGTATCAATATCAGCTTCGATCTAAGTGGCTGCTATTCTCAGGGAGAAAGATGTTCACCTAAGATCTTGGTTCCGTTTATACTCTTTGTGCTCTTTACTCTTGAAAATAATTCTTAGCCAACTTACGTTCTTCCAAACAATGACGACAAATACGGGTGAAGAAAAATTCGCGCTCTCGGACTTCGCAGCGCGATTCATCACATATTAGCAATACAAAAACGTCTGTCACAAAGTTTCGTCCTGCGCATATTTCCGGCAGTAAAAGTCCGTTAAAGAGTGGCAGTCAGGTAACACTGTAATCACATGTGCAGTAGCTACGTGTGTCGGGATAGAGGAGTAGTGCCGTGTAGTAGGTGTATTGGTTAGTGTTTTGAGATAGAACGCAGGTGGATGAGGGTTCGATTGCGGGTCGAGGCGTATTTATTTTTATTTACCAAATGTAGTGCACGTGGTACGGTATCTGGCGTCTTAAACGTCATACAGCGATTAAGTGGGTATTCTACAAAACATTTACTCTTACGTACTACGAACACAGAAATGGAACTACAATCCTGTTCATTTGCCAGCGTTTAAACAAGTCTTCTGCACTTCGTGAAGGCGAATTTTTTCGCACCACTGCAGCCACCAAATTCCAAACCTACTCCGCTAGTGGTCCCATAGATTAGTACCAACTATTATTTCTGCCACTTTCAGGTCCATTAGATTTCGTTAGAGGATTACGTCACCACTAGGGCTAGAAAATTGCTTTGCAAATAATTCCTTAACTCGGTTACCATTTCTATGTATTATCACCATGGAACCACTAATTATGCCTTTCAACGTTGAATCTGACATGTACATCCTGTTTAGTAAGCATTTACATGCATTACTATTACTACTATTGTTATTATTATTATAATCAATGGGAATGCGGAAACATTGCGTCCATTACCGTTAGGGAAACAATCTAATTTGAAAACAAACTTTTCACAAGTAGGATTTCCAGGGAAATGGCTCTGTTGGGGAAGTCAAGGTGAATGCGGAATTCACCTGACCTAAATCCCCCGGATTTCTTCCTGTGGGAACAGTTGAATGGGGACATGTATTCTACTCCGCCGACACACGTGGAAGCAGTGATAGCGCTTGTTCATGCCGCTCTTGTATGGTGTGGATGCAGCCAGTTTCCATTGACTTCAGTTCATGATTAAGTTCTTTGACAACTCCAAAAATACACACTGCAAGCTACAGAAGATACAATCCTCCACAAAAAGAAAAGCAAACAACCCTGGTGCGATGATGAATGTGATGAACTAGTGCTCAAGGACAGAGACCTGGTAGATCTGGAATGCAAGGGAAACCGATAAGAATGGAGAAGCCTTTACAGGAAACAGGAAAGCAATATCAAAAGCTCTGCAGACTGTCAGACTACAAGAACTGAATCGGACTTTAAACAAAACATCGTTAGGGACTTCTACTGAGCGTTCAATACCGGCTTAAGAAAGTGTACGCCATCAAGTTTACAGTGTAAAGATCCAAAGACACTAAAGCTGCATACAACAACACTGAAAACTGTAAAATACTTGCAGAATATTTCAAACAATAACACAGCTCCGACCAACCACTGGAAAATTTCAATTCTGACGATACAACATCGAGAGGACCAGATTCGAAGCCACCAACAATCAAAGGAATTAAAAGAAAGACAACTTAAAAATAAGAAAGATTCTAGGGAAGACAACATAGTTGCAGAATTATGGAAGCACTCTAGTGACAATATGGTAGCGTGCCTATTGTAACCATATTACACGTTTTTCCTGAGGGCCAAACGTTTCTGAGACCCTTCCTCGACCCTCCCCGTCACCCTTCAATTTTGGAATTTTTTGTAATACCACCATTTTTGGCTACAATCAAAATATTTTATTTATTTTACACTGCAGTTTATATCGAATCCACGCTCTGCAAACAGTCATTCAGAAAATTTGTCACACTGTTAGTATTTGTTTCGTAAATCTATTTTGCTGTGGTTTGTTTGCTCTCCAGCGGGTCGTTGCTAAACTCTGTTTAAAGTTTGCAACACCACGTCTCTTTACTCTTTGTTATTGTGTTCGCTTTCGTGAAGACGCGGTAGACAAGAGAAGCTCCACAGTAACGTTTTCAGTGGACCTACATATTCTGGACTCTAGATTGACAAGTGTATTATAAGATATACAGTATACCGTAATAGAAATAAGGATGCCAAATGGTAACTATGAGTGCGGGTTCAAAGTTTATTAGAAAACTGAGTTTCCTGTGTTCTTTAAAGAAATAAGTGCTTTAAAAAGATATACTGATGAACTCAGGTTCATCAGTTGGTAGGGAAAAGTGTTGCTGTGAAATGGTATCAATATATGAACAGTAGTGTTGATCGCACTGAATTGTTGGAAGTGGTACAGTACTATTTTTCCATACCTGCACATAATGCAGCTGTAGAGAGAACATTTTCTTTGCTAAATTTTCAGTGGACGGGTGAGTGGAATAAGCTCACTGCTGAAAATGTAAAGTTGTTGATGAGTATACTGTACAACATGAACAATGTAACATGTGTTCAGCACTATGACTGTGAAACTTCAGAGCAGACCATCGACCACATTGTACAGTAAAGTTCCAAGTGATGTTCAGAGGACTCTGGCAGGACCTCATCAATGCCTATCCAACAACAATGAAATGGATGGACTCCCCTGACGTCACTCTGTCAGGTCAATTGAGGCCAGAGCTCTTGGATATTTCTTTTGTACTTTACTATGCATTTATGCTGTGAACTTTATATGTATACCCATACGATAAATAATAGTAATAAGTACCATGAAAGAATTATCTGTAAAAAATTTCCTGAAAAAGGTCCAAGGGAATGACAAATATATGAAATAAATCACATTACCTGAATTCCTCAAGTTTTTGAACTTCAAACTACGGCAACCCTACGCATGCCTAATAAAAATAAGTCAAAACATCTTGGGAACAAACACCTTTCCAGCCGAATGGACATCCCGATTAATACATCCCCTACATAAAAAGGGAGATAAAACAGGTCTTAACAATTATAGAGTTATAGAGGAATCTCCCTCTTGTCAGAGACCTACAGAATCCTGTGAAAGGTACTTTTAAGCAGATCCACAGTTAGGTGAATATCAAACAGGGTTCAGGAAGATCAGATCTTGTGTAGAACAAGTCCTAATCTTCAGTCACATCATAGAAATCAGGAAATAAGAAGCCTGAAACATGTGGCAACATTTGTAGATTTCAAAAAAGTGTACGATTCTGTTGACAGAAGAAAACTACTCAACTTTTTAACACAGTTTGGGCCAGATAACAAAAGAAAAGAATTAATTCAAGCTACTTTAATCAATACAGCATCAAAAGTAAAATTTATGAGAAAAATGTTACAAAATTTTGAAATACAATCAGAAAAAAACAAGGAGATAGCTTGTTGCTCCTACGTTTTAAATGGTTCTGAGCACTATGGGACTTAACATCTGTGGTCATCAGTCCCCTAGAACTTAGAACTACTTAAACCTAACTAACCTAAGGACATCACACACATCCATGCCCGAGGCAGGATTCGAACCTGCGACCGTAGCAGTCGCGCGGTTCCGGACTGCGTGCCTAGAACCGCTAGACCACCGCGGCCGGCCCTACGTTTTAATAGTACATCCTTAGTATTTATGGACTTCTCCCATTCTCTAACCACTTTCTTTAGAAAATCTCTTTCTTTAGAAAGTGGTTAGAGAATGGGAGAAGTCCACAAATACTAAATTACGCACCGACTTTAAATTGCACAAGAACAAATCACGGAACCACAACGGCAAGCAGCAAAAGTAGAATTACAAACATCATCTGAAAAATACAGTACTTGAGAAACATCAGTAATGTACTTCAAGGGCTTAAAATAAATAACAACGCAATATCTGACGTAGACCGTTTGAAATATCTCGGAGAATGATGATGGAAAAGACAGCGATATAGACTAGATTCCATAAAATGAAGATGGCCTCTCGGATAAGAAGAAACATCTACACTAAAAAGGTTTATCTAGGAACACAAAATTGAAGTGGTAAGATCAGAAATACTCTACGCAGCAGAAACTCTTAAACTGACTGCGAGGGGAGAGTTTGCAGAAAGATACGAGGACTCAAAACAAGCAGTGAATCAGAATAAGATTAAAATCTAGTGCAGAACTGTACAGGGTGTTACAAAAAGATACGGCCAAACTTTCAGGAAACATTCCTCACACACAAATAAAGAAAAGATGTTATGTTGACATGTGTCCGGAAACGCTTAATTTCCATGTTAGAGTTCATTTTATTTTCGTCAGTATGAACTGTACTTCCTCGATTCACCGGCAGTTGGCCCAATTGAAGGAAGGTAATGTTGACTTCGATGCTTGTGTTGACATGCGACTCATTGCTCTACAGTACTAGCATCGAGCACATCAGTACGTAGCATCAACAGGTTAGCGTTCATCACGAACGTGGTTTTGCAGTCAGTGCAATGTTTACAAATGCGGAGTTGGCAGATGCCCATTTGATGTATGGATTAGCACGGGGCAATAGCCGTGGCGCGGTACGTTTGTATCGAGACATTTCCAGAACGAAGGTGTCCCGACAGGAAGACGTTCGAAGCAATTGATCGGCATCTTAGGGAGCACGGAACATTTCAGCCTATGACTCGCGACTGGGGAAGACCTAGAACGTCGAGGACACCTGCAATGGACGAGGCAATTCTTTGTGCAGTTGACGTTAACCCTGATGTCAGCGTCAGAGAAGTTGCTGCTGTACAAGGTAACGTTGACCACGTCGCTGTATGGAGAGTGCTACGGGAGAACCAGTTGTTTCCGTACCATGTACAGCGTGTGCAGGCACTATCAGCAGCTGATTGGCCTCCACGGGTACACTTCTGCGAATGGTTCATCCAACAATGTGTCACTCCTCATTTCAGTGCAAATGTTCTCTTTACGGATGAGGCTTCATTCCAACGTGGTCACAATCAACATGTGTGGGCTGACGAGAATCCGCACGCAATTGTGCAATCAATTGTGCAGATTTTCTGTGAACGTTTGGGCAGGCAGTGTTGTTGGTGATGGCTTGATTGGGCCCCATGTTCTTCCACCTACGCTCAATGGAGCACGTTATCATGATTTCATGTGGGATACTCTACCTGTGCTGCTAGAACATGTGCCTTTACAAGTACGACACAACATGTGGTTCATGCACGATGGAGCTCCTGCACATTTCAGTCGAAGTGTTCGTGCGCTTCTCAACAACAGATTCGGTGACCGATGGATTGGTAGAGGCGGACCAATTCCATGGCCTCCACGCTCTCCTGACCTCAACCGTCTTGACTTTCATTTATGGGGGCATTTGAAAGCTCTTGTCTACGCAACCCCGGTACCAAATGTATAGACTCTTCGTGCTCGTATTGTGGACGGCTGTGATACAATACGTCATTCTCCAGGGCTGCATCAGCGCATCAGGGATTCCATGCGACGGAGGGTGGATGCATGTATCCTCGCTAACGGAGGACATTTTGAACATTTCCTGTAACAAAGTGTTTGAAGTCACGCTGGTACGTTCTGATGCTGTGTGTTTCCATTCCATGGTGAATGTGATTTGAAGAGAAGTAATAAAATGAGCTCTAACATGGAAAGTAAGCGTTTCCGGACACATGTACACATAACATATTTTCTTTCTTTGTGTGTGAGGAATTTTTCCTGAACGTTTGGCCGTACCTTCTCGTAACACCCTGTATACGAAAGTTGAAAACGTAATGAGAAAATGGAGATTACATTTCTAAGGACACATATCTAGGATTTGTAATGACAAAATAGCTAAACAATTATAAATAGAAGGTTACAGAACTGAGAGAATGGGAAGAGATATGGAAAATGTAGGAGCCGACTTGTACGCTATGAGAAACAGAACATTTTTAAAAGAAGCAATAGAAAAGGCAAGCTTTCAGGACATAAAATATCAACAACTGGAAGAAATCGGACACAAGAACAGAAGGGACAACATTCTCAAATAACGGAAGAAGTATGGGCCCAAATGAAGCTACAGTTGAAAGCAAAGTAGCAGAAACAATGATGATTTACAGTGCACTCTAAAAGAGTTATTCCGAAGAGAAGAAGGAGCACTTCGTGACAAGCTTGATAGCGTTTTCCAGAAAATGTATGTAGGTGTAGAAACGCTCTTCTCGAAGAACTATGTGTGTGTGTGTGTGTGTGTGTGTGTGTGTGTGTTTTATCGCACGGCGACGTAAGACTGGTCTCCTGGGAAGGACAGGTGCGGTCAGCTGTTTGGAGATTGCGCAACGTGCAGACTGCTGTCTGTGGTGCCGTGAAGTGGCCAGCTGACGCAAGGAGAGTCAGCAGGGGCGCACGTCCGTTGCGTAACGCAGTCGCGCCGAATAAACGTCGAGAACGGTAGTTCTCAGACTTTCTTCCTCTGCGCCCCATACTTGAGGAAAAATAGCATCAGCCCCCTCCCCCCTTCCCCCACAGTCTATTTTATTATTATAAGCAGTAAAGGAAACAAAAGAAAAATTCGGAGTAGGAATTAAAATCCATGGAGAAAAAATAAAAACTTTGGGGTTCGCCGTTGACATTGTGATTCTGTCAGAGACAGCAAAGGACCTGGAAGAGCAGCTGAACGGAATGGACAGTGTCTTGAAAGGAGGATATAAGATGAACATCAAAAAAAGCAAAACGAGGATAATGGAATGTAGTCGAATTAAGTTGGGTGATGCAGAGGGAATTAGATTAGGAAATGAGACTCTTAAAGTAGTAAATGAGTTTTGCTATTTGGGGACCAAAATAACTGACGATGGTCAAAGTAGAGAGGATATAAAGTGTAGACTATTAGTGGCAAGGAAAGCGTTTCTGAAGAAGAGAAATTTGTTAACATCGAGTATTGATTTAAGTGTCAGGAAGTCGTTTCTGAAAGTATTTGTATGGAGTGTATCCATGTACGGAAGTCAAACGTGGACGATAAATAGTTTAGACAAGACGAGAATAGAAGCTGTCGAAATGTGGTGCTACAGAAGAATGCTGAAGATTAGATGGGTAGATCACATAACTAATGAGGAGATACTGAATAAAATTGGAGAGTGGAGAAATTTGTGGCAGAACTTGACTAGAAGAAGGGATCGGTTGGTAGGGCATATTCTGAGGCATCAAGGGATCACCAATTTAGTATTGGAGGCAGCGTGGAGGGTAAAAATCGTGGAGGGAGACCAAGAGATAAATACACTAAACAGATTCAGAAGGATGTAGGTTGCAGTAGGTACTGGGAGGTGAAGAAGCTTGCACAAGATTGAGTAGCATGGAGAGCTGCATCAAACCAGTCTCTGGACTGAAGACCACAACAACAACAAGCAAATGTACCCATTGGAGCACGACAAGCAGGTGATTTTCAATCTTTCTTAAGGTTCTTCATATTTTCCCATTATTTTTTCTCTTTTTCTCAAAGGGTCTTCTTTCTTTATTCGGTCCACTTGGGCGGCATGGTTTTGGTTCCGTCTCTGGAGTAAACTTCTATTTGTCAATTTTGCTTCTCAATGTGTCCCTGTCTGATGTGCTTGTTATGTCAATTTTCTGCTTTTGTCAAATCCTTTTTAACTTCAGATACCCAGTGTATTGATGCTTTAAAATGATGTCACATAATCCCATAGACCTCTAGAAAGTCTGTTTCCATGTTATCTGTCTAGGTGTTCATAGAACTTCATTCGTCTCTTTCTTATGTCAGTTTCGATGTTTGATACCTTTTCTGTTGTCTCGATGGTTTGCAGTCTGTATTCATCTTGTGTGGATCGTTGTCCCAGAATTTTTCTAATATACTTTCTCTCTACTTTCTTAATTTCTTGTAAATCTAGTTTTCGATTCAATAAGAGTGTTTCACTTGCATATGTGATTGTCGATTTGATTACTGTATGGTAGTGACTAATTTTAATGACTTTTGACAGCCATTTTTTGTTATACAATTTTGAACAAGTCCGGACGCTTTCTTGTTTTACTGTGATCTGTTTTTTGTGCTGTTTTTCGCAGTTCTGTTGGTTCAATAATTTCACCGAGGTACTTACAGTGTTTGTTGATTTCACCAAAATTCGTTCTACGTTTCGCAATATTTAACTTGGAACAGATGAATTCAGTCTTCTCGAAGGAGATTTGCAGGCCAAATTCCTCTGCAGCTTTGACGATCACGATTTGTTTTACTGCTGTTTATTTACGGTCGGTTAGAATCACTAAGTCATACGAAATCGCTAAATATGTAACATCCAATTTTCCTTGATCTCTTCCTAGTTCAATTGGCTTCCAAAAGTTTTGTTTTCTTAGTTCCATTTCCCATTATTTCATTACATCGTCTAAAACTATGTTGAATAATAATGGCGAGATCCCATCTCCTTGTCTTACTCCTGTTTTAACTAAGAATGGTTCTGAAATTTCATCTATGAATTTAGTTTTTGATTTGGTTTTTGTCAGTGTCTGTTCAATTAGATTTCGTGTCTTGGTGTCTAGTCTGCGTTCTTCTAGAACACTGCATAAAGATTGCCTATGCTTTTTTTAAAGTCAACGGATGTGCAGGCTATTGGTTTCGACCTGATTACTTTAATATTCAAAATACTTTGAATATTAAATATCTGTTCCGAGCACGAGCTATTAGGTCGAAAGCCTACTTGGTAATTTGAGGTTGCATGTTCTAGTTGCTCTTGTGCCCTCTTTAGGAGATGCGTGGATAAAATTTTATTAGTGTCGGGCTTCTGTGGTTGTTTACATCTGACGCCCCCACTTTTTGTGCAGTGGGTGAGTTAGTGTACATTTCCAATCCTCTGGAATATTTTCTGTCTGCCAAATTTCTTGGCTGATTTCAGTGATTTCTTTTAAACAATTTGGACCAAGGTTCTTCAGTAGCTCAACTACAATTTCATCTTCTCCCGATGATTTATTATTTTTGAGCTTGTTAATATGACTATAAATTTCTTCTTGAGTTGGCGGTAGTGAAGTTTCACTCGTGTGTTCTGGTTGTAATTTGGGTACTCAGTTGTGAGCAATTTAGAAGTTGTGAGAAAATTTCGCTAATTCTTGATAATTTTCTTTGTTAGTGTCAACTTCCCATTTTATTTCCTGAAACAGAGGTTTCGTGGAGTGTATCCTCTGAACTGATTTGCAAACGTTTTGGAAAAGTAGTGTGCTTTGTGGTTCCTAGACTTCTTCATTGGGTTTAACTGTTCATTAAGATACGTTCTTCTAGTTCGTCGCAGTATTATAGCTGTTTTCTGACGTCGAAAAATTTCTGTTTTGTGGTTTCTAATTTGTCACAATTGTAGTTTAGGTTGTCGCATAGGGCGCTCAACAGCGAGATTATCAGCGAATTTCAGTTTAAGAAGGCTCGTTGTCTCTCTTCTACTGCGTTATCACAGTTTGAATTCCACCACGGATGTTTGGATTTTTTCTTTAATAGGATCAGTTCTCTTGCTTCCTATATAATTTTCGTTTGGACATCTCTCCAGTTGCTTGAAACATATTTTTCCCACGCTTTTGATTCTTGGATTTTTTTCACAACAAATTTGAGAATTTGTGCTGTTTTCTTTCGGCATTTTCTTTTTGGTGTGAATTTATTTTCGATTCTGGTAAGATAGTGGTCAGAATCTATATTTTCCCCCTGCGGACTTGAATGTTGTGTATTTCTTTTTGCAAATCAGAAGAGATCTCAACATGGTCTATTTGAAATTCACCTAGCTGAAGGATTGGGGATCGCCACTTTTTTTTTCCTTAGTGTTCTTTAGAAGTGATGTTGACATGATTTTTTTATTAATAGAATAATGACTTTTTAAATATTTTCTTTGCCTTGTTCTTTGTTTCACCAAATTCAGTGTAGAAGGATTTTACGCAACAGAAACCAAAACTAAGTGAGTTATTATAACGATAACGCGGAAGTAATTGTTTTCTGTATTACATTAAGTGAACAATACCTGCAATTCAGAAACAACGATTATAAGAGCATTAAGAATTTAAATTACAAAGTTCAATGTGATGGATTAACTTGCTTTTGAGAAGAAAGATTCTCAAGACGTGGTGTAATGAGAAACGTCCATTCGAAGTCCTTTGCTTACATTTAGCTTTGAACGATGGTTCGGCGAAATAGCTGCCAAAGCTGAAAAGCCATTCTCGCCAAGTTCGTTGTTGCAAAAGGAATCAGAATCTTCGTTGCATTTTGGCTCAGCGTTGGGAAGTCTTTGGTAATATGTATCCAAAACTCCAACGAAGACACTTCATTAAATTTACTATTCAGTGAAGTATAACAATTGAGATCAATAATTTGTTCTCGCTCTTTAACACTGGTATTTAGACATGATGGTCCAGGATCATTTTTAATGAATTTTTAATTTAATTAACTTATGAAAATCGTCCGAAGTGAACTTTGAGTTTTGCAAAATAATGAAGGCGGACTTACATCTGTTGGAAGCATCGGATTATTTGTATCCAACAGTGACACTAGAGTAGGAAACATATCTAGCATGTTACTTTCTATTCAGTTTTGCCACAGCTCTAATTTCTTTCTAAGCGCTTTGACTTTTTCAACCAAAGTGGAACAGTTGCCTGATTACCTTGAAGTGTTAACAACATTTAATTTCTGAAAAATGTCAGCGAGGTAAGCCGTTTTCAGTAGAAAACCTCCGCTGCTGAAACAGCCTTCCAGAGAGTGATTTTATCTCCTTTAAGAAACAGAATACCTCATTCCTCATATCAGACATTCCTTTAGTACTTTACCCCTCGAAAGCCACCGAGCATTACGATAAAAAGAGCAGTTGAATGTTTTAAACACATGTCTCCTCAGACAGCACTTTAAAGGATTTGAACTTACAGATTTTGCCTTAATAATATTAGCTGCTTCAATAACCGTTTGCGGAACTTCATTAAGGGTGAGCTAAGTTATTTAGCGGCCACAGCCTCCCGATGTATCATGCAGTGAATTCTTACTCCATCAGGACCTACAGCTTTATCTTTCGCTTGCCATCCGCCATGAATCCAGAAACTGAGAGAGCTCCATCTGTGTACACTCCAATGCACCTATTCCTTAATATCCAGTTTTGATTGAAAAAGTACTGATCATGTAGAAAAAGCCTTTTAGCTGGAGCTGCTTTCAGTATCGGCTCACAGAAACGAAATTCCTGTCAAGTGATAAACTCATCAACGAAACAAACAGAAGCAATCGAATGAGCATCTCTACGAATATTCGTCCACTGAAGTGCAAAACAGTTGTTACGCAATGTATCGGATAACTTCTCCAGTAAATCATCAGAAATGTCAAAAATTGCCGGCCGTTGTGGCCAAGAGGTTCTAGGAGCTTCAGTCTGGAACCGCGTGATCGCTACGGTCGCAGGTTCGAATCCTGCCTCGGGCATGGATGTGTGTGATGTCCTTAGGTTATTTAGGTTTAAGTAGTTCTAAGTTCTAGGGAACTGATGACCTCAGGTGTTTAAGTCCCATAGTGCTCAGAGCCATTTGAACCATTTTTGTCTAAAATTCTTCTACGCACTGTGTCTTTAGTGAGAGGAACACTTTTCAGCAGTTGAGTAAATGAGTCGCTAATTAGGGTTGATACTACATCAATCGCTGCTGGTAAAACTAGATTTTCTGCACCCGTGTATGTTTTTTTTTTTTTGTTTTGCATTTAGCAATCCTATGTGAAATCTGGTAACAGGGTGAAATGGTCTTAGAAGTCACCATCGACGTTTCAGCAAAGCCCTGCTGGGTAGACAATAAAACATATAGTTTCCTGACAAAAATCTTTTAGCTTTTTAGTTAATTCAGGATGTTTGGTTTCAAGATGTCTCTTTAACTTGTTAGGGTCCATCCTATCAGCAGCTAAAATGATTAAACAAATTACGCATTTTAAATGCGAACATTTTATGTTAGCCTTTACCGTGACTGCTACTGATGTCGAATTGAACAACTAGTTTACTGTTACCAAACACTGTCTATTTATCTCCACGACGAGTTTCGAAGGTTTAAACCCCCGTCGCTAGGAGGATTTACATTTGTTAGTATGACATAAGTGTGGGTTGTTTTACGATTTTTAGAGGAACTAGTGGCGCTGTCTCCAGTGGACTCAGGTTCCTTTCACTGCCGTAACACATCACATGTAAACTTTCATATTTTGTTTATGACATAACACACACGTATGTCATGTTAACAGATTTAAATCCACCTGATGATGGAGGTTTAAACCTTCGAAACGCATCTTGGAGATAAACAAACAATGACTGGTAACAGTAAACTAGCTGTTTTATTCGAAATTACACCTAGCGGAAATTTTTCACCGTTGGCTGTAGTTTTCGTGAAGTCTAGCACTAAATAGTTCTAACCATACTTTCTCGTTTCGCCTTTGGAGTATCTCCCCCTCCTCTCCCTCCCCCCCCCTCCCCCCCACGTCGGTCGATGGGCCTCTGGCGTCTTCATGTTGTGTCACCAAGGGCGCCCATACAATAACTGAAAGGGGGGGAGGGGGCTTCACCTGAGGTCCATCTTTGCAACCACAACACCATGAAGCGCGGTACAGATGAGCCCAACAACATGCCGAATGGACCGCTCAGGATTGGCATCACGATCTCCTCACCAATAAGTGTCGCATATGCCTTCAACTAGACAATAGTCGGAGACGTATTTAGAGGCAACCCAGTCAAGCTGAACCCCTTAGACACACGACAAGCGAGTGCAGCAAGGTGGAGGTTCTCTGCTGTTTTGGGGTGGCGTTATGTGGGGTCGACGAACGCCGCTGGTGGTCATGGAAGGAGCCGTAGCGGCTGTACGGTACGTGAATGCTATCCTCCGACCGACAGTGCAACAATATTGACAGCATATTGGCGAGGCATTCGTCTTAATACGTTTTGTATTTTAATTTAAAAAACCTACCTGTTACCAACTGTTCGTCTAAAATTGTGCGGCACATGTTTGTGACTATTACTGCGCCATCTATCACAAAGTGAAAAAAGTGGTCCAACTAAAACATTCATATTTCTTTACGTACTACACGAATATGTAATAAAAAATGGGGGTTCCTATTAAAAAAACGCAGTTGATATCCGTTTGACCTATGGCAGCGCCATCAAGCGGGCCAACCATAGCGCCATCTGGTTTCCCCCTTCAAGATCAATGGACCACCCTGTATGTATAAACATCAAGAAGTCATTTCTGAAAGTATTTGTATGGAGAGTAGCTATGTATGGAAGTGAAACGAGGACGATAAATAGTTCAGACAAGAAAAGAATAGAAGTTTTTAAATGTAGTGCTACAGAAGAATGCTAAAGGTTAGGTGGGTAAACCATGAAACAAATGAGGAGGCACTGAACAGAATTAGGGACAAGAAATTTCTGACATAATCTGATTAAAAGAAGGTGTCGGTTCATTGGACACAACAGGGATCACCAGTTTAGTATCGGAGGGAAGAGTGTGGTGTAAAAATCGTAGAGGGAGACCAAGAGATGAGTACAGTAAGCAGGTTCAAATGGTTCACATGGTTCTGAGCACTATGGGACTTAACATCTGAGGTCATCAGTCCCCTAGAACTTAGAACTACTTAAACCTAAGGAAATCACACACATTCATGCCCGAGGCAGGACTGGAACCTGCGACGTAGCGGTCGCGCCGTTCCAGACTGAAGCGCCTAGAACCGCTCGGCCACAGCGGCCGGCGAAGCAGGTTCAAACGGACGTAAGCAGCAGTGGTTATTCGGAGATAAAGAATCTTGCGCAAGGTAGAGTAGTGTGGCGAGCTGCATCAAAGCAGCCTTCCAAGTGAAGACCACAACACGATTAGCAAATGAATTTGGTTACTTGAACACGGACTAAGTCCGAAATTGTACGATAGTACAGAAAATAAACCAAAAACTGGTAACTGTAAGCGAAATGAAGTCACAAAAAAATTGTTCTTTTTTTGAAACTTCCTGGCAGATTAAAACTGTATGCCGGACCGAGACTCGAACTGGGAACCTTTGCCTTTCGCGGGCAAGTTGTCTACCATCTGAGCTACCCAAGCACGACTCACGCCCCGTCCTCTGAGCTTCAGTTCTGCCAGTACCTCGTCTCCTTCCTTCCAAACTTCACAGAAGCTCTTCTGCGAACCTTGCAGAACTAACACTCCTGGAAGAAAGGATATTGCGGAGACATGGCTTAGCCACAGCCTGGGGGATGTTTCCAGACTGTTTCCGCTGCGGAGTGAAAATCTCATTCTGGAAACATCCCCCAGGCTGTGGCTAAGTCATGTCTCCGCAATATCCTTTCTTCCAGGAGTGGTAGTTCTGCAAGGTTCACAGAAGAGCTTCTGTGAAGTTTGGAAAGTAGGAGACGAGGTACTGCCAGAATTGAAGCTATGAGTCGTGCTTGGGTAGCTCAGATGGTAGGGCACTTGCCCACGAAAGGCAAAGGTCCCGAGTTCGAGTTTCGGTCCGGCACACAGTTTTAATCTGCCAGAAAGTTTCATATAAGCGCACATTCCGCTGCAGAGTGAAAATCTCATTCTATTTGTTCTTTGTTCGTTTGAACCATAGTAGCTTTGGTAAATGCAGTACAAAGGAGGAGTCATGTCAGCGGAGAGGAAGAGAAAGAGAAAGCCATGAGACGACATTCCTGGTGGATGACGGATGCACGTAGCTCAGCAGCAAGCATGACAATTGGAAGCTCACGAGGGACAAAGTGCATGGGTCGATCCTAACAGTAGGAGGCAGGCAGCACTTGGATCCGCGAGAAAGCGAGTTTCGGCGCTTGGGAAAGCCTTTGAGACGCGGCGAGGCTACCTGCTGGTATCTTATCACGCTCAACTGCCGGCATACCGGCGGTTGCCAAAGCGGGACATCTTCCGTACGTCTGCTCGTGCAGCCTTCATGTGTCCATACGAGAATGGCGAAATTCTTACAATTTCACTGGTTTCAACAAGTGCTGGAAAAGTCTCAAAAGTAACGATAACTCTAACAATTATTTAATTAAAAACGAATGTATAATATACCAAGTCTTAAAGCGGAATTAAGGGTATAAAATAATTTCTTCTAGCCCCACACAGATTTACGTTGACCAGCCAGAACATTTTGGCCACCCCCTACCATCCATGTAAACCCGTCCACGCGATAGCAGCGTCCCATGGTGACGAATTACTGCTAGTCAGACACTCCCACGGTGCACGTACGAGAAGGGACCTAAAAGAAACCGGATTGTTGTCATAAAAAAATTTATTGATGAACCTTTTTACAAAATTACTTCATTCACCTTCAAAATACTCTCCATTACATGCGATGCACTTGTCAAGTCTCTTTTCCCACTGTTGGAAGCATGTTTGGAACTCTTCAAGTTTGATATTGTCCAGTGCCCTCTGCGAAGCTGTTTTTACCGCCTCCACATCGTCAAAAACTCCCCTTTTAGCGTTTTTTTCATTCATGGAAATAAGAAAAAGTCGCACGGGGCTAGGTCCGGCGAATACGGAGCGTGGGGAACGACAGACCAACTCTGAGATGCCAAATAGTGGGTCACTCGTAAGGCCGTGTGTGCTGGAGCGTTGTCGTGATGCAGAAACCAGTCACCTGATCTCCAAAGTTCCGGGCGTTTCCTCCTCACATCCTCTCGCAGACGCCTTGAAACATTCAAGTAAAAGTGCTGGTTAACAGTCTGGCCAGGGGGTACGAATTCCCGATGCACAATTCCACGAACATCAAAAAAGACAATGATCATCGTCTTCACATTTTTTTGGTCTGGGAGAGTTGGGAGTCCTCCACTGGCTTGACGCTTGCTTGGTTTCTGGGTCATATCCGTAACACCAACTCTCATCCCCTATAATGACTTTGTTCAAGAAGTTTTGATCACGTGCAATCTCTGTTTTCTAGTCCTGACACACATTCATGCGGATGGTTTTTTGCTCCTGTATGAGCAGGCGCGGAACAAATTTAGCAGCAACACGTCTCATGTGCAAATCCTCACTCAAAATCCGCTGGCACGAGCTTCAACTGATTCCTGTCTCTGCTGAAATTTGGTCGGTCGTTTGGCGACGATCCTCGTTGATCTATTGGCGGACCTTTTCAATGTTCTCCTCATTTCGCGATGTTGAAGGGCGTCCAGAACGAGCTTGGTCTTCAGCACCCATCTCACCACTTTAAAGCTCCCAAAGCACTCGAAAACCTGTGTGCGGCTCATAGCGCCCTCCTGGAAAGCTTCGTGAAGCATTTAGAGTGTCTCCGTTGCAGTTTTTTAAGCGGGAAACAAAATTTCACACACGCTCTTTGTCCTTTTAAAGTTGCCGTAACGACTTCGCAGAGCTAACCCGCCAACAGTCAGAGAAACACAATACCACACTTGCACGTTCAGCTCTACACTGACGCCGTCTGCACAGCTGTTTCATGAAGGTCTCTACTAACACCATCTAGCACGTGAGAACCCTGCACTGCCGGCCCGCGTGGCCGAGCGGTTCTAGGCGCTTCAGTCTGGAACCGCGCGACCGCTAAGGTCGCAGGTTCGAATCCTGCCTCGGGCATGGATGTGTGTGATGTCCTTAGGTTAGTTAGGCTTAACTAAGTTCTAGGGGACTGATGACCTCAGATGTTAAGTCCCATAGTGCTCAGAGCCATTTTTGAACCCTGCACTACGTCTAAGAGTGGCAGCGCCCTCGGAGTCCGGTTTCTTTTGGGTCCCCCCTCGTACTATCAGTGAGCGTGCTGTCCGTGTGTGGAATGGGGAAGGTGCGCGATCTATCTCAGTTTGACGATAGCAAATTGTGGTGGCCCGGAGGCACTTTTCCGTCTCTTTTGTCGACCCATTATTTTCAGTAAATTCCAGATTTCTTCGCCGCTTCGTAACTCGTTTCCCATGGCGTGTTTATGTTATGTTGTGTTATGTTAACCGGGGACCTAGAAACGACGGAGAGGCTCCGTCCCCGCAGCAGCCGCAGTGGTCCGCAACCCCACGACGACTATCTCAGTCCACTTCACCTCTCCGCCGCCCCACACCGAACCCAGGGTTATTGTGCGGTTCGGCCCCCGGTGGCCCCTCCAGGGAACGTCTAACACCAGACGACTGTAGCCCCTAGTTTGCGTGGTAGAGTAATGCTGGTGTACGCGTACGTAGAGAACTTGTTTGCGCAGCAATCGCCGACATAGTGTAGCTGAGGCGGAATAAGGGGAACCAGCCCGCATTCGCCGAGGCAGATGGAAAACCGCCTAAAAACCATCCACAGACTGGCCGGCTCACCGGGCCTCGACACAAATCCACCGGGCGGATTCGTGCTGGGGTCCGGCGCTCCTTCCCGCACGGAAAGCAGTGATTTAGACCGCACGGCCACGTGTTTATGTTACTCATATTTTGGATCCTCCGACTTCAGGTTTCTCCAGCTATTTTTCAGATTTTATTTTGTGTGCTTTTAATATCTTCTCTTCGATAGCGATCTTTATCTTCTGTAATTATGGAAAACACTTCAGCAGAGCCGGCCGCTGTGTCCGAGCGGTTCTAGGCGCTTCAGTCCGGAACTGCGATGCTGCTAAGGTCGCAGGTTCGAATCCTGCCTCGGTATGGATGTGTGTGATGTCTTAGGTTAGTCAGGTTTAAGTAGTTCTAAGTTATAGGGGACTGATGACCTCAGCTGTTAAGATTCATAGTGCTCAGAGCCATTTGAACCATTTCTTTGAGCTTCAGCTGCTCCTCGCTGTCTCTTCATTAGACATAATCTTGCTCACGGCTATTTTCATGCACTCTTTATTCATGTTTCCTCTTCAACTTTTCTCATTTTCCGCTATTTCTGTCTGAAAAGAAGTATGAAAAAGAAAATGTTGTTGTTGTGGTCTTCAGTCCTGAGACTGGTTTGATGCAGCTCTCCATGCTACTCTATCCTGTGCAAGCTGCTTCATCTCCCAGTACGTACTGCAGCCTACATCCTTCTGAATCCGCTTAGTGTATTCATCTCTTGCTCTCACTCTACGATTTTTACCCTCCACGCTGCCCTCCAATACTAAATTGGTGATCCCTTGATGTCCTACCAACCGATCCCTTCTTTTAGTCAAGTTATGCCACAAACTCCTCTTTTCCCAGGTTCTATTCAATACCTCCTCATTAGTTATGTGATCTACCCATCTAATCTTCAGCATTCTTCTGTAGCACCACATTTCGAAAGCTTCTATACTCTTCTTGTCCAAACTATTTATCGTCCATGTTTCACTTGCATACATGGCTACACTCCATACAAATACTTTCAGAAACGACTTCCTGACACTTAAATCTATACTCGATGTTAACAAATTTCTCTTCTTCAGAAACGCTTTCCTTGCCATTGCCAATCTAGCTTGTAAGATAAGTCGTAGGGTCGGTATTGCCTCACGTGTTCCAATATTTCTACGGAATCCAAACTGATCTTCTCTGAGGTCGGCTTCTACCAGTTTTTCCATTCGTCTGTAAAGAATTGGCGTAAGTATTTTGCAGCTGTGACTTATTAAACTGATAGTTCGGTAATTTTCACATCTCTCAACATCTTATCTTTCGTAATTGTGGAAAACGCTTCAGCTGCCTCCTCGCAGTCTTTTCGTTAGACATAATCTTGCTCACGGCCATTTTCACGCACTCTTCAGTCATGTTTCCTCTTCATCTTTTCTCATTTTCCGCCATTTCCGTTTGAAAAGAAGTATGAAAAAAAATATAATTTAAAAATTGAAATTACTTTTGGCCGGTGCTGATAAACTATCGGTTTCCCGGTTGTGGACGACAAAGACGCAGTCGGATCTAGTCGTATCGTATGTTCCTTTCTTGAAATTATCACCAAACATTTGTAGGTGTCATTCCTTAAACAACAGATAACCGAAATATAGCGACAAAATTGGCCACTTGCATTAGAAACGGCTACCACAGGTCTCAAAATATTCTCATGTTCGCACCGACCGAGGTGGCGCAGTGGTTAGACACTGGACTCGCATTCGGGAGGACGACGGTTCAATCCCGCGTCCGGCCATCCTGATTTAGGTTTTCCGCGATTTCCCTAAATCGCTCCAGGCAAATGCCGGGATGGATCTTTTGAAAGGACTCGGCCGACTTCCTTCCCCGTCCTTCCCTAATCCGATGAGACCGATGACTTCGCTGTTTCGTCTCTTTCCCCAACCAACCCAACCCAACCCAACACTCATGTTTAGAAAAAAACAGATCACCTTAAACGACTAGTGATAGGACTCCATATTCAAAGGATATGTACATTAGTATGGTCTACAGAAATGATTAGCATTTGAACCACGTCGACCAGCGGGTTCAAGGTCAACATCGATATTGCGGCGCAACACGACCTACAGGTAAAATGTGCCCGCGGCTCTCGTTGTCGCTATAAACGGAAGGTAATGAATCACTGAGACTTGAGCAGAAGTGCAGAAAGCACGAGCGAGAGTATATGATACTGCCTACTTGCTAGAACGTCGCATAGCGGAAGCAAGTAGTATCGTGTTTTCCGCACCCCCTAGTGGCGACAGGGGCAGCGCCTGTCTGAGAAAGAAGCGCCGATTGTCGTGGCAGCGCCTGCAGGAGTTGCCCATGAAAACAACTTACTGTTGTTGTTGTTATCCTCCGGGGATGTTGGTGAGTGGCTCCAGAAGACACGTCGCCTGCAGGTAGGCGCTTCGCCCACCCGCGGAACTTGCAAGTTGCGTTCAGTAAGCAAGGCAACACATTTCTTTCCGAAAGCGGGTTGGTTTTATTCAGGCTTCCAATACATTGTATTTAAAAAAAATGGTTCAAATGCCTCTGAGCACTATGGGACTTAACATCTGTGGTCATCAGTCCCCTAAAACTCAGAACTACTTAAACCTAACTAACCTAAGGACATCACACCCATCTACGCCCGAGGCAGGATTCGAACCAGCGACCGTAGCAGTCGCGCGGTTCCAGACTGAAGCGCCTAGAACCGCTCGGCCACATCGATACACTGTATTAGTCCCCACCTTTTTGGCTACAAAAATCTACTTTTCAACGTAATCTTCTTTGAACGCGATGGCATAACGCCAGCTGTATGGCCGCATGTCACTGTTCGACGTCGAAGTCAACGTCTTGTTGAGTTGATAAACTCCCCATCATCCACGTATGCTTCCTTCGGAGTGCATCCTTCATTGTGCCAAACAGATGAAGTCGGAAGATGGTCCTCCGTTGTTCTTTGTGGTCTTCTGTCTGCGGCGAGGAAACTAGTGGGCACTCACCTTTCACTACCCCAGCGGGTGGACGAGTGTGTCAGCACTACCAACGAAGACGTGCTGTTGAGCAGCGAGGTGTTTGACTGTGATCCGTCGATCACCTCGAATGAGAGTGTCCGCACGTTCCAACATTACGGGAGTCACAGTTGTGTGCGGCCGGCCAGCACGTAGGAGATCGGGCAGGTTTGCGAGACCTTGTGGTGATGACAGACGCCTCGCCCATCGTTTCACCATGCTTTTGTTCACGGTCCGGTCTCCGTATAAATTCTACAATACCTGCGATGCTCTGGTTTTCCACCAAAAGAAACTTAATGACAAATGGGGCTCTGCCCCCTGGACATCAAAATTAGAGAGCAGGCTGCGTGGTTCTGGGTTAAGAAAGGGAACGTCACGAAGACAGAAGAGATATTAGTCACCGGGGCTAGGGATAAGGGTGAGATTCGACAAAGGGGCGAACAATTGTGCCAAGAACTATGGGAGGCGGATGAAACAGGGTGTAGAACATTTGAATTTCTTCCAAGCGTTAGGGGACGACTGAAAATGAGATACTTTGAACCCACTAAAGGACTGATCCATTTTCTCACTGGACATGGGACATACCCGACATATTTATGTCGGTTCGGGAAAAGGGCCACACCCGCGTGTGAATGTGATGAACCAGAGGGTACCCCGATCATGTGATCTACTAGTGCCCCCTTTTCGATGATCTTTCTTCTTGTACATTACGTGACCAATTACCTGACCGTGACATATACCAACTAATAAGACGAGAAGACACTTTTCAAACTCTCAATAAACTAGCAGATGAGGTATCACGATAAGTGTTAAAGGAATACCTGAGGGACATAAATTAATGTAAAAAATTGAGACGTACTAAATACTGAATACGCGCCCTACTCCTATACCGCCTGCGCGTGGATAGGTGATTTTTCTCGTAGTCTGGAATCCGCCACGTACAGGACTAGGGGGACTAGGGAACAATGTCACTACTACTAGACAAAGCACTAGATTTGACTTAGGTTGAAACTAGTTAGTAGGACTTAGATTAGGAAATTAGTATTAGGAACCTGCAGCGAATAACATTTTGGCCTGCCCAGTGTCAGGGGCACGCCCATCGGGATTAGCTCGATGGGCAAGGCACTACAGTAGGTTGATATCTTTTTCTGACACAACTGTGACGCTGCAGGCAGTAGAGTTTCTAGTTAAGAGATTATACACTAAATACTAATAATAAAACTTGTAGGAATTTAGTTATAGCTGTAGCTCACAAATTAATTAAACTATAATTAGCTGCATTTGATGTTTAAACAAATTAGGACCCACTAATCATATAAGGAAGTGGGTTATGTTGTATAATTATTGTTGTTGTTGTGGTCTTCAGTCCTGAGACTGGTTTGATGCAGCTCTCCATGCTACTCTATCCTGTGCAAGCTTCTTCATCTCCCAGTACCTACTGCAACCTACATCCTTCTGAATCTGCTTAGTGTATTCATCTCTTTGTCTCCCTCTACGATTTTTACCCTCCACGCTGCCCTCCAATGCTAAATTTGTGATCCCTTGATGCCTCAAAACATGTCCTACCAACCGATCGCTTCTTCTAGTCAAGTTGTGCCACAAACTTCTCTTCTCCCCAATCCTATTCAATACCTCCTCATTAGTTACGTGATCTACCCATCTTATCTTCAGCATTCTTCTGTAGCACCACATTTCGAAAGCTTCTATTCTCTTCTTGTCCAAACTATTTATCGTCCATGTTTCACTTCCATACATGGCTACACTCCATACAAATACTTTCAGAAACGACTTCCTGACACTTAAATCTATACTCGACGTTAACAAATTTCTCTTCTTCAGAAACGATTTCCTTGCCATTGCCAGTCTACATTTTATATCCTCTCTACTTCGACCATCATCAGTTATTTTACTCCCTAAATAGCAAAACTCCTTTACTACTTTAAGTGTCTCATTTCCTAATAATTCCCTCAGCATCACGCGATTTAATTTGACTACATTCCATTATCCTCGTTTTGCTTTTGTTGATGTTCATCTTATATCCTCCTTTCAAGACACTGTCCATTCCGTTCAACTGCTCTTCCAAGTCCTTTGCTGTCTCTGACAGAATTACAATGTCATCGGCGAACCTCAAAGTTTTTTCTTCTTCTCCATGAATTTTAATACCTACTCCGAATTTTTCTTTTGTTTCCTTTACTGCTTGCTCAATATACAGATTGAATAACATTGGGAAGAGGCTACAACCCTGTCTCACTCCTTTCCCAACCACTGCTTCCCTTTCATGCCCCTCGACTCTTATAACTGCCATCTGGTTTCTGTACAAATTGTAAATAGCCTTTCGCTCCCTGTATTTTACCCCTGCCACCTTCAGAATTTGAAAGAGATATTCCAGTTAACATTGTCAAAAGCTTTCTCTAAGTCTACAAATGCTAGAAACGTAGGTTTGCCTTTTCTTAATCTTTCTTCTAAGATAAGTCTTAAGGTTAGTATTGCCTCACGTGTTCCAACCTTTCTACGGAATCCAAACTGATCTTCCCCGAGGTCCGGTTCTACCAGTTTTTCCATTCGTCTGTAAAGAATTCGCATTAGTATTTTGCAGCTGTGACTTATTAAACTGATAGTTCGGTAATTTTCACATCTGTCAACACCTGATTTCTTTGGGATTGGAATTATTATATTCTTCTTGAAGTCTGTTATTGTTATTGAAATAAAGATTTTTTTTTAATCTCAATGACAGTTCTGATAAAGTTTCTCAATCTAGGGGAGTATGAATGCTTAACTACGATGGGCACTCACAAAGCAGGTTGGTTTTATTCAGAATTCCAATAAATCGTATTATTCCCCACACTACGCAACTCTGTTTTTCAACATAATCTCCGTTCGATTTGACGGCCTTATGCCATCTTACTGGGAGGGCCTGTCTTCAGTCTTAGTCAGCCTTCGACTGCTCGGTCGTGCATTAACAAATGTGTGTGAATTCCTAAGGGACCAAATTGCTGAGGTCATCGGTCCCTAGACTTAAACACTACTTAATCTAACTTAAACTAACTTATGCTAAGAGCAACACATACATCCAAGCCTGAGGGAGGACTCGAACATCCGACGGGAAGGGCCGCGTAATCCATGACATAGTGCCATAAACCGCGCGGCCACGCCGGTGCATTAACAGCGGGAGTCACACACTGCACGACAGTCTTCGTAATAGCTGGTCTTCTTTGCTGTTTGTTCTTTTGTAAGGTTTCTTGGCAACATTTGAAGATAGCTGTAAGGTAAGTAAAACTTATGCTTAGAGCCATTTGAACCATTTGCATCATTCTTGTATCCCACATCTACTTACCGTTGTGTACGAAGTAGTGAACAACAGTGAACAGTACAGACGAAAACTAGTAGGGGCTGTCCAACACTACGATATGCGAACAGATAGTAGGGTTCAAAATGGCTCTGAGCACTACGGGACTCAACTTCTGAGGTCATCAGTCCCCTAGAACCTAGAACTACTTAAACCTTACTAACCTAAGGACATCACACACATCCATGCCCGAGGCAGGATTCGAACCAGCGACCGTAGCGGTCGCGCGGTTACAGACTGTAGTGCCCAGATAGTAGGGAGTGTCGGGTGTAGTAGTTACCTAAACATGAAAATTTTAGTGTATTGTAGGGAAAGATGGAGAATTACATGTAATAGGGTAAAAGAGTGCCATATGGTGTTGAAAACTGCGCCATCTTTTCCTGGTCTGGTATTGATGAGCGGAATTCCTCGCCTAGGGAAGTTCGGCCGCCGTGTTGCAAATCTTTTCAATTGACGGCACATTGGGCGACTTGCTTGTCGATGATGATGAGGAGGACACAACACCCAGTCCCCGAGCGGAGAAAATCGCCAACCTGACCGGGAATCGAACCCGAGTCTCCTGTACGACAGTCAAACGCACTGACCATTCAGCTAAGGGGCGGACCATTTTTACTCTTTCCATTTCACTGTAATAATCCATATTAGAACACTCTTTCATTGCATGTTTGGTTTCCTCGTATAGCCATAATGTAACTCATTTTATTGCTATTTTCTTTTCTAACTTTTCTTGATTGGGGTTCACAATTGCGTTTTTTTTAACGGTCTCCTTTGACTGAAAAAAAATGTATTCCCTTCTTCGGCCATGCGGGAATTATCAAGTGGAGTACGGCGAAAATTGAGCTTCAGTGTATATCACAATTTAAAAAATAAATCTGACGTTTATATACCCTGTCAGACCATGAAATTAAGAGACTGGGTTAAAAAAATTAGAGAAAAGTTTGGATGGTTGTTTTATTGTTTCAGATGTTCTAAATAGTTTCCCTCCACTTGCGTACAACGCACAGAACGTTCATACAACCATGTGAAACTGTCAGAAAAGTCCTTATTTGGGACGTCATCAAATTCGCGCGTCACATTGGCTTGAATGTCGGTTAGGCAATCAAAAAGTTGACGTTTCTCATTTTAATCAAGTTGCGGTAGTCATCCAGACTTCGTTCGGGAGTGAAGGAGTGCCGGAGGAAATTGCACACTGTTCTCTTCTCCAAAACATTCTACATTTGTTAGTTCATACTGCCACCGTGGTCACTGCCCTGACGACGCTTATACGCCAATAATAAAATCAGTCTCGGAACCTTTTGTACGGTGTATATCATCATCAAGTCCATAGGTTGAGTATTTAACAAAAATAATACTACTACTAGATTGCCTACACTACTTTTGTCCAACGTCCTCTGAAGTAATGCTGAGCGGAATATAACCCTTACTGGACAGGATTGACGGAGGACATCGAAAAAGTTTATAGAAGCGCAGCTCATTTTGTATTATCGCGAAATAGGCGAGAGAATGTCACGAATATGATACGCAAGTTGATGTGACACTAATTAAAACAATTTCATTTTCGATCCGGCGAGATCTCCTCACGAAATTTGAATTTCCAACTTCCCCCCCCCCCCCTCCCCCCCCGAATGCGAAAATATTTTGTCGATATCAGCCTACACTGGGAGAAATGACCATCATAATATAATAAAAGAAATCAGAGCCCGGACACAAAAACTTAGGAGTTAATTTTTTCCCATGTGCTATTCGAGAGTGGAACGGTCGAGAAATAATCTGAATATGGTTGCACGAACCCTCTGCCAAGCACTAAAGTATGAATTGCTTAGTAGTCACGTAGCTGTAGATGTAGATGTATTAAGCAAAATATAACAATATAGGTAACAGCGTGTATAATAGACGCCGTTTTAATATGCACACACGCTAGTTATTTCCTAATGGCCGCCCCTGGTAGCTCAGTGGCGCCGGCACGGTAACTCAGCGTGTTCAGTCAGCGGGTTAGCTGCTCTCTGTAATAAAAACAACTGAGTTAATGGGTCAACGACGAACTGAAACGGGTGTCTTGCGACGTCCGCCCCGCGCAGATATAACGAACGAAAACGAACAAAATGAGAGCAAAGAAAAAATGTGGTCAGCGCGACAGAATGTCATACCTAACGGCCTGGGTCAACACCGACTCAAAGGAAGGCCTCGGCGCTTGTTCGTGACGTCACGTCAGCTAGGCACGGCGAACGCCAGGTCTGTTGCAGGCAGAAACGCCTGGGCGTGCTTATCACTATAAATCTCTTATTTTTGGACAAAATGTTTGGTATTGTTTTGGATTCTGCAGTTTTATTTAAATGAAAGATTTTCTTACTATCGTAAAGCTACAAATGAAGATCATAGTTCTGTATTACTGAATCCTGTCGAAACAAACGTAGATCAATATGACAAGATGCTTTGCCCCATTGCAAGCTTCGGAAATTTTACATTCAAGTAACTATATTTACTTGATCCATTTTGCTATCGAAACTTACCCCAACCCGCTTACAATTAACTCGTTTTATTTATTTATTTATTTACGTTTGACATCGTCACTGGAAATGTGAACTAATTTACTTGTATAAATGTCCAACTGTTGCCAGTCATTAGATTACAGTCGTTTTCAACGAAATGAATTCTAAACAGGAAACATAATAGCTTCATAGATCGAAAATACTGCTGAGCTTAAACTTTTTTAAACATGCAGATTAGAAAAGATAAATATTCCCCTCTTGCAACTGAAAGGAGAAACTTTATAAGATATAAAAAAAAATTATTTGATAAAACAAGTATCTCTCTTTTGCCTCTTCTTCTGTCCCCCACCCCCTCCCCCAACGTGTACAATCGCAAGATATTTCATTAACATTCAGTGCTCCTCACCCCATAGTCAACCAAGATACCTAAAGAAGAGCACCAATATGTTCACAGTTTCTTGTAAAAGCAACCCAGTACAAACGTAACTTCCTCAGATTTACAAATAAGGTAAAGAAGCACGAATTCTGTTGTTGCTGGACCATGAAGTTGTTTTTGCATGTCAATCCTTAAAACGGGTGGAAATTTAAGTTCAGGAGTACACTATTTGTTAATAAGTGTAATGAATTGCACAATTAATTGATTGCAGAAATCTCTCAGAACAACGTGTGTTGGTCAACTACCGCCAATAGTTTCACATTTTCCTGTGTCAGAGAGGGAGATACCACCATTATGAGTATGCCTGCGTTCGCCGTGCCTAGCTGACGTGACGTCACGAACAAGCACCGAGGCCTTCCTTTGAGTCGGTGTTGCCTGGGTTCGATTCCCGGTTGGGTCGGATATTTTTTCCGCTCAGAGACTGGGTGTTGTGTTGTCCTTATCATCATTATTTCACCACTACCGACACGCAAGTTGCCGAAGTGGCGTCAACTCGAAAGCCTTGCACCAGGCAAACGGTCTACCCGACGGCAGGCCCTAGCCACATGGCATCTCCTAATGAAGACGCATTTTTCTGGTTAAATAGTCAGCCTATGTTCTTGATGATGATATTTATACATGTTAGACACTTTTTGAAGCTTTGGCGTATGCTGAAGCATAAGTTTTGCTGTGCTTTATTTGATAATGGCTACACGTCCGAAGTCGGAACAGTGGATTTTATGAATAAAGAGTTTTTACAGACGAAGGCGACCACGATTCTTTTAAGTTTTATTTAAATTTTTAAAAATATTTTGGCAGGATGCAGCAAAAGCAATCAAGTCCAATTTTTGGAACGATTCCCATCTTCGCATGGTAGTGTATCCTCTCTTCACTCGTTATGGGACAGTAACTTTCCAAAATGTACATCTGCAAGCGGGAGAGGGGCTAGCCGGATCTAACACGGCTCAACGTAAGCACTTGTTTACGGTAGGTAGATCCACCTGTTGCAGGGCTGTTCGACCTTGGGATTGGACACTCCTCTTGATTGTTGCACGATGTTTTGTCTGCACAGATCTTAGGTATTGTGCCCTCACAGTGGTAGTCAACAAGATAAAAGGTACATGTTTCAGAAACGAGAATCAGTCTTTAGGGTTTGCGGATCTAAATTCTTGAATCTCTTTGGTTCTCGCTTCACCACGTTATCTGAAGAAAAATACGGATCGTTTAGAAGTCCTGAGCAAACGAATTCTGGCAGGCTGTTAACAGCCGTGACACACGACACACTTCAGCGAGTGTGTGGTAGCATGAGAAGGCGTGTTAACTCCGGCTTGGGGGCTAATTGGGACCGATTCGAAAATTTTCTGCGACTCTTGCCGTGCATGGAAAACACGTTGGTAGCTTTTTTCGTCTTCTCTTTTCATTCAGCAAAAATTGAGTGAACTTCGTCCTAACTGTACATGCTTCATTTTCTTTTTCGTCTTTTTGGGGTTGAAGCTCTTTTTTCCGTGTTTGCTTTAACAATACGTATGTTTCTGGATAGGGTCTGCCTTTAGCAAAACACAATTTTGTTTTTTAACCCAAACATGTTTCACTGCAGTTGCAGCATATTCAGTGGGCTTTTATTTTATGGCTGTTAAAGACAAAGAATGTTCTTTACTGTCTGTATACATCTAACTATTAGTTTTTAAATCATAATTACAGATATTTGAAAAAACACATAAAATTATGAATTCATGCCTTTTTACCACATGGTGTGGTTTTTCTGATGTGTTGTGTTTCTGCAGTGACTGTTTTGTTCCACAGTTTGTCATCTGCAACTTACATATGTTTCCTAGACAATTGTATTTCCGAAATTTCATTATTCTACATTAATTATTTTCTGGTTTTGCATTTTTCCGTCAATGTATTAACATAGCAACACAGGTTCTTCGCGCTATTACTAATGCTATGAGATGATAGACTATTCCCCTTCGTGTTTGTGCCGTCCGTAAATTTTATGTTCTATACATTCTGATGCAGAAATACGCACGTCTTATTTGGGGGCAAATGGTGTCTGAACTTTCAGTAAGAGATTATTGAAGACCTTAGGTCGTACTTTCTGAGTCACTAGACAACTCTTCATCTATTCTTGTTTTAGCAGTTTTGGTCCTTTGTCTAGCATTCATTTAAATATCCTTCTGCTTCATTCCACCATTCTTATTCCTCCCACTGTCCGTGAATAGCGTAGTACTGTCCATTAAAGAGCACACCCCAATAATATTTTGAGAATATATAACATATTGTCACGAGAGATGCTGCATTTTTCATTTTTCATTTTTCATTTTTACAGTCTCAATTGGAAATAGTCACAGTTGATTACGTTTCGATCACTTAATGATCATCTTTAGCTCTGTGCATAAAAATAAAACATTAATGCGTATCTATTTAAGTAGACAACATAAATCTAAAATATTTAAAATTTAACATTCCTGAAATTGTTTAATGAGAAGTTATGAAATTTTAAAATATCTGTAAAAGAACTCAGTCGTAAGTTTTTAGGCACGTAAAATTTTAAATATTTTCAATGCATGTTATCTACTTAGATACTTAGTAGCAGATCTGAAGATGATCGGTAAGTGATCGGAACTAGCAATCATTTGCGATAATTTGCAACTGAGACTGTTAGAAATAAATATTTTTGACAATAACGTTTCCTTGACGGTGCGTGGGAACGGGATTAGGTACTCGTAAATGTAGAGTATAATATATTCTGTCTACAGATCTTGTATCTTTACACGTCGTATGTCCAAAGGGACGAGACACTTGGTGCGGACACAGCAGATGCCAGGACTCAGAGTTTGTTTACACGGATCACGACAGGCTACCAAAAGCTGTCACGGACATCATGCACCAATTTGCAGGGATCTGTCTCATACTGAGTTATTGACGCAATGTGTTCATATTCGTACACAGCATCAGACTGAGAGTGTGAACAATGTGATGCGAACCACAATTCTGGTTCTCAGATCCATGAAGCTTCTCTTCCCTGTATGTCGCATTATTACAAGAGACTGTCATTATTCTTTTACTTACGTACTTTCCTGAGGGTATCTTCTTTTTAAAAACACTATTATTGAACGGCATCGTCTTTTAATTTAATTGAAACTAAGTTCAGAAGGCAGCAACAAAAATATTGCTTTGTTCTTGAGACTCGCCGTCAGCAACGGAAAAATTGCCTCTCATGTTAGCCAACAGTGGGAACATGTTCCAGACAGGCTGGCACATTACACAAAGGTTGTTAATACGCCGTGCGGTTTCTAACCAAATCGGCTCACTCTCATGCCTTGGAAAGTAACGCATTAATTTTCTTTTAATTGTATCCACTGTATTAACTTTTTCCTCCCTTGTGGCCCGTACTTGCATTCACCATCTGTCACATTCGTTGCCACGTAGACTCTATGGCCTTGCTATTTTGCTTTCATTGGCCGTTATCTAAGGATTCGAGCCATCTGTTAAATCCTCGTATTTCTTGGACATAGCTAAATAATTAAAAGAAAAATTTCTTCTTTGAAGCTTCAGTAGTCTTGAAAAACTCGATTGTTTTCTTAACATGTTAAAAGAAAATAAGTAAATAAAATTTTTTGAGTAACTAAAACGTCAGTCGAAATTTATCTAGGAGTCATTCTTATTGTTTATCCTCTTGGTTCTTGTACCTGATACATATTACCCATCTTTCCCTATAGCTTATACCTATTTTGCAAATAAAATATTAGCTTTTTCGTAAATTGAAGGTTCCTGGGAACTGACTAAAAAACATAAAAAAACCGTGTTAAGGTATACAGGTAGGTCTTGTGTCAGCTGCTACCTTCACATATGTTCGGGTAGCTTGGACGTTTACGATACAAACGGCACCACAGTAACGCGAAGGCTAGCGGCTCTCTTGTATTCCCTGCCTTCTACTAGCCAGATAGGAAAAAAAAGTTCTGTATTTTCTATCAGCTTTAATCTCATCCAGTAGCTCGTCGTTTCTGTTAAGTTCCATGTCAGAAGTCTGCTTCGGAAAGGACACGGTCGATTTCCCTCCCCATTCGGCCCCAGCACGAACTTGTGACGTCTTTATGACCTCGTAGATGGTGCAGTAAACTCTAATCTTCCTGAAACTTCCTGGCAGATTAAAACTGTGTGCCCGACCGAGACTCGAACTCGGGACCTTTGCCTTTCGCGGGCAAGTGCTCTACCAACTGAACTACCCAAGCACAACTGACGCCCGATGCTCACAGCTTTACTTCTGCCAGTACCTCGTCTCCTACCTTCCAAACTTTACAGAAGCTCTCCTGCGAACCTTGCAGAACTAGCACTCCTGAAAGAAAGGATATAGCGGAGACATGGCTTAACCACAGCCTGGTGGATGTTTCCAGAATGAGATTTTCACTCTGCAGCGGAGTGTGTGCTGATATGAAACTTCCTGACAGATTAAAACTGTGTAAGGGACCGAGACTCATATCTCCACACACTCCGCTGCAGAGTGAAAATCTCATTCTGGAAACATCCCCTAGGATATGGCTAAGCCATGTCTCCGCAATATCCTTTCTTTCAGGAGTGCTAGTTCTGCAAGGTTCGCAGGAGAGCTTCTGTAAAGTTTGGAAGGTAGGAGACGAGGTACTGGCAGAAGTACAGCTGTGAGCGCCGGGCGTGCGTCGTGCTTCGCTAGCTCAGTTGGTAGAGCACTTGCCTGGGAAAGGCAAAGGTCCCGAGTTCGAGTCTCGGTCGGGCACACAGTTTTAATCTGCCAGGAAGTTTCATATCAGCGTACTCTCCGCTGCAGAGTGAAAATCTCATTCTCTAATCTTCCTGTTTCCTTACATATATTCTTCCATCAATTTAACAATTCATGCACCCAAGTTGCTCACAAACTTTATAACAGAAATATGGTGAACAGCACTGACGATTTGTTAAATGACAGTTTATCTTTACAAAAGAAAAAGGCACCAGAGAAATATTTCTGACGTTGCGCTTGGTAATTGAGGCAAATCAAGACACCTTAAGATTTGTCAGTGTAGAAAAAGCGTTCGAAAACGTAAATTAGTGCAATATGTATATATTTTTAAAAGAGTAACCATGAGCTCTAAGGACATAGAGGTAATAAGCAATATGTACAAGAAAGAAGAGGGAAGACGAACAGAATACCGATAAATATCCATGGGTTAAAAAGTTCGTTACGCAAATATACAGTCTTTCTCCAATTCTGTTCAAAATGTGCACTAAAGAATCAATGAAAGACAAATAAGAAACCTTCAGAAATGGGTTTAAAATTCAGGGTGAAAGGATATCGATTATGTTATTAGCTGATGAACGTGAACGCGAGGAAGAATTATAGGCGTAGTTTAATGGAATGGCCTAATGGGCATAGAGTATAAATTGTGAATAAACTGAACATAGACGAAAGTAAGGAGGAATAGTAGAAGTGAGATAGCGATAAATTAACATCAAAATAGCGGACTATGAACAGATAAAGTGAAGGATTTATGGTGCCTTGGAATGAAAATAGCCCATATCGAACGAAGTGAGGAGGATATAAGAAGCAGGCAAAAAGGACATTCCTCGCTAAAAGAAATCTGTTAGTACACTACTGGCCATTAAAATTGCTACACCAAGAAGAAATGCAAATGATAAACGGGTATTCATTGGACAAATACATTATACTAGAACTGACATGTGATTTCATTTTCACGCAATTTGGGTGCATATATCATGAAAAAGCAGTACCCAGAACAACCACATCTGGCCGTAATAACGGCCTTGATACGGCTGGGCAATGAGTCAAACAGAGCTTGGATGGCGGTATAGGTACAGCTGCCCATGCAGCTTCAACACGATACCACAGTTCATCAAGAGTAGTGACTGGCGTATTGTGACGACCCAGTTGCTCGGCCACCATTGACCAGACGTTTTCAATTGGTGAGAGATCTGGAGGTGCTGGCCAGGGCAGCAGTCCAGAAAGGCCCGTACAGGGCCTGCAACATGCGGTCGTGCATTATCCTGCTGAGATGTAGGGTTTCGCAGGGATCGAATGAAGGGTAGAGCCACGGGTCGTAACACATCTGAAATGTAACGTCCACTATTCAAAGTGCCGTCAATGCGAATAAGAAGTGACCGAGACGTGTAACCAATGGCACCCCATACCATCACGCCGGGTGATACGCCAGTATGGCGGTGACGAATACACGCTTCCAATGTGCGTTCACCGCGATGTCGCCAAACACGGATGCGACCATCATGATGCTGTAAACAGAACCTGGATTCATCCGAAAAAATGACGTTTTGCCATTCGCGCACCAAGGTTCGTCGTTGAGTACACTATCGCAGGCGCTCCTGTCTGTGATGCAGCGTCAAGGGTAACCGCAGCCACGGTCTCCGAGCTGATAGTCCATGGTGCTGCAAACGTCGACGAACTGTTCGTGCAGATGGTTGTTGTCTTGCAAACGTCCGCATCTCTTGACTCAGGGATCGAGACGTGGCTGCACGATCCGTTACAGCCATGCGGATAAGATGCCTGTCATCTCGACTGCTAGTGATACGAGGCCGTTGGGATCCACCACGGCTTTCCGTATTACCCTCCTGAACCCAACGATTCCATATTCTGCAAACAGTAATTGAACCTCGACAAACGCGAGGAGCACTGTCGCTATACGATAAACCGCAATCGCGATAGGCTACAATCTGACATTTATCAAAGTCGGAAACGTGTTGGTACGCATTTCTCCTCTTTACACGAGGCATGACAACAACGTTCCACCAGGCAACGCCTGTCAACTGCTGTTTGTGTATGAGAAATCGGTTGGAAACTTTCCTCATGTCAGCAAGTCGTAGATGTCGCCACCGGCGCCAACCTTACGTGAATGCTCTGAAAAGGTAATCATTTGCACATCACAGCATCTTCTTCCTCTCGGTTAAATTTCGCGTCTGTAGCACATCATCTTCGTGGTGTAGCAATTTTAATGGCCAGTAGTGTATTAAACATGTCTTAATCTAAGGAACAAATTTCTGAGAAAGTACTACTGGAACACGGCAGTGTGTGGAGACGAATCGCGCACTGTTGGAAAACCAGAAAGAGCAGACTCGAAGTGTTTGAGGTGAAGTGGACTGATCAGAAGAGAAATGTGGAAAGCACTGGCTAGAAGAAGAGACAGGAACATAGAGCAGGCGACCGCTTCGATGGAACCAGTCGGAAGACTGATGACACAAAAAAAAAAAAAAGAAAAGGAAAAAGTGATGTCGTGAGGAGGAAACGACGGCTGACTCTTATCTCTCCGCCTGTCATAAACTCAGCTTGGAGAGTGGTCGTCGTCCTGGGAAATCAGCAGCGATGGCGTTGTTCTGTTGGAGTTTCCTCTACTCCTCTACCGTGTCAGCGATTCCCCAGCGATGGGCGTGGTCCAGAACCTGTACAGGACGCTTTATGTGCGTGATGTCCTGTGAGATATTACTCCGTGAGTGGTGCCGGTTATTCTCGTAGTTCACCTTGATCGAGTGGAAAGATAAGATTGTTAATTAAATCTTACACTTTATGGCTACTGAGTGTTTCTTGTGTTAGTTAACAGGTGTTTATTTCACCAGAGCTGAATAAAGTACGGTGAACTGCTCTATGCGCACCATCATTTACAATTTTTGTGGCATAGTGGCTTAGTCAAGGAAGCGGAAGAAAGTTTTTGAAACACCACGTGTGTACTTCACAGTCTCACTGCACGTTAAAATTTTTTTAACAATCCACTTTGGATGTGACGCACCTTTGTAATATCTCTGAGACGAAGAAATTGCTTCGCCGCTTTTTGAAACTTGAAAATGAATGTTTGGTATAGAAGTAGCGTGTTAGTAAAGTTTAATTCGCAACTGAGACAGTGTATTAAATAGAGGGTGTTTAAAAAATATGATCCGATTTCAAAAGACTACATCTTCTATATAAGTGAAGATAGAAACTTTGGAATGGGATTTCAAATTACGTAGAGGACTATAAAGTTTTTATTTTCAGAAGAACCAGCTGATCTTAAGGGGCTCCGGAACGCCCTATACTTGCAATGTTAAAATAACGCTTATAAATTACATCTTTACTCACAAAGTATTTGAGGTAGGAAGTTGAACTTTTTACAGATTATTTATTGGAATATGGGCTACAACTTAACACAGGGATTTTACAAAATTTTAGTTCAGTTATTAAAGATGATTTTTTTTCAATTGTAATGAAAATTCACAACATTTTTTGCAATTTTTTATTTATATATTCAAAAATATACAGTTTTTTGGAAAAAGGCTGTGTTAAATTATGCAGAAGGTACTGTGTAACATTTACCGAAAGTTTGAAACAAATATGTTTGGAAGATCCTTGGAAAACACGTAATTAGTATGAGAAAGTTTTGGGAATCGAGCGACAAAGATTGGATTAACTTTTTAGTGGATTCCAGGTCCATAGGATGGATTATCTTCATCCTCTGCGAACTCCTCCTCCAGCTTCCTCTTGTTCCTCCTCCTGTTTACTCTTGCTTGTATTTCTAGACTCTTTACAGCCCTGTCTGCAGCCCGAAGGCGTTCCTTATCTAAAGCAAGCATCGCTCGTTGTTGTGTTCGTAGATTTTGCTACCATTTTCTTCAGTTGCAGTTACTGCAACACTGTTCCAAAAGGTGGTCATGTATGAATACTTATCACATTTCAGTTGTATTTCACTAGCAAGTCCTACGTGCTTTATTATGGAGAGTTCAAGACCAACTTCACGACAATGAATACATCTTACACAATTTGAAAAAATTCCTTTGAGAACCGACATCTCAAATATTTCATTCACATCCGATTCGCCTATAACACATTCATAGTTTTCACTCATTGAACCAAGCTTCTTCTGTGAAGTATTTTCTTTCACACTTTGACTGCTATGGACAGGTTTACTTGAGAGGTTAGGTTCACTCACTTGGTTATCGTCTTTATTGTTTACAGTAATAACACATACCTTTGGCTTTCCAACATTTCTCCTTTTCTTAAAAGCCTTCAGATGATTTCTAATAACTTTACTTTTACTCATTATTATACTTCAACAAAACAGAGACTCAAGAAACAGAATTAATTACGAATGTTTTCGAGATAACGACAGAGTAAATAAACATGAAACAATCGACAATCACACCAGCGATATATATTGAACCATCACAGGTTAGCCACAACACATACTTTATCTCACATCACTAAAATGTACCTGATGAACACGGACGTTAATAATAACACCATTTGACAGCAGTTTAACAGCGCCACAGTGGGTCACGCCCATGTAGAACACATTTCAAAGAAAATTTAAAAATATTTGTAGTCTTCGGAATTGAATAAAGTATATATCTATTAAAAGGTAATAGTCTGCAGATTCAGAAAACGCAAAAAAGTAAAAATTGAACATTTCATGATTTTGAGCCTTTCCGGAGCCCCTTAAAAGGCAGTATCTGTTACATTCGCCGGCCGAGGTGGCCGAGCGGTTCTAAGCGCTTCAGTCCGGAACCGCCCTGCTGCTACGGTCGCAGGTACGAATCCTGCCTCGGGCATGGATGTGTGTGATGTCCTTAGGTTAGCTAGGTTTAAGTAGTTCTAAGTTCTAGGGGACTGATGACCTCAGATGTTAAGTCTCATAGTGCTCAGAGCCATTTGAACCATTTTGTTACATTCATACATACACAACCACGGGGACACTTTTTTTAATTACATTTAGGATCAAAGTATTCATCTACCTTTCACAAATGTTCAGTGTGCTATCCACTGGACGGGCGACAGGTATCAAGAACTCGTCACATTTTTTAGTAGCGTGTCCGGAGTTAATGGTATTGTTCTGTGCTATCGCAGTTCACCTGATGCTGTATATATGGGAGGTAGATAGATGTAGATCTTTACAAATCATTACAAAAAGAGTCACATTCGATGAGACGAAGCGATGTTGGAGGCCAATGCTGTAATGCAAGATCCTTACTCGTCTTAAGACCGTTCCGTTGTTTAAACTGCACTCTCGACTAAAGTCACCCAGCACAGGTGTTACAGAATTACAGCTGTAAAGACGAAGAACGTAAAACACGTTTTGTTGCTGCGTTATCGCCACTTCGTCTCGATGCGTATTAGGGAACGAACGGGTGAGCGACTGTGATCGATGCACTACGAGGACCCTAACGGAAAACTACATGGATTGGCCACTTAATAGAACTGGCGCCGAGATATAGACTCTAAGATAAAAAAAGCGACACACCACGAAGGAGCCGGCCGATGTGGCCGAGCGGTTCTAGGCGCTACAGTCTGGAACCGCGCGACCGCTACGGTCGCAGGTTCGAATCCTGCCTCGAGCATGGATGTATGTGATGTCCTTAGGTTAGTTAGGTTTAGTAGTTCGAAGTTCTAGGGGACTGATGACTTCAGATGTTAAGTCCCATAGTGCTCAGAGCAATTTGAACCATTTGAGCCACCACGAAGGAATATCCGAGTGGGACGGCAGTAGATAGATGTCATATGCATGTAGACACACATAAATGATTACAGAAAAATTGGACGATTTATTCAAGAGAAACAGCTTTACAGAATGAGAAAATCAAAATAGGCTTGGCCCTGTTCCGGCCCTTAGGCAAGCAGCTATTCGGCTTGACAAGTTGTTGTTTGTCCTCCTGTGGGATATTGTGCCAAATTCTGTCCAACTGGCGCGTTAAGATCATTCGAATACTGAACTGGTTGGACGGTGCTGCCCACAATACCCCAAACGTCTTAAACTGGGGAGAAATGCGGCGATCTTGCTGGCCAAGAAAGGATTTGGAAGGACGAAGACAAGAAGCAGGAACTCTCGCCGTGTGCGGGCGGGCATTATCTTGCTGGTATGCAAGCCCAGGATGGCTTGACACGAGGGCAGCAAAGCAGGGTGTGGAATATCGTCGACGTATCCCTGTACTGAAAGGGTGCAGCGAATGACAACCAAAAAGTTCCTGCTATGAAAAGAAATGGCACCCCAGACCATCACTCCCGGTTATCGAGCTGTATGGCGTCAGGATGGTATTCCACCGCTGCACGAGGCGTCTCTGGAAAATGTCTTAGCTGGTCATCGGGCTCAGTTCGAAGCGGACTCATCACTGAAGCCAGTTCTATTCCATTCTATGAGACTTGTGTCTGGAGACGCTCCAGATAGAGGTGGGATACCAACCTGTCGCCCGCCATACGGCCCGACAACTTGAATGACCCCTTTGGTTGCCATTTGCAGCACCCATACAGCACAGCAGTGCGTCAGCGATACTTTACTTTGTGACCCTTCATGGCAAGCCAGCGTGGGCTTACATTTCAGCAAGATAATACCCATCCGCACACGGCGAAAGTTTCTGATGCTTGCCTTCGTGCTTGCCAAACTCTGCCTTGGCTACCAAGGTCGCCGAATCCCTTTCCAGTCAAGAACGTTCAGAGCACTATGGACAGGGCCGTCCAACCACCTCTGGATTTCGACGGTCCGACGTGTCAGTTGGACAGAATTAGGCACGATATCCCTTGGGAGGACATCCCGCAACTCTGTCAATCAATGTAAAAGACATCATATTTACGCCAGTGACTGTATCACTTTCTTTATTTCACGATTGCAATTTCTGCCTTAAGTCATTATCAAGTGCAGCTTTTTCGGTCGTTTTGCTGCCGTGGAGGTAGCTATAATTTTCACGTTGATGTATTTTGGAAAAACTTCATTATTCTTGCGCTGTTTGTAAAACATTATACATTCTGTTCTCTTTAGTAGTTTTATCTACGTTCGTTGGTAACTCAGCAACATCCCGTGCGCCTGGCTAGGCAAGCAATTAATTAACTTTTTATACCTGGGATTCACAGTCATCTAGAACTTTATAAAAGACATCGTATTTACGCTGGTGACTGTAACACTTTCTTTATTTCACGATTGCAATTTCCTAGTGCAAGAATAAAGAAGTTTTTCTAAAATACATCATCGTGAAAATTACAGCTACCTCCACGGCAGCAAAACGAGCGAAAAAGCTGCACTAGATAATGGTCTAGAGCCGAAATTGCAATCGTGAAATACAGAAAGTGTTACAGTCACTAGCATAAATATGATGTCTTTTATAAAGTTCTACATGACTGTGAATCTCAGGTATAAAATGTTAATCTGTCAATCAATGCCAAGCTGAATAACTGCTTGCATAATGGCCGGAGGTGGACCAACGCGTTACTGACTTGCTCAATTTCTGAACTCTAGAATAAAGCATCCAATTTTTCTAACGTTGTTGTCGTTTGTTTGTCTATACATGTACGTCACATCTACTTATTTCAGGTAATTTCTTCATGGTGCGTCTCTTCTTTTCTGAGAATGTATTTTCAGTTTCGATGTGTAAGTTAAAATTCACTCCAAGTTTCTGTCTTCATTCGTGTAGTTTTCTGAAACCAGATGAATCTTTTTGAAACACAGTATACAGTACATTCAATTTGTAACCTCCCCACAAAAAATTAAAATAAATAAATATTATTTGGATAATGATTCTAATTTTAGTGTAACCTCAGAACAAAATTGGTTCCCATTTATAACCTCCCTACAGAAATTCATTCACATTAAACCGCCACACAAAATTTGTTTCCCATTTAATGTAAGCTCGAAACAAAAAAATTCCTAAACCTCGTAATAAAAAATAAATTCAGTAACCTGGTAAATTTTGGACGACAGCAGTGCTGCGTCATGGCCCTGTAAGATCATTCTGAATAAAAAAACAAAAATTCTTACCTCAATAAAGTCGCCAACTATCTGCTCTTACAATAGCTTTTTCCTGCACAGCTCTGTGGAATGCTGGCCCATAGGTTTGTCATTTATGAAAGGAAGCAACTGATTTTTCTTTTGCAACAATCGGAATGATCATGGATTGGAGAAATTAGTAAACTATTTAAACTGAAATGAATGCTTGTTAGAAATTACTTTATATGACAAAGATTATTATTAGGACATTTTTAAAAGATTTACATGGGAGTTCACATAACATTACTAGACATGTGCGAGGCTGCTTTTACCTTATACTATAACGCTCAGGCTCCGCCATCGCTGCACCACAACCGGCCCAGCCAACACGATACACCAGACTGCTCGCTAGCAACAACCTACTGCTACACAATTCCTACTGCATACAACACTGCTCTTTGGTCTCAGATTCTCTTATAGCTTACATATCGCAGGCAGCGCGCGAGCAATCCATCGAAATTACATCTGCTCGAGTGCGCTAGCAACAAATTCCTTAATCATGGACCTCTTACATAACCCTCCACTGGGAGGCAAAAATTTGGCAGCGATGGTGAGTCAATTGGACTTGCCTTGAGCAAGAAATTTTTCTATAATCTACTTAATTAGCTAAATCTACAGTCACAGAGTATATACACTATTGATAAGTGCAGAACATATTAAGAAAGACAAAATGTATGTGCAAAGAATACAAAATATATTAACAAGTGACATAAAGTGCACACGCGCTCTAAAACTCTTTAGCATTTTTACAACAAATAAACATATCAAGGAGTGAAATGAAGTGCACACGCACTGTAGAAGTCTTTAGCACTTTTACATAACATATCATGGAGTGAAATAAAGTGCACACGCACTGTAGAGGTCTTTAGCATTTTTACATAACATATCATGGAGTGAAATAAAGTGCACACGCACTGTAGAGGTCTTTAGCATTTTTACATAACATATCATGGAGTGAAATAAAGTGCACACGCACTGTAGAAGTCTTTAGCATTTTTAGAACAACTGATCTTGCTAACAAATGAAGTGAAGTGCACACGCATTGTATATGTCTTTATCATTTTACAAGAATTTAAACGCACTGTATAAGTCTTTACCATTTTACAAGAACTAGGTAAGGAATGGGAAGGATTGCATCATGGTTGTAACACAGTAGGTTGCACGTAGCTGCACTGAAAGTCCATATCTTTCTACAGAAACGCAACACCAAGTGAGACAATCTGAAGTTCTCTTCCTGAAGTATTTATCAGTGTAGCCAAGACACTGAAATGTTTTATTAATATTGTATGTTATCATTTTGGTAGTACATTAGGTACACCAAATAGTATAACCATAATAACATCTCCGTTGTTCACGGTGGTGGACAGCATGATGCGTCAACACCACACTCTTTCACCAACGTAGAATTAGTGCAAAAACAAAATATGGTGCTCCATCATCATAAGGATGGACGGGACAAACGGATATTGCAGTAATTCCTGGTAATGAGGTCAGAAGATAAAGGACATTAAGTCTTATGCTAGTCATCATTGAGAATTACACTAGTCTATCAACCGATTTGAGTAATTGGTGGCACCCATCGCCTAGTTACTAAACATTTCTGTACTATGTATGAAGTATTACAGAATAATATTCATAAGTCATCTGATTACAGTGAACATTGGCACTCATTGGCCACTTACAAACCATTTTTATGCATTATTCAAAAGTGATCATTCAAAACAAGAGTTAATTAATGGCATACCATTTACATAATTCATCTAGTTATAGTAATCATTGGCACTCATTGGCCAGTTACAAACCATCAGAAGTCATCATTCAAAACAGGAGCTAATGAGTGTAGAATCAAGCTACTGGTATTCATATATAATAGCATGTAAGTGACATAATACAAATTTAAAATATAAAAAACATTGGCATTCATTGGCCAGTTACAAAGTATTCATATAGTTTTATAAAACATTATTCAGAATTATTCAGAAGTCATCATTCAAAATGAGAGTTAATTATTGGCATAGCATTTATAGAGTATAACAAAAATATTATTTACAGAAATTATTGGCATAGTATTTATGCATTAGTACAAAACATCATTCAGTATTACTCAGAACTCATCATTCCAGTGACATAAGACATATTTAAAATGTAACACACTGTAACTATTACTCAAGGTCTGTGATTAGAAAACATCATTCAGTATTACTCAGAACTCTCTTAAACTGGTAGCATTATTTGGGACTGGTAATACATTTTTTTGGTGCTAGCAATGCATTGCGTTGGGATCGATAATTAATTGCTGGGGCATAACAATATTTGCTTTTGACTTATTGCTGCAAATGAGGATAGGTAACGTCATGAGTCAGCTGTAGCATGGTTATGAAACAAGTAGAGTATATGTGGTCACATTCATGAATGACACACACAAATGGGTAAAAAAAATGCAAGTACTAGAACAGGTTTAATGACTAACTGCTTATAGCACATTAATTTCATGAATAGCTTCTCCTGGAAAATACAAAATGGATTATTAAGCTGTAAGAAGAAACGCATTTTATGCTGAAAAGTAGTGAACTTCGAATTAACAGGTAATGAAACGTGTACTCAATATGTATGTGCTCTAGCTGTCCTTTCCAAAACATTCAGTCATTATACCATGCGACATAAGACATATTGTCAAAACGAACTGCAACAAATACTTAAATAACTACATAGCATTTCTTAACTAACAGTAAATATATAAACTTCATCATTATTCTCATCTGCAAAGAAAAACTTCATTATTCATATTACCATACCTTCATTACTATCATCACCTGCAAAGAAAAACTTCATTATTCATGTTAGTATATTCTTCATATAACTATTTATCATCATTCATTATCATCTGCAAAAAAGACACTTCATTATTCATTATTCATATTACCATTTACTTCATACAACTATTCATAGTATAGAGTTTCTTATTCCTAGCATATTTCATCACTAAGACTAAGATGTGTAGTTCTGTCTGACAGCCTGCATCAATCGCCTCGTATTCTGAAAGAAAAAAATTAGTTAAGACTGCTATCATACGATGTGTATAGTATATTCTTGTTAACGCTTGTTAATTCAGATCCATTTACTCTTCATGACGAGGTATTGCATCTTCTTTCGCTCATTCCGAAGGTGAAATTCCCATTTCATAGTAATCCACTGTGGTTTGTTTAATTTATTTCTTTTACACGTTATTGCTTTCTGAAAATGATGAATAAGGATTAATATCTTGCATTTAAATCATATACCCATTAAATAAAAACTGGTTTCTAGTGATATAATTAAGCATACAGCATAGCATGACAGAAAACGAATTATGTCAAAAACATAGACAGTGTTCAGGTGCAAAAATGTATACAGAGTATCATAATGTAGTAGCAAAAAAAAAAAAAAAAATGTAAAATAGTCACGATGTTGAGATATCATAAGGCAAAATGTCAAAGTCAACTGGTGTTTGTTATATCTTAAAGATTTCTTAGTGCATACAAACAAAACAGGAAAACAATCATACATACATGAAAAATGGAAAATGTGCACAGTCTGATATATAACGACAAGAAATGACTTTCTTTGTGTTCAGCTTGTATGTTGTGTAGTTGATAGAGGCGAGAGTTGAAGACTTTAATGGAGAAAGAATTTGATAAAATTAATATGCCACTAGATAGAATTGCATAATTGGTCATAAAATATGTAAGTTTATCTGGAAAAATGTGCACGGTCTTATGTGTAACGACAAGAAAAGCGACCTGCTAACCTTACCTTGCCGGGCACTTGCCAAGAAAAAATATGATAATCATCAGTAAGTATTCACATAAATATAATTGCATCATTGGTCATATAAAAATCAGGAAATGGCATTACAGTGTGATAAATCGTAAAGTATGTTCATTCAATAAAGGGTTTAATATTGGAAACATGGTGATTGCCTTTGCTTTTTCTCGTTCTCAAAGTTTCGACGTGTACTACATTGGGGTGAGGAATGCTGCGAATTCGATATGGACCTGCATATAGAAGCTCAAATTTACTGCATCTATTCTTTCCTCTGTTGGATAGATAGTGTGTACGTACTAATATCTTCTGTCCAATGTGAAAGTCACGACGTGTACAAACCTGTTTTTGCTGTCTTCTCCGGCGCTCTGCGGCACGTTTGATGTTGTTGAGTGCAATGTCAATTATTTCATGGTGTCGTAGTCGACGAGATGTAGGAAAGCATACTAATTCTTTAATTTTGTTAGGTGGTTCAACATTTTTCAGTATAACAGTCGGAGATAGCATAGTAGATTCATTTGGTATGGAATTAATTACATCCTGGAATGAGAGTATGTGTGTGTCCCAATCAATATGTCTTTTATGGCAGTATATTCTACACAGTTTACCAATTTCTTTCATTAGTTGTTCACAAGGGTTCGAAGAAGTGTGATACTTGGATATATAAATCGGAGAACTGTTTCTTGTTCGTAACATACGTGTCCATATAGCAGATCGAAACTGTGATCCATTGTCGGAAGTTGCTTTCAATACATGTCCTACATGAAATAAAAAATGTTTTATAAATTCTTTCGAAACAGATTTAGCAGTAGCTTTCCGTAACGGAGTGAAGGTAACAAATTTGGAAGTGAGTTCAACAGCGACAAAGATGTAGCAAAAACCTCTATTAGTTCTGGGAATCGGACCAAAAATGTCTACAGCGGCCATGTGTCTCAATTTAACAGGTACAATAGGATGTTACAGAGGAATATGTGAAGTCGTGTCTGACTTAGCTTTCTGGCAGATTTTACATGACGCTAAAACTCGTCGTATACGTTTCTCCATGTTGGAAAAATAACAGTTCTGTCTCAGTATAAGAAAACATTTTCTGGCTCCGTAATGCGCGTAACTTAAATGAGTATACCAAATTAATTTGTTAACAAGCTCGTCAGGAATACATAATAACCAATTGTTGCTGTCAGGGTGAGAGCGGGGAAACAGAATATTATTGCGTACAGTGTAATGGTTTCTAATAGTAACATTATTCCTATCTTGCCAAAGGTGTTTAATTTCTTTCCATACGTTGTCTTTACTCTGCTCTTGTGCTATGTCTCGTAATGACGACGAAATGAAATTTTCAAATGCAACTTGTTGAATATGCATGACGCTGAAATTTGCTTTGCAGAAGTTGGTTGCAATGTCTTGCTGTTTGTTGCTGAGAGAACGGGATAGTGCGTCTGCTACAATATTTTGTGTACCGGGAATGTGAACAATTGTAAAATTAAATTCTTGTAAATAAAGTTTCCATCTGCTTAATCTGTCGTGTGTAAATTTAGCGGAAAGTAAAAACTGTATAGCTCTATGATCTGTGTAAACGGTGGTATGTCTTCCATAAAGAAAATGCCGAAATCTCGTAAATGCCTATACAACACATAATGTTTCAAGTTCTGTGACAGAATAATTGCGTTCAGCACGTGACAGAATGCGACTCGCAAAGGCAATGTTTCTAATTACTGTAGTACCATCTTCTTCAATTTCCTGAAAAATGTGTACGCCTAAAGCGGTGTTAGAACTGTCGGTGGCAATGGAAAAATTTCTACTAAGATCTGGATGTGATGAAAGTGGTGCATTCAACAAAGCTTCTTTCAGATTCACAAATTCAGAATGTGCTTGGCTATCCCAGGCCCAAATAGTGTTTTTACCCGTCAATTGACATAATCTAGGGGTGTCTAAAGCAGAGTAATGAATAAATTTACTAAAAAAGTTAATTAAACCCAAAAAGCTGCGTAGTTGTTTCTTCATCGTAGGAACAGTAATGTCACGTAAAGCTTGAAGTTTTTCCGGGTCAGGCGCAATGCCTTCTGCTGAAATTACATGTCCAAGAAATTTTATAGAAGTTTTACCAAAGTGCGATTTGCTAAGATTAACTGTGAGTCCTTGTGCACGAAAAGTTCGTAACAGTTGTTCAAGAATCAAATTGCGTTCAGGCCAGTCAGCTTCTGCAATAAGAATGTCGTCTACGTACGTTGTGATTCTGTCTTTAAGTTCTGTCGGAAGTATAGTATTTAAACCGCGAATAAATGCTGCTGAAGAAATTGTTAATCCGAACGGTAATTTGCAAAACTGGTAACAATCACCAAAACAGAGAAAAGCTGTGTACTTTCTACAGTTCGGATGGAGCTGAATTTGCCAAAATCCCGATTTCAAATCTAACGTGGAATAAATAGCAGTACCATGAAATTTCTGTAGAAGTTCTTCTAGTGTATGTGGGCGATCTGTTTCATTAATAATAATGTCATGGATGTGGCGCGAATCAAGTACGAGGCGAAGTGAACCATCCTTTTTCTTAACAATATGGAGTGGGTTTATGTACGGACTAACTGCAGGTTCAATAATTCCTTGCTCAAGCATAGCTTGCAATTCTTTCTTAACTTGTTCTGTGTGAATATAAGAAATGGGATAATGTTTGGCTTTAAATGTGTCGTGCTGTTTAACTTGAAATTCATACATAAATCCGGACATAGTACCAGGGATGTTGTCAAAAACTGGAACTTGCTGTAAAAGAATTTTGCGTAGTTGCGTGCGTTCGTCGTCTGTATTTGCCCTGCTCTGTTTAACTTTATCAGAAATCATTTGCATAACGTCATAGTCGGCTTCGTCTGGAGTATTATAGTTGTGTACGTACGTTTCTGTGAACAATGTGGAATGACAGTCTGTGTTACGTGATGTGGAAATGACCTCTGTACGATTAATTGTTTGTTCTTCTGCAGATAAAGAGTGCTGAAATTCTAAAGCCAGTTGTACATTGTCATCCTTTAAAATTAAATAGGAATTTTGAAAGTCAATAATTGCGTCGTGTTGTACCAGAAAATTCGTACCTAAAATAACGTCTGTTGTTAATAAGGGAACAATCCAAAAATTTGAGTGAAATGTATGACCTGCAATACAAAATGATAAATGTGTCTGTAATTTTACATCTACTCCTTTACCAGATACTGCTCCTTTTACTTTAGTTTTGCCTAATGGTAACGTAGGATAGGTATTCTCTTTGTTACATTCGTTAAAAGGTTCCTCATTTATAACTGACATAGGTGATCCAGAATCGATTACTGCTGAAAATTTGGATGATCCAATCTTTACTTCAATGACAGGGTGTGAAATGGTTTTTTGAATAACTGGTTTTTCCTGCAAAAGAGTGTCTCGGATGTCGTCAGAAGTAATAACATTTTCGTGAACAAGATTCTGTGTGTCAAAAGTATTGCTTGCGTTGCTGGAAGATGAAACCTGTACTGTATCTAGTCAAATTCTATCTGACGTGCTATTATTTGCGGGAGGATGCTGTGGCATTTCAACTATTTGTACTGTTCTGTTACTTCGTCCTGACGTATTACGTTCGGGATGATATCTACTGTCTGGTTCATTCATGATAATCTGTTGTTGCGGATGATTTTGCTGCTGGTAAGACCGACTGTTATTAAACGTACGCTGAAAATTGTGCTCATTACTTTTACGTCTGTCATGATAGTCATTTCTATACGGTGCATAGCGATATGAGTTGAAATGGTGTGTTTTCTGTACGTAGTTATTTCTTTGTTGCTGTGCGTTACTATTTGGCGTAGCCGACGCGCCGGCCGCGGTGGTCTAGCGGTTCTAGGCGCTCAGTCCGGAGCCGCGCGACTGCTACGGTCGCAGGTTCGAATCCTGCCTCGGGCATGGATGTGTGTGATGTCCTTAGGTTAGTTAGGTTTAAGTAGTTCTAAGTTCTAGGGGACTGATGACCATACATGTTAAGTCCCATAGTGCTCAGAGCCATTTGAACCATTTTCGTAGCCGACGCTATACGTGTAGGCGGCGAAACATTAAAGCTCTGTTGACCTTGCACATTACATTGTTGGTTAGGTATGCTAACCGGCTGGTTTTGTTGCTGTTGTTGGGAAAAACCTCTATTGTTACCAAAATGCGTCTGCGATAGCTGAAAATTTGGTACATACTGATGATTAAAATTTCGACTGTTATTAAAATTATGCTGGTATTTCTTGTCATTTCGGGAGTGTCTAATGGAAACTGTCACTTTCGGTAAAACTTGTGATATCAGGTTTCTTTACTAATTCTTAATCCTAGATAGATCGACAGTTGAAAAGTTGTTTTGATAGATATAAAGGGTAGTAGAAGAGAAGGCAGCAGTGCAGAAAACTAAAGATGAAATAGCACTACTATGGCTCGGGGCCCTGTGCACGCTACGGCACATATTCATCAAAGTGTAATGAATCCCCTGAGGTCACTTACGCGCTGCAAATAAATTTTAATTTCTGCATTACAGGCAATGCCGGTGAAAATACGAAGACTAATTGTTGTATCCAGGCCAATTCTAGTTTCTGCATTACAGGCCAAACTGATGAAAATACAAAAGCAAATTGTCGTATCCAGTCCAAAGGATGTATTTGTGTTCTGTCATTTTTAAATACCTTAAATTTTCTCAGCGATAGAAACTGTTTGTGATCAAAATTATCGTCTCTGAGTGTCTGAGCACGTTCAGGACTGTATGAGAATCTATTTGTCTGTGTCTGTTCGGAATCTTAACTCACGTACTCTCTGTAAATTACCTAAATTATACTGGCTGCGTGAGTGTGAGAAATATTCGGAATGTGGCGTATGCTGTGACGTGTTAGTGACTGAAACATTTTTCATTTCTGTCACTTTAAAACGTTCGTCAATTTGGCTGTTCTGTTGTTCAAATTTCTTATCGACTTTCGCATCCAGAGTGTGTGAAAGTTCTGGTGACATTAAATTAAACTCGTCGCGTAACTGTGTTGCGTCTTCAGAACATTGTTTAGCGACTGCACTACTTTCATCTGTAAGTGATTCTGTTGTGGCTGCATGTGTATTGCTTAATTCTTGTGCAACAGATCTAATTTCTTCACTACTGTTCCTAGCACAAGCCTTAATTTCCTCACATAATTGTTCTTTAGTATCATGGCGTTGCACGGTAACGGCGGTAAACACTGGACTCGCATTCGGGAGGACAACGGTTCAATCCCGGGTCCGGCCATCCTTATTTAGGTTTTCCGTGATTTCCCTAAATCACTCCAGGCAAATGCTGGGATGGTTCCTCTAAAAGGGCACGGCCGACTTCCTTCCCCATCCTCCCCTAATCCGATGAGACCGATGACCTCGCTGTCTGGTCTCCTTCCCCAAACAACCAACCAACCAACGGTAACGGCTATAATCTGTTAACTAAGTTGTTTGTTCTGTTCATTAAGATTGTCGTGTCTTTTATTCGTCTGTTTGAAACTTTCATTAAATTGTTTGATCGACCTGTCATTTTTCATTGAGTTGTTTGTACGATTCATTAAGTCGTTTGAAATTGTCGTCTTGTTCTTTCTTGAATTGTAGTAATAATGCTACAACTTGATCCATGCCAAAATTACCGACTCTATTCTCTGTACTGTATGACGGTGTATCTGCATTTGTCACGTTTTGTGAAATCATTTGGTCATTATCTGATTCACGAAAAGGTTTGCTAATCGGATGTGCGCTGTTTGTCACTACACCGGAATCAAATAAATCTGACGTATTCTGACTGCATTGTTCATCTTCGTGAGAAAAATTTATCTGTTCACAATTAAAATTTTGCAAACCGGGTGTGTCAAACTGGGCAGCGTTCATTGTATCGGAACGTGCCGCGTCATCAATTGTTACATTTACTCAGGACATAATTGCATTTGTTTGCTCATCATTAGGATCAAAATCAATATTAGTGATCGGTACGCACTGATTGTCTGTAATTAGGGGATTATCACTATTACACTGAGTGTCGCAAATATTATCGGTCAAACTATTCGAGTCGGCTATTTCACTCATTACACATCGCGATGTACTGTTAACAGTTTTTCGCGGCATTTTTCACAAATCAAAATTAAGCACAAAATGAAACAAAGACAAAGCAAAAATGGAACAAACACAATTACAACGAAGAGCAATAAATTGCCGATGATCTGTGAAAGAAAGCGTGACAAATTAGTAAATGCGTTGCGCCAGATGCAAACTACATTTAAGTAAATAAGAGCAGATATATGACTACTTGTCAGAGATTCACAAAGTAATACGATCCCGGCAGGTTGTCGCCAAGTGTAACCGCCCCACAAAAGAAATAATAAAATAAATATTATTTGGTTAATGATTCTAATTTTAGTGTAACCTCAGAACAAAATTGCTTCCCATTTATAATCTCCGTACAGAAATGCATTCACATTTAATGTACCCACAAAATTCTTTTCTCATCTCATGTAAGCTCTAAACAGAAAAATTCCTAAACCTCGTAATAAAAAATAAATTCCGTAACCTGGTAAATTTTGACCGATAGCAGTGCTGCGTCATGGCCCTGTAAGATCATTCTGAATAAAAAAACAAAAATTCTTACCTCAATAAAGTCGCCAACTATCTGCTCTTACAATAGCTTTTTCCGGCACAGCTCTGTGCAATGCTGGCCCATAGATTTGTCATTTATGAAAGGAAGCAACTGATTTTTCTTTTGCAACAATCGGAATGATCATGGATTGGAGAAATTAGTAAATTGTTTAAATTGAAATGAATGCTTGTTAGAAATTACTTTATATGACAAAGATTATTATTAGGACATTTTTAAAAGATTTACATGGGAGTTCACATAACATAACTAGACATGCGCGAGGCTGCTTTTACCTTATACTATAACGCTCAGGCTCCGCCATCGCTGCACCACAACCGGCCCAGCCAACACGATACACCAGACTGCTCGCTAGCAACAACCTACTGCTACACAGTTCCTACTGCATACAACACTACTCTTTGGTCTCAGATTCTCTTATAGCTTACATATCGCAGGCAGCGCGTGGGCAATCCATCGAAATTACATCTGCTCGAGTGCGCCAGCAACAAATTCCTTAATCATGGACCTCTTACAAACTATTACTCTGTTTCTTTGTCTAACATTGCTTACCTATTTTGTGCGTCAATCAATGTGGTGTACTGGTGAAGCCATTGATTCGCACTCGAGAGGAGTGAAGTCAAATACCACCTTCCAGAGGTTACCTAAACCACTTCAGAGATGGTATGGTTCCTGTGTGAGATCTCAATCGATTTCATATTATATTCCTGTCCAGCTAAGGTAATGCGCTAACAACTTTAGTGTTGTCGGGACGTTAACATTTTAACCTTCTCTCGTACTGTGTTATGGGTATTAAATTTCTTACACATCTGACAGCCTGTGTCAGTAATCGACATCTGAATCTGCAACAACATTTATACTTTGCAGACCAGTGGGAAGAGCATAACAGAGAGTACGTGAGCCAGATTTGGATCGAATTTGCGCTACGGATTGAGGACCCCCACCCCTTACATAAAGGCCATCCTCATGAAGTTTCTTGGCGGTTTTTCACTCTCGTTTAGGAAAACCGTGAGCTGCTCCCAAATCTCCACCTCAGTAAATACGAAACACAAACAGCTGAAACGCGTACCACAGAGGACAAAGTCTACAAGATTCACAGAGAAGTGTCGCACAAGGTTTCGCTCCCTCTGATTACCTGACGGCTGTGGCAACATGAAAACCATCCAGACACAAATTTAAATAAATTTTCCAAATCATTAATACAGCAAAACCATTTACGACGGCACAAACGCCACGAAAGAGAGACTTAAATCAAGCAGCACAGACTGAGCACACTACTTTACGGAATTCCTTTTTTTTTTTTTTAATTTCAGTCACAGGTCACAAAAACGGAATCATAACCAGTTTTGCCTTCATAAAAGGTTATCATCAGATGATTTGAAAACTTTACATAGTAATATGCGAAAGTACAAGCTAGACTTCGACGTATTGGTACGTAACGTATTGAAATCATCTGTTGATAACATTCTAAGAACTCGAAATCATTTGATTCCTTTTATGTATGTTTGCAGGTGGGGATATTCAGCAGCCAATAATTGTCAAAATTCATAGTGAAACCTTCGGCTCTCCTTTATTTTTCATAGTTCGCTACTAGTTTCGGTCAAATGACCGTCACGAAGCTCAACTGGCATAAATGGCAGAAAGTTGTAACAGATGCAGCCTATACTACTATATCACAGATGCAGCCTGTACCACTATACCACAGAGGCAGCCTATACCACTATACCATAGAGGCAGCCTATACCATTACACCATAATGATAGGCTATGCCACTACACCATGTAGCCAGCCTTTACCACTAGATCACAGAGGCAGCTTGTACCAACATACCATAGAAAATGGCTATACCACTAGACCACGGAGGAGTGTATAGCACTGTATCACAGAAGTTGCATATACCGCTATATTATGGAAGCAGGCTGTACCAGTAGACAATGGAGACACTTTGTTCCACTATATCAAAAAGGCAGGCTATTCATTATATCATGGGGGATGATTGTACTACTAGACCAAGGAGAGGACTATTACGATTTGACTGAATGTAAGAAATAGAAGAATTACAATTTTTAAAAAATTTCGATTCCCATACATCATGTGGATGACATAGCTCAATAATGGCCAAAGCGAAACTAAGTGCTGAGTAATTAACACCTGGCATGAACAGCAGTTGCCTATACACATTTCCCTGAAACACACCAGGAATTTCATCTGTGCCTGAGGATGAGTCTCTCCGTCAAAAAGTCCGGCCCCGGTAGCTGAGTGATCGGTGCAACAGAATGTCAATCCTTAGGGCCCGGGTTCGATTCCCGGCAGGGTCGGAGATTTTCTCCGCTCAGGAACTTGGTGTTGTGTTGTCCTAATCATAATCATTTCATCCTCGTCGACGCGCAAGTTGCCGAAGTAGCGTCAAATCGAAAGGTTTGCACCTGGCGAACGGTCTACCCGACAGGAGGCGCTAGTCACACGTCATTTACATTTTTTACCGTCAAAAGGGCCTCAGTCAAGTCATAACCTTACTAGATATTCCATACAATCTGAAATGATAATCGAGCCAACTAAGGGCAATGGAATTAAATAATTCTTGTAAAAAGCAGCAATGACACTTTCGAGTAAATGCAATACAGTTAAGAGAAAAACAATCGCTGTCGCAGGTGTATGTCATTGGCATCGTCGACTAATAAAAAACAATATACATTCCTAACAGTAAGTATTTAGACTTCGTAGGAGTGGCCACACAAAGGAAAATAGAATCACAAAGATCTGACGTATGAAATTGGCATTGTATAACAAAAATCTGCTCGCCAGGGATATTGGTGCATTCGTTCTCTTGCCATTATTGTACGCTTAAGTGGCCTACACTAATTCCCAATGAAGCAAGGCTATTTTCTCCGCGAAATATTTTTGATAGCTGTGAGTTTGTAAAGAGACCACTTCTTCAGAATATCCTGTGTAGAGTCTAATAGGGAATTCTTCGATTTGAGTAATCATACCGGAATGCTTCTTTCAGTATCACGCACTTGCGTATTTGCACGACAATAACACGATCCTGTAGCCTGGGTGCATTTCTAAATGCAGGATTTCATATGTCGACTAACAGTCTTCAGTTGTAACACCAAACCGATCTACGAGAATTTGAACTTTAGGTTTCGATCCGTTCATTGAATTTACACTGGACCTGAACTTCCTTGGCTATTGTGATAAATCTTTCGCAAGCATCTTCTTTATGCTTCCTCTGTGAATTTTATTAACATTCTCTTATGTAGTATAAGTGTAACAATATCTGTTTTCGTACCGCTCTGGGAATGGTGTCATTAAATCGAGGAGAGTATTATCCATGTTTACGACCTTACTTTGCATGTACGAGCTCGTTTATTATGCATATGTACATTCGCCACAATTCTTCTACACTTTTTTAGTGGTCTGTGGGCTGTTAGTGATTGCCTCGCTTGCCTATCAGTTCCACCTAAAATACACAATACAGTACAGTGGCGGAACTAACATCAGACTTTAATACTCTCTACCTCTAATTGATTTGTACACAAATGGATTAAATTCAACAGCTTAGTGCTAGGCACAGAACAAAAATCTATGTTCATAACCCTGCAGAAAGGATAATGCATGTTAGTTACAAGAGGGACATACAATAAGTAACGCAACACAGTTTTTCTGGAAGCAGGTTGATTTTATTCGGAATTCCAATGCGCCATATTATTCCCCCCTCCTTCTGGCTACAAAACCATATTTTTCAACGCAATCTCAGTTCAGTGCCACCTTCCTGCCCCCATGGTACCACTCCACTGGTCGACGTCGGAGCCAACGTCTTCTTGCATCGCCGGCCGCTGTGGCCGAGCGGTTCTAGGTGCTTCAGTCTGGAACCACGCTGCTGCTACGGTCGCAGGTTCGAATCCTGCCTCGGGCATGGATGTGTGTGATACCCTTAGGTTAGTTAGGTTTAGGTAGTTCTAAGTTCTAGGGGACTGATGACCTCAGATGTTAAGTCCGATAGTGCTCAGAGCCATTTGAACCATCTTCTTGCATCAATAACCTCGTACTGCTTCCCGCGGAGTGCATCCTTCATTGGGCCGAACAGGTGGAAGTCGGAAGGTGCGAGATCTGGGCTGTATAGCAGAGGAGGAAGAACAGTCCAGTGAAGTTCTGTGAACTACTCTCGAGCGCGCAGACTTTTCTGAGGCCTTGTGTTCTTGTACTGTCATGGAGGAGGAGAAGTTTGTTTGCATTTTTGTGCCGCCTCGAACGGGAGTGTCCGCACGTTCCGACATTTCTGGAGTCAGAGCTGTGCGCGGCTGGTCAGCAGGCAGAAGATTCAATAGAAACTTCCAGGCAGATTAAAACTGTGTGCCGAACCGAGACTCGAACTCGGAACCTTTGCCTTTCGCGGGCAAGTGCTCTACCAACTGAGCTACCCAAGCACGACTCACGCCCCGTCCTCACAGCTTTACTTCTATCAGTATCTCATCTACTACCTTCAATAGATTTGCGCGGCGTTTTCGCGCCCGACGGCTGACCGTGTTTTTGTTCACTGCCAGGTCTTGCAGATGTCTACGAATATCTACGATGGTCTGGTTTTCCGCCAAAAAAACTCAATGACAGCTCTCTGCTTACAAAGCATCTCCGTTACAGACGTCATTTTGAAAGCTGACGTATAGCGGCGTCAACTGTCGCAACTTCATTACACTATAGTGGCTGAAGCGGGAATATTCGACGGTGTCCCACAACCAGTTCCGCATTTTTCCTACCGAAGCTGGCCGAAGAAAAATGTGTTACATTATTTATTCAACTCTCCTCGTGCCAATCTAAGTAAATATTCCTTTTACTTATTTTGTAGGTTACAGAGCTGTAGAGGTAGAGGAGGGCAGAGATTGATATACATTCAGCAAATAATTGCAGACATAGGGTGCAAGTGCTACTCTGAGATGAAAAGGTTGACATAGGAGAGGAATTCGTGGCGGGCCGCATCAAACCAGTCTGAAGGCTGATGACTCCGAGGAAAAAGAAAATAGTTTCAGACAGTGCTTCCCCTAGATACAGGTAGTGAGAGCTGACAGACTTGTGCTCTGTTACAAATCTCGAATCTTTACGTAATACCGGAAATTATAGAAAGTTTCATAACAAGTGCGTATCATTACGCTGTGTTTGCCAGATGGTGTGCTTCACGCGCCTGCCCTCCCCCCCAGTGTTTGGCGCCGTGTTGTGGACCTTGGACGTGGACGGGACGGGGTATTTCACCGGCGCGCCGGACGGAAACAAAAGTGCCCGGACACACGTCCCCAGCTCGTTAGCACCGCGATAGCCAGCACCTTCCCATCGCCCTGCGTCACCTCCAGCAGGTCCATCACCACACTGCAGCCGACGTGCGAGGCAGCACGGCCTCCACACACCCGCGTGCGAGGGTCACACTCAGCTAGAGAGGAGCCCTTTGTCACAGCTGCAACACAATAAAAGAGACTGTACTACTGTAATTTACGAGGGGAAGCGTAAAGTTTTAACTATCATTTCAACTAAATAAAGTTACGTGATTAATTTTTGTTTGCAGCTACGTATCTGCACTTCTGGTACAGACTGAAATCCCTGTGGCACAGTACCGTAGCACGTCGCTAGAGGAGCAAAAACAAAATAGTGAAGTCTGTCCCTGTATCTGCAAACAATCAAAAGATAAATTATATAACTATTTGAGATGATAATTAATACTTCATGACTAACCTCCGTACAGTGACTTTCTTTGAACTTAGGTCCACAGCGGCCAAGAAATCATTCACACTATTTCTGAAGTCAACATCCCTTTTGCTCAGCACATATTGACCGTACAGGAATGAATGAGGTGTCGTTACAAAGAGTTTTTAACCAGCTTCTGACATTGCATACAGATTTTGCGCTGAAAATCACTGTTTGTGGAAAATTATGACATAAAAGAGACTTTTATCTAGCACACGGAAAAGGGCACCACGGATGTCCAGCTTCATACCTATATTTTACGAAGCTAACTTATGAGTCACGAATAAGACACTCGCTTTCTATATTATCTTATTACAAATGCCATTTTATTTGTTGGGTTGGGTTGTTTTGGGGAAGGAGACCAGACAGCGAAGTCATCGGTCTCATCGGATTAGGGAAGGACGGAGAAGGAAGTCGGCCGTGCCCTTTCAAAGGAACCATCCCGGCATTTGCCTGGAGTGATTTAGGGAAATCACGGAAAACCTAAATCAGGATGACCGGACGCGGGATTGAACCGTCGTCCACCCGAATGCTAGTCCAGTGTTTAACCACTGCGCATTTTATTTGTTTTACAGTACTTATTAAGTGGATAATTTGCATACAGCATTATCGTAAATAATAACCCTGACCACCACGTTAGTCCATTGTCCCCGCCCGTCGTGCAAGTTGACTTTACGGAAAGAATATAATTTCCTAAACGACAAACATACTTGTTATTGTCTCGAATGAAAAACAGCCCGCAGCTGCACTAAATTATGTTTATTTTAAACCTTGATCATGGTTTCTGTTATAATAATATAGCCTTCTTCAGAAGCCCTGTTTTCTTTATTTTTAAAGACGTGTCCATATACCCATATACCTATATATTTTCATAATTTTTAAAGACGTGTCCTTATACCTATTATATATTATATTAATACAGCAGAAACCATGGTCAAGATTTAAAACAAACATAATTTAGTGCAACTGTGGGCTGTTTTTCATTCGAGACAATTTCGTAACGGCTGCTGTTGTCGCTGCCATGATCAAAATAATGATACTTGTCATTGTCGCCTTGAATTGTGATTTGCCTATTGCTATTGCGGCATAACGCGCTTACTGTAGCTGAAAATGTTTGTCGAGTTAAAGTTATGGGACAGACACACCGAATGCAAAACACATCCTTGGACACGTGGAAATGTACACACTAGGATGTATCATAAATTCATGTTCGGTTGACTTTTAAACATGTTTTCTCTTCATTCCCACAACTTCCCTTATCCTAATGATTACACTTATTCCAGATACTGTCATTATTTAAAAGTGTAAGAGTGCCAAAGTTTCGCACTGGCCCTCTAGTTTTAAAATAAATTCCATCTTAGATATAACAGTCAATTTTTAGTTTCTCTTCTGTACTATCGTGCAATTTCGACCATTCAAATACTTAAATACATTTTTTAACACCATGACCAACATCTGTGATGGCAAATATTGGCGAATTGCTCCCTTGCGCACATTGTACACTGGCGTGCCAGACTTAAGAAGGAAAGCAATTTTCGCATGATGTGTCACTGCCACGCGGAGTGGCTCCCACCGGAGGTTCGAGTCCCCACTCAAGAAGAGTGTCTCTCTCTCTCTCTCTCTCTCTCTCTCTCTCTCTCTCTCTCTCTCTGTGTGTGTGTGTGTGTGTGTGTGTGTGTGTGTGTGTGTGTGTGTGTTGCGCTGAACCGCCGATCCTGTCGCAGCAACTCAGCAACGATGTCTGCAGCAGGGGAAAGAAAGGCAATCTGAAAACCAACAGGCTTCACAACAGCCTAACCGTGTACCCAATATCGACGGTCCGCCGCAGATCATATTATAAGTTCTTTTCCCAGCTACTTGAAAAATCCATAAAGAAAACATTAAGCTGTAACAGATTCAACCTAGAAGATAAGGATAGACGCAGCAAAATTCATCAGTTGTTGTTGTAGAAAAGTTTTAACGAAAAAAAATTTTTTGATAGTTCAATAAAATCACAGAGTTTCTATATGTTCGTTGTGCGGCCTGACACTCCTTGATATCTTTGCCAGAATAAATTGAAATTCTCCTAATTTTTCCTTCAATAATTAATTAATGTCACTAAAGACTCAGTATTGTTCTCATTTAAAAATATTCCACTTTAAAACCGATCTTCTTGACCACAGTCGCCGATAAAGTTTTAAAATAGAATTTTAATACACTTCACAGTATCGATTATTTTCAAAATGTCAATACGTGTCGACTTCTCATTAATAAAACTTTAAACTAGTTCATTATTGAAGATCGTCCACACTCCTGATAAAATTCTGCCAGAATCTCTTCAAGAAGACTGAATTTTAATAAAATTTGCAAATTTCACACATAAGTAATATTTACGATGTATGTCATAACAACAGAGTCAACTGACTGTTTTAACTTCCAACTCGAAGTTTATGTAACAGTTGATAACCAATCGACATCCAATTACAAACTTTATCATTCCACTTTCAACCGGCCAGTGTGGCCGAGCGGTTCTAGGCGCTTCAGTCTGGAACCGTGCTGCTGCTACGGTCGCAGGTTCGAATCCTGCCTCGGGCATGGACGTGTGTGATGTCCTTAGGTTAGTTAGGTTTAAGTAGTTCTAAGTTCTAGGGGACTGATGACCTCAGCTGTTAAGGCCCATAGTGCTCAGAGCCATTCCACTTTCGACATTGAACTCCCTTTCATTTTATATAAAAAAACGTAAGACATATTTTAATAATGGTCAGCATGATGTTTCAGCGGTTCTTCCAGCCGCCGGCCGTCGACTACGATGCAGTAGTGGTTAGCTCTCGTCGTCCGCCGAGTCTGGAGTCGCCATTGGATCATCTTGCTGCCACGCTCGACATGAAAGAAAGGAAACAAAATCTTTTTAAATAACAAGTCTCCACTTAACATACTACAGATAAATAAATATATATATTAACATATATTACCTGGCGTCGCTCAAGCGGTAAAGAAATCCCATGTTTCCTGATTAGACTTTTGAAACACCACATAGTGTGTGTGTGTGTGTGTGTGTGTGTGTGTGTGTGTGTGTGTGCGTGCGCTGTTCTCAGCATAAGTTACTTTAAATTACTTTAAGCAGTGTGTAAGTCTAGGGACCGATGACCTCAGCAGTTTTGTTCCTTAGGAATTCACACACACACATAGCTCCATGAAACTTGGGCCATACATAGAAAGAACTGTTACTATGAAGTACAGAAGGCAACTGAAAGAAATACGCTATGAGACGAACAGGAATGACACTTTTATTCGAAGACTGATGTCACCGCGGTTCATGAGGCCCCCTTGACATTACAAAAGGAAGGCCATGGTTCTTATTAAGGTGTGCGATAGCCACAGACGCTAATGCATGCTCTGCAAACGTGCTCCCGTGCTGACCACAAGCTTGGTACGGAGCTCTTGTCGCGGGGCATCCAATCCCTCCACCAGCGCGAGTGACAACGGTTGGATGATCATTGGCGCATGTGGAGCTGCTGCAATACATAGGGGTAACGGCAGGCCAGTCCATTCGCTGAATATCCTTTCGTTCTAAGAGCTCCACTTCCGCTATTCCATGTGGTCGCTCATTACCATCCATAAAAATGAAGGCAGGGCGGCACGCACCTCTGAAAAGACGCAGGTAGGGAAGGAGTACAGCGTCAGAATTATGTTTTCCGCTGAATGTACCTTTTTCAGAGATTTGCGAGTCAGTGCGCCAATGCAACATTATGGCTCACCACACCGTAACACCCGGACCACCAAAACGGTCATTTTCTACAATATTCCTGGCTGCATTACGTGCTCTCAAATACCGAGAGTTTGTACACTTATTATTGCGGTTTCATTTCTGTTCGTCTCACTGCTTACTTCGGTGATCTATCTTCTGATTTACGTCATAACAAATGACCTAAGCCAGAAATTGCATCGTAGCTCAGAAAATAAACCAAAACTGAATTTTGCTGGCGGAATGAAATTATTTAAAGTAATACGCAGACTTAACGTTATGTGTTGAGTCATTGTGACACAATCTATCATGCGACCACAGACTACATTTTCCTTTCGATGGCTTGCTGTCATTGTATTCCTCGTTAAACAGGAAAAAGTTACTGCTCAAATTAGTCCCAGACTTCGGATGCATATGGAGACGTGTGTGGGAGCGTCAGCGATATTAGAAGAGGCAAGGATACTTCAGAGACGGGAACACCAGGCACGGATCAAACAGGCGATGGGGAGAGGTGTTATGATGTTCGTGACTCCCCTGAAGGTACTGTACTGAGCACTGATATATAGAAATTATCATCAAAATACTGAAAGATTTTATATGCGTTATAGTTGCTATTATTAAAATCTAGTCATCTTTGGCACATTACATGTGTGGCTGACCAGTTACTGTGAGAGAACTCGCAATAAAACTTGCAATACGAACTAGTGCAGTGAAGAAAACGAACAAAGCTTAGGCTATCCAGAAGTTAATGCTCGTTGGGTTATTGGCCGACAACTACAAAGTTTAGAGAAAATGAAATGAATGTGGCGATTTGTTTTATTGTCATGACGGGCGACGAAAGCTGGTTCCATCATCATGAGCCTAAAAAAAAACCGCGAGAGTATAGAATGGCACGACTTGGACACTCCCAAAGAACAGAGGGAGAAAGAGAGGGAGGGAGACGAGTACAATGCGACCTACTGTGAAAGTTCTGTGCAGCGTCTTCCAGGATGTAGAGACTTGTATTCGGCTTTTGATTTTCTTAAACCTGGACAGGGTGTATGTGGTGTCACCGTCAGACACCACACTTGCTAGGTGGTAGCCTTTAAATCGGCCGCGGTCCATTAGTATACGCCGGACCCGCGTGTCGCCACTGTCAGTGATAGCAGACCGAGCGCCACCACACGGCAGGTCTAGAGAGACGTACTAGCACTCGCCCCAGTTGTACAGCCGACTTTGCAAGGGAAGGTTCACTGACAAATATGCTCTCATTTGCCGAGACGATAGTTAGCATAGCCTTCAGCTACATTTGCTACGACCTAGCAAGGCGCCGTATTCAATTGATAATTAATATTATGAAGCATGTACCGTAACGAGAGATGTTCTACAATTGTGGATTAAAATTAAGTATTACATCATCTACGCACTTTATTTACAATTCTCAAGATATTGTCCTGGTCCAGACCTCACGCCAGTCAGCGTGTAATTAAACGCGTGCATTTCGGCCTCCTCTAGAAACACAGTGTTGGCTCTTCTGCCAACACTACAGTGTAAGTGCTGTGTCCACTACATCGGAACACTTCTCAAGCTCCGACGTGCACTGCACGATAAACGTCCTGGGACGAATTCACTACGCGGTATCATAACACCGATCTTGTCACTAGCGAGAAAACTATGCCATTTGTGTGGAAAAGTCTTCCACAGCCTCTCTATAGTCGCGACTCGGTGCCCTCCGACTGCCATCTCTTCAGATCCGTGGAAGAACAGCCGCGAATCCAGCACTAGGAGGCGCTGGAGAGTATCCAAAAAGCTGAGTGTCAGAGTCTTCAGGCAGCCGGAATCAACATCTTGCGCAAGATTTCCAGACTTGAAGCACATTAGGAAAAATGTGTTCAAAGAAATGGAGTTTATAGTGAACACTGATAGAAAAGCAGTAGATCAGACACATCGTTTGTCATAACAGTGAGTTATACATCACTTGCTACCGTCGCTACAGATAGGGAGGGTCGAAAAATTCCGAGAATAAATCGATTACACTGTTCTTAGTTCACAGAATATTTACATATTTCCATCATGTTGAAATGGTGTCCATCGCAATCATAAACTTGTCCTTGTATTTCAGTCATTGTCGTTAAATGCTTGTCAACACGCACGGCGTTATGCATCTACATACACATTCTGCAAGCCACTGGGAAATGCAAAGAAGAGTGTACGTCCCACTTTACCAGTTATCAGGACTTCTTCACGTTCCAGTCAGACATGGAGCGCGGGAAGATTCGAAAAATGCCTCTATGCATGCTGTAATTTTCTAATCTTGTCCTCACAATAGCTGTGGGAGTGATACGCAAGGGGCTGTTCCTAGATTCATCATTAAAGCAGGGTCTTGAAACTTTGTTAGTAGACTTTCTCGGGATAGTTTACGTCCATCTTGAAGAATCTGTCAGTTCATTGTGTTCAGCATTTCTGTGACACTCTCCGACGAGTCAGACAGACCTGTGACCATTCGTGCTGCCCTTCACAGTATCCATTAATATCCCTTACTGGTAATTCGGACGGGTCCCACACACTTGATGAATATTCTGGGATGGGTCACACGAGTGATTTGTAAGCAATCTCCTTTGCAGACTGATTGCATTTACCTAGTATTCTACCAATGAATCTCAATCTGCCACTTGCTTTACCTATGTGTAGAGACTATGTCATCGTTCCACTTCATATCCCTACAAAATCTTAAATTCAGGAATCTGCATGAGCTGACCGTTCCCAATTGTGACTCGTGGATTCTAAGGTCGAAGGAAACTGTGTGTTTTCGTTTTGTAAACTGCACAGTTTCATAGTTCTGAATATTTAACATAAGTTTCCAACATCCGACAGAATATTTGTGCAGTTTTTCCCACACAGTACTTCATTGTACACTGGCGTCCAAAATTAAAGCAACAAACTGCTATTTCCCCGTCCTGTGTCTAATTCACGATATAACCATAGAAACTGTCAACAGATGTCGTTACGATCGTGAACTGCACGGAAGAAAGCATTCCGATCAACGGACAACCACGCCAGTGATGACGTCAGGGAACCCATCGAACGAGGTATTATTTGTCGGGAAGTCGCACGTCCACAATTGCTGTGAACAGAGTCACAGTCGATGCAGTATGGCACAGAGAAAACGCCTACCAGTTTCTCTACAGTGGAGAGCTGTAGGAAGAAGGGAAGCTGGACAGTCGCAAGCTGATGTGGCCCAATGGCTTAACGTGAGTCATTCATTTGTTTCTCGATGTGGCAATGGTTTGTACAGACCGAAGCAGTATCCCAAAGACCAGGGCATGGCGACCACGCCTGACATTACAAAGAGAGGACCGTAATTTGGTTGTAAGGGCACGATGATACCGCCTTAGTACTAGTGATGGGGAGCTCGCGAATGAGTCGTTCAAATGAACGCTTCACTCCAGTGAAGTGTGAACTAACCACTCAATTTCAATGAACTGGTACTTCAAACTCTTCACAGATAACACACTCCACACTTTTTTCTAGTTCACTCACTCTCTTCCCCTCTCCCTCATCCCATTACATCGGCGCTACGTCACTCATTCTCCCCTCTATTACCTGTCGACGAATCGCGCGGCGTTTGTGGGAAACGATACGTTTGCGATGGGTTGTGGATGTGAGGGGCGAGGGGAAGGCAGCGTCAGCTGCTTCCTGCAGTGCTGACATCATTACGCGTGACTATTTGTGCAGTTCAGCTATACTTCGCGTCTACCGGTAGCCTACCGTTGGCAGCGCTTGCGGACAAATGAATATTACAGATACAAATGAAGAGGCTGACTGTGTGAGCACGCACAGCCAACATGAAAATAAAAGGTTTGTTAATAACACTCAAAGAGGGATTTTACCTGAAATCGTGCTAATGACTACAGTTGACAGTTTACGTTTTGAATCTGGAGGGTTATTATTCTCAACAAAAATAAAATCTACAGGAAAACTTGTGAATCATTACTTAAGGTAGATATATAGACTTTGTGACAGTGGTAAACATACTCATTCTATTTTGGATTAAATTTTAAAAGGAACATAAAATTGGACTGCATTTCGTTGGTAGCCCTAGTTTTCAGTCCTTGAATACAAAAAATAATGTTTCACTTTGCAGATAAAGACTTTTTTGGGCGCTTCATGAGAAAATGTCGAGCAAAATTAAATGTAATACCTTTTTTATATGTGACAGGCTTCTCTGTTTATCTTTCCTTTGTCCCCTTCGACCATGCTCTATTTAGCTCTTGCCGGCCGAAGTGGCCGTGCGGTTAAAGGCGCTGCAGTCTGGAACCGCAAGGCCGCTACGGTCGCAGGTTCGAATCCTGCCTCTGGCATGGATGTTTGTGATGTCCTTAGGTTAGTTAGGTTTAACTAGTTCTAAGTTCTAGGGGACTAATGACCTCAGCAGTTGAGTCCCATAGTGCTCAGAGCCATTTGAACCATTCTATTTAGCTCAGACTCTGTAAGAGTGTAAAACGTTGCATGCACGTTACTGCATAGTTCGGCCATCTGTTGGTAAAATTATGAAGCTTTATTGTACGAGCGAGGCGAAGCGAGCGTAGCCGCGGCGAACTGGGCAACTTCGCCAGGCTTCCGTACTTCATGAATGAACTACTTCATTTGAACGCTTCACGGCAAAGAGTGAAATGAATGAAGTAGTTCACGGGAATGAACGAGTTCGACCCATCTCTACTTAGTACTGCACAGCAACTGACATCTGACCTCGCAGCATCCACTGGACGCGTATCGAGGTAAACGGTGTACAGAAGGCGTCAGCAGAGTGGCCTTTATTGTTGGAGACATGCTGTCTGTTTATCTCTAGCGTGCCTTCACAGAAAGGAACGTCTAGAGTGGAGCCGTCAACATGCAGCTGGACAGTCGAACGGTGGGCCAATGTTCTTTTCACAGATGAGTCCCGATTTGGTCTGGAGAGTGATTCGTCGGACGGATTCGCATCTGGAGGGCACGTGGAACGCGTTTTCGGGATCCAAACATTGTGGAAAGAGACCAATATTGAGGAGGATCCCAAATGGTGTGCACAGGTTATGTTGATCACTTGAACACCTCTTCATGAAATTATACGGGTGAATCAACAATATTTAACTGCTCTCAGGTACTGTGAGGAGTTGGGATCTCATGCGCGGTTGTTGCGAGGTACTGTGGGCCCAGACTTCGTATAGACGATAATGCTCGACCTCATAGAGCATGAATGGTTGATTTTTGTTTTTGGATACAGAAGATATGCATCCATGGCGTGACCTGCTCGCTCTTTCGATTTGAATCCTATAGAGCATGTCTGGGATGCACTAGGGAGACGGGTTGCATCACGTCAGCATCCGCCAACCACTCTCCAAGACTTGTGAGCAGCTCTGCAAGAAGAATGGGCGTTATTGCCTCAATATGAGATTTATGACATCATTCACAGCATGTCCCGTCGTTGTCAGGTCTGTATTGGTGCCAGAGGTGGTCACACCACATACTGAGCACATTAACCAGTTGTCAGATTGTATGTGTAAATATGTTAAATTGAAAAAAAAAAGAACATTATTGTCTACCGTTATGCATGTTGAAGCTGATTACGTTCTGTACATTGCGTCTACTTTACTATCAGCTGTTTATCCTTTTTGTGGCAAAATAAACACAACCTTGCAAAGTTTCCGTTTGTTGCTTTAATTTTGGACATCAGTGTAGATAACTGTATCACCTACGAAAAATGTGAGGGTACTATCAATATTGACTGCAAGATCATTAATGCATAACGTGAACAGCAATGCTCCCGAGATACTTCCCTCGGGCACGACCGAAGTTATTTCTACATCTGTCGATGGTTCAAATGGTTCAAATGGCTCTGAGCACTATGGGACTTAACATCGACGGTCATCAATCCCCTAGAACTTAGAACTACTTAAACCTAACTAACCTAAGGACAGCACACAACACCCAGCCATCACGAGGCAGAGAAAATCCCTGACCCCGCCGGGAATCGAACCCGGGAACCCGGGCGTGGGAAGCGCATCTGTCGATGACTCACCCTCAACCACAGTTATTTCGTTTGGTACTCCGTACGATCATACTTTTGATAACAGGCGTACATGTGATATTGAGTCAAATCGGGAATGCTGCATCTCTCCGATTGGCTTGATCCGTGGGTTTCAGTGCGAAAAAAGCGCGACTGGCGTTTCATTTGACCAATATTTTCGAAATCCTTGCTGATTGGCTTGAAGGAGCACATTCTGTCGAGAAATCTCATTCTTCTCCTTTTCTCCCTATTCCGAAGGCAGGGTCCACTGTTTTCAAGACTTACTAAATTTATTTTGATGTACCATTACATGCCGGATGCCCTTTTGCCGCTACAGTCGTGACTTAACCTAAGGGAGGGAAGTCGTTTGCGTCACCTGTCTGTGAATAGTATAAACTTCGTTCTGTGTGATATCGTATTTTAACTGTTTGCAATCGTATTTTCTGAACCCAACAGTTGCCTTTCTCAACCTGGAAAACCGCCTAACACGACGTCGTTGTCTCGCTAACTATCGCGGTGTGCGTTAAGTTTTACAAGCAGGTATATTGTTTCATTTTTTCTGTTTGCTGAAAATGCTCTGCTTTTAGGTCTTCTTTCGTTCTGGAGGACAACAATGTATCACATGATTCCGTATCCGGTGACTGGATTGGGAGTAAAACTGTTCTTTTTTTTTTTTTTTTTCAAAAATCTCCTTTGACTCAACGATGTGTGATCAGGAGCGTGATACTGATAGATTTTTATTTAGCAGCCTGAAACCGCTGAGTCTGTTCAGGTATTACCCGTTTTGAAATACAGGGTGGGGCAAATACAAGTGGCCCGGACGAGGTGCAGCATTAACGGAGGAGGAAAAGACCTTTCCAACGGTATGGAGCAATTGCCCATGCAGCCGGCCGAACCTTAGACCAAATATAACACAATCTTCACGCTTCACAGAATTGTTAGCAGAGATAAGTTCGGTCGTGGCCCTAGCTGGTCACTCAGGTCACCTGATCTGTCAGTGTGCGATTATACTGTGTGGGAAGAACTCAAGTCTGAGGTGTATCACAACAACCCTCATAGTCTTCAAGAACTGCAGCTGAACATTTCGGACGAGACTGCAGCAATTTCAGCAATCCAGCTTCTATACGCCTTCAGAAATTTGCTGACTTGAGCCCAAAAGTGCCAAGAGATAGGCGGTCACTTTCAACAGTTGCTACAGTAGAGTTAGTACTGTGTTTCCTTTCCTCCGCTGTGTTTCTTTGTACCCTGGAACTCTGTTCTACGGGCCACATCTACAATGAAGAGTCAAATAAATTGGTAAACCTGCCTACTATCGTGTAGGGCCCCGGTGAGCACACAGAAGTGCCACAACACGACGTGGCGTGGACTCGACTAATGTCGGAAGTAGTGCTGGAGGGAACCATGAATCCTGCAAGGCTGTCCATAAATCCCTAAGAGAACGAGACTGTGGAGATTTCGTCTGAACAGCACATTGCAAGGCATCCAAGATATACTCAATAATGTTCATGACTGGGGAGTTTGGTGGCCAGTGGAAGTGTTTAAACTCAGAAGAGTTTTCTTCTGTAGCAGTTCTGGACGTGTGGGGTGTCGCTTTGTCCTACTGGAATTATCCAAGTCCGTCGGAATGCACAACGGACACGAATGTATGCGGGTGACGACACAGAATACTGACGTACGTGTCACCTGTCAGAGCCGTATCTAGACGTATCAGGGGTCCTATGTCACTCCAACTGTACATGCACTACGCCATTACAGAGCCTCCACCACCTTGAACATTCCCCTGCTGGCATGCAAGGTCCATGGATTCATGAGGTTGTCTCCATTCCCGTACACGTCCTTCGGTTCGATTCAGTTTGAAACGAGACTCGTCCGACCAGGCAACATGTTTCCAGTCATCAACAGTCCAATGTCGGTGTTGACGGGCCCAGGCCAGGCGTAAAGCTTTGTGTTCTGCAGTCATCAAGGGACACGAGTGAGCCTTCGGCTCCGGAAGCCGATATCGATGATTTCGTTGAATGGTTCGCACGCTGACACTTGTTGATGGCACAGCATTGAAGTCTGCAGCAATGTGCGGAAGGTTTGCACATCTGTCACGCTGAACGATTCTCTTCAGTCGTCGTTGGTCCCATTCTTGCAGGATTTTTTTGCAGCTGCAGCGATGTCGGAGATTTGGTGTTTTACCGGGTTCCTGATATTCGCAGTACACTCGTGTATTGGTCGTACGGAAAAATCCCCACTTAATCGCTACCTCGGCGATGCTTTCCCATCGCTCGTATGCCGACTATACTACAACACCATGTTCAGACACACTTAAATCTTGATAACCTGCCATTGTAGCCGCAGTAACCGATCTAAAAACTGCACCAGACACGTGTTGTCTTATATAGGCGTTGCCGACCGCAGCGCCGTATTCTGACTCTTTACATATCTCTGTATTTGAATACGCCTGCCTATACTACTTTCTTTGGCGCTTTAGTGTGTTTGCCCAACCCTGTACACTAAATCCAAACCAATAAAAAATATGCAGGGTGATTCAAAAAGAATACCACAACTTTAAAAATGTGTATTTAATGAAAGAAACATAATATAACCTTCTGTTATACATCATTACAAAGAGTATTTAAAAAGGTTTTTTTTTCACTCAAAAACAAGTTCAGAGATGTTCAATATGGCCCCCTCCAGACACACGAGCAATATCAACCCGATACTCCAACTCGTTCCAGACTCTCTGTAGCATATCAGGCGTAACAGTTTGGATAGCTGCTGTTATTTCTCGTTTCAAATCATCAATGGTGGCTGGGAGAGGTGGCCGAAACACCATATCCTTAACATACCCCCATAAGAAAAAATCGCAGGGGGTAAGATCAGGGCTTCTTGGAGGCCAGTGATGAAGTGCTCTGTCACGGGCTGCCTGGCGGCCGATCCATCGCCTCGGGTAGTTGACGTTCAGGTAATTACGGACAGATAAGTGCCAATGTGGTGGCGCTCCATCCTGCTGAAATATGAATTGTTGTGCTTCTTGTTCGAGCTGAGGGAACAGCCAATTCTCTAACATCTCCAGATACTGTAGTCCAGTTACAGTAGCACCTTCGAAGAAAAAGGGACCAAAAACTTTATTGGCTGAAATGGCACAGAAAACGTTCACCTTAGGCGAGTCACGTTCATACTGAGTTGTTTCCCGCGGATTCTCAGTGCCCCATACACAGACATTGTGATGGTTGACTTTCCCGTTAGTGTGGAAAGTTGCTTCATCACTAAACACAATCTTTGAAACGAAAGATTCAACTGACGCTGACGCCTAGTCAACAGCGCCTCAAGCGAACAAATGTACAACTAAATGAAACTTTATAGCTCCCTTAATTCGCCGACAGATAGTGCTTAGCTCTGCCTTTTGTCGTTGCAGAGTTTTAAATTCTTAAAGTTGTGGTATTCTTTTTGAATCACCCTGTATTACACGCTATTTTGTCTAAAACGGACATGGTGAGACCGTGACTGTGTACAATTAATGTAGGTTAACTCTTACAAAGAAGAAAACAGCAACCAGCCACTATTAATAGTGTTATTTCGTTAGGTAAATAGCGCCGTTACCGGTTTCGAACTGGCAAATTCATCATCAGACGGCTGTTTACATGATTTCCAAGATACACGTTACATTATCGTCCGTTTCCGATTTCTATTATTCCACTGTGGCAAAGTATTTTTGGTGTGTTGTTGCCCTACGGTAGAAAACAGTGTTAGAAGCGCACTATGTGAAAGTAACTAACCTCCAAACGATGAAATACAGCGTAAATAAATACGTGATGTATTTCATCGTTTGGAGGTTAGTTACTTTCACATATTGCACTTCTAACACTGTTTTCTACCGTAGGGCAACAACAAACCAAAAATACTTTGCCACAGTGGAATAATAGAAATCGGAAACGGACGATAATGTACAGTGTATCTTGAAAATCATATGAACAGCCGTCTGATGATGAACTTGCCAGTTCGAAACCGGTAACGGCGCTATTTACCTAAATAAGTAGCACCTGTGTGGCTGGTTGCTGTTTTCTTCTTTGTAAGAATTAACCTACATTAATATATTATAGACTGGTTACGGAGTGTTCTTGAAATATAGTCGGAGACTGCAGTAATTATTGAGTAACGTAAAGCATTCCATTTCGACGTATTTGATTCTCGTCGTCAGGCTGCATTCACTAGATTTTGAGGGAAAGCGCCTGAAAGGTCGCCGGGGTAGCCGCCAGAGACGTGATCACGGAGACAGCGACCGTCTAGCGTCGCGGTATCAGGCGCTGGCCCGTATTCCCGCCCATTAAGATTCCATTATCCCAGGCGCCATTTCTGCGTGCGGTAGCGGACGGGGGCAGTCGCGGACTAGCGTGACACCGGGGCAGCACCTCGTATGGGCCGAGTCTTCGCTGCCCTCGTCTCCAATGAAGCTGGCGATCGAACTCTTATCAGTAGGCGTGCGACCGCGTGTAATGTGACATTTGTGGAGCACGCGAATAGGCGCAGTTAGCGACAGAAATCCGCGGAGGCGAAGAAGAGTTTCTGGTCATCGTTCAGCCATTTCGATGAAAGTATACCAGTCTACAAATTGGGCATCATCTTTTACATGTAAGTACACAACTACAGGGTGCCGCGCGAAATGTGTTACCATTTTGTTTTTTAATATAAAATTTATTGTTAATACAATCTGAAAGGAACATATACCACAATGAAAAGCCATCCATAGAGATTTGTTTTAATTCAGCACACGCTCAATATGTCCACCATTTCGTTTCCTAACTTCCTTCAAACGAACACTGAAGTTAGTGATTACCCTAGGGCACATGTCTTCCGTAATTTCACTGCAAGCTTGAAGAATAAGTCTTGTGAGCTCCAATAAATCACGTGGACGTTTCGGGAAAATTTTTTTCTTTAGGTACCCCCAAGGAAAAAAGTCACATGGATTGAGGTCTGGCCTATCGGGGGGCCAATTTTCTGCGTCATTGAGGCGACCTGGAAACCCGAGTGAAATGATCCGCATGTCGAAATGCTCGTATAAAAACTCCAACACAGCGTTTGCAGTACGTGGCCTTGCTCCATCTTGCATGAACCACTGCGTGTTGAAGGGCAAGGCAGTAGCAAGAAGCTGTGGAATGAAGCTATTGCAAAGCATGCTCAAATAACGCTCGCTGTTCAGTTTCTTCAAAGAAAAAGGGTCCAGTAAGTCCGTGACTGGAAATTGCTGCCCACGCTGTAATCCTCGGAGCATGATGTTGTCGTTCATGAAGCACTTGTGGGTTTTCAGTGGCCCAAAAGCGTACATTTTGTTTGTTAACCACACCGTCTAAATGAAAATGCGCCTCGTCTGAAAACCAAACGTTGTTGAGAGTTTCTTCCCTATCCTCCGCCCACTGAGCAAACAGTAGTCTCTGCTGCTTGTGTTCTTCAGTGAGCTTCTGTGCACAGGTCATCTTGTATGGTTACATATGGAGGTCACTTTTAAGAATGCGTTGAACGGAGCGTCTGGTATTCCCAGTTGCAATGCTGCCTTTCTACACGACTTCCCGGGACTTCTCTGTACAGCAACTCGTACTGCTTCAATATTTTCCGGCGAACAAACAAGCTTAGGCTGGGGTCGCTTCGCTTCCAATACTGTTCCTTCCTGTACAAATTTATCGTACAACCTGTGGATGGTCTTCTTGCAAGGGACTCATCGTGTGTTAAAATGTTGTCGAAAACGCCTGAGTCAGAACAAGGCTTTTCGTTTCATGAAAAAGTAAAACAATTTCCGATCGTTGCTGTGTCGTCAGTCTTCCATTCTCAGTCATTGCTGCTTACAAGTCTCCTAGCGGCAGTATCGTGAATTACCGTGAATTACACCTCATTTCGTAACTCATTTGTTTTTACAAGCTCTGCTGGTATCCCAGCGGGATATCTAATGTGCGTCGTAAATTGTAAAAGAAACAATTGGTAACACATTTCGTGCGCCTCCCTGTACTTTTCCAAGCAGCATTGACGACTTGCAGAGCCAAATGTCATTTAACACTCGGACTTTTCACTCGAGTATCTTTCATAGGGGTTCATCGTCAGAAATAAATAACTAATCGAACAAAAGATTAACATCGTACGTAGTGTTATATAATGAATGGAGATATTTCTTTTTCTGGTGTCAGTTAAACGTGACGGAAATGAGAAGTTCCGACGAGTGTCATATTCGTCATCTTCTGGCGCAGTAGTTACAAGAGTCGAGGGACATGAAAGGGAAACAGTGGTTGGGAAGGGAGTGAGACAGGGTTGTAGCCTCTCCCCGATGTTATTCAATTTGTATATTGAGCAAGCAGTAAAGGAAACAAAAGAAAAATTCGGAGTAGGAATTAAAATCCATGGAGAAGAAACGAAAACTTTGAGGTTCGCCGATGACATTGTAATTCTGTCAGACACAGCAAAGGTCCTGGAAGAGCAGTTGAACGGAATGCACAGTGTCTTTAAAGGAGGATATAAGATGAACATCAACAAAAGCAAAACGAGGATAATGGAATGTAGTCGAATCAAGTTGGGTGATGCAGAGGGAATTAGATTAGGAAATGAGACTCTTAAAGTAGTAAATGAGTTTTGCTATTTGGGGAGCAAAATAACCGATGATGGTCGAGATAGAGAGGATATAAAATGTAGATTGGCAATGGCAAGGAAAGCGTTTCTGAAGAAGAGAAATTTGTTAACATCGAGTATAGATTTAAGCGTCAGGAAGTAGTTTCTGAAAGTATTTGTATGGAGTGTAGCCATGTATGGAAGTGAAACATGGACGATAAATAGTTTGGACAAGGAGAAGCTTTCGAAATGTGGTGCTACAGAAGAATGCTGAAGATTAGATGGGTAGATCACATAACTAATGAGGTGGTGTTGAATAGAATTGGGGAGGAGTTTGTGGCACAACTTGACTAGAATAAGGGATCGGTTGGTAGGACATGTTCTGAGGCATCAAGGGATCACCAATTTAGCACTGGAGGGCAGCGTTGAGGGTAAAAATCGTAGAGGGAGACCAAGAGATGAATACACTAAACAGATTCAGAAGGACGTAGGTTGCAGTAGGTACTGGGAGATGAAGCTTCCACATGATAGAGTAGCATGGAGAGCTGCATCAAACCAGTCTCAAGTCTGAAGACCACAACAACCTGGCGTAATCGCATCAAGTGCGTTGTATTCTCTGTAAATGCAGTATTTTTCGTTGAAGTGTATGGCAGAGGGGAAGTGCGATGATGTTCATGAACAGAAAAATGGAAAAAAGTCTTTATTTTCCTTTCTTACACAGAGCCGTTGTACGAAGGCTGATGTTCTACTGATAATCTCTGCAGGGCTACCAATACAGCGATTGGCTACGCATCTTTCCGACCACTCGGGACGAGGGGATCTGCAAAGGATCCAGCATAGTCGCATCTGATGCAAAGAAATGTTTCCAGCATATGAGAATCCCACTGTTTTAGCGATCAACTGCCTTTAACAAACAAGCTCTTCTGAGAACTTGGATCTGGTTTCCGCACTTAGCTTCTTCTTTTCATGGTCATTACAGCCCTGTGTGGGTTTAAGCCTCATCAACAAGTTTCCTGCATTCTGCCCTCTCCAGTGCTGTTCTCCGCCATCCTCGGACTCTCAGAAATTTTATATCTTATGCTGCCAAGCCATGAAAAAACCTGCAACAGTAGCTTCTAACCTCAGCAAGATTATTCTAGTAACTATAAATTTCAGAAATGGAAATGAGCGTTTGGAGTCATTGGCCGGGAGGGCTCTTACGGGGCAGGTCCGGCCGCCTTGGTGCAGGTCTCATTACATTCGACGCCACATTGGGCGACCTGCGCGCCGGATGGGGATGAAATGATGATGAAGACAACACAACACCCAGTCCCTGAGCGGAGAAAATCCCCGACCCAGCCAGGAATCGAACTCGGACCCGTAGGACGGCAATCCGTCACGCTGACCACTCACCACATGTATGCGCGTCATTTCGCAAATGCGTTTCTTAGGCACACTTCTATATCAACACGCTACAAGCCACTCTTAAGTACGTGGTAGAGACTACTCCCCATTGTCCTATTTTACCACATATTAGAGTTTCTTCCACTCGCTTCTGCAGCACGGGAAGAATAACTGTTTAAATGCATCTGCAAGCGCTGTAATCAGTCTAACCTTGTTTCGCAGTCCTTACTGGCGTGGTTTGTAGCTGGCTGCGGTATATTTCTAGATTCCACAATAATTTTAAAACTTTAACTGTAGGCTTTCGAAGGGTAGATACTGTAACAGCTGTAGAATATTTTAAATCAATTATCCCGCAATAGACTGGAAAACACATACACACAAGCCGGCCGCGGTGGTCTCGCGGTTCAAGGCGCGCAGTCCGGAACCGCACGACTGCTACGGTCGCAGGTTCGAATCCTGCCTCGGGCATGGATGTGTGTGATGTCCTTAGGTTAGTTAGGTTTAAGTAGTTCTAAGTTCTAGGGGACTGATGACCACAGCTGTTAAGTCCCATAGTGCTCAGAACCATTTGCATCATTTTGCACATACACACACACACACACACACACACACACACACACACACACACACACAATTTCGTAAGGGCTGGACCTATGAATTTTAATTTGAGAAGTTCCTAAACAAGATGGCGATCTGTTCCATGATGCAAATACATCATATGTTTGTAATAAACAATCGCGACATGCTGTTGTGGCGATAATTATAATTAAACTAGAGAGAGTTACGACGGCATTCAGATAAATATTGTGCTCAGCAAGCTAAACAGGAAATAGAATCTTAATTTTAATTTTAATAATGAACAGCCTCAGTTGCACCGTTTACCTAGATTTTACCTAGGTTTCAGTCGGGATAACCCAACCCTCTTCAGAATGACAGTATCTATCGTTTGTCCATAGTGGACATCGTCAAGCTAAAACTACAAATCCATAAATTATCGTCAGAATGTAAAACTTATCTGGCACTGCCTCGGCCCCACTTCGCGACCGTGATGCGGCAGCCACGAGTGCTGTACTGGAAACAGTACCACCTTGATTATAGGTCACGCGCACAAAGCTGTTCACGGTATCAACATTTTGCACACTGAGAAGAAAGGGCGGATATTAGACGTTTTCGAAGAATTAGAAATTTTAAACATCTTTCTCGAAATGATGGCCTCATTCTTAATGAGCAGCTACAATTACCTAATAAAAGCTTCTTCACCGGAATAAAGCCGTTACTTAATACTTGATTTCGTGTTCCCTCGTGCAGTTACCGAAATATTTCTTCTATCTAAGTCGATTCATAACTGTTTGTTCATTAAATGGTTTATATTAACTGCATTTCGTGTTACACTGTTGTTCTGTTCGCTGAGTTACCCAGCTCCCTTTGTAATTCTGCGATGGCGTTTTTCAGCCTTTAAACTGTACCCCTAAGATCTTTTGTAGTCAAATTGTCACCATGTCCGCTGCTATCAGACATAATATTGCTTCTTACTTCATGTATTACACATTTCACGTGTCTATATTTGGATTGTTAAGTAACCGGTTTGCATTTGCGGCTACTAGATGGCACTTTTGGTATAACGTTGATCTGCCCGCAATTGCTACCGCGCCTCCGTCTGATGTGGTGTAGACCTTAGTGGCCTGCCTCTATGTTTTATATTTTAATATTTTGTGACTAAAGCGTTATTGCTTCATATTTATTTTATACATGACATGCCAGTTTTAAATGTTTTATCTCTGATGAAGGCACTTTTAGAAGTGGGCGAAACCTAGGTCAAAAATACCTCATTTTCGCGACCGAGGACTGCAATTGTTTTAATTTTACCTTGTAACGGTCGCTGACAACGCAGCCATGTTTAAAGCTTTAAGGTTTCTGTGTATGGTACCGTTGCAACCGTGGCCGAAACGTTGGTTTTCTCCAGCAGTAGTTTATACAATATGACGCGGTCCCATACCCAGAAAACTTTTACGTCGATTAAATAAAATAAGTTCTTCTCATAAATTTAGCCAGTTTATCTCCTCAGCTGAGAACTTCCTCATGGGCGGAAAGTAGCCCACTTATTTGTGAACGGAGAAGAATCGGAAGTAATTTAAGATGTACCTCAGTCAAATCATGTTGTTGTTTCACAGTATATGAATGGATAACCGCATAAGTTGCTATTTCAGACTTTCCGTATTGAATGTCGTTATCTACGGGAATTTGAAAGATGCTTCCTTTTAGATCCTAACATGATATCATATTGGTAGTATGTTTGAAACTGTCTCAGAATGTATAGAAGTGTGCAATTGTGCGCTTTGTGCTACGTTATATCGTTTCATTGAAAGATAGATATGACTAGAGTGGTTCACGTCTCACAAGTACATTAGAATAAAAATTTTTGGGGTAGGAAATGCAACGGTTCTACACGACAATTATAGTTAAACTGTCCTCAGCCGGAAGTTTTGTTCGACCACCGAAGTGTTTTACTAGGCATGGTCGTACTGGAGATACGCCCTCGTCTTTCTCAGAACTTTGAATTGACTGGCCTAGTCAGTTACAGAAGGACCTAAAGTTTAAGGTGCACTCTCAACTACGGTACAGCTTGACCGCAAGACGTGAAAGAAATAAAATCTAGATTTAGGTTTTCTGCGACTTCCCTAAACGCTTAAGACGAATGGCGAAAAAGCTCCTTTGAAAGGGCACGCGGATTTCCTTTCTCATCATTCTCTAATACGAGCTTGTGTCCCACTCCTAATGACCTCATCGCCCACATGAAGTTAAACATCTGTCTTCCTTCCTACCATGTAAGTATTCTGTACCTTGCTTTGTTCGAATTTCAAATTTTTTTCCTTGCAGAAGGTGATAATTTTCTTACATTTACTGTGAATTTGTGCAGTATATTCACTGTTGTACACGAGTACCGTTGTGAGGATCTGCACACAGTCAGTTTAGAGGACATAAAGAAAACGGGTAATGTGCGGCCGGTAGTCAATCTTTTTTCACTTACCGCCCACTTCTGTATCTTTGTTAGCAGTAAAATTATCTAACCGCCCAACAGTTGCTCAATAATGGTGATTTATAAAGTAGATAAGTAACTTTACAAAATTTTTAAAGCGGAGTTATAGCAAGTTAAAGCGTATAATAATAATTACTTTCCAAATACTTTATGCCAACATTTTAAAAAACTTATGAATATGTTTTAAAATTCCTGCTGTCTACCACTCACCATGAAAGCTGTAACACCCCCTAGTGGGCTGTAGGGACCAGTTTGACTACCACTGATGTAGGCGAACCCTTTGTAACGTCATCTTCGGATCTTCGGTCTTGGTTAACACTCAGCGGTAGAGCAATGAGATTGTTATTTCTTACGTATCGGATCGACGTTACAAACAGAACACTGATGAACTGAACTCGCGACTTGTGCGAGATATTTACTTCACCAAATGTCGTAATCGTTTATAATCGCTGGTTTATAAGTTGCTTTTTAAATATTAATGATAAGTTCAAATTAGTTCCAGCGACACCAAATTCCCTATAGACTGGTTGTAATCTTAAATCTATAATCAGTCGTAACAGTGTTATTAATTCCTAACGTCAAGGAGTTTCTATTTAAGCGCCGAGCGCTTCAGTCAAATAATATCGCAGCACGTTATCTCTATAAATAATATTGTAAAACTTGAATGATAAATGCGTGAATTGACACGATATGCTGGTTTATTACACAATATTAGTCACTTCCTAACAGAGCCGTGGGGAAGCAGCTTTCCCAGGTATTGAGGAGGGGGGGGGGGGGGGGGAATTATAAATTATATGCTTCTTAACTATCGCCTAGTTCCATAGTCCATTAGTTATTACGAATGAAATCGTCTATCTGTGTTCACTTCCTAAATAGTGTTAACTTCAGGTTACCTAATTAAAAGCCACTTCTGTCTAATATATGCAAGTCCTCTATCTAAATTCTAAATAATGTAATGTTTGAAGTTTCACTGCGTCATAGTAGATCGTAATAATCAATTCAGAAAAAAAAAACAGTCTAATTGCGCCCACATATACGAATATTCAAAAGTATGACCTGCTTTGGCTAACTCTCGTAACGTAGTGACAATGGATTGAATTATCCTTAGCAATTACTCACGAATCTTAAAGAGTACTCACACGGAGTCTTCTTTGGGATCGTTGGTTCTACTTTGCGAATTTTAATTATAATGATTTTGCGATTTACTATGATTTTGCGATTTACTATGATTTTGAATTTTGAGTTTGATTTTACCGGAATCCTATCTTTCTTTCATATGTTAATAAATTACTAAGTATTATATTCCTGATTCAGTTACTGGTTCGGCCTAATATCCAAATAATAGTGTTAACTGAAAATTTGTTTGCTTGTTCATTCTTCATGGAATTTGGAACTTGTTTTGGGGAAATCTTTGGGAATTTTGGAGCTAATTTTTTATTTTCATTTCTCGTCCGAGGAAGTGGCATTACACCTTTAACATATTATTCTTACTATTTCCATGGCTAGGCCACTCCTCTCGAATAGCATAAAGAGGGTCGTGGAGTTTAAAGTCGCCGTCCGACGGGCGGATCACCATAAACAGTGTCACATGCCCTCACTCCATGGGACACTGTTTAATGACACGTCGAAGAAGAGGTCATTACTGAGGGAGCACAAGCTCGAATTCGAGAAGGAAAACAAACTGTCCTCTTATTTATAGCAACCATCCCGGCAGTTGCGTTAAACGTTTTAGAGAAACCACGGAAAAATGGAATAATGACGGCCTCGCCAGCATCCTCCAAAATACGACCACCTATTTTTCGTTTGCTATCAAAACTGAGTAATGATTTTTTTCCTCTTCCGGTATTCGATCCAGCTACACTACTAGCCATTAAAATTACTAAAACCAACAAGAATTGCAGATGATAGACGGGTATTCTTTGGACAAATATATTATACTAGAACTGATATGTGATTACATTTTCATGCAGTTTAGGTTCATAGATCCTGAGAAATCAGTACCCAGAACAACCACCTCTGGCCGTAATAACGGCCTTGATACGCCTGGGCATTGAGTCAAACACAGCTTGGATGGCGTGTACAGGTACAGCTGCCCATGCAGCTTCAACACGATACCACAGTTCATCAAGAGTAGTGACTGGCGTATTGGGACGAGCCAGTTGCTCGGCCTCCATTGACCAGACGTTTTCAGTTGGTGAGAGATCTGGAGAATGTGCTGGCCAGGGCAGCACTCGAACATTTTCTGTATCCAGAAAGGCCCGTACAGGACCTGCAACATGGGGTCGTGCATTATCCTGCTGAAATGTAGGGTTTCGCATGGATCGAATGAAGGGTAGAGCTACGGGTCGTAACACATCTGAAATGTAACGTCCACTGTTCAAAGTGCCGTCAGTGCGAACAAGAGGTGACCGAGACGTTGTAACCTCCCCACCGTAATTTTTAAAAGGAAAAAAGACAATATTATTTAATACAAATGGGAGCCGAGTGTAACCTCCCCACAAAAATTTGAAAGAAAGAAACACGACAATATTTAATTATGAATGCTAATGGACACTGCTCTAAGCGTAACCTGCCCACAATGAAATGTACTGACAATGGCAACAAAAATGTGAAATTCGCAATCTGACTCAAATATAAGTTTTTCATAAAAAAATTAAAGTCCGTTCAGTGACAAGAAAATACAATTAAACCGAAATATCGGTCTTTGGCCCTGTGCAAGACAATCAGAATTAAAGTCTTACCTCAGAATAACTGGATGTCAAATTTCTGCTCTTTTTTTGTGCGCACGGCTTGGAGGAACTGCATTGCAAATAATAATATTTCTTTTTTTTGCTGATTTTACTGAAATTTTTCTTCAAAAGAAGTGGAATGAAATGGGAAGTGCAACGAAATCTTTAGTTCAATAAAAATTAAATTTTTGAAAAAATGCTTTTGAAATAAAAATTATTATTGGGGAACTTGTTGGAGAATAATTACAATAAATAAAATTTTTCATTATCTAATGATTATATTAATTAACAGTATACCTTATTCACCATCTTGACCAGTGTTGCCGACCGCCTACATCACCCGCACTGGACTGCTATCACTGACCGACCGCTCTGCATGACGACTATTAGCGTACAGCACGCGACGACTACAGACAGAGTACTGCTCTCAACTAGACAGAGCTTCACACTCGCAACGACTGCTGCCTCGCAACGACTGACTGACTCGCAACGACTACTGACAGACTGAGAACTGCTCGCAACACTCGCGCGGTCAAGCGCAAACTCTCTGGTCACAGATGCTACAATGCCTCGCCATCGCTGCTATGTTACATACGTGTTTCATAACCCTCCACTGGGGGGGCAAAAATTTGGCAGCGATGGTGAGTCATTTGGACTTGCCAATCGCGGCAAAATTTTTAATTAACTAATAAACTTCTACAATTTACAGAATAATTAGATGTAGTACATAAAGTAAATGTTGTGCACACGCACTAAGTACAAGATATATCAGACAAAGACAAAATGTGAGTACAAAACATAGTAACAAATCAGAAAAATGTATATACAAATTATTTGACAGATAACAAAGTGCACAGGCACTGAAAAAATTCATTGGCATATTCAGAACAAATAAACAGACTGGCAAAAAATATTATGTTGACAAGTGACATGAGTGCACATGCACTGCAGTTGAGAACATATCAGTAATTGATGAAATGTATGTACAATTAGTAACAAATGACATAAGTGCATTCGCATTAAAGTATTGAATATACAGAATAGTAGAAAACATATTGAAAAATGAGAAAAGTGCACAGGCACTGAAGTTCAATAGAAAACATATTAACCTAACATAAGTGCACATGCACTGTAGTTCAGAAAAAATAAAAATGTATATACAATATAAAAGACAAGAGTGTACATATACTGTACTTCAAAACAAATCGAAAAAAAATGTCTTTAGCATTTTCGCAATAAAATGACAAAAAATCATGTCGAAAGTGCACACGCACTGGAGAAATGTCTTTAGCATTTTCACAACAAATAAACATAATGGCAAAAAATCATGTCGACCAGTGCCACAAGTGTACTCGCACTGGAATTCAACAAATCGAAAAATGTATAACCATGTGACAAGAATCAGGATAGGAAAGGGAAGGATTGCATCATGGTTGTAGCACTTTAGATTGCACACAGCTGTTCTGAAAGTCCATATCTTTCCACAGAAGTACAACACCAAGTGACACAACTTGAAGTTCTTTTCCCATCAGAATTTATCAGTGTAGCCAAGACACTGAACTGTCGTAGTAATGTTCCATATTTTCATTTTGGCAGTACATTAGGTACACCAAACAGTGGGACCATAATAATGTTTTCATCGCTCATGGTGGTGGACAGCATGTCGTGTCAACACCACGCTCTTACAAGGCGCACCAACGTAGAAGTAGTGCAAAACCAAATATAGTGCTCCATGATCACTAGGATAAACAGGACAAATGGACATTGCAATAATTCAGGGTAGTCAGCTTATGAGGTGAAGGACATCAAGTCACATAATATTGACAATTATAGACTTAATTAGTTTGTGGCATTCATAGCCCAGTTATTGAACATTTCTGTACCAAGTATGTAGTATTACAGAAAAATGTTCATTAATTGTTTTACATGGAATCAGTAGCCTTCTTTTCCTGGTTACAAAGCATTATTAAATAATCGCATTCTTTTCAGTTACAGAGTGTAATTAAGAATCATTAACCTTCTCCTAATTACAGTTAATTAATCATTTGTCATTAATTAATCATTTGTCATTCCAATAGTAATCATTAGCCTTTTCGTAATCACAGTTAATTAATCATTTGTCGTTAATTAATCATTTGTCATTCCAATAATAATCATTAGTCTTCTCCTAATTACAGAGCATTATTAAACAGTACCATAGTTAATTAATTGTGTCACTCCAATCTATTAAGAATCATTAGCTGGCATCATGGGTAATCGTATTACAATAAACAGTGGCGGTCCTTGGCCAGTTACAAAGTATATTTAGTATGACAGAATAATGTTCATCAGAAGTCTTAGTTGAAAAGGAGAGTCAATTATTGTCCTAGCATTAACATAATACATTGAGTGATACAAATTATTGGCACTCATTGGCCATTAACCAAAACATGAAAACTCAACATGGAAAAAAAAGGGCTAATTAATGGCATAATTAATAACAATTCTTCAAGTGACATTAATTATTGGCACTCAGTGGCCAGCAAGTATTGAATAGAATCATCATTCAGTATTATTCAGATCATTACGAAGTCATTATTAAAAATCAGTTAATTACAGTCATAGCATTAATAATCACAGGCATTATAAGTAGTCTCATTACAATAAACAGTGTTTCTCCTTCAGTAGTATTCAGATCATTACAAAGTCATTATTAAAATCAGTTAATTAGTCATAGCATTAGTAATCATAGGCATTATAAGTAGTCTCATTACAATAAACAGTGGCAGTTATTAACTAGTGACAAAGCATTATTTTAAATATATACTTTTTTTTTGTCTCATTAAGAAGTCATTACTCAAGTGACATAATATTCAGAGCTAATCAGTATTATTCAGAATTTTCTCAAACTGGTATCACTATTTGGGACTGGTAATACATTTTTTTGTTAGCAATGCATTGCGTTGAGATCGATAATTGATTGCTGAGGCATAACACTATTTGTTTTTGACCTATTGCTGCAAATGAGGATAGGTAACGTCATTCGTCATGAGTCAGCTGTAGCAAGGTTATGTAACAAGGCAGTATATGTGACCTCATTTATAAATGATAAACACAAATGGGTAAAAAATGAGAATGCAAGTACTAGAACAGGTATAATAACTAACAGGTTTAGCAAGTATCATGAAAAGCTTCTCTTTAAAAAATACAAAATGGATTATTGACCTGAAAGAAGAAACGCACACTATGCTGAAAAGTAGTGAACTTCGAATTAACAGGTAGTGAAATGTGTATAAAAATGTGTTCCATAGCTGTCCTTTCCAAAACTTTCCGTCATCCTACTATGCAATATAACACCTGCTGTCAAAACAAACTGCAACAAATACTTAAATAACTACGTAGCATAAATACATAACTTCAACATTATCCTCATCTGTAAAGAAAACTTCATTATCCATATCATCATAACTTCATTATCATCATCACCTGTAAAGAAAAACTTCATTATTCATAACAGCATATTCTTCATCATTATTCATCAGCATTCATTATCATCTGCAAAAATATCACTTCATTACTCATTGTACAACTATTCCTTATCTCTAGCATATTTCATCACTAAAACTAAGATGTGTAGTTCAGTCTGACAGCCTGCATCAATCACCTTGTATTCTGAAAGAAAAAATTAGTTAAGACTGCTATTCTACGGTGAGTATAGTATATTCTTGTTAATGCTTGTTAATCCTGATCCATTTACTCTTCCTCATAAAGTTATTGCATCTCCTTTCCTTTATTCCGTAGGTGAAATTCCCATTTCTGTTGAATTTATTTCTTACATGCATCATTTCTTTCTGAAATTCATGAACAAAGATTAATGTCCTGCATTTAAATCATATACCCACTAAATAATGACTGGTTTATGGTAACATACTTAAGCATACAGCATATCATGACAGAAAACGTAATATGTCAAAGAAATTGACAGTGTTCAAAGCTAAAAATGTACAGAGAATATCACAATGCAGCAGCAAAAAATGTAAAACAGTCACGATGTTGAGATGTCATAAGGCAAAAAAAATGTCAAGTCGACTGGTGTGTGTTATATCTTAACTATTTCACAGTGCATATAAACAAAACTGGAATACAATCATACATAAAAAGACAAAATGTGACGTTCGTTGTGTTCAGCTTGTATGTAGTGTAATTAATCAAGGCGAGAATTAAAGACTTTAATAAAAAAATGTAATGAAATTAACATGTCATTAGCTAACATTGCATAATTAGTCATAAAATACGTAAGTGTGTCTGAAAAAATATGCACGGTCTGATGTGTAACGACAAGAAAAGCGACCTGCTAACCTTACCTTGCCGGGCACTTGCCAAGAAAAAATACGATAATCATCAGTAATTAGTCAGGTGAAATAATTGCGTTAGTAAATGGCATCATAGTGTGTTGAATCATACAGTGGTTTCACTCAATAAACGGTTTAATGTTTGAGATATGGTGATTGCCTTTCGATTTTCTGGTTCTCAAAGTTTCGACGTGTACAACATTGGGGTGAGGGATGCTGCGAATCCGATATGGACCTGCGTATAGAAGTTCAAATTTACTGCACTTACCTTTTAATTTGCTGGATAAATAGTGTGTACGTACTAGTATCTTCTGTCCAACGTGAAAGTCTCGGCGTCTACAAACCTGTTTTTGCTGTCTTCTCCGGCGCTCTGCGGCACGTTTGATGTTGTTCAGCGCAATGTCAATTATTTCGTGGTGTCGTAGGCGACGACTTTTGGGGAATTCTATTAATTCTTTAATTTTGTTTGGCGGTTCAACGTTTGTCAGTATAACAAACGGAGATAGCATAGTGGATTCATTTGGTATGGAATTAATTACGTCTTGGAATGAGAGTATGTGTGTATCCCAATCAATATGTCTTTTGTGGCAGTATATTCGGCACAGCTTACCAATTTCTTTCATTAATCTTTCACAGGGGTTCGAAGAAGCGTGGTACTTGGATATATAGATCGGAGAAATGTTTCTGGCTCGTAACATGCGTGTCCATATGGTACTACGAAATTGAGATCCATTGTCAGAAATTACTTTCATTACATGCCCTACATGAGATAGAAAATGTTTAACAAATGCTTTCGAAACAGTTTTAGCAGTAGCTTTGCGTAATGGAGTGAAAGTAACAAATTTTGAAGTGAGCTCAACAGCGACAAATATGTAGCAAAAACCTCTGTTAGTTCTCGGAATCGGACCAAAAATATCTACAGCGGCCATATGTCTTAATTTAACAGGTATAATGGGATATAAAGGAGGAATATGTGAAGTGGTGTCTGATTTAGCTTTCTAGCAAATTTTACAAGACGCTAAAACTCGTCGTATACGTTTCTCCATGTTGGTAAAATAACAGTTCTGTCTCAGTATAAGAAAACATTTTCTTGCTCCGTAATGTGCGTAACTTAAATGAGTGTACCAGATTAATTTGTTAACCAGTTCGTCAGGAATGCATAATAACCAATTGTTGCTGTCAGGATGAGAGCGGCGAAACAGAATGTCATTGCGTACAGTGTAGTGGTTCCTAATCGTAACATTATTCCTATCTTGCCATAGGTGTTTAATTTCTTTCCACACATTGTCTTTATTTTGCTCCTTTGCTATGTCCTGTAATGACGATGAAATAAAATTTTCAAATGCTACTTGCTGAATGTACATGACACTGAAATTTGTTTTGCAGAAGTTGGTTGTTACGTCTTGCTGATTGTTGCTCAGAGAACGCGATAGTGCGCCTGCTATAACATTTTGTGTACCGGGAATGTGAACTATTGTAAAATTAAATTCCTGTAAATATAGTTTCCATCTGCTTAATCTATCGTGAGTAAATTTGGCCGAAAGTAAAAATTGTATTGCTCTGTGATCTGTGTAAACGGTGGTATGTCTGCCATAAAGAAAATGCCTAAATCTCGTGAAAGCCCATACAACACATAATGTTTCTAATTCTGTAACGGAATAATTTCGTTCAGCAGGTGACAAAATGCGACTTGCAAATGCGATGTTTTTAATTACTGTAGAACCATCTTCTTCAATTTCCTGGAAAATATGTACGCCTAAAGCGGTGTTGGAACTGTCGGTGGCAATAGAAAAATTTCTAGTAAGGTCTGGGTGCGATAAAAGTGGAGCATTCAACAGAGCATGTTTCAGGTTCATGAATTCAGAATGTGCTTGCTTATTCCAAGACCAAATAGTGTTTTTACCTGTTAATTGGCATAGTCTAGGCGTGTCTAAAGCAGAATGGTGAATAAATTTACGAAAAAAGTTAATTAAGCCCAAAAAACTGCGTAATTGCTTCTTCGTCGTAGGAACAGTAATGTCACGTAGAGCTTGAAGTTTTTCCGGATCAGGTGCAATGCCTTCTGCTGAAATCACGTGTCCAAGAAATTTTATAGAAGTTTTGCCAAAATGCGACTTACTAAGATTAACTGTAAGTCCTTGTGCATGAAAAGTTTGTAACAGTTGTTCAAGAATCAAATTGTGTTCGGACCAGTTAGCTTCTGCGATAAGAATGTCGTCTACGTACGTCGTAATTCTGTCTCTAAGTTCTGTCGGAAGTATTGTGTTCAAACCGCGAATAAAAGCTGCAGAAGAAATAGTTAAGCCGAACGGTAATTTGCAAAATTGATAACAGTCGCCAAAACAGAGAAAAGCTGTATATTTTCTACAATTCGGATGAAGTTGAATTTGCCAAAATCCTGATTTCAAATCTAGTGTAGAATAAATACCTGTACCGTGAAATTTCTGTAGAAGTTCCTCTAATGTCTGTGGTCGATCTGTTTCATTAATAATAATGTCATTAATGTGACGTGAATCAAGTACGAGGCGAAGTGAGCCATCTTTTTTCTTAACAATATGTAGCGGGTTTATGTACGGGCTAACTGCTGGTTCTATAATTCCTTGGTCGAGCATATCCTGCAATTCTTTTTTAACTTGTTCTCTGTGAATATACGGAATGGGATAATGCTTTGCTTTAAATGTGTCGTGCGGTTTGACTTGAAATTCATACATAAAGCCGGACATAGTACCAGGAATGTTGTCAAAAACTGGAGCTTGCTGTAAAAGAATTTTGTGTAATTGCGTTCGTTCGTCGTCTGTAGTTGCACTGCTTTGTCTAACTTTATCGGAAATCATTTGCATTACGTCGTAGTCGGCTTCGTCTGGAGTATTATAGTTGTGTACGTACGTATCCGTGAACAATGTGGGATTACAGTCTATGTTACGTGTTGCGGAAATGACCTCTGTGCGGTTAATTGTTTGTTCTTCCGCAGATAAAGAGTGCTGAAATTCTAAAGCCAATTGTACATTTTCATCCTTTAACATTAAATAAGAATTCTGAAAATCGATAACTGCGTCGTGTTGTACCAGAAAATTCGTGCCTAAAATAATGTCTGTTGTCAATAACGGAACAATCCAAAAATTAGAGTGGAAAGTATGACCTCCAATACAAAATGATAAATGCGTCTGTAATTTAACGTCTATTCCTTTACTCGGTACTGCTCCCTTCACTTTTGTTTTGCCTAAAGGTAATGTCGGATAGGTATTCTCTTTGTTGCACTCATTAAAAGTCTCCTCATTTATTACTGATATTGGTGATCCGGAATCAATTACTGCTAAAAATTTCGAAGAACCAATTTTAATTTCGATAACAGGATGTGAAATGGTTTTCTGAATAACTGGTCTTTCCTGTAAAAGAGTGTCTCTGATGTCGTCAAAAGTAATTACATTTTCGTGAACAACATTTTGCGTGTCTAAGGTAGTGCTTGTATTATTGCAAGATGCGTCCTGTACATTATCTAGTCAGATTCTATCTGACGTGTTATTATTATTAGGAGGATTCTGTGGCATTTCGACTATTTGAACTGTTCTATTACTTCTTCCAGACGTGTTACGCTCTGGATGGTACCTACTGTCGGGTTCATTCATGAGAATATGTTCTTGCGTATGATTTTGCTGTTGGTGAGACCGACTGTTATTATATGTACGCTGGTAATTGTGCTCATCGTTTTTACGTCTGTCGTAATAGTCATTCCTATACGGTGTATTGCGATGGGAATTGAAATACTGTCTTCTTTGTACATAGTTGTTTCTCTGCTCCCGTGCGTTACTATTTGTTGGACCAGGGGCTATACGTCCACGCGGCGAAACATTAAAGCCTGGTTGACCTTGTGTATTCCATTGTTGGTTAGGTATGTTAACCGGCTGGTTTTGATGTTGTTGTTGTGAAACACCTCTATTGTTACTAAAGTGTTGTTCCTGTTGCTGAAAATTTTGACGGTATTGATAATTAGAATTTTGCCTGTTATTAAAGTTTTGGTAGTTGTCGTTCCTAAAACGTCTGTTATCTTTCCGATTGGAATTACGTCCCTGATCATAATTGCAGTACTGTTGTTGACCTTGGTTGTTACTCGAAAAGTTTTTGTTTACAAAAGAATAATCAGATTGCTGTACTTCCAAGAGCTGTAAAAGATCTCTGAATGCTGAAATGTTTTCTTTTTGCTGACCCGTTAGAAGTGACACTCGTAATGACCGTGGTAATTTGGAAATGCATAATTGTATAAGTGCGGATTCACTGTACGGTTCACTCAGGTATTGGTTTTGTTGTACCATGTGCTCAAAAAATTGCGTCACACTGGGAAAATTTGAGTTCTCGTAATTCGGCAAACTAATTAGTTGGTCTTTAATTCCGCGCTGTGTCGTCTTCGACCAGTACGCTGACAGAAAAGCATTCTGAAATTCCTCTACTGAGTAGCATTGCCTCGCGATCGGTCTCATACGAGTTGCCGGTTCGCCTTCCAAAAAACTGCAAATAAATTCAAGTTTGTGTGTTACAGGCCAATTCGGTGGAAGAGCAAAGCTAAATTGTTGAATCCAATCCAGTGGGTGAATCTGCGTTCTATCGTTTTTAAAAACTTTAAACTTTCTCACTGACAGAAAATGTTTGTAGTCGAAATTATCATCTCTGTGTGATGGAACAGGTTCAGGATCGTAAGAGAATCTATTGAACTGTGGTTGATCGGAATCTAAGTCCCGTACTCTCTGTAGATTACCCAAATTATACGCGCTGCGTGAGTCTGACACATGTTCATAAAGTGGTGTCTGTTGTGGCATGTTATTAACTGAAATGTTTTTCATCTCTGTTACTTCTTGTTGTAAATTTGATAACTTCCTACGTAACGTGTTGTTAGATGAATCGATCTCGTTAATTGTCTGCTGTAAATTTTGAAATTCAGGTGTTTGGATAAATGAAACCGGTGCAGTATCGTCTGATTTATTGTCATTAGTATTTTCGATAACATCAATACGACTGGCCAATTCATCACATTTTTCAGTCAGTATCTTAACCTGATCATCGGTTTTAGAATCAGACGCATTAATCTGTTTTTGCAACTTACGCGTAGTTTCGCTCAGTTTTTTAACATCAGCTTTGATGACATCGCAATCCTGTGTTAGATCTAATTGTTCGAATCTGTCTGTCACTGTTTGAATATTTACTGTGTGTGTATCTGTTTTTGATTTAAGATCAGAAATTTCATCCCGTAATTCCGCGTTCAACTGTTCTATGGTATTAATTTTGTCGGACACTGTAGTAATATTATTGTCTACATACGTCTTCGCTTTCGCGAACATTTTACGTTTGTCCTCTTGTCTTTGTGCAGTGATTGTTTCCATAACCTGACGTTTGACTTTATTTTGATCCTGAATAAATTTGCGGAAACGCGTATCACTGTTCTGTATGTGCTGATTAAAGCGCTCGTTAATCTGAGTGTTCTGCTGTTCGAATTTCGCGTCTATCTTTGCGTCCATTGTGCGCGAAAGTTCTACCGTCATTGCTTTAAACTCGTCCCGTAATTGTGTAGCTTTTTCAGAGCATTGTTTAGCGACTCCGCTAATTTCGTCTCTGAGTGTTTCTGTTGCGGCTGTTTGCATTTCCCTTAATTCTTGCGCAACAGACTTAATTTCTTCGCTATTTTTTTGTGAACAAGCCTCAATTTCCGTGCGCAACTGTTCCTTAGTGTCATGACACTGCGCGGCAACGGCTCTAATTTGTTCACTAAGCTGTCTGGAATTGTCGTCTAATTTATCATTTAACTGTCTGGAATTGTCGTCTAATTTTTCATTTAAGTGTTGTTTGAGATTTTCATTATCTTGCTTGACCTGTTCACTAAGTTTGTCTTGTTTTTTGTCATTATTGTCAAGTTTTTCATTTAAGTGTTCGTTATCTTCCCTAATTTCATTAAGTTGTTTACTCATTTGTCGCAACAATGCCATAATTGGATTCGACTCAAAGTCAGCATTTCTATTCTCTGTGCTATTTAATGGTGGATCTGAAATTGTCTTGTTTTGCGTGACCATTTGGTCATTCTGCAATTTACAAAAAGGATTATCAGTCGGACCTACACTGTCACTCACTATTTCGGAATTAAATAATTCCGTCGTATTTTGTGTATCCTGTTCATTTTCATTAGACAAATTTGTCTGCACGTTACTTGAGTTTTTCAAATCGGGTGTGTTAAGCTGGGTAGCGCTCATTACAATGGAGCGTCCCGCGTCATCAATTGTCGTCAAATTAACAGAAGAGACAATTGAGTTCGTTTGTTCATCATTAACAGAAAAGTCATCATTAATGGTTGTAATGCACTGATTGTTAGTGAACGCAGGATTGTCATCATTACACTGCGTGTCACATGTCCTATCGATAAAGTTGTTTAAATCGGTAGTTTCGTTCGTAATACCTCGCGATACACTATTCACAGTCTTTCGCGGCATTTTTACAGTAGTCACAATTATTCAAAAACAAATAAGCACAAATGCAAAAGCAACACACAAATACAACAGAGCAACGAATTGCCGTTGACCTGTAGAGAGAAAGTCACAAAATTAGTAAAAGCGTAGCGCCAAATCCTAATTATACTTAAGCAAATAAGAGCAGATATCTGACTGTTGTTCAAAAGATTCTCAACGAAATACGATCCTGGACTGGGTGTCGCCAAGTGTAACCTCCCCACCGTAATTTTTAAAAGGAAAAAAGACAATATTATTTAATACAAATGGGAGCCGAGTGTAACCTCCCCACAAAAATTTGAAAGAAAGAAACACGACAATATTTAATTATGAATGCTAATGGACACTGCTCTAAGCGTAACCTGCCCACAATGAAATGTACTGACAATGGCAACAAAAATGTGAAATTCGCAATCTGACTCAAATATAAGTTTTTCATAAAAAAATTAAAGTCCGTTCAGTGACAAGAAAATACAATTAAACCGAAATATCGGTCTTTGGCCCTGTGCAAGACAATCAGAATTAAAGTCTTACCTCAGAATAACTGGATGTCAAATTTCTGCTCTTTTTTTGTGCGCACGGCTTGGAGGAACTGCATTGCAAATAATAATATTTCTTTTTTTTGCTGATTTTACTGAAATTTTTCTTCAAAAGAAGTGGAATGAAATGGGAAGTGCAACGAAATCTTTAGTTCAATAAAAATTAAATTTTTGAAAAAATGCTTTTGAAATAAAAATTATTATTGGGGAACTTGTTGGAGAATAATTACAATAAATAAAATTTTTCATTATCTAATGATTATATTAATTAACAGTATACCTTATTCACCATCTTGACCAGTGTTGCCGACCGCCTACATCACCCGCACTGGACTGCTATCACTGACCGACCGCTCTGCATGACGACTATTAGCGTACAGCACGCGACGACTACAGACAGAGTACTGCTCTCAACTAGACAGAGCTACACACTCGCAACGACTGCTGCCTCGCAACGACTGACTGACTCGCAACGACTACTGACAGACTGAGAACTGCTCGCAACACTCGCGCGGTCAAGCGCAAACTCTCTGGTCACAGATGCTACAATGCCTCGCCATCGCTGCTATGTTACATACGTGTTTCAACGTTTAACCAATGGCACCCCATACCATGACGCCGGGTGATACGCCGGTACGGCGATGACAAATACACGCTTCCAAGTGCGTTCACCGCGATGTCGCCAGACACGGATGCGACCATCATGATGCTGTAAACAGAACCTGGATTCATCCGGAAAAATGACGTTTTGCCATTCGTGCACCCAGGTTCGTCGTTGAGTACACCATCGCAGGCGCTCCTGTCTGTGATGCAGCGTCAAGGGTAACCTCAGCCATGGTCGCCTGGCTGATGGTCCATGCTGCTTCAAACGTCGTCAAACTGTTCGTGCAGATGTTGGTTGTCTTGCAAACGTCCCTATCTGTTGAGTCAGGGATCGAGACGTGGCTGCACGATCCGTTACAGCCATGCGGATAAGATGCCTGTCATCTCGAGTGCTAGTGATACGAGGCCGTTGGGATCCAGCACGGCGTTCCGTATTACCCTCCTGAACCCTCCGATTACATATTGTACTAACAGTCATTGGATCTCGACCATCGCGAACAGCAATGCCGCGATACGATAAACCGCAATCGCGATAGGCTACAATCCGACCTTTATCAAAGTCGGAAACGCGATGGTACGCATTTCTCCTCATTACACGAGGCATGACAACAACGTTTCACCAGACAACGTCGGTCAACTGCTGTTTGTGTATGAGAAATCGGTTGGAAATCTTCCTCATGTCAGCTCGTTGTAGGTGTCGCCACCGGCGCCAACCTTGTGAAAATACTCTGAAAAGCTAATCATTTGCATATCACAGCATCTTCTTCCTGTCGGTTAAATTTCACGTCTGTAGCACGTCATCTTCGTGGTGTAGCAATTTTAATGGCCATTAGTGTATATCCCGTCGTGCTCCATCCCACTATCAAACGTTAATAACGGCGTATATCGCAACAGGAACTCCCAGAAGAGGACTGGAGCCGCCAACGGCCGCGTATCAGTTATATACGTGACTGGAACCACGTGTCGCTGAAGAGGCGCCGATCAGAATAGCCGAGGCGAGGTCGCTCCTGAGTAAGTGGCTGGTGGAACGACCTGAGCTCACGTGACTAGGCGGGGGACTCGCTTCCACACTGCGCCAGTATCTACAACTGCACTCTTCAGCCGCCATACAATGCGCGAAGGAGGCTACTTCGTACAAACATTGGCCACTCCGTACGTGTACAGTGTGAAGAGAGAAATTATTGTCTATACACCTCCGTAAATATATTGCTCTCTCTTACCCTATTCTCTTTATCTACATGATGTATGTCGCGGGAATAAATAAGAAAGACACCTCCCCCATCAGCGACATTAGTTACGCGGGAAATTTTATTATTTCTTGATAGACAATTTTTGGGTAAGATGCTATCTCAGAGCAGGTGTATCGCTGCTGCCGATTTGTTCTTTTTTCTGACGAAGAAGAGATAGTCGACTTTTGTTTTTTGGACGGCATACTAGAAGGCCACGTTATATGCATTTCAAGGCGCTACACCGCCGTATTCCGAACTGTAAAGACGCGTTTACATTGAGCTCAGATCATGTTTTTGTTCGGAACATTGTGTGCACCTTGTTCCCTCAACATGTTGGCAGCATTGTTCGGTGTTCGCATTCCCGTTTACACTAGCGACCAACATTTCTACGTATTCGCATAGTCTGCTGCGGTGAACTGATAGGTTACTTTGTGTATTCACATCAAGAGATACGCTATGTCAAGTGAAGAGGAAGAATTTATGTCATTTGGTTCAAATGGCTCTGAGCACTATGGGACTTAACATCTGAGGTCATCAGTCCCCTAGAACTTAGAACTACTTAAACCTAACTAACTTAAGGACATCACACACATCCATGCCCGAGGCAGGATTCGAACCTGCGACCGAAGCGGTCGCGCGGTTCCAGACTGTAGCGCCTTTAACCGCTTGGCCACCCTGGCCGGCAATGTCACTTGGTGCTGCATTAATAATACTTAACGAAATAGACGAAGAAAACGATGTAGTCGTCGTCGGTGGACCAAAATATACTATAGAAGACGTGGCAGGAATGACATGCTTTGTGAGCTGAATTTGGAAGACGGTTCTGGCTTTCGCAACTTCAATAGGATGTCGCCGTGAATTTTGAAATGTTGTTGAATATTTTAGGGCCTAGTTGTTTGAAAGAAAGTCACCAGTTTCAGAAAAGCAATCCCGTGAACCAAAGACTTGCTGTTATTCTTCTTTTCTGGCATTGGAGACTCCTATCAAAGCCAGCCGTATCTCAAATAGTTCCAAATAGTTCAATATCATCCATGAAACTTAGATATTTAAATCTAAGCCACTAAGTTTCGTAAAATCTGTCAGTGCCACATCCAGATTTTTTACTTTCCTCTATTTTTCTTTTCTCTCGTTGGTACTGAGACAAGAGAATTTTTTTTTCCACGTCACTGCTGCTGGTGCCAAGCGCCGCAGCAATTTTTTGTAATGAATCATGTTTGATTTTAGTATTTTTGTAACCTGCGCAACGTACATTCCACACGCACTCCTCTGCCTCATAGAGCGACATCAGTTGGAAAATTTTGTCTCGTGACCATTCCATTTCAAATAAAAATGAAGGGACATAAAATAAACGCACCACTACACTCCACCAAAACAAACACCAAAACACTCACTCAGAGCAAACTAACACTAGCGCTGCGTAGCGGAATTTAGGGGTAGCAGGCCACGAACAATGTTTCTTTGATCTCTACCGACACAGCCGTGGAACACTGATTTTGTGTTGCGAACATCGGTAGTCCATTACTAGCCACGAATAATGTTGCGAACAATGTTGCCAACTCAGTGTAAACGCGCCTTACGTCTGAATAAACAGGTGAGCACTGTTGTAGAGAAATTTGCAGATGAATCTCTAGCATACACACGACATTTCCATTTGCTTCACGACGTCGCCATTTTCCTGTAGCAAAGCAGGCATAATCTGGTGACGTCTTTTCAGAGAAAAAATAAATATTACAGTCTGAAAGACAGGGAAAGTACAAGTATAAAGAAATAAAAATGGTTCAAATGGCTCTGAGCACTATGGGACTCAACTTCTGAGGTCATTAGTCCCCTAGAACTTAGAACTAGTTAAACCTAACTAACCTAAGGACATCACACACATCCATGCCCGAGGCAGGATTCGAACCTGCGACCGTAGCGGTCTCGCGGTTCCAGACTGCAGCGCCTAGAACCGCACGGCCACTTCGGCCGGCTATAAAGAAATAAAGGCAGATAATTATATATATATATATATATATATATATATATATATATATATATATATATATAAAATCTGCCTTTATTTCTCTCTCTCTCTCTCTCTCTCTCTCTCTCTCTCTCTCTCTATATATATATATATATATATATATATATATATATATATATATATAGAGGCAGTTAAATTATTTTACAGTCTACCTCGGATACTGGTTTTCTAATTATACCTAGCAAAGAATCGCTGGAATAACAACGCCTTCTACTTCTAAATCTAATTATTGCTTGCATGTTTTGCACCTGCTGCCACAACTAATGCATTAAGCTCTATTTATAACGACATCTCGGCTGCTGTTAAGCAATGCTTTAATTTTTGCTACCGGTTACGTTCATTTAACGTCTTCATGTCACAGATGTGCACGATCTTGCCGAGTATTTTACTACTGTTGTCACGTGTTCCAAAACACTCCGCAATATTACGGACATCTGTCACCCGAGGCTGTTCAGTACCCATAGTGGAGATTAAAGTATTCTTAGCAGCAGCTGGTGTGGTGTTTCACACATACCTTAAAACATCTTTCTCCTCCTCCCTCTCTTCCTCTTCTCCTTCTTCCTCTTCTCCTTCTCCCTCTTCTCCTTCTTCCGTTACGGCCTCAGAAGTACTATGGTTAGCCCCTCAAAGGATTACATTTTCTTCTTCTCCGAGAACCTCTTCACCCATTTTCTTCTCTCGCTCTATTCTTCTGCATTTTCTTTTCTCGTCTTTTCCACTGGACTTTCTATCTTTTTCCTGTATCCTACTCTGTCGTCGTTTACTGTCATATGGTCAGTATGCACTTGCTTCTCCAATTATCCTCTCGTTCGCTTCCCACATTCCGACGACTATTTCCGGTGTTCGACAACACACCTGGCTCCTATCTTTCCTCTTGTCCTCTCTGTTGTTTCCACACTCTTTTCGTCATCTATCCATATTCATCTTGATTACAGTTCGACAAACTTTGCCCTTTTCTGTCTGATTTCTCCTGATACTGACCTCATGCGCCAGCCGCTAGTGGCCGTGCGGTTCTAGGCGCTTCAGTCTGGAACCGCGTGACCGCTACGGTCGCAGGTTCGAATCCTGCGTCGGGCATGGGTGTGTGTGATGTCCTTATGTTAGGTTTAAGTAGTTCTAAGTTCTAGGGGACTGATGACCTCAGATGTTAAGTCTCATAGAGCTCAGAGCCATTTGAACCATTTTTTGTCTTCATGCTCCGACGAAGTTCTTCTCTACGTCTTCGCATCCACCTCCCACCACCTCTTTTAGGGCCTAATATTATATTCACCATTTTCTCTCTTCTTTTTCTTGTTTTTCTGCACCTTTTCTTCCTATTCCTCACCGTTGCCTTGTATTGTCAGATATTTGCGTCTCTAGATGCATTCAAAGGCTAGTCTTACAGAGGGTTGACATCATCTTGTTCATCTCCTCTATTTTTCGCTCATTACTACTGTTTCTTCCTGTTATGTATTCTCTCAAGTATTTAAATGTGTCCACCTTTATTTTGGGGGGGGGGGGGGCTTTTGGTGTTATCCAGTCCCCAGAAGTATTCAGCGTCTTTGTGTTGTAGGCAATCCTTAGTCCCAGCCTTTTGACTATCTTGCTTAGGTTGTCGAGTTGTCTCTTTACGTCTTCTTCTGTCTCACTATCAGTTTGTCGTTCACAAATGCTGGACAGTCGACTTGGAAGACAAAAAGGGCAGTAGGTCTCAAGTACGTCTTTGGAATTCCCATTTTCCAGTTTATTGTTGTCTCATCACTGCGTCCGGCGCTATGCTGACAAAATAATTGCTGATAATCCATATTTCTGTCTGACAACGATCTCGATCTCAACCTCTTCCAATAGCGCTCCTCCGAATGTCATCCTTGCCTTTGCTGTCTGTCAGAATTTTCTTTATTGGTTCTCGTGCGCCGGCCGTTGTGGCCGAGCGTTTCTAGGCGCTTCAGTCTGGACTCGCACTACCGCTACGGTCGCAGATTCGAATCCTGCCTCAGGCATGGATGTGTGTGATGTCCTTAGGTTAGTTAGGTTTAAGTAGTTCTAAGTTCTAGAGGACTGATGACCTCAGATGTTAAGTCCCATAGTGCTCAGAGCCATTTGAACCATTTGGTTCTCGTGCAAAAATCTACACCTACATCTGTATCAACGAGGTCTGTTTAAAAAATTCCGGAACTTTGTCCACAAAATTTTTCTTCGCTTACCTTTTACTTATTGTGTATGGTCTCCTTCGAAATACTTTCCTCCCACAATTGATGCACCGCTCCCAACGTCGTTTCCACTTTCGGAAGCAGTCTTGGTACGCCTCTTGTTGGATCGCGCGAAGCACCGTCTGCGAATTTTCTTTTATCTCATCTATGGCTGCAAATCTTCGTCCTTTTAACGGGCTTTTCAACTTTGCAAATAAAAAAAAGTCTGCAGTGGCTAGGTCTTGACAGTTCGGATGATGAGGCAGCACAGTGATTTGGTTTTTTGTGCAACCAACAGGGATGAACTTGGGGGTGCATTATCTTGATGCAAGAGCCATGAATTGTCTCACCACATTTCAGGCAGTTTCCTTCTCACATTTTGTCGCAGGCGTTGCAACACGTCCTGATAGTACCATCGATTAACAGTTTATCCCTGTGGCACGAATTCAGGATGAACTAATAGTTCAAAGTCAAAGAAACCTACCAGCGTGGCATTGACATTTGACCTGACCTGACGAGCTTTCTTTGGTTTTGGAGAGTCTTTCCCGACTCATTCTGAAGATGGAACCTTGGCCTCAAAAAGATAACCGTAGATCCACGTCTCACCGCCAGTTATGATTCTCTTAAGGAACATCTCGCTCTCATTTGCGCGATCCAAAAGCTCTTTACAGATTGCGAGGCGACGTCTTACTGGCGTTGACTCACGAGCCGTGGGACCAACTTGTGGGTAACACGATGCATTCCAAGATGCTGTGTCAGGGTTGCATGACAAGATCCAACTGAAATGTTACTTTCTTCTATAATCTCTCGGACAGTCAGTCTTCGATTGGCACGCACAATTTCGTTGACGTCCCTGACATGAACGTCGTCGCTAGACGTCGAAGGGCGTCCTGAACAAGGGTCATCTTTAACTTCCGTCCGGCCACTTTTAAACCGTCTGAACGATTCGTAAAACCGATTACGGCTTAAGCACTAATTACCGTACATTCCTGCATCACTTGGTGTGTGTCTGCAAAGATTTTCTTGAGTTTCACGCAAAATTTAATGCAGACGCGTGGCCCCGTAACTCTGCCATCTCGAAATTCGTAAACTGTGCGATACAATGTTCAACTCAATACTGCACTGAACAATAACAAACAGATATACGACGATGAAACTTCCGGTAGTTACAAAATAAACACAGGCGTGTGCAGGGATGCCAATCGCTTTTCGCTCCGAGACACCATTGGGACAAAATTACGAATGTTCCGGAATTTTTTGAACTGACCTCATACTCCACAAAGCACCGTGAAGAGAGCGGGAGAGGATACTTCTCAAGGTACCATGTGTTACGAATTTTCTCCACTATTTGCTTTTGGAGCGTAAGAAAAAGATTAAATGCCTATTTGTGCTCTAAAATTAGTCCATCATATCTTCGCTGTCACTACCGGAGCAATACGTAGGAGACAGTGGAATGTTCCTTGAATGCACAGCATTGAGAACCAATACGCTGATCTCTGTCTACTGTTGCATCATATAGAATATTCTGCAGCGGTTGCGCAAAAAAAATGAAAACACCACGAGAAATGCATGCTTAAACGTAAAAGCAGATGGTAGCCAGGCCTGCAAGTTGCGCTGCTGCATTTGACCACGAACGCCACCAGTGCAGTTCCTAAACATGTTGCAAGTGTCAGGCGTGACAAGAACAGTGTCTTTTGCAGTTACGAGTGGATTCTGTCGAAGCTAATGAATTCGAATGTAGGCAAATTGTTCATACTCTATGCTTCCGTAACCAAGGTACCAGAATGTTTGGTGCTTCAAGGAGGCCCTGTATCGAAGTTTTGTATCGCGCACAGGGAAAGGGGAAAAACATCATCCGCTACGTCACAACGCGGACGAAATTATGTGTTGCGTGTTCGTGACAGACGGTGACTGACGGAGATTGTGAAGTAAAATAAGAAGACGACAGCTGGAAAAATCACTAAGGAGCTGAACCCTGTCAACACTAAAACAACACGGAGGGAACTCCCTAAGCAGGGAATTACAGGACGAGCCGTATTTTATCCATGTCGAGACGACCGGAAGATGTTTTGAGTACCAGCGGGTTTCATACACTGTATTAAGCATGGTAATGTGTTGCGCTTTTAGTGTTGTCCACTCCCTGTAAGCTCAAGCATTGCGATGTTTCTGGGGGAAACCAAACCTCTCGCTAAGAGTCAGCGCGGTTTCTGGGAAAACCGCTAGTGTGAAACACCGCTTGCCGTACTCATTTGTGATGTAGTGCAAACGAATGAGGCAGCTGAGCAGGTAGCTTCTGTCTTTGTAGACTTAAAAAAGGCGTTGGATACCGTCGCCTATGAAATAGCGCTTACTCCAAGGTACTATAATAGTGCCGGTAATGTTCTCATGATACATAACCGATTTAGCAGAGATGGTCAGCAGCATTGTTCTCTGACGATGCTTTAATTTATAAGAATCAGTCAAATGAAAACCGAACACCCGGCACAATCGGGCCACACGCATTAAGACATTTATCACACTGGGAGATGAGACGATAAAATGCTGCTTCGTGGAACACAGTCGGTGGCTGACGTATCGACAACCGCACCCACTGTTGCACTTTTTCATCCGACTGAAATCGACGTCCATGCGTGTCTTTCTTCAGCTCGCCAAAGATATGAAAATAACACGGTGAAAGATCCGGGTAGTACGGAAGATGTTGCGGTGTTCCCTAACCAAATCACTGAAGCGCAGCCTTCGTCCGGTTGGCAGTGTGGGGGTGGGTGTTATCGTGCAACGTGGTCATTCCGTCCGACAGCATTCCTGGGCATTTTGACTTTACGGCGTGTCGCAGTTTGTGCGGAGTGTCTTCATAGCGCTGCGAATTGATTGTGATCCCATGCTCGATGAATCTGACGAGCAGATGACCCCAGCAGTCGAAAAAGGTCATCGTCACTTACCGGAACTTCTGTGAACAGCTTTGGATTTCTTTGGCGGAGTCATGTGAGATGTTTCACCTGTTGCCTTTGCCGTTTGCCCTCGGGCTGTCTGAATGCTGTCAGTCGGAATCATCGTGTTGCGCACTGCCAATCAGACGACGGATATGCTTCAGTGAGTTGGTTTGGAAACCATGCAGCATGCTTTGTACAGCCCGGATTTCATTGTGTGATTTTCACACCTTTGGCGATCTTAAGAAAGGCACGCTTAGACATCGGTTTCAGTTGGATGAGGAAGTGCGAGAGTGGGTGCGGTTGTGGAGCCGTCAGCATCTGACCGCGTTCTACGAAACATCAGTTGATCGTCTCGTATCCCAGTGGGATGAATGTCTTGACGTGTGTGGTGATTACTTTTGATTGAACCATTCCGTGGTCCCATTGTGGCAAATGTTCGGTTTTGTTTTGATTGCCCCTCATACATAAAAAAAGTACATTGCCTCTGTAAAGGAAATCGCATACCAGACGCTGGTGATACCAGTTCTAGGATATTGTTTCAGCGTTAGGCGTTCTTATCAAGTAGGCACAACACAAGGCCGGGACACGCCATACGAAAGTCTAACTACTTGGAGAACTTAAATAGGCAGGTTTGGAAGAAAAGCGACATTCTCGCCGGATCGTGTTGAATGAAGTTAGTGGACCAGTGCTGCTGGAAAACGCGGAGTCGTGCAACAATTCTGCTGTCACCATCGCAGTAACGGTTCAGATTTAAATAAGATAAAAAGCCTGAATCGGTGGGAAATACGCCGGTAATTTAGTTTAACCAAAGAAATGTCAGTCGAATTGTGGGTGCACTCTCGCCAGTTGAAAGGTACAATACTTCTGTAAATGAACCAACGGGTATAGTTTACGAAATGATCGCAAAATATGCGCACTATGTGCCCAAAATGCATGAACTTGTCATAAAATAATTAGGGAGAAAGTGCGTATGCTGCAAAATGAGAGTATTAAAACCTACGTTAACAGGTTACTGTTGTGAATTGGCAAGAGAGCCAACCCGGTATGAGAGGAAGCCGAAAGGCACGCGTTTTAGCTCACGCAGGTTGGCGTGAGGTCTGGAACAGGTCAAGGAAATTAGACTAGCAAAAAACGTACGTAGCTGCTGGAATACTTAACTTTAATCCATAATTGGTTAACATCGCTCTTGACGGTACATGTTTTACAGCATCAATAGTAACTGGTAATGGCGCCTTGCTAGGTCGTAGCAAATGACGTAGCTGAAGGCTATGCTAACTATCGTCTCGGCAAGTGAGAGCGTATTTTGTCAGTGAACCATCGCTAGCAAAGTCGGCTGTACAACTGGGGCGAGTGCTAGGAAGTCTCTCTAGACCTGCCGTGTGGCGGCGCTCGGTCTGCAATCACTGATAGTGGCGACACGCGGGTCCGACGTATACTAACGGACCGCGGCCGATTTAAAGGCTACCACCTTGCAAGTGTGGTGTCTGGCGGTGACACCACAGTTACATTGTAATTAAACACGCAAAAATCTTTTTTAGATACAGGATAATATTGGGTTACGACAGTCTGATGCTTTTGTATAAGTCTAGCGACTCGCTCCGGCTTCGCACGGGTAGCACTAAAATTCCACGGCCGGAAATTTTTTTTGTAAAATCTAGTGATACACACAATCATTCCTCATGAACATTCCTATCTACTAGTGAAAACTGTACCAAAATTCCTACAATAGTTTCTGAGGTTAGCCCTCAAAGCTCTCCGGATTTGCGCCAACTGTCACTTTACTGCTTTTCCGGCCAGATACTGTTTCCCATCTACCTGACTAACTCGTACCCTCCATGGTTGCCACAACATGTCCCTCCATAGGCCAGTTATAGAGGTAAGCGATGAAAATACAGATGTTTCACATGCGTCATTACTTAGCAGAAATAAATTATATACACAAACCTTCCTCGTGAATCAGTCTGTCTTATAGCGAAAAACATACCAAAATCCTTGCCGTAGCTCTTGAGATTAGCCAAACACAGAAAGAGAAATCGCTTCAGCGGAATTTATAATATATGTAGGACAATAAACAGTTAGGAAAAGATACACGAGTAATAGGTGGGCGAAAGGCTAAAAGGCCCTTTGTCATAAATAGATTTTACAACTGCCAGTAAAGAAAAAAAATAAACATAAAATACAGATAACATTATTTGAAGTGCTCGAATTGACGTTTAAAGTAGTTCTTGCTAACAGTTATGTTGCAAACCTCCAATGGTCGTTCATTTTTTAGAAATAACTGAATTATTAATTATTTTACCCATAATAGCTGTGGTTGAGGATTGAAATTGTGGATTAAATGATTGCCGGCCGGGATGGCCGAGCGGTTCTAGGCGCTACAGCCTGGAACCGCGCGACCGCTACGGTCGCAGGTTCGAATCCTGCCGCGGACATGGATATGTGTGATGTCCTTAGGTTAGTTAGGTTTAATTGGTTCTAGGTTCTAGGGGACTGATGACCTCAGAAGTTAAGTCCCACAGTGCTCAGAGCCATTTGAACGAGTTGATTAAATGATTTGAAGACTTACGGAAACCAGCCACACTCCCAAACACTGTTTATGCGGAGAGGCATTTCGGCCTTTCGCCCTTCTTACACTAGCTTAATACAGGTTCATGTATGCCGTCATTCGATGTATGTGCAACTCTATTACGTGAACTTAAACTGGGTGCAACGTTGAAAAACGTGACTGGTGCTGTATTTCTCCAAGTAATTACTTATCCATTCCAGACATTTCACTGAAAGATCGATCATAACCACAGTTGTAATGAAACGGCCTGGGGAAAAGTCAAGACAAATTATTTATCCTTATATTTTCTACTTTCGATGCTATAATCACCCGATAAGTTATACTTCAGTCTCAGTGGGAAGCTGTTTGGGATGATAGTTACGGTAACAATAATATTTATGTCAAACAACAAGAACGGAATTACGTAAATAAGTTAACACATTAAAAGAGAAAAGCTGGGTATACCTAACACAAACTAAATCCACCTTGCAATTTGCGACGCATTTTGATAAGATTTCGGCGACAACTCTCCATCAGCTCTGGCTCGGTTTTGGCGCAAACGGCTTCCGGACGTTGATTCTGAGCCATTGTCTCTTAGCAAGCCCGTAGAACGTTGCTGGCTAATGGAATCTCACTTCACAGCACGCGGATGCTGTTTCATTCGACTTCTCGCTGCTAAACGCGAGTCACACCTTGGTTCCAGTTGGCCGAGGACGAGAGCAGATCACTCTCCTTGTTTTAGACGTCTTTCAGAGACATTAGAAAGACATCAAACTCTGCCGGTGTACATGAACACTTTCCTGACTTGACCCAGCGCTCTGGATGTTAAACGAATCATAGCGAACGAGACAGAATACATAATTTATAGGGTAATTGGACGTGTTAAGCTTTGTTTACGACACGTATTGCTACATGCATATTAGAATATTAAAACAAGACGACGTGATTTACAGTAAAGTAGAACACACTTAGGCCTACACTAGTTAGTAATATCTGTATTGTGATCTTAGTTGGCGATTTACGAGAACTACAACATTTACTGATCCATTGCTAACTCTGGAGGAGAAAACTGTGCTCCACAACTTCTCTCACCTCTTATTTTCTGCCCCAGCAAAATCGCTTGGTGATCAGTGAGCAGCAGATGCGGCAGAACAGAGGAGCAGCTCACTGTCTTGACAACTGAGCAGATACAACTTACTCTTACGAATTTTGAACTGCTGTAGATTATTGCCGTCTAGATTCATCCTCATTTCGTGATATTTTGCCCAACTGGTTTATTGTCAACCCCACACAATTCCTGAAATTACAGAGATTGTGTATTAATCGCGTAGGGTCTCATAGGGTAAGTATTTCCTTTCTGTTTCACAGCCAAGTTTTTAAGATGAATAGACGTTCTGACATTTGACTTTTCTCTTACAGACAAAGCTCCTGCTAGCAGTTGTCCTCGAAAAGAAGATCCGGCCAGAATAACTGCCGTAATCCAGAGTAGAAATTTAAAGGCTTACGCTCTAAGCAGACAGGTAAGTTTGCATGTATATTCACTCAGCGATGACGGCAGTGATAATGTATTTGCACTTTACCCAGTTTATTTCCTTTAGTTTATTTTCTCGTTAATCAGTTTTCAATAGACCCCATAACGTCCTCAGTTTCTTGCTGTCCTGCTCCTATCGCTTCAACTTTGTGCACTTACAACATCAAACTCTCCCGTACACTATGATACATATTTCGATGCTTGTGTACTCTATCAGTTCTTTTTCTTCCGCTACCCTTCCACTACATTGTTTCCATTTCAACATCTGAGAGTTTCAGTACTTTTAGTTTCTTTTCCTGCTGATCTGGCCGTTCTCCTCACGTTGGTTTCCATAGACTTCTCCCCTAGACTATTTTCTATAATATTCAGGGTGATTCAGGTAAGCTGATCATCTCAATATAGATGTTGTACCTTGATATCACACAGATGAAATGTGAGAGAGTCCTCACTAAACAACATATATTCTCTTGACATTCCAATGGAAAGATGGCGGATAGAAAAAGTAAGTAAAGTGTTTATTATGTCAAAAGTAATCATCATCATTGTTAATACATTTATCCCACCGTGAGACAAGACGCTCAGCACCTGCATGGCAAAAGTCTGCGGCTCCCTACGGAAATATGATTGTACACAGGCGTGCGAATCAAATCGAACACAGGAATGTCTTTCTTCAGGGCTCTAAAAATGTGGGAAGCGCATGGTGAGAGATCAGCACTTTATGGAGGATGTGCAAGGGCTCACGGTGAAAGCGCTGCAGCGTAATCGAAATTGTCCTAGCAACATGTGAGCGGGCAACATGGTTCCGTTCCCGGGTTCGATTCCCGGCGGGGTCAGGGATTTTCTCTGCCTCGTGATGACTTGGTGTTGTGTGATGTCCTTAGGTTAGTTAGATTTAAGTAGTTCTAAGTTCTAGGGGACTGATGACCGTAGCTGTTAAGTCCCATAGTGCTCAGAGCCATTTGAACATTTGAACATGGTTCCGCACGCAACCGCAAACATTTTTCCACAAATGCATTGACCGTCTTGTCTCACAGTGGGATAATTTTGAAATAATAAACAGTTAACTTAATTTTTTTGACCTTTCTCGTTTTCATTTGACTGCCGTTTACAATTACAGAAATATCGGTAACAAGTCCGTTTTCTTTTTAATGGAGCCGTAGTAATTCCTGCTGACGGTGTCGCAGATCTGAAATAAATTAATTCAACGGCGTTTCAGTTTCTGACTACAGTACCCAAAGTACTTTATAACCTACTAGTGGCAAACATCGATAAATGAATAAAAATTGTTTACTGATACTGAAATTATTATTGCACCGTTGAGTGTATAGACCTACGTAAAATATTGATAAGGTTTCAGACTGGGGCGAAGACTGGCAGCTTGCTTTAAATGTTCTGAAATGCAAAACTGTACCCTTTGTGTCATGCATCATTACAGTAACCAATGAGCCTAAACCGGGATCAGTCAACTCAAACAAATACTTGGGTGCAAAAATTTGTAGAGACATGAAATGTAATGATCAGTTATTGTCAGTCCTAGGTAAATCAAGTGGCAGACCCCGATGCTGTCTGTTAACAAAGGAGACTGTTTACAAAACTCTCATGTGGCCCATCCCGGAATATTACTCAAGCGTTTGGGATGAGTACTGAATAGGACTAACAAGCAATATGAAACGTATACAAAGAAGGGCAGCACATCTGACCACGAGTGTGTGATTATATATAGATAGATAGATAGATAGATAGATAGATTAGATAGATAGATAGAGAGAGAGAGAGAGAGAGAGAGAGAGAGAGAGACCCAGGGGACAATCACTTAAATGTCGAAACATCTGACCTGGCAGGTGTTTGAAAATGTTTGCCAAACATCCCACGAAAGCCCCAAGAATCAGAATTAACTGCGGAATCTAGCAACAAGATTAGGCTAGTTACAGCTAGCTCAGAGTCGTTTAAGAAGTCGTTATTGCAGCGCTCCATGCGCGAATGATGCGGGACGAAACTCTAATACGTAGATAAGGCATTGGCCCCCCTTTGGCACTTACACAAGCAGTTATTCGGCTTGGCACTGACTGACAGACATATTGAACGTCCTGAGTGATACCATTGCTATGCAGCGATTGTTTCGTGCGCGGTTTAATGTCTGTCGACATGGAGCTGTTCCGAGCCGTAACACAATCCTCAGATGGGTGGAAAACTTCAGAGCAACTGGAAACATACTGGATAAGAAGCATCCTGGCCTGAGACGCAGAGTGACAACACCAGAAAATGCTGAAAGGGTAAGGCAAGCGCCAGTCAGTAGCCCAGGACGGTCAGCTAGACGTCATGCTAGTGAGCTACAAATCAATCGTGAATCGGTTAGACGAATTTTGCATAATGAATTAAAATTCCATCCCTACAAAATTCTCATTGTCCAACAACTTAAGGAAACTGATTTTGCTGTACGAGAAGACTTCGATTACAGAATGCAAGTGATTTCGGGATCGAATGAAAATGAAATTTTACTGGTGAGCGATGAAGCTCATTTTCATTTAAACGCCGGCCGGTGTGGCCGTACGGTTCTAGGCGCTTCAGTCTGGAACCGCGCGACCGCTACGGTCGCAGGTTCGAATCCTGCCTCGGGCATGGATGTGTGTGATGTCCTTAGGTTAGTTAGGTTTAAGTAGTTCTACGATCTAGGGGACTGATGACCACAGATGTTGAGTCCCATAGTGCTCAGAGCCATTTGAACCATTTTTTCATTTAAACGGAACCGTGAATAAGTAAAACCTACGTTACTGGGCTCCAGAGCATCCACACCTTATCCACCAGCGTCCTCTACACTCAGAAAAAATAAGTCTGGTGTGCTCTTGGCTCTGTTGGCATTATTGGACTTTATTTTTTGAAGAGAACGGGGTCACAGTTGTTCTTAATTCGGTTCGTTACATTCGTATAATTGAAACATTCTTGAAACCAGAACTAAGAAGACGACGAATTCCAGCAGGATGGGGCAAACTTCGCACACTGCAAACACTTCAATGACAGTTCTTAGGCGCAAGTTTCCTGGCCGGATTATCTCACCTTTTGGCAATGTTCCTTGGCCTCCCAGGTCTCCCAACTTGTCATTATGTGACTTTTTTCTGTGGAGGTACCTTAAGAACTGTGTCTATAACCAGAAACCACGAAATTTGAACGAGTTGAAGAATGCAATCATTCAAGAAATTGCTGCCATCCCTGCAGAGATTTTAGTCCGTGTGATGGAGGATTTTGAGGAGAGACTTAAGTCCTGCATTCAAAATGATGGACATCACCTTGAGGACATTATTTTTCACAAATAACTTTGTTAACTAAAATGGCAAATAATGAGGAGCTTTGATTTTGTGTAAATAAACATGCATTAATTTTAAAGTTGGCTGAGTATTATTTCATTAAAAACCGTCCGTCTCCTGTGTGTCACCTTGTACATGCAGATCACATCTACTGATTTCCGTCCCAATCGAATAATTCCTTCGTGGTGCGTCGTTTGCATAGTGTATTCGCACTGATGAATTTTTCTAGGGGTTATCAGCTACCCCGAGAAGAAGTCGTCATCGAGATTCGTCGAGAAAGTCTGAATTCGCATGTACTTGCACTGTTCTGTAACTGGCATTTGTCTCTATTCGCGAGATTTTCTGTATCGTTCTCCCTCTATCAAACCTTCACGCCTACGGTCCGCAGATCCTTACTCAGATCACGTCGATGTTGCCTTGTCACCTGTATATGATTGTCGCTTGGCTGTCTCTAGCATTCGTTGCCACGGTACTGAGGTTCGCCTCTGGGTGCCAGTATAACATCGGCTGAGCTTACACAGTCACGTGCCACTCCATGTCAAGCCTGACTGAAAAGGCCACACACGAGCACCTCTCGTCTCGCAACGTCACATCGGCAAATACAAGCCGGAGGATGCACCGTTCTGTAATGGGCTGGTTGCTACAATGTTGCTACATTGCGCTGCCTCCAATGGCGCCTTGTGGCTGATCACAGAATGTTTTGGCTTAACTACGTCGACATACTGTCAAACAGAGCTCGCAAAACACTGCATTTCATACGACTCGACAAGACAACAGTAAACCGAGTAAGCTTTCTTCTTTGTAGATACCGCTCTCAGTCATAGAGGAGTAGAACGAGCCTTGTCTTTCCTGGTCAGAATAGTATTAGTTCCAAACTCAGATTTATTTCTTATGATATGTTTACCTATTAGGAAGTTTTTGATAAAAGTGGTAGTAATACCCACTTAGGTCTCGACAAAATTTTTATTTACTCGATTTAGGCCTCAGGTGGGACTGACGAATGACATCAAAAAGGTGCAAAGAAGGGCAGCTCGTTTTGTCTTATCGCGAAGTAGGGGAGATAGTGCCACAGACATGATACGTGAATTGGAGTGGCAATCACTAAAACTAAGGCGTTTTTTGTTGCGACGGAATCTTCTCATGAAATTTCAATCACCAGTTTTCTCCTCTGATTGTGAAAACATTCTGTTGGCACCCACCTACATAGGGAGAAATGGTCATCACGATAAAAAAAAGAGAAATCAGGGCTCGCACAGAAAAATTTAAGTGCTCGTTTTTCCCGCTCGCCATTCGAGAGTGGAGCGGTAGAGAGACAGCTTGAAGGTGGTTCATTGAACCCTGTGCCGGGCACTTTATTGTGAATAGCAGAGAAATCACGTAGATGTAGATGTAGATGTAGGTGTAGGTCTTCTATTGCCCACGAAAGTAACTGCTTGTGATTTTTCATTCGGTAAGAGTGTAGTTGTTTCCAAACTTCAAACCACCTTGCTCCATTTTTCTTATCGACTTTCTCTGGAGATAGGAATCTAAAACCTTCTTTCTGTTCAGAATTTCAAGTTCCTCAGTCTTCATCTCTTTCCGGTCACTATCGATTTAATGGAGCACCTTGCACTAGGCAGATATGATCCGGCTGACATCTCAAAAAATTCTCTTGGATATTCTGTTTTTATTCATTCGAACCAGATGGTCGTAAATTATCATTCTCTATTTCCTCAGACAGGCATTGAGCTGCGTGTAACATTTTCGCATTATTACTCTAGAAAGCAGGTGTTGACAGATGTGAAAATTACCGAAGTATCAGTTTAATAAGTCACAGCTGCAAAATACTAACGCAAATTCTTTACAGACGAATGGAAAAACCGGTAGAAGCCGACCTCGGAGAAGATCAGTTTGAATTCCGCAGAAATGTTGGAACACGTGAGGCAATACTGACCCTACGACTTATCTTAGAAAATAGATTAAGGAAAGGCAAAGCTACATTTCTAGCATTTGTAGACTTAGAGAAAGCTTTTGACAATGTTGACTGGAATACTCTCTTTCAAATTCTAAAGGTGGCAGGGGTAAAATACAGGGAGCGAAAGGCTATTTACAATTTGTACAGAAACCAGAGGGCAGTTATAAGAGTCGAGGTGCATGAAAGGGAAGCAGTGGGGAAGTGAGTGAGACAGGGTTGTAGCCTCTCCCCGATGTTATTCAATCTGTATATTGAGCAACCAGTGAAGGAAACAAAAGAAAAGTTCGGAGTAGGTATTAAAATCCATGGAGAAGAAATAAAAACTTTGAGGTTCGCTAATGACATTGTAATTCTGTCAGAGACAGCAAAGGACTTGGAAGAGCAATTGAAAGGAATGGACAGTGTCATGAAAGGAGGGTATAACATGAACATCAACAAAAACAAAACGAGGATAATGGAATGTAGTCGAATTAAATCGGGTGATGCTGAGGGAATTAGATTAGGAAATGAGACACTTAAAGTAGTAAAGGAGTTTTGCTATTTGGGGAGCAAAATAACTGATGATGGTCGAAGTAGAAAGGATATAAAATGTAGACTGGCAATGGCAAGGAAAGCGTTTCTGAAGAAGAGAAATTTGTTAACATCGAGTATAGATTTAAGTGTCAGGAAGTCGTTTCTGAAAGTATTTGTATGGAGTGTAGCCATGTATGGAAGTGAAACGTGGACGATAAATAGTTTGGACGAGAAGAGAATAGAAGCTTTCGAAATGTGGTGCTACAGAAGAATGCTGAAGATTAGATGGGTAGATCACGTAACTAATGAGGAGGTATTGAATAGGATAGGAGAGAAGAGGAGTTTGTGGCAAAACTTGACAAGAAGAAGGGACCGATTTGTAGGACATGTTCTGAGGCATCAAGGGATCATAAATTTAGTATTGGAGGGCAGCGTGGAGGGTAAAAATCGTAGAGGGAGACCAAGAGATGAATACACTAAGCAGATTCAGAAGGATGTAGGTTGCAATAGGTACTGGGAGATGAAGCAGCTTACACAGGATAGAGTAGCATGGAGAGCTGCATCAAACCAGTCTCAGGACTGAAGACCACAACAACAACACTACCATAATGCTGTAACTTTACTTGAGAGAAGTCAACTGAAAGGTCATCGCCATCTCCCTTGCCTTGAGTTCATTAGCCTGCCTGTAAAGTCGGCCTCTGTATTACCTCACACATTTATTTAAATTTATTGATTCTCTTTTTATCTGTGTGCATGAAAATTAGAATGTCTTCTATATTTTTCATATGTTCTGTTTTTGCCTAAGACATTTGAAGACCTGGTTTTTCCTCCAATTCTTTTGGAAATATTGATTTTTTTTTGTTACTATTGCTATGTCTTCGAATGCTATTGTAAGAACAACCTTGGCGGCTTGTTGGTGGCCCACACGTTTCGAGTACGCTGCAAAAGTTTCGCCAGGAGGCCCTGACATCATCCATACAATCACGATCCCTCCCCATTCGATTTCCATATTTATGGTGCCCTGAAGAAAGGCGTTTGTGACCGTCGACTTCCTTCGGACCAAGAGGTGCGTACCTGGACGCAGTCATAGTTCCGTGGACAGCCACAAACATTTGTCCATGAAGGCACTGACCATCTCTTCTCACAGTGGGATAAATGTATTAACAGTCATGGTGATTAAGTTTGAAATAATAAACAATTTACTTTTAATCCATCTGTCTCGTTTTTATTTGTTTGCCTGAGTTCGAACGCGTTCTCTATGCTGTTCGTAGTAGCTTAACTGCAATCTTATTTTCTTATTCATTGTTAAACCTACTCCTCCATTACCCTTATGTGATTCTATATTTATAACGTTGTATGCATGTGGCCAGAAATGCTGTTCTTCGTGCCACGCACTTCGCTAATTCCCATTATATCTAACTTCGACTTATCAATTACTCTTATCAACTTCTGTGACCTACCCAACTAAGGGATCAAACATTCTACGCTCTGATCCATAAAATACCAGATTTGTTTCTTTTGGTAACGACATACTCCCGAGTAGTCCCCGCCCGGAGATCCGAATGCGGGACTATTTCTCTTTCGGAATAATTTACCCAAGAGGATGCCATCATTAAACCGTACGGTAGTGCCACATGTCGTCGGGAGATATAACGGCTGTAGTTTCCCGTTGCTTTCTGCTGTTCGCAGTACCAACACTACAAGGCAATGTTGGCTCAAATGGTTCAAATGGCTCTGAGCACTATGGGACTTAACGTCTGAGGTCATCAGTCCCCTAGAACTTAGAACTACTTAAACCGAACTAACCTAAGGACATCACATACATCCATACCCGAGGCAGTATTGGAACCTGCGACCGTAGCGGTCGCGCGGTTCCAGACTGTAGCGCCTAGAACCGCTCAGCTATTCCGGCCGGCGCAATGTCGGTCAAACGTTACAAGGCTACATCAGCACATCGGCGCGCCTGTTGCCCCTGCAACAACTAAAAAGGTTCCTATTTCGATGTAGGCGAGATATGTTACTTTGTCCTCTCCTAAAATTTTTGTCTCCTAACATTTGTGTCTCCTAAAATTTGTGTTTGTGGATGTTTTAATGGCTATTTCACTATGGGACACACGACCTCCCTCCAATATTTAAACAATTAAATATTGTAAGTTTAGATTAACCAATGCGGAGATAGGAAATCACGGGAGCAACTGAAATAGCGCATCGCTTCATTGCAATTTGCGTTTATTGTAACACTTAATAACAGACCAAAAAAATGTCGCGGGTTACACTTGACAGATAATAGCACTAGAATAATAACAAACACTTGATTCAGTTTTCTGCACTTTAAAGTTCAACAGAGGAACACACTTTAAGTTCTCCCATTAATACAAATATGCGCGTAGGCGCGTTAAAGAACTGGTTATGAAACAGTCATTTATAACATCAAGGTAGGCACACTCCATGTAAAGAGAAAATAATCAGCAAGTTTACACACTGACTAGCACATTAAAATGAATAACAGGAAAGTGCACCGTCCACAACACCTTACGGCGACAGTTAACCTCCAATAAGTTCCTTTCTTCACAATATGACATTAAGTACAGCTCAATAGTAATAAAAAAATTTAGATTCCACCTATATATATATATATATATATATATATATATATATATATATACGCGCATAAGCACAATTAAAAACTGGTGAAAAAGCAATAAATTAGAATGGCTACCTATAGCAACAAATTAAGAATAGCATGCTTATAGATTGACTAGAATAAAGGAAGGTAATCAAAACTAGCAGGATTCCCTTACACAGCAGTCGTGCCAACACATCCATTCATACGCCAGAATCAATTAGCGCAACATAAATCATTGACACATTTCAGATAATATTTTAAAACAACATGCTTAAATACCTTTGTTTACCACAAGCCTTAATTAGTTAAAAAGTTAGGCTCTGTTATAGAAGCCTCGCAAATGACGTAGGAAGTTAAGGTCTACAATTCTAAAAAATGGTTCAAATGACTCTGAGCACTATGGGACTTAACATCTATGGTCATCAGTCCCCTAGAACTTAGAACTACTTAAACCGAACTAACCTAAGAACATCACACACAGCCGGCCGGTGTGGCCAAGCGATTCTAGGCGCTTCAGTCTGGAACCGCGCGACCGCTGCAGTCGCAGGTTCGAATCCTGCCTCGGGCATGGATGTGTGTGATGCCCTTAGGTTAGTTAGGTTTAAGTAGTTCTAAGTTCTAGGGGACTGATAACCTTAGATGTTAAGTCCCTTAACGCTAAGAGCCATTTGAACCATTTGAACATCACACAAATCCATGCCCGAGGCAGGGTTCGAACCTGCGTCCGTAGCGGTCGCGCTGTTTCAGACTGTAGCGCCTAGAACCACTCGGCCACATCGGCCGGCTCTACAATTCTACTTTGCCATTTAACACGCGTCCTGACGACGAAAAGGAAGAATCGAGCTAATTAATTGAAAGTCACTACTTGGATCCAGTATTTGACGATGCGCTCAAAATCAACAGACGAAGGTGAGAGTCAAGTTTACACTCGCAAACAGCACACGCAGAACACGAGCATAAGGTGAACATTAAATAAACTGCTCCTTTTTCAAATATTTACACACCGACGAAACACATAATCTTCGCCGAATTACTGTAGACGACGGAGTGCCCAGTTGCTTGCAAATAACGCAAAATAATGGTCAAAACATCTTACTTTAAGTCCGACGACATCCGTAGGACAGGAGTTTCAATGAATAACCAGGCCTCATCCCCTTTGATCCATCTGCGACCAAGGCAGTAACATTGGCTCCTATCACGGCCTTGACGATGCATCACACCTGACACGAGTCGCGCCAAACATCAACAAAACGGCGTGGGTTCCTGTAAGCTCCCGGACGTCCGCAGTTGGAGTTCCTCCTCCAGGCCGACGCTCCCTTGCAAACACGGGAGGCAGCCGGCCGCAGCTAGAGAGCCTGTATAGGGAGAGAGTGGCCAACCGGACGATACGGCAGCCATTTTTCTGCCAAACTGCGGCCGGGACTTTTGAATGGCCAGTAGTGGAGTAGTGGAGTACACACTCACCGAATCAAAAGCACAAGACAATATGGCGAAATCATTCGTTACATGCCTTTCTTTATAGCTATAATATACTCATAGTAGCCTACTACGTACAGCACAGGAAAATTTGATACAGTGGCTGTAAAAATTATTCGTTACTTGCATTTATCTCCTTTAAAGTTCGTTTACTAGATATATTGCAATGAAAGTAACGTAAATAAAAAAAATATAGTGTATAGCATTTGTTTTGTATCGGAAGTGCATAACGCTAAAGATTTAACGTACCTGTATTACGTCAGATGAATGAAAGTCGTAAGCAGTTGTTTACTTGTGACATGCAAAAAGTGTGAGACGTGCTAGTACTTCTTGTCATGTCTTCAAACTTTTTGCATGTCACAAGTAAACAACTGCTTACAACTTTCTTTCATACTGAACACCTCTCGTAGATAAGAAACGAAAAAGATTACAAAAATCAGCTAATGTTAAATGTAGGCTACTGTAATAACGACCAAATATAACAAGAAAACTACCGTATCCCTTCTACCGCACAGTAAGTAGGCCTATTAAAAACTGTCTTCAAGAGTACCTACAATTATTTACTACGAATAATGTTTCAGCAACGACGACAACTGCGGAAAACATGCTTAAAACTTGCCTGCGTCAACAGTCAGCCAATACTACTGGCTTACTTCGCATAGATAAGAGTACTTGGTTTCCACAAGGCTCCTGTTTGATTTATGTCAGCCCTGTTGACTGCGACTGCCCACTGCTTTCGTCTTTCTTCATTGCGGGGAAATGCTAACATGCGAAATCCACCTTCGCCTCTATTGGAACAACCAAATGCAGCACAACCTGGCATCGTTTACGAACGTCTGCAGAGCGAATTACAGATGTCAAAAACAATACTGTACAATTACTAACGTGTTTACTTCAAACATGTAGGCCTACCGACTTCATCACCAAACGCTTCATTATTTCAACACGTATTTAAGATCGCAAACGCTAATTACGTACTAAAAACGATATACAACTAAAACGAACATGCATGTACAACGCATAACAAGTCTCTCAATAATTCAAACACCTTTTAATCGTTTCCAAAAGTCCTCTGAACTTCAATTCAACTCAAAATCACGGCGAACGTAGGAAGCGCGAGAGACATTTGGCGGAAAACTGGCGCCAAAGCTAATCAACCAATCACGGGCAATTTCACCTATGGCCACTCTCTCTGTATACAGGCTCTCTAGCCGCAGCAACGCCACAGCGCCCTCTGGCTAGGGGAAGGAAACAGCAGAGCGCGAAGCGGGAATTTCAAAAGGAACGCGCTACAGACAAGGAGGAAACGCGGAGAACCAACCGTGACATTTCGCCACGGTTCACATTACTTGTAAAATCTAAAGCGAAAGGCATGGGGTGCATGCAGTATATAATTAATGCATGAATAATTAATCTACGTCACTAACAAATTTATTGCGCTGCAAATGATATGAACTGTTGTGTTATTTTTCTCAAAAGCAAGCTATTATTTTCTATTGCATGCGTCCCACATCTTTCGCTTTAAATTTAGAAGTACTGTTACAGCTATTAAAAATGCACAGACACACAGTTTGAGGACTATGTATGGGGTTAGGAACCTGTATGGGATCTCCGGGAGGGGACTGCCAAGACGGAGGTGACCATGAGAAACAGACTGAATAGCCAACGAAAGGGCAATGTCCTACAAGTCGCGGCGTGGACTGTCAGAAGTTTGAACGTGGTAAGGAAGCTAGAAAATCAGAAAAGGGTATGCTAAGGCTGAATCTAGATATATTGAAGTGAAATGGAAGGAAGATAAGGATTTCTGGTCACAACGAGCATAGGGTAATATCAGCAGCGGCAGAAAATGATAGATTCGTTATGGATACGAAGATAGGACAGATACTGCGTTACTGCGAAGAATTCAGTGACACGGTTATTCCCATCAGAATCGACAGCAAACCAACACCGACAACAGTAGTTTAGGTGTACATGACAACGTCGCAAGCAGAAGATGAACAGAACAGAGAAATTATATGAAGATATTGAACGGGTAATTCAGTGCTTAAAGGGATACGAAAACCTAATAGGCATGGAGGATTGGAATGTGGTCGCAAGGAAGAGAGTATAGAAAAAGGTAATAATACCCTCTTCGAGAATCACAAGAGGAGAGGGTTTACTTGGAAAAGACCGGGAGATACGGGAAGATTTTAGTTAGATTACTTCAAGGTGATGCAGAGCTTCCGAAATGAGATATTTGATTGTAAGGCGTACCCAGGAACAGATACAGACTCGGATCACAGTTTAGTAATGGTGATGAGTAGGCTGAAGTTTAAGACACTAGTCAATAAGAATCAGTGCGCAAATGAGTGGGGTACGGAAGCACTAATAAATGAAGAGATACGATTGAAGTTCTCTGAGGCTATAGAGACTGCGATAATGAAGGGCTCAGTAGGCAGAGCCGTTGAAGAGAAATGGACATCTCTAAAGATGGCAATCACAGAAGTTGGAAAGAAAACCGTAGGTACAAGGAAGACAACAGCGAAGAAACATGGATAACACATGAAAAACTGCAGCTGATCGGCGAAAGAACGAAATACAAAAATGTTCTGGGAAATTCAAGAATACAGAAATACAAGGCGCTTAGGAACAAAGTAAACAGGAAGTGCAGGAAAGTTAGGGTGAAATGGCTGCATGAAAAATGTGAAGAAATCGAAAAAGAAATGATTCTCGAAAGAACAGATTCAGCATATAGAAAAGTCAAAGCAAGCTTCGGTGAAATTAAAAGCAAAGGCGGTAACATTAAGAGTTCAGTGGGAATTCCACTGTTAAATGCAGAGGAGAGAGTAGGTAAGTGGAAAGAGTACACTGAAGGCCTCTACGAGGGGGAAGATTTGTTTGATGAGGTGATAGAAGAAGAAACAGGAATCGACAGGGAAGAGATAGGGGATCCAGTATTAGAAACAGAATTTGAAAGAGCTTTGGAAGACTTAAATCAGAAAGATCAAAAGGGATAGCTAACATTCCATCGGAATGTCTAAAATCATTGGGGAAAGTGGCAACAAAACGACTACTTACTTTGGCGTGTAGAACATATGAAACTGGCGATACACCATCAGACTTTCGGAAAAACATCACCCACAAAATTCCGAAGACAGCAAGAGCCGACAATTGCTAGAACTATCGCACGATCGGCTTAACATCTCATGCATCCAAGTTGCTGACAAGAATAATATACATATGAATGGAATGAAAAATGAGGGTGTGTTATATGACGATCAGTTTGGCTTTATGAAAGGTAAAGGCACCAGAGAGGCAGTCCTGACGTTGCGGTTGATAACGGAAACAGGTGAAGAAAAATCGAGACACGTTCATAGGATTTTTTGGCCTGGAAAAAGCGTTCGACAATGTAAAATGGTGCAAGATCTCCGAAATTTTGAGAAAAATAGGGGTAAGCTATAAGGAAAGGCGGGGAATATACAATATGTGCAAGATCGAAGAGGGAACAGTAAGACTGGAAAACCAAGAACGAATTGCTCAGATTAAGAAGGATGTAAGACAGGGATGTAGTCTTTCGCCCCTACTGTTTAATATATACATCGAAGAAGCAACGAGGGCAATAAAAGGAAGGTTCAAGATCGGGATTAAAATTCACGATGAAATGATATCAATGATAAGATTCGCTGATGACATTATCATCCTGAATGAAAGTGCAGAAGAATTGCAAGATGTGTTGAATGGAATGAGCAGTCTAATAAGTACATAATATGGATTGGAAGTAAATAGAAGAAATACGAAGTAATGAGAGGTAGGAGAAATAAGAACAGCGAGAAACTTAACATGAGGATTGGTGATCACGAAGCAAATGAAGTTAAGGATTCTGCTACCTAGGCAGCAAAATAACCCATGACTGACGGAGCAAGAAGAACATAAAAGCACACTAGCTCTGGCAAAAAGAGTATTTCTGGCCAAGAGAAGTCTACTAGTAGCGAATATAGGTCTTAATCTGAGGAAGAAAACTCTGGGAATGTACGTTTGGCGCATATGGCAGTGAAACGTGGATTGTGGGAAGAGAATCGAAGCATTTGAGCTTTGGTGCTACAGAATCATGTTGAAAATTAGGTGGTGTGATAAGGTAAGAAATGAGGAGGCCCGCCGCAGAATCGGCGAGGAAAGGAAAACACTGACAAGAAGAAGGGACAGGATGATAGGACATCTACTAAGGCATCAGGGGATAACTTCCATGGTACTAGAGGGAGCTGTAGAAGGTAAAAACTATAGAGGAAGAGAGAGATCGGAATATAGCCAGCAAATAATTGAGGGCGCATGTTGCAATTGCTACTCTGAGAGGAAAAGATTGGCACAGGAGAGGAATTCGTGGCGTTCACCTCAAACTAGTCAGAAGACTAGTGACTATAAAAATGAAAAAAAGTAAAAAAGAAAATAGAAAATTATTCTATATGTTTAATCGTTTTAAAAATTATTACATTTAAGTTTTTATCTTAATAATTATTTTTTTCTTTTTAGATTTGTGTGTGTGAAATTTTTCAATTGTTTCCGAACATTTTGATGAGATTACAACAGACAAGTGGTAAATTTCAGGTTTATTTCAGTTCTCTTCCCCTGAATCAAACTGCTATTACTTCCTCCTTCGTACATTTTGCGAAATGACCGTGAAGGTAAAAATTAGAAAGAATAGAATTCACATTGAAGCTTATCGCAGCGTTCTTACCGCGAACATGCGCGACTGGAACAGGAGAAGGGAGAAATAGCAGTGTTACACAAAGTACCCTCCGCCACACACCGGACAAGAAAGCGAAATAATATTACATTGTCATCCAGTTCTGAGCTATGTTGAAAGTTTCAAGTCCCTATCTCATCGGGAAATTAGTTTAAAATGAATTACAAAATTTGACAGACATGAAAGCGACCTAACAGAAACTTGTGAAAACGACACAAGTACAGACAGTTGAAGAATTGTTATAAGGGTGGGGGGTTGGGGGGGGGGGGGGAAGGAATGAAGGAGATCAGAATACACAGACACCGTGATGGTACAGAAGAACGCTTTTTCAGAAGGAGGAAGATTTTCAAGTGACTTGGATGGAGAAAAAAACTGGTAGGCACCGGAGGGATTCGAACCCTCGATCTCCTGTTTACTAGACAGGCGCTTTAACCAACTAAGCCACGACGCCGTTGCGGCATGTGTGTGCTTATAGAAGTATAAGAATGGTATCTGCATTTGAACGGCTGGTCCCTGCAGCTGGTGCGCGGCCTCGAGCTGGCGCGGATGACGTCATCAGTACACTTGACTTTTCAGATAATGGCCCATATAGAGCCCTTATCTTGCAGAGAATCGCCTCCTTTAACTGGCAGGAAATGGGTACAGTAGTACTCCAACATTTGCTTTTAGCAGTATCCACATCCCAACGGCAACTCAACTGAGTACAGGACCGCACTGAGAGGTTAGCATACGTTTGTGCTAACATTCGCACTTCTGCATTTCGCTTGCGCGAGGAATGGACGGGAGAACTGTTAAATGCAATGAACAATTGACACAACACTACACTGGCGACGAAAAAGGAAAAGGCCAGTGAAGAGTAAAGAGAACGGGAAATACAATGACCTAAACAGTGAAGCGGCGTAATGTGCAGGGTGATTCCGTGATGATGTTACAAACTTTCGAGGATGATGGAAAGGTGTAAATATATCAACCTGAGGTAAGGAACCCTGGTCCGGAAGAGACCGAGACGGAAGTTATAAGCAAAAGTCGTTCTGACAACTCTGACAGTGGAGTACATCAACCGGTGTTGTTGTTGCAAAGATTGTAGGGTAGGCAGCTTTCAGAGGTGGAAGTATGGACCGAAACAAGGATAAAATGTACAGTAAACATGGGTTCTGAAATACATACTTTAAGAGCTATGGGCATTTGTTCATTCGAAGAGACGTATTTTACAGTATAGAAGATGACCAAGTGCTAGCTCTTAAGTTTTGCATTTTAGAGCCCATGTTTACCATACTTTTTTTCTTGTTTTGGTCCATGCTACCACCTCTGAAAGTCGCCTACATTATAATCTTAGCAACAGTAGCAGTACATGTATGCCTCTGTCCGAGGTATCAGAACGATTTTCGCTTATAACTTTCCACTCGCTCGTTTCCGAGCCATGGTCTCTTTATCTCAAATTCACACATTTACCTTTCTCCATCACCCCTGGAAGTTTGTAACATCATCACAGAATAACCCTGCACAATAGAAGACGCGAGAAAATTCTGATGTGCTCTACATTTGATTGGTGAAGAAATGCAGACAAGAGTAGATTTGGTCTCACGAATATTATAGACCAGCCTAGTTTCAGAATTTCACGTCTCTTAGAATCAATTTGTCTGTTGTGAAAAAAGTATCTGAGGAGAAAGTGAAGGAAGCATATTACACTCCACAGAGGGAAATTAAATTGTTAGTGATCCACCAGAGGCGTGCATAACAGTTAATAAGCATTTCCTGTAAACTTTCAGCAAATGGAATCAAAATTTTCTTGGTTCATACAAACATCTAAATCTTTTAGGCGCTCATGTTCCCAAACACGTCGCATGTAGCAACAAGAAGAGCGAGGACTTACATATGATCAGAAATCAAGCAGGGTAATGATAACCAGTGCACCATACATACAGCAGTCAGTCACTTTGGCAATGTTCCTTTCAAGAGCGGTCAGTTCGTTCTTCTTTGAATCATCAGTCTTCTGAATAGTTTGATGCGACCCACCACGAATTTCTCTCCTGTGCCAACATCTCAGAGTAGCACTTGTAACCTTTGTCCTCAGCTATTTGCTGGATGTATTCCAATCTCTGCCTTCCTCTACAGTTTTTGCCCTCTACAGCTCCCTCTAGTACCACGGAAGTCATTCCCTGATGTCTCAACAGATGTCCTATCATCCTATACCTTCCCCTTGTCAGTGTTTCCCACATATTGCCTTCCTGTCCGATTCTGCGTAGAACCTCCTCATTCCTTACCTTATCAGTCCACCTAATTTTCAACATTCGTCTATAGCACCACACCTCAAATGCTTCGATTCTCTTCTGTTCCGGTTTTCCCACAGTCCATGTTTCACTACCAAACAATGCTGAGCTCCAAACGTATATTCTCAGAAATTTCTTCCTCAAATTAAGACCTATGTTTGACTGTAGACTTCTCTTGACCAGGAATGCCCTTTTTGCCAGTGCTAGTCTGCTTTTGATTTCCTCCTTGTTCCGCCCGTCATTGGTTATTTTGCTGCCTAGGTAGCAGAATTCCTTAACTTCATCTACTTCGTGACCATCAATCCTGATGTTAAGTTTCCCGCTGTTCTCATTTCTGCTACTTCTCATTTACTTTCGTCTTTCTTCGATTTACTCTCAATCCGTATTCTGTACTCATTAGACCGTCCGTTCCATTCAGCAGAGCCGGCCAGTGTGACCGAGCGGTTCTAGGCGCTTCAGTCTGGAACCGTGCGACCGCTACAGACGCAGGTTCGAATCCTGCCTCGGGCAAGGATGTGTGTGATGTCCTTAGGCTAGTTAGGTTTAAATAGTTCTAAGTTTCCTGTTACAACTATCCTACATATCATTCCTATAACTTGATATCTACATAAGCCTAGTTCCTCATCCATGTGTGCTACCACTCTTATAAGGGAACCTCCCCATCGCACCCCCCTCAGATTTAGTTATTAGTTGGCACAGTGGATAGGCCTTGAAAAACTGAACACAGAGATCAATCGAGAAAACAGGAAGAAGTTATGTGCAACTATGAAAAAAAAGCAAAATATACAAATCGAGTAGTCCATGTGCAAGATAGGCAACATTAAGGAATGACTGAGCTTATGAGCGCCGTGGTCCTGTGGTTAGCGTGAGCAGGTGCGAAATGAGATGTCTTTGGTTCAAGTCTTCCCTCGAGTGAAAATTTTACTTTCTTTATTTTCGCAAAGTTATGATCTGTCCGTTCGTTCATTGACGTCTCTGTTCACTGTAATAAGTTTAGTGTCTGTGTTTTGCGACCGCACCGCAAAACCGTGCGATTAGTAGACGAAAGGACGTGCCTCTCCAATGGGATCCGAAAACATTTGATCGCAAGGTCATAGGTCAACCAATTCCTCCACAGGAAAACACGTCTGATATATGCTATACGACACTGGTGACGGCATGTGCGTCACAAGACAGGAATATGTTGTCGACCCACCTAACTTGTACACTTTTGGCGAATGGGTAAAAAGATTCTTCTACCTTGCCCGATTTAGGTTTTCTTGTTTAGGTGTAGCGTCAACATACTACGGCGCAGTTACCTCGCATCGGACGGACGGATAATAATTGTCTGAAAATGAAAATTTAAACTTTTCACTCGAGGGAAGACTTGAACCAATGACCTTTTCTTCCGCAGCTGCTCACGCTAACCACGGGACCACGGCGCTCCTAAGCTCAGACATTCCTTAATGTTGCCTGTCTTGCGCATGGACTACTCAGTTTGTATATTTTGCTTTTTTTTCATAGTTGCACATAACTTCTTCCTGTTCTCTCGATTGATCTGTGTTCAGTTTTCAAGGCCTATCCACTGTGCCAACTTATAACTAAATCTGAGGGGGGTGCGATGGGGAGGTTCCCTTGTTAGAATGAAATATTACTCAGCCAGTATTGTGCAGTCTATGGGGCACCTCCGTCGTCTACGGGAATGCAACAAAGAGTGAACTCGTGTCCCACAGTTTGTAGCAGGCTGGCTGGCATCCGCACTGCACTCAGATGCTCGATTTCGAAATGAGCTTAGAGGCGGTCACCAGATCCCCTACCACAAGTCTCATCCCTTTGTGGCACAACAATAATGTTTTATTACTTCAGACACACGTCTCCCTTTAATAGGAGTGCTTACCTTTCCTTTTTTTATTAAACTGGATCGATTACTGTGCCACTTCTGTAGTTTTAGGATTCGCGATTTCGTACCTTGGTCCGATCCCACGGTTACGCCGCCGTTTGAAAATCTCCCTCCTGTTGAGGGGTTGCAGGCGTGAGAAATCGCCTGCCGTTTCAGCACCGGCCATTTCGAGGAAAACACCTCTGGAATGCACTGCCCCGGGGTCAGCCGGAAACTTTTGCCGCCAGACTGGCTGCATCGCTGATTTTGTTGCCCCAAGCAGATCTGGCGATATAGTTACAGGGTTATTACAAATGATTGAAGCGATTTCACAGCTCTACAATAACTTTATTATTTGAGATATTTTCACAATGCTTTGCACACACGTACAAAAACTCAAAAAGTTTTTTTAGGCATTCACAAATGTTCGATATGTGCCCCTTTAGTGATTCAGCAGACATCAAGCCGATAATCAAGTTCCTCCCACACTCGGCGCAGCATGTCCCCATCAATGAGTTCGAAAGCATCGTTGATGCGAGCTCGCAGTTCTGGCACGTTTCTTGGTAGAGGAGGTTTAAACACTGAATCTTTCACATAACCCCACAGAAAGAAATCGCATGGGGTTAAGTCGGGAGAGCGTGGAGGCCATGACATGAATTGCTGATCATGATCTCCACCACGACCGATCCATCGGTTTTCCAATCTTCTGTTTAAGAAATGCCGAACATCATGATGGAAGTGCGGTGGAGCACCATCCTGTTGAAAGATGAAGTCGGCGCTGTCGGTCTCCAGTTGTGGCATGAGCCAATTTTCCAGCATGTCCAGATACACGTGTCCCGTAACTTTTTTTTTCGCAGAAGAAAAAGGGGCCGTAAACTTTAAACCGTGACATTGCACAAAACACGTAAACTTTTGGTGAATTGCGAATTTGCTGCACGAATGCGTGAGGATTCTCTACCGCCCGGATTCGCACATTGTGTCTGTTCACTTCACCATTAAGAAAAAATGTTGCTTCATCACTGAAAACAATTTTCGCACTGAACGCATCATCTTCCATGAGCTGTTGCAACCGCGCCGAAAATTCAAAGCGACCGAGCGAGGTGGCGCAGTGGTTAGACACTGGACTCGCATTCGGGAGGACGACGGTTCAATCCCGCGATCGGCCATCTTGATTTAGGTTTTCCGTGATTTCCCTAAATCGCTCCAGGCAAATGCCGGGATGGTTCCTTTCAAAGGGCACGGCCGACTTCCTTCCCCGTCCTTCCCTAATCCGATGAGACCGATGACCTGGCTGTCTGGTCTCCTTCCCCAAACCAACTAACCAATTCAAAGCGTTTGACTTTGTCATCGGGTGTCAGGGCTTGTAGCAATTGTAAACGTTAAGGCTTCTGCTTTAGGCTTTTCCGTAAGATTTTCCAAACCGTCGGCTGTGGTACGTTTAGCTCCCTGCTTGCTTTATTCGTCGACTTCCGCGGGCTACGCGTGAAACTTGCCCGCACGCGTTCAACCGTTTCTTCGCTCACTGCAGGCCGACCCGTTGATTTCCCCTTACAGAGGCATCCAGAAGCTTTAAACTGCGCGTACCATCGCCGAATGGAGTTAGCAGTTGGTGGATCTTTGTTGAACTTCGTCCTGAAGTGTCGTTGCACTGTTATGACTGACTGATGTGAGTGCATTTCAAGCACGACATACGCTTTCTCGGCTCCCGTCGCCATTTTGTCTCACTGCGCTCTCGAGCGCTCTGGCGACAGAAACCTGAAGTGCGCCTTCAGCCGAACAAAACTTTGAGTTTTTCTACGTATCTGTAGTGTGTCGTGACCATATGTCAATGAATGGAGCTACAGTAAATTTATGAAATCGCTTCAATCATTTGTAATAGCCCTGTACTTGACAAGAAGCTTTAATCCGCTAAAGGAAGGGGACGATTATATTCAGTGTTCGGGGCTGCCGCTCACTTCTTTGCGCGAGTGAGGTTAAGATGCATGAGTTAAATGGCGAAGATAGCAGAAAGAAACGTGGAATGCGTTTGGAACCCGGCTCGGTGCATAAAGGCGGTGCAGCGACACGGGACTGGAAAGCGGGTGAAAGGGGAGGAAGCGGCGATCAGGCGGCCGTGTTCCGACACGCCCCGCTGAGCGCCGTGTTGGACTACCAGCGCCGTGTGCGTCTGCAGGGGTCGACGCTCTGGCCGTGCGAATGCGTAGCGGCCGAGTCCACCACTCCACTGCCTTAAGGCTGTCTCACTAATACAGTTATGGAAATAAGTATTCATACAGTAGGTGGTGACGAACTACGATAATGTGTTGGGATAGTAGATCACCCACAGCGCCGATACGAATAAGTACGATGATGTAGCGTCAGATAACCGTGTTCTTGGTAATGAAGCTTCCCGTATGCCATGAATCTATTCCGGGAAAAAAAAATATGTTACACTCCGCACGGTGTACGACAGGGCAAAATGTATTCATACAGCGGACTACTTTCAACCAGCCGGCCATTGTGGCCACGCGGTTAAAGGCGCTTCAGCCTGGAACCGCGCGACCGCTACGGTCGCAGGTTCGAATCCTGCCTCGGGCATGGATGTGTGTGATGTCCGTAGGTTAGTTAGGTTTAAGTAGTTCTAAGTTCTAGGGGACTGATGACCTCAGATGTCAAGTCCCATAGTGCTCAGAGCCATTTGAACCAGCCACTTTCAACCAAACAAACGGCTGACGCAGCCCCGGAGTGCATGCCACATTCGTGTAGTCGTGTGGTGGCCGTAAAGCAACAGCACGTCGGACGTGGGTACCGTGGATCAGCAGAATGGGCTGCAAGGGGAGGGAAACGACTATTGAGGAACGAAACATCGTTTCGCTGAGGGTCATCATAGAAAGTTTAATGAGCTTCTTAGGTATGTCAGCCTCTTCCAATAGGCTTGTTTAAAGTCGATATAAAGCTGGTGTACTGTATTACTACAGTATAAAAATATTGGCTCTCCAGGAAATTAGGTGGATTAATGCCAGTGACGTAATCGCCACATAGCCATATTTTCACGGAAAAAATGCGTTTTGTATTTCATTTATGAATCTATTGACATGTTTCACGCCACTGGGAGATCCCACAAATTCTTATACCGGCAATATGCACGTAAAACCACTCTGTAATACAATATATACGCTAAACGTTACTATATTCTTTGCTTCAGTAGCTCTTATTAATTCGAGATCAAATGATTCCTCAGGATCTGAGCAGGTTGGACGATAACTCTTATCAGTTTCGCGAAGATCAGTGGAATAAGTCTTGAGATTTCAAGCCAAGTGGCTCTAGTCTGGTTCATCGTCCCCAAAATTTTTTCTATGTGATGGCACCAAATTAAGTTGTAGAATTACGATCAATTAAAGTGGAAAATATCACGTAGAAAATATTAGGGGAAGGCGAAGCAAAGACTGCGTTTCATCGGCAGAACAGTTAGAACATGCAATATGTCTGTTGAAGAGACGACCTACACGAGCTTGTCCGTCCTTTCCTGAAGTATAGCCTCGTAGTGTGGCATCCTTACAAGATAGTATCGACGGAAGACACTGAAAAAGTTCAAAGAAGGGCAGCTCGTTTTGTATTATATCGAAATAAAGGATAGGATATAAATATGTGATAAGCGAGTTGAAGTTGCAAACATTAAAACAAAGGCGCTTTTCGTTGCAGCGAGAACTTTTCACGAAATTTGAATCACCAACTTTTCCCTCCGATATTGTTGTCATAAGATTGGTTTGATGCAGCGGTCCATTTTAGACTGTTGTGTGCGAATTTCTTCATCTCTACATAGCCACGGCAACCAGCATTCACCTGTACGTGCTTAATGTAATCGAAGCTCGCTCTCCTACAATATTTACCGCCTCCCCCCCCCCCCCCAGCTTCCATTCATTACCAAACTGACAATTCCTACCTCATTTTTGTCAAGTAATGCATAATCCCCCCCCCCCCCCCTTTCCCCAAATTCTATTCAGTACCTCGTTATTTGTTATTCGATCTGCCTGTATAATCTTCAGCATTCTTTAATAGCACCACATTTCAGAAACTTCTGTCTTGTCTGAGTCGCCTATACTCCACGTTTCACTTCTGCGCGAGGTTGCGCTCTACACAGATACCTTCAGAAAAGGAGTTATGTTACATGTTAGCATGTTCCTCTTTTTCAGAAATTCTTTTCTTGCTGTTGCCAATAAGCCTTTTACATCTTCCCTATTTCGGTCATCATCATTTATTTTGCTGGCCAGATAATGCTGTTCTTCCTCCTCGTAAATATGTTGTTGATCGCACCGTTGCAAACAGAGAGGTGACTATCATAATACGAGGGTGAGTCAAATGTGCAGAAGTGGTACAAAGCTGTATTACTTTTCAACATAATCTCCAAGCTGTATCACTTTTCAACACAATCTCCCCCGCGTTCAAGTCCTCCAGCGCTTACAAAGTGCATAAATTCCTTTAGAAAAAAATTCTTTTGGTAGACCGCGCAACCACTCATGCATCACGTGGCGTACTTCTTCATCAGAACGGAACTTCTTTCCTCCCACTGCGTCTCTGAGTGGTCCAAACATATGGAAATCATTTGGGGCAAGGACTGGTGAGTATGGTGGGTGAGGAAGACACTCAGAATGCAGGTCTGTGATTGTTGCAACTGTTGTACGGGCAGTGTGGGGCCTTGCACTGTCATGTTGCAAAAGGACACCTGCTGACAGCAATCCACGTCGCTTTGATTTGATTGCAGGCGGCAGATGATTTCTTTAGGAGATCTGTGTATGATGCACTGATGACAGTGGTCCCTCTAGGCATGTAATGCTCCAAAATGACGCCTTTTTCGGCCCAAAAGAGAGTCAGGATAACCTTCCCTGCTGATGGTTCCGTTCGAAACCTCTTTGGTTTTGATGATGAGGAATGGCACCATTCCTTACTCGCTCTCTTCGTTTCCGGTTGGTGGAAGGTTTCGTTTCCAGTCACTGTTCTTGCAACGAAGCCATCACCTTCTCGTTCAATGCGCCGAAGTTCTTCACAAGCATTAACACGTCGTTCTATCGTTTCAGGAGTCAGCTGCCGTGGCACCCTCTTGCAGACACTTTGTGAAACTGGAGCACATCATGCACAATGTGGTGTGCTGATCCATGTCTAATCTGTAAACATGCTGCAATGTCATTCAGTGTCACTCGGCGGTTTTCCTTCACTATGGCTTCAACTGCTGCAATATTCTGTGGAGTCACAACTCGTTGTGCCTGACCTGGACGAGAAGTCACACCATTTGCGAACTTCCTACTCCATTCGTAGACTTGCTGCTGTAACAAACATGCATCACCTGAACCTTCATACGTCGATGAATTTCAATAGGTTTCACACCTTCACTACGCAAAAACCAAATAACATAACGCTGTTCTTCCCTGGTGCTTTATACTGATACTGCGACGGTATGTGTGCATCTGCACTATGCTACCACCTACAGGCCATTCTGCACGCTGTTTGTAGCACGCTTACCAACTTACAGGATAACGGCGCGAAATTTCGATTTGTTATTACAAATTTAAGGTTTTCATTTGACTCACCCTCGTATAACAAGAGTAAAGCAGAGCGCCCAAGTAAACATTTTTCCGTGGTTCTATTTGAGGATGGAGTGACATGAGAAAAAGTCGGAAAGTGCTTCTATTAAATCTCTGTCAAGTGCGTTAGTGTGAATTGCGGATTACTCAGGTAACTGTTGATATAGGTACACATGCTACTAGCCAATACCTATTACGCGTTCTAGCTTACTTCAAACTGGTACTGAACTCGTTGTGCCTATCGGACAGTGTAGGATGCGACTCTTTTTCATGGTGGGAAATGGGTGGGGGCGCGGGGATGGGTGGCGGTGGTGTAGAGGAAGGGGCGGGGGGTGGAGACAGCGCCGCTGCCTCTCGCTAATTTCGAAACAAAACTACTACAGTCGCGATCAGTGTGTCAGGCAACAAAGCTCGCGTAAATAGTTCCGTGGCTACTCGTTCAAATGGCTCTGAGCACTATGGAACTCAACATCTGAGGTCCTCAGTCCCCTAGAACTTAGAACTACTTAAACCTAACTAACCTAAGGACATCATACACAACCATGCCCGAGGCAGGATTCGAACCTGCGACCGTAGCGGTCGCGCGGTTCCGGACTGAAGCGCCTAGAACCGCTCGGTCACACTGGCCGGCCTGTGGCTACTGTTTAAGACGCAGCCTTAGAACAAAACTCAGTCCATGGGGCTACTGAAGACAAGTAAACACTTTACCAGAGAAAATTTTAGAAGAGTTTTGACTGCAACCAACTTCATTGTTAAAAACTGTGGTCGCTGTTCGTCTGTATCGAACGTGACAAATGATACGGTAGAAGCACGAACGTGCACGAATCATACGTGTACTATGGGCAGTACACCGTACAGCAGATTTACCCAATGAGTTGCCAAAACCACGGGCGCGCCCCCACCAAAAACTATCCTAGCCTACTTGTTCCTTTCTTCTGCCTGTGAGTTACCGCTGCCTCTACTGTAATGCACGTGTCACCACAGTGTCATTTCTGAAATGTCATTTCGTCCAAGTAACATCATAAACAAACGGCAGATACCGCCGCTAACGTGGTTCATTGGATCAACAGTTCATATAGCTGCCCACTACACAACTCACTCATATTCAACAACTGAGGCCTTGCTAGTACTTCCCTACGGCAATATAGGATTTCAAAGGTCGACGAGGGGTGCTGTAGTAAATATGCTATTTGACCCAAAGCTATCGATTTTTTTTTTCAGATCAGAGATTTATCAAACCGTTTCATCTCACTCTAATTTCTCATCAGAAGACGCCCTAAATATAAGCTCCATGTCTTATCCTTGAAAGTGCGCAACACACAGAGGGTAATGTGCCCTCTATAATAAAAAAACAGAGTTAACAGATCAACAACGAACTTAAATGGATGTCTTACGACGCCCGCCCCGAGCAGATGCAACGAACTAAAGCAAACAAAATGAGAATTAAAAAAAAAAAAAAAGCGCTAATGCGCTGCTTCCTGGACTGGGGTTGGCGCGCCGGCCCCGGATCGAATCCGCCCGGCCGACTAATGACGAGGGCCAGTGTGCCGGCCAGCCTGTATGTGGTTTTTAGGCTGTTTCCCACATCTCACTAGGTGAATACCGGGCTGTCCCCAAGTTCGCCTCAGTTACACGACTCGCAGGCATTTGAAACACGTTCGCACTATTCCTTGGATTACACTCAATGCAGACAATTGGGGTACACACATTCCATCCCAGGGTGGTACAGGGTGGCGACAGGAAGGCCATCTGGCCACTCGTTAACATTAACGTGCCAAATCCGGTTATCCATAACAGCAGACCCCGCAAGTCGGGATTGATGCTTGGAAAGAGAGAGATTGATACAGTGGAGCTGGCCAGTGTGGCCGTGCCGTTCTAGGCGCTTCAGTCTGGAACCGCGTGACCGCTACAGTCGCTGGTTCGAATCCTGCCTCAGGCATGGATGCGTGTGATGTCCTTAGGTTGGTTAGGTTTACGTAGTTCTTAGTTCTAGGGGACTGATGGCCACAGATGTTAAGTCCCATAGTGCTCAGAGCCATTTGAACCATTTGATACAGTGGAACTAGTATACAAAATAATTGTTTTCAAGTTCCTGATAGAGAACAGATGAAGCCAATGGACATGGCTTGCTAGTCAGAGATTCTGAAGTTTTTTGCAAAGTAGGGATTAAAAGAAGCTTATTTAAATATCAAAATAGTTTTGAGGATATTTATGACAGTATCAATGACTATAGGACCTTGTGATCAAAGTTTCAGCAAGTAAAGGATGATAAAAAAAAGTACTTATGGTAGAGTATAGGTGAAATTAGATGGATTCGGCTACAAATGCTAGACGAATCACAATACGGCACCTATGGTGTGAGTTGAACATTAAACTAACAGTACTATGCACTGTGACTGACCACATAAGTTTGGCATTCAACAGTTGTGGCACTGTTAGGTAAGCCCATCCACTACGGCAAGGTCGTACCACGTCGGATGGCAAAAATCGATTTTTAGTTTTCCTGAGGCCAAAAACCGCATAAAAAGCAGTAATGAAATCGGTTTTTAATTGTCCTGAGGCAAACTGAGATACAGTCGTGTTCCCTGTCTTTTGGCTCAAATGGTTGGTTCAAATGGCACTGAGCACTATGCGACTTAACTTCTCAGGTCATCAGTGGCCTAGAACTTAGAACTAATTAAACCTAACTAACCTAAGGACATCACGCACATCCATGCCCGAGGCAGGATTCGAACCTGCGACCGTAGCGGTCGCTCGGCTCCAGACTGTAGCGCCTAGAACCGCACGGCCAGTCCGGCCGGCCCTTCTTTTGTTTGCAGCTTACAGCGCCATCTCCGCATACTGCACTGACAGTGAATCAGCTGCTGCAGAGGCATTTTGGAAGTGCTAGAATTATCGGCAAGCGTTTCCCAACAGCCTGCCATCTAGATCGCCTGATCTTAATCCGCGTGACTTCTGGTTGTGCGGTTATCTGTAAGATGCTGTGTTCAGTGTCCCAATTACAAAAGTAGCTGAACTGAGGAGACGTATTGCGCAACGCATTCTCAATGAGGCCCCTGAGCTACTCGGTTCTGTTGTGCAACATGCTGTTTCTCCATTTCAACTTGTAGCAGAAAGCGGTGGACAGCATACTGAACATGTATTGCGCCAGTCTCACGACAATTAAAACCCGATTTCATTGTTGCTTTTTATGTTGTTTCTGGCCTCAGGATAATACTAAAAACCTTTTTTTCCCATTCGACGTGGTACGATCTTCCCATGGTGGATGGACTTGCCGAACAATGCCACAACTGATAAGGTCAAATTTGTGCAGTCATGGACATTGCACAATACGGTTGGTTTAATGTATGTGCACACTGTAGCCGTCGTATTGCAATTAATGTGTCATTTGTAGCCGAACCAATTTAAGTTCTGACGCTTATAGCGCCATCTCGTGCCAAAATTTTCGTTGATTCTTTTGCTTCCACAGCGATTCTTTCTTGTTCGGTAATATTCCGCTCAAATTTGACATCTTTCTGAGCAGCGGTGCTTCGTTTTTACAGCGTTTTGAAACTGGAACTTTAGTTATAATCATCTTGTATAATGAAACATAACTCCCGGAAACGGATGTTTTCTGAACTCTTAATTATAGACTTTTACTTTTGTTTCTGACTAGTAATTTATGAGGGACAAATAAAATCTGTTATTTGGTTCCCCCCGTCTGCCCTCGGCTGTGGTGTGTCATATTTGTGCCAACTTTTTAGTGCAGTCTTCAAGTGAGTGTTCAGTGTTGTGCGCCTTTCCAAAGTGTTGCGTACAGCTGGCCGAGGTGGCCGAGCGGTTCTAGGCACTACAGTCCGGAACCGCGCTACCGCTACGGTAGCAGGTTCGAATCCTGCCTCGGGCATGGATGTGTATGATGTCCTTAGGTTAGTTAAGTTTAAGTAGTTCTAAGTTCTAGGGGACTGATGCTCTCAGAAGTTAAGTCCCATAGTGCTCAGAGTCATTTGAACCTATTTGTTGCGAACAGAAATCATGCTGTCGCTGGGTGTGATTTTTATATTTCTTGCGAACAGAAACCAGACTGTCGCCGTGTTTTTCAATTGTCTGTCTATTATTTTACCTGTCTGCTTCCTGTGTATTTTATTAGCATCACCAATCCTTTGTTTTATGTTTTAAGTTCCACAGTTTTCCGCCATTTTACCCTTTAAGTCACCGATTTTATCGCCTGCTTTAATTATTTATTATCTTCATTTTTTAAAACAAATTCTGTTGGCTGAAGAGCGGCATACTAAGCTGCTGCCAACCCGCCCCCTTCGGGGGAAATCGAAACTCAATAAAGGGAAAAAAAAGAGTATCTGTTATTCATCATACAGCTCGGTGAAACGAATGTACGGTTGCTGCCACAAGCAACAAGATATAGATTTCGTGTTACTTTCAGTTTTTTTTAGGAAGTTTATCCAATTTTTAATTTTTTTGATAGAATGGTTTGTTTTATTTGTTGTTTGCAGTATTTTACGTCAGTATGGTTCATGTAAGTAACATTTTAACAAGGCTTCATTTTTATTGAATAGACGTAGAAAATTACGAAATGGTAGCTTCGGCAGTTCTGGCAGGGGCGCAGGATCACCACGGTGCTGTTCTGCCGCAAACCACTTTCGAAGCGTGGGCAGCGCGTGCTGATATTTAGTAAACTCATATTGCGCAATGCGCGAGACAAGCAAGCAATTTCTTCACAGCTAATTGCCTATAAGGGCAGCGGTGCTGCATGACTTAAAAAGCGAATGGTGGTGGGCCGGGATGGGGGGGGGGGAGAGTTGTAGGTGGGGGAAGACGATTGTACAGAACGAATGTCGAGCTGTGGAGGGGGAGGGGTGGAGGTAAACGCTGAACCAACGATGTCTGTCGAGTGTTTGTATTTTCTCTGGCGCTGCTCACGAAAGCAAGAGAAAGCGCTTGCGTCCGTGTACTCTTCATCGGCACACACTTCAGCACTCGCCGTCCGTGACGCTACCTGAGGTCTTTTAATACCTTCGTTGGATTATTATTTTTCTTTTCGAAATCTCTGCTTCAAATTATAGACCGTTTATCACTCCCGATCCAAGGATGAAATTTCTTCATCTCGCATAGGAATCCAATCGGAGAATACTTGATCTGTCGACTCATGAACGTTGATCGAGGTTCTGCATGTGCACGTTGCAGTTGAAATAGCGCCAGTGTCGGCCACCGTGATTCTTGTACCGGTTGTGAACCAAATGTAAATCAGTTTTGTCAACTCGTTAACTGTTGCAATCTTTCGGAGTTATCACAGGAACAGATGTCCACCATTAAAGGTTAATTCCGGTATTGAAGATTTTTATTTGGAAATAATGTCGTGTGGTTTTCAACCTAGTGGAAGCCTCTCGATTTGACCCCCCTTCGACGACGTGCTTTTAAATTTCACTGCCTATTTACAGAATCAGCTTCTCATTTGACTTCCTGTGGATTCCATTACAGACCTTTCCACCACTTAAAAATCTGAGATAGTCAGCGAAAGTCGAACATGCGTCTTCAACGTTAGTACAACGTAGTAATAAAAAATGGTCATTTTTTCTGTTTTCCGTCGTTCCTTAGTTGCTTCAAAATTCGTGGAGGTATGTTCCGTCAATATAACTTATGAAAGACAGTTTGTTTATTGCCGTACGCGTTCCGCTACTTTTATTTGTGAAGCATCTTCAGTGGCCTGTAATACATGTTTCTTTTTATACACACAATAAATATATTATGTTGTAGTTACAAATGTTACTATGTTACATTTTGCCATATTTATCTCTTGTTTTTCAGATTAGAAGCAACTTTTGTATCAAAAATTTCGTGAGGTGAAATTATCGATAATTCGAACGATAATTTCAGTTTTTAAATTTATATTTTATTTATTTCACATTTTCATTTTAAAAATGTCTGTACTTTATTTTAATGTTGTACCCCTAATCTAACATACCAAGTATTATGAAATGCCCTCACACGGCCTGTGTTATTATGCGTTGAAGTTCTAGATCTTCAGTAACACTTGCCCTGACGTTGGTATCACTGAGCTGTCTTTGGTTAGCGGTAACCTTAATGCTTTCATGTGTATTTCGCTGACTTGAGTGTTGTAGGACGTGCAGCACAGCTAATAGGTTCGTTATTCATATTGTTGCGCCTGTAACCAACTTCGCAATGCCCAAACGGCACTGCACTTCACTCCTGAATTTCGGGAGAGGTACGTATTCATAATCCGGTACCATTAACAATGTGATATAACTCCGTTTTTGATTAAATCAAATCTAGGCCAAGAAACTCTCATACAGGATCCTTTTTTTTTTAACACAGATATCCTTTCATTATAAAGAGAGTTTAGAATTCTATGACTTCTTAAACTGAATGGAACGCGAGCATCTGCTGCATCATATTCATTCATCACAGGAATATGGGGGCATGAACAACTGAGTGTTAAAAGGAGTGTGTAGTTACCTAAGCAAGTGTTGTGTCCTGTTTACCAATCTTATAGGATTTAAGAGTGTTATAATCATACAGCAACTAGGAATATTCTGATGTTTTAGACTGTTATATTATTATTAGGTGCCTACTATTATTTCTTTGTATAACAATTAAAGCGCAGTGTTGTGTTCCGAGTAGAGAGCAGTCATAAAATTTGTCCCAGCATCGATTCCCATAAATACGGTCACCTTATTCAATGGCGCAAGTTATGAAAGAATTATCTACGAAGCTTTTTCTGCAGGCAACGATGTGATGATGCCATAGAGAGAAAAAATGAAGTTATTACGAAGACGTGTTGAAAAGTAACGAATCCGAATTTTTTATTCTGTTCTCAATATCACTTGAGGTATGCATATCACTCGATTGACTTTCCCGCTTCGCTGATGCAAGTTGCAACCCTCTGCCACTAGAGGACTCCGATTTATAGCTTGTAAGATGGTGGTTTGACAATTAAATATGACGGTGCTTGAGAAATAGCGTGCTGCAGTCAAGTTTCTAACCGCCCAGACGTGGAGCACCCTATCTTTCAACATGACAATGCCAGACCACACAGGCCGGCCTTGGTGGCCGAGCGGATCTAGGCGCTACAGTCTGGAACCGCGCGACCGCTACGTCGCAGGTTCGAATCCTGCCTCGGGCATGGATGTGCGTGCTGTCCTTAGGTTAGTTAGGTTTAACTAGTTCTAAGTTCTAGGGGACTGATGACCTGAGATGTTAAGTCCCATAGTGCTCAGAGCCATTTGAACCATTGAACCAGACCACACACGAGTGCTGCGACATCTGCAACAATCCAATCTGCCTTAGGTTTGCTGTTATCGAACGTCCTCGACACGATTTGACCCATCCGATTCTCATCTGTTTTCAAAACCTAAGGAACAAAATGGTTCAAATGGCTGTGAGCACTATGCGACTGAGGTCATCAGTCGCCTAGAACATAGAACTACTTAAACCTAACTAACCTAAGGACATCAACACATCCATGCCCGAGGCAGAATTCGAACCTGCGACCGTAGCGGTCGCTCGGTTCCAGACTGTAGCGCCTAGAACCGCACGGCCACTCCGGCCGGCCCTATAGAACACCTTCGGGCACTTAACTTTGATGGTGCATGTGTAAGCAACGGTGAAGCTGTGGCTCCGTGGACAAAGTCAAACATTCTACAGCAGTGGTTCCCAACAGGTGGTCCGCGGACTCCGAAGGGTCCGTGAGCTATGCCAGAGGGGTCTGCAAGATGCTATTAGAATAAAAAATATATTTAATATATTTCGTATGATAACATATTTTTTGTTTTGGCTGCTCAATATTTTTTTAATAATGAATATGTCAATGTTTTTTTTAAGTACCAAAAATAAAAAAAACGTACAAAAAGATTCTTAATTTGGCTCTTTTAGGTACTTGAAACTGTGTTATGACAAGGTACTAATCATGCTCGATGAGGGGGGTCCTCGAGAAAATTTTGTTGGGAACCCCTGTTCTACAGTCACGGAAACAACAAATTGGTCTCTCATTTGGAGAAATGTGTTCGTCGTCAGCGTTGAGAAATAAATATGTAGACAGGAAGAATGAAGGTGCGGAATGTTGACAAAATCTGAGTTTTCACATTTAAAAAAATCGGAGGCAGCACTTTTCAGCACGTCCTCGTATGTTAGGTATCCTCTTCTACTAAAAAAGAAAAAGAGACATTTTTGCTGTGGAATAGTACTGAAACTGCAAATAAAGGATCATGTCCTTTGCCTGCCAAAAGCACAAAGTCTTTCCAGTAAAAGAAAAATAAGATCACTCAGCGTTCGCAGAGAAGTGACTTTCCATCTTCATTAACACCACCAGCGGAAAGGGAACAAATAAAGTTCAAGTCTCAATGACATATCTGCCTTATTCCGATTTGTGTCGAATGTCCAAATGGCTCTGAGCACTATGGGACTTAACAGCTAAGGTCATCAGTCCCCTAGAACTTAGAACTACTTAAACCTAACTAACCTAAGGACATCACACACATCCATGCCCGAAGCAGGATTCGAGCCTGCGACCGCAGCAGTCGCGAGGTTCCAGACTGAAGCGCCTAGAACCGCTCGGCCACACCGGCCGGCGATTTGTGTCATTTGAATGCAGTTCGTAATAGGACATGTTCACAATTTTACTATGTTTACTATTTTCATAATATGAATTCTTATCTCGTTACACGATGGCTCGGCTGTATTCTTCAAGTGTGATGCATGTTGGCTCAGTTTTTCCATGTACGAAGAAACTGTAATTACTTTAAAATTGAACTGGGTCATGAGTTAGTAGCATCAGTTATTTAATAACACGAATATCTTTTGAGTTTCACCGTTTCGTATTTTTGCCATCAAAATAGTCTTCTAGCTGTCCATTACCAACTGCTAACTCGAATGCAAATATAGACTGGTTACCCCAAACATGGCATGAATGTAAATATTTACCAATCTCCTACAATAATTGTTACAGTACAATCTATTGCACAAATATTCATTATAAGTAAAACAGAGAGTAATAATAGTCAAACTATTAGTAAGAAAGTACTCGATTTCATATTCTATAAGTTACAAGTAAAAAATATAAACATTTATGAAAAATGTTATTATTAGTTGCAGCGGAAGTCTTACACAATTACATTTCCAATTTACTAGTTCTCAAAATTATTTAACAAATGAATTTAGTATCTCAAATTTACATTACTTATAAGTGAAAATCTATTTACATACACTTCTATTTTTCATTATAGCTGTAGATACTCATTAGTCTCGTTCATACACGATGATCAGAAACAGTCTGAAAATCTTGTAAGGGTGTTGCAGTGTAGGTTGTGTTGAGAAATAATTATTTCGAAAAAAAAAATCAATGCGTTGCATCATTTCCCAGTTAATTAGCATTGAAGTTAGCCAGTCCGTTGCGGGCGCAATTCTACATCTACATGGATATTCTGCAAATCACACTTAAATACCTGGCAGAGGGTTCATCGAAAACCTTAACAACAATTCTCTATTATTCCAATGTAGAACAGCGCGCAGACAAAACTAACGCCTACATCTTTCCGTGCGAGCTCTGATTTCCATTATTTTATTGTGATGATCGTTTCTTCGCATGTAGGTCAGTATCAATAAAATATTTTCGCACTCGGAGGGGAAAGCTAGTGATTGAAATTTCGCGTGAAGATTCCCCTGCAACGAAAAAAAACCTTAGTTTTAATTACGTCCACCCCAAATCCTGTATCATATCAGTGACACTCTTTCCCATATTTGGCGATAATACAAAACGTGCTGCAATTCTTAGAACTTTCTTACTCCGTTCATCCCACCTGGTAAGGATCCCAGACCGTGCAGCAGCATTCCAAAAGAGGACGGACAAGCGTAGGGTAGGCAGTCTCTTTCGTAGATCTGTTACATTTTCCAAGTGTTCTATCAATAAAACGCAGTCTTTGGTTTGCTTTCCCCACAACATTTTCTGTGTGTGCTTTCCAATTTAAGTTGTTCGTAATTGTAAGTCTTAGATATTTAGTTGAATTTATGGTCGTTAGATCGATCAATTTGTCGTGTAACCGAAGTTTAACGGATTCCTTGTATCACTCATGTGGATGACTTTACACTTTCATTATGTAGGGCCAGCTGCCTATTTTTGCACAAGACAGATATCTTTCCTACATCGTTTTGCAATTTGTTTTGATCTTCTGATTATTTTACTAGACGATACACGAAAGCCTCATCTGCAAACAACCTAAAACGGCTTCTCAGATTGTCGCGAACCCAATCACTTAACTGAGACGATATTTCATAGGCACGCAATTCTACAATCAGCTTATGTGGTACTGTGTCAAAAATGTATAGAAATACGAAATCAATTTGAAATCCTTGTCAATAGCACTCTATACTTCGTGTAAGTAAAGAGCTAGTTGTGTTTCACAAGACCGATGTTTTCTAAATCCGTGCTGATTGTGTGTCAATAGAACAAGGTAATTCATAATGTTCGAACACAATGCTGCACATCGACGTTAATGATATGGGCCGTCAGAAAGAAGTTTCAGATGTTCTCGTAGCGTAGATGATAGCGCACAATACTGCTCTGCCTTTGGCTCCTACCGTTTCACGGCCAACTTTTGTATCACTCTCTTGTTCGGTTTTAGGGAACGAAACGAAGAAAATGTCTGGCGACACTGTCTCTCGCGCGCCCATTGAATTGGAGCGCGCTACGGCCTGATTGGCTAACTTCAGTGCTAATTAACTCGGAAACGACGCAACGTATACAATTTTTTCTCAGCAATTGTTTCTCAACACAGCCTACCCTGCAACACCCTTACAAGCTTTCTAGACTGTTTCTGACCACCTTGTCTATGACTGTACGCTTGATTACATCTCACAGCGAACTGAACATTTGGACTCAAAGCTGTTGGAGCAGTCTTAAAATTTCTTTGAAATGTTCGTTGACGTTTGCAGCATAACTTGTCTCGAAATTCCCAGTTTTGCTTTGCTAAATAAGTTTAAAATCTTCTAAATGCAGTTCTGGGGAAGTCATGGTGTAACAAATTGCGTGTCCCTTCAACCGCAAATAGCTTTGCCTCTTAGATGCAGGAACGTGTAACCATTCTGGGAGAATAAAGTGCCAAGTTAATGCTGTGCGGCGCCGTTCGACTGATACGGGCCTACAGCCTTGGCATGGACGTATCTCGCCATCCCCTTCGTACAGCCCTGCCTCAGAGTGCCATGGTGTCGTATAGGAACTCAGTATTCTCCCGAGTGGATAATTTCTCCGTGGTTTAATGGGAAAAGAAGAGATTCAAGGCATTTGAGATAAGGCGTTACAGAAGGATGCGGATAATTAACTGAACTGATAAGGTAAGAAATAAAAGTTCTGCGCAGAATCGTCGAAGAAAGGAATACGTGGTTAAGCCCTACTAGAAGAGGGGTTATGGTGCTTTTGAAAAAGATTAAGATTCTTTTTTTCTTTATTTTGGCTTTGAGTCATAAGGACCATACAGCCACCAACGGTTATAAAGTACCAAAGAAATGTAATAGCAAAAAAACAGAATAGCAAAAGTTACGAAGGTAGCGTATAAACACACTTTTAAAGTAAAATTAAAAACGCAGGCAAGCACCAGACAGCCGACGGCTGTGTTGACAATGACATTGGAGCAGAATTACAAACAGCACTATACAGCAACATTAAGACACAACATACATACGCTCTTATATAAAAGACAAAACAGTAAAGGGCAAACGCTATATATCATACAATAACTGAAGAACAGAACTGAAAATGACATCATATAACAACGTGAGAATTGCAGCATACAGACAGGAGTACTGAACTCAATAGAAAAACTCAAAATGACAAACACAATTATGCCAGTAGAACAATGATATAAAATGCACAGGAGAGCAATATAACAATGTAATCTACAAACAGAGGTCAATACGCAAATTAAAACACAAAATTACACACCCGATTACGAACCGAGCTGATGCCATTGGAAAATGAAGATCGAGGTAACTCTAAATTAAAATTGTATGCCGGTTGCTTTCAAATAGTGTCTGAGCAAGTTATATTTATCAAAACGATGGAGTAAAACAGGAACACTGGTAGTGACGGCGTAACCTCTCGCAACCAATTCTTATACAAGTCTGATTGCGCACTCGTGTACTTGGAACATGCCAATATGATGTGATTAAAATCCGCTATGTCCTTTGTGTCATCGCAGCGTCTAGAGGTGATAATCTTCAACCGATATAGGTGCGCGGGGTAACACTGGTTTCGCGGCCTCATGGGAGTGTCACATGACGTCTACGAAGCTGCACAGAGACGAAACGTGGTCGAGAAGAGATGTTCGGTTGTATCGCTGCCATTAAAGTGATGAGAGACAAGCCATTCACAGTTATCCTTGTGGATAACATCGGAAGTTCACTGAGGCTTTTTGCGGATGATGCTGTAGTATATCGAGAGGTTGTAACAATGGAAAATTGTATTGAAATGCAGGAGGATCTGCAACGAATTGACGCATGGTGTAGGGAATGGCAATTGAATCTCAATGTAGACAAGTGTAATGTGCTGCGAATACATAGAAAGAAAGATCCTTTATCATTTAGCTACAATATAGCAGGTCAGCAACTGGAAGCAGTTAATTCCATAAATTATCTGGGAGTAGGCATTAGGAGTGATTTAAAATGGAATTATCATATTAAGTTGATCGTCGGTAAAGCAGATGCCAGACTGAGATCATTGGAAGAGTCCTAAGGAAATGCAATCCGAATACAAAGGAAGTAGGTTACAGTACATTTGTTCGCCCACTGCTTGAATATTGCTCACCAGTATGGGATCCGTACCAGATAGGGTTGATAGAAGACATAGAGAAGATCCAAAGGAGAGCAGTGCGCTTCATTACAGGATCATTTAGTAATCGCGAAAGCGTTACGGAGATGATAGATAAACTCCAATGGAAGACTGCAGGAGAGACGTTCAGTAGCTCAGTACAGGCTTTTGTTGAAGTTTCGAGAACATACCTTCATCGAGGAGTCGAGCGGTATATTGCTCTCTCCTACGTATATCTCGCGAAGAGACCATGAGGATAAAATCAGAGAGATTAGAGCCCACACAGAGGCATACCGACAATTTTTCTTTCCACGAAGAGGGGAATCTGAACTATCGTCTTCCCGAATCCGATTCCGGTGTCTTAACATTGCACCACTTCGTCCGGAGCGTGTGATAGGTCACGAAATATCACGTACTAGAGGGAGCCATAGAGGGTAAAAGTTGTTGGAGAAGAAAAGAGATTTAGATATAGTGTGCGACAAATAACTGAGAACGTTCGGTGCAAGCACTACTCTGCCACAGGACAGAAAATCGTTGCGAGACGCATCAAAGCAGTCAGAAGACTGTGTCGCCTCTGTTCTTCAACGTGAAGTCTCTGATTTATTGTCGTCCTTGTGCTCTCCAACCTTAAGACTGAGATTTATCGTTCTCCCCGTGCTGGTCGTTCCGAAGACTGACACTTATCGTTGTCCATGAGCTCTTCAACCCGGAAGACTGGCTTGATGCAACTCCCTACGCGAGTCTGTTGTGTACAGGTCTCTGCATAACTACTGCAGCCCACACCTACTTGAACCCACTTTCTGTAGTAAAGCCTTGGTCTTCCTCTTCAATTTTCTCCATTACCAAAGTAGTGCCCATTGTACAATGTTCCCGTTATATTCGACATAGTCGCCATGTTTTTCCAACCATTTTTTGGTAACGTGACATCAGTTTTTCCAAATCGTTTTTGTACCAGATCGTGTCCTGTGCTCATCTTAAGGATTTGGCGAGCTGCTATAACAAGAAAACGTCCTGGACTTTCGTCTCGCAGATTTTCGAGATTTCTCTTTGCTTTCGTTTGGGGTAGGCTACAGCCCTGTCTCTCTCCCCTCTCATCTACTGCCTTAGTTTCTTGTTCTTCGACTCTCACGACTACAGTTCTTTCCTTTACTAATAACTGCAGTCTGCTTTCTGTACAAGTCATAGATAACTTTTCGATCGCTGTATTTATCCCACATAACTTCAGAATTCCAAAAAGTCTATTCTAACCAGAAAGGTGAAATGCTCTTCTACAGATGCTACAAATGTGGGTTTGCTTTTCTTCAACCCGCCTTGTAAGATAAGTCGTTCTGCGAGCTGTCAGCTGGAAGCTGAATTCTGCAGCCACGTCGCCACAAATGGTTCACATGGCTCTGAGCACTATGGAACTTACCATCTGAGGTCATCAGTCCCCTAGAACTTAGAACTACTTAAACCTAACTAACCTAAGGACATCACACACATCCATGCCCGATGGCATGAACCTGCGACCGTAACAGCAGCGCGGTTCCGGACTGAAGCGCCTAGAACCACTAGGCCACAGCGGCCGACTTGATACAACGGGGCCACCTTGTGGGCAAGTAAACAAATCCTGCACCATGACTTGCTAGTAATCAGACACGCCCTCCTTATTTCCTTACAGGAAATAAAGAATGTACATGTAAATAAATAGCACAGCACGGCCAACGCGGGCGGCACGTCGCCACATCTCGTTGAGGTGGGGACACAATCGGCTGTGATCGCACCCGTCTGACGATTAGGCGATCCTGGGTTGTTCTAATTCGCCTAGGATAATCTAGGGCTCTGGGTGCTATCTGTTCCCAAATGCAGCCTAGGTGGCGTTCAGTTCGACTGAACGTTCGTCCTGCTCAACTAGTCAAACAGACTGTCCTCTCTAGGACACGATAACTTCTTCATATTGATGTAGAATGCATGGCCGAATCAAGCTGTCTAAGCAAATCAACAACGACGCTCGTCACAGCTAATTGGAGTCCAGGTCTCGTCACCTACCCTGCTGCCAGGGCAGGCTATTTAAAATGCAAGCCTAATGGCCTGCACCACAGAAATTAAAAAAAAAAAAAAAAGGCGTCTTTCTTTTAGTAGCGTAGTGCTGTTCCCCTACACTCGTAAAATACAAGTGCTTAATCATTTAGTATGAGCTCATTCAGCTGCATTTTTCGGTGGAGAGCTGATAATTAAACTGTATCGTAAAATTTTACACAGTTGTAAATGCTCCATTATTGGCTTTTAATTCGAAAATTGCACTAAAATGCTACTAGTTATCGTGAAATTTCAGCTGGTAGAGCCTGTACCACAGGTTCAGCCTAGCAGTCTACAGATCCTAAACACTGCCCTGCCCGTTACCGAGCGTAATCTATAGACTACAAATCCAAATATTTAGGGTTTCAAGTCGGATTGCTCCAGGCTTTTTATGGGATGTACTGCTACTTTTACTCTCCCGCTTTATTGCATGTACGATAAAAAATCTAAGTGCTCTTTAGTTTAATGTTCGAGTTAAACTGTAGGTGATACTATAGCTGGAATCGGTTTGAGGCGCCTTGCCACGGTTCGCACGGTTCCCCCCGTCTGAGGTTCGAGTCCTCCCTCGAGCATGGGTGTGTGTGTGTGTGTGCATGTGTGTGAGTGTGTGGAAGGCACATGGTGGCCTCTCAGCACTGTACTGTATAACAGCGACATGTTCAGAGAACGCATAAACACAGCATCCCGCTCGAATAGCGTAGCGTGCTGTATTGTGAAGTAGGATGGATAGTCAGACACGCATCGAAACCGCGAGGCGGATTAACGACCGTGGGCTGGTGCACAGGCCAGCCTGAGCGTGGTTTTGTAGGTGGTTCCCCACATTCGTTTAAGTAAATTCTGGGATGTGCCCCTATTTCGGCCTCAGAAAAAACGATACACAAACAGTTAAAACACGATCATGCACGGATCAAATCTACACAGTTCACCGACAGATGCCGCAGATGACTCGCCTCTACACCTGCATCTACATAGATACTCCGCAAGCCAACGAGCGGTACATGGCGGAGGGTACCTTGTATCACTACTCGTCATTTCCCCTCCTGTTTCACTCGCAAACTGAGTCAAGAAGAAACGACTGTCTGTACGCCTCGGTATGAACCCTAATATTTTGTATCTTGTCTTTGTGGTCCTTACCCGCGATGTATGTTGGCGGCAGTAGAATCGTTCGGCACTCAGAACAAGAACGTCGCCTTCCCTCCAAGGATTCCCATTTGAGTTCCCGAAGCCTCTCCGTAACACTTGCATGTTGTTCGAACTTACCGGTAGCAAATCTAGCCGCCTGCCTCTGAATTGCTTCGACATTTTCGTTCAATCCGATCTGGTACGGATCGCAAACAGTCGAGCAGTACTCAAGAACAGGTCGCACCAGCATCCTACACTATGTGATCAAAAGTATCCGGACACCTGGCTGAAAAGATGCAATCGCCATCGCCGAATTGCTCTTCAACAGTGGGAAGCAAGAAGGTGCTTAAAACATGAATGAAGGCCTATGCTGTGACAGTGCCACGCTAAACAACAAGGGGTGCAAGCCCCCTCCACGAAAAATACGACCACACGCCATAACACCACAGCCTCCGAATTTTACTGTTGGCACTACACACACTGGCAGATGACGTTCACCGGGCATTCGCCATACCCACACCCTGCCATCGGATCGCCACATTGTGTACCGTGATTCTTCACTCCACACAACGTTTTTCAACTGTTCAATCGACCAATGTTTACGCTCCTTACACCAAGGAGGCGTAGTTTGGCATTTACCGGCGTCATGTGTGGCTTATGAGCAGCCACCCGACCATGAAATCGAACTTTTCTCACCTCCCGCCTAACTAATATAGTACTTGCAGTGGATCCTGATGCGGTTTGGAATTCCTGTGTGATGGTCTGGATAGATGTCTGCCTATTACACATTACGATCCTCTTCAACTGTCGGCGGTCTCTGTCAATCAACAGACGAGGTCGGCCTGTACGCTTTTGTGCTGTACGTGTCTCTTCGTGTTTCCACATCATCATCACATCGGAGACAGTGGATCTAGGGTTTTTAGGAGTGTGGAAATCTCGCGTACAGACGTATGACACAAGTGACAGCCAATCACCTGACCACGTTCGAAGTCCGTGAGTTCCGCGGAGCCCCCCATTCTGCTCTCTCACGATATCTAACGACTACTGAGATCGCCGATATGGAGTACCGGGCACTAGGTGGCAGCACAATGCACCTAATATGAAAAACGTATGTTTTTGGCGGTGTCCAGATACCTTTGATCACATAGTGTACATGCGATTTCCCTTGCAAGAGAAACGCTCTTTCCTAAAAAATTTCCAATAAACCGAATCGACCATTTGCCTTCCCTGTCACAGTTTTCACATTCTCATTCAACCTCATACCGCTTTGCAACGTTGCGCCAAGACATTTAAACGGCTTGACTGTATCAAGCTGGACACTAGTAATACTGTATCCGAACATTACAGGTTTGTTCTTCCTACTCATTCGCGTTAACTTTTTTCCACATTTAAGGCTAGCTGCCATTTATCACAACAACTGGAAAGTTTGTCTAAGTCGTCTTGTATCTTCCTACACTCACTCAACTTCGACACCTTGCCCTTCATCACAGCATCAACAAACAGCCTCTAGATTGCTGTCCACCCTGTCCGCCAAATCAGTTATGTATATACAGAACAACAGAGGCGCTATCACACTTACCTGGGGCACTCCTGACGGTACCCTTGTCTCTGATGAACACTCGCCGTCGAGGACAACATACTGGGTCCCATTATTTAACAAGTCTTCGAGCCACTCACATAACTGTGAACTTATTCCATATGCTCGCACCTTCGTTAACAGCCTGCAACGGGGCACCGTGTCAAATGCTTTCCGGAAATATAGAAATATGGAGTCTGCCTGTTGCCCTTCACCCGTAGTACTCAGCATATCACGTGAGAAAACGACAAGCTGAGTTTCGCACAAGTGATGTTTTCCAAAACCATGCTGATCCGTGGACATAAGATTTTCAGTCTCAAGAAAGTTTATTACATTCGAACTGAGAATGTGTTCAAGGATTCTGCCGCAAACAGAAGTTAGGGATATTGGTCCGTAATTTTGCGGGTCCGTTCTTTTACCCTTTTTATACGCTAGAGTCACCTGCGCTTTTTTCCATTCGCTTGGGACTTTGTGCTGGGCGACAGATTCACGATAAATGCAAACTAGGTAAGGGGCCAATGCCGTAGAGCACTCTTTGTAAAATCGAACTAGAATTCCATCCGGACATGGTGATTTATTTGTTTTCACATCTTTCAGTTGTTTATCTACGCCAGGTATGCTTATTTCCATGTCGTCCATACGGGAGTCTTCCCGATGCTCAAATGGCGGTATGTTTGCACGATTCTCCTGTGTGAACTGGATGGTTGCGGCTACAGGAAGGCCACCTGGCTGCAAAGTTAAATACAAATAACGACCTAGAACTTCAGCACAGCGCATCCCTTACTAGGTGTAGTTAACGTTAAGCATTCTTCTGAATGGTTCTCCATTTTCCACCCGTGGGCTAGATATTGTATAGAATCGTTGCATATCATGCACTATGTACAGTGTTTTGCTAGTGAATTACCTAAAATTCGAAGTTGGGCAAGCCACATAAATAGATACTTGCAAGCAAAAGCTTAAAATACTAAAACGTTCATTCTTATCCCTGCAGTTGACTGGGTGATCAAATGCTTAGTCTGGAAGAAGACAGCACCATAAAGCCTCTAATAGAATCATGCCTAGTAACGTTCTGTGTTGTTAACGCCATCCTTCAGGTAAATGACTGGCTTACTTTGTAATACACTTGCTTTCGTTTTGTAACAAAAAAGAAAGACAACTACTGTATACGGATCATACTCAATGGTTTTAATCAGTATGAGCTTGAAGGAGCATTCCACGTATTAAAATTTACAAAATCTACCTTCTGTAGATTTATTGTGACAGCCTATTTGTGAAATGAGACTGATTTTTTCCTCTTTCTATTTGTTCTGTGCCGAAATTATGCTTATCGTTAACATCATGTGAGTAATAATTGTTAATTTGTTCTCCTAGGACATTGATTGGTGATTGGGGATAACTGCATGAACCTACCATATTCATGTGGTTTGGAGGATTAATGTCAGCCTTGATGATGCTAAGCGCTTAGGTGCCTCTGCCTAATCGACTGATGTGCTGATCCATCTGACCTGCTGACCCATTTGACATGTTGCCCAATTTGACATGTTGCCCAATTTGATATGTTGCCCAATTTGACATGTTGCCCAATTTCATATGTTGCCCAATTTCATATGTTGCCCAATTTGACGTGTTGCCCAATTTGACTTACAAATTTTTCACCTCCTACTCCTTTTGAGCCGTTGCTCCATTTCATCTGTTTTCAGCGAGAAAATAGAGCAATGGCGCCACGTCCACAGAGCCCAGAAATAAAGCCAGAGGAAGACGCATGCGCCCGGGTGGACGAGACCCCAGGGAGAGAACCCAGTAAGCCGTACGTGAGGCAGATCTACTGGACCAACGTGGTGGGCATCGCCGCACTGCACCTGGCCGCCCTCTGGGGGATTACGTGGACGCCATTCTATGCCAAGGTGCTCACCATCTTATGGGGTAAGTCACACCCTGCAGTGTTACATGTGTGCTTTGTAATTAGTGCTTGTATGGGGACTTTTAGCATGTGTACCGAATGTCTAGCTAAGGCCCAACTGTACTGTACTGATACGTCATACGCACACTGATTACGAGTTATTAGAGAATTTCATAACACTTACTGCACACACATTTCAAAAAGACAGATCTGTATCTTTCTTACAGACCTTAAATGCTATCTGTGTCAGACCAATATGAAATATGACATACGTCCAGGAAGTATTTCCATTCTCTGCATGCAGCTGCAAGTACATCTGATCGACTTTTCTCAATCATTGTAGTAACTCGCCTTCTCGATTCAGGCCAAGTCCCTGGAAACGGAGAAATCTACAGTTTGTCATGGTTGGCGCGTGTCCAAGTTTTTGTCTGTTAGTTGTCAAATACTTCTGCACGCTATTGTGTTAGAGCCCTCTATCATCGGATAATTGCTTTTGTTCCTCCTCCCCCGCACAGGTGCTGTAGGGAAGCAGCCTACTCACGCTGTAGTAAATTCACATCAGTTTCCATTGTGTGCCAGCCAGTCTGCTGTAACCAGCTCTGACGTCATAAATGTTGCGCAATACCTTAAAAATCAAGCAAATGACCTAAAACTTTTCTAGCATGTCAGGAATAATACTAAATTAATGTGTGTTAAATATCAGTTCGATAACTTCATCCATTTTCGAAATTTGGACGTTTTTCTAAAAAAATCATTGGCGCAACAGAAAAGAGCTAGAGACTTCAAAATTTATATTTAGATTCATATTTCATAATGATTTAATAAAAACAATACTTTGGATTTCATAAATTAAGATTTTAGTGGAAATTCATGATTTTCTGGTTTTCATCTCAAAACTGAAGGAAGCAAGATAGATTCAGTAGGCTAATAAATAAGGCTAGGATGTTTAGATTTAAATAGGTTGGAGGTCCGCTATGACTATGAAGATGTGAAAAGTTTCTTTTGAATACCTATAAAATTATAGCGATAGCGGATCTCAAAAGGGCCAGTTCAGAGCTCATCTACTGCGTGCAGTGTAGTTTAATTAATTCTCTCGCCCAAAATATTTAACTTAGCCATGTCAAAATTTTATTATCAATACTTACCTGCGTGCTGAATGCACGTTTAAATTAAGAGCTTCATCGGCCATCAGCAAAAGAAGCTATAAATTATTATGTAACTTGAAGTGGTGCGTTACTAGCCCAGCGGCTAGTCGAGAGAGCCGATTTGATCAGGCGTTCCCTTAGCCGTCCGCACCGCGGCTTTATATATAAGAACGCTGCGCAAGGAAGAAAGGCCCCAGTTCTCTCCAGACGCTGAATGACACGCCATCTGTGTCGGGAGTCGCGTCGCATCGGTATCACTGCTACAAACAGCCTCGGGTGCCGTATTAAGTTACTAGAGATACGCGGAACCATGAAAACATTTCAAGTGAAGTGTTAATTCTGGGATGATTTTCATTATCTAGCTTCAGTTTGCGTATTGTCGTATTTTCACGTGCCGTCGCGGGACAGACATTCTACCAAATATTTAGCGTGGCGTTTGATGAAATATTTTCATCAAATTATGGCGAGCATTCTTTTTAACATTTAATTCGGACATTTATAGTTGCATCAGCGCATTAGACTCTGAACTGCTCTGTTAGTTAGGTTGTAGGGATACTTGTGTTTTTTATCAGTGAATTTCAGAATATACTCAACTATTTTGGAAAACCGTTTTTGATTAGAAATCCCGGACAATCTCCTAATTCCTCAGAGCTATAAGCTGCAGCTATAATGGTATTCTCAGATGAAGTGGGCACTAGGATCTCTAATTACTGGCTCCACGTTTTGTTAAATCACTTTCTGGGTGCTAAAAAGTAAATAGAGAGCCAGTGTTGAGAACGGCGAAAGACAGCATTAACAACATTCTAAAAGCCAGAAACTGATTCAACATGCAAGCATTTATACAGCAATTAGATTTTTTTACAAATTATTCGCCGCCCCACAGTGCCTGAACATGTCCATCAATAAGTGTTCTCTGATACCTCTCTCACTGACAAGAAACGGGCCGAAAACATTCTTTTAGTAAACACATAAACGTACAGTATATACTTTCTCTGGTTTTCACGTTGGATGCAACACTGTCGATATATTACAACAGCAACTCTGATGTCCTACAGTAAGGTGTCTGGACAACAGTGGAAAAGGAAGGCTACACCAGATTCTTTATTTTTTTGTTTATCTTGCATTCAAGAATAATGGATCAGCAGACAGATTAGAACTGCCATTGTCTCGTTTACGAGTCCAGTGTCTTACCAGCTACATTATCACTCGCCGCTTGTCATCTACGTACATCAATCTGTCACTATTCAGATCATTCTTAACTGCCTCACCATCCAGTGTCGATGTCCTGTTCCCTATCTTGCTTAGGTGTCGATGGTACGTGGACAACCCAAACAAAAACTAAATTATCTCTGCTAGAGGTGATTGCAGTTCATTCTGCGTGTACGCTATGCAGAGCAGAAGTTTCATTCTGGATGGTAAGAATCAAGAATAAATTACAACAAATGAAAATCGTACTGTCATTGCCACTGAAATTTTATTGCCTTGTTGCCAACTTGATATTCTGTTCTGATCTCTAACTAATCACGGATAGCAAATGGACCCGGGAACTAGGTAAGAAGTGTTCGTGAACCTAGCTGCTACTCTGCACCAGAGATCACTTCTGGTCGCACGTATATTTTGTGGGGCCCTTTCTCGTAACATAGACAAATATTTCAGCTCCTTCATCGATTTGTTTACAGAGGCTGTGGCACAGATATTTTAATTTTAATGCTCCTTTCACTGAAACCCGAAAATTTATACGTAAATTTATATTTAATTGTTGGCCTATAATATCCAACACAACTACGCCGAATGAAGACAACATTCATCCACTCAAGTTGTAATAGTTATTAAGATGGTTTCAGTGTATATTGCTATTTTTAATTGTTACCTGCAACATCAACACGCACGTTGTAAATATCAAACTCACAACATCTGTCTTAGTAGAACACTAAAAGTTTTCCCGTATATTGATAATTGTACTTGCATACTGCAGCATCAATATGGGCAAGAAAAGTTATGAGCTCCCTCAGCTGCTATAATACATAATACGAATTAGTGCACAATAGCCTAACAGCACAAAAAACACTGGATATTACCAACACGACAGCGAAAGACAACAAGCGAACGTAAGATAATAGTCACAGAGTTACCCAGCAACGAACTCACACGATGTACTACTGTTTGTGACAGGTCTACAGTAGTCGAGGAAGTAACTGTGCAAAGATCAAATGCTCACCATAATACTAATTTGAGCTTATACCAGCAATTTCAGAGATCCGCTCACATATACAGAGTAACAATTGTTGAACTATATGAAAAAAACGTTCATTAGTTACAAACTACTTTATTCAACATGTAAACGTCAGTACAGATATTCGTATTTAGGCTACGACATATTCGATATGCCTGCCATCCTTGGCGATGATGTGGCGCAGACGAATAGCGAAATTCTGCATGACTCGCTGAAGTGTCGGAGCATCGATGCTGTCAATAACCTCCTGAGTGGCTGTTTTCAGCTCAGCAATGGTTTCTGGGTTATTGCTATACACATTGTCTTTAATTTAGCCCCACAAAAAGAAGTCGCATGTGTTCAGATCCGGAGAATATGGCGGACAGTCGAGGCCCACGCCAGTGACCTCTGGGCACGCCAGAGCCAGAATGCGGTCCCCAAAGTGCTCCTCCAGGACATCAAACACTCTCCAGTTTCGATGGTGTTGAACTCCGTCTTGAATGAACCACATCTTGTCGAAATCAGGGTCACTTTGGATAATGGGGCTGAAATCATCTTCCAAAACCTTCACGTACCGTTCGGTAGTCACCGTGCCACCAACGAATATCGCATCTATTATTCCGTGAATGGATATTGCACACCACACAGTCACCCGTGAAGAGACTTCTCGATCGCGAAATGCGGATTCTCAATCGCCCAAATGCGCCAATTTTGTTTATTGGCGAACCCATTCAAATGAATGTGGGGTTCGTCTCCAAACCAAATCATATGCACATACTAATTCCCATCATGCCCCGCGGCCAACCGTGCGGCTTGAACGCCCGAACGCAAACTGTTTAGAAGTTATGACGATTTTATTTCATATAGTTCAATAATTGTTACCCTGTAGGTTACTTACTCGTATGTATAAATGAACGATAAAAACACCAATAAAAATGACAAAGAGCTGGTAAATGGAGCTGTTAAGAAATGAAAATGAATGCGGCCGTATAATTAAAGAAACAGCTACTAATTATCGTTATGAGTTATGGCACTACAATTTTGTCGTTTTAAACATTTCTGTTTTGTCCTTGCAAAATGTAAACTACAGCTAATACTCAGTTGTGTAAAAATCTTGATGATTATAAAATGTTCTCCATTTACTTTTCACTCATAACGACCTATCTTATCGTTTCATAAAAATCCAAGCACCCTCTACACCCTAACCTAAGCAAAACGACGAGCACCATAATGCACTATCACAATAGAGATACAAATAGAAAACTACAGGTTTCTATGAGTGGCCAACGCATTAGTCACAAGGATATGTCTGCATACTTGGCACTGAAATTAAATGGCACTTTAATGTATAGCTCACATTTAGAAGATACAAGACAGAAACTCTAAGCTCCGCAATGCTATCCTGTCGAAATTGACTGGAACGATGTGGTGTTGTGGGGCGAGCACATTGAGGGCAGCAGTGTGGCTGCATATTGTTCGTCAGTTTGGGTGAGAAGTCGACATGTACCTAAAGTGGACATCTAACTGAAGGAGACAGTGCGGGTAACCTCTGGGATCTCGGGCCCACACTGTGTGTCTTGCCCCGCGTTCCAGCAAATATTCGAGTAGAGCCCCCGAAAAAAGGCAATCGCGGTTAGCTACGGGAGCATACAGAAAAATGCTAGCCAACTCAGAACTCCGTCTACACCAAGACGTGGCACCTATAAACAGACTTAAATCTAAGTCACTTTTGTGGAAAATGAGTGAAGATTTACAAGGCTTCGACTTAGACGGCTTTGAAAAAGGTACGAATTACTTATAAGTGGACTTGTGAACTGAAATTTGGTTGGTGACCCCCAACAATGAGATAGTAGGATTCCACCTCCCGAGGAAATTGTGGACAACTTTGAATCGTGTCAGAACGAGTGTTGGTAGATGTAAGCAATATAGGTAAGGGAATGGGGCTTATCTGGCAGTTCTTAATGCGATTGTGATGAAATCCAACCAATGGACTATTTGCTTGTGTGTGGCCTGCATGGTTATGATGGTGATCTGAAGCCATACGCAGACTGACTCACCCATAGGGTAGCTAAAGAATATTTGTAATATAGTACAGAATTACAAGAACACTTGTAAAGAAAATTCTAACTCAGCACAGAGCTACAAGAATACTGCAGTTAATACATTGGGCCAAGCATTTAACGTGACGATTTTCTTTGTAAATACTGAAAGAGTAAATAAATAAATAAAATCAACATTAAGATAACTTGATACCGTCTTCCACGTCTTTATCTTCTCATTTCTTTGTACTTGCTACATCCAATATCTTCGGTAAGATAACTGTCTCACAAACCCTAATCTTTGTAAACATGTTCAGTGTTTCCTCAATGTTTCTCCACACTGTACCAATTTAACTGTTTGTGATTGCCATAGCAGATGTTGCAAGGAGCCGGTCGTGAGTCACGATGGGACTGTCCGTTAATGTCAGACTTTCCCGAAATCAGGATACTCTCTGCTATTCATATACTTCCGCAACGGAAGTACAGAAAAATGGCCCCCGTACATAAATAATAGCTGACGGCCATTGAAAAATCACTAATTAAGATTGGTTGGTTGGTTGGTTTTGGGGAAGGAGACCAGACAGCGTGGTCATCGGTCTCATCGGATTAGGGAAGGATGGGGAAGGAAGTCGGCCGTGCCCTTTCAGAGGAACCATCCCGGCATTTGCCTGGAGCGATTTAGGGAAATCACGGAAAACCTAAATCAGGATGGCCGGACGCGGGATTGAACCGTCGTCCTCCCGAATGCGAGTCCAGTGTCTAACCACTGCGCCACCCCGCTCGGTGCTAATTAAGAGTGGCAGAGGTCACCTAGCTGCATAAATAATAGCAAAAGGAAGTCCAGTCATTGCACTATTTAATTTACAATCATGTGTATACACAAGGGAAAATCGCACCTCGAGAACACTTTCTAACAAAACTATCATTACACATCTGAAAGCAATGAACTATGTAATTCATACTTTACACACATATGAGTGGGGCACAAGGGATAAGGATGACGGAATGAAAAACGTTACCTCCGGGGATCACGCTGGAATCGACCTACACCGGTGACAGAAATAATCGAATTACCCCTGCCAGAAGTAGGAGTACTAACCATACATGTAAGATCCGATAACATGCACCTGGAGCAAGATGTGGAGCCACAGTATTCACTACAGTAAAGATCGACTCTTGAACCGCGAAAAGGAATGAAATAAACGAGTAAGAAAATCATGAAAAACGGTGCTAACAAGGGCACGCCAAGATGCTAGGATCATGGATTTACTTCAATCTTTGTACACCTTTAGTAGGCCATTAAAACAACATAATGTGCATAGTAAGGTGCACTACTCCGGCAATTCCGAGAAAAAATCGCAAGAGAGGGTTAACGCATCTATTGTGTCTGTGCGAAGATGTCGGCGGTAAAACGTTATTGTAGTCAGGTGGTTGGCGTTCATCTATATTTTTTTCATCGCTGGTCACATTATTTAATTTATATGACATTTGAGAGGTAATATAATGATAAAAGAACCCAAGTGCATTTTGATGAAGTTGTAGTGAATTTCATATGTTATTTGACTATTTACTATTTGTAATTAAATTTTCAAGGACGAAGGACAGGCTTGGAAAGTCCAAGTCAAACCTCGATAAATAAAGATGCGAATGACGTTATTCGCAATCATTAATATACAGTAGTAAGTCACAATGTGCCAGACCACAAGAGAAATGTATAATTACTCGTCGGATGTGCTCTTGACATCACACGTTGCAGCGTGGTATTTCTCATACAGATACGGAAAACATACGAGGGCGAGTCAAATGAAAACCTTAAACATTTTTTTTAAATATTATTTATTGTGCAGAAGTGGTACAAAGCTGTACCACTTTTCAACATAATCTCCCCCACGCTCAATGCAAGTCCTCCAGCGCTTACAAAGTGCATAAATTCCTTTAGAAAAAAAATCTTTTTGTAGTCCGCGCACCCACTCATGTACCACGTGGCGTACCTCTTCATCAGAACGGAATTTCTTTCCTCCCATTGCGTCCTTGAGTGGTCCAGACATATGGAAATCATTTGGGGCAAGGTCTGGTGAGTATGGTGGGTAAGGAAGACACTCAGAATGCAGGTCTGTGATTGTTGCAACTGTTGTACGGGCAGTGTGGGGCCTTGCACTGTCATGTTGCAAAAGGACACCTGCTGACAGCAATCCACGTCGCTTTGATTTGATTGTAGGCGGCAGATGATTTTTTTAGGAGATCTGTGTATGATGCACTGATGACAGTGGTCCCTCTAGGCATGTAATGCTCCAAAATGACGCCTTTTTCGGCCCAAAAGAGAGTCAGGATAACCTTCCCTGCTGATAGTTTCGTTCGAAACTTCTTTGGTTTTGGTGATGAGGAATGGCTCCATTTCTTGCTCGCTCTCTTCGTTTCCGGTTGGTGGAAGTGAATGCAGGTTTCGTCCCCAGTAACGATTCTTGCAAAGAAGCCATCACTTTCTCGTTCAAAGCGCCGAAGAAGTTCTTCACAAGCATCAACACGTTCTCTCATTTCAGTAGTCAGCTGCCGTGGCTCCCATCTTGCAGACACTTTCTGAAACTGGAGCACATCATGCACAATGTGGGGTGCTGACCCATGACTAATCTGTAAACATGCTGAAATGTCATTCAGTGTCACTCGGCGGTTTTCCTTCACTATGGCTTCAACTGCTGCAATGTTTGACCTGGATGAGGAGCATCTTCCACTGAAGTCACACCATTTGCGAACTTCATACTCAATTCGTAGACTTGCTGCTGTGACAAACATGCATCACCGTACTGAACCTTCATTCGTCGATGAATTTCAATAGGTTTCACACCTTTACTACGGAAAAACCGAATAACAGAACGCTTTTCTCCCCTGGTGCAAGTCGCAAGTGGGACGGCCATCTTTACTGTGCATCTGCACTATGTTGCCACCTACAGGCCATTCTGTACGCTGTTTGTAGCACGCTTACCAACTTACAGGATAACGGCGTGAAATTTCCATTTGTTATTACAAATTTAAGGTTTTCATTTGACTCATCCTCGTAAATTTAAACTTCATGCAGATATACAGAGTTTCTCCATTATAATACCTCTCAAAATGTCATATGAATTACATAAAATGACCAGTGATGAAAAAATAGGGCAATAATTTAAGCCGCTTAATAGACGCGTAAAACTTCTCTTGCGACTTTCTCGGAAGTGCCAGAGGAGTGCACCTTACTGCTCGCACATTACGTTATTTTAATGGCCTACAAAAGGTGTTCAAAGTTTGAAGTGGTCACAATGGCGTGGCCTTCTCTTGCAAGTGAAATCAGACATTACCACAACGATCCTAAAAAATCAGCCGATGCCTGATCGACTCCATCCTAGAAACACAGAAGCGAAGCAACATTTACCCACCTAAAACGGCACCGTGTCCAGCAAACAAGTCTCTACAGACAACAGGGTCACACCCAGAGATCCAAGCACAAGTCCCGATCGAAGTCTGGACCCCGACTCTCCCTCAGCGTCCGCGAAAGGGTGCAGAGTCGACAGGAATATTTTCCTGAAGAGCTCTTAAAAGAGTGAATAGAAAAATTCTCCTAGCGTTCCCTTGGCACAAGCAGAGCGCGTCAGAACTATTGCGGCCAGTCAAAACCCACTGCTCGTTGTCATCCTATCAACGAGAGCAAATTTTCATTTCGAACCCCGCACTCTCTGCCCGAGAAAACTGCCATTGGCCAATCAAGCCCTGCGACCAGTGGTCGTCCTACCCTTTAGAATTCCTCTTCTCTAGTGGAAATTCGAATTAGTTGGGCAATTTAAACACAAAACAACGCCCATTAACCGTTTGAAATATGAAACGGCTTTGCGTGGCGCCAAGTTGTCGCCTTCCTTCGCATGGGAGCTCCCGTCAGACATGTATCGTTAAGGTAAGACGTCATACAATCGGCCCTAAATGCGTGGGTGGAGATATCTCTGTTCAAAGTCGCTTTTGTCCAGAAAATTTCACGCGTGGCCGACAAAAGCAAGACTCTGCGCCGACGCTGCCCTCTGGCACTCCAGCCCCCCCCCCCCCCCCCTATCAAAGAGAATTCGAAAGTAATCAACGGAGAATTGACAGACAAACCCTACCATCGCTAAATGGCGTAAGTTTTATCACACTAGTGAAATCAGTACTATATTTACCTGTTAGATCGCAACGATTTCTGAAATAACTGGGTATTGTTATTCTTCATCGAATTAATGGCGGAATTAATCTTAAATGGAGGCCGAAATTTATCTACATGAAACGAATCAGCCGCAGAGTTGTCAGACGCGTCTCATTGTTCTCCTAAACTTCCTTCGTTTTTTTTGGAAGTCTTCTTTTGGCACCTTGGCATATGGTTAAATAATATTGCTTTTACCGAGCGAGGTGGCGCAGTGGTTAGACACTGGACTCGCATTCGGGAGGACGACGGTTCAATCCCGCGTCCGGCCATCCTGATTTCGGTTTTCCGTGATTTCCCTAAATCGTTCCAGGCAAATGCCAGGATGGTTCCTTTGAAAGGGCACGGCCGACTTCCTTCCCCGTCCTTCCCTAATCCGATGAGACCGATGACCTCGCTGTCTGGTCTCCTTCCCCAAACCAACCAACCAACCAATATTGCTTTTCTTCGACATGAGATGAACGGTGTTGCAGCGATCTTCCTGGGCGGCGCAGGTGGGTTCGGAGTGACGGCAGGTGCCCACCGGCTGTGGACTCACCGCGCCTACAAAGCCACGTGGCCTGCCAGGGTCATCCTTATGGTCTGCTACTGCATCGCCGGACAGGTGAGTGAACTTCCTGTAACAGCACGCGCTGCGTTTTAACATGCAGCAGCAGTATAGCAAAAAGACAGACAATCTGTAATACCACCGATAAGCCCTATGCTCATCCCATATGCACTATGCGATCAAAAGTATCCGGACACCTGGCCGAAAATGACTTACAAGTTCGTGGCGCCCTCCATCGGTAATGTTGGAATTCAATATGGTGTTGGCCCACCCTTAGCCTTGATGACAGCTTCCATTCTCGCAGGCATACATTCAATCAGGCGCTGGAAGGTTTCTTGGGGAATGGCAGACCATTCTTCACGGCGTGCTGCACTGAGGAGAGGTGTCAATGTCAGTCGGTCAAGCCTGGCACGAAGTCGGCGTTCCAAAACATCCCAAAGGTGTTCTATAGGATTCAGGTCAGAACTCTGTGCAGGTCAGTCCATTACAGGGATATTATTGTCATGTAACCACTCCGCCACAGGCCGTGCATTATGAACAGGTGCTCGATCGTGTTGAAAGATGCAGTCGCCATCTCCGAATTGCTCTTCAACAGTGGGAAGCAAGAAGGTGGTTAAAAAATCAATGCAGGTCTGTGCTGTGATAGTGCCACGCAAAACAACAAGGGGTGCAAGCTCCATCCATGAAAAACATAACCACACCATAACAACAACGCCTCCGAATTTTACTGTTGGCACTAAACACGCTGGCAGATGATGTTCACCGGGTATTCGCCATACCCAGACCCTGCCATCGGATCGCCACATTGTGTACCGTGATTCGTCATTCCACACAACGTTTTTCCACTGTTCAGTCGTCCTGTGTTTACGCTTCTTACACCAAGCGAGGCGTCGTTTGGCATTTACCGGCGTGATGTGTGGCTTGTGAGCAGCCGCTCGACCATGAAATACCAGTTTCCTCCCGCCCAACTGTCATAGTACTTGCAGTAGATCCTGATGCAGTTTGGAATTCCTGTGTGATGGCATGGATAAAATCGAAATGCCGTGTGGCTAGGGCCTCTCGTAGGGTAGACCGTTTGCTTGGTGCAAATCTTTCGAGTTGACGCCACTTCGGCGACATGCGTGTCGATGGGGATGAAATGAGGTGATGATAAGGACAACACAACACCCAGCCCCTGAACGGAGAAAATCTCCGACCCAGCCGGGAATCGAACCCGGGCCGTTAGGTATGACATTCCGTCGCACTGACCACTGAGCTACCAGGGGCGGACATGGTCTGGATAGATGTCTGCCTATTACACATTACGATCCTCTTCAACTGTCGGCGGTCTCTCAGTCAACAAACGAGGTCGGCCTGTACGCTTTTGTGCTGTACGTGTCCCTTCACGTTTCCACTTCACTATCACATCGGAAACAGTGGACCTAGGGATGATTAGGAGTGTGGAAATCTCGCATACAGGCGTACGACACAAGTGACACCAATTCACCTGACCACGTTCGAAGTCCGTGAGTTCCGCGGAGCGCCCCATTCTCCTCACTCACGATGTCTAATGATTACTGAGGTCGCTGATATTTAGTACCTGGCAGTTGGTGGCAGCACAGTGCACCTAATATGAAATAGGGGTGTCCAGAAACTTTTGATCACATAGTGTACATATGCAAAGCAACGTATTTTCCTGGAGAAGATCTACAATCAGAATTTAGGACTGTGAAAATATTATACAATGATGCGACAAAAGTCATGGGATATCTCCTAACATCGTGTAGAACCTCCTTTATCCCGACTTGGTGCAGCAGTTCGACGTGGAATATACTCCACAAGTCGTTGGAAGTCCCATCCAAAACTATTGAGCCACGTTGCCTCTATAACCGTCCATAATTGCGAAAATGTTAGCGGTGGAGGTTTTTGTGCACGAACTGACTTCTCGATTATTTCCCATCGCACTGACGGTGTGCAAATCATTCGCTCAAATTGTCCAGAATATTCTTCAAAACAATCGTGAGAAACTGTGACCCGGTGACGATTCCATTGTTGTTTGGTGACATCAAGTCTATAAATGCTGCAAATGGTCTCCAAGCAACCGAACGTAACCGTTTCCAGCCAATGACCGGTTCAGTTGGACCAGAGCAGGCAGTCCATTCAAGATAAAAACCGCCCCCACCATTATGGAGCTACCACCAGCTTTCACAGTGCCTTGTTGACAACTTGGTTACACGGCTTCGGGGGATCCGCGCCATACTCGAACCCTACCACCGGCTCTTACCAACTCTAATCGGAACTCATCTGACCAGAACACGGTTTTCCAACCAATATGGTCACGAGCCCAGTACAGGTGTTGCAGACGATGTCGTGCTGTTAGCAAAGGCACTTTCGTCGCTCCTCTGCTGCCATATCCCATTAACGCCAAATTTCGCCGCACTGCCTTAACAGATACGTTCGTCGTACGTCCCACACTGAATCCTGCTGTTGTTTCACGAAGTGTTGCTTGTCCGTCAGCAATGAGAACTCTTAAGTAAACGCTGCTGCTCTCAGTCCTCAAGTGAAGGATACAGTTCCGCACTGTCGCGTGATAAACAAAGTAAGAGCCTACGGAATATCAGACCAGCTGTGTGGATGGATTGAAGAGTTTTTAGCAAACAGAACACAGCATGTTGTTATCAATGGAGAGACGTCTACAGACGTTAAAGTAACCTCTGGCGTGCCACAGGGGAGTGTTATGGGACCATTGCTTTTCACAATATATATAAATGACTTAGTAGATAGTGTCGGAAGTTCCATACGGCTTTTCGCGGATGATGCTATAGTATACAGAGAAGTTGTAGCATTAGAAAATTGTAGCGAAATGCAGGAAGATCTGCAGCGGATAGGCACTTGGTGCAGGGAGTGGCAACTGACCCTTAACATAGACAAATGTAATGTATTGCGAATACATAGAAAGAAGGATCCTTTATTGTATGATTATATGATAGCGGAACAAACACTGGTAGCAGTTACTTCTGTAAAATATCTGGGAGTATGCATGCGGAACGATTTGAAGTGGAATGATCATACAAAATTAATTGTTAGTAAGGCGGGTACCAGGTTGAGATTCATTGGGAGAGTGCTTAGAAAATGTAGTCCATCAACAAAGGAGGTGGCTTACAAAACACTCGTTCGACCTATACTTGAGTATTGCTCATCAGTGTGGGATCCGTACCAGATCGGTTTGACGGAGGAGATAGAGAAGATCCAAAGAAGAGCGGCGCGTTTCGTCACAGGGTTATTTGGTAACCGTGATAGCGTTACGGAGATGTTTAATAAACTCAAGTGGCAGACTCTGCAAGAGAGGCACTCTGCATCGCGGCGTAGCTTGCTCGCCAGGTTTCGAGAGGGTGCGTTTCTGAATGAGGTATCGAATATATTGCTTCCCCCTACTTATACCTCCCGAGGAGATCACGAATGTAAAATTAGAGAGATTAGAGCGCGCACGGAGGCTTTCAGACAGTCGTTCTTCCCGCGAACCATACGCGACTGGAACAGGAAAGGGAGGTAATGACAGTGGCACGTAAAGTGCCCTCCGCCACACACCGTTGGGTGGCTTGCGGAGTATAAATGTAGATGTAGATGTAGAAGGCCGGCGGCTTTTGAGTTGCCCGTGGTCAGATCAAAATGCCTGAAATGTGGTTCAAATGGTTCAAGTGCCTCTGAGCACTATGGGACTTAACTTCTGAGGTCATCAGTCCCCTACATCTTAGAACTACTTAAACCTAACTAACTTAAGAACACCACACATATCCATACCCGAGGCAGGATTCGAACCTGCGACTGTAGCAGCCGCACAGTTCCGGACTGAAGCGCCTAGAACCGCTCGGCTACAACGGCCGGCGCAAGATTTTCCATTCCTTCATTGTACACTGGGCATAGCGTACACAAGATATAAAAGGGCAGTGAATTGGGAGGACTGTCACGTGCACTCAGGTGACTTATGTGAAAACGTGTCCGTCGTGATTATGGCCACTCGACGGAATTAACAGACATTGAACGCGGAATGGTAGTTGGAGCCTGACGCATGGGACATTCCATTCGGTTAGGGAATTCAATATTCCGATATCCACAGTGTCAAGTGTGTACCAGGAATACTACATTTTAGGCGCCGGCCGCTGTGGTTCAAATAGTTCAAATGGGTCTGAGCACTATGGGACTTAACTTCTGAGGTCATCAGTCCCCTAGAACTTAGAACTACTTAAAGCTAACTAACCTAAGGACATCACACACATCCATGCCCGAGGCAGGATTCGAACCTGCGACCGTAGCAGCCGCACGGTTCCGGGCTGAAGCGCCTAGAACCGCGTGGCCACACCGGCCGGCCAGACGGTCATGGAAGATGACTGTGACAACAGCTGCAAAAGTCATTGCAGAACTAAATTTTACACTCGCAAACCATGTCAGCACCAAAACACCTAGAAGAGAGCTCCATAAACAGGGAGTTGCAGGGCGAGCTGGAACTTCAGAACCAGTCACCAGTGATGGAAATGCCCGTAATAGGAAAACGTGGCGCCAAAGCCATGAAACCTGTACTGTGGAGCTACGGAAGAACGTAATTTGGTCGATGAGTCTTGTTGCACAATATTTCCAACTTCTGGCCGATATTCTAGCCAAGAGTGAAACATCGTGGGGATTTGGTGATGATTTGGGCAGTCATATCGTGGTATGGCATGGGATCAGTGGTTACTCTGCGAGGTCGCATTACTGCCAAGGATTATGAGGCCATTTTGGTCGATCAGGTCCATCTCATGGTACAGTGTCTGTTCCACACTGGTGATGCTGTGTTCCAAGACGACAAGGCCCTTGTCCGCACAGTTTGCATGGCCCAGGCCCGCTGGAAGCTCGCCCAAATTCCGGGCCTCTTTTGGCGTGCAAAAAGCATTTTAATTTTTACGTTTGCCCAAGCCCCGTAATATGGCCGTCGTGGTTCAGTGGATAGCGCGCCCTGGAGGTCCCACGTTCAGTACCGAACAGTGGTGGTGTTTTTCCTCCTTCGAGTCTCTCCAGGACAGCCACAGTTCCACACAGCCTGACAATAAACGAGCACTCGGGTTCTTTTCCCGAGGGTAAATGCCCAGGGCTCGCCACCTCCTCGTCCTCCCCCCCCCCCCCCCCCCTCTCCCACAGTCAGCCCTCAGTGACGTGGCGAGGAAAGGAAAGGCCGCAAGCTGTTTGCAGTCTCAGGCCAATAGCCCAGTCACGAACATCCACCACAGACTTTACCTTACCTTTTTTTTTTCAGTCATCAGTGTTCCAACAAGTTTGATGTGGCCCGCCACGAACTCCTCTCCTGTGCGAACCTCTTCATCTCAGAGCACTTTTTGCTCTCTACAGCTCTCTCTAGTACCATGGAAGTCATTCCCTGACGACTTACCACATGTCCTATCATCCTGTTCCTTCTCAAGTGGTTCAAATGGCTCTAAGCACTATGAGACTTAACATCTGAGGTCGTAAGTCCCCTAGAACTTAGAACTACTTAAACCTAACTAACCTAAGGACATCACACACATCCATGCCCGAGGGAGGATTCGAACCTGCGACCGTAGTAGTCGCGCGGTTCCGGACTGAAGCGCTTAGAACCGCTCGGCCACAAGGCCGGCTGTCCCTTTTCCTTTCACCTTATCAGTCCACCTAATTTTCAACATTCGTGTATAGCACCACATCTCAAATGCTTCGATTCTCTTCTGTTCCGGTTTTCCCACAGTCCTTACTTTATAGACTGCAATGTTCAAGCGTTCGGCTGCTGAAGCAAGTAATTGCTTAACACTACTTAATTCTGTCATCTAACAACTCCGTGTATTTTTCCTTACAAGGTCACTTGCTGTTTCCTCAGTGCAAAGTGTGTGTTCCTATCTGTACAACTGTGTCAACAGAATTTTTTCTAGCTGCCAAAATTTTGTATTTACGACTTACACGTGATCATTCAAAAATCCTAGGGCGGAGTTATCGGTCTGAAGGACCTCAAACTTGACATATACCTCTCATTTGAACTGCCCTATACAATGATGTTAACAATTCTGACGACTGACTAGCACTGATTGATGGTAATTCACAATAATGTGATCCAAAGCGAAAGAAAATACGAACAATTGAAAAACTACTGCTCCGATCTCAACATGGCACTAACCCTATGAATGTAATGTACAACTTAACACTCATACAACGAGGCCTGCTGAAAGGTAAGGCCTCTGAACTTTTTGTGTGAAAACTCTTAAAGCTTTTAAATAAAATAAACGTTTTTGACATTCTACAGCTTTATTCTTCATGTCTACAATTATTTCTCAACATAGTCATCCTGGCGACGGACGCATTCTCCCAGCGAGAGACCAATTTGTTGATACCGTCACTGTAGAATGTTTGATTTTGTTGACGGAGCCTCTTACCTCATTTCTGCTTGCATCGCTTTTTCACTATTAACGTGAAATTCTCGAAGGTACTGTTCTTTAAGGCCTGGAAAGAAATGGAAATGGGGTGGAGCGAAGTCGGGACTGTATGAAGGATGATCGATAACAGTGAACCCAAGGCGCCGGATTGTTGCAAATGTTGCAAAGCTCCTGTGCGGTCTGCCATTCTCATGATGAAGGAGAGCGTACTTCGTGTGTGGACGAACTCTTCGAATTCCAAACTCGGTTACAGCACACTGTTCCTCACGCACCGACATAGTTACATTACATACCACTGTTACACAATACAATTCGGAGCCCTCTAGCGGAAGAGGGCTGCAAGTACGTAGACATGAAGAATAAGAAATAGAATGTTAATAACATATGTTTTATTCAGAAAGCCTTAAGAATTTGCACATATAAATTCGGAGGCGTTATTTTATAGCACACCCTCGTAAATTTGGTGTTCGTAGCTTTAATGCGGAGCCGATCCCATTTTCAAACAATTTTGATAAAACACTGATGACTCCCTAACTGCTGCTCACAAGAGCATGAAACTCCGGCTCCTGGGGTGTTAACACGTTCTGAACACAGTCCCCTAATCAAAATGGTAGGTCATCTGAGAACGCAATAATCGCAAAATATTTTAATAAAAGCAGTCTCGCTGCTCAGCTGTGCCGGCTGAAAACTCCACACTAATTGCTAAACAGACCTCGCATCCCCATAATACCTTCTTAATTTCCTACATTTTCGCCCTCGCACCACCTTCCTAACTCCCTACCTTTTTCGCCTATACCACCTTATCAATGAATCTGTATTTAATAATTGATAAATTGTGAAGGGCGTTCAAAAGAAAAAGTACGAAACAACACTGTGGGTATACGGTAATTGAAGTCTTTATTCAAGTGTAATCACCAGAGGCCTGAGCACAACTAACACACTGTTTCACGAGCCGAAGGATTCCCTGTTCCCAGAATTTCTGTGGCTGTGACAGGAGCTAGTCCTCCAGCGCGCTCCTTCCCTTCGTCGTCCGAATTGAGGCGCTTTTGCTTCCACTTGAGCTTGGCCATTACACTCTGCGTGACCTCGGAGACGTGTGAACGCGCGTCATCGTGGAGCAGAGTCACCTCTTCTGTGAACAGCCCAGGCCGTTAGCTCTTGATCGACTTTCGTAGTCTTTGGCGCGTCTTCAGTGGAGGTCCCTATTGATTGTTTTCCCGAGCTCGAGAAATTCGGCGAGTATGGGGCGTCGGACGTCGAGAAAGGCTCTGAGCATCGTTCTGCCTGCTGAGGGCACATCTTTGAATTTTTTAGGTGGAGGTGACGGCGCAACTTTGGCGTCCCTTGAAGTCTCACTAAGTTATCCCACAGTAGCATATGCAAATTTCAACCGGTTTGGTTGTTGCGACGTTTCGTTCCTTCTCATTTGAACACTCCTACGAGGGGCGTTCGAAAAGTCTGTGCAAATTCCGAGAGGTGCCTATCGAGGTCATGTTTAGCTAGTAGCATCTTTGGAAAGAACGCACACCAAGTTTCAGCCATATTGGTCTATTTATTTGTGTTTGGCATTCGTGTGAATCAAGGAAGTCGAGTGATTGTCAAAAAATGGACGAAAAAGAATTTCGTGTGGTGATTAGACATTACTTTATGAAAGGCAAAACGCCTCAGGAGACTAAATGGCTCTGAGCACTATGGGACTCAACTGCTGAGGTCATTAGTCCCCTAGAACTTAGAACTAGTTAAACCTAACTAACCTAAGGACATCACAAACATCCATGCCCGAGGCAGGATTCGAACCTGCGACCGTAGCGGTCTTGCGGTTCCAGACTGCAGCGCCTTTAACCGCACGGCCACTTCGGCCGGCTCAGGAGACTAAAGAGAAGCTTGATAAACATTACGGTGACTCTGCACCTTCGATTAGAACAGTTTATAAGTGGTTTCAAAATTTTCGGAGTGGCCATATGGGCACAAGTGATGCTGAACGTTCTGGACGCCCTGTGGAGGTTACGGCTCCAGAAATCATTGATAAAATCCATGATATGGTGATGGATGACGGGAGAGTTAAGGTGTGTGAGATTGCTAGTGCTGTGGGCATCTCGAGTGAACAGGTACATAATATTTTGCATACACATTTGGACATGAGAAAGCTATCCGCAAGATGGGTTCCGCGAATTGCTGACGCTTGACCAGAAACAGAATCGTGTGAAGTGTTGCAAGGATGGTTTGCAGCTGTTCAGGAAGAATCCGCAGGACTTTAAGCGTCGTTTCGTCACTGTGGATGAAACATGGATACATTACTATACTCCTGAAACTAAACAACAATCTAAACAATGGGTTACCAAGGGAGGATCTGCACAAAAAAAGGGGAAGACCATTTCTTCGGCCGGAAAGGTTATGGAGACTGTCTTTTGGGATTCACAAGGGATAATCCTCATCGACTGTCTGGAAAAGAGTAAAACTATTATAGGCGAATATTATTCACCGTTATTGGGCAGTTTGAAAGCCGAGCTGCAAGAAAAATGCCGGCGATTGGACCGCAGAAAAGTCATTTTCCATCACGACACACCTCAGCAGTTGTGGTCGCAAAATTAAGGGATAAAGGATTCTAACTCGTCTCACATCCCCCCTATTCTCCAGACTTGGTTCCTTCGGACTACTATTTGTTCCCCAATTTGAAGAAATGGCTGGCGGGACAAAGATTTTATTCAAACGAGGAAGTGATTGTAGCAACTAATAGCTATTTTGCAGACTTAGACAATTCATATTATTTGGAAGGGATCAACAAATTAGAGCAACGTTGAACGAAGTGTATAAGTCTAAAAGGAGAATATGTCGAAAAATAAACACATAAGTAGTTTTTATTTTTGCGTGGACTTTTCAAACGCCCTTCGTACATTATCAGAGTCATCTGCTCGTAGGGATGTTTTACTATTTAAACCCTGGATTTTGACACTCCGTCTTACCATTACACACTAAAGCGCCAATGAAACTGTTATAGGCATGCGCATTCAAATACAGAGATACATTAACAGGGAGAATACGGTGCTGTGGTCAGCAACGCTTATATAAGTCAGTAAGTGTCTGGCGCAGTTGTTGGATCGGTTAGTGCTGCTATAATGGCAGGTTATCAAGATTTAAGTGAGTTTGAACATGATGTTATAGTATAGTCGGCACACGAGCATGGGACACAGCATCGCCAAGGTAGCGATAAAGTGGGGATTTTCCCGTATGACCAATAGACGAGTGTACCGCGAATATCAGGAATCCGGTAAAATGTAAATCTGCGACATGGCTACAGCCGCAAAAAAAATTCCTGCAAGAATGGGACCAACGACGACTGAAGAGAATGGTTCAATGTGACAGAAGTGCAATCCTTCGGGAAATTGTTCCAGATTTCAATGCTGTACCATCAACAAGGGTCAGCGTGCGAACCATTCAACGAAATCGTCGATGTGGGCTTCTGGAGCCGAAGGCGCACTCGTGTACCATTGATGACTGCACAACACAAAGTTTTACGCCTCGCCTGGGCCCTTCAACACCGACATTGAATTCTTGATGACTGAAAACATGTTGCCTGTTCAGACGAGTCTCGTTTCAAATTGTATCGAGTGAATGGGCATGTAAGGGTATGGAGACAACCTCATGATTCCATGGACCCTGCATGTCAGCAGGGGACTGTTCAAGCAGGTCGAGGCTCTGTAATGGTGTGGGTTTTGTGCAATTGGAGTGATACGGGAACCCTGATGCGTCTAGATACGACTCTGACAGCTGACACGTACGTAAGCATCCTGTCTGATCACCTGCGTCCATTCATGTCCATTGTGCATTCCGATGCACTTGGACAATTCCAGCAGGACAATGCAACTGCCCACACGTCCAGAGTGGATCCAGGAGCACTCTTCTGAGTTTAAAAACTTCCGCTGGCCACCAGTTTCCCTAGACATGAACGTTATTGAGCGTATCTGGGATGCCTTGCGAAGTGCTGTTCAAAAGAGATCTCCATCCCCTCTTATGGACAGCCATGCAAGATTCATGGTGTCAGTTCCCTCCAGCACTGCTTTAGACATTAATTGAGTCCATGCCACGTCGTGTAGCGGCATTTCTGCGTGCTCGCTGGGTTCCTACATGTTATTAAGCAGGTGTACCAGCTTCTTTGGCTCTTCAGTTTTGCTCCACTTTGAAACCTTAAGGCGTTTCCCGCTCTCTGCCACAAATACAGTTTTCTTTCATGATAGCCAAGACAGACACAAAACCCCACCATTGTTAGCAACATCATATTTAAAAAAAAAAGGCTCTGAGCACTATGGGACTTAACATCTGAGGTCATCAGTCCCCTAGAACTTAGAACTAGTTAAACCTAACTAACCTAAGGACATCACACACATCCATGCCCGAGGCAGGATTCGAACCTGCGACCGTAGCGGTCGCGCGGTTCCAGATTGTAGCGCCTAGAACCGCTCGGCCACTCCGGCCGGCATCATATTCAAGTGCCATATGTTTGTTTAGCAATACTACTTGCCATTAAAATTGCTACACCATGAAGATGACGTGCTACAGACGCGAAATTTAACCGACAGGAAGAAGACGCTGTGGTATGCAAACGATTAGCTTTTCAGAGCATTCACACTAGGTTGGCGCCGATGGCGACACCTACAACGTGCTGACATGAGGAAAGTTTCCAGCCGATTTGTCATACACAAACAGCAGTTGACCGGCGTTGCCCAGTGAAACGTCGTTGTGATGCCTCGTGCAAGGAGGAAAAATGTGTACCATCACGTTTCCGACTTTGATAAAGGTCGAATTGTAGCCTATCGCGATTGCGGTTGATCGTATCGCGACATTGCTGCTCGCGTTGGTCGAGATACAATGACTGTTAGCAGAGTATGGAATCAGTTGGTTCAGGAGGGTAATACGGAACGCCGTGCTGGATCCCAACGGCCTCGTATCACTAGCAGTCGAGATGACAGGCATCTTATCCGCATGGCTGTAACGGATCGTGCAGCCACGTCTCGATCCCTGAGTCAACAGATGGGTACGTTTGTAAGACAACAACCATCTGCACGAACAGTTGCAGCAGCATAGACTATCAGCTCGGAGACCATGGCTGCGGTTACCCTTGACGCTGCATCACAGACAGGAGCGCCTGCGATGGTGTACTCGACGATGAACCTGGGTGCACGTCATTTTTTCGGATGAATCCAGGTTCTGTTTACAGCATCATGATGGTCGCACCCGTGTTTGGCGACATCGCGGTGAACGCACATTGGAAGCGTGTTTTCGTCATCGCCATACTGGCTTATCACCCGACGTGATTGTATGGGGTGCCATTGGTTACACGCCTCGGTCACCTCTTGTTCGCACTGACGGCACTTTAAACAGTGGACGTTACATTTCAGATGTGTTACGACCCGTGGCTCTACCATTCATTCGATCCCTGCGAAACCCTACATTTCAGCAGGATAATGCACGACCGCATGTTGCAGGTCCTGTACGGGCCTTTCTGGATACAGAAAATGTTCGACTGCTTCCCTGGCCAGCACATTCTCCAGATCTCTCACCAATTGAAAACGTCTGGTCAATGGTGGCCGAGCAACTGGCTCGTCACAATACGCCAGTCACTGCTCTTGATGAACTGTGGTATCGTGTTGAAGCTGCATGGGCAGCTGTACCTGTACACGCCATCCAAGCTCTGTTTGACTCAATGCCCAGGCGTATCAAGGCCGTTATTACGGCCAGAGGTGGTTGTTCTGGGTACTGATTTCTCAGGATCTATGCACCCAAATTACGTGAAAATGTAATCACTTGTCAGTTCTAGTATAATATATTTGTCCAAGAATACCCGTTTATCATCTGCATTTCTTCTTGGTGTAGCAATTTTAATGGCCAGTAGTGTTGCAATATGTGTTAGTCTATAATTGTACTGACGCCTTGCGCTGCTGGCAGAACCCTTTGTACGACTGGGTGCGCGACCACCGGGTGCACCACAAGTTCAGCGAGACGGACGCGGACCCGCACAACGCCCGCCGCGGCTTCTTCTTCGCGCACGTGGGCTGGCTCATGATGCGCAAGCACCCGGAAGTCGTCCGCCGCGGCAAGCAGATCGACATGAGCGACATCCTCGCCGACCCGGTTGTCCGCTTCCACCAGAAGTGAGTCCGCAGCAGCTCTCTTGTCAACAATACGAGGCTCACACTCAAAGTCATAAGCAACAGATCACAACCAGTACTAATTTTTGTATTTTAGACAAACCACCTACTCGTATTAATCTACAGATTGCACCGTCACTTTTCAATGTTGTCTCCAACTCTCCCACCGTTTTGTAAGTCTGAAAATTCCCATGTGGCAGAAGTTCGCGTCAGCTGCCCAACAGAAATGATAAATGGAATTCGTTTGATTGTCAAACGGGCAATGTGTGGCGACTTCAACGAGTAAAGTAGCAGAACATTATAGAAAAACATCTTCCACCCAAAAAAAAAAATTCTGGTCACTGTAAAAGCTGTCAGTGACACCAAAGTTAGTGTTCAGCAGACACTCGTGATAACACAGGAACTGAAACTGAAAATAGAAAGGCAAAAGGAAAAATGCTGAGTCCCATCTTTAAATATCCCTTTACAAAGGTAATTCCAGGTGTGCTATCTCAGTTTAATCCTTGCACCACTGAAAAGATGACTGGTAAGTAAACTGAGAAACAAATGAAATCACTAATATTGAAGAGAGCTCGACGGACCAGTGGAATCCTACGTTGGCTGACTGTAGGATTGTACAAAATGACTTAGACAAAATTTCTAATTGCTGAGGTGAATGGCAACTTGCTCTAAATGTAAAAAAATGTAAGTTAATGCGGATGAGTAGGAAAAACTGTCCTCTAACGTTCGAATAAGCATTCGTCGAGTGAGGTTTGACGCAGTCAATTTGATTATGTATCTAGGTGTAATGTTGCAAAGTGGTATGAAATGGAATGAGCATTTCAGGTTGGCATTAGGGAAGATGAACGCTCGTCTTAGTTTTATTGGGAGAATTTTAGGAAAGTGTGGCTCATCAGCGAATAGAACGTTGGTGCAACCCATTCTCGAGTACTGTTCGAGTATTTGGGATCCCCACATCGGGTTACAGAAAGACACTGAAGCATTTTAGAACTGGTAGGTTCAATAAGCACTCAAGAATTACGGAGATGCTTCTCGAACTCAAATCGGAATTCCTGGAGGGAATACGATGTTTCTTCCAGAAAGTACTATTGCGCAAATTTAGAGAACCAGCATTTGACACTGACTGCAGAACGATTCTGCTGATGCCAACGTACATTTCGCGTTAAATACCATGAAGATAAGATGCGAGAAATTAGGGCTCATATGGAAGCTTTTAGACAGTTGTTTTTCCATCGCTCTATTTGAGAACAGAACAGGAGAGGAAATGAGTAGTATAGATACAAGGTACCTTCTTCCATGCACCGTAAGGTGGTTTGCGGAGTATGCATGTAGATGTAGATGTAGATCTTCATACGATTCTAAATAGAATCATACACACTGATCAGCCAGAACATTATGATCACCAGCCTACTATTGACATAAGCCCATCCAGGTGACAGCAGTGTCACCTGGCGAGGAATGATTTCTAGACAGATACATGCACGGTCCATGAAGTATCAGTGAGCATACTGTCCATGTGTAGAATGGAGAAGTCAAGTATCTATCTGACTTGTGAGGGCCCAGAGGCTCAGCACGAGCACTTTGTAAACTGCAGAACTTGGGAGTTCAAGGGGTACTGTGAGTGTCTTCAATGTGTGGTAGAACCAAGGTGAAGTCACATCTAGACATCATGGAGTTGGGTGGCCACCTCTCGTTACAGATGTCAGACGTTGTAGGCTGGGCAGGCATGTAAAACAGGACAGGCGATGAACTGTGGTGGAACTAACGTCGACTGAACACTCCTAACAATGGGTCTCCACAGCCGACGACCCACAGAGGTGCGTATGTTAACACCACGACATAGACAATCGCAACTGAAATGAGCAAGTGACCATTGGCACTGGACGTTAGCATAGTGCAAGACCATTGCATGGTCTGAAGAATCCTGATACCTTCTTCATAATGCTGACAGGAGGGTGTGAATCCCTTATCTTCCAGGGAAACAGCTCCTTGGCACCTATACTGTGGAAAAGGTGACAAGCTAGCAGCAGCTCCATTATGCTCTAGGGAACATTCACGTGGGCATCTGTGGTCCAGTGGAATTCATGCAAGACACCACGATAGCCAAGGAGTATCGTACACTGGTTGCAGACCTCATACAACCCTTCAGGGTGATCACGGTTTTCGATAGTAGTGCCATTTTTCAACAAGATAATGCACGTGTTGCAAGGCCAGGAGTGTGATGGAGTGGTTTCAGGGAAACAGTGGCAAGTTCCAATTGATGTGCTGGCCCCCCAAATCACCAGATCTAACACATTTGGGATGTGGTTGAATGTGGCATCATAGCTCGTTGCCCCCCTCTCCAGAATTTATGAAAATTAGCTTATGTGTATGTGCAGATGTGGTGCCAACTCCCTCCAGTGACCAACCAAGGCCTCATTGCTTTCATGCCATGATGTGTTGCTGCTGTTATCCATGCTCAAGGTGGACATACCAGCTATTAGGTAAATGGTCGTAATGTTCTGGCTGATCAGTGTACCTTAGATTCCTTGAAAGAAACACTGTAGCCAGCAGCTGGAGGAGATCACAGGTTACACCAGTCTACTAGAAGAGTAGCAGAAGAGCTTCACAAAAACTACTATCCATTTCCTTTCAATTCTGTCTGTTATACAGTCACAGTACATATTCTGAGCTCAAATACAATAAGGTCCCCTCCTCTATGTCTACCAACACACATTCCGTAAACATTGGTCATGTGGAACCCAACTCTCACTTTTCTCACTCAACATCCTGAAAGTCTTCCAGGCTTCCAGAAAGCATTTGACTCAGTATTACATTAGTGCTCACTAACGAAATCATGTTCATATGGGATATCAAATGAAATTTGTGACTAGATTGAGGTTTTCTTGGCAGGGAAGGTGCAGCATGTTATCTTGTGTGGGAAATCAGCAACACAAGTAGAAGTAACTTCAGACGCATCCTAGGGAAGTGTACTGGAACCGTGCTGCATGTTAACATATTAAACACCTGGAAGATAACATTAATAGTAACTTCAGATATACTGCAGTTCTTTGTACTGTTTGAGAAAAGCTATACAAGTATTCAGTCAGATCTTGAAAGATTTATTTAGGCTGCACAGAGACTGGCAATTTATTTAATTGTTCAGAACTGTAAAATATGGCACTTCACAAAACACATAATCATAGTTTTCTATTACCATAAAGTCAATGTGCCACAAGTGGAACCAGTTCATTCTAATATCTGATTGTAACAATTTTTGCAGGTATAAAATACAATGATCCCTTAGGTTCATTCATATGTACGACAGGTTACAGATTTATATTCATTGACATGCTATTGGGAAAATGCAAGCAGCCTACAAAGGAGAACAATTACAAAGCAGTTGTAGGTCCCATCAAAGACTATTGCTCAAGTGTGTGTGATACATCCAAATAGGACTGTCAGGGGATATAATATGTACACAAAGAAGGGCAACACATATAGTCACAGGTTTGTTTGACCCACGGGAATGTGTCACAACACTGCCAAAAACCTGAACTGGCAGGTGCTCGAAGATAGACTCCAGTTATTCTGCAAAAACCAACTTAAAACGTTTCAAAATTCATCACTAACTGAGTGATCCAGGAAATTACAACACATCCAACATGTTACTCCCTTGCGATCCCAAAAAAAGGATTACACTAATTATATTTACATCTATACTCGGTGAACCACTGTGAAATGCGTGGCAGAGGATGCATCCCATTGTACCAGTTATTAGAGCTTTTACCTATTCCATTTAAGTTTGGAGCTCGGGAAGAATCATTGTTTAAAGGCCTCTGTGCTTTCTAAAGTTAATGTAATCTTGTCCTCACAACCTCTATGGAAACAATACATAGGGGTTGAAGTATATTCCTAGAGCCATCATTTAAAACCAGTTCTTGAAATTTTGTTAGTGCACTTTCTCGGGAGTTTTCATCTATCTTCAAGAGTCTGTCAGTTCAGTTCTTTCAACTTTTCAATGGCACTCTCCTGAGGGTTAAACAAAATTGTGACTATTTTTGTTGCCCTTCTCTGTATACATTCAGTATTCCCTGGTAGTCCTATTTGGTATGGGTCCCACACATTTGAGCAATCCCAGGATGGGTCACACCAGTGGTTTTTAAGCTATCCCCTTTGTAACCTGATCGCATTTCACCAGTGCTCTACCAATAAATTGAAGTCTACCACCTGCTTTCCATATGACTAAGCCTACATGCTCGTTCCATTTCATATCCCTACAGACCATTACACTCAGACATATGTGTGAGTTGCTTTCTTTTTAAATCCACAATTTTACCATTCTTTGCACCACTTTCAAATCTTATCAAGGTGTGGTTGAATATTTATGCAGCTTCTTTCAGACAATACTTCATTACAGATAAATGCATCATCTACAGACAATCTGAGGTTACTGTTAACATTATCTGCAAGGCCATTAATATAGAATATGAATGGCTCCAACATATTTCCCTGTAATACTCTATAAGTTACTTCTACGTTTGCCAATGACTCTCCACCCAAGATAACTTGCTGCATCCTCTCTACCAAGAAATCCTCAGTCCAGTCACAAATTTCACCTGATTGTACTTTTGATGATATGCTTTGGTGTGGCACTAAGTCAAATGCTTTACAGAAATTGAAAAATACTGCACCTGCCTAACTACCACAGCTTTCAGTATGTCATGCATGAAAAGTGTGTATTGGGTTTCACATGATCGATGTTTTCCAAATCCATGGTGGTTGGCATGAAAGAGGCCATCCTTTTTGAAATAGCTCATTACCTTTGAGCTTAGAATATGTTCTAAGATTCTGCAACAAGTGGACGTCAAGGATATTGCACAGTAATTTTGTGGATCCTTCTGCTACCCTACCTGTAGACGTATGTGACCTGCAGTTTCTTTGTACTACTCGACTTTTTTTTGTTCAAGGGATCTACAGTAGGGACTAACATAGTGACAAATTCATTACAGATTCTGATAGGGATTCCACCGATTACTGGGGCCTTCTTCAATTCTAGCTATTTCAATTGATTTTCAACACCACTGATACTAATATCTGTACTGCTTTTCAATAATACGAGAATTAGATTGGAGCAATACCCCCAGATTTTCATTTGTAAAGGAACATTTGAAACCTGAGTTCAGCTTTTCTGCTTTTGCTTTGCTACCTTCAATTTCAGTCTCTGAGTGTCTGAACACCAACTTTTATAGCGCTTTACACAGGAACAGAATTTCTTTGGATTTTGGGAGAGATCCTTTGATAATATTCTGCTACAGTGGTCAATGAAGGCACCACATATTGCCTTCTTGAGAGCCAAATGTGTCTCATTCAGCATCTTCATGCTTTGTATCACGCATATTATACAGTACTCTCTGTTTCTTTGGAAGTTTTTTTACAGTAACTGTAAACCATGTAGCATCCATCCCACCATAAACTATGTGTATACCTATCAACTGAATGGTCATCTATTCTTATAAGTCTGAGCCACAGTTCTTTTACATGCTGCTTTACAGATCTGAATGTTTAGAGTTCCTTACGGAGATACATCAGTACTGATTTTTATTTAGCATGCTGTCAAAAGCCATGCTGAGGTGGTTACACTGGTTCCCATCAGATCATTGAAGTTAAGAGATTTGTTTAAGTGCTTCAACAGTTCTGCAGTATTCCCCTCCCAGTCAATTTTATTATCCAGCTGTAAGACCAAGAATTTAAAGATGTATACTTCTTCTATCTGCTGGTTGTAATATTTTAGGCATATAATGACAGGAAACCTTTTAAAAGTTCTGTATTGCATATAGTATGTTTTTTTAAGGTTTCATGGCAGAGAATTGGCTAGAAACCATTTATTTATGCCCATGAAAATTTCATTAGCCAACTTTTCTAAGGCTTTATTTGATTTACTATTTATTGCAATGTTTGTATCGTCTGCAAACAAAACAAACTTGGCATCTGGCAATGTTACTGATAAAAGTTCAGTGACATACACAAGACAAAGTAAGGGCCCTAAGATGGAATTTTGGGAACACCACATGTTATTGGTTCCCAGTTGTATGATGCTTGATGCCTTGATATGTGCCTCTTTCCTATTGACACCCTCTGTTTTCTGTCAGAGATATAGGATTTGAACCATTTTGCAGTATTCCTGCTACACTGCAATATTCTAATTTACATAAAAGGGTATTGTGATTTACACATTGAGATGCCTTTAACAGGTCACAAAATACACCAGTAACTTGTAATTTATTATCTAATGAATTAAGTACATTCTCATTCTCATTTGATGTGTAGTTAGTCTTCTCAATATTGGAACCCTTTAAAAATCTTAACTGTGACTTGGACAATATTTTATTTATGGTCAAATGGTAAAGAGGATGACTGTATATTATCTTTTCCAAAATTTTTGAGAGTGCAGGCAAAAGTGAAATTGGATGGAAGTTAGTGGTATTTCATTATCTTCTTTCTTATGTGAAGTTCAGTGCTTAACTTCAGCATGTTTCAACCATTCAAGAAATGTCCCACTGATAAGATTGGCTACACAAATAACTTAAAATGTCACTAAACTCAGAGGCACACTGTTTAATCAACTTTGTTGATATATTGAATTTTTGGACTCTAAGGATTTTATTGTGAACATTAGTTCCACTGGTATTGTGAGGGTCATACTCGTATTACTGTAGTAATTTGTAGGATTGGTCTGAGATATTACATAGCAGCATGTACTGAACCTAAGAACCCTATCTTTTCAGCAACAGTTATGATGTGCTCACTGAAAAGTTCTGCAACACTGCACACTTGTGTTACTTATGTATTGTTGACTCTTAATGCTATGTGCTCCTCTACATCTCTGGTTCTACCAGACTCATTCTTCACTATATCCCATACTGTCTTTATTTTATTATCTGATGTGACTGTCCTTTTCTGACAATGTATGTGATTTGATGTGCTTATTATTGTCTTCAATATTCCACAGTATGTTTTGTATTGATCTATAGCTTTTACATCAGAGCTGTTTCTGACTGATAGATATAGGTTCCTTATTGACTTGCAGGATACCTTTATTCCTTGACTAGTCCATGGCTGTTTTATAGACTTTGGTCTAACCTAACAGAAGGAGTTAGGGTCTATGTTACAACCAGGGGAGGTATGATCCATTACAACATTCAATGTACGATAAATGTCTGGGGAAGACCATCTTCCAGCACAACATGTGGACACACACAGATATTGCTCACGCTGTCGTGGAGAACTTATCCTTGTAATCCTGACTTGATACCCAGTGATTAACTGCTGAAGCATTCACAACAAAGTGCCAGAGTTGGAAGTGCTCCCAAAAAGAGGTGGCACTGACAGAAAGCCATTAAAAACTCAAAATTGATAGCAGTGAAATTTTTTAGGTAAATCTAAGTGTATATTGAAAGCATAGTCAAAAGGTAAATGGTGGTATTTACCACAGAGAACAAGAAGCTCAGATCCACTGATACAGAAATTGTAACTACATATGAGATAGTCTGCACAAGACTCAGTATTGAGGATAGGCACAAACTTACAATGGGTCCTTATAGTCAGGTACAGAAATATTTGGAAAAAATTCCATTTCACTAGTATGTAAGTTCCCATCATACTGTCATCACTGGAGGAGCCCTTAATCATCCACCAGTCAACTGCAAAAATTACAGTTTTCTAAGTGGTGGATGTGACAAGATATCCTATGAAAAATTACTAAATGTTGCCTGTGACAACTACCTAGTTATTGCATACACTCACTCATGATATGACCAACCTAAGAGCAATGAAGAGACCCGACCTCTTTGATGATATCCATACTGAAAACTGTGCCAGAGACCATGAGGCAGTTGTAGCAACCATGATTACTAAAGTTCCAAGGGCAACTAAAACAAGTAGAGGGATTAATGTGTTTAGCATGCTGAATATAGTGAAGTCATATGGCATGAATGGCTGGGAGACACTGAAGTGCAGATTCAGCATACTATGCTTACTTTCATTCCATAAAATCATACAGGATTGTTTTCTGGGGTAACTCAACAAGCCGAGCTGAAGTTTTCCAAGCCCAAAAACAATTATTTGTGAAGTTAACTGAAGGACATCCTGCAGAGGACTGTTTAAGGAACTAGGGATACAAACTACTGCTTCCCAAAATATTTATTCCTTAATGAAATTTGTGATTAAAAATAATCTTTTTTTACCAATAGCTTAGTTCTTGGAATCAATACTAGAAACAAGAATAACTTCCACAAAGACTTAAAGCCACTTACTTTACTTCAAAAAGGTGTCCACTATTCAGCAGTATATATATTCAATAAATGCCAGCAACCATAAAAAGTTTAACTAATAATAAAGTTCAATTTGGGAAGAGTCTAAAGCATTTATAGGTAGTCAACTCCTTCTGCTACAATGATGAATTTCTTAGCAGAACCAATTGATGTTTCTATGTTATTAATAATATTACATAATGAGAATATCATGTAGAGTCTGGCTTCCATACAAATTTTGTGCAGTAATGCCTTCATTGCAAATAAGTGCTGTAAAATGTTTTTATTTTATTTTAATTTGTTTTTATTTGATGATGTATGGCTATAGTAGCCTAAGCATTATCATATGCACCTAAGTGTATTGAGCATTTAATATTTGATGACAGGTTTTATATCCTTGTATATGTAAACAAGCTTAACATATGTTCTTATTTTGTAACTATTTATTGTGTGTTCTTGATTTCTGACATGTTCCACATACCAGAGGATCTCCTCACTATGGATCAAGTGGAACACAAGTACATCTAATCTAATCATGAACAGGTTGTTTTTAACAGAATTAGAAAATATGTGTAGCACTGCTTTCATATCAAGTTTGGTAAGATTAGATCATGAAAGTAGTTCTTCATAAAACTATTATTTCACTGCAATAGATGGTTCACAATATCAGTGAGTGATAGGCAGTTCGCTCTGTGATTCAAGCCTGTTATGTCATGCATTCTTGTATGTATCGAGTTCCTATAAAATAAAGCATGCTGGGTACTCCGTACCACTGTGTCATCTATCATTCACCATCACTACATAATGGAGTACCACAAACTTAACCACATGGAGAATGTTAAGAGAAAAAAAATCAAGCAATCTTATGTTGCAGTCGATGTGTTATATTGAATCAGTGTCAACTTTTAATACATTATGATTTACATTAAAGAAGCTAAGAGCTCTCAACTGTAAGCAATTGCCCATGGCACACAGTGGATTAGCTGTTAATCAAGTGCTTGCAATCAATCTTTGATTGTTAAATACAAAAGAATAATAATATAAAATTAGTTCTCCACCAGTTGTGTGTAGGCCTACTACTCATTTACAGCTGCTTAAACTCAGCACTGAATATGTATCCCAGGGGCATGTGGTTATGGATTGTGTGCATCTATGCCTGCAGGTACTTTAGGCCACTGAAATTCATGCTGTGCTTCTACCTACCTGTGATGATCCCTGTGTGGCTGTGGGCTGAAGACTGGTATCTATCCTTGGTCGTCAATGCCATCATCCGGTATGCCTGTAGCCTCAACTTCACCTGGCTAGTCAACAGTGCTGCACATATCTGGGGCAACAAGCCTTATGACAGGTGGGTTATAATGATTTGATCGAGATCTGCAGATTCATACCAGTACTTAGTAACATGTGGCATCAATACGTTCATGACAAACACTGTCATGGGAAGCATTTGTTATTATGTATTTCTAAAATTACTTAATAACCAATAAATAAATAATAATAAAATAAGATAAGTAATAAAAAAACTAGAAGATATAGGGGGACAGTTTTAGAGTAAAAGTGTGATAGAATGGTTTTGAAGGAAGGAAGAAAGAATAAGTTCAAAACATACTTCTTGTTGTTGTGGTCTTCAGTCCTGAGACTGGTTTGATGCAGCTCTCCATGCTACTCTATCCTGTGCAAGCTTCTTCATCTCCCAGTACTTACTGCAACCTACAATTTTCTGAATCTTCTTAGTGTATTCATCTCTTGGTCTCCCTCTATGATTTTTACTCTCCACGCTGCCCTCCAATGCTAAATTTGTGATCCCTTGATGCCTCAGAACATGTCCTACCAACCATCCCTTCTTCTTGTCAAGTTGAGCCACGAACTCCTCTTCTCCCCAATTCTATTCAATACCTCCTCATTATTTATGTGATCTACCCATCTAATCTTCAGCATTCTTCTCTAGCACCACATTTCGAAAGCTTCTATTCTCTTCTTGTCGAAACTATTTATCGTCCACGTTTCACTTCCATACATGGCTACACGCCATACAAATACTTTCAGAAATGACTTCCTGACACTTAAATCAATACTCAATGTTTACAAATGTCTCTTCTTCAGAAACACTTTCCTTGCCGTTGCCAACCTACATTTTATGTCCTCTCTACTTCGACCATCATCAGTTATTTTGCTCCCCAAATAGCAAAACTCATTTACTACTTTAAGTGTCTCATTTCCTAATCTAATTCCGTCAGCATCACCAGACTTAATTCGACTACATTCCATTATCCTCGTTTTGCTTTTGTTGATGTTCATCTTATATCCTCCTTTCAAGTCACTGTCCATTCCCTTCAACTGCTCTTCCAAATCCTTTGCTCCATGGATTTAAAGTCCTACTCCAAATTTTTCTTTTGTTTCCATTACTGCTTGCTCAATATACAGATTGAATAACATCGGGGAGAGGGTACAACCCTGTCTGACTCCCTTCCCAACCACTGCTTCCCTTTTGTGCCCCTCGACCCTTATAACTGACATCTGGCTTCTGTACAAATTGTAAATAGCCTTTCACTCCCTGTATTTTACCCCTGCCACCTTTATAATTTGAAAGAGGGTATTCCAGTCAACATTGTCAAAAGCTTTCTCTAAGTCTACAAATGCTAGAAACATAGGTTTGCCTTTCCGTAATCTTTCTTCTAAGATAACTCATAAGGTCAGTATTGCCTCAGCTGTTCCAACATTTCTACGGAATCCAAACTGATCTTCCTCGAGGTCGGCTTCTACCAGTTTTTCCATTCGTCTGTAAAGAATTCGCGTTGGTATTTTGCAGCTGTGACTTATTAAATTGATAGTTCGGTAATTTTCACATCTGTCAACACCTGCTTTCTTTGGGATTGGAATTATCATATTCTTCTTGAAGTCTGAGGGTATTTCGCCTGTCTCATACACCTTGCTCACCAGATGATAGAGTTTTGGCAGGACTGGCTCTCCCAAGGCTGTCGGTAGTTCTAAAGGAAGGTTGTCTACTCCTGGGGTCTTGTTTTGACTCAGGTCTTTCAGTGCTCTGTCAAACTCTGCATGCAGTATTGTATCTCCCATTTCATCATCATCTGCATCCTCTTCCATTTTCATAATATTGTCCTCGAGTACATCGCCCTTGTATAGACTCTCTATATACTCCTTCCACCTTTCTGCTTTCCCTTCTTTACTTGGAACTGGGTTTCCATCTGAGCTCTTGATATTCATACAAGTTGCTCTCTTTTCTCCAAAGGCCTCTTTAATTTTCCTGTAGGCAGTATCTATCTTACCCGTAGTGAGATAAGCCTCTACATCCTTACATTTGTCCTCTAGCCATCCCTGCTTAGCCATTTTGCACTTCCTGTCAATCTCATTTTTGAGACATTTGTATTCCTTTTTGCCTGCTTCATTTACTGCATTTTTATATTTTCTCCTTTCATCAATTAAATTCAATATTTCTTCTGTTACCCAAGGATTTCTACTAGCCCTCGTCTTTTTACCTACTTGATCCTCTGCTGCCTTCACTACTTCATCCCTCAAAGCTACCCATTCTTCTTCTACTGTATTTCTCTCCCCCATTCCTGTCAATTGTTCCCTTAAGCTCTCCCTGAAACTCTGTACAACCTCTGGTTTAGTCAGTTTATCCAGCTCCCATCTCCTTAAATTCCCACCTTTTTGCAGTTTCTTTAGTTTTTATCTACAGTTCGTAACCAATAGATTATGGTCAGAGTCCGCATCTGCCCCTGGAAATGTATTACAATTTAAAACCTGGTTCCTAAATCTCTGTCTTACCATTATATAATCTATCTGATACCTTCTTGTATCTCGAGGATTCTTCCATGTATACAACCTTCTTTTATGATTCTTTAACCAAGTGTTAGCTATGATTAAGTTCGGCTCTGTGCAGAATTCTACCAGACGGCTTCCTCTTTCACTTCTTACCCCAATCCATATTCACCTACTATGTTTCCACCTCTCCCTTTTCCTACTCTCGAATTCCAGTCACCCATGACTATTAAATTTTCGTCTCCCTTCACTATCTGAATAATTTCTTTTATCTCATCATACATTTCATCAATTCAGGTATGTTTTCACCTCTCCCTTTTCCTACTCTCGAATTCCAGTCACCCATGACTATTAAATTTTCGTCTCCCTTCACTACCTGAATAATTTCTTTTATCTCATCATACATTTCATCAATTTTGCTCATCATCTGCAGAGCTAGTTGGCATATAAATTTGTACTACTGTAGTAGGCATGGGCTTCACGTCTATCTTGGCCACAATAATGCGTTCACTATGCAAAACATACTTAGGAAAGGAAAAATCAATACAGTGAAAGGATGAAGGAGTACTATAGGGTAAGGAACAAAATATGAAAAACTGAAATTGGTATGTCATCATCTGAAGGCCCACACCAGAGGAAATAAATAATAAAATATTTTTTATGATATAATAATAATAGTAACTAAAAAATTATTACTATTATTAATATTATAAAACTTATGTTGCAAAATATGTGGGCTGTTTCAGACTCTAATATGCTAAATTTGAGGAATCATGGATTACAGAGGATCAGCTTTTCTTCAGGAACATATTTTCCTATTTAACTTCAAACAATGCAAAATCCAGAAGGACTGTAACAGTATTATGAAATGGATAGCTGATACTCACGATACAGCAGAGATGCTCAGTCACAGACAGGCACAACGAAAAGACCGTCAGAAAGTGAGCTTTCACACAAGGCCTTGTTTGACAAAGGCCTTGTTAGCCGAAAGCTCATTTTTTGACAGTCTTTTTGTTGTGCCTATCTGTGACTCAGCATCTCCGCTATATGGTGAGTAGCAACTATCCTTTTCACAATATCGTTTCCTATTTAACTTATTGTTTATGAGCTATGCACACTTTGCTGTGGTAAAGGGAAATGTAATCATGTTTACTGTAGTGGCATATCAAGAGGGTTGTGAATGTAACTCATATTGGCATCAGAGCTGGGCAGATTGCCTGAATCATTAGTGAATTTCATGACAACAATTTATTTATTTACATTTTTTGCACGTAGGCCATCAAGCTGATGACTTTTGCAGACATCATACAATAGTGGCACATACATTCATATTAATATTCTAATTACATGTTACAACAGAGGGCAAGTAGATTAGAATTCACTGAGTGAATATAAACATTTATTACCTAAGAAGGCTTTTAACTGTCTGTGGAACAGCCTTGGTTCACAAGTTTTCAAAGCATGTTGCATCTTGTTGAACCATATCTAGCTATTAATATAAGACCTATTGTCAGTCATTTCTAATTTTGTCCTCTGCCTGAAGTAGTTACCCTTACTTCTAGATTCATAATTATGTATATCACTGCACTTATTTACTTTGTTTTTACTATTTAGAAAAAATATAGTAAGTTTATACAAATACAAGGAGTGCACTGTTAGATATTTATGGTGCACAAGGGTTTCATGACAGGTCTCTCTGGAGTTTAGTCTATGCATTAACCTAAAGGCTCTTTTCTGTAATACTGATATTCTATTCAGGTGCAGGTCTGCTGTACGACCCCACAGTTCAATACTGTAATTAAGAAATGGATAAACTGTTCCACAGTAAATAATTTTTAGTGTTCGACTTGCAACTGTTTTTTCCAGCTGACTTATCAGATACAAACTACTGCTGATAAGTACAAAAGCAATGTTGTTAACCCAACAGAGATTTTTGTGCAGGTGGACACCAATAAAATTAATGTTATCTGCTTCTGCTGATGTAATACCACAAATATTTTTTATTTCAGCCTCATGAGAACCAGCTGTTTTAAATGTTAGTAGGTGGGATTTACTGATATTGGTGTTTAGACCCTGGTGTAGAAAATATGTGGTTACTTCTGTCACACCCTTAGTTTTCATAAAATGAGAGGGAGGCATCATCAGCATAGGTTACTATATGTGAATTGAAGGGTTGTATTGTGTCATTGACAAACCAAGGATCAATCCCTGTGGTATCCCTTGGATTACTGTATCTCTAGAAGACTGGAAATCTATTTCCTTATTATTAATTTTACATGAAAGTTTAATATGCCATTTGCAATTTGTCAGGTGTGTTGTCCGTAATTGCATAGCTGAGTCCTTGATGGTGTAAGCCTTCAGTTTCTTAATGAGCAACCCATGGTTGATTGAGTCGAAGGCTTTGGAAAGATCTAAGAACATGCCTGCTATCTTCCCACCTTAGTCCAGGAGGGTGTACACTTTATGGTGGTCCAGGAGGGTGTGCACTGTGCACTTTATGGCGAAATTCAGCAACTGCAGTAGTTGTGCACTGATCTTTCCTAAACACTCACTCCGTCTTCAGGCCACAAGTGGCCCATCGCGACCATCCGACCGGCTTGTCATCCTCAGATAAGGATGCGGATAGGAGGGGCGTGTGGTCAGCACATCGCTCTCCTGGTCGTTACGATGGTTTTCTTTGACCGGAGCCGCTACTATTTGGTCGAGTAGCTCCTCAATTGGCATCACGAGGCTGAGTGCACCCCGAAAAATGGCAACAGCGCATGGTGGCCCGGATGGTCACCCATCCAAGTGCCGGCCACGCCCGAGAGCGCTTAACTTTGGTGATCTGACGGGAACCGGTGTATCCACTGCGGCAAGGCCGTTGCCAATCTTTCCTAAAGCCATGCTGTTTTTCTGTTAACAATTTTTCTTTGTAAAATAAGCAGAGCACTGAGGAAGGATAACCATTTCAAAAACCTTACTAAAGGCAAGGATCAGTGATACTGGGTAGGAGTTTGAAACCTCTTTTTTACTCTCCTTCTTATGCACTGGTTTAAAATTTCTTATTTTTACACTACTAGGATAATACTACAGTTTATGAGGTACATTGGTGATTTAACTGTTCCTTTTATTCATTTTTTACTACTAAACTCGACATACCATACCATCCAGCTGTGTATATGTTCTTTAATGTGAGGATTATCTTGCTTATATCGTTTTCTTTAACATCATCAGAGTTAAAACTCACTGCTTGAGGGGTGTGATTTGATGGCCCTCAGTGCATTTCTAAATGTATATTCGGTTTCTTGTTGGTGATATGAAATGTTTATTAAAAATGTTACATAATGTTGTTGGTTATTTTATAATATTACCATCCTGTATAATGAATAACAGTCCTTTGATACTTATTGATCACTTTCCAGGATGCCTTGCTTACATTTGTAGATTGTGAGATTTCATTACCTTGGACTTGTTTTCTAAGGTTTGAAAGTTCTGCTACAAAGATTTTCTTAGCTGTGCTATATTTTTGTTTGAAAATATGAGGTCTTGTTGATTTGGGGTGCGAGACATCTAGGTCATTAATATTTTGCCCAAGTTTAACAAGGCTGGTTGGAAGTCTGAGTTTGTAATTTCTTCCACTCTGACTGTGTACTGGCCCTGTCTGCATTTCTTTAATGGGATAACAGAAAACAACATGTTTCAATAGGACATTATAAAATATTTGTTATCTGATCCTTCCGCGTGGTAGATTCTATTGCACTTCTCCTCAGCTAGTTCAGTTTTCAAAGAGTTGACTTTACTATTTTTCATAATACATTTCTTTTCAAAATTTTTGGTATTATTTTAGGAGCTGTTTTTCTATATTCTATCTGTTGTGCAAGGTGGTCTGCATAATGAAAGGCTATTTTACTACACTTAACAGTGTCTTCCACAGTTTTGTTAATTATTGCATAATCCATCCCAGTAGAAATAGAATCTGAGACCCTGGTATCCATTGTAACTTTATTTCTAAGACTGTATGAAGTTAATACACCTACACATTTCATGCTAGTTATGTTGTTGGAGATTTATCAGTGTTAAGGTCTCCAAGTATACTATTGTCACTGAGACCAGTTTGCCTAATTATGGTATTGAAACTGCTAAGAAAATGGATTACATCTGCACAAGATGGCCTGTATATTCCTATTACTTTGTTTCACTGCATTGACTCCATGCTCTTATAACTGAATTGCAGTACCACATATGTCTAATATCCCCTCTTCACTATATTGCTCAGTAAAAGTAGGTCTCTTAGATTGACTATGTCCTCTAACAAAGATTGCCACACCTCCACCCTTATGCTGTTTCCTGCAATCAATATTTACCAGTACATAACCATCTAGCTTCTAATACTGAATTTCATTACATTATAGACCAGGTTTAGTTAACTCTAACACTTGTGATGAAAGCTCAATTACAAATACCTGTAGTATACTGAGTTTCTTTGTAAGGTACTGCACATTCAGATGTATCCTATAAGTGTAGCCTGGTTTTCTTCTCTTTTTATATGCCAGTGGATGTTGTAGTGTTCTGTGAGAGTCGAGCCAAGATTCTATGTATACGTCTGTGGATGTAGTTGTGTTCTGTCAGAGTGGAACCAAGATTATCTTTGGTGTTGTAGTTATCTTCTACATGTATGATTACATTGTGTGCACAGGGTCACAGGGTTCACATACATCTAGTTTGCCTGGTTGATCGCTCCTTCTTGTTGGTGAATGGGACATGTAGAATTTTTATTTTATTCACTAACCTTAATTTTCCCTTCCTGTTTGTGTGTAGTCCAAGCTGGATGTGTTTATCTTGGTTGATTTTCCTAACATCTATTAATTTCACATAGCTGGATTTTTCACATAGTTTTTGTAGCACTGAATTGTGAGTTTCTACTTCCCTATTAACACAAGACCACTGTGGAAGGTTATATCATACTGACACATTTGTTATGATAACATTGGTGTGGTGTAATTGTGGCAATAACTTTCTATAACTTCTCAGTGGTGACTCGCTTTCATTTCTGTATACATCACCTACAAGTATAATGCAGTCATCTTTATTACGTTCATTTGTTTCTACAGTTGCGTTTTCTACCACAGAACTGAATATGGCTCCAGGTTTGAGCTTAGCAAACATCGAATAATCTAAATTCATATTTTCATGGAGAAAAACAGAGAGTCTTTTTCCATAGCAATTAGCGTAAATTAGGAGTTTTTTTTGTTTTTCTTGATGCGTGAACATTTCTGTTTAGAGTTTTGTTGGACATCTTGTTGTGCATTGGTTTGCCTGAGCTAATAGTTGCTTCACAGTCTGAGTTTTGGGTTATTAGATAGCACAAGTGAAGAAGTAAGACCTACATGTTCTGCTTACTTGTGCATTTTCATTCAGTAAACAAGAAATACAAAATTGCCTTAAACAGTCAAGAGGGATGGTCTTTGCTGTGAAGGTGTCCAGAATAAAATGAAACTCAGGGCAGACTGGTTACCAGCTGTTACAATTATTACAAATTTTTTTCAAATGTGGCTTGAATAAAATGTAATTTTTGTATAATTTTTGTTATTGGTACATTTAAGTTGATAGACATCTCAACACATGAGCCATTAGTGACATGTTAACCACAGTATGCCCCTTAACAAAAAAAAGATGTGACTGTGATTTATCATTCATCAAAGTTTTCTGATTGCCATTATGGCCATTTATGTGTATGTAATAGACTACTTCCACTTTGTAGTGACACTTGTCTGTATAAAAATGGCATTTCATTCCATATAAGTCTACCATGAAACTAATGACACATGGCATATACTTGCTTAAGATTACAGTGTTTAAACTTAAGTATGGCTGAAGACAAGAAGGTATAAGAAGTACACTAGCATCAGCAAATAAAGCTTTCTTTAGTAAAATAGCTTTACCGATATTAGATATCAATATGGAACTAAGGAATTAGTTCTTGATAGTGTACATCTGGAACACAGCATTGTATGGACATACAATGTGGATCACCAAAATTCTGGTGAATAAGAACCTGGAAGCATGGTGCTGTCAGTAAATGTCAAAAATTAAGCAGAGAGATAAGGTAAAAATTGGACAAGTACTCGAAAGAATAGATGAGGAAAGAAATCTATGGAAGATAGTTTAATGAGACCTCTGCTGTAGCTCCAAAGAATTAACTGCCAGTGGAAGGAGCAGTAGAGGAGAAAACAATAAAGGCAGATCATACAGATGCAGATGAAACTGTAGAAGATTGTGTAACGTCTATATAAAAAGATGCACACAACATAGAAAGATGGAAGACAACATCAGCCCATCTGAAAGACTCATGACTGAGGAAAGGGAAGAAAACCCTTCAGGAAAGAGTCCCATTTTATTTTTGAGGCACTAAAAATGTAATAAGTTAAATCTTATTCTAAAGCATTTTGAGTGGCTTTTGCAATGTTTTATGTGGGTGAACTGGATTTGCATCTAATACTCTGCCTGTCCAATATACATTGTTTGGAGTTCAAGTTTCTTTTTTTAACAGGTCAATCCAGCAAATGCACCAAATTTTATTTGCACCACTGTCCACTGGACCTTGCCTTTCAAATAGGAACATTACCATGCCGATACAGAAAAGTTTACTGGAATGGTAATAACATGGGGAAAAAAGCTTTTGATAAATTCTTGCATTCACTTTACTTCCATACTTACCCAATTATAACATGAGTCTTTTGCCAAAATTCACCATTAAAAAAATACAGGATCATCTTAAATTTACTTACTAGCTGCAAGTTGATGTCACATGCAGAATCATTTTGAAGGATTCAGAAGTATTGGAGGGGGGGAGGGGGGGGGGGCGGAACAGTGACACGAACTTGGCCAAAAACAAGGATGAATGTGGAGAGGAGAGGGGTATGTGGACAGCAGATATTGTCATGCTGCCAACCAAGGGAATATATGTCATGTACCTTGGCTTTTTATGAACATCTACCACATTTATAGTGCAGTTTGCCTGAATTCATTTGTAGTCAGAATTCAACAGAGTTTAAAATTGGACAAATATTCAGCAATGGTATAATTTTCTGCAGGGGACTGAAGAAGTCTAGATATGAGTCAGAGGAGTACTTTTGTTTAATGGAGCAATGTTGTCAGTGCTCGCCATGAAGTGTGAAGGGAACCAAAGGGGGTAAGTCAGCTACTGGTTCTGCACAGCCAGTGGAGAAAAGTAGCCAGACAAAGTGTCTGGAAGCAAGAGAGAAAAAATATTGTCACTTTCTCTTGTCAATGTAGATGCACAATTCACTACGTATTGGGGGGGGGGGGGGGGAGGAGGAGGAAAGAACTGTGTTCTCCGGTCGCACCATAATCACCATAACCTTAGAAATAACATAACAATTTATTTGGAATAAACAGCCAAATATTTGTCACAATCAGTATTATATATTTTATTGTTGCTCACTTCACTGGTATCCACTCATAGCAGTTTCAGCCGTACTATTAAGTCTCTTCCCCCCTCCCCCCAACCATCAATCGAAAATCATGAAATACTTCGAACAAACAGCCAAATATCGGTAAAAGTTATATACAGGACATTCCTTCCACTTTTGTTCTTCATGTGTGATATTTGTAGCTAATGTTGCAAGTAACCAACAACTTCAGCTGCTATTTTACATTTTGAGCAGAAATGTTGGAAACTGAAAAACGACAAATGTCAGAAATGCGAACTTCGCCAGGTCCTGCTGCACCTTCCATCCTCTGCTATATGTAATTCATACGGCCACATATTTCATGTCAGGACTGGTCTTCTAGTGCCGTGCGGGGTTAGCCGAGTGGTCTCAGGCGCTGCAGTCACGGACTGTGCGGCTAGTCCCGGCAGAGGTTCGAGTCCTCCCTCGGGCATGGGTGTGTGTGTTTGTCCTTAGGATAATTTAGGTTAAGCAGTGTGTAAGCTTAGGGACTGATGACCTTAGCAAATAAGTCCCATAAGATTTCACACACATTTGAACATTTTTGAACTGGTCTCCTAAGCCATCAAACATGACACTATACCTAAACTGTGATGCAGTAAAAAAAAATATAGGACAAAAATGAAAACTCAAATACAAGTACCAGCCAACAACAGTGTACATAACATGCATCAAAATGCTTATTGGAGACTTGATCATTGTGTGGTAAATGCTTTCTGAATTTGCAAGATCATGTTGTGGCCCAGATATTTGTGACAACAAACAGGGTTGTGTTGCTCACATATAGAAATACATGGCCTCTTTTCTCACTTCTCATTGGTTAGCTGAAACTAGCATGCTAGATAATGACACCCTCAGTGTGGTGTGTGGTGATGATGATGATTACTGTTATTTTGTTAAAAACAGTGATACCACAGCAACTGACTTGGATAATAAGCATAACAGAGAGTGAAGATAAAATTAATGTAAACCATTACTCTTTATTTATTTTATTTCTTATTGTATTATGAAAATGAAGACATTCAATAGATAGGCATAATGTTTACTTTTTAGGGAGATACTTTATATCAGAAAAATTTTGTAATTTTGATTTGTTGGAATATTTTAAAAATAAAATTTTCTCAAATAATCTCTTGAAGAAGGTGGTCATCTCATATTTAGCATCATCTTATATTGGGTAAATATTGTATTAACAAAAATAGCAGTCTGAGCTCAGTCCCAAAAAATGCCCCAGACCCTTGCACCAATACCATCGAATATCACTCTTACCACTATGCACCAAGCTAAATACCAGTAATCAGCATTAAATTATTTTAAGGATTAATGCTAACAGCTCACCAAATAGCTGAGATGTTCATACATACATAAATAAGACAGACAACTTTGCTAGTATTCAAACAAAGAGGTGGAAGAGGTGCCTTGACAAACATGAGTCCGAGGAGTGTCATTTCTTTGCAACCTTGATCTCCTTGCATTTTTCCATTTAGTCCAATGTAATGCATATACTTATGACGGAAAAATCATTTTTTCATATTCTGATCCAAGAGAGGTGCTGATTTTGAAAGCTGTTGTACTCAGGTATTAGCAACTCTTCCCCACCTCACCAAGAAAATCTTTAGGCTTCACGGAGAGAAAATTTAATGGTTGTACATACTTTGGGCATCTTATTGTATTTGTAGTTAATGCAAATGACAAAATCATTTCATCATCAACACCAAAAGAAAAAGAAAACGACTGTTGAGAGCATGACAGCAATGAAAAATATGAAGGTTACTGTTGGCCATGTAGCCTCTGCTGATGTGAACCAACTGCCTTCTTTCTAACAAATCTTTCACATTTACTTCTAATGCTATCTTTCAAGAGCTACAGAAAATAAACTATTAAGTCCAGCAGTTTTCTGACTTCAGTATGCCACTGACATGGTCTGTTAGTATGTAATCTGGAAAAATATTGAGTTTTGATTTTTTTCTATGTCAACAAATCATTCAAAAAGAAAAAGAAAATAAATTGATGACTGTTTCTTGAAAACATTCTGCTTGCCTCAGAGACTTTCAAGCGCAATTGTTGTTATTTTATGGGACATTTGTCAAGCGTAGTCGGAGAGATAAAAGATTATCATTATCTTTAAGGCATCAAATGATGTGTGACATCAAAGACCTCATAGCTCATCCCATGTATTAGTAGCAAATTGTACTTCTTGCCTCTTTAATACAACCTGATTTTCTCATTTCTTTTAGGCGTATCAGCCCAGTGGAGAACCGTTTGGTGGCATTTCTAGCAATGGGTGAGGGGTGGCACAACTACCATCATGCCTTTCCCTGGGACTACAAGGCAGCTGAGCTGGGTGCATACGGCTTCAATGTTACCACCCTGTTTTTGGACCTCTTCGCACGCCTCGGTATGGTGTACGACAGAAGAGTGCCTTCTGAGGACCTAGTCCGTCGGACAGCACTGATGAATGGCGATGGTTCTCACCCTGTGTACCGCCAAAATGATGTCACTGACTTGTCCCTGCAGAAAGCACCTGCCACAGGTGGTTCATGAGACTGACCAAGCTTGCAGTGTTGTCATCTGGCTGCGTTCGATTTTGGCATGTGTGAGTTGCGTGATTCATGCAGAAGTGGACCATATGCTAAAAAAACTGTATGAAACCTAAGTAGTAGTGAAATCACAATTAATTCCATTTCTTCAATTCTGTCTTGCTGTGTACATGCAGACACAAGTGCACAAGATGCATTGGCTGTAATGGTGGTTTTATCATAGTTTGGAACAGTGATACTGCCACTACATTGGGGCCTAATGGCTATGTGTTTAAGGGCTACCACGTGAGCAAAGAACACAAGAAGTTATGTTTGTTATTAAAGGACTCTGTGATGAGCAAAAAATTAAGTGTGAAACATGTATACAGTATAACTTTGATTTCTGTTTCCACTGAAGTAGAATCCTTTCCTGTATGGTGCATTGTAGTACCCAATAAGAAGTATGTTACATGTGTGTTATTTATTTCAATCCAATGCAGTTGCTGCATAATATCAGCCTCATCGACAAATTTTTTTACCATAGCATACCGCTTCCTTTCTTTTAGTTCTAATGATATGACAACAGGTATTTATAACTGTTCACAGCTGTTCTTGTACATCTCGATATGTGATAATTCATAAACTTTCTTTTTATGAGATGAATGTAATTAGATAATTACTAATTATTTTGTTTGGTTTATCACATAGTTGTCTAGTACAAGCCACTCATGTCATGATCCCCTCCCTGGTATTTATTAATTTCTGATCACATATGTGAAGGAAATATCTTTTCAGAAATGCAAAACAGTTGAATGCCATAAATGCCTTTCTTTCTTTCTTAACTGATGGGGTCCAATGACAATGTTAGGAGTTAGCTAGAAACAGTAAGCTGTAGACAGCTGACAGGTCAGATGCACAATAAAGTTTCTTTGCAGTGGATCTAATGAATGAAGAACATTTTCAAAAATAGGCTTCACTGAAGATATTAAGGTCTCTATTTTATCATTGATAACTTTGAATATTACTGCTGAGTAAAAGAAAATTGCAATCTTGAACAGGGAAATTTATTTTCTCGATTGATAAATGGCTACGTTTAAATTCTGCGCAAGATGATTCATTTCCGATGATTGTCATCATAACAACTGGAGGTCAAGGACACTGTTGCAAAAGATAATTTGTGTTCATAATTTTTGTCTCTGTACCCTTGTGCTTATTTAATACTTAGAAATACAACATATTTCAGTGATAACATTGATATCTACTTCAAAAGTAGTCAGTTTAATAGTTCTCTGAAAAATTAATGTCAAATGTTTCTGTTGCTATTACTAAAATATTAGGTTAAACTTGCTGAGGCCTCTGGAAAGTACATTTGCTGGTGACCAATGTTGTCAGAGCTGTAAAATTAATTTGAACATGACTAGATTAATTATGAAACATGTTTTTTTACACATATCAAATTTTTCCCATAATGACACCATGCAAGTTTTTACTGCGTGCGCAGTGAACAAAACTTGTGGGCATAAAAACATCCTTATCAAATGTGGGCATAATAATCTGTAATACTGAGACATATTATACAGATCTTCAGTTTAACTGAAGGCTATGTACAACAACCATTCATAGTAGTACCAAACTGGGACATGAACCAGACTGCCAAGTATGAGAATAAATAAAAATATTAAAATCACATGTATTGTAACAAATGTCATCTACTCGTAGCTTAGAAGTAATTGAGAACATAGCTATATGTGTTTCCTTTTCTTTTAATTGCACTTTTCTTTGCATCCAACTGTAACTGTAAATTTTTAAAGCCCTTCCTGTATAAGGTCATAAGACCTTAAGATGCCAAAGAATCCGGTGACAAGAGGACAGATATGTTATCTACTGGTGATGGACCAATATGTTGGTTGTCACATATAAATTAAGGCATATCTGTGCCCATTTAGTGAGTTTTTTCTTTGATGATAGCTTTAAGTAAAATGTATGTACCAGTTGCACAACATATTGTTACATTCACATAATCAGCAAGTCATTACTTTTAAATACACGTAAGAATGTTTTGCTGGAACAGTAGACATTATATGTTGTCTGTAATTATTAATGTAGCATTTTACCCTGTTTAATAGAGCAGCTTCAAAATTAAAGTTCATAAAGTTGATATGTGTTACTTGTGTATATAATGATGTAATTAAATATGATAAATAAACATGTTATCTGTTTTTATTAACAGCTTCCTATATATAAACCAGTACATGACATGAATGTGCTACATCAGTAAATGTGAACATCAAATTGGAACTAATGTTGAATGAAGGTTCAGTACTTCCATATGCATTTAAATAAGTTAAAAACTAATCACAAAGGAGAAAACAATTTAATTGTAAGATCTGATATTTATCATGGACAAGCTCATATTTCAAATCAATCAAAGCTTCATAAATGGAAAACACCCAAAGAATGGCTTTGCTTGAGTCCCTCCTCCCTACCATCTGACATGAAATGAAAGATTTCTAAGGAACCAGATGTCAGTGCATTATTTTGACTGAAGATTCATTTCATGGAAGCATAGTTTGAGATAATGTGATAGTTAATAGAAAGTAACCAGAACATCCATTAGAGTATTTCTAAGCTCAACAGTCCTCTTCTGAAATACAAAGTACTAGAAAATCTTATTTGAGATCACAGCCTTCCTTAGTGAATTTCACTGATGAAATCTTCTCAGAAATATGAAGCGACTGGTGGCAATATCTCGAAATGACATTTAAATGACTTTACATTCATTGTACTCAGGTGTATCAGGTTTTTGTAGGATGTGATCTTTTATAACTATTGGATTACACTAACATCTGTCAAAAAGAGATTGTCCCAGCTGATGAAGGTGAGTCTGAGAACTGAGTCATTGTGCTGCCTGTCTGTTCTGTCTGCTGAGGAAATCATAGACAAGCACAAAAAAGGCTATATTGTATCCATTATGCTTAGACAAGGACATTCTATGCTCGAACAAAGATCACCTAGGGCTACATATGCCTGGTATTTATGGTACCTGGTGAGTGAATGGCCATCAGCACAACAGCCAATGATTAGATTTGATACACTTTTTGTTCAAATAGATGCTTAGTGAGGAGATTCTCCAGGATTTTGAACATGTCAGAGAGCAAGAATACACAACAGAAGTTTACAAAGCAAAGAAAAGATGTGCCAATGAACCTTCTACAGATCACAACTGAAATGGTCCTCATGAACATGGAATAAGTCAAAAAATCTTAAACATTTGTTGTTTAAAAAGTAGCAACAAACTTGTCACAAAACATGTAAATGTTCAATACACCAGGTGCATATGATAATTCTTAGGCTATTGTAGCCATATGTCATCAAACAGAAAAATCATTTTACGACACTAATTTACAATTCTCACATTGCTGCACTGAATTTGCACAGAAGTCAGATTGTAGATAATACTCCAATTATTTGATATTATTAGTAAGCTATATGCATCACTCATTTCTGCTAAGAAATTCATCACTAATAGGAGGAGCTGACTACCAACAAATCCTTTAGGATCCTCTTACACTGAACTTTAGTAGTAGTTAAACATTTTATGGCTGCTGGCAAGTTACTGAGAATTTGTGTTCCTAAACAATGAACAACTTTCTGTACCAAAGTAGTTTGCAAACATTATTCTTACTTCTAGAATTGATTCCATGAATGAGCTTTTGGTTTCAAACACAAAAATATTTTAATGACAGATTTCATAAAGGAATTAATATGATGGGGTGCAGTAGTTGGTAGTTCTCTAAACAGGATTGAGCAGGATGTTCTTGGGTTGGCACCACATATAATTCTTATTACACATTTATGGATTCAGAAAACTATATCTTCCCATGATTAGTACCCCAAAAATGATCCTATATAGCAATATGGAATGAGAGCAGAAAAGTATGCTAGCTTTTCTATTTTTATATCACATGTCTGACAACACTCGCATTACAAACGGAGAGTTCTTTAGGCACTTCAGCAGTTCTGTGATATGCTTCTCCCAGTTGAATTTATTATCAAGCTGCAGTCCCAAGAATTTAACACTGTCAAGTTCTGTCTGCTTATCATCATATTTTAGGTATATACTGACAGGAAACCTCTTATATGTTCTGAGCTGCATGATGTTTAGTGACAAAGAAAGGGCTAGGGACCATTCATTAATGTTCATAAACACATCATTAACTTATCTTTGTAAGACTATATTTGATTTGCTGTTTATTGCAATGTTACGCATCTGCTAACAAAACAAACTTGTTCTGGTACTGATACTGATGAAAGGTTATTCAAATACACAAGAAAAAGTAAGGACCGTATGATGGAATCTTGTGGGATACTGCATGCATTTAATTACTAGTTGTATGATGCTTGATGTCTCTTTCCTATTGAGCCCCTTTGTTTCCTGTCAGACATACAGGGTTTCAACCATATTGGAGCATTTCCTGCCACACTACAATTAATTTACTTAATTCACACAGTTCAAATACATGTGACAGATCACCAAGTTCACTAGTAGCCTGGAATTTACTGTCTAATGAATTTAATACATCATTGCTGTATGTATAGGTAGTATTCTCAATATCAAAACCCATCAGAAAAACAAACTGTGACATTGAGAATATATTATTTGCTATCACATAGTTAAGGAGCCAACTGCAGACAACCTTTTCTAAAATTGTTGAAAATGCTGATAAAAGCGAAACTAGATGTAAATCTGACTGTATTTCTTTATCTCCTTTCATAAACAAAGGCTGACCTTCAGCATATTTCAACCACTGAGGAAATTTTCCACTGATAAATGACTGGTTATAGAGATAACTTAATATGTTACTACACTCAGAAGTAGACTCTATAACTAACTTTGTTGGTATTTTATCATAACCACTAGATTTATTTTATTTTAAAGGTTACATGGTGGACATTGCTTCTCTGGTGTAGGGAGAGTCATATTCGTATTGCTGAAGTTATGTGTAATGAGAGGTCTGACATATTCCATTGCAGCAGCTACTGAACTTGACAACCCCATCAATTTAGTAATAGTTATGAAATAGTTGTCCAACATGATGCACATCTGTTACCTATTTCTCACTTATTCTTAATGCTATGTGTTCCTCTTCACCTCTGATGCTGCCAGTCTCCTCCTTCACTATATTCCATATAATTTTATCTAATGTGATTATATTTCTCTTGTAATGAATTTGCTTTGATGCCCATATTACCAATTTCAACATTTTGTAGTTGTCTTCTACTGAACTATAGCATTAACATCAGAGCAGTTACTGACTGACATGTACAGTTTTCTTTTTGTTTTACAATACTCCTCTATTCCTTGGGTAATTCATGGGTTCTTTGTAATATCTGGTCTAATCTGGCTTAGTTTTTAGGGAAAACAGTATTGAAACACCACATTACATTAGCACTTATTCCATAGATGCAAATACGGCATTCGTAATGATGTGCAATGTGCCATTTTAACATGAGGTTTCTTTACAATTTTTTTAATTGCTATTTTATATCTAAAAATTCATCTATTGAGTAGAAGGAGTTGTCATTCAGAAATTCTTTTAATTCATTTTTAAATACAGACTTTCATTGCTATTTGGCAAATGACCAAAGATTTTTGTGGCTGTGCCAAAGTCAAATTTAACCCAGAACAGCGAAGTCCTTTCTTTTAGTGTTGAGGCTATGCACTTTGCTATTATTTTTGAAGTGTGATTTGTTATTAACCACAAACTTCATAAGTGAATATATGTATTGTAAAGGTACTGTGAATATCCCTAGTGCCTTAAATTAATGTCTGCAAAGTGATCTTGGGTGGTGGGATCCAGCTATTATTCTGATTACTACACATTTCTGTGCAATGAATATTTTTTCTCTTAATGATGCAGTGCCCCTTGAATATTTTGATGCAATAAAGACAGTTGGCATTTCATATTGATTGAGAACAAGTTGGGTGGAAATAAAATTTCTGCTGATTGCTGAAAATTTTCAACTGACAGCTGTGTATGCTGATGCAACATGCCAGAATTATGTTGTTTAGGTTCTCTCATAAATCAAAGGTTTGTTTCAGTCCTAAACTTCTTAAAACTATTTCTTCCTGTCTTTCATCCCCCCCCCCCTCCCTAAATTAAATTTTTTGCTTTTAACCCAGCCAGTTTACCCCTTCCCTTCTTGTTGAGCTTGGTATAATCCCATCTAGTGACAGAATTTACAGGAACAATGTCAATATTTGGCACTGCATCTTACAAGGCAGATGTTCCAACTCCAAATTAACTCTTCTTCAAATGAGGTCAGTCATGGCATCTCAGAACAGACACAAGCTCATCAGAGTCTTTACAAAGTGGTGCAAAATCCTGTCACTTGCCCCAGACCAGCAGTATGAAAATAGTTAAACAGGTATTCTCATACTAGTTCACCCTGTAAAAGTTGGCCTACACCTATAGCATGAGAACTACCTACCAACAAAACTTTCCTTCCCTTTGGTGACTTTGTCTACATTTTTACTTTTCAATTTATTGCTGAAAGTTTGTTGTACGCTGTCTACACCCACATCTGCCTGCAGCTCATCAGTTTCCAACTGAAGCAACAGGTCAAATTTATTTTTCACATTCACCACAAAATTGTCAGATGAAGTTTTAAGCCTATTCCTTCTCTCACCTGTTGCCAAAGCAGTGCTGTATCTTGTAGTGCTGTATGGAGCATGTAAAAAATGTTCATCTCAGCTAGACAGACAAGGGCACAGTGCCAGAACATAGCATCTGACACTTTCCCTGAAGATGACCAACTGGGAACACACTGAAATGTTGTGTCAAGGTGATGCAGCCATTCAGGAGATAAATGAGAAGATTTTATCATTGGAAAAGTTTGGTTAAAATATGATTATAATGAGTCCATTCCCTATGTAATGAAGAAATTAAGAGGCAGAGCAGTAAGTGCAACATCTTCATTCAGTTTACAAACTTTTCTTGTGCATCAGAGCACATATACACAGAAAGAGACATTGGCCCAGCATTGTGGCCCAGTTAGAAGAAAACAGCAAGTTTGTAACCTGAGTAAACATGTTTCAGTTCTTGTTTATGTGATTTTTTTTGTAAATATTATATTTTAAACTGGCTATCAGTTACATTGTATAAGTTCAAAGAAGTGCAGAATGTCTCACTTAAATGTGCACTATAACTACAAAACTAATAATTTCCAAATTTAAGAACCAACTTTGGTTATGACATTAAGATGCCACAGGTGAAATGAAACCACTAAGTCAGGTAACTAAAAGAAACAATGTACAGGAATATTTTCATGTTAAGATATTCTAAAAAGGGAACACTAAAAAAGAGCTGCAAAACTAAAACACACTCAGTGCAATCACCATACACAGTCATAAAATCAAAAGAAAGGTAACTGAAATATGACAACAATGATAGTTCCTTCTTAAAACAGATTTTTATGACACCATCAGTAGTCAGAAACAACATATTTCCAGCAGTGTCGATAAATGAATGAATGAATATATGAATGGACAATCTAAGTGAATTATAATTAGAGGAAAAGTTACACAAAAATTCTTAGAACAGAGGTTGAATAAATTTTCTTGTAAACTTTTGTGTAGTAAATTCTGTGAGAAGCCTCCATGAAGAGGCTTGTGAACAGAAATAGTCTTTCAGCTACTGTTTGAGCAAAAACCCTGATCGAATATGCAGTGGGGCACTTTAACAAAATTCCTGTAGACATTGCATGCTATTTCTGGACAGAAAATGGGTTGTTGTTGTTGTGTCTTCAGTCGTGAGACTGGTTTCATGCAGCTCTCCATGCTACTCTATCCTGTGCAAGCATCTTCATCTCCCAGTACCTACTGCAGCCTACATCCTTCTGAATCTGCTTAGTGTATTCATCTCTTGGACTCCCTCTACGATTTTTACCCTCCACGCTGCCCTCCAGTACTAAATTGGTGATCCCTTGACGCCTCAGAACATGTCCTACCAACTGATCCCTTCTTCTCGTCAAGTTGTGCCACAAACTCCCCTTCTTCAGAATTCTATTCAATACCTCCTCATTAGTTATGTGATCTACCCATCTAATCTTCAGCATTCTTCTGTAGCACAACATTTCAAAAGCTTCTATTCTCTTCTTGTCTAAACTATTTATAGTCCATGTTTCACTTCCATACATGGCTACACTCCATACAAATACTTTCACAAACGACTTCCTGACATTTAAATCTATACTCGATGTTAACAAATTTCTCTTCTTCAGAAACGCTTTCCTTCCCATTGCTAGTCTACATTTTATATCCTCTTTACTTCGACCTCGTAGCAAAACTCGTTTACTACTTTAAGTGTTTCATTTCCTAATCTAATTCCCCCAGCATCCCCCGACTTAATTCGACTACAGTCCATTATCCTCGTTTTGCTTTTGTTGATGTTCATCTTATATCCTCCTTTCAACACACTGTCCACTCCGTTCAGCTGCTCTTCCAGGTCCTTTGCTGTCTCTGACAGAATTACAATGTCATCGGCGAACCTCAAAGTTTTTATTTCTTCTCCATGGATTTTAATACCTACTCCGAACTTTCCTTTTGTTTCCTTTACTGCTTGCTCAATATACAGATTGAACAACATCGGGGAGAGGTTACAACCCTGTCTCACTCCATTCCCAACTACTGCTTCCCTTTCATGCCCCTCGACTCTTATTACTGCCATCTGCTTTCTGTAAAAATTGTAAATAGCCTTTCGCTCCCTGTATTTTACTCCTGCCACCTTCAGAATTTGAGAGAGAGTATTCCAGTCAACATTGTCAAAAGCTTTCCTAAGTCTACAAATGCTAGAAACGTAGGTTTGTCTTTCCTTAATCTATTTTCTAAGATAAGTCGTAGGGTTAGTATTGCCTCACGTGTTCCAACATTTCTACGGAATCCAAACTGATCTTCCCCAAGGTCAGCTTCTATCAGTTTTTCCATTCGTCTGTAATGAATTCGCGTAAGTATTTTGCAGCTGTGACTTATTAAACTGATAGTTCGGTAATTTTCACATCTGTCAACACCTGCTTTCTTTGGGATTGGAATTATTATATTCTTCTTGAAGTCTGAGGGAATTTCGCCTGTCTCATACATCTTGCTCACCAAATGGTAGAGTTTTGTCTGGACTGGCTCTCCCAAGGCTGTCAGTAGTTCTAATGGAATGTTGTCTACTTCCGGGGCCTTGGTTCGACTTTGGTCTTTCAGTGCTCTATCAAACTGTTCACGCAGTATCATATCTCCCATTTCATTTTCATCTACCTCCTCTTCCATTTCCATAATATTGTCCTCAAGTACATCGCACCTGTGTAGACCCTCTATATACTCCTTCCACCTTTCTGCTTTCGCTTCTTTGGGTATAAATTACTAAAATGAACATCGTAAATAAAAATACTGGCTGTCCCATATGGTACTTTACAACTTCGTTATCATACAAGTAAACTTTTAAGTAGGCCTAACTTAGAGAAAATAATAAAGCCTGTCTGCCGCCCCAACTCCAAAAGTTTTTTCTGGCCCTTGAATTAAGTTTTACATGCATTCCACTTGTGGCACTTACAGCATCTAATTGATATTCCAAGACGGTCCAAATCCATTCTAATATGTTAATGTTAGCAGTCTCAATAGCTGGAATTCTTCTTCCCTTCAAATGAACAATGTCACGCACGTTCGGTTTGTCATCTGGATTTATTGCCTGTAACAACTGCAGTCTGTACGGAAACACACGCAGCCACTTTCGGATTACCACTTCGATAATCAGATAAAGCGTAGACAGTATTCAGTATTGACACTTATAGTGAGTGCCTATACAGTCCGTTTACTATTTGCTCACAGTGGCCTTGTGTGCGTTTACTCACGAAAATATTTCCCAGACTTGTCCGGAGTTGAAACCTCTCGCTGAATCCAAGAAGTGATGAGCACAACTTACTACAAACTTGAACACGGTGAGTGGGGAATTACTGTTTATTTATTTACGCACTAGACTTGTCGTCCATGTTAAGACTTCATAGAATCACTTGGAGGAATATCTAAACCGTTCATTTAGCAAAACTTAAACATAAGTAAGTACAAGGAACTCCTAGTACCGTACCTACCAGTCTTACATTTCTCATTTTATGTAAACGTACATCTTAATATTGCCCCCATCATAGATTTTATGCAAAGTGAAACCAAAAATATTTACGTTTCGCAGGAAGGATGAACTTTAATGTATACAAACCACATATAAGTCATACAAACCACATAATTTATTAGTCGTAAATTTTGGCCTGAGCTTCACAGACATGTATACGATCACACAAACTTACTATATTTACTGCAGGATTAGGACCTCATCATTTATTTTCAATAGTATAATTCTCTGCATATACTGTACCTAGTATATCAAAGTACTTGCAAGCGAAGTAAATTTCATTCATCACGAAAAGGAAAAGCTATCATACGCGTAAAAATGACCAAAATAAACATTTCTTAGCTACGAACTAGTGTCAGTTCCACAATAGACTGCTCAAACCCCAAATAGACCTTTCTGAAGATGCGTTCAAAAAGTAATGAGACCATTGTAGTGTGTCGTATTAGTCCGTTTCGCGCGATTTTTTCATTGTTGTGTTGTTTAACGCGTGAAAAGTCGAAGAAGTTCCATGATTTTAATATTAAATATCTCGAAAAGTAAGATTGATAGACGAGTGCAACAAGGGTTATGATTATTAAGAAAGCTGTAACAATTTTATTCAGAAGTTATACAGTAGTTTAAAAATAGTTCGCAAAGCTGCTAACAGATGGCGCTGTACGATGTGCTGATTGTACAGTATCAGTGTGCATAATTAAACTCGTCCTCCGCAAGCAGTCTTTAAAATCATATTACAGTATTTTCGGAGTGTCCACCAGTGTCCAGATGGCAAAAACCAACAATGAAATTTGCCATCACATCCCTCCATGAACCAGGGACCTTGCCGTTGGTGGGGAAGCTTGCGTGCCTCAGCGATACAGATGGCCGTACCGTAGGTGCAACCACAACGGAGGGGTATCTGTTGAGAGGCCATACAAACATGTGGTTCCTGACGACGGGCAACAGACTTTTCAGTAGTTGCAGGGGCAACAGTTTGGATTATTGACTGATCGGACCTTGTAACATTAACAAAAACGGCCTTGCCGTTCTGGTACTGCGAACGGCTGAAAGCAAGGGGAAACTACGGCCGTAATTTTTCCCGAGGGCATGCGGACCCCATAACAATATAATTTCATAAGCACTAAATCATGGCTGAGAAGATCAAACGCTTTGTATAAATCTAAGAATATCCCACAGTTTAGTTCATTCTTATCTGGGGCGTTTAGGACCACTTTCATGAATTGAAAGACTGCTGTTTCTGTTGACCTGTTCTTCCTAAACCCATTTTGAGTGTATTTTCGTTCCGGTAGACAGCGTCTTTCAATATGCTCCACAAAAAGTAATCACAAAGAGTCAGATCGAGCGAATATGAAGGCCAATCCACCCCCGCACCAGCAAATTTTCAAGTCTTCATCAAGAAAGCGAAACACCTGTTCAGTGCGACGTTGCCCGATCCCGTATTGCATTAACTTGGTCGATCTGCCAACACAGTCTGTGTGGCGACAAATTGTTCCAAAATTGCAACGTAACGTTCACTAGTGACTGTTCCTCGCATGAAAAAGAGCCTGTAATTGCCTATGCTGCATACCACAGACCAGACAGTAACTTTAGAGAATACTGTGATTTCGGCTCACACAAATGGGATTTTTGGATCCCCAAAATCGCCAGTTTTGTTTCTTCACGACTCCTTTCAGGTGGAAGTGTGCTTCCTCAGTGACCCGTACACATCCCACATGAAATACTTCGTTACCAATCACCGTGACAATCTGGCTCACGAAAGTCAGCCTTCTGTCGCACAGCTCGTACAGATATGGCCTAGTGGCTCTGAAGTTTGAATGGAAAAATGAGCAGGCTCTGTCTCAGTAATTACTGCGTGCTTGAACGCTTCAAGCCAGTCGCTGCTGCAATTCATTGAATTTTGCCGAATAATTCCAGAAACCGTGGCGAAATTTTCAAGCGTAACTACAATTTGCCTGGCCACACTGCCTATTCATTGGAATTTGGTGAAGAACTAGAGAACTGTTTTCGCATCGGGTCCTTCTGAAACATTAAATCGTGTTTGAAAACTGCGCCTTGTTGCCGTAGGAATGTGTTACATGGTCTTACAGTGCCTGAAAGACACGTTGTTCAGTGGAATGCATGATTTCAACCTCCTTTCACTTTTCAACGATGGAACTGAGCCCTCTGAACTGCGGCTCACTATTTACAGGCACTATATATTGCAATTATAGCGCCAACCGTTAGCAGCTTTTCGAACTATTTCGAAACTTCTGCATAACTACTGTATGAAATTCTTACAGCTTTCTCAATAAACATACTGTTTGTTGTTTGCAAGATGTGTGATTTTGAAATGAGGAACTACTTCGCTGGACACCTTGTTTCTACACAAGGTTAGCCATACTGGATGTTTAATCCATTGTGAGCTGTCAAAACTTTATGTGTTCTGGAAGCATCTGCTATTACTTATTCTGTATAAAAATGGATCACAGAATTTGTATTACTCCAAGCCACCCCCACCTGTCCACCTTCAACAATATGCTGATGACCCGGCTTCTTGGCTCTCTACCCTACCCTTCAACAGTCCCAACACACCCTCCAAACCCACCTTGACCAGCTCACCACTTGGTGTAACCAGTGGTTCCTTCGCCTCAAACCCTCTAAAACCCAGGCAATCATCAGAGGCTGCACCACCCGCTCCTTCCATGACTTCTGCCTCACCCTTTATGGTCATCCCATCCAGCTCACCCCCACCCTGAGATACCTTGGCCTCACCCTCGACCGTCACCTCACCTGGACCCCTCACCTCCTGACCATCCAGCAGAAAGCCCATTCTCGCCTCCGCCTCTTGAAACTCCTGTCTGGCCGGACATGGGGATTACATCCTTCCACCATCCTCCACACCTACGAATCCCTCATCCGTCCTATCCCCTGTTATGCCAGCATTGCCTGGATCTCCGCACCCACCCGCTTTTACAATGCCCTCCAAATCCTCGAATGCCATGCGTTCTGCCTTGCCTTCTGTATCCACCTTCCTTCCCCCACACAGCTCCTGTATGACCTCATCCCCTTCCCCGACCTCCTCCTTTTCATCCAACATCTCCGCATCCTTTACACTGACTGCAGGCTTGATCCCCCACACCCCCTTCCACTCCACCCCCCGCCCATTGCCACGCCTCTATCGCTGTATTCCTCACTCTCTCCACCTCCACACCCTCCATCTCCTTCATCAGGGCAATTTCCAGCACCTCCCCCTCCCGGGTGTTGAACTTCGCCGTGACATATACCCTTCCTTCCAACTGTAACCTGGTCTTGTTCCCTCCCCTCCCCAGGGCCCCCCTTTTGCTCTCCCCTCCTTCTCCCAGAGCAGATTTTCCTCCTCTTCCCCCTGAGTCCCTGCACCCCCTCCTCAACTGTGGCCCTCCCACGTCCTCCCCTCCCCAGCGCTCTTCAACACTACCCCACCCATCTCCCCCCTTTACCCCCCTTCCCACCCTTCTTCCCTTCTCCCATATCTCCATGCCCCTGGCAGATCCTGTGTTTTACTCATCGTCATCAGTGTGCTACGTCAGTGTTATGTTTGGTGCTGCTCTCCTGTGCGTCGAGAGCTGTGATTTTGATTGTGTGCTGGACTTGTACATAGTGTTTCTGTCAGTGATTCTTATGTGCTACGCCATCCGTCGATACTTTTATGCTCCGGTCATACTTCGACTCATGTTCTTTAATTGTCCAGTGTGCGGTTTTTATGTGCACTACTTTTTTACGGTTTTTATCTCCATTTTACAGTCACCCCCTTTTTGTAGACAAAAATCCATTTTCCATCTTCCATAATGTTCCCTCCTTTTTTATATATATGTATACCATATTTTCTCATTTATATTATTTTTAGATGTCTTCTATTGTATGTTCTGCGTCTTTCGGCTGAAGAGCAGCGCATATGCTGCTGCCAGCCCGCTCCGATGGGGAAATGAAATACCATAACGGAAAAAAATTGTATTACACACGCTTCCTCTCCCCCACACGGATCCTCTATGACCTGACTCCTTTCCCCCATCTGCTCCTTTTTCTCGAATACATCCGAGTCCTTTGCACCTCCCGCCGCCTTGATTCCCCCTATCCACTGGTTGCTCCTCTCTCTCGTTTCCAGCGATGGATAAACTATCTGTACACATAATTAAGTGTGTGCAGAACCTTCAGAGCGCGAGTCCCGCTCACACTTACCCAGAGTTCTTCAACACACCTCAGATTACTCATTTCTGCGTTGTGGGGCTGCGCTGAAATGCTAGTCTTTGGCATGTCCAGGCACATTGTAGACCTCATGCCAATTTCACGGTTGTTGCGTGCCACCCTCATTGTGCTGCTACTTTAATGGACAGCAGCGTACATTTTCATGTGTTTTAATTGTTCTGTTCATGTTGCAGTGCCTGTGTTATTTAGAAATACGATGCAATGTTCCTACGCACATACATGCATGTCTGAAGGAACAATGCATCGTATTTCTGAATAACATAGGCTCTCCAATATCGTATTTGTCCGCCGACATCGGGCAGGCGACTTTCAGTTACAGTATCTCACCTGTACGGAAATATACATACGTATGTACGAGTGCAGGTTGTAGACACATGGCTGATGACATATGGAAATTTGGATCCAGCCGTGCGTCGTGCTATTGTTGATATATGTGAATGACCTCCCTTCTTATCTGAAACAAGAAGCTAAACGACACTATTTGCTGATGATACAAGCATAATTATTAATCCAGTAAAAGAAACTCCAATAGAAAATGATACAAGTAATGTCTTTGGAAAAGTCATTGATTGGTTTTTCTGCGAATTTGCTTGCTCTGAAATTTGAAAAAATACAGCACATCCAATTTTCTACTGCAAGGAGTACAGTTACTTCAATTAATATAACATATCAACAGAAGTCAGTAGCCAGTGTAGAGCATACTAAGTTTTTGAGTTTACATATAGATGAGAGTCTTAATTGGAAAATTCATACTTTGGATCTCCTAAAGCGACTAGGTTCAGCAACTTTTGCAATCAGAATAATTGCTAATTTTGAGAATATAGAATTAGCAAGCTAAGATACTTTACAAACTTTCACTCTCTGATGTCATACGGAATAATATTTTGGGGTAACTCAGTACTTAGACAAAAAGTATTCACTGCTCAAAAGAAAGTGGTTAGAATAATGCATGGGGCTCATTGTAGGCATCTGTTTAAAAGGTTAGGAGTTCTTACAGCAGCCTCACAGTAGATATACTCGGAAATGAAATTTGTTCTCAACAACAAGGACCAGTCTAAAAGCAACAGTGTTGCTGCAAAATTTTTCGATAAATTACCAAATGAAATAAAATATCTGACAGACAGCAGTAATAGTTTTAAAAATAAATTGAAATCATATCTCCTTGACAACTCCTTCTATACCATAGCTGAATTCTTGAATAGGGATAAATAAATCTATAGGTATAATATATACATATTGTGCCATTTAAGGGAGTGGGGTAGGTAATAAAAATTTTAAGCTAAAAAAAACTTGATTCATGTGTGCATTTGTTATGCACTTGATGACACGTTCCACATCATAAGGTTTACCGTGAGATTGATTAATGGAACATGTAACTAACTATCTAACTAGCCTAGTGATAAGGCTACTGCTCGCGAGAAGCGGAAAATCCGGTTCTAGCCCTGTCATCATTCCATTAGACAGCTGATGGTTGTCCATACTCGCAACTGCGAATGCATTTAATGTGTTTAATTTTTCTTTTCAAAGGCTCAGGAGCAACTACATGGCCACTGTCAGCACTACCAGGAGAATGAAGGTAACGGATAAATAATTAAGAAAGAAAAAAGAATCCGTGAGCTGCTGGTAGCATCAGTGGCTACAGGTGTTACAAGGAACGCCCTGTTCGACCATGAAATCCAGAACGTTAGAGAAGATAGTAGCGGCCACGATGATTCCGTATTCCTTGGCTAAGGAAGGCATTCTTTACAGTTCCCTCAATCAGATCAAAACCAGTACTTTGTTATTATTGGGACGAAATGCAGTACCAGGAGTACCCTAAGGAAGTGACGTATGGGCGTTATTGCTTACTCACACAGTGCCGGGATGTCCATAATTAAAGTTCCAATTTCAATACGCTGTAGAAAGAGAACCCCTGCTCAGAATGACGTCAGCTTTGAACATCATATTGTTGACGCAGGGAAAACATCGTGAGAAAAAAAGTTTGACCAGTAGATGGCGCTGTAACCAACAGAGGCTCCGCACGGGTTCCTGAGTTTGGGTCCGAGGTGCCCAACATGTCTCCATGAAGTATCGCGCGCTGCTGGTAAAGCTTTTATACAAGAGCGTTGAGTGTGCGCCAGTAGTCCTGCAGAAGCTCCGGTATGAAGAAAGCCATTGGTCCGATGTAGACTAGATTTGTACTTGTTCTAGAGATCATGAATACGACACTTCGTAATGATGTGGAACGTGTCAGGTTAATACAAGGTATTACATTACACAAAATATTACATGACACTTAATACTTTTAATTTTTTGGTGGGGGGTGGGGAAACTACCCACTTACTATATCCAAAAATTCATCTAATGAGTAGAAGGACTTGCCATTCAGAAATTCTTTTAATTTCCTTTTAAATGCTATATGGCTATGTGTCAGACTTTTGATGCTATTAGGTAAGTGACCAAAGACTCCTGTGGCAGCATAATTTACCCCCTTCTGAGCCAAAGTTACATTACCCTTGAGTAGTGAAGATCATCCTTTCTCCTAGTGTTGTAGCCATGTACACTGCTATTACTTTTGAATTCGTTCGGATTGTTAATAACAAATTTCATAAGTGAACATATATATATTGTGAGCTACAGTGAAGATCCCTAGCTCTTTAAATAAGTGTCTGCAGGATGATCTTGGATGAGCTCCAGCAATTACTCTGATTACACGCTTTTGTGCAATGAACACTCTTTTACTCAATGATGAGTTACGCCAGAATATGATGCAATACGAAAGCACAGAATGAAAATAGGCGTGGTAAGTTAATCTACTGAAATCTACTGAAATTTGCAATGACCCTAATAGCATAAGTTGCTGATCTCAAACGTTTCAGCAGATCTTCAGTGTGTTTTTTCCAGTTCAACCCCTCATCATTGCATACACCTAGAACTTTTGAATATTCCACCTTAGCTACCGATTTCTGATCGAAGTCTATATTTATTAATGGGGTCATTCCATTTACTGTGTGGAACTGTACATACAGTGTTTTGTCAAAGTTTAATAAGAGCCCATTTGCACAGAACCACTTAATGATGTTCTGAAAAACATCGTTTGCAATTTCATCAATTAATTCTTGTCTGTTGGACGTGATAGCTATACTTGTATCATCGGCAAAAAGTACCAGCTTTGCATCTTCGTGAATATAGAATGACAAGTCATTAATATATATTAAGGGCCTGGGGAAAATGATCACAAAATTCGAAAATTCGGTTTCTTTTGATGTGAAATGCGGCAGAGGGAGGAAAACTGTTGATTCGACGTCTGTGGACGATGTGGCCACAGGATTGCAGGTGGGGTCGAGTGGTGGTTTGAAATTCCCCAAACAGTGAACATGCTTGTGATCATGGAGCATAGAATCCTACGAAACATCCTGCATTGCTGTACGCTCAAAATCACCCATGTTCAGGAGTTGCTTCCTGCTAACCTGCCAACAAGACAAACGTCCAGATATCTTGCTCCTATGGTAGAGGACAGTGAATGATCATGCAACATTCTGTGGACAGATGATTCCCATTTCCATCTCCAAGGACATGTCAATATGCAGAATATGGGCAGCGGAAAATCTGCACACACGTAAGCTCGTACCACTTCATTGTGCAAAGGTAACTGGGTGGTACGGGTTGATGTCATCGTAGGGCCATATTTTTTCGAAGAGATAACTCCTTAGATAGTGTTACACGTCAGTCACTGGCAAATGCTATGAGAGTCTTTTGCGCACCAACGTCATTCCAACTCTTCAACAGCGTGGATGTGTTGGTACGATCATTTTTATGCAAGATTGCACTCCTCCGCACTTTCCACAGCCTGTCAAGTGGCTGCTGCAGAAGCATTTGGGAAATGGTAGAATTATCAGCCGGTTCTAGGCGCTTCAGTCTGGAACCGCGCGACCGCTACGGTCGCAGGTTCGAATCCTGCCTCGGGCATGGATGTGTATGATGTACTTAGGTTAGTTAGGTTTAAGTAGTTCTAAGTTCTAGGGGACTGATGCGCATTGAATAGTGCGGATGGCGGAATTTGTCACTCAAACCATGGCCATCGTATTGCGATTCATCTGTCATTTCAAGCCGATCCGATTTAGGTTAAGACGACTACAGCGCCATCTACTGGTAAATATTTTTTTCACTGACGTTTGCCCTTCCACCAATAAGGTACTGTTCAATTTTGACGTCATCCTGAACAACTGTTCTCTTTCTACAGCGTTTTGAAACTGGAACTTTAAAATTATGGAGATGAATGATCTAGTGAATAACGTTGGAATCTACGAGAGGCTATTCGCAAACGATATTGTTTCCAATAGGAAAGTTAAAACGCCAGAAGACTGTACTAAAATGCATGACGACAGTTGACACAGAATGATGTACTTAGGTTAGTTAGGTTTAAGTAGTTCTAAGTTCTAGGGGACTGATGACCTCAGATGTTAAGTCCCATAGTGCTCAGAGCCATTTGAACCATTTCAAAAATTATCAGCCGTCATTTCCCTACAGCCTGGCCGTCTAGATCAGCTGAATTTAATCCGTTGACTTCTGGCTGTAATGTCATCTGAAAGTTGTTGTGTTCAGTGCTCCAATTACGAACGTAGGTGAACTGAAGGCTTGCATAGGGCAACGCATTCTGAACGTGACCGCGAAACATTCCCATCTGTTATGGAACATCCTGTTTCTCGATTTCAACTTGTGGGGGAAAACGATGGACAGCATACTGAACATGTCCTGCGCCAGTCTCATGACAGTTAGAAGTATGACATTGCCGTGTTCGATGAGCTTAAGTGATTAACACTGTTACAATTGTTCACTGCAGAACTATTGCAGTCATGCGCATTGAATAGTGCGGATGGCGGAATTTGTCACTCAAACCATGGCCATCGTATTGCGATTCATCTGTCATTTCAAGCCGATCCGATTTAGGTTAAGACGACTACAGCGCCATCTACTGGTAAATATTTTTTTCACTGACGTTTGCCCTTCCACCAATAAGGTACTGTTCAATTTTGACGTCATCCTGAACAACTGTTCTCTTTCTACAACGTTCTGAAGCTGGAACTTTAAAATTATGGAGATGAATGATCTAGTGAATAACGTTGGAATCTACGAGAGGCTATTCGCAAACGATATTGTTTCCAATAGGAAAGTTAAAACGCCAGAAGACTGTACTAAAATGCATGACGACAGTTGACACAGAATGATGTACTTAGGTTAGTTAGGTTTAAGTAGTTCTAAGTTCTAGGGGACTGATGACCTCAGATGTTAAGTCCCATAGTGCTCAGAGCCATTTGAACCATTTCAAAAATTATCAGCCGTCATTTCCCTACAGCCTGGCCGTCTAGATCAGCTGAATTTAATCCGTTGACTTCTGGCTGTAATGTCATCTGAAAGTTGTTGTGTTCAGTGCTCCAATTACGAACGTAGGTGAACTGAAGGCTTGCATAGAGCAACGCATTCTGAACGTGACCGCGAAACATTCCCATCTGTTATGGAACATCCTGTTTCTCGATTTCAACTTGTGGGGGAAAACGATGGACAGCATACTGAACATGTCCTGCGCCAGTCTCATGACAGTTAGAAGTATGACATTGCCGTGTTCGATGAGCTTAAGTGATTAACACTGTTACAATTGTTCACTGCAGAACTATTGCAGTCATGCGCATTGAATAGTGCGGATGGCGGAATTTGTCACTCAAACCATGGCCATCGTATTGCGATTCATCTGTCATTTCAAGCCGATCCGATTTAGGTTAAGACGACTACAGCGCCATCTACTGGTAAATATTTTTTTCACTGACGTTTGCCCTTCCACCAATAAGGTACTGTTCAATTTTGACGTCATCCTGAACAACTGTTCTCTTTCTACAACGTTTTGAAGCTGGAACTTTAAAATTATGGAGATGAATGATCTAGTGAATAACGTTGGAATCTACGAGAGGCTATTCGCAAACGATATTGTTTCCAATAGGAAAGTTAAAACGCCAGAAGACTGTACTAAAATGCATGACGACAGTTGACACAGAATGATAGCTGACTCTGAATGTCGATAAGCGGAGCATATTGCGCACAAATAGTCGAGGATATCCACTACTGGCGACAAATCTCTGTAAACAGTGGCAACAGTAGAATACTGTCCTTAGTGACCACGTAAAACTAGCCGTAAAAAAAGGCAAATGACAGGCTGAGTTTCATTGGAAGAATCTTATGTAACCGTAATTCAGTCACTACAGAAATAGCTTGTTCGTCCAAGTTTTGAGTATTATTCGTCAGTCTGGGGCTCTTACCACGATGGGTTAGAAGAAGTAGAGAACATCCTGCGAAGAAGTGTTCTTCGTCACGAGATCATTTAGAGTGTGTTTGTGCGTCACGGAGATGCTCAACAATCTCCATCGTCCGTCGTTAAACTAGAGGAATTGTGTATCACTGAGAGGTTTACTGTCGAATTTCCGAGAGCGCTGGTTCCATTAAGAGCAGGACAACATATCATTTCCTCCCGCACGCATCTCGTGAAATGGCCACGATAAGAAAATCAGGAAATCTGGAGCTCACATTGATTACCGATAAATGCCGACAGTCGTTCTTTCCACGGAGAGAATGGGGGTAGATAGTGGAGCCAGAAGTATCCCCCGCCTCACATCATGAAGTGACTTGTGGAGTACAGAAGTATTTGTCGATTGCCATTGAGTAGATCGATATTGAGAAAATTGTCACAGTGTAAATAAAGGATGTTGTGACACACATCCCCAGATTCGAAATAAACGTCCCTCTAGCACATACAGAGTGGCTGGCACACACAAAACCGGCCCCTGCGTTGAAAGGAATATGTTTTAAGAAAATCAACGTACATCATCGCTTTCTTACATTTTTATTGTTCAGTTTCATTATTATCTATGTAATTAACAGTTTAAGTAACATTTACTTTTATTAGTTTAATAAGCATATTTTAAAAAGAAATTTAAATTCTGTGTTCATAATGTTCTCCGCCAACATCCAAACAAAGTTGTGCACGTCGAAGCATGTTAAGGAAAACACTTTTCAGCACCCTTTGAGGAATGTCGAAATTTCTTCACATATGTTGTTTTTTAATGTGTCAAGTGTTCTGGGATTGTTGTGATAGACTCTAGCCTTTAGAAATCCCCGGAGGTCAAGTCACATGTTGACAATTCGGGAGAGCAGGGTAGCGACAAGCCCTTACTAATGGTCCTCTCTTCTGTAAAATCAGTATGTGTATGAGTTAAGGACAAATCCGACGCATGAGAAGTTGCCCCATCTTGCTGCAAACGCGCACAACATTTTTCGTTTGGAGTTAACAGAGCCGAAAATTCATTGTAGAGTTACAAGTAAACATATGTGTTGACAGTTTCGTTGAAGAACAATGGCCCGATAATTCTGTTACCAGATACAGCACACCGTACACCAATTTTTAAATCGTCTAACGGCTTTTGCCGTATGCCATGGGGATTCTCCGTAGCCCAGTGTCTTGTGTTTTGTGAATTGACGTAACCCGACAGATGAAACCAAGCTTCATTCATCGAAAAAAGGAGGAACCCATCAAGATGCCCCCCAGCGACATTTTCCAGCAACCAATTACACTGATGTGTACGCTTACCCTTGTCCGCTTCTTTTATTTGCTGAACGACACTCACTCGGTAATGTTTCATTTTTAAACCATGAAGGATGCGTTGACATGATCTGCGAGATATTCCACATTGCTGTGATAATCGTCTCGTTGACTTGTAGGGACTTCTTTCAATGTGTGCCGTCACGTTTGCCACAAATTCAGGTGTACGAGCAGTCGGTGCCTTATTTCTCTTTGCATTAACAACACTGCCAATCGAACGCCACTTTCTCACTAGATCCTGAATCGTTGATTTTGCAGGAATATTACTTTCAGGAAACTTTTCATGAAAATTGTCATGAACAACTTTAGTGGATTCAGACCGCACATATACTCCAGCAATTAACGCACGTTTTCAGTGGATAAGGCATGACATTGAAGTACACGGTTTATAACGACTACTTTCCGTATGAACTACTTACACGCTACTGCTGTTGGAAGGTGGCCAAGAAACTGACAAGCTAGTAATGCGTTCGCAGCCCGGTTCGGGCCGGTTTTATGTGCGCCACTCTGTATAATACAGTATTTACTTTTATTAGTAAAGTTTATATTTCATCCAAGTTCATTCGAGTGGTAAGCTATTCCACCAAAGTCATTTTCAAACGTCGCATTAAGAGGAAGATGAAGACAGAGGACTAACACAGATACACTTTTGTTTAGGCTATGAATGCGAATAGATGCACTTTTGGAATCACGAATGTCATCTATGTCCAAGTGAATTCTATATGAGCAAGGAATTGTGAAAACGCTAACAGATAACAAAAATGGTGAGCGAAAAGTATCGACACTCAAACTGTTTCTTGGGTGAGACTATTAATGATTCATGTAACAGTAGACTCTTTCTACATAACCATTGCTGCGTGAAACAGACATTATCCTTTTCTTAATTTTTACGTTAGGCGTTTCTTCTCCGGTTAAAAACGTTTTCTACTAAAACTAAGGTTGACTTTGTAGTTATTCTAAAGATTTCTTTAGTATACGGATGTCTTTGTATAAACTATCTTTATCAATCTCTTCTTGAGTACCCGCCACCTTTGATGCTTGCACATATTTTTCATGTGTAGGAGTTACTGTTCTTACATCCACGTAATCGAAAATCTTAAAATGGAAGTTTTTCTAGTCAGACCACTTTTTAAGATAATCTTCGGCTCTTTGGTAGACTATGAGAGTTTCATTCTTGAACTTATTTCTCTCAACCTCATTGAGTTTTAACAATTCTTGGTTAGCTTTTGATCCAAAGAAACAAGTATTCTTACACGATTCAGTATCCTCTATGTGATCATAATATCATGTAATTCTACAGGATGTATGTATTCGAATACCAGAACTTTAATATGTTTCTGAAATAAATTTAATAAACTCTGTGCAAAATAAATGTAGCACTCTGACAATTCACTTTCTCCATCAGCAAACAAAGACCAAAGAAGCTTACTGCACTCATTCTCACCCTCTCGGCAGAAATATATTTTGGTCATTTTCCAAACAAACAAAAGACTTTCCACAGCTGGTAATAAAGTTGCCCACCTAACTAGAATATGGTGAAGCCCAGCATGATAATCTTGATTACCAAAAGCAAAGGAATATTTAAGCAACTCCTCTGTTTCAGCACTGATAGAAAATGCACAAAAAAAACTTTACCACAAGATTTTCAATACTGAAAGATAATTTCGTGCAGTGTTGAGCTGCATTATGCAAGACATGGAAATTGCCGTTAGTTTCAGGATATTGAGGTTCAGATTTTGTAACTTCTGAAACACCAAGCAGATGTGACCATAATCAAAAAATAAATTAATGATTTCAATGGAATTCTAAAACTACTGAAGCACTCATACTTCGATACTGAATACTGAACAAGGGGCTGAAATATTGCACACAACAGTAAAAAACCGAACATTTGGCAACCCAGATTTTGCAGTGGTGAGAGGAAGGAAATAAATGAGAAATCTGGCGACCATGACAGGACAAAACTGGAAATCTTTGGACACTAATGAAGGCTGAAAATCAGTCATGCATTGATGCGTCGCCATCAATAGTGCTTCTGTAATGCAATTGACATTGATCCAATACAGCGATTTCCTATTCTCCGGTTTTAGTCTTCTAGTGATGATAGAGTGGGCTGAAAACGACATTATGTAATATGAAATGATAATTAAATCAGAACCCTAAGCTGTCGACAGGCGTTGATATACATCAATGGGGACAGTTGAAAATGTGTGCCCCGACCGAGACTCGAACCCGGGATCTCCTGCTTACATGGCAGACGCTCTATCCATCTGAGCCACCGAGGGCACAGAGGATAGTGCGACTGCAGGGATTTATCCCTTGCATGCTCCCTGTGAGACCCACATTCCCAACTTAACGTCCACACACTACATTCGTAGTGCCCCTGCCCATTACCCTCATTACTCGCGGCAGACAATATTAGCGAGTCCTGTAAGAGTTCGGGCAATGCGTGTGTATCCAGCACAGAAGAAGAAGGTCAATGGTCGGTTAGCCTTAACTATGTATGAAGATAGTATCTGTTCTTTTGGACATGTCCGAAAGAACAGATACCATCTTCATACATTAAGTAGTAGTTACACCTAAAAATAAAACGAAACGTACCTAGTTTTTGTTTGTTTGGAGCTACATGTGCGAAAACTTGGCACACAGTGGTATCCTATCGCCACAGTGCTACAGCATGACGATCATCAATCTCACGGGTATTGAGCTGACTGGGTATGCAGTTTCTGTTCTGGAGAAGGCACTTAATTTTGCTCCCACACCTAGGTTCACGCTGGTAGTGGACATTGTCAGTGCAGTTGAACAGGTTGCTGCGCGACTACCACCTGAAGTAGCTGAAGAAGTACACCGGGAAACCTGAATGGCAGCTCACTCGCCAACCAGACACGAAGCGCCGCTTAAACCGCATGAGACGAGAAATTAAGGCAGCAGTCGAGCAACACCGGAACCAGGAATGGGCAGACCTTGTGTCTACCCTCAATCCTGAGGATGGTAGTGCATGGAGGGTGGTAAAATCCTTCCTACGCAGGCGACAGCGAATACCACCCTACGGGTCGGGAACGACTTCACCAGCGATCCGGACGCGAAAGCCAGCGTTCTAGCTGACGCATTCGCAGCGAACTTCACACGGGAGGCCGACGTCGTCGGCGTGGAGCACATACGGCGAGTCCACGAGCAACTAACAACCTTCCGCGCCGCAAGGGAGGAAGGCGACGTTATCGAGCCGATAATGGAGGAAAACGTTGGTATGCAGCTTCACTCGCTGAACCCCAAGAAGGCTGGAGGCAGCGATGGCGTCACAAACCTCCTGCTGAAGAACCTTCCGCCGGGATTACACCGGCAGCTTGCCGATGTTTTCAACGAGATCCTCCGATCAGGTGTCTACCCCTGTGCGTGGAAACACGCGGAGGTTGTGGCCATTCTGAAATCCGACAAGGACCCAAATACGCGTCCGCCGTCTTTAAAAAATATAACGACTGTGTTAACAGAACAGGATTACAAGTCCAGCTGTCAAAAAATTAGAAACACAAAATATCTCTATCGATACAATTTATGAACAATTCGTAATCCTCGCTGTGGCGCGTAAGGTATTCTTTGAAATATCAGGTGGTCGCTGCTCAGCGACGATCTAAGAAATTTTTTACACAGATGTTTTTTTTTGAGCCTGCATGGTTAGATTATCGAATGTAAGTTTATTTAAGCTATCGAAATAGATAATAATATTACACTGCCTACGCAGTATCGCCTCAGTTGTGCGACTGGATTCGTGATTTCCTGTCAGAAAGGTCACAGTTCTTAGTAATAGATGGAAAGTCATCGAGTAAAACAGAAGTAATATCCGGCGTTCCCCAAGGAAGTGTTATAGGCCCCTTATTGTTCCTGATCTATATTAATGACATAGGAGACAATCTGAGTAGCCGTCTTAGATTGTTTGCAGATGATGCTGTCATTTACCGTCTTGTAAAGTCATCAGACCATCAAGTCGACTTGCAAAATGATTTAGATAAGATATCTGTATGGTGCGAAAAGTGACAATTGACCATGAATAAGGAAAAGTATGAAGTTACTCACATAAGTACTAAACGAAATCACCTAAATTTCGATTACGCTATAAGTCACACAAATCTGAAGGCCGTAAATTCAGCTAAATACTTAGGGCTTACAATTACAAATAACCTAAATTGGAACGATCACATAGATAATATTGTGGGTACAGCAAACCAAAGACTGCGATTCATTGGCAGAACACGTAGAATGTGCAACAGGTCTACTAAAGAGACTGCTTACACCACGCTTGTCCGCCCTATTCTGTACGGTGTGGGATCCGCATCAGGTGGGACTGACGGATGACATCGAAAAAGTACAAAGAAGGGCAGCTCGTTTTGTATTATCGCGAAATAGGGGAGATAGTGTCACAGACATAATACGTGAATTGGAGTGGCAATCATTGAAACAAAGGCGTTTTTCGTTGCGACGGGATCTTCTCATGAAATTTCAATCACCAGTTTTCTCCTCCTATTGCGGAAACATTCTGTCGGCACCCACCTACATAGAGAGAAATGATCATCACGATAAAATAAGAGAAATCAGGGCTCGCACAGAAAAATTTAAGTGCTCGTTTTCCCCACGTGTCGTTCGAGAGTGGAACGGTAGAGAGACAGCTTGAAGGTGGTTTATTGAACCCTCTGCCAGGCACTTTATTGTGAATAGCAGAGCAATCACGTAGATGTAGATGCAGATAAAATTATAAGTCATTTTAGTTGAAATACACTCCTGGAAATTGAAATAAGAACACCGTGAATTCATTGTCCCAGGAAGGGGAAACTTTATTGACACATTCCTGGGGTCAGATACATCACATGATCACACTGACAGAACCACAGGCACATAGACACAGGCAACAGAGCATGCACAATGTCGGCACTAGTACAGTGTATTTCCACCTTTCGCAGCAATGCAGGCTGCTATTCTCCCATGGAGACGATCGTAGAGATGCTGGATGTAGTCCTGTGGAACGGCTTGCCATGCCATTTCCACCTGGCGCCTCAGTTGGACCAGCGTTCGTGCTGGACGTGCAGACCGCGTGAGACGACGCTTCATCCAGTCCCAAACATGCTCAATGGGGGACAGATCCGGAGATCTTGCTGGCCAGGGTAGTTGACTTACACCTTCTAGAGCACGTTGGGTGGCACGGGATACATGCGGACGTGCATTGTCCTGTTGGAACAGCAAGTTCCCTTGCCGGTCTAGGAATGGTAGAACGATGGGTTCGATGACGGTTTGGATGTACCGTGCACTATTCAGTGTCCCCTCGACGATCACCAGTGGTGTACGGCCAGTGTAGGAGATCGCTCCCCACACCATGATGCCGGGTGTTGGCCCTGTGTGCCTCGGTCGTATGCAGTCCTGATTGTGGCGCTCACCTGCACGGCGCCAAACACACATACGACCATCATTGGCACCAAGGCAGAAGCGACTCTCATCGCTGAAGACGACACGTCTCCATTCGTCCCTCCATTCACGCCTGTCGCGACACCACTGGAGGCGGGCTGCACGATGTTGGGGCGTGAGCGGAAGACGGCCTAACGGTGTGCGGGACCGTAGCCCGGCTTCATGGAGACGGTTGCGAATGGTCCTCGCCGATACCCCAGGAGCAACAGTGTCCCTAATTTGCTGGGAAGTGGCGGTGCGGTCCCCTACGGCACTGCGTAGGATCCTACGGTCTTGGCGTGCATCTGTGCGTCGCTGCGGTCCGGTCCCAGGTCGACGGGCACGTGCACCTTCCGCCGACCACTGGCGACAACATCGATGTACTGTGGAGACCTCACGCCCCACGTGTTGAGCAATTCGGCGGTACGTCCACCCGGCCTCCCGCATGCCCACTATACGCCCTCGCTCAAAGTCCGTCAACTGCACATACGGTTCACGTCCACGCTGTCGCGGCATACTACCAGTGTTAAAGACTGCGATGGAGCTCCGTATGCCACGGCAAACTGGCTGACACTGACGGCGGCGGTGCACAAATGCTGCGCAGCTAGCGCCATTCGACGGCCAACACCGCGGTTCCTGGTGTGTCCGCTGTGCCGTGCGTGTGATCATTGCTTGTACAGCCCTCTCGCAGTGTCCGGAGCAAGTGTGGTGGGTCTGACACACCGGTGTCAATGTGTTCTTTTTTCCATTTCCAGGAGTGTAGTATCAGCACTTTGCTGCGAGCTAACTTTTACTTTACTTACAGGTTGCAGTAGGGGCGCTATAGTGCACAAAGAACTGGAATTACTACTGCATTACAGGAATTATTTGATTTAATTTAATTGCAAAAATATAAAGTTTTATCTTCATTGAATTATCTTTATCACTTGAGACTCTCTCGGCATTTATTGTGCAAGGTTAGGACCCTGCTGATGGTTAATGAATCTGGATAATCAGCACTCAGAAAGTTTTCAGTTCAATTACGTAAACACTATAATGTTCAAGCACTTAAGTAATACGCTGGGAATCTGTGAACATAGCTAACCAGGTAACTGAGTTCATCTTGCTTTGCGGCGAGCTGCTGGTAGTGCGACTTAGTATCTTTGCAAAGACCCTTACTAACAACAGGCTCTTCTTTAACAGCGAGTAATTTTCAATAATTTTTGAGCCACGCATACTCTCCTTATATACCTTGCACTACGTCCAGAATCCTCGCTCAGGCATCCGCAATGCCTTGCATGGATACAACACCATTTCGAAGACAGTCTATAACTCTTCATCATTCGTTAGAGCACCGCCGCTTTACGTCCGTACCTCATCACACAAGACTAGCAACCGTTTCCTTCCACTGAAATGAAATGAAAGAATGGCATCATTGGCCGGGAGGCCCCTATTCGGGGACGGCCGCCAGTACAAGTCTTATTTCATTCGACGCCACATATGGCGACTTGCTCGCCGGTGATGAGGATGAAATGATGATGACAACAACACAACACCCAGTCCCCGAGCAGAGAAAATCTCCAACCCGGCCGGGAATCGAACCCGGGTCCGAACTCATGGGAGGCAAGCACTTTGCCACTCCAGCTAAGCAGGCGGAATTCCCTTCCACTGTCTCTTAGCTACTGACTCAGGACGCGCTCAAGCTCAACGGTACTGATGTCAACGTAGAAACAGATTATTTGGATTCTATTCAATACAAAAGTCCCTGACTTTGCCAGCTTTTATACTACAAAGTTCTTAGAATATTATTTTTCAGCAGTATTATCATAATCATTTTACAAATTTTTAAGTTGTGAATACTGTCGGAATTAGTAAGGTACATATACAAGAAATTACCTTTAAAATTATAGAATTAACAAACGGAAAATCATGAGGCACTGTGTTGTGTTATAAATCTTGTAAGCACAACATGGTCAAGAGTATTCTTGTTTTCGTCTATCGTCTCCCTTCGATCTTGCATATAATGAGAGACGCAAGCTTGCCACAAAGCGTCAAAAGCTGTTTTTTCCCCATTCGGAACAAGACAAAGTCAGACTGGCAGTAGCGACGGACTGCTGACAGGAAACTGGGGCAGAGCTGAGGGAATGGCTTTTACTCGGAGTGAGTCAGCTCGTGCTGTCGGAGAGTAGTCGGCGCTGGAACAGGAGATGCACAGTCCGCTTATCTCAAACAGGTGGGTGCTGCTCGCTTTCATCTCTGCCGCGACCCGTCCGGCGACGAAAGGAAGTAAACTTGTCGAGTAAACTCTTTCCCGAGCGGCGCGAGGCTGCCGACTGCAGCTGCGGTCTAGTGGTACTCAACTCACTCTACCGATTGCATCCCACGAAGCTGTTCCATTTTTCTCTTTTGGCAGGGAGATTTAGAACGGAGAAAATTCAGGTTTATCAGACGTGCTCATGGGCGGATCTACATCTACGTCCATACTCCGCAAGCCACCTGACGGTGTGTGGCGGAGGGTACCTTGAGTACTCTATCGGTTCTCCCTTCTATTCCAGTCTCGTATTGTTCGTATTGTCTGTGTGAGCTCTTATCTCTCTGATTTTATTCTCATTCTCTCTTCGCGAGATATACGTAGGAGGGAGCAATATACTGCTTGATTCCTCGGTGAAGGTATGTTCTCGAAACCAACAAAAGCCCGTACCGAGCTACTGAGCGTCTCTCTTGCAGTGTCTTCCACTGGAGTTTATTTATCATCTCCGTAACGCTTTCGCGATTACTAAATGATCCTGTAACGAAGCGCGCTGCTCTCCGTTGGATCTCCTCTATCTCTTCTATCAACCCTATCTGGTACGGATCCCACACCGGTGAGCAGTATTCAAGCAGTGGGCGAACAAGTGTACAGAACCTACTTCCTTTGTTTTCGAACTGCATTTCCTTAGGATTCTTTCAATGAATCTCAGTCTGGCATCTGCTTTACCGACGATTAATATGGTCATTCCATTTTAAATCACTCCTAATGCCTACTCCAAGATAGTTTATGGAATTAACTGCTTCCAATTGCTGACCTGCTATATTGTAGCTAAATGATAAAGGATCTTTCTTTCTATGTAGTCGCAGCACATTGCACTTGTCTACATTGAGATTCAATTGCCATTCCCTGCACCATGCGTCAATCCGTTGCAGATACTCCTGCATTTCAGTACAATGAGGGAGGGTTTAGTACCAAGAGGGACGGGATCATCTAAGCAAGATTTTGCTAATAGCATTTATACTTTATTTCCAGGATGGTGCTAAAGTCATGTCCTACAGGACAAATTCGGTATTAATGAAAATAGCTTTCGAAAATGTCAAACGGTGCAAGATGTCCGAACTCAAAGCAGTTAGCGTTCGTGGAGATGTAGCTCTTGCTCCATTCGCATCCACCATCTACATCATCATGATGTGGGTCTGTAACCACATATAAAAAAAATTTTATTGCAGTTCTGACTGTTTATATTGAATTTTAAATAATAAATAAACCACTGCACTCGAGAGAGACATGTTCTCAAAAACTACTGATTCCACTGGTAGTTCGTTCGGAGCATCATATCGGCAAAACAAACATCATCATCTCATAGTTTGGACGTTCCAGCTGGAAGGCGGATCATGAAAGGCACTCCAAAGATAATTTGGAAATAACTGCTTGTATCTGTGGCTGTGAAGAAGTGCACAGTGTCGATTGCTAAGGTACATACAGTAACGCAGTTCGGATTTCTAGTTGGGCCCAAAATGGTAGTGGATCGTATGGCCACGTACCGAATTCATAGCATTAGTTTTCATTGCAGGGTAATGAATCACGTCCGGAAAGAAAAGCATCTGGAAAGTGATCTGACAAGGGAACCTCCTCATCGCACCCCCCTCAGATTTAGTTATAAGTTGGAACAGTGGATAGGCCTTGAAAAACTGAACACAGATCAATCGAGAAAACAGGAAGAAGTTGTGTGGAACTATGAAAAAAATAAGCAAAGTATACAAACTGAGTAGTCCATGCGCAAGATAGGCAACATCAAGGACTGTGTCAGCTCAGGAGCGCCGTGGTCCCGTGGTTAGCGTGAGCAGCTGCGGAACGAGAGTGAAAAGTTTTATTTTTTATTTTGTCTGTCCGTCCGTCCGTCCGATGCGAGGTAGCTGCACCGTAGTATGGGGACGCTACAACTAAACAAACATCGAAACACACGACGTCAGCCGGCCGCAGTGGTCTAGCGGTTCTAGGCGCTCAGTCCGGAGCCGCGCGACTGCTACGGTCGCAGGTTCGAATCCTGCCTAGGGCATGGATGTGTGTGATGTCCTTAGGTTAGTTAGCTTTAAGTAGTTCTAAGTTCTAGGGGACTGATGACCACAGATGTTAAGTCCCATAGTGCTCAGAGCCATTTGAACCATTTTTGAACATGACGTCAGTCGACTACAGCGCACGGAAGAGAGAGTATTCCTGATAACGAAGCTCCCTGGTTGGCAGTTGACTGTTCGCTACTTTGGACGAGAGTGCATTAAATACGTGAGATGTATTCCGTGGGCAGTATGAATCCAGCAAATATAGCGGTGGCAAAAAACAGACACAAAACTTATTACAGTGAACAGAGACGTCAGTGAACGAACGGACAGATCATGTTGTTGTGGTCTTCAGTCCTGAGACTGGTTTGATGCAGCTCTCCATGCTACTTTATCCTGTGCAAGCTTCTTCATCTCCCAGTGCCTACTGCAACCTACATCCTTCTGAATCTGCTTAGTGTATTCATCTCTTGGTCTCCCTCTACGATTTTTACCCTCCACGCTGCCCTCCAATGCTAAATTTGTGATCCCTTGATGCCTCAAAACATGTCCTACCAACCGATCCCTTCTTCTAGTCAAGTTGTGCCACAAACTTCTCTTCTCCCCAATCCTATTCAATACCTCCTAATTAGTTACATGATCTACCCACCTTATCTTCAGCATTCTTCTGTAGCACCACATTTCGAAAGCTTCTATTCTCTTCTTGTCCAAACTAGTTATCGTCCATGTTTCACTTCCATACATGGCTACACTCCATACAAATACTTCCAGAAACGACTTCCTGACACTTAAATCAATACTGGATGTTAACAAATTTCTCTTCTTCAGAACCGATTTCCTTGCCATTGCCAGTCTACATTTTATATCCTCTCTACTTCGACCATCATCAGTTATTTTACTCCCTAAATAGCAAAACTCCTTTACTACTTTAAGTGTCTCATTTCCTAATCTAATTTCCTCAGCATCACCCGATTTAATTTGACTACATTCCATTATCCTTGTTTCTTAACTTTGCGAAAATAAAGAAAGTAAACTTTTTACTCGAGGGAAGACTTGAACGAAGGACCTCTCGTTCCGCAGCTGCTCACGCTAGCCACGGGACCACGGCGCTCTTGAACTCTCACACCCCTTGATGTTGCCTATCTTGCGCATGGACTACTCAGTTTGTATATTTTGCTTATTTTTTTCATAGTTCCACACAACGTCTCAGGTCACCAAGTTTTCTCGATTGATCTGTGTTCAGTTTTTCAAGGCCTATCCACTGTGCCAACTTATAACTAAATCTGAGAGGGGTGCGATGTAGAGGTTCCCTTGTGAGCAGCTGCCTGTCGGTAAGGAAGGCCAAGATACCTCCAGATGTCAGACGAAGGAATGGACCACATGAGAATAGGTGGCGTCTGTGTCGTCCATACCACAGTGAACTCTTATGGGTGCATCAGTGAGGCTGATGCGGTGCGAAGATACTAGTTGACCTGTTTGCCACTGTCGGTGATGTACCAGGCGGATTGGAGATTGGTGTCAAGAAAGGCTGCATACCTCGCTTTCCATATACAAAGCCATATGATCTGATGATCTGGGGAAGCTTGTGTTCGATAAGATTGGCAGGGTGGGGCGGGGGGGGGGGGGGGGAGGAGCGAGAGGGTCCGATGCACTTGTAATGTGTTTTGTACAGTCTTTTTCCGTAGTATTCGGGGAAGTGGTAAGGAATGGAGGATGTAACTTAATTCCAGAAAGAAATGGCGAGAGTGGTAAAAGAGGGGTGGACTGTCTGATAACATGACTGGAGCTGACATGGAGACCGGCGCATATTCATGTAAAAGCAGTCCAATGAGGCTCGTCGGCAACGGCGTCGGATTTTCAGCATTCTCTGGCACGTGGAATAAGCCAATTATATCATGCTCTCGTGGGAGGACAACGGAGGCATATTGAACTTTTAATAATATCCCGGAACAGACAAAGGATCCCATCGCCATCAACATACGACAAGCGAGGGTAATTGGGACTGGGAACACTTCTGCAAAGTGAAGGATACAAGACACCTGGTAGACATTCATGTACCACGTACACTGTACAGTGTGGACAGATCCAAACCGTTGATCAAAGAGGCTAGCCTTGATCGTTTGGAGGAGACGTCTGCTCTTTGTTGCCACCGAACGACGAATATTACTCATAAAATCAACGCCCCACAAGCAGAAGGCAGTGACCAAGTGGCCACACTTAGAGGAGCTACACATCTCTCAGGGAGGCCTACTCCAATAAGCAGAATCTTTCATTTGGAGACGTTAAGGAAACCGTCGTTCCTGAGTGAGAGTGCCAGTAGGAGAACAGGCACACCCTGAAGTGATGCATCCAGGTTGCGCACGACTGAATCTACTACCCAGACCTTCTAGCAATTATGTCCCTTCGGACGATATCAGGTTGCTATACGTAGGAACATTCTATCACTCTAACACGAACACTGGCCTTCTGCCAGTGGAAACCGAGTGCGATTATGCCCCTTCTCACAGCCTGGACGAATCCCTCTTGTCCATTTCGTCATGAAGAGATATCTTAACGAGACTACATACTGGACGCTGTTTAACCCCTACTACATTTTCGCTGTTCACACATTAAAGCTTCAGCATCAGGCATGATGTTAAAATTTATTACCTCTTTACTATTAACTCTGCTCGCAACACATTTTGCTGATAAGTCCACATATATCGTTGTGCGTCACGTTATTGGATGTACAATCTAAGACAAAAAGACGATTCACCACAAAGGAATTATATGAATGGAGCAGATATCGCCATATGTGATGTACATGCACAGACAAACGAGTGACTAAAAGTTCAGAAAATTGGATGATTTATTCAAGACAAAGAGCTTCACATATTGAGCAAATCAATAACATGGTGGTCCACCTCTAGCCCTTATGTAAGCAGTTATTCAGCTTGGCACTGATTGACAGTTGTTGGATGTCCTTCTGAGGTATACCTTCTGAGGTATGCCCTTCTGAAGTATATTCCGTCCAGCTGGAGCATTAGATCGTCAAAATGCCCAGCTGGTTAGAGAGCCTTGCCCATAATGCTCCAAACAGCCTCAAATGGGGACACATCCAGTGACCTCGCTGGTCACAGTCTTGTTTGGCAAGCATGAAGACAAGCAGCAGAAACACACGCCATGTGCAAATGGGCGTTATCTTGCTGAAATGTGAGCCCAAGATAGTTGCATGAGGGGAAACAAAGGGCATAGGATTCATCAACATACAGCCATGACGTAAGGTTGAACCAGATGACAACCGAAACGGTCTTACTATGAAATGCAATGGTTCCATAGACCATCACTCCTGGTTGTTGGGAGTAGTAGGGCAAAGAGAGAACGAGAGCACCCTGGATAGTTGCCAAATTTACTCAAGACAGCTGATCCAAGATGGCATCAGTAGATGTAGCAACATTGCACTGATGACATCACTGGATGACATCATCTCCCTATGAAAACCTCCTCCCATCCCCCTCCCATCCCATCCTGTCTCCCCTCCACACTCACTTCCTGACAGCACTGCTCCGTCCCTCCTCCATCTTTTGGAAATTTGTGGGAAAAGTTCAGTTTATGCTGAGCTGTTGGTATAGAACGATCTCTTTATTTCAACATTTCTTGGGATATGCACTGTTATCCTGTTGGAAGAATTTTCATGAGTTCATACCGCCAGAAGTTGGCAGGAAAAAAAGCCTAGTTATTCAAAGATCCAGTGCACACCACATAGATCGTGAAATATAGTATCCCAACACAAGTATCAAAAACCCTCACAATACATATCAAAAACAGAGTCTATAGACTGCACATCTTGCACCTTCCATTGGCATCAAATGTGTGCAGAATGCTGAGGGTGCATAACACCCCCCCCCCCCCCCCCCCCCGGTGTCTGCTTGCTCCGATGGCTGACCAATGACTGCAGCCTGTACACTTGTGACTGCATGCACTTTGTGGTGATGACATGAATTAGTGCAGTGGCTGGCATGCAGACTGCTGGCACACACCATCTAGTGACCTCTGCGTTGACTACTAAAGCCTCATGCGGTCAATGTGGACCTGGCATGTCATCTTTGTTCTCAATTGTTTATTAACAGCTTACAGCAGATCATAATGCCTCAGGGGACTTGCACTAGCTGCTGCTTGTTTTGCTGTTGATGGGCAGCTCCAGGACATCCATGGAACATTGGCGCACTGACCATCTGAACTGGAGAAAAACATTGCATCTAAAATGTTACCAACATGTTTCCTGTCTTCACACAAATGCCATCAAGAGTATTTCCCAGAACGAAATGGGCGGCCCCCAGCTTGTCAAAACCTACTGGAATATCTGCACACTTAAGTGCTATCGACCACTTGAAAAAACTGACAAAGAATGAAGTGCTCACTGTCAAGCCACCTGCGAATTGTTAAACAATAATAATTGCATGCAGGTTCTGCATGCAATAAAGTGGAATTAAAAGCATCCAAAAAACAATTATTTTCAAAATACTGTCACATAGTTTCCAAGTGTCAGTCAGTGCTATTTAAGTACAGTGATGCTGTTTCTGGTGCTCCCTGCCACCATTAACAAAAGTTCCATTAAAACTACAGTCATAACGCCATACAAGTTGATATAGTATGCATCTTAATTTTGAAGTGTAATTTGATTCGATGAAATGAAGATGTGTGCAACATAATTACCAAACATCTGTGGGGGCTATTTTAGTAAAGTGATGTTGTTTATGTGTGGCACTCACTCCCACAACTAAGAAATGTTCCATTTAAACTACAATCTTCCGTGTTATACATGCATACAGATTCCAACTACTTTCGAAATGTAATTTGCTAACAAAGAAGAAAGTACCCAGTAATCCTGTGGTGCGATGGAATGAGAGGCATGTAACATAGCTTCTAAATAACTGTCAGGATTAATTAAGTACAGAACTTCTGTGTGAGATTCTCCCTTCCATCATTAACAAATGTTCCATTAAAACTATAGTCTTCTACCCCATATACACCCCACACAGATTTTTGAAACGTACTTCTGTATCGCTAGCATTTAGTTAGGATCAGATTCGAACGTTCCATTTTCATGGTTATAAATCAGAGCTTAAAAACTAGGTTCTTACTAGTGGGCGAAAACGTAATCATTTCTCACTAACGTTGTGTGGCCGCAAATATCCATTCTGATAAAAAAATTAGCGTTTTATCTGAATCCATCAGTTAGTAGTCATCTACCGAAGGCCATTGCAATAGTACAGGCTGATGGTCTATTTCAGCATCAACCAACTCTGCTTTGGATGGATTCTTATATTCCCGTTTCATCCATAACAATTTCTCTTAATATACCTCATGATCCTGACTATGGAATATGGTGCAATGTCTCTAGAGCGAATATGACATCATCCTTCCAGTAGACATAATGCGCACATATTACGAAACCAAGCATTTTCAACCCTCAGTGCCAATTACATCCGCTGTGCAGTGCTAAAGTAATATGATGCCTGGCTGTATGCAGCCCTCAGATTTTCTTTTTCTCCTTGCAATACACTCCGATACAGAATCTTATCGCTACTAGCTTAGTGGAGTGCACATGTCGCAAAGAACGTGTAACCAGATCATACAGAACTCTGTAGCATAGATATCAATAATAGTACTCTGCTGGGGGACAAAATAATGTTTTTAACCCCCCAGAAGAATGCATATATTGACAGAATGGTGGTATTGTATGTCAACACCATACTTCGACACTAAAAAATCACGATGCTTGAACACAGGTCACCAAGTTTTAATATCACAGTGTAATTATAGCTATCATATTAAGAGCAGACCATTGATATAGGGAAAAACAAGAAAAGAATGCATTTTAACGATAATGCATTATTCTTCTCAATGTGTATTAACAAAGTATAAAAATGTATCATAAAATAATAGTATCTCTTACATCATGGCCTTCATCAAAAATGCTCTTACAGTCTCTGTCATGTCTCTGACACACAGCACACAAGGAAAGCATAGGTCCACATTTGATGCAAGCAGCAATATGCCTGCAGAGAAGGAGTAGTATTGCCACTTCTTCCTGGAAGATGTTTTTTACACAGGTGAGAATAGTCAGAAGCTTACACAGTCACATGGTGTTCTAATGCTGCTTTCAGAAGATTTGATGGGGATTTAATATTAGCTGAAACCTTTGCAGCAAGTTTTGCATCTCTCTTCTGACAAAAGTTATCCATCAACTGCTTACCCCTTACAAGAAGTGCAAACAAGCTCTTGGAAAACTGCTTTTCAGCCCACGGGTTATTCATTTCATCCCAATATTTCAACCTGCCACCGCAATGGAAACACACAGTTTCGTCTAGATCATCGGTATAGAAGAACCCAGCCTTACTTAGTTTGTATGGATGGACGTCACTTACTAGCTAAAGACAAAGTTTTGAAAGATGCCAGCAGGAACCAATAGCGCACAGTTGTTCCAAGAACAACAGAGTGCTGGACAACCTGAGGAATGTCTGAAGAATCCTCAAAGAACCCACTTGTGTACGAAGACAAGAAGTGCTGCTGCTTGACGATTTGCAGGTAGATTTTGTGTGAAGACAGGTTTCTATAAGTCAGAGGCTGCCGACAGAACGTTTTGGTTCTTAACGATTTGCAGTTGGCTTGACAGGGAGTGCTTCGTTCTTTGTCAGTGTTTCAAGCAGTCGGCGACAGTGAAGTGTGCGGGTATTGCAGCAAGTTTTGACAAGTTAGAAAAGCCGTCCATTTCATTCTGGGAAATACACGTGATGGCCTTTGTGAGAAGACAGGAAGCACTTCATTATGTTTTAGATGCATTATTCCCCAGTTCATGCAGTTGATGTATGGGTGTTCCACGAATGTCTCAAAGCTGCCAATCAACAACAAATAAACCAAATAAACCACTGTTAGCAAAAGCCCCTGGGGTATTACGACCCACTGCAAGCTGCTGACAGAGCCATGAGAACAAAGAGGCTGTTCAGTGGTGTGCACATGCAGTGTGAGCGCAAGCCACCATACTAGTTCCTGTCGTTGCCGCTTGGTGTACCCACGTCCGAGCGTCAGCTACCAGCCACTGCAGCAAACAGATGGATAGGAGCTATGCATTTCTGGCACTCAGTGCCTGTTTGGTGCCCACAGAAAGTGCAAGGTGTGCAATCTTTAGACTCCATTAGCAGTACATAGGACAAGGTTTATCGAGACCTGTGTTGGGGTACCGTATGGCTTGATCTCTGTGGTGTGAATTGGACCTATGAGTAGCTGTGCTCTTCCTGTCGATTTCTGGTGGTATTGATAACTCACGAAAATTCTTCCATCAGGATAACATCTGCACATTCCAAAAAAATAACGACATAAAGAGATCCTCCCACACTCATCAACTCAGCACAGACTGACCCTATCTCACCAATTCCCAGTTGAGGGAGGACAGGTGAGAGATTTGCAGAGGGAAGGAGAGGATGGGAAGTGGGATGGGAGAGAGTTTCCCATGGGGTACGATGTCATCATGCTACATTGCCACATCATCTACTGATGTCACATTGAATCGGTCATTTTGAACAAATCTGGCAACAATGCAGGATGTGCTCACTTTTTCTTTGCCCCACTACTTCCAACAACGAGGAGTGATGGTCTAAGGCGTCATTTCTTTTCAAGTAAGAAGCTCTATGGTTATCGTCTTTGGCAGCCGTACAGCACTGTGGTATATTGATAACATTCTATGAGTGTTTTATTGCTTTTCATGGCAAACCATCTGCGGCTTACCTTTCAGCAAGATAATGCCCGCATGCACCTGGCTAGAGTTTCTAGTGCTGGTGTTCATGCTTGGAAAACCATACTATATGGAACATTATGAGCAGGGCCCTCCAACCAGCTTGGGATTTTGACATTCTAACATACCAGTTGGACCGAATTTGGCCCAATATTCCTCGGGAGAACATCGATTAATCCTATCCGTTAACGTGTAGCCGAATAACTGCTTCCTCTAATTACCAGAGGTGGACCAAAGTGTTATTGCCTTGCTCAATTCGTGAAGCTCTTCCTCTCGAATAAATAATCCAATTTTTCTGAAATTTTAATCGTTTAATTGTCTGTACATGTAGAACACATCTACAGATTTCTGTTCCATTTGGATAATTCCTTCGTGGTCCGTCTTTTTTAATTTGTCTTAGAGTGTATTATACAAGGGAGTTCGATTATTAAGTGGTGGTGTGTGTTGGGGGGAGGGGGGGGGGGGATACTGGTGGGAATCTAAACGGCATTGGCAGGTGTTTGAAACTATAATGAATAACGATAGTGAGCCTGAAATGCTAGTTAGAAAGCAACAAATATAGTGAAATCTATAATGAACAGTTATGACAACACTCCTAGTCTGTTGGGTAAAAGTTTCCAAGTCAACCTGTGTACACGATCGAAATTTAAATCTTCTTCGCCAAGTTACTACAGCGAGTAAAGAGTAAACGCGTTATACATTGTGTGTTTTATCTGCTTAAATCTCGGATCACATTAAAGCTGCAGTTCTAGGCGCTAATGTCTGGAACCGCGCGACCGCTACGGTCGCAGGCTCGAATCCTGCCTCGGGCATGGATGTGTGTGACGTCCTCAGGTTAGTTATGTTTAAGTAGTTCTAAGTTCTAGGGGACTGATGACCTCAGAAGTTAAATCCCAAAGTGCTCAGAGCCATTTGAACCATTTTTTTAACATTAAAGCTTAAGGGCATAAAAGACTGACAATGGGTTGGAAAGTGGTGTACATAAGTGGTTTGTTAGTGAGAGAAAAGTGGTGCGGGATCGCTGCTTGTTAACAGATGGCGATGGCTGAGAAGACAGTCTCTAACAAATAGTCTAGTTAAGATCATCTCCGCGCGATAAGATGCACGACAGGAAGACGCCCAAGCCATGGGGAATGGTTTAATCTCCCCCAGTTATTTCCAACGGAGAAACGATCAGTGTTCGTGCCAGTGTTTTGACGTATAGCTATGCTGAGATAGTTCAAGGGAAAAGAATAGCTAAAAGCCCACGGCAACAGAACTGGCAACCTTGGCAGCAGCATCAGCAGTCTCATTCCCCAACATGCTGGTATGTCCAGGAATCCGTATGAAAGAGACACTGGTGCCAGCGTCAGTGAGGATTCCTGACTCCATTGTGCTACGAGCTGTGCCAGGTGCACATAGCAATGAAGCTCTGGAGACTTCTGAGGAAATCAGACCATGCAACACATTTGGAGATTTCGGTTCGCCAGGTGTACAAAGGATAAACAGCAGTAGTAGTATAAAGCCGTTTGTGGTGCAATTTTGATATCAAATTGATACCCAAATTAATTAAATTGATCAATCAATCACCCCCCACCCCATCCACCCCGGCCCCCGACTACGTCCACCCCCGCCCTCCGATGACGTCACGTCTTTTTCTCAGCTACACGTGTGCCCGGCCCCATCCTCCCCCTACCCCTGCCCCCAACCAACCCTATTTGCGGGAATTTAGAATTTTGGCGAGAATTTCGAGTTTTGGCGGGAATTTAGAATTTTCGTGGGAATTTTTTATCCCAGCGCTGTGCTGTCTTTCAATGTTACTACTCCTATTAGTCGTAACACGCTCATTTCCATTGTAGGCAGCTTCTGTTCGTGAGTCTTTTTTGATGCTCCTACTTCACTGCCATACAATAGCGAATGTCTTAAAACGGTTATATAAATTTTGTCTTTGGTTTTTTGGGCATTTTTGCATCGCACAGAACCCCTGAAGGGCCACTTTTTCCAACCAGGTGTTATTCCATGAGTTACGTGTGCTTCAATTGATATTACTGTTCCCAGGTAGCTAACATTTTTAACTGTTGGAAGTGTGACGTTATCGATCTTGATATCTGGGGTTATTTGACATTAGGGTTGAAGTTGCGCAACATGAACTCAGTCTCTGTTCTACTGATGTATAAACCATTAGTTTCAAGTGCCTTCCCCCACTCCTCAAGGGTCTCTTCAATTTCCTCGCTGTTATCAGATATAATGTCTACATCATCAGCATAGAAGAGATTCCTCAGTAACGCTTTCTGTATCTTTATGGCCAGATAATTCATTACAACATTAAACAATAAGGCATTTACGGCGCTTTCTTGATAAACACCGAGATTAACATCAAATCTGTTTGATACGCCTATAGACCTTTTAACACATGTTTGAACACTCTCGTACATGGCCTTGAGAAATCGTGTATAGTATCCTGGGTCCTAATGTGCTTGTAGGGCTTGCCATATTATTGTTGTTGGTGCTCGGTCAAAAGCATTTTCTAGATCTGTAAAGACCAACCAAAGATTTTGCTTGGTTTCCCAAAATTTCTCCATTACAACTCTTTTTGAATGAATTGAGAAAATTTAGAGAAACAGCATCTGAAGGTGACCGCCGAACGACTGCGCATTAGCATGACTGTAATTGCTAAATGCGGATCATACTTTTAGCGTTGCTTATCCCTTAATGTTATACAGGGTGTTTCACAATTCCTTTTACAGGCTTCCGCAGGTCGTAGAGCGAAAGGCAAAGACCTGATAATGAAGCCTTGTCCACAAATGTGCAGTTTGGATACAAAATAAGTTTAAAGATCGGACCACTTTAAAATCTCCGATCCACAGCACGCACACATCGCACAATTCTGACCTCTGTGCTCTACAAGAGTCCACGGCATGGGCAATGCTTCCAGTTCTCTTCTTAGTGAACAAGGACGTCTCTTGAAAGCCGTAGTGAACGTGCCAGTTTCTCGCAAGCATTGTTGTACTCAGACAAAAATGCAAAAATGGTACGTGACGTCATAATTACAGAACGGCACCTCAGCTCGTGTGCGTATCGTGAAAGGGAGATTTGAAACTGATTCGATCTTCTGACTCATTTTATGCTCAAACAGTACACTTCTGGCCACGGGTTCCTTATCAGAATCTTATCTATAAGTAATAAGTACCCCTTACAACCCACAGAAGCCTGTGGTAGGAATTGTGAAACACCCTGCATAAAAACCGAAAGTCAGACAAAATACCTGTTACCACTGAATGATCCTGTCGTCTTCTACTAGCGCAAGGTGCTGGTAGGATCAGCTTCACAAAATATCTCTTTTCTGATTTCCTGAATCCAAAGAATGACTATACTTGCCTACGTTCGTTTGCCTTTAACAAGCACAAAACGCAAAATTTCTGATTAGTGGGCCAAATTTATTTAAATATTAATTAATTAAACTATAAAAAGGCGCCGCCTCACAGATATTTAATGATTTAATAAAATACCAACCCATATATTCGATATACAGCAATCATGACAAATTTCATTGAAACATTTTAGGATAATTTGGGTTAAGTAGTGTGTAACCTTAGGAACTGATAACCTTAGCAGTTAAGTCCCATATGATTTCACACACACATTTTTTTTAAACTAATTTATTTTAAGGATCCCGACTAGGGAGCGGAATGGCTCTGTGAGATGTAATAGAAACGAATTTAGCAATAATTAATATTTATTTCCTCGTTAAAAGTGACACATACACAGACGTTAAGTTAAAACACTGTTACTGTTACTGGCGCGTGAATGTCGACAACCGGTACATTATACAACGCAACAACTGGACCGACACGTGTAGGGGCAAGTCTGCTAAATTACTGGTCGCAGTTTATCAGAATCATACACACCATGTTCACACCGCTCACTCACACAACGAAAGATAGAATTTAGGAGAAATCTTCCCTACTCCACATGTAAGCACATTGGGTCAGAGCGCGACTGGCTTTAACGGTCAATTTCGAAGAACAAAGCCCACTTCTGAAATTCCGTACACTCAGTAATTTTGTACATAATTTTACCAAACACGAGCACATCGACGCCGCAATGAAACTGAGGCTTTAGTTCGAAGACAAGGTTCAAACTCGCATCCGGCCATCCTGATTTAGGTTTTCCATGATTTCCCTAAATCGCTTCACGTAAATGCTGCGCTGGTTCCTTTGGAAAGGCACGGCCGACTTCATTCCCCATCCTTCCCTAACCCGATGGGACCGACGATCTCGCTTTTTGGCCCCCTCCCATAAATCAGCCAACCAACCAATCGAATACAAGACGTGTTTACGTCGAATTGGAGCCTCACGGGTTACAAATAAACGCACGTGGTGCAGCAGAGTACAGGCTAGTAAGTCCGTAGGAATGAAACACAAATTGGACGGTAAATCAAATGAAATTTAACACAAGCATTCCACAAAAAAATGGTTCAAATGGCTCTGAGAACTATGGGACTTAACATCTGAGGTCATCAGTCCCCTAGAACTTAGAACTACTTAAACCTAACTAACCTAAGGACATCACACACATCCATGCCCGAGGCAGGATTCGAACCTGCGACCGTAGCGGTCGCGCGGTTCCAGACTGTAGCGCCTAGAACCGCTCGGCCACCGCGGCCGGCAAGCATTCCACAAATCACACGACAGATTCATACATGATATACGAAACTAACTAAAACTATACGTCACGTGACGACACCTCTTGTTCACGTCAAGCTGCAGCTGCACGAAAGATCTCATCGAATAAACTGAATACTAAACAAATTAATACTGTTCCCTGACGGGAATAATTGCTGCGGCACGATTATCATTGCCACACACCAGAGTGACCAGCGGAAACTCAAACAAAGATAACTCTTTCTCACTTCAACTGAGCAACTAGAGATACTAATCAGAGCATCGTTACTCACCGGCGTCCTAGGGAAGAGTAAAAGCAAACTGCTCCGTCTCCGGGATCTATACAGCAACCAGAAGGAGTTCATAGAGCGTAAGCGGTTTCTACCTGTACTAACCTTACAATAGATACTGACCAGTGGCCACTAATGCCTCTCTGACTCTGCTTAGCCGTATTCAGAGCTCTACAAAAAGGTTGGCTAAACTGCTCTTAACATTCAAAGAAACTTCCTGACAAGTAAGGAAACCTGAAGTGCCTGCAGCAGAAAAACCACACACTCATGCTGACGACAGTGTGGACAGCAAATATATGACATGAATACATGATAGTGGTTTACACAAATACATACAGAACATAGTTATGAATTTGAAATTGAAAAAGTCATTCTCCTTTGGCTTTGAAATGCTACTGTAATATCAGGCACTCTCGTCCACCTTTCTCTCCAGGCATAGTCAAACCGAACATTTGAGTCGTTACGAAAAAACCGAAAGTTGCTTTCCAAGATCAATGGAACGGCTACCATGGTGACGTTTCACAATATTCTTCATTATATTTCTTCAGCATGTAGCTAATTAAACTTCCATTGCGCAATTTAGCCTCTCTTAACCCATTAGCGCCGGAATTAATTTTTTCGTGGTTTTTTAAAAATATTTGCGTTATTATGTCTGTAAAAGGCATAAATTACACAACAGAGTTGTTTCGACGAAAGTCATTACCGCTGTTAGCGAGATATTTGATGTTGCCATATGGCAACGCTAGGCGCTTTCAGTACCTAAATTTATATGGATTACAACTTCAACTAAAATAAGTAGGTTATTGAAATTTCTTATTACATATACAAGTTTTGTTCAAATTTATTATTCAGTCTTCATCATACAATTGATACTTTATAACACAGTACAATTAATAATCAAAAATCAAGCCTTGAACTCAACATTATTTTACATAAAATGGAATAAAACAGTCAATACACAATCCCACATTACACTTTGAACGCATTGTTCTCACAATAGATTTACAGTCCTTGTGTGTACACCTTTTCTTCTTCTTTCCTTATGTGTGCTGGACGAGGTGGTCAGTCTTATCAAACCTAATTGAATCTGATATGCGGCTGTCGGAACATGCCCTTGATGCAGATGGTCTCCCAGCTCGTTTTGGTAAAGCTTGGTGTCTTTGCAAGTACACTGTTGCTACTTCTCTCTTGAAATCTAGCTGAGAAATAGTTTGGTTTCTTGCTTTCTCATACAAAATCCAACTGTTTAGTATGGCGACATCTAACATCCATGTAAAGAGACACCAGTACCATTTCTTGCTTCTTATTGCAATGCGATAGCATGCTAGATTCTGATCCATCTGATCAATACCTCCCATATATGTATTATATTTGGCTACCAGTTTTGGCCTGGAATCATTATATTGCGCTTTTTTAGTTGCGAGAATCTCTTGGCTTGGCCAACTTCTTGTGCACCACATGAAGAAGAGATCATTGTGACAACTGAGTTGTCCAGCCACCGCACATACAATAATCCATCATTCTTCTCTATTCGGATCTGGGGGTTCAACAAACACATCACCTTTAACATCGTCATTATAAAGAATCTCCAGCGCCTCAGCAAGCGAGGAACCTCTTCTAAAGCAAAAAAGAGAAAATTCGTCCTTTTACTGAGTACAAGCGCCTAGCGTTGCCATATGGCAACACCGACGTTCAAATGGCCTAAATGAACGTAATTCATTTCACAGCAAGCAGTAACCTCCAAAGAATGTATATTTGAGTATTTAAAGCACAACCATACTAAAAAACCAAATTATATATCGTAAGTTACTGTGTACAACATACTTACTCGAACTTATATTCCATTTTTCTTCGTCATTTAGCAAACAACGACTTCCAACACTGCTTACGCCGCAGAATTTAAATGTAGTGTTAAAACTGTTGCATTGTAGTGATCTTTACAGTCTTGCGGAATGGAATCCAGTGCTACCAACACTCTCGCTTCGTTGTGTCGTGGAATCAACGATTTTAAGAAAGTGTTGCAAACGTTGCCATATGGCAACGCATGGCGCTAATGGCTTAAAGGAAATCAAGGAAAACCCAACCCTGGGTGGCCAGATGGGGATTTGATCCTCCGTCCACCGAATACTATGACCATTACCCAACCTTGCACAATGCTGCAGTAGCAGTATCTGGATTGATCAGAATACTTACTCCACTTTCATCTCAGATAACCCGAAACGAATCTCTTCCAGTTTGTCTTCTGGGATTACAAAAAATGAACCATCGTGGCGTAAGTTCGCTTCAACCCATTTTGCACGGTCCACCTTATCTGATATTCGTTCGAAATGTGTTGTCAGTGATGTCTCAGAGTGCGCTTCATGTTTTCCGCTAAAGAAAATGGTTTCTCCGAGTCGCTATAGCATCTCACTTCCATATTCATGTCCGTGTGCATCTGAACAATAGATATTCTCGTCAATGGATTGGGAGACCCTGTCCTACGCCCAGGGCCTTCGCCAAATGCGCTTCCTATGAAGTTTTTCCTCTGTTGTTACACGGAATGTTTGGGGGGGAGTGGGAAGTAAGGTCCTGGTGTAAAGTGAAAACGGACTGGCTGGTATTGTCCTATTGCCTGCTTCAATGTACAACAGAGAGGAAGGATATCTAACAGACTGTGCACTGATAGTGGTGATCGTCACTTTGAACGCTTGCTAAGTGCTTAAACAGCACCATTGCTTACCACACGTCACAAAACGCAGAGATTACCATCAGGGGCGCAGGGATACCGCCGTTGGACGCTCTAATCATGGGAAAATGTCACCAGGATGTAGAGTCAAAGTATAAATTGGCACTCAAGCTACTAAAACACTGAACTCTAAACCATACCTCTTGGCAACAAATCACGGTTCAGCATTTGGGAGGGAGTGGGGGTTAGCTGCGGGGAATGTTTACATTGGATGAACTGAGATCCCTCGTGAGACTGCCGTCATCTGTCACCAGCGATTAATACAGGAACCTATTATCTGATCACGTGCATCCATTTTTTTATGAGTAACATCTCATAGGGAACCCACACCTTCAGCAAAACAGTGCACCTCTCGACGTCTCCCGAAATGTGTCAAAATGATGTGAGCAGCGCCTTCCTAAATCCTAATGAACACCTGTAATCCACTGAACAATGCGTGCATGCTTTGGACCCATCCCTGCTCAATCCCCATGCATGTCAGTTGATTGGACAAGGATCAGGATCGCTTCACGTCACATGTGGTACGTATGTGTACACATTCCTGGGGAAGGGAGATGTAGTGGATCGACTTGTTACTGGTGTTGGGTCTCTTTAGTCTGGTGGTGGCCCAAGGTGAATTCTAACACAGGTACTGAGCTGAGTGGGTCGGAGGACGTAATAGACAAAGGCATACTCCCACAATTTCCGTACTGAGGAGCGAAATTTGAATGTATTAAAATTGCAATATTTCTGACTTTATAGCCAATCAAAGCATCCTATGTACTGTAGAAGGCAGCTGACGCCATTAGAAAGAAGTATTGATCAGTGTATGTGACCAAGGAATGCTATATGTATAATTTTGCACACAGCGCCACGTTTCTGTAGTCTTCTTCATTTAGCTGACGTGGCGCAGGTGGAACCATCCTATATTCTGATTGGCTATTGAGTTTGCTGCATACGACCGCGCGAGGTGGCGCCGTGGTTAGCACAATGAACTCGTATTCGGGAGGACGGCGGTTCAAACCAGCGTCCAGCCATCCTGATTTAGGTTTCCCGTAATTTCCTAGGTCGCTTCTAACAAATGCTGCGATGGTTCCTTTGAAAGAGCACGGCCGATTTCCTTCCCCGTCCTTTCCTAATCCGGGTTTGTGCTCCGTCTCTAATGATCTTGTTGTCGACGGGACTTTAAACACTAATCTCCTCATCCTCCTTGCTGCATGCGCGACAAAGCTTATAACTGAGTTATTTGTTAAATAATACCCTGAATGAGAATTCTCAAAAGTACATTCATGCTCATAAATTAAGGCTAATGCTAATACATGGTGAAACAACGCTCTGGTGGGCGGTTTGCGGGTTTAAATCACCTCGGGGTATGACCATGCGGTGCATTTGACCTGCGGTCGTCGCACGGTGGTGCTGGCAGCAGTCCACATACGCAGAGGGGTGTTGGTGCATGTCAGAGTACGGTACAGCGAGTAAGTGTGCAGACGTTTTCAGACGTGCTAATGGTGATTGTGTGTTGAAAATGACTCAAAGAACACATATTCATGACGTTATGAGGGGTGGAATACTACGGCGACTGGAGGCTGGTCAAGCACAGCAGGTAGTAGCACGGGCCCTCCGTGTGCCACAAAGTGTGATCTCAAGATTATGGCAACGATTCCAGCAGACAGAAAACGTGTCCAGGCGCTATAGTACGGGACGTTCACATTGTACAACACCACAAGAGACAGAAAACGTGTCCAGGCGCTATAGTACGGGACGTTCACATTGTACAACACCACAAGAAGACCGATATCTCGCCATCAGTGCCCGCAGACGGACACGGAGTACTGCATATAGCCTTGCTCGGGACCTTACCGCAGCCACTGGAACAGTTGTCTCCAGACACACAGTCTACAGACGACAGAACAGACATGGTTTATTCGCCCGGAGATCTGCAAGGTGCATTCCACTGCCCCTGGTCACAGGAGAGCCCGTAAAGCCAGGTGTCAAGAACACAGTACATGGTCATTGGAACAGTGGTCCCAGGTTATGTTCACGGACGAGTCCAGGTATAGTCTGAACAGTGATTCTCACCGGTTTTCATCGGCGTGAACAAGGAACCAGATACCAACCCCTTAACGTCCTTGAAAGGAACCTGCATGGAGGTCGTGGTTTGATCGTGTGGGGTGGGATTATGATTGGTGTACGTACACTCTTGCATGTCTTTGACAGAGGAACTTTTACAGGTCAGGTGTATCGGGACGTCATTTTGCACCAGTATGTCCCCCTTTTCAGGGGTGCAGTGGGTCCAGCCTTCTTCCTGATGGATGATAACGCACGGCCCCACCGAGCTGCCATCGTGGAGGAATACCTTGAAACAGAAGATATCAGGCGAATGGAGTGGCCTGCCTGTTCTCCAAACCTAAACCCCATCGAGCACGTCTGGGATGCTCTCGGTCGACGTATCGCTGCACGTCTTCAAACCCCTAAGACACTCCAGGAGCTCCGACAGGCACTGGTGCAAGAATGGGAGGCTATACCCCAGCAGCTGCTCGACCACCTGATCCAGAGTATGCCACCCCGTTGTGCAGCCTGTGTACGTGGCCATGGTGATCATATCCCATATTAATGTCGGGGTACATGCGCAGGAAACAGTGGCGTTTTGTAGCACATGTGTTTCGGGACGATTTTCTCAACTTATCACCAATACCGTGGACTTACAGATCTGTGTCGTGTGTGTTCCCTAAGTGCCTATGCTATTACCGCCAGTTTTGTGTAGTGCCACGTTGTGTGGCACCACATTCTGCAATTATCCTCAATTTATGAGCATGAGTGTATAAAGGATTCCTCGTCAACGTACTAATGAAACTAATTTGACAGTAACACCTGAAAAATAAGAATTGTTACGAACAGCCTGAATCACTTTCTTCCAGTGTCGTCTAGTTATGAACGAAAGTGATCCGCCAGGCCGTGAGGAAGTTCCAGTCTTGCCACCAGTGGTCAGCGAAGTTGTGTGTTGGCGAACTAGGTGGTCAGTGTTCAAGTCTTGCCGGCAGCCAGTAAAGATGAATTTCATGCCATGAATCTGAAAGCGGTGGAGACCAACTACCTACTATGTAAGTTTCATCTATTGTTGATTTGTATATAAAAAGTGTATTAATTACTTGTGTGGATTATTTTGCATTTTTATTTGTACACTACTGGCCATTAAAATTGTTACAACACGAAGATGACATGCTACAGACGCGAAATTTAACCAAGAGGAAGAAGATGCTGCGATATACAAAATGATTAGCTTTCCAGAGCATTCACACAAGGTTGGCGCTGGTGGCGACATGTACAACGTGCTGACATGAGGAAAGTTTCCAACAGATTTCTCATACACAAACAGCAGTTGACCGGCGTTGCCTGGTGAAACGTTGTTGTGATGCCTCGTGTAAGGAGATGATATGGGCACCATCACGTTTCAGACTTTGATAAAGGTCGGATTGTAGCATATTGCGATTGCGGTTTATCGTATCGCGACATTGCTGCTCGCGTTGATCGAGATCCAGTGACTGTTAGCAGAATATGGAATCGGTGGGTTCAGGAGGGTAATACGGAACGCCATGCTGGATCCCAACGGCCTCGTATCACTAGCAGTCGAGATGATAGGCATCTTATCCGCATGGCTATAGCCGGTAATGGATCGTGCAGCCATGTCTCGATCCCTGAGACAACAGATGGGGACGTTTGCAAGACAACAACCATTTGCACGAACAGTTCGACGACGTTTGCAGCAGCATGGACTATCAGACTATCAGATCGGAGACCATGACTGCGGTTACCCTTGACGCTGCGTCACAGACAGGAGCGCCTGCGATGGTGTACTCAACGACGAACCTGGGTGCACGAATGGCAAAACGTCATTTTTTCGGATGAATCCATGTTCTGTTTACAGCATCATGATGGTCGCATCCGTGTATGGCGACATCGCGGTGAACCGACATTGGAAGCGTGTAATCGTTATCGCCTTACTGGTGTATCACCCGGCGTGATGGTATGGGGTGCCATTGGTTTACACGTCTCGGTCACCCCTTGTTCGCATTGACGGCACTTTGAACAGTGGACGTTACATTTCAGATGTGTTACGACCTGTGGCTCTATCCTTCATTCGATCCCTGCGAAACCCTACATTTGAGCAGGCTAATGCACGACCGCATGTTGCAGGTCCTGTACGGGCCTTTCTTGATACAGACAATGTTCGACAGCCGCCCCGGCCAGCACAATCTCCAGATCTCTCACCAACTGAAAACGTCTGGTCAATGGTGGCCGAGCAACTGGCTCGTCACAATAGGCCAGTCACTACTCTTGATGAACTGTGGTATCGTGTTGAAGCTGCATGGGCAGCTGTACCTCTACACGCCATCCAAACTCTGTTTGACTCAATGCCCAGGCGTATCAAGGCCGTTATTACGGCCAGAGATGGTTGTTCTGGGTACTGATTTCTCAGGATCTATGCACCCAAACTGCGTGAAAATGTAATCACATGTCAGTTCTAGCATAATATATTTGTCCAATGAATACCCGTTTATCATATGCATTTCTTCTTGGTGTAGCAATTTTAATAGCCAGTAGTGTAGATCTCCTATCGACGAGAACGCACAGCTTTATGACCGACACTAATGCCTTGAATAAAATAACTGGCATCCCTTTTGAAATTCTTGCTGCCTGAGCCTGAATACCCAAGTCACTTTTAGTAGCAATTCACTTCAGCCAACAGTCCCTGATCGAGATCCGGTGCCTCGATTTTCACTGCTGTGGGCCAGCTACCTGGAGTAAAGACACCAAGTCAGTACAAATTACAGAACTTCGAGATTTTTTCCCTGTGTGTTAAGATCTAACTGCGATTCCCATACGGACTGCAGTTTCAGTACACCTTTAGTCAGTAACGTGGGCACCGTGGTAACATTTGTAGGGGAATTACAAAACTGTCCCGTAAAGTACACAATTATTTATAAATTCTGTTCGTTTTCTGTCATTTTATGAGCTGTAATTATTAGTTGAATTAATTTTTTCAATAAAGAGAATAAGTAACCGAGAGACATCAAATCCAAAGGTCCTAGGTTCAATATCTGTTCGGCCCTAGAATTTGTGTTTCGGTCACTTAACGCGCCTTTTACCTCTGACAATCATTTGCACATTTGAAAAAAGCCATGTTGTACTGTTATTTGGTGTCTCTATAAAACTGTTATATCCCCCTATAATTCTCTGCGTAAATGAGCTCCAAAGTCATACCACCCACAGAAGGATTTGACAAGTAGAACTTTGTGTTCAATCCAGCAATCGGGAGTACAACAGTTTTGTTTAACATCAGCTGCGCTAGGTATGAACATGACGAAGCTAATGCTTTTTCTGCTTTGCACTTTGAACCGTAAAGTACCAAAATAGTAAACTGCTACTGCTACTTCTAAGTCCCACGTAAACCAATATTTACTTTATAAATATTTCTATTCAGGGTCTAGTTTTGCAGCTCAGTTATTAAAGTTATTCCTGATGGAAATACTTTGTTTGAACCTTCATTGATAAAGCACGACATAATCACATTGAAGTGCAAGAGGAGCCAATGTTTAAAATTTGTTGAATTCAAATAGTCTTTGACCGAAATTTTTTTAAATTTATTTTATGACCAGTTTCGAAGTATGAGATGGTCATAAGGTGCGTCTGTCTTCCTAAACTAGTAAACAAAATATAAAAAACTTGTAGGCAATTAGGCGCCTTTTGACGGTGCCTGTCTTGGCCACAAGTTTTTTACATTTAACACGTTTCTTATAGTGGCCATTTTCGCAGCAGCTGTATATAAATTGCTGTTGTTTCAAAGAAAATGCCTTTTGCATGCTGCACATCGAACTTTTTATTTTTATTTACGCACCCAGACGCGTTTCGCCTTTTCTACAAGGCATTTTCAGGGGTGTCCTGAAATATTACATGATTTGTCCTATTTACACATAGGTTATGGTTTCACATCTAGGTTATAGATTTAAAAACAGTTCCTTAACGTTTTTTTTACGAAATGGAAAGGTACTTACATGTAACTTCTAATTCAGTGCATCCAAACACAACTACTTTTTCGCGTCTGGCAACCAGGTGGACATCTTACAGTTCACTTTCTGTTCACTGTTTTCGTTACACATCACTGTAACTGCCATCTTTTTAGTATAGAGATTCATTTGTTTTTCTAAGTGTTACCAACTGTTTTGTGAATGTGTGTGTGTGTGTGTGTGTGTGTGTGTGTGTGTGTGTGTGTCTGTGTGTGTGTATGTGTGTGCGTGTGATCATATAATAGACAGAAATACCAATAAATGATTACACATCTGATTCCTATCATAAGAATATACAGGAAAATATAATAATAATAATAATAATATTTTTTTTTAAAAAAGAAAGAAATCTCTTTCCTTCTCTAATACACACACACACACACACACACACACACACACACACACACACACACACAAACACACACACGCGCGCGCGCGCGCACACACACATACACACACACACACACACACACACACACACACACACACACACACACACACATTCACAAAACAGTTGGTAACACTTAGAAAAACAAATGAATCTCTATATTTAAAAGATGGCAGTTACAGTGATGTGTAACGAAAACAGTGAACAGAAAGTGAACTGTAAGATGTCCACCTGGTTGACAGACGCGAAAAAGCAGTTTTGCTTAGATGCAGTGAATTAGAAGTTACCTGTAAGTACCTTTCCATTTCGTAAAAAAAAAACTTAAAGGAACTGTTTTTAAATCTATAACCTAGATGTGAAACCATAACCCATGGTTAAAAAGGACAAATCATGTAATATTTCAGGACACCCACTGAAGATGCCTTGTAAGAAAGGCGAAACGCGTCAGGGTACATAAATAAAAACAAAAGCTCGACGTGCAGCATGCAAAAGGCATTTTCTTTGAAACTACTGCAATTTTTACATTTAGTTTACTAGCTTAGGTAGACACACGTATTTTGTGATCTCATACATCGAAACAGGACATAAAACAAACGAAAATAAATTTTCTATTAAATACTGTTTTGAATGTCAAAAATTTTGAACCATGATTATTCAGTTATATTGCCGTTTATTATATGCACTTAACCAAAGACGCTTACGGCAAGAGGTATAGCTTCTGTATTTGAAATCATAATATCAAATTTCGGATATCTTGAATGAAACGAAATATTAAATTATTTCACGTAGTTGAATGTTGTGGACATAGCTTGTTTTGCTTCCAGTAATTCAGGAAAACAGCTGTAGAAAAGTGAAGACAGAAAACTTTGAGCGCTGAAAGAGTGTTCATCTGATGCGCCTTTGTGTGTGTGCAGAGTGTGGGCACGGGTGATGGCGTTGGCGCTATGAGGATGGAGGGCGTGGCCGCAGCCCATTGTGTGTGACGGTCGTTACACGAAACGAGGGCAAAACCGACGCTGCGAAAGTGGATATGCTAATGGCACTGTAACAGGCAAGGCGGATGACTCAAAGGGGAACAGTTGAAAACAAAGACCGGGCACAGCGTTCTGCTTGTCCACATCCGTATCTGCGTAGTCAGCGCGTCTTGCTGTCGTGAGGAGGACCCGGGTTCATTTACCTGCCAGGGTTTTTTTCTCTTTCGAAGGACTGCAAAGGGGCTCGTTGAAGAGCTACTTCAGTGAGATGTAGCAGCTCCAAGGTTTGGAAAGCCGACAACAGCGGGGAGAGCGGTTTTCTGACCCCATGCTCCTCGATATCACATCAACATGACGCCACATGGCGGAGGTTGAAGCGGCGGTCGGTCGGCTCGCGCTGTACTGTGGGCCTGATCGCGGTGCTGTAACATACTGCTTACAATCACCAGTAGACAGTTTATTACCTATGAACGTAACATTTGCAGTCTGCAAGGCACCTGACTCGTACAGGAGGTATGTCAGTCAGTTGGCATAACTCATGGGTGATACAGGAACTGAAACTGAGGCTTGCAAAACATAAGCATAATACTGAATTCCGCGATCCAGTGTTCCTTTAGTAAGAAAGAAACATAAGTACTGCAAAAATGAAATACGGATGTTAGTGGTGTTGAAAAACAGATAAAATCACTACAATTGAAAAGTGCTCCAGAGCCTGATTCCCTGTCAGAGTCTAAACTGAATTTACAACTTAGTCACTTTCCATTTTAATCACGTATATTGCAGAGTCGAGGGGCATGAAAGAGAAGAAGTGGTTGAGAAGGAAGTGAGACAGGGCTGTAGCTCATCCCCGATGTTATTCAATCCGTATACTGACCAAGCAGTAAAGGAAATAAAAGAAAAATGTAGAGTAGAAATTGAAATCCACGGAAAAGAAACAAAAACTTTGAGGTTTGCCGACGGCATTATAATTCTGTCAGAGACAGCAAAGGACCTGGAAGAGCGGAATGAACTGTCTTGAAAGGAGGATATAACAGGGACCTCAACAAAAGCAAAACGAGGATAACGGAATGCAGTCGAATTAAATCAGATGACGCTGAGGAAATTAGATTAGGAAATGAGGCACTTAAAATAGTAGATGAGGTTTGCTATTTGTGGAGCAAAATAACTGATGACGGTCGAAGTAGAGAGGATATAAAATATAGACTGGCTATGGCAGGGAAAGCGTTTCTGAAGAAGAGAAAATTGTTAACTTCGAATATAGATTTAAGTTTCAGGAAGTCTTTTCTGAAAGTATTTGTATGGAGTGTAGCCATTTATGGAAGTGAAATATGGACGATAAATAGTTTAGACAAAGAGAAAATAGAAGATTTCGAAATGTGGTGCTACAGAAGAATGCTGAAGATTAGGTGGGTGGATCACGTAACTAACGAGGAGGTACTGAACAGACCTGGGGAGACGAATTTGTGGCACAACTTGACTAGAAGAAGTGATCGGTTGGTAGAACACATTTTTAGGCATCAAGGGATCGCCAATTTAGTATTAGAGGGATGTGTGGACGATAAAAATCGTAGAGGGAGGCCGAGAGATGAATACACTAAACAGATTCAGAAGGATGTAGGTTGCATTAGATGCTCGAAGATGAAGAAGCTTACACAGGATAGAGTAGCACTGAGAGCCGCAAGATCACAGCAACACAATACATTCTAGATCCCTTAAATAAGGAACTCTGCGCAGTGATTGAAAGAAATCACAAGCTACACTCGTCTACTAGAAGCTTAGTTGACGTGATCCACAAAACTACCGTCCTACGTCATTGAAGTCCATCTGCTGTAGAATTCTAAAGTACAGTCCGAGCTCAAACAGAATGAGGTAACTTGACGAAATGACCTCCTCCATGCAAACCAGCACGAGTTCCAAAACCACATATAATGCGAAGCCAAACTTGCGAAATTCTCACATGACATACTGAAAGCCATGAAACAACACAATCAGCTGAACGCAATATTCCTTGACTTCCGAAAAGCATTTTATTCGATATCGAATATAAGCAAAAGTACGACTACACGGGGTGTCAAACAAATTTTGTAGCCAGATCTGAGGATTTCTTGGTAGGGAGGATGCAACATTCTATCTTGGATGTAAAATCAACGACAAGATTAGAAGTAACTTGAGACATACCCCAGAGAAATGTGTTGAAACCTTATTGTTCATTTTGTATATGAATGATCTTCTACGAGGTGCATTCAAGTACTAAGGCCTCCGATTTTTTTTCTAATTAACTACTCACCCGAAATCGATGAAACTGGCGTTACTTCTCGACGTAATCGCCCTGCAGACGTACACATTTTTCACAACGCTGACGCCATGATTCCATGGCAGCGGCGAAGGCTTCTTTAGGAGTCTGTTTTGACCACTGGAAAATCGCTGAGGCAATAGCAACATGGCTGGTGAATGTGCGGCCACGGAGAGTGTCTTTCATTGTTGGAAAAAGCCAAAAGTCACTAGGAGCCAGGTCAGGTGAGTAGGGAGCATGAGGAATCACTTCAAAGTTGTTATCACGAAGAAACTGTTGCATAACGTTAACTCGATGTGCAGGTGCGTTGTCTTGGTGAAACAGCACACGCGCAGCCCATCCCGGACGTTTTTGTTGCAATGCAGGAAGGAATTTTTTCTTCAAAACATTTTCGTAGGATGCACGTGTTACTGTAGTGCCCTTTGGAACGCAATGGGTAAGGATTACGCCCTCGCTGTCCCAGAATATGGACACCATCATTTTTTCAGCACTGGCGGTTACCCGAAATTTTTTTGGTGGCGGTGAATCTGTGTGCTTCCATTGAGCTGACTGGCGCTTTGTTTCTGGATTGAAAAATGGCATCCACGTCTCATCCATTGTCACAACCGACGAAAAGAAAGTCCCATTCATGCTGTCATTGCGTGTCAACATTGCTTGGCAACATGCCACATGGGCAGCCGTGTGGTCGTCCGTCAGCATTCGTGGCACCCACCTTGATGACACTTTTCGCATTTTCAGGTCGTCATGCATGATTGTGTGCACAGAACCCACAGAAATGCCAACTCTGGAGGCGATCTGTTCAACAGTCATTCGGCAATCCCGCAAAACAATTCTCTCCACTTTCTCGATCATGTCGTCAGACCGGCTTGTGCGAGCCCGAGGTTGTTTCGGTTTGTTGTCACACGATATTCTGCCTTCATTAAACTGTCGCACCCACGAACGCACTTTCGACACATCCATAACTCCATCACCACATGTCTCCTTCACCTGTCGATGAATTCCAATTGGTTCCACACCACGCAAATTCAAAAAGCGAATGATTGCACGTTGTTCAAGTAAGGAACACGTCGCCATTTTAAGTATTTAAAACAGTTCTCATTCTCGCCGCTGGCGGTAAAATTCCATCTGCCGTACGGTACTGCCATCTCTGGGACGTATTGACAATGAGCGCGGCCTCATTTTAAAACAATGCGCATCTTTCTATCTCTTTCCAGTCCGGAGAAAAAAAATCGGAGGCCTTAGAACTTGAATGCACCTCGTAGACAAAATTAATAGTAACCTCAGAGTTTTCGTAGATGCTGCAGTTTTCTACGATAAAGTACTTTCTGAAAAAAGCTGCAGAAATGTTCAGTCCCATCGTAACAAGATTTTAGAGTGGTACAAGAAATGGTAACTTTCTTTAAATATAAAACTATTCATCACTTATCGCGCGTAAACGTAGTACTGCGTGACTACAGTAAAAATGAGTCACAACTGCACTCAGTCCACCTCCCCAGCCCCCGCGCCACTGCATCTAACTTATCCACCCTGGACCAATTGGTTTCAACTGATTTCGAGAACACGACAAGTGCCATCACCCGATTTCCCAGGAACTTCACCCAGTGGAAGAGGAGTCAAAATAAGTGAACATGTGTTCCGGCTTATCCGTAGATATTCGACTGTTTCTGAAAATACGACGTTCAAAATTTTAGAGGTATTTTCATTATAAAAAGTTGATGTATTTAGCTTAAAGAGTTTTTTGCCTTTATCTTTAATTTTGTATTTTCTTTATTGGTCTCAAAATTTTATTCATCTTACTTTATGTGCCTTTTACCTCGCAATATTCTTAGAGTAACTGGTGGCGCGTTGGTTAGTGTCGCAGCTTATTAATTTTGCGCCCCGTGTTCGAAACTCGATTATCGTTTTATTCATTTTATTTTATTTTTATTGTTCTGATTTATCTATCTTTGTCCAGAGACAGGTTACTAGATGAATGTTTCTTATCGATTTAGGGTATATTAGGACGTTATATTTACAGTAAAATAACAACTAGATTGTATAATAAGTGTCACTCATTTATTGTGTAATATATTTGTGTATGGTATGTTGGGCAGTAAAATCTTTTTAAGTTCTTATATTCTGACAGTTCATTCTCACGTCAGTTCTTATATTAATTCTTATATTTTATTAATATGTTTATTCATCAGGAATATTTGGTGCATTCCCTTCGATGATACCAATCGTGGACGCATTCGAAATGCAGACATTCCGAATACCACGACATCGCGCTCAAGCACGTTTGCGACAGTTCCTGTTCTTAGTATGAATCTCATCTGGGAAAGAAACGTCTTTAACAGTGCCGAAGATTTCGCGAGTTGGCAATAATTTCGCGACAAACCATGCATAACGGATCACTTTTCCGAAAACTGGTGCTTGCAACTGATTATCAGTCTAGATACGATACAGGAACATCACCGAAAACAATGTTAAATAATTTTCTCATTTTTTAGTTCATTCATCTGACGTACAATTTGTAGACGGATAAGTCCAACATTGTGTCAGTACGATCTGGAAAAAAACATTCGTGTAGTAATCTTCTACAGACATGGGTATATAAATGAAAAATAAAAATAAAAATAGTAGTCAGGTTTCGAACATGGGGCGCAAATTTTAGAAGCCGCAATGCTAACTACTGTGTCACTATCTTCCTTGGGGACGTCGCACATGAAATACCTCGAAAACTTTGTGGTTTTTTCAGGAACTATCGAGTATCTACAAATAAGTCGAGACATGTGTTCGCTTCCCCTCTTCCACTGAACGAAGTTTCTGTCAAATCGGGTGATGGCATTTGCCGTGATCTGCTCGTTAGTAGCCCTCCCCAGCACTACAGACTGGAGTGCGCTTTCATGATTGGTAGACAGCAGTCGGTGTAGGGAGGGGTGGTGTGTAAATAAACCCACCGGTTCACCCATCTAGTTAGCGATCAAAATGATATTGCTGTTCACAAGTACATTCTATTTGACTGTTTGAAGACTGAAACGCATGATTGTTGGAATGGCGCCAGATCTCGAGTTTGCCGTCATGGCTGAGTGTACAGAGTCGTCAACATGTATAAATGTTCATTTACATCAAACAGAATGCAGGTGCTTGTCAGAAGATCTGCCGTACATCGCAAGTCAACTCACTGCGGAATACAACCCACATGAGGTGAACATAAACGCTTTCTTTAAAAAAATCGGCAGTGGTCATGTTACCACCTTCGTACTGGCAGTGTTCAGTAGTAAAACACTGAAACTACTTGATCGCGAGACTACATACAGTGCACGTTTAGAAATCAGTGTTTCAAACACATGAAGTGCATATGATGTTGTGTGTTTTGCCGCACACAGAGCATGTCAGCTAACCGACAGTATAAAAATAAGCGTTCATTTACGTGGTGGAATATATAGTGCGACATAAAGTTCTTGTGAGCGTTGCATTCGATGACTGCATAGCTGCATGTGAAAATGATCACATAGCCTACACACAAAATTTAACGTGTACAAAAGATAATAATTTGCTAAATAATACCATATGGCGAATGGTTGTAATTGAAGAAGAATAACCATGCATTAATAAGTTTGTGAATATAAGAGTAATAAAATTATTATTGTTTTTAAAAAGGTACAATATTTGCTTAATTTACTTTTGCATATATATTTTATTTCCACGTTCTATTTCTATACATGAGACATAACTCCACATTATAATATCAGTGTTAGAAATGTATAAAGGCGTTCTTACGTGAAGCGTAAGAATGGCTATATTCACTATTAACAGCGATGCATGATACGAAGATCAAACTAAGCTTGCCAACAAGTGCTGCTTAAGTTTTAAGTTTACCAGTGGTCGTTTTACTGCTGTAGTGCTACATATATGATTAACACTCAAAATGTTCGATAGGGAATGGTTTAAATCTATTTCACACATTAGTTCTTTTACTTAAGACTTGCGGAATAACATTGTTTGTGAGAATCAGTCCTAATCATGCATATCTGTATTTGATGGAATTGTGCGGAACATTTCCTGAATTGACGATAGAATATGTTTCTCCATCTTTCATATAACACCTCTGTAGCATACTGATGTCTTTGCTGGAGTCTGCATTAGCGACCTCCACATAGTTTTCATGCAATTAATTAAAACTGTAGCCAGGAAGATATTGTTTATAATCTTTTCTCGTTTTTTTATTGCCAGTAAGGTTTGGTTGCACGCCAGTTGGCTTCTGTGTGTCCTTATTGTTATAAATTGTAGCTTGTAGTCTGATAATGCAGTGTTCTTCAGCCAGGGCAGATATTAAGGTTTCTACTAGACGCATATCAGGGCACTTTACGAAATAGATGTAATAGTTACCAACAACTTTGCTCACTCCTAGACTTGACAAATATATTTGTTACACGTTTTTAAAGTTGGAGCTTGTGCTTTAAGAAACTGCATTCAGCAACTGTGATATCATCGTACGTCTAACATAGCGATCATAAGAGGGATTAGGGCATATGGATAGTCATTTTTTCCACATCAGTACGCAAGAGAAAATAGATAACACTGTTACGATATACCCTCCACCATGCAGTGTAAAGCAGCTTGCGGTGTATGTGTTTAGATGTAGACGGAGGCTGTTCTCGGGGGATGCTATTGTCTATGTAGTAGGGAATTGCAGAGGATCGACGATTGATACAGAGATTGGATGCAAATAAATATACTGAACCACACAAACACTACTATTTCTGAAAACTGAAACACGCAGAAGTAATGGAATGAATTACACCAATGCATTAGGGTCTATGGAACATTGGAATCATAGTAAGTGATCAAGACTGCAAACAGATAGCATGCATGTGGGTCCAGCAGTGCCCTATTTTGTGCTCCCAACACGCCAGTATTATGCCACGCCCAGTTGGAGCAAAGCTTCAAACGAAGCGGAAACATGTTGCCAAGTGCCGGTGTGTCTTATTGATGTCAAAAGCTGGAATTTCTGTATGTGAATGAGTTCGAATGGGGTAGAATGATTAGTCTGTGGGAAATGGATCTATCGAACCATCACTTTGCAGCTCGTACAAGTGATGCCTGTGTGGAACCAGTGGATAGAAGAAGGTCGTGCATAATGAGTAGTGGGTACTGAAGTACGCAACATGGCCACAGTGTGGGATGGCCACCATCTTTGACCATAGTGTTAGCTCGATGTTGAGTACTGCAATGCATGTCTGCATTAACGATTCAATGCTGGTTGCAGAGGGCTACACTGGAGGCATGCAAGCTATTGTGTCAGCTTCCACTGACCAAAAACCACTACTGCCAAGGGAAAGTGAAAGCCATCACTGGCATGCTGAGTGGTAGAATGTAGTGTTACTATGGTGATCACAGTGGGACAGACTACACTGTTCAGTGGCATAGCAGACAAGTGCTAAGATTGATAGTTTGAGGTGCCATTCACTGTAACATGCAATTTTGCCTCTTACATATTGGAGGCAGTCAGAACAGCAGCCACTAGACCAGGGAAGTTTTAGAGCCTGAGGCATTGTCCTTCCTGCAGAGGTCCACATGACATATTTCAACAGGACAAAGCCTGGTCACATGTGGTGAGGAATGTGCAAGCCTTCTTCGAAGGATAATACGTATGACTGCTTCCATGATCTGCATGTTGCCTGACAAGTTATTCATCAAATATGCCTGGGATATGATCGTTGGGCAACCTGTTCATTTAGGTCCTCCTGCAACCACTGTTGACACTTTATGAAAACGATTACAAACCATATGGCAATGTGTTCCCCAACGGCATATCCAGGCCCTCTTTGATTCCATGCCACGACATCTAGAGGCTCTAATTATAGCATATGGTGGCTTTACACCATACTGAATTCTAACTGTCAAAGAGTATGTACAGGTTCTGTAATTCTAATCATTTGTGTATTGTCATGTGTCTAATCTATGAAATACATTTCATTATGATCATGTGTTTACTTCTTGGTGTTGCAGTTTTCACTATCTGTAATGTATACAGAAGAAGAAATCATCACAACATTGGTGGAAACAATAACAGCCACATAATAACGAAATAAATCTCGGGTGAACAGCCTGGTATGCACCTGATGATGGCAACGTGGTAGATTGCTGAAGTATTGTGTCCTATGCACACTCATACCAGGCTGTTCACCCGAGATTTATTTCGTCATAAAATACGCCTGGAGAAATTGAAGAATCACAGTCACATAATACCTAAAAGTAAAAGTCCACAGTGATCTACAGTGGAATGACTACATAAAGCAAAAGCATATGCTGCAGGACTTTGATTAATTTGGAGGAATCTTAGGCAAATGTAACTCATTCACAAAAGAAGAGCCGGCCGAAGTGGCCGTGCGGTTAAAGACGCTGCAGTCTGGAACCGCAAGACCGCTACGTCGCAGGTTCGAATCCTGCCTTGGGCATGGATGTTTGTGATGTCCTTAGGTTAGTTAGGTTTAACTAGTTCTAAGTTCTAGGGGACTAATGACCTCAGCAGTTGAGTCCCATAGTGCTCAGAGCCATTTGAACCATTTGAACCACAAAAGAAGAAATGCTTTACAAACCTTTTGTTCGACAAATTTTTGAGAATTGCTCGTCCGTTTGGAACCCATAACAGATTGGATAAAAAGATAATCCAACGAAGAGCAGCATGTGCGCAGTTCTTTAGTCGATGTGACCTGTGGTGGTCACTGCAAGAGAGGCATTGTGCATCAAGGGCAGCTTTCACTGCAGCAAATCTAGGGGAGTATATTGTGAGCAATATATTACTTCCTCTACATATGTCGTGCAAAACGACCGCAATGAGGAATTAGAGCAGCGCGGGATTAGCCGTGCGGTCTAGGGGACTGCAGTCATGGACTGTGCGGCTGGTCGCGGCGGAGGTTCGAGTCCTCCCTCGGGAATGGGTGTGTGTGTTTGTCCTTAGGATAAATTAGGTTAAGCAGTTTGTAAGCTTAGGGACTGATGACCTTAGCAGTTAAGTCACATAAGATTTCACACACATTTGAACTTTTTTTTCTTCTTTTGAGGAATTAGATCTAACATGTGAGGAAATTTTTGTTCCGTCGTTACAACTACAAGAAAATGCGTGTTTTTCTCACCAGACAAGTTAAGCTTTATTAAAATAAATCAGTGGTCTGTAATTAAAGATATTTACAGTTTGATTGGTTTTCTAGATCGAAAAACCATTCGTTAACAAATTGTTGCTTTTTACTTGCAGTAATTTCTGCTTGGTTTTACGCCTACATCAGGAAATGCCTTGTCTAGCACGTTTCTTTCTTCGTTGGGCACTGACAATTGTGGTGTAATTTTACGCTACTTTGCAGAACTATGCATCTTTGGCATTTAACACAGCACAATTTCGTACACCACTGTTTACTGTTTATTTGTATACTTTTAAGTGTGTATCGTGTTTTGTAGTGTTGCCAACAATGCCTCTAGTTTTTCTGTAATCTGTATTTTTATTCTCTATCTGTAGTTCATTATATGTGTGTTAATGCTTTTTTTGTATGGAAGTTTTGTTGGAAAGGGAGGAGGCATCTGTCTTTACTTATTTTTATGATGTTCATATCTTTTTCAATAGTCTAGGTCTGAGGTAGTACTGTTTAAAGGTGCGTCCACACTACTCGTGTGGCTCGTGTACTTGCGAGCCTTACGAATAATGTGGACGCAGGTAGGCTCCGAGGGCTCGCCGCGAAACAGGCTTGCGAGCCGCCCGAGCTTGTTTGGCTCCGGCCGTTGTCGGTACATGAAAGGGATGCGCGGCGAGCTGAGCGCGTAGTGTGGACGGCAACAAGCACTGACCAGTTGGTTCGCTGCACTCGTACAGCTTCGTCTTGGCGTTATTCTTTTTCTGTGTTGTGGACATCGGTTTTTCTTTTAAAATAGAGTGGACCGACGATTTTGCCATGAATTTCATAAATATTTATGAACAATATCCTGTGCTTTGAGACGCAACAAACTTCCAATATAAAATTAAATTTAAAAAAAGTGACGCATGGGATTCCATCGCCACAGAACTTCGGGTGGATGTGGCCGATTTAAAAAAACAGCTTATTAGCCACTTACAGGAAAGTTCGCCAGAACAAAAATGAGGCTAGGCAGTCTGACGCTGGGGTTGAGGAACTAAACGCTCCAAACTGGCTCGCTTTCAAAGCGTTTGAATTTCTGCACTGCAGATATCAGCTGTGGAAGACAATCAACACAGATATAAGTAAAAAAATATTTATTTTTGGAAATGTATAAAAAAACCTATTAACAAACTTAATGAGGTTCGGTCCCTTTAGGGTTCTGTCTCCACAGCTACTTAACTTTTTCTTTCTCAGCTTACACTTCGGTCCCTGCTCATTTGTTATTTTTATATTTTTTGGTGTTATTCCCTTATATTCTATTAATCATCTCATATCTTAAGATATTTTTTCATATTTATTTTAGCTCTCTACTATTTCTATTATGTATATACCTAACAACTGCTTATAGTTTTGAAATTAAAAAATTAAAAAAGTTCTAATTGTGATAAATTATAGGGCTTATGGGAAAATGGGCTCTGAACGTCACAGAGGAAAAAGGAGGAAATGGACTAACAGGATTGGAATACAAACTGGGGCAACGCTGGCTGGGTACTCAGCTAGTAATAAATAAATAGTGATGAATAACATCTATTTTTCTAACACAATATATTTAAGCACATGTACATTTATGTATATTTTGTTTGTATGTTATGTTATTTGAGGAAATAAAAATAATAAGATAGGAAATTTCCTCAAATAACATAACATACAAACAAAATATACATAAATGTACATGTGCTTAAATATATTGTGTTAGAAAAATAGATGTTATTCATCACTATTTATTTATTATTAGCTGAGTACCCAGCCAGCGTTGCCCCAGTTTGTATTCCAATCCTGTTAGTCCATTTCCTCCTTTTTCCTCTGTGACGTTCAGAGCCCATTTTCCCATAAGCCCTATAATTTATCACAATTAGAACTTTTTTAATTTTTTAATTTCAAAACTATAAGCAGTTGTTAGGTATATACATAATAGAAATAGTAGAGAGCTAAAATAAATATGAAAAAATATCTTAAGATGTTGTTGTTGTTGTGGTCTTCAGTCCTGAGACTGGTTTGATGCAGCTCTCCATGCTACTCTATCCTGTGCAAGCTTTTTCATCTCCCAGTACCTACTGCAACCTACATCCTTCTGAATCTGCTTAGTGTATTCATCTCTTGGTCTCCCTCTACGATTTTTACCCTCCACGCTGCCCTCCAATACTAAATTGGTGATCCCTTGATGCCTCAGAACATGTCCTACCAACCGATCCCTTCTTCTGGTCAAGTTGTGCCACAAACTTCTCTTCTCCCCAATCCTATTCAATACTTCCTCATTAGTTATGTGATCTACCCATCTAATCTTCAGCATTCTTCTGTAGCACCACATTTCGAAAGCTTCTATTCTCTTCTTGTCCAAACTATTTATCGTCCATGTTTCACTTCCATACATGGCTACGCTCCATACGAATACTTTCAGAAATGACTTCCTGACACTTAAATCTATACTCGATGTTAACAAATTTCTCTTCTTCAGAAACGCTTTCCTTGCCATTGCCAGCCTACATTTTATATCCTCTCTACTTCGACCATCATCAGTTATTTTGTTCCCCAAATAGCAAAACTCCTTTACTACTTTAAGTGCCTCATTTCCTAATCTAATTCCCTCAGCATCACCCGACTTGATTAGACTACATTCCATTATCCTTGTTTTGCTTTTGTTGATGTTCATCTTATATCCTCCTTTCAAGACACTGTCCATTCCATTCAACTGCTCTTCCAAGTCCTTTGCTGTCTCTGACAGAATTACAATGTCATCGGCGAACCTCAAAGTTTTTATTTCTTCTCCATGAATTTTAATACCTACTCCGAATTTTTCTTTTGTTTCCTTTACTGCTTGCTCAATATACAGATTGAACAACATCGGGGAGAGGCTACAACCCTGTCTTACTCCCTTCCCAACCACTGCTTCCCTTTCATGTCCCTCGACTCTTATAACTGCCATCTGGTTTCTGTACAAATTGTAAATAGCCTTTCGCTCCCTGTATTTTACCCCTGCCACCTTTAGAATTTGAAAGAGAGTATTCCAGTCAACATTGTCAAAAGCTTTCTCCAAGTCTACAAATGCTAGAAACGTAGGTTTGCCTTTCCTTAATCTTTCTTCTAAGATAAGTCGTAGGGTCAGTATTGCCTCACGTGTTCCAGTGTTTCTACGGAATCCAAACTGATCTTCCCCGAGGTTGGCTTCTACTAGTTTTTCCATTCGTCTGTAAAGAATTCGTGTTAGTATTTTGCAGCTGCGACTTATTAAGCTGATAGTTCGGTAATTTTCACATCTGTCAACACCTGCTTTCTTTGGGATTGGAATTATTATATTCTTCTTGAAGTCTGAGGGTATTTCGCCTGTTTCATACATCTTGCTCACCAGATGGTAGAGTTTTGTCAGGACTGGCTCTCCCACGGCCGTCAGTAGTTCCAATGGAATATTGTCTACTCCGGGGGCCTTGTTTCGACTCAGGTCTTTCAGTGCTCTGTCAAACTCTTCACGCAGTATCATATCTCCCATTTCATCTTCATCTACATCCTCTTCCATTTCCATAATATTGTCCTCAAGTACATCGCCCTTGTATAGACCCTCTATATACTCCTTCCACCTTTCTGCTTTCCCTTCTTTGCTTAGAACTGGGTTTCCATCTGAGCTCTTGATATTTATACAAGTCGTTCTCTTATCTCCAAAGGTCTCTTTAATTTTCCTGTAGGCGGTATCTATCTTACCCCTAGTGAGATAGGCCTCTACATCCTTACATTTGTCCTCTAGCCATCCCTGCTTAGCCATTTTGCACTTCCTGTTTATCTCATTTTTGAGACGTTTGTATTCCTTTTTGCCTGTTTCGCTTACTGCATTTTTATATTTTCTCCTTTCATCAATTAAATTCAATATTTCTTCTGTTACCCAAGGATTTCTACTAGCCCTAGTCTTTTTACCTACTTGATCCTCTGCTGCCTTCACTACTTTATCCCTCAAAGCTACCCATTCTTCTTCTACTGTATTTATTTCCCCCATTCCTGTCAATTGCTCCCTTATGCTCTCCCTGAATCTCTGTACAACCTCTGGTTCTTTTAGTTTATCCAGGTCCCATCTCCTTAAATTCCCACCTTTTTGCAGTTTCTTCAATTTTAATCTACAGGTCATAACCAATAGATTGTGGTCAGAGTCCACATCTGCCCCTGGAAATGTCTTACAATTTAAAACCTGGTTCCTAAATCTCTGTCTTACCATTATATAATCTATCTGATACCTTTTAGTATCTCCAGGGTTCTTCCATGTATACAACCTTCTTTCATGATTCTTAAACCAAGTGTTAGTTATGATTATGTTGTGCTCTGTGCAAAATTCGACCAGGCGGCTTCCTCTTTCATTTCTGTCCCCCAATCCATATTCACCTACTATGTTTCCTTCTCTCCCTTTTCCTACTGACGAATCCCAGTCACCCATGACTATTAAATTTTCGTCTCCCTTCACTACCTGAATAATTTCTTTTATTTCATCATACATTTCTTCAATTTCTTCGTCATCTGCAGAGCTAGTTGGCATATAAACTTGTACTACTGTAGTAGGCGTGGGCTTCGTATCTATCTTGGCCACAATAATGCGTTCACTATGCTGTTTGTAGTAGCTTACCCGCATTCCTATTTTCCTATTCATTATTAAATCTACTCCTGCATTACCCCTATTTGATTTTGTGTTTATAACCCTGTAGTCACCTGACCAGAAGTCTTGTTCCTCCTGCCACCGAACTTCACTAATACCCACTATATCTAACTTCAACCTATCCATTTCCCTTTTTAAGTTTTCTAACCTACCTGCCCTATTAAGGGATCTGACATTCCACGCTCCGATCCGTAGAATGCCAGTTTTCTTTCTCCTGATAACGACATCCTCTTGAGTAGTCCCCGCCCGGAGATCCGAATGGGGGACTATTTTACCTCCGGAATATTTTACCCAAGAGGACGCCATCATCATGTAATCATACAGTAAAGCTGCATGCCCTCGGGAAAAATTACGGCTGTAGTTTCCCCTTGCTTTCAGTCGTTCGCAGTACCAGCACAGCAAGGCCGTTTTGGTTATTGTTACAAGGCCAGATCAGTCAATCATCCAGACTGTTGCCCTTGCAACTACTGAAAAGGCTGCTGCCCCTCTTCAGGAACCACACGTTTGTCTGGCCTCTCAACAGATACCCCTCCGTTGTGGTTGCACCTACGGTATGGCTATCTGTATCGCTGAGGCACGCAAGCCTCCCCACCAACGGCAAGGTCCATGGCTCATATCTTAAGATATGAGATGATTAATAGAATATAAGGGAATAACACCAAAAAATATAAAAATAACAAATGAGCAGGGACCGAAGTGTAAGCTGAGAAAGAAAAAGTTAAGTAGCTGTTGAGACAGGAATTAATGAAGGTAAAACTTCACATGTATAGGTAGTTGAAATGTGTGCAGTCAGGCAGTCACAAGTACGTACACAGCTAGTAGAAGAAAAAAAATTCTTTGTTATTGGTAATCATCTTGCCATGGCAATCTTCCCTCTTCGGAAACGAAATAAGCAGCGAATGCATCTTCAATGTCTTGGGCAGTGTGCGGTGAACGTCGTGGAATGATCGCTAATCGTGTAAACGTTGCAGCAGGACTGATCTCATTTCTCCAAGTTCCTGGCTTTAACGCCCGTTCTCCTCATGATCCACTGCTCCTACAGGGGTATAAATCTGTCTGGAAGCAGAACTTTTTCGCAATAAATTATGGAGGTATGTAAAAGTCATAATAACACTTTGGATTTTCTCAGGCTGTAGTAATACAGGCTTTCTTTGTATCCGGAATATGGAAGAAAGTATTCCGAACGCATTTACCACAATCCGCCGTGCTCTTCAAAGTCTGTAGTTAAAAGTACTTTTCATTGCCCTCTGAGGTTGTTGCCCAATATACGGCTTCATGATAAGACTGTCCAGGGGAAACGCGTCGTCTGCGACAGTAATACAGGCATCATCCACCATCTGCGTTTTCTTGCGTCTTTATAGCATCTTCTTCTATCTTCTTCCTCAGCTAAAAGGCGCATCACAAGGAAGCTGGCACTTAATATAACCGCTTCGTCCATTTTTTAAACCAGGAAAGTGGCACTGACCATAACTGCGAGTACGGTGCGGATTCTCACGAGCCAAAACCTGGCAAGCAACTGGAGTCGTGTGGACGAAGATAGAAACAGCACGAGCGCAACTCACAAGGGGAGGCCGCCAATTGTGAAATTCAGATTCGATTCATACTGCGCATAATAAAAGCTCATGGCCAGAGGTATAATGTGGCAAAGCACCAAGATGCACTTCTCAGCCGTTGTCGAGAAAATCGACAGTTAAATTAAACCGTTGCGGTGAAATACTCTCTACGATTAGTTATTTTCTATGGCGCGGCGGTGCAGCGGTATGCGCTCGGGTTCGTAATCCGAAGGTCGCCACATCGAATCTCGCTCCATGCAACTTTTTTTTTAGTATTTGTTTTTTGTAATTTATATATATATATATATATATATATATATATATATATATATATATATAATTCCCGGCAATCAGATGCAACAATTATGCATATAATAAGTTGTTGAAAGTCGTTTGTCGTGGAAAAACTGGCGTCTTCGAACATCATTATGTTTTCGGCAAACAAAGTTGTATTTCACAAATGTTATTAATTGTCTTCATAATGTTAACCACGTATAGTTAACGGAAGACGTAGAAACGATATTCCGAAACGAATACGTATAGCGTAAGTCAAACGTTCGAATTAGAATAGAGACCCCACGAACACAAATTTGCTGTGGCAGGTATGAAATATTAACTCCGTTACTAGCTCGTTACACTTGAAGGACAGATGTTGAATGGCCCGAAACGAGCCACCGCATAACAGCGTAGTTGCCTGCTAACTTCGAAAGAAGGTAGATGCGGTCCCTAGCGCAACTTATAACATCGTCGAAAATCAGTGCGGACGGGACAGCTTTGGTACACCCTGTTAAACAAACGGAAAAATGGAGGCGGTACAATTGGAGAGCGATCCGCCTTCACCAACATGCATAAGCAATTCATTAATAGTATATATATATATATTTGAATTGCAAAAAACTAATAATAAAAAAAATATTGCACGGCGCGAGATTCGATCCGGCGACCTTCGGATTACGAACCCCAGCGCTTACCGCTGCGCTATGACGCTGTAGAAAATCATTAATCGTAGAGAGTATTTCACCGCAACGGTTTCTTTTAACTGTCGATTTTCTCGACAACGGCTGAGAAGTGCATCTTGGTGCTTTGCCACATTACACCTCTGGCCATGAGCTTTTATTATGCGCAGTATGAATCGAATCTGAATTTCACAATTGGCGGCCTCCCCTTGTCAGACAAGTTTGACGAGTCTCCTGCCAGACGAGTATGGCGAGAACAAGTCTGGCGAGCACGACTAGTGTGGGCGCAAAAAAAATGGCTCTGAGCACTATGGGACTTAACTTCTAAGGTCATCAGTCCCCTAGAACTTAGAACTACTTAAACCTAACTAACCTAAGGACATCACACACATCCATGCCCGAGGCAGGATTCGAACCTGCGACCGTAGCGGTCACGCAGTTCCAGACTGTAGCGCCTTTAACCGCTTGGCCACACCGGCCGGCAGTGTGGGCGCACCTTAAGATTGTCTGTAAATGTTGAATGGTTTGTACCGTATTTGGAGGCTCTGGTGTGTTTCATTTTCCACCAACTCACTCACCATCACACTACTACACACTCACTGCTCTCTCGTCTTTGCTTTCCCGCTGTACCACCTAATCACCGCACAAGATTTTAACTCCATCGTTACTCTTTAATTTATCTTACACAGTATATAAATACACAGTAACAAGATTAAATGTCGCCCATTGGAGTTTGCAATTTTGGGAGTTGATAATACGCAAATGGAATGTAGTCAAATTAAATCGGGTGATGCTGAGGGGATTAGATCAGGAAATGAGACACTTAAAGTAGTAAAGGAGTTTTGCTATTTAGGGAGTAAAATAACTGATGATGGTCGAAGTAGAGAGGATATAAAATGTAGACTGGCAATGGCAAGGAAATCGTTTCTGAAGAAGAGAAATTTGTTAACATCGAGTATAGATTTAAGTGTCGGGAAGTCGTTTCTGAAAGTATTTGTATGGAATGTAGCCATGTATGGAAGTGAAACATGGACGATAACCAGTTTGGACAAGAAGAGAATAGAAGTTTTCGAAATGTGGTGCTACAGAAGAATGCTGAAGATAAGGTGGGTAGATCACGTAACTAATGAGGAGGTATTGAATACGATTGGGGAGAGGAGAAGTTTGTGGCACAACTTGACTAGAAGAAGGGATCGGTTGGTAGGACATGTTTTGAGGCATCAAGGGATCACAAATTTAGCATTGGAGGGCAGCGTGGAGGGTAAAAATCGTAGAGGGAGACCAAGAGATGAATACACTAAGCAGATTCAGAAGGATGTAGGTTGCAGTAGGTACTGGGAGATGAAGAAGCTTGCACAGGATAGAGTAGCATGGAGAGCTGCATCAAACCAGTCTCAGGACTGAAGACCACAACAACAACAACAATACGCAACTGGGAGATTACGTACATTGACACATACCACGTCCTCACAGCAAATGTTGGAAGTGCCCTCCACCAGCATCGATGCAAAACTGTTCTCGATTCACCATATTTCGAGACGTTCTGTGAAGTGGAACCTCGCCAATGTTGCTTATTTCGTGTGCAATTGCCTCAAGGAGTTTTGCAACTGTCCATGGTCTATTCTTGTACACTCAGATTTTAAAATACTCCCACGAGAAAAACTCCGGGAGGGGGTTAGGTCAGGTGATCGAGCGATCACATTTTTTTTTTTTTAAGATTGTTCGGTCGCCAAAGAAATTAGTTACGAGCTGCGTGGAAGCGTTAGACGCATGAACGTTGCTCCATCTTGTTGGAGCCGGCCGCGGTGGTCTCGCGGTTCTAGGCGCGCAGTCCGGAACCGCGCGACTGCTACGGTCGCACGTTAGAATCCTGCCTCAGGCATGGATGTGTGCGTTGTCCTTAGATTAGTTAGGTTTAACTCGTTCTAAGTTCTAGGGGACTGATGACCTAAGATGTTAAGTCCCATAGTGCTCAGAGCCATTTGAACCATCTTGTTGGAAATAACCTTCTTTAAGTTCGACGTCCTCCGGCTGCTCCAAAGACGTATTGAAGATGGCCGAATAAACTGTACTGTCTATGGCTGTATCAAAGGAAATGGGGCCACCAAAGCTGGAAGCTGATTCCGCGCACCACACTACAACCTTTTCATCATGCAGTAGTGTTTCGTGGATGATATGGCAGGTTTATACCAGCCCAGTATCGGTTGTTTAGTGTGTTGATGTAGATGGAACTGTGCCTCATCCGTAAAACACGTTATGGGATTAATCTCTGGATGTTGAATCAGAAGCCCCTGAAATCATCGACAGTAATGCATTCTTTTCTCATGACCAGTTTCGTGCAATGCTTGCATCATGTGTACTCCTGGCTCAGTCGAGAAACGAATTCCATGGAGAGTTCTCCATGCGTCTTCGAAACCTGTGCACTCAATGACGGTCTGCTACACCATTATCACACAATTTCCCCAGCTTCCTTACTATCGGTAAAATTATTGCCTTTTTGGAACATAGCGTACATTGAGTTCTGTCCGGAATGCCCGTTGTGTTGTAACACGAGTCTGTCTTCCAAGTTGTTTTCACATTATAAACCCGCTCGCGAAGTGTACATGCACGCTTCTACCAGCTAAAGACTGCGAATGAATCACTAAGTTGCTCGTTATTGTCACACGGCCCGAACTCCACACTCATGGACATCACAACCAGCGACCGACGATGCTGGGAACGAATAATACGAGCCGTGCAAGAGCGGCACTGTATCGGACAAAGGACCTCATGAGCAAAAACAACAATGAAGTTGCCAACAATGGGCGGTACTTTTGATTCTCCCAGAGCTACTGAGATTGTTAAAACAACGTACCCGTTTCAACGAGCTTACGGAGGGAAATTGTGACCCACTGAAGTAGTTCAAGTTTGTATGGATCGCCGTGTAGTACTGTCCGAAATATGAGTCATGTTACGAAAGAAAGATGAGGAACGGGACAGTATGCGACGAAATCCATTGCCCGTCATTGTAGCCAGCTGACTGTGGTAGGGCCATAAGCATATACAGTATACGTTCATGAGGCCGTTCGCAGATGGTGCTATTGTCTATAAGAAGCTCGTAACGCTACAAGACTAATGAAATACGGTATCATGCAGGGCCTGGTAATTGACACCGAACGTAAATTAAAGTAACGTATTCCACATAAGCAGACGAAAAGATTCAATTCAATTTGATTATGCTCTTAGTAATAGATTACTGAAGACAGTAACAATAAAATACCTTTGAGTAACCCTCAAGAGTGACCTTATGTGGAACTGTAATTGTAGGACATGTGAATACCAGGCTGAGATTCATTGGAAGACTTTTAAAGAAATGTATCTTATCTACAAAAGAAGTGGCTTACAAAACACTTTTGCGGCCGTTTCTTAAGAGTTGCTCAACAGCCTGGGAGCCTCGTCGGGTTGCGTTAATTGAGGAGATGGAGAAGATACCTTGAAAAAAGGCTCGTTTCGTCACGGGATCACTTAGTATGCACGCGGGCGTTACTAAGATATTTTTCTTAGATCGTGGACTTAATTTCAGATTAAATCAATATAGTTGTTAAATTGTTATGATGGTACTTGTATCGCAAGCTTCCTTTTACGGATTCGTGGTGTCACATTTTTAAATGTTAAAGTCAGTCTGAGGCTGGCTTTGTGGGCGATGAAATTTAAAAACAGAACTTTGTTGGCAGAAGCTATAGGAGAGTCGCTGGGCACCACAAAGCTTTGCTGCTGATATTTGAAGAGCGTATACTCTATGCAGGGTCATTAATAGATTACTTTCTCGTAGATACGTCTCCGTCTCGCGATATGACGACGACAAGAAAACGAGGGAAGTGAGAGTTCGTGCGGAGGCTTAGTGACACCCTTTCCTCCCACGCACCATTTGGGACTGGACAGGACAAGGAGCGCAAAGATGTATGAGACAGGCGAAATACCCTCAGACTTCAAGAAGAGTGTAATAATTTCAGTTCCAAATAAAGCAGGTGCTGACTGGTGTGAATATTACCGAACTATCAGTGTAATAAGTCTTGGTTGCAAAATACTGACACGAACTCTTTACAAAGAGTGGAAAAACTTGTAGACGCCGACCTCCAGGAAGATCAGTTTGGATTTCGGAGTAAAGCAGGAAGACGCGAGACATTACTGAGCCAACGACTTAGCTTAGAAGATAGTTAAGGAATGTCAAAAATGGTTCAAATGGCTCTGAGAACTATGGGACTTAACATCTGTGGTCATCAGTCCCCTATAACTTAGAACTACTGAAACCTAACTAACCTAAGGACATCACACACATCCATGCCTGAGACAGGATTCGAGCCTGCGACCGTAGCGGTCACGCGGTTCCAGACTGAAGCGCCTATAACCGCACGGCCACACCGGCCGGCAAGGAATGCCAGATCTACGTTTATAGCATTTGTAGATTTAGGGAAAGCTTTTGAAAAACATTGACTTTCTTTGAAATTCTGGAGGTAGCAAGGATAAAATATATGGAGAAAAAGGCTATTTACAACATTTATGGAAACCAGACGGCAATTATAAGAGTCGAAGGGCATGAAAGGGAAACACTGGTTAAGAAAATAGCGAGACAGAGTTGTTGAAAGGGAAGCATTGGTTAAGCAATGAGCGAGACAGAGTGAGACTTGTTATTCAGTCTGTACGTTGAGCAAACAGTAAAGGAGACCAAAGAAAAATTTGGAGAAGGTATTAATGTTCAGGGAGAAGAAATAAAAACTTTAAAGTTTGCCAAATACATTTTAATTTTGTCAGAGACATCGAAGATCTTGGAAGAGTAGTTGAATGGAACGGACAGTGTAAGGAAAGTAGGAATAAGATGGACATTAAGCAAAATAAGGGTAATGGGAGGTACGTGAATCAAATCAGGTGATGCTGAAGGAGTTAGATTAGCAAAAGAGACACTAAAAGTAGTAGATGACTTTTGCCGTTTCGGTAGTAAAATGAGTGGTGGTGACCGAAATAGAGAGGGTATAAAATGTAGACTGAAAATTGCAAGAAAAGCGTTTCTGAAGACGGAAGATTTGTTAACATTGATTATAGATTTTTAGAAAGTCTTTTTTTAAAGTATTTGTCTGAAATGGACGATAAACAATTCAGGCAAGAAGATATTTGAAACATTTGAAATGTGGTGCTACAGCAGAATGTTGGAGGTTAGATGGGTAGATCGCCTAACTAATGAAGAGATACTGAATAGAACTGGGGAGGCAAGAAATTTGTGGCATAACGTGACCAAAATAAGGGATCGGTTGATAGGGCGCATTCTGAGACATCAAGGGATCACCAGTTTAGTACTGGAGGGAAGTAAGGGGCGTAAAAATTGTAGAGGCAGAGCAAGAGATGAATACAGTAACCAGGTTCAAAAGGATGTAGTTATTCGGAAGTGAGGAGGGGTAATTCTAAGGTACTAGGTTAAGGAAAGGCAAACCTACATACATAGCTTTTGTAGATTTTGAGAAAGCTTTTGAAAATGTCGATTGGAATACACTCTTTCAAACTCTTAAGATAACAGGGGTAAAATACAGGGACCGAAAGGCTATTTGCAACTTGTAGAGAAACCAGATAGCAATTTTAAGAGTCGAGGTGCATGAAAGGGAAGCAGTAGTTGAGAATCAATTGAGAGAGGGTTGTAGCCCCCTATGTAAAGGAAGCGAAAGAAAAATTTTGAGAAGGAATCAAAGTTCATGGAAAAGAAATAAAAACTTTGAAGTTTACCGATGACGTAATTGACAGCAAAGGACTTGGAGGAAAGGTTGAACGGAATAGACAGTGTCCCGAAAAGAGGACTTAAGATGAACGTCAACAAAACAAAAAAAAAGGTAATGGAATGTAGTCGAACTGAATCGAACGATGCTGAGGGAATTAGATTAGGAAACGAGACACTTAAAATAGTAGATGAGGTTTGCTATTTGGGTGGTAAAATAACTGATGGTGGCGGAAGTAGAAAGAATACAAAATTTGGATTGGTAATGGCAAGAAAATCGTTTGTGAAGAAGAGAAATTATGAACATCAAATATAGATTTAAGAGTGATGTCTTTTCTAGAAGTATCTGTCTGCAATGTAGCGTCACACGAAAGTGAAAAGTGGACGATGAACAGTTCAGACAAGAAGAGAATAGGAACTTTTGAAATGTGATGCTACAGGAGAATGCTGAAGATTAAACGGGTAGATCATGTAAGCAATGAGGAGGCGCTGAATAGAACTGGCGAACATGAAATTAGAGGCATAACTTGACTAAAAGAAGGGATCGCCTCATAGGACACATACTGAGACCATCAAGGGATACCACGAATTTAGCACTGGAGAGAAGCATGTATGTGCGTGAGGGATAGAAATTGTAGACAGAAATCGAGAGATGAATACAGTAAGCAGAGTCAGTAGGCTGTAGATTCCAGTAGTTTTTTCGGAGATGAAGAGGCTTATACAGGATAGGGTAGCGTAGAGAACTGCATCAAACCAGTCATCGGACTGAAGACCACGACGACAACACCAGTATACTCAACTAAAGATGGAGTCTAGAGTGCTTCTCTTAAGATTTATGAGTACTTGATCATTCGCTAATGAGAAACAAATCTCTTCTACAGAAAAAGTGCTCATAGCGTTTAAGGAATGCATTTCAGAACCCATGTTTACTAGACATTTTTTTCTTGGTTTGGTCCATACTATCCTAAATATGGAAGGCAAAGAGCTTGCAGCAGAAGAGATTTGTTTCACAGTGTCAAAGATGAAGAAGCCCTCATAGCTCATAAGGTATGCATTTAGAGCTCCTGTTTACTAGACTATTTTTGCTTCGAATGAACATTCCTATAATATCCCTAAATATTGGTCATTCATCCTGGATCATCCTGTACATTGTTTGAGCTCCTTGAAAACTTTCCACATGCACTGTCTACATTTTTATACAGGGCTACTATAAATGTATTTGTATTGGAAGGCAAACACTAGGGCATGGAGATTTGGGTCGCTCCTGGAAGTGTGCTAGGATAGCTGAAGTTCGCCGGCACGGTAGCTCAGCGTGTTCGGTGAGAGGGTTAGCTGCCCTCTGTAAAAAAAAAAAACTGAGTGAGTGAATCAACAATGAACGTAAGTGGGTGTTATGGGACGTCTGTCCCGAACAAAGGTAACGAGCAATTACGAATAACATGAGACCATAAAGAAAAAGAAAGGTTGTTAAGGTGATTGCTCGCGACAAGCGGGATATTCGGGTTCACAAATTTTAATGTTTCCAGCAAATTGCAAAGCTATTGTGGTACCGTATTCGCAGTTTGTAAGTACTTTACCTGACCACTGTAAATGATCCATCGTTTTCAAAGTTTTATGTTTTTTTGAGGTATTACATGAGCAAATATAATGCATGAATAAAAGGTAAACTCATCGAGCTTGCATTATGTCCACTAGTTGGCGTTACGAGTGCAGTACCTTGACAAAATGGCGACAATGTAACGAAAGAGTTTTTGTGCGTTGCAGTAAGTGAGATGCTTATATGTTGCAATAGTGCAGCGTGTATTCAGAAGGAATTATCGAATAGAGCCCTCGTGCAAACAGAGCACTCTGCGTTGGTAGCGACAATTTAGAACCACTGGTTTGTCTCCGTAAGCAGAAAAGTACATCTCGACCAAATGTGCCACATGCAACAGTGAAGAGGGTTAGCGAAAGTTATGTACCCTGTCCAAAAACATAAACAGTCCGAGAAAGCCACAAAGTCGGAATACCACAGCAAACTATGTGGAAGACTTTGAGACGGCGGTTACATTTGAGGAGCGCCGGAACAAAATCCGATATATCCACTTTAGCTGTACTCGCGTGTTGGGGCTGTAGGCGGAAGATACGGGAGTAATAATACATGCTGCCACAAAATAATTTTCAGCACAACGCGACATCAAGTGTTTTATGGTGTGTTTCTTCTTTTTATAGCTTGTGGAACCATTTAGAGATCACTGTTTGTTACTTTCTGTATTAACAACAAATGCGGATTTATCGGTTTTTGTTCCGGCGCTCCTCATTTCAAACCGTACCGTCTGCAGCTCGTGCAACAATTAAAACCGGAAGATTATTGCCGACACCTTCAATTTTACATCACAATGCAAGAAACACTTGGAGCTGATATTCATTTATGTGGAAAGGTTAATCGCCCCAATGTGAGAGTGTGGGGCATCGAAAATCCTCATAAAATTGTGGCGCACGAATAAGATTCACCGAAAGTTAACGTTTTCTGTCCAGTGTCATAGACGAAGTTGTATGGGCGTTTTTTCTTCTGTGAGAAGACCATGCTTCTTACGCCTATCGTGATATATTGCAGCTGTTTGTTTTTGTTTCCGCAACTGAATGCTGATTCCAAGAATGTTCATCTTCCAATAAGACGGGGCATCCCATAACTGGAGCATCAGTATCGCTACCTAAATGACGACCTGTGACCTTTTCTTTTAGGAGCTATATTAAGGACTGTGTTTACATATTCCACTATCCAGAACACTGGAGCATCTCGGAGAACGCATCAATGCTGCTGTGAAGACCACTGACAGGATGTTGTTACATAAGGCAGGGAACGAACTTGACTACTGCTTGTCTGTATGTCGTCTGGCCAAAAAACATTCGTATTCACAGAACAATCGTAAAGTGCAAAATAAAAACCTTGTGAGTTTGCGGTTCTCTTCATGCACCAACCATATTTGTACATGTAATACTTTTGAAAACATAGAGTTTTGAAAACGAATGTGTGATTTATAGTGGCCCTGTACATTCTGTAAATCATTTCTTTTCTGTTCCCTTCAGCACCACCCCGCCGCCCCCCAAGAAAGTATGAGGACTTTAGTAACCACCGATTTAAACAAATTATCGTCATTAGGCGTCGAACTCAAAAGACTTGCAATACGGCGGCTGAACGCCGAAGGGGATATCCCGGCCAATAAATGCCATATGATCATTTAATTTTCATTTCATCAAAACATTTTACCTATTTTTTACCTCCGTGGCATATCAAATGTGGAAGGGGGGGTGGGGTGACGGAAGCTACACTGCCGGGGTTGAGGGGGTGGGGGAGGGACTACCCCCTCCCCCCCAGAACCTCACCATGGGATCCGCGCCTGTCTCTGTCAACCATTGAACTTTCGAACTGTAATTCGCACGGGTAATTCTTGTTATTTAATTTTATCCATTGCTGTTAGTTTGCTTCGATGTTCGTATTCCTTTAACAAAATTAAAAACAAACCGCTTTCAATCACAAACGTATGAACTGGTTTGTCTTACGTGCTGTCGTGTACTTATATTTTATTGTGAGGTGAGCCGAGTAATGCAAGACGTTTATCAACCTGCACACAGTAAACACACCTATAATAGAGTTATATTATGGTGCAGCAGTTGCCCTGCATTCAACATAGATCAAACAGGAAGAACTTTCCAAACACGTTACAAAGAACACAAAGATGCTTTCAGACTTATCCCCTTCGACAAATCCTCAATAGTTAACCAAATTTATCTTGATAGACACAAGATATCCACAACAGCTTAACTGTACTCCTTACAGAAAATAATGGTAAAAAACGTGGTCTGCGAGGACAATTAGAAATGATGTTACACAAAGAAAATTTCCCCGAAAACATGTTTAATAAATGAACGGAGATTAACAGACCCAGTTTTTGCAGCAATTTTAAAAGTATATTTTTTTCTAAAGAAAATCTTTGTATTATCTTAGAAATAATACCTATGTGTATGTAGAAATGTCGTATCTTTACATTTGGATGTTCTTGGACTATTCTGAATTGTTTCCAGAATGAGATTTTCACTCTGCAGCGGAGTGTGCGCTGATATGAAACTTCCTGGCAGATTAAAACTGTGTGCCCGACAGAGACTCGAACTCGGGAACTTTGCCTTTCGCGGGCAAGTGCTCTACCATCTGAGCTATCGAAGCACGACTCACGCCCGGTCCTCACAGCTTTACTTCTGCCAGTATCTCGTCTCCTACCTTCCAAACTTTACAGAAGCTCTCCTGCGAACCTTGCAGAACTAGCACTCCTGAAAGAAAGGATACTGCGGAGACATGGCTTAGCCACAGCCTGGGCTCTAAGCACATATCAGCGCACACTCCGCTGCAGAGTGAAAATCTCATTCTGGAAACATCCCCCAGGCTGTGGCTAAGTCATGTCTCCGCAGTATCCTTTCTTTCAGGAGTGCTAGTTCTGCAAGGTTTGCAGGAGAGCTTCTGTAAAGTTAGGAAGGTAGGAGACGAGATACTGGCAGAAGTAAAGCTGTGAGGACCGGGCGTGAGTCGTGCTTCGGTAACTCTGATGGTAGAGCACTTGCCCACGAAAGGCAAAGGTCCCGAGTTCGAGTCTCGGTCGGGCACACAGTTTTAATCTGCCAGGGAGTTTCATATTCTGAATTGTGTTTACAAATGTGCTGTTAGACGAGATAGTCTGTACAGGTATGTAAATATGACTACTCAGACTGATCCAAAATCGTGTAGCCACTGCTGGAAACATTACGCTAACTATTTTTTTCATGTTGTCTTAGTTTTCTAAAAATTGTAGTCATAATGCGCACTGTGCAATATATCCTACGTACTCTTAACCCGACCAGTAGTACCGCAAATTCGCAAAATGATGTAGACTGATAAATCACCTGTAGATGAGCCACCAGAGCTCGAAAATGCAACGGGCATTGAAATACAAATGAAGATTTGTTACTGAAAGCTATTTGTTTTTATTTTATTATTAATATCGATCTGCCTACTATATTTGCTCCCAGGGACGTACTTAACACTTATCTGTAGACTGTGCTGTGCAGGTGTGTACACTTGGATATTCTTGAAAACCCCGCCGCATTTGATACTATTAACGCGAGAGAATTAGTTGCCATTGTGCTGCTTCACTCTGGCGGCAACAGAGGGAACGTAGCAGAACACGCCCGCCATCTAGTGACGGGCTGCGCCAACTGCGCGGCGCAGTTGAGTTCCACGGGCAGTCCGACGCTGGCCATCCGGCAGACAACAGTAGCTCCTGCGCGCGCCCCGGCGAGAGAACGACAGCCAGCATGTCCGCAGACGCAGAACTGAGCTCCTTGCTGTCTCGCAGACAGGCCATCAACGAGGCACTCGACGAGGGCAAGCCCGTCAGCCCACAGCAGCGGGCCAAGATCAGCGTCTACGCCGAGTTCCACGAATTCACAAGGAAGCAGATCAAGGAATACGAGCAGACCTTCCGAAAGTGAGTACAACTCTTATTGTCGCATTTTGAGCTGCATTCAAAGCGTAAATTTTCCTCTGGATAAAATATTGCTGTCGCTTTGCTTGGAAATCTCGACAAAGAACATTTCATCGAGAAAGAGAGCTTAGAACGAGATTACAAACATGTCATGTCCGTATGTTTACATGTAATTGCCAGTGCCAAAGCACAGAAGACACCGCCTCCTTAACATCTCACCGGCATTTCTGTAAACTGTTAAAGCTCATGAGAGACAGTTCTCTAAGCACTGTTTCCTGCGAGCATGCTTGCTTTTAAATGCGTATAGTTGACAGACATATCAGCTGATGAAAACAAAGTTAAAGCTTGCGCGTTGACACCCTCAATGTTAAGTGTGTTGTGCGGGAAGACAGTGTCCTTGGCAGAAGGCCGTAGCCATGGCAACGGCATCTGTCTGGCTCCTGTTTAGGGGGCGTGGCACATGCCCACAGGACCGAGAGCACTCGCTAGCTAACCTGTTTTCCAAACAGCGACGAGTTCGTAAACTCACTGCGCTGTTACTGTTACAGAGTTAAGAATGTTGCAAGAGGAATCTGGAATAATTTGACCGTTGTTATAAGCGATGGCTTAATGCTGACACACGAGGCGGTAGTTTGCACATTTTTTTTTTTTTTTTTTTTTTTTTTTTTTCTGGCAGCAACTTAATACGCTGCTCTACAGCCTTATTTGCACCATTCTGTATTGATTTCTTAAATACTGCGTGTATGCCTAACTAACGTTGAGAATAGATTGTATGTTGTGAGAATGTATACAAAAACAATGTGAATCGTTATTTACAGACGAGCGAAAATCATCGGAGAGAGGAATTGCTATATTAACTTACACATTGAATCTTCTGTCAGATCGTTTGAATCTATGCTCACCAAGTATGAAATGCATAGCGAGAAGTAGCTTGAGTTACTTCACTATAGGAAGGAATATGCAATGGCAGTGAAATCTGTTTGCGCCGACAAGATTGGGCCAGGTGTCGGATTTGATGGACAATGCAATGACCTACGAAATAGCGAAGACAGGTTTAAGACGACAACATAAGCGACAGTTATAAGTATTAGTCTTAATCAACCTCATGGTCTTCTTCCAAATATGACCCATGATTCAAACTACTTTGACGCAGATGTGGAAGGTAATGTAAATGTTTCAGCAACTAGTGCCGTAGATAAGTGCTTGATTTATGCGATTAAAAGTTGACTTAACCACAGCAAAATACAGTTGAAAACAGTTTGACACACTACTCTCAAAAGCGACATTTCGTCATAAAATGAGATAATCAGTGATGTGACATTTTAAATTAATAGGTCTGGAGGTAAGTGGAAATCTTATAAGAAAGTATTACATTCCCGGTATTAAGAAAAGTGAGCGCTGTCATTAGAGTTATCAGCACTATCGCTGAAATGTAAGTGCGACAGTGTTTACATTCGCTTATTTTCGTATTCTGGTATCTTACACCAAGGTATTTAGTGGGATTTACAAATCTTGGAATGGATGTTTTTGGAAGCTGCACGTTGTTAGTCCGCGGAGTTACAGTAGGTTACTATTAAAGAACATCGGAATTTTAATTCTCGTGTAGCAACACTCACCTTGTGATTTGTACTTAAAAATGTGGACACTCTCAAAGAGAAGCACGGCATTTACCCAGTGAACATTAGTCAGCAAATTATCATTATTTCATTTAATATTTTTTAACTATATATGCAGTGACTCGTTACACGACCAGGTAGGTTTGCTTTTAATGATCGTACGAAATCAGAGAAAAAAGTACACGAACGTTCTACCAGTAGCATTTGTTTAATCTTTTTGTAAGATTTTAAGTTCATGTTAAGCTGCTTCAAAAGCCGCTATCATACTTCAGTACCAGCTGACGTAGGACAGTGCTAACTACTCAGTAGTTCCAAACCTTAGGGCCAAGAAACTTTCAGCAAGAAAATCAAAGCTTATGTGTGAAATAATAAATTGAAAAATTACTTGCGATGGCAAATTTTGATACATGGTGGTCGACGTATCACTGAGTGTCAAAGTCGACCTACAAACCAAGCATAGTGGAGTAGACAGTGTTAGATTGAGACAGAACGTTTGCTATTAGTCATACCGAGAGCCCATACTCGAAACTAAGTCGCGAAACATATTACTTCCTCCAGTACACAGGGATCGGACAAAAGAAATGTGGAAACGCCAAAATAAAAAGAAAATAAAAACATTACCATGCCTAATAGTGTAGGAAAACCCATCAGCACCCAAAACAGCATTCAGTCATCTCGGTCTGGATAAATACAGCTCCTGTATGGTTTTCAAGGATAACGACCACGCGCCCTGCTCTCCAAATTAGACAACAAAGGCGGCATAATATGATCTGGTGACTGTGGCTAGGGAAGATGCAACAATTCATGCTCATGCGAGCTGTTTGAACAGAGGCACTGTCGTCTTGAAACGCAACATCACCATTGGGGAACAAACGTTGTGCACTGGGATGCACTTGATCAGCCAAAATAGTCACATAAATCTTGGCAGGAATACGATCTTACAGGGTTACCACAATATGGCTCCCAGAATCATCACCGAACCCCTGTCAGTTTTCACTTTTGGGATGTAAAACCGGCCGGAATTGTGAAACAAAAATTATCCGACCAAATGGCTATCTTCCATTCCTCCGTAGTTCAGATTTTACGACTTCGACACCACGTTTCCGTGTTATGGGCATGCTGCACCACTGAAGCGCGGTTTTAGCATTCCAGCCCTCCCTACAGTTCCCTGCTTATGGAGACCCCTTCCTGTTTTGGTGCTGACAGTTCGTGGGTACGACATTGAGTTTTGAAATGACTTTTGCAGCTGCCGTCTCTTTATTTTTTGTCACAATCCTCTTCAGTGAGCGTCCGTCACGATCACTCAACACCGCTTTCTGGCTTAGCGGATGACGTTTTCCCGCTTTCCCCGTATGCGGTATAAGTCATCGACACGGTACCTCTTGAAACACCCAACACTTCGACTACTTCCGTTACGGAGGCGTCAACGATTTGCCTACGTTCGAATTCACTTAGCTCCGACATAATGCACTCGCAACTACACAGAACCCTGTTCTGACTGTGACATTTGTAACATATTGAGGACATTTCACAGGTGCCGTTCGTGATCAAATACAACAGCGGAATGCCGGCCGCGGTGGCCGAGCGGTTGTAGGCGCTTCAGTCCGGAACCGCGCGACCGCTACGGTCGCAGGTTCGAATCCTGCCTCGGGCATGGATGTGTGTGACGTCCTTAGGTTAGTTAGGTTTAAGTGGTTCTAAGTTCTAGGGGACTGATGACCTGAGATGTTAAGTCCCATAGTGCTCAGAGCCATTTGAACCATTTGAACAGCGGTACCTGCAGGGTTGACCACCATCTGCACTTATGTTAAAGCGGAGTTAGAACGGAAAAAAATTTCACATTTTCGGATTTTTATCTCATTATAAAATTTGCAATTTTCCGAATAAAATTATATACATATATATCACTTATAAACTCAAATGGGAAGTATTTTATTTTTTTAAAAATTAATCTACACCTGTTGAAAATGTTAAAATTTGTATGTGCATTACTTAAAGATCCAATAAAATCGGTAATTTTTTTTATATAGAAGGCTGTGGATTGCTGTGTTACAAAGGTCACGATCAGAAGAGGATGGGCACCAGGCTGAGGAAGTTGAAACAAAGTTTGAGAGACAAGAAACTTTCCGATGATAAAACCATAAGAGGCAGGCTGACATTAAAAATGATTGAACTACTGCAGTATTATGGGATGGCCATTAGAAATAATACTGAGGATTTGTTGCACTATGGGCTACCTTCTTCCACAGACTGTCAACTAATGAAAAACTGATGAAAAACCACCTTTACCCTCCTGGACCTGATTCATGGCGCAATTACCGCAATGACCAGTGCTCACAGTACATTTCCGCAGCTCGTAGTCTCATGGTCGCATTCTCGCTTCCCGAGCACGGGGTCCCAGGTTCGATTCCCGGCGGGGTCAGGGATTTTCACCTGCCTCGAGATGACTGGGTGTTTGTGTTGTCTTCATTTCATCATCATGGAAGTGGCGAGGTTCGAAATTTGTACGGACGCTGATAACCGCGCAGTTGAGCGCCCCACAAACCATCATTATCATCATCATCATGATCATCATCATGATCATCATCATCATGATCATCATCATCATGATCATCATCATCATGATCATCATCATCATGATCATCATCATCATGATCATCATCATCATGATCATCATCATCATGATCATCATCATCATGATCATCATCATCATGATCATCATCATCATGATCATCATCATCATGATCATCATCATCATGATCATCATCATCATGATCATCATCATCATGATCATCATCATCATGATCATCATCATCATGATCATCATCATAAAAATAATGATCATCATCATAAAAATAATGATCATGATCATCATCATAAAAATAATGATCATGATCATCATAATCACCATACAGCCATAAGCATTCCATCCCAGCAGCAGTCATGGATATCATAAAACCTGTTTACAGAGACCTGGCAAATCCTGTATTACTGAAGATGTCAGACTCAAAATCCCAATGAGGAATCAGTCGTTCAATAATCTTATATGAACTAGCTTACCAAAAAATGTTTTTGTTGGGATGAATAAAGTGGCGGATCAGTGATGCTGTTATTGCTTTTAATGATGGCAACACTGGTAGGGTGAAAGTGCTACAGCATATGGGAATTAATGCTGGAGCAAACTGCATCAGAGAACTCGAACGGATGGACAAGGTTCGCATTGATAAAGCAGAGTTTGCAGCACAGTTGGCCACTAAGGATTTCAGGAAGAAGAAAAGAAGAAAAAACTTGGAAAAAGGTCAAGAGGATGATATACAGTATGGTGCAGGGTGCTTCTGAGTGACTAAAAATAAAAAATAAGCATATATTGAGTTAGTCTTTTCAAACTTTAGAAGCCGTTCCTGAAAATTTACATTTTCTGTTGCATTTTTCCCAAAATCTCAGAAACCACTTAGAGTATTCAAATTTTCATAGAGTAAGAACATACATATCCTGAGTCTACTGAACTAAAAGAAGAACATAATGTTATGTATAATTAAATTATTTAGGATAACGTACAAAAAAAGTACATAATTTTAACCGTGTAATTAAAAAATGGTATCTCCGAAAGCAGTGGCTGAAATTCAATTATTGTAGTTCAGTAGACTCAGAACATACAGTTTAATGTCCTGTAAAAGTTTCATGTCAATGGCTACAGGGAAGAAAAGTAATTAAATTTAACAATGTCGGGATAGGGCGTTCCAACTCCCCTTAAACATGCATTTCTCGCGGTATTTCCCTACTTTGGCCGATTTCTGTATGTGTCGCACAAAGATCACAACAGCAAAAATTAAGGAAATTCGGATATACAGAGGGATACCAATACCCATCAGTTCCTGAAGTATGATATGGCGAAACTGATGCTAAGCTGGGGCGGTCACAGCTACACAACTCAGAAAAATCGAGGAATGGTCCACCAATCCTCCGACGCCAATTACTTAAGTTGCGCTTCAGGAAGAAGACTGCGCTTTATATAACGACAAATGCATGTGAGATTTTTCACTCTCGTCATGACTTCTTGTTTGAATCGGCTCATCCTAACATGTACATTACGGGAAACCTTTGCGAGAGACAGGAGCATCTATATATGACCTCATTCTCCTTCATGTAACTACAGAGTCTGCTAAATGGAGCAAGGTGGCGCAATGCTAAGTCACTGGACTCGCTTTCAAAAGGACATCGCTTCAAATCCCCGCCCGACAATTCAGGTTTAGATTTTCCTTGGTTTTCCAAAATCGCTAAACACTGATAATGGGGTGATTCCTTTGACAGGGCATGGCCGATTTCATTCCCCTTTCCCAGATTATGCCTTGTCTCTAATGGCCTCGAGATCGACGCGACTTTAAATCCTAATCGTCTTACGTTTCCCCTCCAGTTAGTGTGTCTTTCCTCTAACTGTTGCAGATCGAGCCATCTATGTACAAAACAACTTACGCAGTTTCATTTAAAATTATCTCTCTGTCTGTCTGTCTGTCTGTGTGTGTGTGTGTGTGTGTGTGTGTGTGTGTGTGTGTGTGTGTGTGTGTGTGTGTTTGGGGGGGGGGGGGGGGTAATTCCCTCTTGAATATCATTGTGACAACGTTAGGTGAGGGACTTTCGTCTGTGGTAAGCTGGTTAAAGGCCAATTAAGTGTGGAACCACATATAAGATGAAAAGAAAGAGCGGTATGGAAGAGATCGCAGAAATTTTTAATTTGGCGTGGCATTAATACCGAGAACGTTTTGTACCTTTTTACTTATCGCAGAAATAACAACTTGTGTGACGTCACGTTATGCCGAACTTGTTTTCTGCATTGCTATTTGCAGTGAATTCTGCTGTGGAGACAATTTTGCGTTGCAATATGAAAAAGATGCGCAAGTTGGTTTATAAAGATTACGCAGAAAAAGAAATCTTGTTTTGTTGAGGGTGCGTCGACATACTACTAGCTGCTGGCAAGGTACATTCAGAGACCGCGGCGTCGAGTATACAACATTGGACGAATCTTAACTCGGAGCTCGAATAATGCTCCGCAAATCAGGTCTCTTTGCACTTCGAATGCGCAGTACACCTGTGGTGGTAGGAATAAAAAATGCTCGGCTGGGTATCCTACGTGGGATCTGAGAACGTAATAGCAGCGCTTTTCCGCATTACTCTCTGCTGGGAATGCAGTCTTGCCTTGTTCCACCAAGGCCTGCTCGTTCTCACGACGTAACCATTAAACTCGCTACTGTCATTGTGGCCTCTGTTAGTATTCAGCCAGTCACTGTCGAGTAAAGGCCGATGTATGCCGCTTATTACAATCGCAAATAGAGCGCGGCAGATAGTGGTGTGTGTTTGTGTACCTTTTGTAATTACTGCAATGTTCTCGATATTCCTACGCGGTCGCAATAAAATGTACGACGAGCGCCTTTCCTTCTGCAGTGGGCTGTACGCTTTAGTGAAACTCGCACACAATAAACATGCTTACCGGATCATGATTAGAGCGTGTTTTAAGCTCGTACGTTAACGCGTTCTTCGAGGAATGGTAGCGTTAGGGAATAATGGTGAACATGTTGCGGAAAAGGCGAAAACAAAGCTCAGATTTGTTGTGGAAGGGTTCTACGGAAAACGCTTTGCATCTGTGAAGGGAATCGCCTATAGACTACTTATGTGTATCTTTGGTAGAAAAACGAAATTATTCTCACGAAACCCTGTTGAGAAAATTTACAGAACAGGAAACCTGTACGACATATGTGCCGCACCCATCTACGTATGGCGTAGGGGGCTTGAGGATAAGATAAGGAAGATCCGAGCGCATACAGAGGCACATACTTTTTTTTCCTCGCTCCATGTGCGAATTAAGTACAAAGAGATCTGTATCGTATTGCCGACTGGAAGATCCCAAGGATTAGCCTACTCAACTTCGTTGTTTCCTTCCTCTGCCCACAATAATCCCCTTCCACGCGGTATATGACATTGTTATCTTACTGCGTTTCTTCGCTGAAACGTTATCTTAAAATACACTCTCGCGACTGAGTATGGCGTAAGTGAATCATCAGAGCGAGTGCGTGTGTGGATCCTTTCGGTGTTACCACAAATGGTACTAAGTGCCTCCATTTGTTCTGGAGTAGCAAGACGTGTGTTGTCGCATCAAAGCAAAACATGGAAATTCCGAAACTGTCCACGAACGTGGCGGCTTCGAATAGCGAGCTCGTCCTAGTATAGAGGAAGCACTAACAGATCGTGAGTTAGCTTCTATTGCTGTGACACTGTAATGGAACTCATTATATACCCCCATAAGTCTCACTGCTACTGAAATGAAAATCCGTCGGTTTCTTGGGACGCGATCGCCGTGTAATTTCACTTCATGTAAAGCCGAAAACTTATTGCAGAAATTGTATTATAACAAACGCACCTCTACAAAAATCACGCGCACAGTAACTTATCATCCATATTCACAAATAATCCTTATACACTGGTAAACATCGCAGGAATTGTTGTACATCAAATTACACATCCTATACTCAATTACTTTCGATTTGCTCACGGAGCCACGATTTTGTATGCGCATTTAAATCCATTCCAAAGTACAGTTCTGCCGTTCTGCTGATAACTGAAATGTCAGGCGCGTAACTTCAGACCTGAAGTGGGTAGCACGATTCGCATCGGTAGGTGGTCATTCGGTGCCAAGCCGGACACACGATGTGGTTCGTTCACTTGTACGAGAATTTTATGAGAAATCTTAAAGATTTTTAAATAAAACTCTTTATTGACATTCTGTATCTTTACTCTTCATGTCTGCCCATCTGTAGCCCTCTGCCACTGGAGGTCTCCACATTCAAGCGTGTAGCATGGCGGTGTGTAACGTAACTGAGATTGTCACTCTGCAGCGGAGTGTGCGCTGATATGAAACTTTTTGGCGGATTAAAACTGTGTGCCTGACCGAGACTCGAACTCGGGACCTTTGCCTTTTGCGGGCAAGTGCTCTACCAACTGAACTATCCAAGCACGAGTCACGCCCCGTCCTCACAGCTTCACTTCTGCCAGTACCTCGCCTCCTGCCTTCCAAACTTTACAGAAGCTCTCCTGCGAACCTTGCAGAACTAGCACTCCTGAAAGAAAGGATATTGCGGAGACATGGCTTAGCCACAGCCTGGGGGATGTTTCCAGAATGAGGTTTTCACTCTGCTGTCGTGCTTTGATAGCTCAGTTGGTAGAGCACTTGCCCGCGAAAGGCAAAGGTCCCAAGTTCGGGGCTCGGTCGGGCACACAGTTTTAATTTGTAACGTAACTCTCGGTGCGTGAGAACAAGCGTGCAGTAATAGATTTTTGAAGTCGATGAGTTCGTCCACACATGGAACACCGTCCCCTTCAGTATGTCAAAGCCAGGCCACACACGAGCTCCGCGACATGTGCAACAATCCAACGCCTTGGGCTCACTGTAATCAATCGCCCTCCACACAGTTCCGACTTGGCCCCGTCCGATTTTCATCTATTTCTAAACCTTGATGAACATCTACGAGGACTACACTTTCATGTCATGAAGAGGCGCAAGCAGAGAAGAGGTAGTGGCTCTGTCAACAATGTCAGACACTATAAAGTGACGGTATCAACAAACTGATTTCTCGTTGGGAGAAATGTGTTCGTCCCTGGGGTTACTATGTTGAGAAATATGTAGACACTAAGAATAAAGAAGGCAGCAGACGATCAAGTAGGTAAAAAGACGAGGGCTGGTAGAAATCCTTGGATAACAGAAGAAATATTGAATTTAATTCATGAAAGGAGAAAAACAAAAATGCAGTAAATGAAGCAGGAAAAAAGGAACACAAACGTCTCAAAAATGAGATCGACAGGAAATGCAAAATGGCTAAGCAGGGATGGCTAGAGGATGTAGCGGCTTATCTCACTAGGGGTAAGATGGATACCGCCTACAGGAAAATTAGAGACCTTTGGAGAAAGGAGAACCACTTGTATGAATATCAAGAGCTCAGATGGAAACCCAGTTCTAAACAAAGAAGGGAAATCAGAAAGGTGGAAGGAGTATAGAGAGGGTCTATACAAGGGCGATGTACTTCAGGACAATATTATGGAAATGGAAGAGGATGTAAATGAAGATGAAATGGGAGATACGCCTTATCTTAGAAGAAATTCTAAAGGTGGCAGGGGTAAAATACAGGGAGCGAAAGGCTATTTACAATTTGTACAGAAACCAGATGGCAGTTATAAGAGTGGAGGGGCATGAAAGGGAAGCAGTGGTTGGGAAGGGAGTGAGACAGGGTTGTAGCCTCTCCCCAATGTTATTCGATCTGTATATTGAGCAAGCAGTAAAGGAAACAAAAGAAAAATTCGGAGTAGGTATTAAAATTCATGGAGAAGAAATATAAAAAGAAGGTTCGCCGATGACACTGTAATTCTGTCACAGACAGCAAAGGACTTGGAAGAGCAGTTGAACGGAATGGACGGTGTCTTGAAAGGAGGATATAAGATGAACATCAACAAAAGCAAAACGAGGATCATGGGATGTAGTCGAATTAAGTCGGGTGATGCTGAGGGAATTAGATTAGGAAATGAGACACTTAAAGTAGTAAATGAGTTTTGCTATTTGGGGAGCAAAATAACTGATGATGTAGGATATAAAATGTAGACTGGCAATGGCAAGGAAAGCGTTTCTGAAGAAGAGGAATTTAACATCGAGTATAGATTTAAGTGTCAGGTAGTTGTTTCTGAAAGTATTTGTATGGAGTGTAGCCATGTATGGAAGTGAAACATGGACGATAAATAGTTTGGACAGGAAGAGAATAGAAGCTTTCGAAATGTGGTGCTACAGAAGAATGCTGAAGATTAGATGGGTAGATCACATAACTAATGAGGAGGTATTGAATAGAATAGGAGAGAAGAGGAGCTTGTGGCACAACTTGACTAGAAGAAGAGACCGGTTGATAGGGCATGTTCTGAGGCATCAAGGGATCACATATTTAGCATCGGAGGGCAACGTGGAGGGTAAAAATCGTATAGGGAGACCAAGAGATGAATACATTAAGCAGATTCAGAAGGATGTAGGTTGCAGTAAGTTCTGGGAGATGAAGCAGCTTGCACAGGATAGAGTAGTATGGAGAGCTGCGTCAAACCAGTCTCAGGACTGAAGACCGCAACAACAACAACAAGAATAAAGAATGTTAACAAAGTTCTTTATTTAAAAAAACTTTGAGACCTCACATTTAAAAAATCGAAGACATTTTTCAGCTCGGCCTCGTATCACGTTATTAAAATAGCCTTCAAAATTGATATTAAAATGGTTTTCATGTACGGATAGTTTGCTGTTGAGAGGTTTCCCGTTAATATTGTAAACGAAAACTGAATTGTATTTCGTTAATAATTAGTTAATGAAAACGGGAGTTTTGGCGTCCTAGACCAAGGCTAATCCCTTCTTCTGTCACAGCAGTCAATCAGATTTCAAAATTATTTGAGGCAATCTCTCATGAAATACGTTCTCTCAATATCAACTAGTGATCGTACATCGGTCCACTTGTGACACCAGGTATCAGCTACTGAATTATTCCTCAACTGAGATGAGTAGCGTTAGAGTGATCTTATGGCTTCAATAGACAGACATGTTGGTTTAAATGGATCTTTTATTTTTTTACGACACAATCAAATGAACATTGCACAAAGCTGTTACCGGTTTCGAGAACCAGCTATCTTCTTCAGACCAAATGCATCAGCTCTGGAATTAATGAGCAACAGTATTTGGGCAGAACATTCCCAGGGAAATGACTTGGACGTGGAGGTCCAGTTGTATGGCCACTGCGTTCGCCTCACATAAATAACCTGGAGACGCCTGAAGAAGCACACGTGTACTCTACTCCTCTGACGAATGTGGAAGAATTGGTAGCCAGAGTTCATGCTGCTCTTGTTATTGTGGACGCAGCTTTACTGGGAGGGGTCCAGAGCTGTATGATCCGGCGGATTGCGCAATGTTTGGACGTGCAGGGAGGTAGCTTTGAGCATCTGCTGTTCTGAGTACAATGTATTCTGTTGTGGTCATGCGATCTTTGATATGGACATTATTATTGTCCCTGGTTGCTAATGTGCAACATCTGAGCGCTCATATTACATGTAGTACAAATGACAAGTAGATGTCACTGTACTGTGTTATCATCTTCAGCATCGAAATTGATATTGTTTTTGTAGTTATTCTGTCCTGTGATAGGTCATATTTTTTCAACTGTTTATTTCTTATTTGTCTAACCACGTGTTTGTTATGCTCAGCGTTACAAAATGTTGTAAATTCAAGATACTTGTGACCAGAGGAACGGTGTATATTACAGTATGCAATGAGAGAATGAAATTAGCAAATAAAAAAAAATGCGCCCCAACTCAAGATCGAAACTTCGACCTCCTGTATGCTAACCCAAAGCTCTACCCACTGCACCTACCGCACAGCACAAGTGATACGTGGTGACAGAGGCAGTTACCATACATATGATTACAGTGTTGCCAGATTGCCACACTATAACGTCCTTTTCTGCCGGATGTACTCGCTGGACGAAATGTTGGGACATTTTTTTATCGCTGGCGTGTGAAGAGTCGCGCTGCGAAGCCCGAGTGCGCAAATTTCGCTTCACCCTGTATAACTTCTGTTGAGCGTAGGTGTGTGTACAGTGTGGTGCTATTTTCCCCTTCTATGACGAGGAAGAGAAATGAGAAGATAAAACAGGTACATTCGTCTTGAAGTGGCCGTCGGATTTATCATCATCATAATCATCATCAACAACATCAGTAACAACAGTTCCCCTTGCTGTGACGTACGTCACTGCGAAGACAATACAAGACACTGGCGCAAAGTCTGGTGACCAGGAACTTTACGCTACCACAGCTCCTCCCCTTGCCGGCCAAATACTGGCAGCGAAAATTTTCTACTACCGCACAGGTGTGCGTTAATATCTCGGCTATAGAGGTGGGTAATGGAATAGGAGAAAGTTGCTAATGTACCTCCGGCGCGCAATGGACAGGAGCTTGTGGAGCTTATATTCATATGTAGTGGCCATGACTCAAATTTAGAAGTTCGTCCAAAAGAAACCACTCAAAAGAAGACATTAAGGCACAGTGAAATTAAACGCCGTCGGTGAAGGTTAGAGCCGTGGTTGCGTACTGCTGCCTACGGGCTGTATGTGGCCCGGTGGCTCCAATCCATTACTTATGCGGCGCGCGATTCTCTGCCGTATTTAATTATAACATGCATCTAGCAACTAACAGCCGAATGCAAAATCAACTAACATTAAGAGTTTCTTAAGAGAGTAGATTTTCTGCTAAGTAACAAACAAAAATTCTCACAGCGACAGCAAGATGTGCTTAATTGTAACTGACGTTGGTGAATTCGGCCGAGAGCAAAGTAAAGTCCGCCGCAGAGGCAGAGAGGTAAAGAGCGCAGCCACTGCAGGGTTAGAGGGTGTGAGAGAGGGTAATGTTTTATTGTCTATCTTCCTGTACTGATAGCTCATGGACGTGTATATCTCTTACCGATCAGTCGCTGTGTTGTAAATTATAAACCGAAGTAACACGGATTCGTGAATGCCCCCCCCCCCCACCCCGTTGTACAGATAAGGCTCATCAAATCCCAAATCCGGCATGTATTTGTATCAAGGGATATGAAATTAAATTGAGCCTGCTGTGATACAGTGCAATGGGTAGAAGAAAAATATTAAAAACATTTAGTAAGCATTTGATTCTCTTCCTGACAAAACTCTACCATCTGGTGAGCAAGATGTATGAGGCAGGCGAAATACCCTCAGACTTCAAGAATAATATAATAATTCCAATCTCAAAGAAAGCAGGTGTTGACAGATGTGAAAATTACCGAACTATCAGTTTAATAAGTCACAGTTGCAAAATACTAACGCGAATTCTATACAGATGAATGGGAAAACTGGTAGAAGCCGACCTCGGGGAAGATCAGTTTGGATTCCGTAGAAATTTTGCAACGCGTGAGGCAATACTGACCTTATGACTTATCTTAGAAGAAAGATTAAGGAAAGGCAAACCTACGTTTCTAGCATTTGTAGCCTTAGAGAAAGCTTTTGACAATGTTGATTGGAATACTCTCTTTCAAATTCTGAAGGTGGCTGGGGTAAAATACAGGGAGCGAAAGGCTATTTACAATTTGTTCCGAAACCAGATGGTAGTTCAGCAAAGGACTTGGAAGAGCAGTTGAACGGAATGGACAGTGTCTTGAAAAGAGGATACAAGATGAACATCAACAAAAGCAAAACGAGGATAATGGAATGTAGTCGAATTAAGTCGGAGGATGCTGAGGAATTAGATTAGGAAATGAGACACTTAAAGTAGTAAAGGAGTTTTGCTATTTGCGGACCAAAATAACTGATAGTGATCGAAGTAGAGAGGGTATAAAATGTAGACTGGAAATGGCAAGGAAAGCGTATCTAAAGAAGAGAAATTTAACATCGAGTATAGATTTAAGTGTCAGGAAGTCGTTTCTGAAAGTATTTGTATGGAGTGTAGCCATAAGTGAAACATGGACGATAAATTGTTTGCACAAGAAGAGAACAGAAGCTTTCAAAATGTGGTGCTACAGAAGAATGCTGAAGATTAGATGGGTAGATCACATAACTAATGAGGAGGTATTGAATAGGATTTGGGAGAAGAGGAGTTTGTGGCACAGCTTGACAAGAAGAAGGGATCGGTTGGTAGGACATGTTCTGAGGCATCAGGGGATCACAAATTTAGCATTGGAGGGCAGCGTGGAGGGTAAAAATCGTAGAGGAAGACAGAGATGAATACACTAAGCAGATTCAGAAGGATGTAGGTTGCAGTAGGTACTGGGAGATGAAAAAGCTTGAACAGGATAGAGTAGCATGGAGAGCTGCATCAAACCAATTTCAGGACTGAACACCACAACAACAGTATATATTAGAGACTAAGAGCGTTTGATGTATATATCTGGCTATCGACATTGTTTCTGCTCACATCAGTGATACAAGCTGGATTATTGCGCAGTCAGCAACATCGATTTCAGACCATAAACGGTACACTCTGTTCAAAAAATTCCGATACTTTGTCCATAAAATTTTTCTACTCTTACCTTTTACTGTGTATGGTCTCCTTCGAAATGCTCTCCTCCACAATTGATAATCCGCTCCCAACACTGTGTCCACTTCCGGAAGCAGTCTTGGTGCGCCTCTTGCAGCTGTTGCAGCTGGCGGTGAACAGCCGCGGTTCACCGCCAGCTGCAACAGCTGCGTGAGGAGCTGCGGATCCTCAGGAAGACGGCTACCCCCACCGCCAGCTCCACTGCGAGTCGGCCAGCGGGGGTTGACGCCTCCACCCAGACGGAGCCACCAGCGCCGCCAGTCAACGTGACGGGCGGAGCGGAGGCACCCATGGACATTGAAGAGGAGCAGCCTGCTCTCCCTCGCGACGGGGAGGTCGAGCCGCGGGCACACGACGAGGAGACGCACACTGAGACAGCCCCACTTGCTGCGGCGGAGACTGAATGCCTGCCGCTCCCTACGGAGCACAGCGTTCGGCCTGTGCTGCAGAAGATCGCCGCGTCTCTTCGTGACGGGACATACCCGCACCTGGACAACCCCTACCCATTTACTCCACCCGACAGGACGAAACCGGCCCTTCCGCACCAGCCTTACGGACCAGTGAGGAACAACAAGGGTCTTAGAGGACTGGTATCGAGGAAGGACCTGGCCATCATCAATCAACACCCTGTCTTCACGGACTGGGAACACATCTTTGAGGTCTCAGCCTGGGTCGCGGCGGCTGGGGAAGTGCGCCCGGAAATACAACAGCATCCAGCATACCAGCAATTCCAGGAGCTCGAGAAGAACTTCACTATGGAAGGAATGAACCGATTCATTGATCAGAATCCAGACTTCATGCGCGTATTATGCCAGAAGCCGTCTACTTCGCCAGTCAAACCAGCGAAGTAGCCAGAGGCCCACCCCATCGAGAGGCCACCCTGACAACACCAGAGCAGTCTGAGGAGGAACAGCAGCATCGCTGCTTAGCCTCCATCACCTCCGGACAGAGGAAGTCCGTGATCTCGAAGACTGTGCGCCTCTTGCTACGTCGCGCGAAGCGCCGCCTGCGAATTTTCTTTTATCTCGTCTATCGTTGCAAATCTTCGTTCTTTCAATGGGGTTTTCAACTTTGGAAATAAAAAAAAGTTCGTAGGGGTCAAGTCTGGAGAGTATGGAGGATAAGACAGCGGTGATACCCATTTTTGTACAATAGTCTCACACCAACAGGATGAATGTGCGGGTGCGTTATCATGATGCAAGAGCCATGAATTGTCTCGCGACATTTCAGGCCGTTTCCGTCTCACATTTCCTCGCAGGCGTCGCAACGCGTCCCGATAGTACCATCGATTAAGTCTGTCCCTGTGGCACGAATTCAGGATGAACTAATCCTTCAAAGTCAAAGAAGATTATCAGCATGGCTTTGACATTCGACCTGACCTGGCGAGCTGTTTTTGGTAATGGAGAACTTTTCCCGACCCACTGTGAAGACTGAATCTTGGTCTCAACATCATAACCGCAGACCCACGTCTCATCACCAGTTATGATCCCCTTGAGGAACATCTCGTTCTCATTTACGCGATCCGAAAGCTCTTCAGACTGGGAGGTGAAGGTCTTTAGGTCTTGACTCGTGATCCGTGGTACGAATTTGGCGGCAACACGATGAATTCCAAGATGCTGTTAGGATTCCATAACATGATCCAGCTGAAATATTACATTCTTCTGCAATCTCTCGGAAAGTCAGATTGGCACGCACAGTTCAGTTGATGTTCCTGACAAGAGCGTCGTCGGTAGACGTCGAAGGTTTAACTTCCATCCGGCCACTTTTTAAACCGTGTGAACCATTCGTAACACCGAGTACGGCTAAAGCACTCATCACCGTAGGCTGCCTGCATCATTTGGTGCGTCTCTGTAAGGGTTTTCTTGAGTTTCACGCAAAATTTAAGGCCGCCGCGCTGCTCTGTCATCTCGAAATTCGCAAACTGTGCGACAGAATGTTCTACTCAATAACGCACTGAACAATAACTGACATACAATAATAATACAGTTAAGCGATAAACAGAAGCGTGTGCAGGGATGCCAACCGCATTTCACTCCAACATATCATTGGCACGAAGTTAGGAATGTTCCGGGCTTTTTTTTTTTTTTTTTTTTTAACAGGCTTGGTAATGTCAATTCATTGTATTCGTATGACTGTGTGCAGTACTTCATTTATTAGATGTCGCCGGAACGGTGAATTAAAAGGAACGAAAGCGTATCGCTGACACGTAGGCTTTGTCGAAATGTGGAGGCAAAGGAGACTCCGAGTAGACGCAGGTCTGAAGTCCTTGTTAGCATGCAAGTGCTACGTTTGCGTCACAGCCAATCCAGCTATCCGCTTGCTCGAGCCACTTTTCATCACCTTGCAGGTAGCCTTAAAGTCTGAGACGCGGTACGCTATGATACGCTATGAGAAAGTGTCGTGCGATATCAAAATGTAGATGTACGTTCCACATCTCCCGCTAAACTGCTGAACCAATTTCAACCAAACTTGGTACACACATAATACGCTGTCTGGAAAGGATCGCTATGAGGTAAGAACCACCCGTCTATCAAAGGGGTGGGGATGAGAAAGCAGTATAGTCCACGATGCGAGACTCCATATTTAGTCATCCATTATTGGGGAAAAGAGCACTGAGATTTGCAACAAATTTTACACATAATTTCAAACCATTACGAATATTTCTCGCTGACGACCCCCACAAAATGATGAAAGAAAGAATGAAAGAAAGAAAGAAAGAAAGATTGTTACTTACCACGTTTTCGCTGTTTATGCGGTAAAACAGTCACGTGAAGCGTGACGTTTTAATTTATTACTTCTTTACTACTAACTGTAATCGTGACACATTTTTCAGACAGTATTCAAATGAACCAGAAAAATCATGTTATTGTACGAAACTTATTTCAGGAGATACGTCATAAACACTGAATACGTGAGAAATTATGAAATTATTACATCATGCAAAACATTTAAATTTATTACTTCGTTGCTACTATTTCTATTCGAAACTCGTTTCGCAGACAGTATCCACATTTTCCGCTGAATGTACCTACTAAAATCACTAAGTAGTGATTTACCACCAGAAGGAAGTTCTTACTCATTGGTCTGAAGATGACCACAGTAGTCGTCGAAACCGGTCACCGTAAATAAATTGTGGTCAAGACTGTTTCTGATAGTAAATAAATCTATGCAGAGTGGTTAAAGAATGCAGCAATACAGAAAGCTTATAGACGTGAAAGGCGATTATATGGAAAAATAGATATGTAGTAAAATATTACTGTAAATAAAAAACTTTCCTCATGAGCTTATTTTATATGACCAAACGGCGTTAGTTTTAGTAAACGCCTCGTATAATTCTGATATTTTGACCACTGTCAGACTGGCTCCTAATTGTGATAGACCCTGCATACAGATTTTGTACTCGTAGTGTGGCGACCGAAGTGGCCTCTTCCATCGCTTGGCCGTTAATCGACCTTGCGTCCAGTAACCCTAGCAGCCCTTTGGTGAAGGGGAAAACTATTTGTTGTCGATTTTTGCCAACTCACAATTAGCACTAATGTCTGCTGTGATAAAAGTTCGTAGGTTCAGTGAGCGTGTAAGTGGTAAGTTTTGGCGCATCTACCGCACAGACCAGGCGCGTAGGCTGTGGTTCACCTTCTGCTTATCAACGGTGGATGAGAGCGCGTGTACGCACCACTAGTCTGTCACCTGTTGCGCGCGTGAACGACGTCACGCACTTGCGTGCCCTTCAGAGCAAAGAAGCGGGCGCTACTGAGGAGCTACTACGCACGTCGGACGGCGCCTGTCTGAGAGACTCGTAAACAACCTCGCATATTCACTAATTCCACATACAGGTGACGTGTCTTCTTGCGTCAGCAAATTAGAACTTTAATGGCTGTAACGTAACGGCAGCATAGGGGTCATTCATTAGCAGTAGTCCGCCTGTACCCAGTGCCAGAGAACAGCTGTCGGTGAAGGAGGCGAACTATTGATGGCGTTATTTTTCCCTGGTTATTAACGGAAACAGAAATTTTATTTGCTGCGCCGTACGTAAGCACACCGGAGGAAAAGTTATGTCACCCACAGGAGACATCACGCTAATGAAGCGTCTGTAGCTTTCATAGCAACATTAATGCGGCGAGAAAGTCAAGATTATACAGCGCTCCAAACTGATCATTGTGCTGTTTTAGGGATGTGACAAGTATTTTGTCTCGTGTACTTATATTATTGAAACTTCCCCTTTGAATGTAAAGAAAGACTGTGCTGGTAAACTTCTACGTTATTTGATACCGAAACAGCTGAGTAAAACTCACAGTTTTCTCTTTACTTATTCTGACCATTTCTAAACTGACACACAGTATTTTACCGCAACGCAATCTGACTTTTAATAATCCCTACAAAAGAATAGTCCTGACTAACAATGACCTATACCCTTCATGAATCACTTACCTCACAAAAATCTTCGTTACTCGAACTACTGCAATACAGCGAGCGCCAATAATGCCAGCTAAATAAAAGATTCTAACTACTGAAGGCACTTACTGGTTATAGGCATGTAGTTAGCAAATTAAAGATTTTGATTGAGAACAATCAATGTATTTACCTTAATAGTGTTCAAAAGTCATATATACTTGATATCTATTTTGGCAAATTTCCTTTTTCTGACTGACACACGTCCAATCGTCCGCTCATATTAGCATCTCAAAACTCTCTCCCTGCATCCACCACTGCTAGCGGCTCACCTCCAACTGCCCAACGCTACGGGCTGTTAATATCTAATAGTCTAACACTACACTGGCGAATATTCCAACAAAGAGTCAAACGAGCCACAGGCTGCACACTGCGCAGTCAGCGATTTTCATACAGAGCACTACGTGGCGTTACCAACATACAAATCTAAACAGCGAACTTCCATTATCTATACACAGAAAAATTGTTTCATTTTTCTAATAGGGCAGCTGAACACAACGATAGTATGTAGAGAAAAAGGAATCAAGAGCAGAATAAAAATGATCCTGAGGTTTTGGCTAGTCTAAACGTAGTTATCCAAAGGAAGATTGCGATTTGTCCAGGCAAGCCTACATCCACCTGCGAATATCCAATCACGATGAAGACGACAAAGATTAATATATTTAAAAATACGTATTATCAAGCTTTCTGTGTACTATTTTTTAAATTACGTGATTTCTTACAAATATTGCTGCATGCTTAGCTAATCTACAACGAATTGATCTTTCACGCAGAAGCTCGACGATGAATATCATAAAGGTCAAGCGATAAATGGAATGGTCGAGCGAAAAGTGGTAGTATATTCAACGCGCTCAGTGACCACACATTTGATACTTCACACCTTCATGTGAACTTTGCCACATCACGAATTGAACATATGAACACAACTACAAACCATTGTATTCCATATGTCATTTTCATAGTGATACATATAATTTAATTCCACTGATTTATCCGATCTCGTACATTCAGCCCAGTGTCTGGTTTTGACTTGTTCTGTTACTTTTACGGTTACATTATCGAAGATTACTTTACACCGAAAGTTGCAGCACAACTTTTTCCTAAATCAATCTCTCTCGCTGTTGAATAGTATAAAATTGCTATGAAATGTTGATAATTCAGGTATTGTCTTCGTCTGTATCTGTCTTCGTCTGTAGCGGCTATAACGAGGATATTTGAGCGTTACGGCAACTACCTATTATTAAAATGACGAATCCAAAAAACAAAGATAGTTTTATTCGAGAATACCACCTTGAGATACTTCCAGAATATTTTTTTCCAAATTCGTTAATCATTACGCTGTCATCTTTCGTCAGCTGTGTGGTGATGGTCTTGTAATCGGTAAACGAGCTAACTGTTGCAATAATATAGGACTTGAAAGTTTGCGTTTTTGATTTGTATATAGGAAGAATGACTGCTATAACTGTTCTGCATACAGCTTCGAATTGGGAGGGAGGGCATTTTGACAGCCTCGTAATACCGCGAGGAATAAAACTTGGGCATTCGATAAGAATTCCATGATCTCATCGTTCCACGAGAGCGTTCACGTTGCGATAGCAAGGTTCATAGCCTCGAGTTGCTGCTTTTTGTTACCCATTGACCTTTCAAATGTCGCGTGCTTCAAATTCTTTTGGCATTACTCAGAAGCAGAGTTTCTGCTCGTCCGCTGAACGGTAGTCCAGCAGTACTGTCACGTCTTTGGGACGTGGTAAGTAGGTCTAACTATGAACGCAACATACACGAGAAACGTGTAGTAAAACATTTCAGATACAAGGTTCCTGGGGGAGGGAGGGAGGGAGTGGAGATGATGATAGACGTTGGAATTTGTGTGTTGAATAATAGACACCGTTTCAAAAGAGCGCACTTTTCGTTGTGGTCCACTTTACATTGTTCGGACTGGCATTAAACGGTCATGTGAAGCTCCGCCGCTGGCGCTACTGACAGTAAGTACTAGCAGTAAGTCATAACAGTGAGGTGGTGTAATCAAGTTGTCCCCATTTGCTGGTACACAACGCGGAATGTCCAACGTGCCTACAAGGGATGTTGCGTTGCTCTCAGCCATTAATCACGACGCAAAGTTGGTCAGCTCGCTTCAAACGTTTAGACTTCAGTTCCGCGAAATCTCGTGTAAACTACGCTGCTACATATTCACCCAATGCTGCGGTGTCATTCAAGTCTCTAGTCGATATGATACGCACCATGGCAGTTGAACGGCAAACAGTAAATCGAACTAAGACATTTTTTCAGATATTGTTTGTGTGGTCTGTTCAATGTATCACAGCAACAATATATAACAGCGATCCTGCCTACTTGTCAGAGTACAATAAGGTTTTTAGCAGACCAGAAGGTATGTTTATCACATTTTAACCGGTGTAACACCGTACGTAGACTTAAAACCAACTACTACCAATATTATCCGAAATACTTTGCTACAAAATTTCATTGCGTGGCCCCACTTTTGTAACTGGCTTTCCTACTATCTTATTAGTATAGTTAATGGGTTCAAATGAATTTACGTACACAATTTACAGTTTTTAGTGGACGGCTATTTTCGTACCGCATTATTGCAATTATAAACTATTATCTACACAAAGTGTCATTAGGGTTTTCTTTAGAATTCTTTTCAAGAAACGACTCGAAGAGCACAAGGGCAATTGCAGAAGAGGGGAGACTGAAAGATCAGATGTTGCGGAACTTGCTTTACAGCCAGGGGACCACTACATTCATTTTGACCGGACTCAAGTTCTGGCAAGCAAAAACGGACACCACAAAAGGCTGTACAAAAAGGCCATAGAGATAGTGAAATACCCCATGAATTTTAATGGGAAGGAAGAGGGCGTGAAATAGAAGGAAATATGGATTCCCGCGCTAAAGATGTGTACCAGTCTGTCACTATGGGATGACAGTAACAGCGAACGACGGCAGTCGACAACTGCCAGTTGCAATCGCGTTTTCAAAACATGTGACGTCACGCCACTGCGCGGAAGTTTGCAGAGACGGAAATTTTGCTGTTGTCAGTAGTGAGCCAGGTTGCGAATCGGACATTCAACAAAGCTTCGATCCACCTTGTAAATGTCCTCTGCAGACGGGGACGATACGTCGGGTTTTAAAGTGAAATCCTTTCGACCACGGCGTAATAGCCCGGAATATTTTATTAATTATGACAATTCCGGCCGTGAAAGTTAAGAATTTACAATAATCTTTGTTCGCAAGTTGGAAAATAATTTTTTACATGATTAAAATGGCCCCTAATTATTTTGCGAAATGCTGCAGAACTAATCAGAGGAAACTAGAACTAAAACATATCTATCAAGAACTCAGAAAAAAGTGTAATTCTCGAAAATGGGGTGTCATATTCATCAGACTCAAAATATTCTGCCAGATGTCGACATTAGTCCATACTGTTTTGATGGACGGATATGTCATACCCGAAGCTGTCCCATCGCCGATATAGGTCAGCTATATGAAGATCCACAGGAAGCTCGGAATAAGGGCCCCGGTGTTATCGAGAAGATGGATATCGTATTCTGTCAATTCTGGCATCGTCGGGTGCATTCACCCCGAGTCCAGAAAATGACAATTGAAGGTAAACAGACGCCACTTCAGGTGAAAGATCTGCTTTTCTAACCATTTCCCAGTGGACAATCCGACAGCTACCCTTCTGAAATCAATGACACAAGCGACGAATGAGACTGTGATTTCGATTGAAAATGTAAAATATCGAATAAAACATTTGAGTATGGCAATTTCGACTTGTAATTCGTTATCGGCGACCTCACAGTACTTTATACCGGGAGTTTTGCTCCAGTCTGCTAAATTAGTTATTTTTTGATATTCAAAGTTGAGTCCTCCATTTTGAATTTTGGAAATTCCGACTTCGGATTCCTAATCAGCGACCCAAACAATCTAAAAAAAAGTGGAGTTTTGTAGGATTTTATTTTTATTTTCCTGTTATGTCCAGGTTTTTAAGCGAGTTTGCTCACAGCGCACCGTAAGGACTGTGGTCGTACATGATCCTAACGAACAGGCACCGGAAAAGACTGCCGCGCCTCGTCAGTGAATTACATTTCAACTCAGACTTGAATTGCTGCTGTCAGTGAATGCAAAACCATTTCAACCAGGTTCCGAGCGAGCATACAGAACGTGCTTGCGTGTAGGGCACAATTGGGTCGGATATCTTGTAAAACACCATTGCTCACAGGGGTCTTCAATGGACCAAACAACCTAGAAACTGGACATCAGCTGACTGGAGGCGTGGGGGGACTCATCAAGAGCACCGACGGCCCAGTGAGACGTTCAACGTGCAGTGTGTGGAGGGCACAGTTGGGGGTCAGAGATGGTTCCGTAATGTTTTGGGCCGGTGTTCTTCGTACCACAACTAGGGTCCACTTATTCAGGTTACCGTGATCATCAAACAGGATGATTATTTCAACATTCTCAGTGGCCAAGTGTTGTCCTTTCTTCTGCATCTCCGAGAGGACTATCTTCCGAAATGATAACAGCCGTGTTTACCGCACTACACGCATACTGTTAATGGGCTGATGAACATTTAGGCAGCCTTCCGCACGTCTACTGGCCTTATAAATTTTGAGTCATCAGTTCTCTGACTGGTTTCATGCGGCCCGCCACGAATTTCTCTCCTGTAGCAATCTCTTCATCTCAGAGTAACACTTGCAACCTACGTCATCGATTATCTGCTAGGGTGTATTCCAGTCTCTACATTCCTCTACAGCTCCCTGTAGTACAGTGGAAGTCAGTCCCTGATGTCTTAACAAATGTTCTATCACCCTGTCCTTTCTCCTTGCAGTGTTTTCCACATATTCCTTTCCTCTCCGATTCTGCGTAGAACCACCTCATTCCTTACCTTATCAGTCCACCTAATCTTCAATATTCTTTATTTATTTATTTATTTATTTATTTATTGTTCCGTGGGACCAAATTAAGGAGAAGTCTCCATGGTCATGGAACGAGTCAATACATGGAATTATAACACGATAGTAGAAACAGATGAAATGAAATACAAAAAACATATTCAGGCGATAAGCCTTAAGTTTAAATAAAGAAAATCAACAATGTAACACTGGAATTTGCTTAATTTTTTAGCTCTTCCAGAAGCTCCTCGACAGAATAGAAGCAGTGAGCCATGAGGAAACTCTTCAGTTTAGACTTAAGAGTTTGGGCTACTGCTAATATATTTGAGTTCTTGTGGTAGCTTATTGAAAATGGATGCAGCAGAATACTGCACTCCTTTCTGCACAAAAGTCAAGGAAGTGCATTCCACATTCAGATTTGATTTCTGCATAGTATTAACTGAGTGAAAGCTGCTAACTCTTGGGAATAAGCTAATATTGCTAACAACAAACGACATTAAAAAAAATGTGAGGGCAATGTCAGAATTCCCAGACTATTGAATAGAGGTCGACAAGAGGTTCTCGAACTTACACCACATATAGCTCGAACAGCCCGTTTTTGAGCCAAAAATACCCTTTTTGAATCAGAAGAATTACCCCAAAAAATAATACCATATGACATAAGCGTATGAATGTATGCGAAGTAGACTACTTTTCGTGTTGAACTGTCACTTATTTCAGATACTATTCTAATGGTAAATAAAGCAGCATTTAGTTTCTGAACAAGATCCTGGACATGGGCTTTCCACAACAGCTTACTATCTATCCGAACGCCTAGGAACTTGAACTGTTCCGTCTCGCTTGTAATATGCCCATTCTGTCTGATCAAAATATCAGTTCTTGTTGAATTGTGAGTTAGAAACTGTAAAAACTGAGTCTTACTGTGATTCAGCATCAAATTATTTTCCACAAGCCACGAACTTATTTTATGAACTACATTATTTGATACTGTTTCAATATTACACACAAGATCCTTCACTACCAAGCTGGTGTCATCAGCAAACAAATATTTTTGAGTCACCTGTAATACTAGAAGGCATATCATTTATATAAATAAATGATATGCATCACATCTCACATGCTTAGATTCACTTCTGTTCCGGTTTCCCCACAGTCCATGTTTCAGTACCATACAATGCTGTGCTCCAAACGTATATTCTCAGAAATACCTTCGTCAAAATAAGGCCTATGTTTGATACTAGTAGACTTCTCTTGGCTAGGAATGTCCTTCATGCCAATGCTAGCCTGCTTTTGATGTCCTCCTTGCTCCGTCCGTCATTGGTTATTTACGTGCCTAGCTAGCGGAATTCCTTAACTTCATCTACTTCGCGACGGCAATCCTGACAAGTTTCTCTCTGTTCTCATTTCTACTACTTCTCATTACTTTCGACTTTCTTCGCTTTACCCTCAGTCCAAATTCTGTACTCATTAGACTTCATTCCATTCAGCAGAGCATGTAATTCTTCTTCACTTTTACTCGAGATAGCAGTCTCATCAGCGAATCTTACTGATATCCTTACACCTTGAATTTTAATTCCACTCCTGAACCTTTTATTTTATTTCCATCATTGCTTCTTCAATGTACAGATTGAACAGTAGGGACGAAAGACTACATTCCTGTCTTACACCCTTTTTAATCGTAGCATTTCGTTCTTGGTCGTCAACTCTTATTATTCCCACTTGATTCTTGTACAAATTGGGTACTATCCATTTCTCGCTGTAGCTTATACCTATTTTTCTCAGAATTTCGAACATCTTGCACGATTTTACATTGTCGAACGCTTTTTTCTAGGTCGAAAAATCCTATGAACGTGTCTTGCTTTTTCTGTAGTCTTGCTTCCATTATCAACCGAAACGTCAGAATTGCTCTCTGGTGCCTGTATCTTTCCTAAAGCCAAACTGACAGTCATCTAACACACTACCCGATCTTAATCCTACCGAAAATGTCTAATATTAATTTAAACAGAGCAGTTCGATAGTTCCGCCGGATGCGGTGTACCTTTGGAAACTATGGTCTCTCCTCCTAGCCGATTCGATATCATTATCAAGGTGATATCTGCTGGGATTATCAATCTTTTGTTAGGTGTACTTAATAAAATCCCCTGTTGTTGTTGTCTTCAGTCCTCAGAGTGGTTTGATACAGCTCTCCTTGCTACTCTATCCTCTGCAAGCTTCTTCATCTCCCAGTACTTACTGCAACCTACATCCTTCTGAATCTGCTTAGTGTACTCATCTTTTGGTCTCCCTCTACGATTTTTACCCTCCACGCTGCCCTCCAGTGCTAAATTTGTGATCCCTTGATGCCTCAGAACATGTCCTACCAACCGATCCCTTCATCTAGTCAAGTTGTGCCACAAACTTCTCCCCAATCCCGTTCAATACCTACTCATTAGTTATGTGATCTACCCATCTAATCTTCAGCATTCTTCTGTAGCACCACATTTCGAAAGCTTCTATTCTCTTCTTGTCGTCCATGTTTAACGTCCATACATGGCTACACTCCACACAAATACTTTCAGAAACGACTTCCTGACATTTAAGTCTATACTCGATGTTAACAAATCTCTCTTCTTCAGAAATGCTTTCCTTGGCATTGCCAGTCTACATTTTATATCCTCTCTACTTCGACCATCATCAGTTATTTTGCTCCCCAAATAGCAAAACTCCTTTACTACTTTAAGTGTCTCATTTCCTAATCTAATTCCCTCAGCATCACCCGACTTAATTCGACTACATTCCATTATCCACGTTTTGCTTTTGTTGATGTTCATCTTATATCCTCCTTTCAAGGCCGTTTCCATTCGGTTCAACTGCTCTTTCAGGTCCTTTGCTGTCTCTGACAGAATTACAATATCATCGGCGAACCTCAAAGTTTTTATTTCTTCTCCATGGATTTTAATACCTACTCCGAATTTTTCTTTTGTTTCCTTTACTGCTTGCTCAATATACAGATTGAACAACATCGGGGAGAGGCTACAACCCTGTCTCACTCCCCTCCCAACCACTGCTTCTCTTTCATGCCCCTCGACTCTTGTAACTGCCATCTGGTTTCTGTACAAATTGTAAATAGCTTTTTGCTCTCTGTATTTTACCCCTGCCACCTTCAGAATTTGAAAGAGAGTATTCCAGTCAACATTGTCAAAAGCTTTCTCTAAGTCTACAAATGCTAGAAACGTAGGTTTGCCTTTCCTTAATTTATCTTCTAAGGTAAGTCATAAGGTCAGTATTGCCTCACGTGTTCCAACATTTCTACGGAATCCAAACTGATCTTCCCGGAGATGGGCTTCTACCAGTTTTTCCATTTGTCTGTAATGAATTCGCGTTAGTATTTTGCAGCTGTGACTTGTTAAACTGATAGTTCGGTAATTTCACATCTGTCAACACCTGCTTTCTTTGGGATTGGAATTATTGTATTCTTCTTTAAGTCTGAGGGCATTTCGCCTCTCTCATACATCTTGCTCACCGGATGGTAGAGTTTTGTTAGGCCTGGCTCTCCTAAGGCTGTCAGTAGTTCTAATGGAATGTTGTCTACTCTCAGGGCCTTGTTTCGACTCAGGTTTTTCAGTGCTCTGTCAAACTCTTCATGCAGTATCGTATCTCCCACTTCATCTTCATCCTTTTCCATTTCCATAATATTGTCCTCTAGTGCATCGCCCTTGTATAGACCCTCTATGTACTCCTTCCACCTTTCTGCTTTCCCTTCTTTGCTTAGAACTGGGTTTCCATCTGAGCTCTTGACATTCATACAAGTGGTTCTCTCTTCTCCAAAGATCTCTTTAATTTTTCTGTAGGCAGTATCTATCTTACCCCCTAGATTCGGAAATACACTTGAAGTATGGGTACTGAGAACGTTACGCTACAAGTTGTCAAATGCGATTTTTTTAGCACAAGATATTTCGGGACTATGTTATTCCATTATCAGATGCTTAAGAGGGAAATCTTATTAGGAGGTTCAACAAATCCGACTTTTTATTGCATAAATCGTTAGCTTAACTATCCAAGAATAGGCTGTCAAAATTTCAAAGTGAAATTCGCATTCGAAGATATATAGTGTGTACAAGACATGAAAAAAGCAATTATGGCGACATACTATCATAGGATTTCCACGGATGAAAGGCCTCGGCGCGAGTATTGCCCAGAGGGAGAAGACAACTGGTGCGAGTGGCAGAAACGATCAGCCCTTGGAATGGAGCATGAACCGCACCCTACTCCATTGCACCTCTACGTGCAGAAGGAAATTCTTGCAGTATATGAAGATTTATCAAGGGATGAGTTGCTGGAGTGATGTTTAGGTGACCACACACAAAATGCGAATGAAAGTTTAATTCCAGTATTTGGCGATTAGCTCCTAAACACTTGCACTCCGGACTAAAAGTCGTTGAATTGGCAGCGTATTTAGCAGCGGGCTTATTCACTGAAGGAAATTCATCCCTTCTGATGGTCCTGAACGAGGCAGGAATTGTAGTTGGCGCGCAAAGCTTCAATTACGCCGAACAAACGGATAACCAGCGCGTGAGCCGGCAGAATCGGCGTAGTTAATTAGAATCGAAGGAAGGTCGGAAAGCTCGGAAAGCGCTGCTGCGAGCGCAAAACGAAGCCTATGAGGAAGGAGGATTACTTTATGGTGCTGGAATGGCAGATTAATTAGTAAGCATTTTACATTGTTGTTAACTTCCTTGAATTTCTAGTTTCAGAGAATTTATTTTTCAAACGCGTTTATCTCGAAATGACTTTTTTCACATTTGCGTGCAGTCTCTCAAAAAGTTTAGAACCGATCATTATGAAAATTGATAGTATGATTATTTATAAAATTACGAATTACATGAACCAACTTGTGAGATGATACCATGATTTTCTGGGTATTTTTCTGTGCATAATTAGAGAAAAAATCGTGAAAATCGAAGTAAATTGTTCCAAAGCCTGCAAAATTTTTAATTTTCATTATTTTCACTTGCATTGAGGTTCATATTCATAGGAAGTTTTTAATGTAAAATCAAAACCTTTTTGACATCAGATGGAAATCGGAATGGCTACACTGCACGCAGTTGGAGAACTATACTCACAACCTTCAGCGGAAATCAGAGCGTAACTTTATTTTCGGCTGAAATTATTTAAAAATCACAAAAAGTGTTCGAAATATGAATGAAATGATTTAAAATTTGATTAAATTCTAATTAATTCTTCCCAAGCCAAAAAAATCCCAAAAAATCAGTGTCAAACAGCTTCCTAATATGGTTTCCCTCCCCCCTTAAACCTTCTATGTACCGAAACTTGGGCTAAAACTACCACACATTTTGCAGGTGGCGCAACATTCTAAGTTACGCTGTATGAGACGGTTGTAGTATGGATTCACAACTGATAATAACTTTTATGTCTGCGACAGATGCAATAGGAATGCACATGTATCCAAAACGATTTTGCTTTCTCTGTTTCGAGACACTTTACCACATTTTCTAGCGTTTTTTAAAAACAGGCTTCCGAATAAATTGCCACACTTAAAAGGCGCCAGCAAAATTATTATTATTATTATTATTATTATTATTATTATTATTATTATTATTATTATTATTATTTCGTGTAGGTTAGATTCTGATGCATGCCTTTCCGGTTGTCAACACTGCACTGGCAAGTGTGTCACGTGTCTTACGTGTACATATTCAGTATAGGCGTCTGATGTGTGTACGGAAGTTTAGTAATTGTTTGTGGGTTTGATAGATATGAGAAAGGAGAGGTTGAAACCTGGTTTAGCCACATAACACTCCACTCTCCAATAGCACTAGGAGGAGCAGCCGAGACTACCTGAAGATCCGGAATGAGATTTTCGCTCTGCAGCGGAGTGTGCGCTGATATGAAACTTCCTGGCAGATTAAAACTGTGTGCCGGACCGAGACACGAACTCGGGACCTTTGCCTTTGGCGGGCAAGTGCTCTACCAAGCACGACTCACGCCCCGTCCTCACAGCTTTACTTCTGCCAGTACCTCGTCTCCTACCTTCCAAAGTTTACGCAGGCTCTCCTGCGAACCAGAACTAGCACTCCTGAAAGAAAGGATATTGCGGAGACATGACTAAGCCATGGAGACGACGTACTGGCAGAAGTAAAGGTGTGAGGACGGGGCGTGCGTCGTGCTTGGTAGAGCACTTGCCCGCGAAAGGCAAAGGTCCCGAGTTAGTCTTGGTCGGGCCCACAGTTTTAATCTTCCAGGAAGTTTCATACCAGAAGATCATATCACTCCACGCAGAGATTGTTATTATCCTCGTCATATCGTGACAGCATTACACGGCTACAGGCGCTACTCACTTCCCACCTAACCCCCGACACACACACACACACACACACACACACACACACACACTTCTTCAGCTAGTTCTCCTTCCAGGAGGGCTCTGGACATCGTCTTGTACACAATTGTCTTACACGTTATGAGTGTGTCCCCTCTTTCTTTTTGTCGCTTCGCATTGGGCACAATTTTTGGTCTAACCTTCCTTGATAGCGGATCCACAATATCTGTTTTGTTTATGTGGTAACAATTATCGTCTTCCTGGCTACCATACTACTCGTATTATTCTGCACACGGTCAGTCCTCAATTTGCCGACTGTTCCGGAAGTCTATTTCCAGTGCCAGCAGCCCCAATCTCTCCCTCTGTCTCCATTTCACCTCCCCTGCTTCTGCATCATGCGAAGCAGTGCTCTAAAGAACAGAGCTGTAGCTGCTATTCTTAGTCTTTCCGGCTATATTGCTGTTCCAGAGAAGATTCACAGTTAGATTAGATTAGTACTTGTTCCATAGATCATGAATACGACACTTCGTAATGATGTGGAACGAGTCTGGTTAATAAAAGATGTCTATACAAGATATTACATTAGACAAAATATTACATGACACTCAGTAATTTTTTTTTTTTGTGGAGGTTGGGAAATTACCCACTTACTATATCCAAAAATTCATCTAATGAGTACGAGTTGCCATTCAGAAATTCTTTTAATTTCCTTTTAAATACTATATGGCTATCTGTCAGACTTTTGATGCTATTAGGTAAGTGACCAAAGGCTTTTGTGGCAGCATAATTTACCCCCTTCTGAGCCAAAGTTGGATTTAACCTTGAGTAGTGAAGATCATCCTTTCTCCTACTGTTGCAGCCATGTACACTGCTATTACTTTTGAATTCGTTCGGATTGTTAATAACAAATTTCATAAGTGAATATATATATTGTGAGGCTACAGTGAAGTTTTCTAGCTCTTTAAATAAGTGTCTGCAGGATGATCTTGGATGAGCTCCAGCAATTATTCTGATTACACGCTTTTGTGCAATGAACACTCTTTTACTCAATGATGAGTTACCCCAGAATATGATGCCATACGAAAGCAGAGAATGAAAATAGGCGTGGTAAGCTAATTTACTCAGATGTTTATCGCCAAAATTTGCAATGGCCCTAATAGCATAAGTAGCTGAATTCAAACGTTTCAGCAGATCGTCAGTGTGTTTTTTCCAGTTCAACCCCTCATCAATGCATACACCTAGAAATTTTGAATATTCTATCTTAGCTACCGGGGATTTCTGATCGAAGTCTATATTTATTAATGGGGTCATTCCATTTACTGTGTGGAACTGTACATACTGCGTTTTGTCAAAGGTTAATGAGAGCCCATTTGCAGAGAACAACTTAATGATTTTCTGAAAAACATCGTTTACAATTTCACCAGTTAATTCTTGTCTGTCGGGTGTGATAGCTATACTTGTATCGTCGGCAAAAAGTATAAGCTTTGCATATTCGTGAATATAGACAGTAATGGTCCAGTCAAGTTCCAAGGGAAAAGAAAGCAATTCGATAGTTGCTCGGTGGCTTATTACGGAGCGGTTCTTCTATTCGAGTAGAAAGTGTCTGAGGTATGAACCACTGCAGATCGTCTCGAAAACTGCGAATCACTGTCTAGATTGTACGGGCGGGTGTAGCCGGCCTCTCGCCGTTAATGAGGTCTGGGGTCTGATCACACGTTGGGGCGGCGCTCCCTTTCGCCTGGGCCGCTTTTCGCCGCGTGCGCTGCTGGAAAGCGACTGCGTAAAGGTCGCGAGCCGCACCGCCGGCCAAGGTGAAGGCTGCGAAGGCCGCTCCGTCGCCGCCGTGCGTGACGCACGTGCGTGCGCCCGCTTTCTACGTGGCGCGCATCGCACAGGCCGACCCAGCTCCAGTTTCTCGGAGCGTAGTCGTTGAAATCACGAAGAACTGTTAGAGCACGCGAGGTAATACTGCGCTTAGGACTTAAAAGCCAAGTTGAAGAAAGGCAAACCTATTTGGCTGTTTCTTAATTTTATCCATTGTTTTCCAGTGTTTCGTCCGCGACTGTTTTACTTCCGTAAAATGAAGAACAAACCGCCTTCAGTCACAAGTTGTTTATTTACTGCACTATGCATTTCGAGCCCTGGAGGCTCATCTTCAGGTGCTTTTTAGTGATTTGCATCAGGTTTTTTTAGTTGTTTGCCTGTTGATATTAAATTTTTGTGTTACAACATGGTGTTTTGTAGATATAAGTGTAACAGCGTTAATAATATGAAACTAACTTACAGTTTAACATTGTATGATGTCTGCTTCTGTTGTGCAGTTGGTATACGCAATACACATCTTTAATTTTGTAGTACATACATAGTCACACACTTTTTCGCACATTGTAGTAGCAGAACGTAAACATGTCAAAGATTCTCGTTCATACAGATGTTCTACTTCTAAATACAATCGATTTTCTTGTTTCACAGAAGATAATATGGTATAGTATTACTAGTACACATGTATTATTAAATTAATTATTTGCCACCATGGTTTAGGTTGTCAGCTGTTTGTACTATTATAAATTTGATTTCTCAGGAAAAGAACTTTTAAGGTGTAGAAAAAATTGTGGCTGTTAAACTGTTCGTTCATTCAGCAAGTTTTCGGAATACAACAACAAGAACATAACTTGTGCATTTACCGAAAACCAACCTACACTGACATCACAATACATGAATCTTCATACCACCCGAACACACATAAGTATGCTGTATTTAGATCAATGTTGAACAGGGCACATACATTACCTTTAAAACCCCTAGCACTAACACAAGAAATAGATACTATCAAAACAATTGCAGTAAATAATGGTTACTCTGTGAAATCAATTGATAAACTATCTAGAAAAATTCAGACCAATATCACTCACAAAAACACTGAAAACTACCGACACAAAACAAATCTTCACAAGCATTCCATACTTAGGCACAGTATCACAAAAAAAACTTGTTTAAAAAAATATATTAAAATATCTTTCTCCACAAACAACAAACTTGGATACCACTTACCTCAGACAGTGAACACAAACAAGCCAATAACACAATACAGTGGAATATATAAATTACAGTGTAACAGTTGCCCTGCATTTTACATAGGAAAAACTGGAAGAACCTTCCACACACGGTATAAAGAACACACCGAAGCCTTTCGACTAAACCATTTTGAAAAATCTACAATAGCTAACCACATGTATATTAATAAACACAGACTTGACGACGTCCACAACAGCCTAACTGTACTTCATACAGAACCCAACAGTAAAAAACTTAATCTACTAGAACAGTTAGAAATAATGCTACACAAAGAAAAATATTACGAAAACTTGTTGAATGAACAAACAGTTTAACAGCCACAATTTTTTCTACACCTTTAAAAGTTTATTTTTTCCTGAGAAATCAAATCTATAATAGTACAAACAGCTGACAACCTAAAACATGGTGCCAAATAATTATTTTAATACATGTGTACTAGTAATACTATACCATATTATCTTCTGTGAAACAAGAAAATCGATTATATTTAGAAGTAGAACATCTGTATGAACGAGAATCTTTGACATGTTTACGTTCTGCTACTACAATGTGCGAAAAAGTGTGTGACTATGTATGTACTACAAAATTAAAGACCGAGCGAGGTGGCGCAGTAGTTAGCACACTGGACTCGCATTCTGGAGGACGACGGTTCAATCCCGTCTCCGGCCATCCTGATTTAGGTTTTCCGTGATTTCCCTAAATCGCTTCAGGCAAATGCCGGGATGGTTCCTTTGAAAGGGCACGGCCGATTTCCTTCCCCATCCTTCCCTCACCCGAGCTTGCGCTCCGTCTCTAATGACCTCGTTATCGATGGGACGTTAAACACTAATCTCCTCCTCCACAAAATTAAAGATGTGTATTGTGTATACCAACTGCACAACAGAACCAGACATCATAAAATGTTAAACTGTAAGTTAGTTTCATATTATTAACACTGTTAAACGTATATCTACAATATACCATGTTGTAACACAAAAATGTAATATCAACAGGCAAACAACTAAAAAAAACCTGATGTAAATCACTAAAAAGCACCTGAAGATGAGCCTCCAGGGCTCGAAATGCATAGTGCAGTAAATAAACACAACTTGTGACTGAAGGCGGTTTGTTCTTCATTTTACTATTTGGTTGTGCATCAGTTCGTAGCGTGTTTTTTCATATTGGTACTCCGGTTGCTGTGGACTTACTTATGGATTGTCACTCTTCATTTGTAGTTCACTTTTGCTGTTTAATATGTTGTCATTTTGTTTATAGACACAATCACATGATTATGACAGTCATAACCGGTTTCGGCCATACAATTACTATCTCCAGATGCTAAAAACAATACAAAAGAAAATTTATATTAAAACCTAAAAATAAGTGCAATATTTAACCAAGCTTATTAGTGCTCTAACTGAATCTATGCGAAATACGTATAGTTCATACCTAAAGGCGGCAATCACCTGTGTTCGGTGTATGCCACCTTTACGTATGAACTATATGTATTTCGCATAGATTCAGTTAGATCACTAATAAGCGTGGTTAAATATTGCACTTACTTTTAGGCTTTAATATAAATTTTCTTTTGTATTGTTCTTAGCATCTGGAGATGGTCATTATATGGCCGAAACCGGTTATGACTGTGCCATATACATGATTGTGTCTACAAACAAACAAAAAATTGCCATGGAGCTGTGGACGCTAGAAAATTGAGTACTAAGTGGCTAAATCGGAACATTTCTGACATATACCTCTGTTTGAGAGCAGTAGAGGGGTGATAACACCCAAGACAGCCAGAAACATTTGCGGTCGTGTGTAGGGATAATGCCACTGGACAGAGCATAGAAGGAAAAAAGCTTTGTTTTCGGGAAAATCGTTTTGACGTTAGTGACTCTCCACGTTCAGTAAGACTTTTTGGATTTAGTAAAGATCGTTTAAACACATTAATCCACAATGATCCCGAGAAATGGCAAATGTGACAAGTGATTTCCGTTCAGGTGCTCTTCTTGAACTTAAATTCTCTTCCTAGAATTATCCTTGGTTTCCTTTACTGCTTGCTCAGTGCACTGTCTGAATAATACACTACTGGCCATTAAAATTGTTACACCAAGAAGAAATGCATATGATAAACGGGTATTCGTTGGACAAATATATTTCACTAGAACTGACGTGTGATTACATTTTCACGCAATTTGGGTGCATAGATCCTGAGAAATCAGTACCCATAACAACCACCTCTGGTCGTAATAACGGCCTTGATACGCCTCGGTATTGAGTCAAACAGCTTGGATGACGTGTACAGGTACACTGCCCATGCAGCTTCAACACGATACCACAGTTCATCAACAGTAGTGACTGGCGTGTTGTGAAAAGCCAGTTGCTCGGCCACCATTGACCAGACGTTTTCAATTGGTGAGAGATCTGGAGAACGTGCTGGCCAGGGCAGCAGTCGAATATTTTCTGTATCCAGAAAGCCCCGTACATGACCTGGAACATGCGGTCGTGCATTATCCTGCTGAAATGTAGGGTTTCGCAGGGATCCAATAAAGGGTAGAACCACGGGTCGTAACACATCTGAAATGTAACGTCCACTGTTCAATGCGCACAAGAGGTGACAGATGTGTAACCAATGGCAACCCATACCATCACGCCGGGTGATACGTCAGTATGGCGATGACGAATACACGCTTCTAATGTGCGTTCACCGTGATGTCGCCAAACACGGATGCTGTAAACACCATGATGCTGTAAACAGAATCTGTATTCATCCGAAGAAATGACGTTTTGCCATTCGTGCAACCAAGTTTGTCGTTGACTACACCATCGCAGGCGCTCCTGTCTGTGATGCAGCGTCAAGTGTAACCGCAGCCGTGGTCTTCGAGCTGATAGTCCATGCTGCTGCAAACGTCGTCGAACTGTTCGTGCAGGTGGTTGTTGTCTTGCAAACGTTCCCACCTGTTGACTCAGGGATCGAGACGTGCCTGCACGATCCGTTACAGTTATCCGCATAAGATGCCTGTCATCTCGACTGCTAGTGATACGAGGCCGTTGGGATCCAGCACGGCGTTCCGTATTACCGTCCTGAACTCACCGATTCCATATTCAGCTAACAGTCATTGGATCTCGACCAACGCCAGCAGCAATGTCGCGATACGTTAAACCACAATCGCGATAGGCTACAATCCGACCTTTATCCAAGTCGGAAACGTGATGGTACGCATTTCTCCTCCTTACACAAGGCATCACAACTACGTTTCACCAGGCAACGCCGGTCAACTGCTGTTTGTGTATGAGAAATCGGTTGGAAACTTTGCTCATGCCAGCACGTTGTAGGTGTCGCCAGCGGCGCCAACCTTGTGTGAATGCTCTGAAAAGCTAATCATTTGCATATCACAGCATCTTCTTCCTGTCGGTTAGATATCGCGTCTGTAGCACGTCATCTTCGTGGTGTAGCAATTTTAATGTCCAGCAGTGTAGCTAGTATACACAACAGTTCTCTCTCGGTCACGTAACTCCTTAGACTCCTTATACCTCCAGTCTAGTTTCCGCACAAGCTGTGAAGACCGTTTCGCTCTATGTAATTTATTTTAGCTGTCTTCAAAATTGCGAAGCGTGTAGTCCTACAAACGTTGCAAAAGCTTTCTCTAAACCTATAAATGCTGTAAACGTATTGGGTTGGTGCTTAAGTTCGTAGCGTTTTCCCCATAAGTTCAATAAACACAACAGATACACGTAACAGGGATTTTAATCATCAACAATATATTTCCCTTCACTATTTAAGTGTGCCAACGCTGGGGCAACTTTTCGATTCCGCAATTGTAGAAAACTTGTAGTTTTGAGGCGAGCCATGTTCGGAGCGCATTTTCATCCGGAAACGAAGTTCCCTGAAGACTGTTCGATAGAGATCGGAAAAGGTGAAAATTTGAGGGCACGAGATCAGTTGAATAATATGGGTGCGGAATGGCTTTCCAACGCAACTATTGTTAGTGTTTTTGTCAATTTAGCATAATGCTGGCGGGTGTTATATTGGAGTAGCGTCGTTTCACGTAGTCTTACTGGTTCTTGTTCTTGCGTTGCGTCTGCAACACGTCTCAGTTGTTGACAGAAGTCACCAGTGATGGTTACACCTCGGGCAAGCAATTCGTAGTACAAAACACCGTCGCTGTTCCAGATGCATAGCAATATCTTTTGTCGATGGGAGCAGATCATTCTACGGGAAGTTACTGCTTTGTTTAGGCTCAACCGTTCCTTTATTTTCCTTGTATCAGCATAAAGACACCATTTCTCGTCACCAGTAACGATACAGGATGCGACTGGTCGGTATTGTTCATGAGCCTATTGATGACGAGCAAGCAGAGATCCATTGATTTATCAGATTTTGGCTTAGAGCATTCGGTACCCATACACCCGACTTTTGAACCAACCCCACTGCACGCAAATGTCACAGTAGTGAAATCATCCCAGATTATCAAATGTGCAGTTCTCTGATACAGTGATATAGACCATTGTGGATTAATGTGTTTTAAACGGTCTTTATTAAACCCAAAAAGTCTTACTGAAAATGGAGAATCATCAGGGGATGCCGAGGGAATTGGATTAGGAAATGAGACACCAAACACGTGAAATGGCGGCCGATATTTTTGCGTGACTGAGAAATTGTACAAAATGCGTGTGTAGAACAGGAAACAATAGTAGCAAATGAAATAAATGCTTTAACACTACATGACCAACTGAAACAACGCTACAATATCGAGACACCGTGACAAGCTGTAGAAGGTGCGGTAGAATGACAGCTAAAATCATACACATGTAATAGCGTCATGTGAGAAATAAAATGAACAAAAATTTCGATCAAGTGCTGGAACACGTCTGTGCAGAAAAAACTAAAACGGTGTTTTTCGTAAGGCGAAATTTCTCTCCTGCACTCGAAGATTTACTATTAGAGTTGCAAAATAACTGATCGCTCTAGTAGAGATGATATAAAATGCAGATTGGCAATAGCAAGAAAAGCAATTCTGAAAAAGAGGCATTTGTTAATGTCCGCTGTAAATGTAGATGTTCGGAAGCCGTTTCTGTTGAAAGTATTTTTCTTACTCATAGCCTGATGAAGAAGTGAAAAGTGAAAGATAAGCAGTTCAGACAAGAAGAGAAACTTGTGAAATGTAATGCTACAGAAGAATACTGAAGATTAGATGGAGAAACCGAATAACTGTTTGGGAGATAATGAATCAAATCGTGGGAGAAAAAAATTATGCCACAATTTGGCTACAAGAAGTGGTCGGACGATAGGATACATCTAAAGGCATCAAGTAATACTCAGTTTGGTGGTGGAGGGAAGAGTGGGGGAGGGGGGGGGCCGGGAGGGGGTAAAAATTGTAGAGGAAAACTCCGGCATGAATGCAGTAAACACGTTCTCGTGGATGTAGGTTGCAGTAGTCATGAGAAGAGGAAGTAAGTTTCACAGGACAGCCTAGCACGGGGAGCTGCAACAAACCAGTCTTTGGAATGAAGTTCACAACAAGAACAACAACCGTTGAGGTCCAGTATCTAGCCGCTGTGACATTTCTCGAAAGACATGGGCGTATCCTTGAAGGTGTTACTTTCCCCCAAACACTTTTCTGACCGGTTTCGTGTGGTTTGCCACGATCTCTTCTCCTGTGCCAACCGCTTCATCTCAGAGTATTGTTTGCTGACGCAGTGTAATGGGCTGCCAGAGATACTGGCAAAGCTAGCTAAAGGCAAAGATCTGAGTCAGTCCCCGGCAAACACACAGTTTAATTTGTCAGGCTATGTCACAGCAGCACGCATCCACCAACAGGGTGAATTATCGATTATGGAGTATTTCTTTCAACCGATACAAATTCCGAATGTTTTTTTATTGCTGTCACAACTCATTCTACTGTCTTCTGATTCTAAGGCGGGTCGTTATATTCTTTGAACTCTATATTTCTTGCAGTATGACGTTTATATATATATATATATATATATATATATATATATATATATATATATATATATAATCACACCTGCAGCTACATTCTGCAATCTTATTAATAAAAATGTGGGAGTGAAAGAAAAAAAGTATATTGAAGAAGTGGTGAAAGAAAAACTCATCACCATAGGTCCCTCGGTCCCTTCTATGTTACAGTGGTAATCAGTAGTCTTGGAATTGCTCAAAACAGCTGACCACGCTGCTTTCTACGTATGTGCGTATCCCTACAGTACACTACTGTCAACTGATCCCGCTTCTCGGTAGCCATTTGGGCTACTATATCTAATTTTTATATGTTGAATATAAACTAATTGCGTTTTAAAAATACACATTGTATCCGTAATTATACTACTCATCAGTATCCAACTCAGACTCGTCATCGCTGTACTGCTTAGAATATCAAATTAATTTACTTCCACATTGTTCCCTTGCTGAACGCCTTCTCGAGGTGGATCTGCTGCTCGTTCTTTTTGTACAGATACGCTCAAAGCGTTTTTTATCCTGTATCATTTGCTTACCAGGTATACTACCCCCCCCCCCCCCTCCCCTACTTAGATATCCCTTTGTTCCCTATCGTAATACTGACACTGCAGTGCTTGATATTCTGTCGGCAACAGAGTTAAGTAAGTTCCACCATTCTTCATCTTTACAAATTCTGTCCAGGTTTAAAGCATCCAGTCCGATGCCCGCTTTGAGATGAGGAAGATATTTCTGAAAATGTGTTTCTGAAGGACACAGTTGCATGGAAATCAAACACGGCCTGTGAGAAAACCCTAAAAGAAGAGAATCTAAAGAGTTTAAGATGTGGTATTACAGAAGAATGTTGAAAATTAAGCAAATTGATGGATTAGAAATGCCGGGGGGGGGGGGGGGGGAGGGGGCTTCTCCGTAGAATAGGCGAGGAAAACGTGTTTGGGGGGGGGGGGGGGGCAGCCCAGAAGAGGCAACAGGATGGAGTGACATAAGTGAATAACTTCCGTGGTACTAGGAGCCGTCGAGTGCTAAAATTGTAGTGTGAGACAGTTTGACAACATTGGGTGAGATACGAAGAGATTGACACTGTGGAGGAGATAGCGGCGACCTTATCAGACTGGTCAGAAAACTTTTGATAGAATCCTCAGACGGTCAACTGCATATTTATTAATTGTAAATCACGGACCGTATCCTGTGATAACAGATGAATAGGAATGTTACTGGAACGATACGACCACCACTAGGGATGTGCAGAACTTTTTTCCAGGTCTCAGACTACCATCGCGCCTGGATGACCCAACTAAGAAAATGGTGCACTTCATTACGGGACATGGTCCTTACTCCGACCACCTGCACAGGATATGGAGACGGACGACAGCTGTTTGCTGTTGTGGAAATGTAGTGATGGGATGCCTGAATATGTAGTGCTTAGTTATAACTTAGATCGAACGGAAATGGGGAGTGGAGAGGATGACTTGAAGTTGGATAGAGTTGGTCAAGATAAAGAAGGATGGAACTTAACACTGCTGCCGACAGAATATCAAGAGCACTGCGGTATAAGTTTTACTGTAGGGAACATTTCAAAGTAGTGGGCAGTATACAGGGTAACCATATGGGACACGATCAAAAAGGCTCGGAGCGTATCTGTACAAAAATAACGAGAGAAGCAGAACCACATCGAGAAGGCATTCAACAAGGGTACAATGTGGAAGAAAATTCATTGGACCTTCCAAATCATATAGCGATGATGATGATGATGATGATGATGATGATGATGATGATGATGATGATGCTGAGTCGGAACTGGATACTGATGAGTAGTATAATTACTGATACAATTCATTTGGAATACAGAATTTGTTTATATTCAACATGAAAAATTGGATATATTAACCCAAATGGCAATACGAAGACTCAAGTGCTGCCGCGACACGCAGGATCCATTTGACAGCGGTTTAGTATAGGGATAGACATAGTCATAGAGAACTCCTTGGTCAGCTATTCTGAGCAATTCCAAGACTGCTGATTACCATTGTAATCCAGTAGGGACAGAGGGTCCCGTGATGGTGAGTTTTTTTCGCTTCTGCTTCACTCTTCATATATTTGAAGACATCGCCACCCGGCTGGAAGCCCGAGAACTCTTCTCCAGCTGTATACGCCGGGAAAGCATACATTCACATCTTCATATATTGTTTCACTTCTACATTTTTCGGTTAAAAAGGTCGTAGAATTTAGCTGTAGATGTGTAATAGATATTCCACGTCATACTGAACGAAATATAGAATTCAAAGAATATATCGACCCGCCTTAGAACCACAGGAAAGTAGAATCAGTTCTGACAGCAATGTGTTTCGATTGAAAGAAATACTGCACAATCGTAATTAACCATGCTGGTGGATGTGTGCTGCTGTTAAGCATACCGTCAGATTAAACCGTGTGTTTGATACTAGAAAATTCCTTTTTTGCCTTGAATGCCCTCTTTCCCCGCACTAGTCTGCGCTTTGTCCAGCGTGCATCTTTCGTGAAGTGAAGTGTTATTTCTTTTCGAAGACAGCACAATCCCTTCACTTCGCCTACTACATAGCCCCAATTTTTCCTGTTACTTTTATCGCCAATCTCTTTGCTGCTGCTCCTCCTCCTCCGCATTGACGTCCTCCTTCAGGTTACTCTCAATCCAAGTTCTATTATTATTAGACTGCTCATTCGATTCGGCCCTTTCACAGAGTATGGCAATGACATAAGCGAATCTTCCCGTCAATATTAATCCCATTCCTGAGCACTTCTTCTATTTTCCTAATTATTTCTTGGATAGGCCGGCCGTGGTGGCCGGGCGGTTCTAGGCGCTTCAATCCGGAACCGCGCGACTGCTACGGTCGCAGGTTCGAATCCTGCCTTGGGCATGGCTGTGTGTGATGTCCTTAGGTGAGTTAGGTTTAAGTAGTTCTACGTTCTAGGGGACTGATGACCTCAGATGTTAAGTCCCATAGTGCTCAGAGGCATTTGAACTTCTTGGATATACTGGGAAGTTTGATAGGACTGCTCTAATTTTCTATATACTTGAATGATCGGACGGACAAGGTGAACAGCAATTTGCGAATATTAACTGATGATGCTGTAGTCTACGGGAAAATGTCGTTAGTGAGTGTAGGATGATACAAGATGTCTTAGACACAATTTCTATTTGGTGTGATGAACGTCAGTTAGCTCTCAATGTAGAAAAATTTAAGTTAATGAAGATGAGTAGGAAGAACGGATTCGTAATGTTAGAATACAGCATTAGTAGTGTGTGGCTTGACACAGACATGTCAATTATATATCCAGGCGTAACGTTGCAAAGTGATATAAAATGTAACGAGCGCGTAATGATCGTAATAGGGGACGCGAACGGTCGACTTCGGTTTATTGGAAGAATCATAGGAAAGTGTGGTTCGTTTGTAAAGGAGACTGCATATAGGGCACTAGTGCGACCCATTCTTGAGCACTGGTGGAGTGTTCCGGATCCGTATCAGGTCGGATTACAGGAAGACTTCGAAGCAACGTAGAGGCGGGCTGCTAGCTTTGTTTTCGGTAGATTCGAAAAACACGAAAGTGTTACGGAGTCGCTTCGAGAACTCAAATGGGAATCACTGCAGGGAACGGGACTTTTCCTTCGAGGAGCGCTATCGATAAAATTTAGAGAACTGGCATTCGATGCTGACTGCAGAATGATTCTACTGCCGCCAACGTAAGGACCACGAAGAGAAGAGACATTAGGGCTCTTACGGCGGCATATAGATAGTCGTTTTTCCCTTGGACTATTTGCGAGTAAAATAGGAAAGGACACTCCACCAAGCACTTCACGGTGGCTTGCGGAGTGTGTAGATACAGCAGATTTAGAGCAGTAGCGAAGTTACAAAAACAAAATTTGATTCCTATCAACAAAAGTTCTGCGGTCGCTCGTTCATGTTCATGTATTAGCCTTGTATTACCTTTCAAATGTATGTGTATAAAATGAAAATAAGCTCTCGTGTTTTTCAAAGTGAAGGTGACAAATAAGAAAATAGTTTCAACAACTGCGTAGAAATCGTATGAGCTTACGTAAGCTGCTGCCGTCTCTGACATCCTAATGCCGTGCCTGTCGTGGGAATTGGTCTCGGGTTTCGGAGCCCACGTCGATAAGACGCGTCTCGAATGTTCCGCCGTCTCATATGGCAAGCGTTCTCGGAGAGCTGTCTTGCTGCGCTACCTGGCGCTAGCGAGACTAGGGACAAGTATTCTTATTCGCGCCGGGTCAGGAACCAGGGAGATCGCCTTACAGGGAACGCGTATAGGTTTTGCCCTCGTTCGCCAGCCTCGTTGCGGCTTACGTCTGCTTCAGATAACGCTTTGCTTCCGTCGTTTGTCTACACTAACTGGCGCAGAGACTTCACGATGACGAACCTGCAGACTTTGGCTGCAGTTTCATGAAAATGCTGAGAGACGACGCGGCCATTTGGATGCACTTTTGATAACTTTTCTTATGTCCTGACGACTCATTTATGTTTCCAACAGTCACTGACAAGCACTGCCTCTGAAACTGACGTAAATTCGAAACGCGTAAGGAAAAAATGCTGTGAAATAGTATGATTAAAGTCTGTCTGAAAATCTGAATTTTTCTTGCTGCTTTTCTCTTAATATGTAAAAATTTTTTTGATTATTTGGCATTTCACTGCCCTCAGCACATTCTTTCGTAGACATGGGATATATGGGATGTATGGAGTGGCGATATTGATCACCCCGTGTCCCCCAAAAAAGGCGATTTACTACGATTTTGAAATTTGTCATTCTAAACGACCAGATTTTTTTTTCTTAGCATCTCTGGAGCTATTCTAAAGGTATGCGAGGTTTCAAGTTGATCAGCTGAGAAGTTTGACGATAAGCTCGTCAAACCTTAAGGTGTCATCAGACGCACCTATTTTACTCATTGCGAGGCGTGACCCATATTTCAGAGTATTTCCTCGTCTTTTAAACAGACATTGCTTATCCAAAACTGCTGATGGCAGCTAGGGTTGTGATCACGTGTGCATTGTCCAATCCCCCCACGACTTCTCCTTCGCGGTGATTGGCTTGATCGCTGTGAAGCAGCAGTGATCTGCAAGCACACTTTCCTCGCTGCGTCTTCGCGGCAATTTCTCCACTTCCCTACCGTAGTGTACTTTGCTCTAATATTTCCCATTCACTGCTAAAGCGCGCGACAGATTGACGATGCCAACTCGCGACAGTAAATCGCTCGTATGCGTCGAGTCTAAGATTTCTGAACAGCGTGAGGCGTAGCGCCATATAACGATCCTGCCTTGGAGGCGGTTAAGTGGGAGATGTCTCAGAGCTGGAGAGTGACAGATGGTGACGCAAGAGGGACGCGCACGTAGTTTATGTATCTGCCGATAGAGGACAATATTGGATAGGGGGACTTTTTTCCCACTAGAGTGCAGTAAAGTAACAATGTTTTTCATAAACTACTGTAGTATTTTCATAAAGTGTTATGTCTTTTTGTGTGTGTAAAATGTAATAAATGTGTTGTAGCAGTATGAATGATGCGTGAGTGTGGTTTAAGGTTAATATGAAGATAATTGTTTAACGAGTTATGTAGTAGGATTTAGTGTGGGAGCATTTCGAAGTAGTATGGTTATGAACAAAGGGGATTTTTGTGGAATAGATTTGTAAGGTAATTTTATGGTAAAGGGAAAGTTAATTCAGGTATAAATAACAATAGTAAATAACTTTATGCATAAGCAAAACTTCATCATATTGGATAATTACGTCGGTAAAAGGTGCAGTCCTTAGGTTTACTACTTTGCGATTGGTTATTGAGGAAAAGCGCGGATTGACGCAGGAGAATGTTATTTTGCTGTTGGCTGTTGAGTAAACTGACCAATGGTAAAGCAATATTCTTCGCGCTCCTTTCTCTGCTGGTAGAGAAGACTTAATTCTAGAGAGTAGTCGGAGCCTAGCCATGAAGCAGTTCGGACATGTGTAGTAGTAGTTCCGATGGAAACGATAAGTTGCCGGATCTAGCAGTGTTTCATACATCAAAAGTGTTGGAAAGTGACGGCATAATTATTCCGATGTGCATGCAGAAATTTCGGAATTTTTAAGAGAATTTTGTGACTAGAAAAGACATATTCCACCTGGCGTTTTGAGCAGGTCGGTGGCTAAAAACTGTGACTGCACTAGGTACCGACAGACGTAATATTTGGCGAGCATTGTCAATCAAAAACAATCAGTATTTTTGTAGCTATTGCGTTTTAGGTAAATGAAACACCATTAATTTGCTAACGTGAGTGAAAGGGATTGTGAGTGGCTGTGTTAAGACTAGCACGGGCTTGGCAGTGATACTTGTTCACCTAAGTTTCAGAATATATTAATTGAGGACAAAATTTCCAAACTTTTATTTCGTGCTTCTCCTGAAGCGTAGATTAGTGACTTAAATTGCGGCCTGGTTCACGTCGAAGTACAGTAGGTTTCACTCGGCTTTCCTACTGATGATCTGCTGAGACAATGTTCACAGGTAGGTGCAGGTTCGTCGTAAAGGGACGGAAAGAACTGCGCCGCCGCAAGTGGTATGTCGTGGGTTTATAAAAGGGTTGCCAGTCGCTTGTTGTGATGGTGCAGAGCTTAAGTGAGCTTTTCAGCTCTCTGTGGGAGGTATGGGAAAAGCAAGTATCGGGCTGGCATGGCCCAGTGGAAGGGGAGGATGCGGCCTGACCCTAATTGGCTCCCCAGCTCGTCCGGAGGGAGGGGGCAGACATTTTTAACCGCGCTATCAAGCTCGGGGCGCAGTTACGGCGTGGGTCAATGCGTCACTCCTCTAGGCAGCCGTTTGGCGCATTTCCAGCGGGAAGTTAAAAGGCATGTCCCCAGCGCTATTGTCCCCACTTCGGGCTCCAAACTACCTGTTGGGTGAATTTAGCATACAGTGACAAAAGTGTCATATTCTCCATGGATATGAAAATCCAATTTCACTGTTCTTTGATATTACATAAAGTCGGTAAGCGGACTGAAATCATCTGTCCAGTCGCTCCGTGGTACCGAAACGGAGGATGACAGAGACAAGGTCGAAATAGTTCGCTTTTCCAAAAATTTCACCACGGAAAATCGTAGTACGGTTCCTCCAATCATAGCGCGAACGCTGAATTGGCAGATATTGAGGTAACTGATCGTGAAATAGAAAAGAAACTACACTCCCTTAATAGGGGGAAAACATCTGGACTGGATGAGATACCTGTGAGATTGTGAAGAGATTATGCGAAAGACCTTGCTTCCCTTCGAATAGTTGATCGTAGGTCGGTGGAGCAAAGAAGTGTACCTGTTGTCTTCAGTCCTGAGACTGGTTTGATGCAGCTCCCCATGCTACTCTATCCTGTGCAAGATTCTTCATCTCCCAGTACCTACTGCAGCCTACATCCTTCTGAATATGCTTAGTGTATTCATCTCTTGGTCTCCCTCTACGGCCGGCCGCGGTGGTCTAGCGGTTCTGGCGCTGCAGTCCGGAACCGCGGGACTGCTACGGTCGCAGGTTCGAATCCTGCCTCGGGCATGGGTGTGTGTGATGTCCTTCGGTTAGTTAGGTTTAAGTAGTTCTAAGTTCTAGGGGACTTATGACCTAAGATGTTGAGTCCCATAGTGCTCAGAGCCATTTGAACCATTTTTTTCTCCCTCTACGATTTTTACCCTCCACGCTGCCCCCAATACTAAATTGGTGATCCCTCGATGTCTCAGAACATGTCCTACCAACCGATCCCTTCTTCTAGTCAAGTTGTGCCACAAGCTGCTCTTCTCCCCAATTCTATTCAGTACCTCCTCATCAGTTACGTGATCTACCCATCTAATCTTCAACATTCTTCTCTAGCACCACATTTCGAAAGCTTCTATTCTCTTCTTGTCTAAACTAGTTATCGTCCACGTTTCACTTCCATACATGGCTACACTCCACACAAATACTTTCAGAAACGACTTCCTGACGTATAACTGCCATCTGGTTTCTGTACAAATTGTAAATAGCCTTTCGCTCCCTGTATTTTACCCCTGCCACCTTCAGAATTTGAAAGAGAGTATTCCAGTCAACATTGTCAACAGCTTTCTCTAAATCTACAAATGCTAGAAACGTAGGTTTGCCTTTCCTTAATCTTTCTTCTAAGATAAGTCGTAGTGTCAGTATTGCCTCACGTGTTCCAACATTTCTACGGAATCCAAACTGATCTTCTCCGAGGTTGGCTTCTACCAGTTTTTCCTTTCGTGTGTAAAGAATTTACCTAGCGACTGGAAAAAAAGCGCGGGTCACTCCCGTTTTCAAGAAGGGCCGTCAGAAAGACGTACGGAATAATTATAGACCTATATCGTTGACGTTAACCTGTTGCAAAATTGTGGAATATGTTTTATGCTCACGTATTATGACGTTTTTGGAGAGCGGAAATCTCCTTTACAAAGTTAACACCGATTCTGCAAACAGAGGTCCTACGAAACTCAACTCCCTCTGTTCCTCCATGAGATCCATAGGGCAGCCGGATTGGTGCCGTACTCCTGGACTTCAGGAAGGCATTTACTGAACAAAATACGAGCTGAGTGTCAGAGCAGAATTCTGACTGGATTCGGTACTTCTTTACAGATACAACTCAACACAACGCTCTTAACAGAATAAAATATAATGGTAATTCCAGGAGTGCCCAAAGCAAATGTAACAGCAGAGTTTCTGTTTTATGGGTGCGTGCTGAAAAGCAATGTCTCCGAATTTTTTATTCTGTTCTCGATATCGGTTCCGGTATTAAATGTCACGCGTATTAGTCGGTCTATTTTCCCGCTTCGCTGATGCAAGTTGCAACCACCTGCCGCTAGAGGGCTGCGAACTCCATCGTCAACGTCGGATAAAACACACACACACACACACACACACACACATACACACACACACACACAGCTCTCAAGAAAGTGTCGCAGCTCACGAGTGTTCGTACAGGTCCAGGTCATTATTACAGAATTGCGGCACAGAAAACGGTGTGCGCGGTAGCTGCCTCCAATTTCTCACATTTCATCAACTCGATTCGGATGAGTCTCGTCGGTTGCTGTACGCTATCGTTCACTCTCAGCTTCGCCACACACGTTGAGGTGAGTACCACCATATCAGTATGTACGCTATCAGTATATGGTGAAAACCACGTAGTGTGGCGAAGAATGTTTTGTAAATACAATTAAAAAAGCAGGTTCCGGTAAAAAAACGTATTTTCTGGATTATTCGTCTTTTTCGGTTATCCATGCAGTCTCGGATCCGCTGTAACTCGGAGCTTGCTGCATATCTTGCTAATATTTCTCCTCAGTTGCTGTTACAGTGAAGATACACTACTGGCCATTAAAATTGCTACACCAAGAAGAAATGCAGATGATAAACGGGTATTCATTGGACAAATACATTATACTAGAACTGACATGTGATTGCATTTTCATGCAGTTTGGGTGCATAGATCCTGAGAAATCAGTACCCAGAACAACCACCTCTGGCCGTAATAACGGCCTTGATACGCTTGGGCATTGAGTCACACAGAGCTTGAATGGCGTGTACAGGTACAGCTGCCCATGCAGCTTCAACACGATACCACAGTTCATCAAGAGTAGTGACTGGAGTATTGTGACGAGCCAGTTGCTCGGCCACCATTGACCAGACGTTTTCAATTGGTGAGAGATCTCGAGAATCTGCTGGCCAGGGCAGCAGTCGAAGAATTTCCTGTATCCAGAAAGGCCCGTACAGGACCTGCAATATGCGGTCGTGCATTATCCTGGTGAAATGTAGGGTTTCGCAGGGATCGAATGAAAGGTAGAGCCACGGCTGGTAACACATCCGAATTGTAACGTCCACAGTTCAAAGTGCCGTCAATGCGGACAAGAGGTGACCTAGACGTGTAACCAGTGGCACCCCATACCATCACTCCGGGTGATACGCCAGTATGGTGATGACGAATACACGCTTCCAATGGGCGTTCACCGCGATGTCGCCAACACGAATGCGACCCTCATGATGCTGTAAACAGAACCTGGATTCATCCGAAACAATGACGTTTTGCCATTCGTGCACCCAGTTTCGTCGTTGAGTACACCATCGCAGGCGCTCCTGTCTGTGATGCAGCGTCAAGGGTAACCGCAGCCATGGTCTCCGCGCTGATAGTACATGGTGCTGCAAACGTCGAACTGTTCGTGCAGATGGTTGTCGTCTTGCAAACGTCCCCATATGTTGACTCAAGGATCGAGACGTGGCTGCACGATCCGTTAAGCCATGCGGATAAGATGCCTGTCATCTCGACTGCTGGTGATACGGGGCCGTTGGGATCCATCACGGCGTTCCGTATTACCCTCCTGAACCCACCGATTCCATATTCTGCTAACAGTCATTGGATCTCGACCAACGCGAGCACCAATGTCGCGATACGATAAACCGCAATCTTGATAGTCTACAATCCGACCTTTATCAAAGTCGGAAACGTGATGGTACCCATTTCTCCTCCTTACACGAGGCATCACAACAACATTTCATCAGGCAACGCCGGTCAACTGTTGTCTGTGTATGAGAAATCGGTTGGAAACTTTCCTCGTGTCAGCACGTTGTAGGGGTCGGCAACGGCGCCAACCTTGTGTGAATGCTCTGAAAAGCTAATCATTTGCATATCACAGCATCTTCTCCCTGTCGGTTAAATTTCGCGTCAGTAGCACGTCATCTACGTGGTGTAGCAATTGTAATGGCCAGTAGTGTAATATATTTCTTCGTTCGTGCGGAATGTTGGCACATGAGATTATGAGAAAGGTGCTCCCTGACAAGCAACAACAGTTATGCTTAGGAATCCGCACGTTGTGCGTGGTACGCCAGTGACACAGGTCTGAGCCCTGAGGAGAGGGAGACGACGTGGGGAGGTGGAGGAGCAGGGAGTAGGTAGACGGGAGGTCAGCTGGTTTCTGCTGACGACACTGCTTCTCTCTCCAGGCACATCGACGTTGTACGTAAGGGCTTCTGTGCCGGTATTAAGCACCGGAAATGCATCCTTTGAAATGCCGCCGTGATCGAACCACAATGAAGCCAACTAATACCCGTATCACATTAACTTCGCGTACTGTTCCTTTTACGCAGTCTACATAAAGTAAAAAGTGGTGGATAAAGTATGCCTATCGCTTTTTTAACACTAATTTTGTAAATTACTCGGCTTGTAGATTAAGCTGTTGCCTCTCACATTCACAGGTGGTCTCAAAAGTTCCACTGGCCATCAGAGGTCCGATTTGCAACGCATTTCTGCTCTACCCATCTACTTTCGCCAGCAGATGCAATTGAGATATTTCTCATGACGTTAACTTAAGTTTTGCAACTGTTTCGATGCTCAAGGATCTGGAACTGTCACACCTCCGAATACACAGCCAGGGATGGAACACGTTGCCGCCTTGATCTCCTCAGAGGCCCAAAGTGATTTTTAGCTTGACGCGGTACTTTGTACAACTTTTTCTTCCATTTTAAGTACGTACCACAGTTTCATCGTTGTTTATACAGAAGAATCCCTCCAAGAGAATGTCTTCCGCTGTTTCCCCCAATAGGATTTTCAAAATGCGTGTTCCGGAACAATTTACTAATCATCATGCGAAGTTACATGGCGTTACGATGTCAATGGAGAGGATTAAGACATCACCCTCCTAGGTTTCCTATCTGTTCCTCCTCGCGTAGTGCGCTACAAGCACTTCATCAGATGTATCCAGGAGACCAGGTGATTCACATCGTCCATGACAGCGGCTCCAAAACCGTGACAAGGTGGTGATCCTTCGTGGGGTGTCCAGCCGCATCGGGATTCAGGGAAATGACATGGCCGACAAAGCGGCGAAAGAAGCCTGTCGGGATGGTGTCCGTCAGTGTCCCATCCGGATGCTCGCCATCATCTCATTTTCTGACAGACGCATTATGCGTCAGTGGGAGAACGAATGGTGACAGAAGACAAACAGCGATCGCTCAATCGTTCAAATCGACCACACAGGCATGACGGACTTCATATCAATCTCACCGCTGGAAGGAGGTTCTGCTTCCGTGGCTGCGTATCGGACATAGCCCTTAACACATGGCTTCCTCCTCTGGCGGGAGAATCCACCACTCCGTGAGGTTTGTAGTGTGCCACGTCCAGTTCAGCATATTTTGGCAACGAGTGCCTTACATGTCGTTATCAGGGCAGCCCTCTCTGTAGGTGGGGACTGCCTACCATCCTAGCGGATACTGATTCCAGTGTTACAAGAGTGGTGATATTTTGTGAACTGTCAGGCCTCATCCCTAAATTCATAGGCAAGGGAGGCTGACATTAATGCATTATAAACTGCTCAGCTTCCGGATACAGCCTTCGTCCCCATCCATGAATTTGGCATGCTGACTTTTTGTCAGCGTACTGACGACCATGATGTCGAGTGCCCCTCTCCTAAAGTCATCGTGACCTTTTGAAGCTCGTTGACCTACACACACAATAATGTTCCTGGATTTACACTTTACACACAATCTGGTTCACTTAAAATTTTCTGATATCCAGTTTTATCACTGTACTGTTGTTTTTTCTACTTGCTTTATGGTTGATACATGAATTTCTCTTTCTCTAGTGCGAACACGTATAAATACTCTTAATTGCAACATTTTGAGCTTTATAATTAAGGTTCTGAGTATTACAAATACGAGCTTCGAACGCTGAAACACTCGTACAACATTCTTCCAAGAAACAATCTACGTCATAATTGAACTATCTAAGCGAAGAATGTCATTTTTAGAATAACTGTGTGGCTTAGGTGCAAGATTCTGCCTTGGGCACTCGAGAAATCGCGTTATTGTCGATAGCCAGTACCGGAAAAAATAAATCACCTTCAGCCCAAACAGATTTTATATTCCAGAATGAGATTTTCACTCTGCAGTGGAGTGTGCGCTGATATGAAACTTCCTGGCAGATTAAAACTGTGTGCTGGACCGAGACTCGAACTCGGGACTTTTGCCTTTCGCGGGTAGACGCATTCGGGAGGACGACGGTTCAAACCAGCGTCCGGCCATCCTGATTCAGGTTCTCCATGATTTCCCTAAATCGCTTCAGGCAAATACCGGGATGATTCCATTGACAGGCCACGGCCGACTTCGTTGCCTATCTTTCCCTAATCCGATGGGACCGATGACCTCGCTGTTTGGTCCCCTTCCCCAAATCAATCAACCAACCAACCAGAAGGCGATACCTTTTTACTTTGTTTTGAGGTGTTTTCTTTCCAAGTACCGAATAAAGCCATGAAAGCTATTTTCCTCCCCTAGTAGAGGTGAATTCTCCATTATCAAAAGCAAGAATTTTAATGGAAACTTTCATCTGTTTTTGTGGTTATCTACTGTGAAGAACCCTGGAGATACTAAAAGGTATCAGATAGATTATATAATGGTAAGACAGAGATTTAGGAACCAGGTTTTAAATTGTAAGACATTTCCAGGGGCAGATGTGGACTCTGACCACAATCTATTGGTTATGACCTGTAGATTAAAACTGAAGAAACTGCAAAAAGGTGGGAATTTAAGGAGATGGGACCTGGATAAATTTCACGGACCAGAGGTTGTACAGAGTTTCAGGGAAAGCATAAGGGAACAATTGACAGGAATGGGGGAAAGAAATACAGTAGAAGAAGAATGGTTAGCTTTGAGGGATGAAATAGTGAAGGCAGCAGAGGATCAAGTAGGTAAAAAGACGAGGGCTAGTAGAAATCCTTGGGTAACAGAAGAAATATTGAATTTAATTGATGAAAGGAGAAAATATAAAAATGCAGTAAGTGAAACAGGCAAAAAGGAATACAAACGTCTCAAAAATGAGATCGACAGGAAGTGCAAAATGGCTAAGCAGGGATGGCTAGAGGACAAATGTAAGGATGTAGAGGCCTATCTCACTAGGGGTAAGATAGATACCGCCTACAGGAAAATTAAAGAGACCTTTGGAGATAAGAGAACGACTTGTATGAATATGAAGAGCTCAGATGGAAACCCAGTTCTAAGCAAAGAGGGGAAAGCAGAAAGGTGGAAGGAGTATATAGAGGATCTATACAAGGGCGATGTACTTGAGGACAATATTATGGAAATGAAAGAGGATGTAGATGAAGATGAAATGGGAGGTATGATACTGCGTGAAGAGTTTGACAGAGCACTGAAAGACCTGAGTCGAAACAAAGCCCCCGGAGTAGACAATATTCCATTGGAACTACTGACGGCCGTGGGAGAGCCAGTCCTGACAAAACTCTACCATCTGGTGAGGAAGATGTATGAGACAGGCGAAATACCCTCAGACTTCAAGAAGAATATAATAATTCCAATCCCAAAGAAAGCAGGTGTTGACAGATGTGAAAATTACCGAACTATCAGCTTAATAAGTCACAGCTGCAAAATACTAACACGAATTCTTTACAGACGAATGGAAAAACTAGTAGAAGCCAACCTCGGGGAAGATCAGTTTGGATTCCGTAGAAACACTGGAACACGTGAGGCAATACTGACCTTACGACTTATCTTAGAAGAAAGATTAAGGAAAGGCAAACCTACGTTTCTAGCATTTGTAGACTTAGAGAAAGCTTTTGACAATGTTGACTGGAATACTCCCTTTCAAATTCTAAAGGTGGCAGGGGTAAAATACAGGGAGCGAAAGGCTATTTACAATTTGTACAGAAACCAGATGGCAGTTATAAGAGTCGAGGGACATGAAAGGGAAGCAGTGGTTGGGAAGGGAGTAAGACAGGGTTGTAGCCTCTCCCCGATGTTGTTGAATCTGTATATTGAGCAAGCAGTAAAGGAAACAAAAGAAAAATTCGGAGTAGGTATTAAAATTCATGGAGAAGAAATAAAAACTTTGAGGTTCGCCGATGACATTGTAATTCTGTCCGAGACAGCAAAGGACTTGGAAGAGCAGTTGAATGGAATGGACAGTGTCTTGAAAGGAGGATATAAGATGAACATCAACAAAAGCAAAACAAGGATAATGGAATGTAGCCTAATTAAGTCGGGTGATGCTGAGGGAATTAGATTAGGAAATGCGGCACTTAAAGTAGTAAAGGAGTTTTGCTATTTGGGGAGCAAAACAACTGATAATGGTCAAAGTAGAGAGGATATAAAATGTAGGCTGGCAATGGCAAGGAAAGCGTTTCTGAGGAAGAGAAATTTGTTAACATCCAGTATTAAGTGTCAGGAAGTCATTTCTGAAAGTATTCGTATGGAGTGTAGCCATGTATGGAAGTGAAACATGGACGATAAATAGTTTGGACAAGAAGAGAATAGAAGCTTTCGAAATGTGGTGCTACAGAAGAATGCTGAAGATTAGATGGGTAGATCACATAACTAATGAGGAAGTATTGAATAGGATTGGGGAGAAGAGAAGTTTGTGGCACAACTTGACCAGAAGAAGGGATCGGTTGGTAGGACATGTTCTGAGGCATCAAGGGATCACCAATTTAGTATTGGAGGGCAGCGTGGAGGGTGAAAATCGTAGAGGGAGACCAAGAGATGAATACACTAAGCAGATTCAGAAGGATGTAGGTTGCAGTAGGTACTGGGAGATGAAAAAGCTTGCACAGGATAGAGTAGCATGGAGAGCTGCATCAAACCAGTCTCAGGACTGAAGACCACAACAACAACAACTGTGAAGGCTTTCTGTTTATTCAGGAATTACGAAAAGCAAATCATTTTTCTCTTTCATATATTTAGCCTCGTTTGTGTAACAATAGTCATAGGAAATAATTATTTAAATGGAAATTTTTATTAATATAACTCGTTTTTAAAATGGACTAAAGAGTACAAAATAACTTCCCCTGTCTCATACGGGTTTCTACCGCCATACAGATAATCCTGAATATTTGTACTTGTGAATTTTTAATTTCTGTGACAATAATTGTAAAATTTAAAACGAAAATCGTGGGACATACATGATACAGCTAATGCTTGAGTAGTTCACCTAAGTCACTAACAATCTTGTTGCACTGCAAAGTATATAAATTGTCGCGTGGTTCTTTTTCCCCGCGATAGATAATCTGTACCCCAATTACTATTATCTACTGAACGTGCCCCACGTTTTTAGTTCCAGTTTTTACAAGTATCGTAATAAGTACTAAAAATAGGAGAAATCTTTACTTTTGGGTCCGTTTTAAGAACGTGTTATATGATAAATATTTTTTATTTAAATTATTTTCTGCTTTTTAGTCTTCTATGTGAAATTTTTTTAATCGGTTTAAAACCTCAGTCAACCAGTATGTTGCTTCCTGCTACGTATTCGTATGTCTCGCGAAAAGATAGTGAAAATAAAAACTATAGTGATTCGAGTTCACACAGAGGCTTACCAGAAATAGTTCTTACAGCGGAATATTCGCGATACGAAAGAGAGTTAATATTGTACTGTCGTCAATTTCTCAGCTACGTTGAAAGTTTCAGGTCTCTACCTCATCGGGAAGCTAGTTTGAAGTCAACTGCAAAATTTATACACAGCAGACAGACAAGAGCTCTACCTAATGAAAACGCATTAAAATAGCTAAGTCCTCATGCAATTTGTGCAATAAAACATGGGTGGAGAAAAATCCTACGTCAAGATCGCAAATTTTCTTTATTGATTACCGTTTTCGACTCATTGACGAGCCATTCTCCAATAAAAGATGTTCAGTGTATGATAATCATTACACAACGTCGTATTTTTAGATCTAAGTTACCCTGAAATGAAAAATTGTGATAGGTTATGTAAATTAACAATATATATATATATATATATATATATATATATATATATATATATATACTAAGATGGTATCTGTTCTTTCGGACATGTCCGAAAGAACAGATACCATCTTAGTATATATATAGTTAAGGCTCACCGGCCACTTGATATCTTCTTCTGTGCGAATGCACAAACAGTGCCCGAAGTCTTACGGGACTCGGCAACTCGCCGCGAGTAATGAGTATAATGGGCGGGGGCACTACGAATGTAGTGCGGGACAATACGTTGAGAATGTGGGTTTCGCGGGAGGCGTGCCAGAGATAAATCCCTGCAGTCGCGCTATCATCTGTGTCCTCGGTGGCTCAGATGGATAGAGCGTCTGCCATGTAAGCAGGAGATCCCGGGTTCGAGTCCCGGTCGTGGCACACATTTTCATCTGTCCCCGTTGACGTATGTCAGCGCCTGTAAGCAGCTAAGGGTGTTCATTCCATTGTAAATTAACAACGTTGATCACTAATCAAATATTGTTAGTATCCATACTACCACATATCTGTACAAACGATCGACAGCAACGATAGTTGGATTACCCGTGAGTGGACGTAAACAAGGTATCACTTCAGATATTCATAACGTAAACAAGGAAGTGTCTGTGTGGCAACTTAACAAGAGTGTTTAAGAATGCCTGCTGGGCACTGTGTGTCTCAGTCGGAAACGTAACCAAAGAAGATAGGTGGGCCACAGGAAATCAAGAGATTTGGGCGCCAGGTGAGGGCGGTGTGTGAATCCCAGTGGCTGGTGGTTGGTGTTGGCGAAGCAGAGAAGACGCGGCCATGGACAGGTGGCCGGAAGCGCGGATCCACAACACACGGCGGGAGATGCAGGGGGACTCCCCTCGCATCCTCCGCCCCCACAACAAACAGAGGCCGCCGCCGCCGGTTGGCTTCCTGCGTGGGGCAGTCCCTGGCCCTCAGCAACAAGTGTCCGCGGCACCTACAGCTGAGTGAGCAAGACCTATCGGCAAAGGTCTACGCGCGAAGGCGAAAGATTACGCGTCCCGGCGGGACTAATAAATATATGCCGACAGTTTCTGCGAATTCTCACCTGTCGGAAGGTATGTAGCGCGTAACGTGACGGTTGCGTCACTCTGTTAGAAGTACGAGGTGCGTCGCTGTTCTGTCGGTAAATATCCTTAGATGTCTGGAAAGCGTCTTTACTGCATTGCCCGTATCCGTCACCGAGCTGTAAAATTTGTAAGGTGTCAGACAAATCCAACACCTTCCATGAAAACCCTGACATGATAGCAAATCCGACAGTATGTCACATAATTCCGAATAAATCCTGACATTAAATTAACCAAAGTAATACGATCAACGAGTGAGCAAATGGAATACCACAGACTAACACAAGAACGCCTAAATGCATGTCATACCTTCCCACCGTGAAACAGACGCAGTTCCGAGGGGAGAAACGAGGACAGAAGCCGAGAGCAGAACCGTGTCAAGCTAGAAGGCCCTACGATAAGGGACGGACACCCACGTCGCCAGCTGACCGCCAAGACCACCCCCAGCCCATGTTAAAAGATGGAGCCCTCCAGAAGAACAGTATAGATCTTACGATAACACTAAAAGGGCCACCACCAGCTGCAAGTTTTAGCGTGAGACTATACGCGTCTCTGTTACGTTGCAAACGTTAAAAACATTGCCCACCAGGAAAAGTATAACGTTTCTCATTGGATAGACAGAATTTTTGTAGGCGGAGCTTAAGGTTAACATTAAGACCCTTATTGGTCAGTTGAAAACACAGCCAGATAGCTTTTCTTAAACCAACTGCGGTATATTGTAGTAAAGAGAAGTGAGAAAGAGTTGCTCCCGAGACGGCGAGGTGTGTGGAGCTGCGCCACCCGCCGCCCCCTGACGCTGCCTAAACAACGGCAAGGTAATGAATGCACACGATGCAAGCGCATAAGGCTTCACTCAGAACTGCAGAAGTCTCATCTGTTACACCCCCTTTTTTACATAATACTAGTGTCAATCGTCAATTAAACTTCGTGGTATTCACATTTACTACTTGTAGTTAAAATCTGAAATGCGATGATTTTTCTGTTATATAATTATTGAGAAGCCACATCAGCCACTGTAATTTACGACAAGTTAAATGAGTAATTAAAGATAATTGAAGGTCACTGTAGACCATTTTGATAGTTTTCTCTTTTATGAAACTCAACTTAAACCTAGATTATAGATATGATATGGCATAGGTCATCCTTCGATCCATTATAGAACTTGGAAACCCATTCAGGGAATATACATTCACTTCAGCTAACTAAAAATAGGAAAGCCTTGAGCCCCTTCCACTAAATTTAGTTAGTATTAAGATTCTTTTACAGGGAGTGCAGTGGAGCTGACACTGAAATCATTAAGTATTTGATTATATCATTGCTAGTCTCACTGAACTCTTCTGAACTCTACATGTCATGTGTGGTCTGGCGTCTCCTTGTCAGGAACAGGTCCCAGGTTCAAACTAGTCAATTCCCTAAAAAACACGCTCAGAGCGTCGTTGCGCGAAAGTGGTAGGGAGACACGACTTAGAACAGACAGACACCACGCAGAATGTTAGAAATTTGTATAAAAATGGATTAAAACACACTGATGGGATGGGTAACATCCTAATAACACAGGAAATAGTGGAGAGCAATAAATGAAAATAGGTATGGATATTAAGAGTACGCAAAGCATGTTCAATAAAATTCAGAGTAGGTGATTTAGCCGACCAAGCCATACGGTGAACATCATCGCTTTGCAGACGTTCATTAACCGTAGGGCCCTATGTGCTCTTGCGTTGTCAATTAGTAAACTGAGGGTCAACAGCACCCCTGAAAGGCCGTACACAGGGCTCTAGGATCTCCCACGTGTACCTCTGGGCATTCGCGGAACCAGCGCCAAATACATGGAGCGATGTGCGGAAATCGGACATGATCCATTCTCAAATCAGCACACATCCACCACCATGTGTGTCCGTTGCCCCAATGCTGCGGATATGATATCGTGTCCCACGTTCCCTCCTTATGAAGACTCGCCGAGAATCAGATTGTAGACTGAATCTGGACTTATCCGTGAAGACAACATTAGCCCATTGTAGCTGCATCCACTCTCTCTATTACATGCACCGTTGTTAACACAGTTTTCTGGAAGGGGATGAGTATGAAGCACACGGTCGGCTTTCTATCACACAGCCCTGTCTCGTGAAGCCTTCTGACAACTGTCTTTGTAGAAACTGGTGTTCCTGTGGCAGCTGCGAGGTCTCGAGAGAGTTGTGGGGCTATAGGCGTCATCTGACGCTTGGCAGAAAGCAGCAAATACCGGTCTTCATTGGCCGTTGTGCCTCTCGCGCGACCTTGTCCTGGGCTTCTGGTCACTGTCTTACGGATTTTAAACTGCTTCCACAAATGGTTCAAATGGCTTTAAGCACTATGGGACTTAACATCTGAGGTCATCAGTCCCCTAGACTTAGAACTACTTAAACCTAACCAACCTAAGGACATCACACACATCCATGCCCGAGGCAGGATTCGAACCTGCGACCGTAGCGGTCGCGCGGTTCCGGACTGAAGCGCCTAAAACAGCTCCGCCACAGCGGTCGGCTGCTTCCACAAATTCGAGATGACAATTGGTGTTACATCCAGTTCTAGTGCAAACTTCTCATCGACTAAAACAGAAGTGATTACTGGAGTTTCCCAACGTAGTGTTATATGCCCTTTGCTGTTCCTTATCTATACAAACGATTTGGGAGAGAAACTGAGCAGCTATCCTTCGGTTGTTCGCAGATGACACTGTCGTTTATCAACTAATAAAGTCATCAGAAGGTCAAAACAAATTGCAAAAGATTTAGGAAAGATATATTTATGGTGCGGAAATTGACAATTGACCCTAAATGACGAAAAGTGAGAGGTCATCCACATGAGTGCTAAAAGGAATCCGTTAAACTTCGGTTACACGATAAATCAGTGAAATCTGAAGGCCGGAAATTCAACTAAATACCTTGGAATTACAATTACGAACAACTTAAATTGGAAGGAACTATAGAAAATGTTTTGGGTAAAGGATAACCAAAGACTGCGTTTTATTGGCAGTACACTTAGAAAAGCCGGCTGGGGTGGCCGAGCGGTTCTAGGCGCTACAGTCAGGAACCGCGCGACCGCTACGATCGCAGATTCGAATCCTGCCTCGGGCGTGTTTGTGTGTGATGTACTTAGGTTACTTTGAACCAACAGTTAGAAAATGTAACAGGCCTACTAAGGATACTGCCCACACTACGCTTGTCCGTTCTCTTTTAGAACACTGCTGCACGGGTGTGGGATCGTTACCAGACAGGATTGACGGAGTACATCGAAAAAGTTCAAAGAAGAGCAGCAAGTTTTGTATTATCGCGAAATAGGGGAGAGAGTGTTACCGAAATGATACAGGATTTGGGCTCGACATAATTAAAAGAAAGGAGTTTTTCGTTGCGGCGGAATCTTGTCACGAAATTTCAATCACCAACTTTCTCCTCCGAATTCGAAACTATTTTGACACCGATCTACATAGGGGGAAACGATCACCGTGGTAAAGTAAGAGCTCGTACGGAAAGATATTGGTGTTCGTTCTTTCCGCGCGCTATAAGAGATTGGAACAATAGAGCATTATGAAGGTGGTTCGATGAACCCTCTGCCAGGCACTTAAATGTGATTTGCAGAGTATCTATGTAGTTGGAGTCTAGGACTTCTTCGCCTCAAAGCTACCGACGATTCTCAATCCCATACCGTCGTCTCAGCGATGATAAGTACTCATTTCACCTAAACAAGCAGAAAGCAATAAGTGTAGTCTGCTATAAGTAAGGCAAGGGTCCGCGCGTTACGAATGTCATTCTTCAAGGCAAGGAGCCTCTCTGGTGGTCACCGCTATCTAGTTGACCATCAATAATTAGTCGGAAAAGCGTTGCTTTAAAATTACTCTGGCCCAAATAACTTCTGTACAGAGGGGACGACTATGTGTAATGTCCGCCCGCTCTCGTCTCGGGCGCGCATACAGAAAACAGAGGGGCAAGGGTTTTATTATTCCAAAGTGAAGCGTGATTCACTTACAAAATAAATCAACTAGCACAGTATTTCCGTGATGATGCATTCGCGAGCACTCGGATAAATAAGACGAAGGTAATAAAAACAGTCAGCTTGAGGAGGAAGGAGTGTTCCGGGGCGTACCGGACTTGGCTAGCTTTTTCCGGTTACACGTGTTTATGCGGTCTTAAAGAGGCGGGGTGTGACACCTGGCGTGAGCCGGCACCGTAGGTGAGTCAGCAGGCATTGCGCTTCTTCGTGACAACAGCTGGCGGCCATCTGGGCTGGCCGGAGGAGACTGGCGGCTGTCTCTGAGAGCGCAACCCGGCCTGGACGGGGTCACTAAGCTGGCCGCTCCAGTCGTTCACGTAACACGCGGGGCTGCGCTCGCCTCGCTGGAAGCCGCTCATCTACATTGCCGTTGTCGTCGGCATTACGACTGTCGATATTTTTTTTTTTTTTAAATGGGAATCCGATATACCGGTATTTAAAAAGTGATCATTATCGGCTCTCGCTGTAATGAAAAGGTACCGATATATCGACGTACAATACGGGGTGTTACAAAAAGGTACGGTCAAACTTTCAGGAAACATTCCTCACACACAAAGAAAGAAAATGTGTTATGTGGACATGTGTCCGGAAACGCTTACTTTCCATGTTAGAGCTCATTTTATTACTTCTCTTCAAATCATATTAATCATGGAATGGAAACACAGATGCCCATTTGATGTATGGATTAGCACGGGGCAACAGCCGTGGCGCGGTACGTTTTTATCGAGACAGATTTCCGGAACGAAGATGTCCCGACAGGAAGACGTTCGAAGCAATTTATCGGCGTCTTACGGAGCACGGAACATTCCAGCCTATGACTCGCGACTGTGGAAGACCTAGAACGACGAGGACACCTGCAATGGACGAGGCAATTCTTCGTGTAGTTGACGATAACCCTATGTCAGCGTCAGAGAAGTTGCTGCTGTACAAGGTAACGTTGGCCACGTCACTGTATGGAGAGTGCTACGGGAGAACCAGTTGTTTCCGTACCGTGTACAGCGTGTGCAGGCACTATCAGCAGCTTTTTGGCCTCCACGGGTACACTTCTGCGAATGGTTCATCCAACAATGTGTCAATCCTCATTCTCTTTACGGATGAGGCTGCATTCCAACGTGATCAAATTGTAAATTTTCACAATCAACATGTGTGGGCTGACGAGAATCCGCACGCAATTGTGCAATCACGACATCAACACAGATTTTCTGTGAACGTTTGGGCAGGCATTGTTGGTGATGTCTTGATTGGGCCCCATGTTCTTCCACCTACGCTGAGAGGAGCACGTTATCATGATTTCATACGGGATACTCTACCTGTGCTGCTAGAACATGTGCCTTTACAAGTACGACACAACATGTGGTTCATGCACGATGGAGCTCCTGCACATTTCAGTCGAAGTGTTCGTACGCTTCTCAACAACAGATTCGGTGACCGATGGATTGGTAGAGGCGGACCAATTCCATGGCCTCCACGCTCTCCTGACCTCAACCCTCTTGACTTTCATTTATGGGGGCATTTGAAAGCTCTTGTCTAGGCAACCCCGGTACCAAATGTAGAGACTCTTCGTGCTCGTATTGTGGACGGCTGTGATACAATACGCCATTCTCCAGGGTTGCATCTGCGCATCAGGGATTCCATGCGACGGAGGGTGGATGCATGTATCCTCGCTAACGGAGGACATTTTAAACATTTCCTGTAACAAAGTGTTTGAAGTCACGCTGCTACGTTCTGTTGCTGTGTTTCCATTCCATGATTAATGTGATTTGAAGAGAAGTAATAAAATGAGCTCTAACATGGAAAGTAAGTGTTTCCGGACACATGTCCATTTAACATATTTTCTTTCTTTGTGTGTGAGGAATGTTTCCTGAAAGTTTGGCCGTACCTTTTTGTAACACCCTGTATATCGACGTACCACCCTAAAAAACTATCGGCTACGCGTTATATACATACTGCCGGTTTTAGGGCAGTATAAGTATTGTTTTAGTGTTAGTCTCTGCATCAACAAGCAAGCAGTCTGCCTATTCCCCTTAGAGCAAGAATTGAAAGGTAAGCGATGCACGTTCACGCTTGACGATAACTACTTCGCTAACAATAACTGCATGTAAGTGGCACAATAAAAGGTCTGAGATGGATCTATCGTTCTGTTTCCTCACATATCGGATTTCTCCGGAACACTTATTGTCAACATTCCTGTTTTTCATTCCTGCCAAAGTCGGCGGCCTAGCAGTTGTAGCGTGAAAACTGCCTGATGAAGCTGAACGTTGCAGTTTCTGTTCACAGGACCGAGTGCCGATTAAGTCAGCATTTCCCCCTCAAACGTTTTCGCCCACCGTAAAGATCAGTCTTATCATTCAAATTTGTTCGTCATTTGCAGTAAATGTATTTTCAGAATGCCGAAGTCAAGAAATGGCATACTACCTGCGTTAGAAATCGTTAACGCAATTGCTGTGCTATTTCTTCACATCAGAAATCGTGTTATGCCTTTCACGCCGCCTCCATCCAGTGCAATCGGGCTGCTTCTTTTGTACCACATATATGTGCTTCACACACAGAAATATTGGACGTGATGAAAGCTCAAAAAATAGTAAGATGCCTTCACACAGTGAAATAAAAATTATTTTCTATTACTATTTCAGATGAACAATTTTAAATATTTACCGAATATCGTGAAAAATATGATACAAAATAAAAATGACGTCACTCGATATTCCCATTTTTAGCATCGATATATCGATATGTTGGCGGAGATATTGCAGCGACGTGCATCGATATCATTTGAAAAATCGAGATATCGATGTTGCACAAACGGCGCTAGTCGTCATGACTGCGAAGAGAACATTCTGAACCAGTGACAGGCGCGGAATTCTGACACACTTAGAGAGTTTGTGTTCTAAGGGAGGTTATATTAACTTCTCCTCCTCCCTTAAGAATGTTAATCTACGTCACACTTCGCAATCCACCTAACTGTTTGTCGTGGAGGGTACTTCTGGGACCATTAACTGGGGGCCCACTTCTCTGCTCCACTCGTGAATGAATGGCGCGTGTGGAGAAGAATGATTACCAAGCGAGTAGCGCGGCTGCTTACACACTAGACTCTCATTGGGAAGGGCAACTATTCAGATCCGCGTCCGACCATCCTGATTTTGCTTTTCGTGGTTTCTGTTAAAATCGCTCCAGGCAGATGCCAAGATGATTCGTTTGAAAATTCCCGGCGAGTTCGTTGACATTCCGTGAAAGATTCGGAACATGTGCTTCGTCTCTGGTGGCCTTGATGGCGACGGGAAGTTAAACCTTAGTCTCCTGTCGTTCCTTCATAAAAATATTACCACTGTAATTCTTGAGAACATCTTCTCTTCAAAGGCAGCTGTGTTTTTATTGCTTAAAAATGAACGTGAACAGTCAAAACCGGAAGAAACTTCCTTGTGAGGTTACGGTTTCGGTGTATTTTAGGCCATCTTCAGACCTACCACCATGATGGTAGACGGTGGCGGTGAACGGAGTAGGCGCTACGAAACCATGTACGTTGACGCCGGTAACCTCATAAAGTTTCTTCCGGTTTTGAATGTTAGTGTTAATTTGTATTATTACTGTGCCCGTAGTACTCACCCATTTTGTATTGAAACTGCAGTCCTTAGGGGGCTCGCAAATGCATGTTAAAGCATCATAGAAGAACCAAAAATCTGACGTTTTACTAAGCTGATGACTTCCAAGTAGCTGTCCCAGCGCAGTGAAAGGTGAGGCGTTGGATCTTCATGACGTGTTACTGGCTGAAATGGATTGCTACTGACGTGACTCGGTATTTAAGCTGAGGCAAATTATTAAATGACGTAGTTGGTTTTCGAAATGGATGTCATTTACTCTATTGATGAAGTTAACGTTCGTTGAAATAACAAGAAGCCTCATCATCATTTAAGACTGATTATGCCTTTCAGCGTTCAGTCTGGAGCATAGCCCCCCTTATAAAATTCCTCCATGATCCCCTATTCAGTGCTAACATTGGTGCCTCTTCTGATGTTAAACCTATTACTTCAAAATCATTCTTAACCGAATCCAGGTACCTTCTCCTTGGTCTGCCCCGACTCCTCCTACCCTCTACTGCTGAACCCATGAGTCTCTTGGGTAACCTTGCTTCTCCCATGCGTGTAACATGACCCCACCATCTAAGCCTGTTCGCCCTGACTGCTACATCTATAGAGTTCATTCCCAGTTTTTCTTTGATTTCCTCATTGTGGACACCCTCCTGCCATTGTTCCCATCTACTAGTACCTGCAATCATCCTAGCTACTTTCATATCCGTTACCTCACCCTTATTGATAAGGTAACCTGAATCCACCCAGCTTTCGCTCCAATACAACAAAGTTGGTCGAAAGATTGAACGGTGCACAGATAACTTAGTCTTGGTACTGACTTCCTTCTTGCAGAAGAGAGTAGATCGTAGCTGAGCGCTCACTGCATTAGCCTTGCTACACCTCGCTTCCAGTTCTTTCACTATGTTGCCATCCTGTGAGAATATGCAGCCTAAGTACTTGAAACCGTCCACCTGTTCTAACTTTGTTCCTCCTATTTGACACTCAATCCGTTTATATTTCTTTCCCACTGACATTACTTTCGTTTTGGAGATGCTAGTCTTCATACCATAGTCCTTACATTTCTGATCTAGCTCTGAAATATTACTCTGCAAACTTTCAATCGAATCTGCCATCACAACTAAGTCATCCGCATATGCAAGACTGCTTATTTTGTGTTCACATATCTTAATCTCACCCAGCCAGTCTATTGTTTTCAACATATGATCCATAAATCAACAAATCTTAGAAATACGCTTTTCATACTCAAATCAAAGATACAAACTCACCTAGTACACTGCTTTGAAAACCTACGTATCAGCTAGATACTGTAACATAACACACAAAGTACTTGGTGGAAATGAATGAAGGTGCGGGAGTATGTTTCCATTGCGTGCGGTCAGAGACACTATAGCGCCAAATGGGGCGGCCGGCACCAAAACACGATGCTTTTGAGGGGACGGAAAAGTCTGTATGTAAGAGAGGATGGGGGGGGGGGGGGGGGGAGGGGAGGGAGGTAAGAGTCGATCAACAAGCAGTTACGATGCACTGTAGTGGTGTTCTTCGCTACAACGTGGCCTGGATGGTTTCGCATGGGAAGAATCATTGGGAAACTTGAAGAACAAAGTGTCAGGAATGTAGACCATGATTTTGGTACTGCACAAAGCATTGTTTCGCATGCAAGGGGGACCGTCTCGAACCATAGGCACTACTGCCCGAAGGAGAGGAGGTAGACTACAAATAATGCAGCTGATGACCGCTACGTTGTGCTTTAGGCTAGAAGGGGCGCGCGTCAAATAGCGCGTGCAGTTACAACCACATTTAATACTACTGCAAGGCGTGCTCCACTGAGCCATGGCGACTGCAAGGTGGTGACCTTTGTGTCCGACGACAAGTACACTGTGTTCCGTCGACACGCGCACGTTGGCGGCACCGTTTACGATGGTTGAAAAACCGTAGAGACCAAAAAGCAATAGCGCCGCTTATCTCAGATAAGAGCAGATTGTCTGAGCAGTGATTCTGGACGCACGCTTACATGGCGAGAGATGGGAATACCTTACACACCCAGGAACATGGTTGGACATGATCGTTTTGTTGATCCATGTGTAATGGTGGTGGGAGGCATAATCCAGCATGGTTGCGCTGACCTCCAAATCTTTGAAAACAGCATACTTATCGGTCAACGTTTCTGTGACAGTGTACTTCTTCGTCTTGGGCGGCTTCTCAGAGGTGCATTCCGCCTTGACGTCATTTTTATGGTTGACATTGCTTGACTCCATCGAACAGCGCAAGTGGAGCGGCTAAATTCCATCGAGCACTCGCGGTATGTGCTGGTTGGCGGGGGACATACTGCAGCACCTCCAAACGCATGAACGACCATTAGCAGTTGTGAGCCGTGCTGGTGGAGGAACAGAGCGCCCTATCTCAACTTCACTGGTTAGCAGCAAGACTAGAGCTCTACTAATTTCTGCTGCTGATCACACCTGAGTCAGCCCCTGGTAGTTGAATGGTCAGCGCGACGGAATGTCATACCTAACGGCCCGGGTTCGATTCCCGGCTGGGTCGGAGATTTTCTCAGCTCAGGGACTGGGTGTTGTGTTGTCCTTATCATTTCATCACCATTATGCGGGCTGCTCATAACCTTTGTTAACTTTTGTTACCGTCAGATTATTTATATCAGTTTTCCTTAACGATTACACTGAATTTAACAAATAATTAGTAGTTTGAAACTTCCTGGCAGATTAAAACTGTGTGCCGGACCGAGACTCGAACTCGGGACCTTTGCCTTTCGCGGGCAAGTGCTCATCATTTAATCGCCATCGAGGTAGAGCACATGCCCGCCAAAGGCAAAGGTCCCGAGTTCGAGTCTCGGTCCGGCACACAGTCTTAATCTGCCAGGAAATTTCATATCAGCGCGCAATCCGCTGCAGAGTGAAAATCTCATTATGGAATTAGTACTTTAGCTACCAGTCCTAGCAGCCAGAACTGGCTCACTTTAGCTAAATTAGAGTCGTTCACCAAACTGACAGTTGTGCTGCATGATCGTATACAGTGGTCAATACTTTCTAATGACATCAACTGCATACTACAGCAGAGATGACGCTTTGATGATAAAATAACGATGACTGAAAGTGTTGTGGATTGGCAAGACAGCCAACCCACTATGAGGAAGCCGAAAGGCACGCGTTTAAACTCACGCAGGCTGGTGTGAGGTCTGGAACAGGACAAGGAATTCAGACTTCAGAAAAAGGAGGTAACTGGTAGAATACTTAACTTTAATCCATAATAGGTGAACATCGCTCTTGACGGTACATGTTTTACAGCATCAATAGTAACTGGTAATGGCGCCTTGCTAGGTCGTAGCAAATGACGTAGCTGAAGGCTATGCTAACTATCGTCTCGGCAAATGAGAGCGTAATTTGTCAGTGAACCATCGCTAGCAAAGTCGGCTGTACCACTGGGGCGAGTGCTAGGAAGTCTCTAGACCTGCCGTGTGGCGGTGCTCGGTCTGCAATCACTGATAGTGGCGACACGCGGGTCCGACGTATACTAACGGACCGCGGCCGATTTAAAGGCTACCACCTAGCTAGTGTGGTGTCTGGCGGTGACACCACAGAAATAGCAATTAATATAATATTCTCTGCGTGGAAGGTAGCAACTATTGAATCATATGAAGGGGATTGTGGAAAAGAAACTGAACGACTGAAACGTCTTTTCCTTGTGTTATAATTCCGTGCTCTCTGCTTTAGACTGATAACTAGTTCGCTTAAAGTACTGAACATCTTCAGGTCTTAGTTGTTGCGAAGTAACTACTCTTCATGTGTACAGAAAACATCAGTCATAGATGTCCTACGCAGCAGCTGGAATTGAGTGATTATTCTAGCACAAGTAGGATCTGGAGATGTTCAGTACTTAAACGGAACCTGGTACATTGTGTTCTGAGACTGTTTCCGACTGGTGCCACGGGCGGATCTTTGAAGGTCGCCGCCAGCGACAAACGTTGTCCGATCAGTGAACTCCTCGCCGCCGCTAGTGAGATGGATTTCTGCATTGTGATAAGCGACGGCCACAGGCACCAAGATTGATGTGCGGCGTTGGCTTCGGTTAGTTATAGTACGGAGTCCCAGGACTGCTGTTCGTAGCTACAGTTCGTAATGGAGATCGGCCTGCGAGACTTAATCTGCAGGTGGAGTGGCCTACAGCCTTTGCGTAGGCCCGAGTGTTTACTGCAGTGATTGATAGTGTGTCGCCCAGGAGGGGCATAGTCTTGTTCACACTGTATTCAGTAATGCACGCCTTGACAGGCCGTCGCTTAGGCCAGTATTACACTATCAAATTTCTTTGTCAAAAAGTTGATCAAAGATTTGCTCAAAGATATGATCAAATATTCGTCAAATTTGACAAAGATCTTTGACGTGGCGTTAAAAAGGGGTATTACACTGTCATATTCTTCGTCAGAGTTAAAGATGGCTGACAACTTATTAACTGCAGCTGTTGCTTGTACCACAATTGCGCATGTGGGCGTGTGCACATGTGGGCGTGTGCACATGTGGGCGTGTGCACATGTGGGCGTGTGCACATGTGGGCGTGAAGCGGGGGGAGAAAAACAGGAAATGTACCTGGGTGAAGCCGTGGGTTTTACGACGAAACGATAAAAGCATTCAACAAAACTTGTTCTGTGAGTTTTTAGTGGAGGACGTCAAATCGTACATAAATTACTTAAGAATGGATGAGCATACATTTCAGTATGTGCTCAGTGAAGTGTATCCTCATATCACAAAGCACAATACTCACTTAATAACTGCTGTATCTGTAGAAGACAGGCTCACTGTAACTCAGATTCCTTGCTACAGGAGAGAGTTACTTTAGCTTACAGTACAGCACTCGAATACCACAGTGCACGTTAACAAAAATAATACCTGAAACGTGTTCAGAAATTTATAAAGCACTACAGGACCAATGTCTCAAGGTAAATAAATGTTCAATACACTTTATGTGCATTAAGAACTATTTTTATTTTATAAACAAATCAATTACATTTAGTGTCCGAAAACCGTATCTCACGGTCTTAGCGATATTTCGCCAGCCCACTGTGGTGAGTGGTCTACCGTTCTAATATTGTAGCCATAAACCCACTAGTAGCATTAATGTTTCCTCATCGTCAGATTATCGAAAGAGTTCGCAGCAAGCACAGCTAATGAACCTTCTGCTCTTCGATCTTCAAACGAGGAGTAAACTTTGCCATACTCGACGAATGATCAACTTTCTGGTTACAGTTCGATGATACGCAGAGAGATCCAACTCTCTCTTCCGGACGACAATTGGTGCACAAGAGAACGCTCATCTTCAAAATGAGCCATCAGCTGAGGTCACTTTCAGTTGGCTGACGATCTGTTTCGCGTTAGCTGTCTTTTAAAGTTTGAAAGGAATGTAATCTCTTTGATATTTTGAGGAAGATTGTTCCAGTGTCGGAATCCTCATACAGAAAACGGTTTAGAAAACCCCTCAAACGGAAACTTTTTGATCGCAGCTTATGCAATCTATTGTGTGGTTAACAGCCAAATTAAAATACACGTTGTCTGTCAGCTGCTCGTTATGAAGGCCTTAAAGTCTTAAACGCTAAGCTCCTGTGCGGGTACTCTGTGGCTGACGCGCAAGAAAGCTAAGTAAATCGTCTGGCATACAAAATGCAGACACACCGGCTACTAGCGGGAGGAGAACCAGCGAGTGTTTACTACTGTGGTATCAGGACGAGGAAAAGACTTTCCGTGGCCAACACTCGCCACCCAGGCAGAGCCCCCTCCTCCAGCAGTAGAGTGGGCACTAGTCTTTCCTTGCCGTGCTGTATGCTCGCCGTGGGTGCAGCGAAGCGCAGGTGGATCTGGTTACCCCTGCTGTCCAGCCGAGCGCGCGCTCCAAAGTCAACAGCACTGTCACAGCCCCTCCCCACCCCCCGTCTACCTTCCTACCTTCACCCCTCCCCCAAAAGTAGAAGCGTTAATATTTTTCTATATATCAATTAACGAATTTCGCAGATAACCTACGGAGAATACGAGGTGTGTCAGAAAAATTATGAAAAGACATCATCGTGAGCGATCTTGCAACGCTGTGTTGTTCTGCTTGTTTAGATCGTTGTATTCATCCCTTCCAGATTTTCAGCCCCGTACAGCCATCACGTGGTTTTTGAGATCGCAAGTTGTGTTTTTGTTATGTGTTAGGAAAATCGAACAGCGGAAATTAGAGCAACGTTATGCCATCAGTGTTAGACTTGGCGAATCCGCGAGTGTGACCTATGAGGAGTTGAAACAGGCCCATGGGGAACGTTTCTTACCAAGAGCGCAAGTTTGTCACTGGCACGAATCATTTTTGGAAGCCCGAGAGCCGGCAGCGGTGGCCGAGCGGTTCTAGGCGCTTCAGTCCGGAACCGCGCGACTGCTACGGTCGCAGGTTCGAATCCTGCCTCCGGCGTGGATGTGTGTGATGTCCTCAGGTTAGTCAGGCTTGTTCTAGGGGACTGATGACCTCAGATGTTAAGTCCCATAGTGCTCAGAGCCATTTGAACCCCGAGAATACGTCGAAGACGAACCTCGCCCAGGGAGACCGTTACCTTCGAAACCCACGAAGACGTCGAAAGTGGACGTGCTCTTGTAACATCAGAAAGACCCTTAACAATAAGAATAATGGGTGTTCCACAGAGATGTTATAAAATAACTTTTTTAAATAATGATAATAATAGTATGAATATTTATACATGTGTTTAGAGAGAGATTTTTACTTTAAGTTGTAATTGGTACCTGAATTTTGGTTGCTGCCTCCTTGAATGATCAGCTTCTGCACCAGTTGTTGACGTATTGCAATTTGGAGGAAGTTATTGTTCTGTAAGTTTAAAATACGACTGTTAGTTACTTGGCCGCATTGCGGATAGCTTTGAGCCCAAGTTTTCGTAGCTTTTCATACCTAAGTGGCCACTGTTGTAAGTAAATAAGATCAAACAGCAATCTGTTTTTCGTGAGAAAAGGAGATTGCTTAGCACACAAACTTCCTTCAAACTACACGTCCAGCTACATCAAAATTGGTCAGTGGAGTTCAGCACCATACTATTGTACAAGAACATAATACAATTAGTGTAATTGAATTATGAGAGGTTGTTACTTATTGAACGAAAACTGTAGAGAATGCATTTCTTTTCCTGTATTTTAGTGAACTTTGTACACTAACAATTCTGTCAATTGATGGACGGCGACGACAATGTTCACCTCCTTTTCCAAAAACAAGATATTTATATTCTTCACTTCCAAAACATTCAAATACTTTCGTTGCGGGGATTGTGCGCTAAAGAGTTTCTTGCTGTCCAGCTGCGCTTCACTTCACTTCAGGTACTTTTTGAATCAAATTTATATTTACGGTATTTACTTACATTACTGAGCTTCTCAGAATAAAATCAGGCACAAATTAGTCAAAGAAAAAAGCAGTGAGGCACACACAACATTACATTGTCCATGAAAGGCTCAAGAAAACTGAGAGTCGAGCTACACCGGACATTGAAGACAAATGGTTGCTGTTTCACGACAATGCCCCATGTGTCACGGCCACTTCCATCACGGTATTTTTTACCTCAAAAGGAATTCCTGTTGTTCAACAGCCCCCTGTTTGCATGATCTGAGGCCTTGTGGCTATTTTCCCGAAACTGAAAAATTTCTTAAAAGGGCGTCATTTTGGGACTCCGCAGAACATTCAAAAGAATGTGAACGGCATGTCAAAGGCCCTAACAGCTGAAGCTTTTCAGCGGTACTACCAAGACTGGGAGCAACGGCTCTACCGATGTGTAGCTGCAGAAGGGACCATATTGTTGTTTGAAAAAATAAAATCTCTGGTAGATAAAAAATCTCATTATTTAATCACACATCTCGTGAATTAACACGAGCTGAACATGGTAAGGAATTCCAGAAATTATGAGCGACGTTCAACATAGGCTACTTCGCAATTGCTTGCATGAGTGAGTGCCTGTCGACTTGGAAGACATTGCATCCTGATCATTATTTCTGCAGGCAAGTAAAGACACACGTTAACAGTCTGTTGTCAACAACAAATCCAGCTCTGTTTCTGAGTCCACAGGTAAAACTGGCAAACAGAAAGTGGAGTAAGGGTAGAAAACACAGAAAGACAAGTCGCTAAGGAAAAATTAAGGAATGACTTCCTGGACGTAGGAAGAAATGGCATAAAGAAACAGCAGTCCTCTAATTTTTCACACTCAAATAACCATGGACTGCAGACGTGTTAGCAATCTTATTGTAACGCTTTCAAGGAAACCCCACAAAGAGCGCCTCAAGTTTTAAGGATAGAAAAAAAAGCAAACTTCGAAGATGTCAGCCGTACAAATCGATCCCACTACAAAATTTAAACCATAATTCTCACAGCACGCAGTTGATTACATTCTGAAAGCATAGCTTTTAAACATTCGCGCGCACAGTTTGTTTGTCGCTCGCTTCACCCCACTGCAACCACGGAATACCCGAGCGCAAAGTACTATACAGGAGAGTGACAACCGTACCCGTCCTATCCGCGTAATGTTAATGGCGTAAGTGGAAGAGATGGGAGGGTGTCACTTTTGCCAAAACTATTCTAAATCTTGTTCGAGAAGTGTTGCGTTACCGAAATCGAGGTAAGCAACGTAGGGACCTAATCTATCAACGTCACGCACATACGTTACCGCAAAATCAAAATAAACTTCAGCGACTGAAGAACTATGTAATGGAGTTAATGATTTTCAATTTACAATTTAATCATACCATGCACGTTGAATAATAACTCAACTTACGCAAATGTATTTCATTTTAACGGTGTGAAATTAAGAACCCAAAGAAAATAACGCGCATCAGTGATTATAACAGTGGGATAGCGCTACGCTACTTCTTTGACGCACTCATTCGTTTCACTAATTTACACTGCTTTTGTCAATCGCACCATAAGTGTTAGATTTATGGCATCGTCTAGAACCTAGAAACCGTGCACTTCCACACAGTGGACAAAGCACTATCGCCTGTTGGTTCACCGCCATTATGAAAACAAACATCTTACTCACTCCAGTGTACAGTTCATGCAAACAGAAGAGGCATACATGAGCAGGAGGGGAAAGGCGAGGGTGGGAGAGGGGCATTGCAGTGTATCGGACGAGCAGATGTGTTACGAGGCGACACGAGCATAGAGGAAAGTGTAAACTGGTTTATTTTACAAACATAGCCATGTGAAACGCACAGTTTGGTCATAAACTGCAGCTTCATTGTTCAGAAGAGGTTTAAAGGTCTTCCGAGTAATTACAGACACAATTGTACATTACAAATAATACACTGCATCGTTTGAAATAATACTAGTGATCATATGCTGTCAATATCTCCACACCTTCAACCTTCCTATCTTCTCTCCAGCAGCTGTGTCTCTTTCGCTTCCACGGCGCATACAAGTTTCCTTCTCTGTGTGTATGAACTGTACAGCCAAGTGAGTAAGAGGTTTGCTTTCATAATGTCGGTGAACCAACAGGGGATAGTGTGTCTTCGCTTGCGTAATCAGTATTGCTTCCATCAGTATACATGTCACGATTAGAGTCTGTACCACTTCCCCCATTTATGATCGTCTCCAGCACTTGGTCCAGCAAACGTTCACTTGAAATGTACTGCTCTTAAACTTCCTTTAGATGCTCACAATGCTTCTTTCAGTCTTCTTTCAGTCTTCTTTCGTTACCGAAGCAACTTGGTCATCTACAAATTTTAATACCTGTCCATTCTGAGTGTCGGTCTAAGTCCAAAAACGCCATTCGTGACACTTGCTCATACCAGCTTTATAGACTACTGTGGTACCGTCCAAAGATCGCGCTGCCACACCAAAATCGGCAACGTGCGTAGGTATCACAGACATCACCGAAGCCTCGCTGAAATCCGCGAGCCGGCCGGAGTGGCCAAGCGGTTCTAGTCGCTACAGTCTGGAACCGCGCGACCGCTACGGTCGCAGGTTCGAATCCTGCCTCAGGCATGGATGTGTGTGATGTCCTCAGGTTAGTTAGGTGTAATTAGTTCTAAGTTCTAGGCGACTGATGACCTCAGATGTTAAGTCGCATAGTGCTCAGAGCCATTTGAACCATTTTGAAGTCACAGTCTTGTAAACGTTTATGAAATTAAAAATTTAGCTTTTAGTTCAGAGAGAGCTACGTTGATAAATTGCACTGACCAGCCCTAACACCTAACATGTTCAAATTCAGTAGGTTCATAACAATTGGTTGGTGGTTGTTGCTCTGTTGTCGTCGTTCTCCTCCTTGTTCCTTAAACTGTTTAAACATCTACCTGTTAATCCTCTTGTTGAGTGCCTCTGTTGTATGTGGTTCCTTTCCATTTGATCTCGCCACCTTTTTCTTGGTCTACCTACTGATCTTTTCCCCAGGGGTCGATAATTCATTATTATTGTCGACATTCTGTTTTGATTCATTCATGTCACATGATCTCTCCATTTATTTCTGTGCTCAATATCTGATAATTTATGCTTTGAAGCCCCAGTGCTTGTCTGAGCGTCAGTTCGCTCGCAGTGTTTCGATAATGTAAAGCAGTTAACGCACTTCTAACAGTGAGACTGACCATCAGAATGCTGAGGTAGCCGTGTTCGCAGTCTATTTGATTACCACCGACTGTGCACTCCTCCACTGATAATACAAATCTGAGAAGCGTAAGAGGAAGCTAGAAAATATGAAGGCAAACAAAATGAAAATGCTAACTACGGGATACTTACAGTTTCGTGGTGTGCTGATTTTTGGGATTATACAATTGCGACGAGATTGGTGGCAGCACCTGAAATATTTGCTTCTCACAAATTTTTTCTAGATTTATTTGGTTGTTCAGATGTGTAATCAGTTAAATTTTATTGAGAAGGGAATGGAATATTTTTAAATCTCCCTTATCGTGTTACGAGCGCACAGTGTTAAAGAGCTTCCTCCGACGATCGCTAATACAGTAAACTCAAGTAATGCACGCGTTACTACACTACTGGCCATTAAAATTGCTACACCAAGAAGAAATGCAGATTATAAACGGCTGTTCATTGGACAAATATATTATTCAAGAACTGACATGTGATTAAATTTTCACGCAAATTAGGTGCATAGAGCCTGAGAAATCAGTACCCAGAACAACCACCTCTGGCCGTAATAACGGCCTTGATACGCCTGGGCATTGAGTAAAACGAAGCTTGGATGGCGTGTACAGGTACAGCTGCCCATGCAGCTTCAACACGATACCATAGTTCATCAAGACTACTGACCGGCCTATTGTGACGAGCCAGTTGCTCGGCCACCATTGACCAGACGTTTTCAATTGGCGAGAGATCTGGAGAATGTGCTGGCCAGGGCAGCAGTCGAACATTTTCTGTATCCAGAAAGGCCCCTTACAGGACCAGCAACATGCGGTCGTGCATTACCCTGCTGAAATGTAGGGTTTCGCAGGGATCGAATGAAGGGTAGAGCCACGGGTCGTAACACATCTGAAATGTAACTTCCACTGTTCAAAGTGCCGTCAATGCGAACAAAAGGTGGCAGAGACGTGTAACCAATGGCACCCCATAACATCACGCCGGATGATACGCCCGTATGGTGATGACGAATACGCGCTTCCAATGTGCGTTCACCGCGATGTCGCCAAACACGGATGCGACCATCATGATGCTGTAAACAGAACCTGGATTCAACCAAAACAATGACGTTTTGCCATTCGTGCACCCAGGTTCGTCGTTGAGTACACCATCGCAGACGCTCCTGCCTGTGATGCAGCGTCAAGGGTAACCGCAGCCATGGTCTCCGAGCTGATAGTGCATGCTGCTACAAACGTCGTCGAACTGTTTGTGGAGATGGTTGCCGTCTTGGAAACGTCCCCATCTGTTGACTCAGGGATCGAGACGTGTCTGCACTATCCGTTACAGCCATGCGGATAAGATGCCTGTCATCTCGACTGCTAGTGATGCGAGGCCGTTGGGATCCAGCACGGCGTTCCGTATTACCCTCCTGAACCCACCGATTCCATATTCTGCTAACAGTCATTGGATCTCGACCAACGCGAGCACCAATGTCGCGATACGATAAACCGCAGTCGCGATAGGCTACAATGAAAGTCGGAAACGTGATGGTACGCATTTCTCCTCCTTACACGAGGCATCACAACAACGTTTCACCAGGCAACGCCGGTCAAGTGCTGTTTGTGTATGAGAAATCGGTTGGAAACATTCCTCATGTCAGGACGTTGGTGTCGTCACCGGCGCCAACCTTGTGTGAATGCTCTGAAAAGATAATCATTTGCATATCACCGCATCATCTTCCTGTCGGTTAAATTTCGTGTCTGTAACACGTCATCTTCGTGGTGTAGCAATTTCAAGGGCCAGTAGTGTATTTTACAGTAGACACAGTTTCCAACAATTTGTCGTCAGCACTGTAGTTCTGCAACAATGGATTTCTTTTCCTGTGCGCAATATGTTACATTTAAGTTCTGCGGCAACTGCCATAGCGTGCAATCATATTAATAAATTCGCTGCAGGTCATGCTGCAAATCGATACTATCTTCTGGTTTCTTACAAACATCATCATCTGGGAACAGTCTTACACAGCTTCCTACGCTTGCTACTAGATCTCTTATATGCCGTAAACTGTAACAATTCTATCACCCTTCGTGGAGGTACTCCGGAAACTACTTTTATATCTGTCGATTTTATTCCGTTGATGCTTTCCTTGTTTGACGGTTAGTCAGGCATCCTATCGCGTGTTGATTGTTCCTCTAAATCACCCCTATCTTCGTCCTCTAAATCACCCCTATCTTAGTCCTGCAGAAAATCCCCGGCACTGTTTAGAGCTACGAACGAGGCGTAGCGCTCAAGATGCCCGAAATATGGTAAGTGTAGGGAATCATCTATCAAATATGGCGTTAGTGATAAAAACTTGGACTTTTGTTCACGTAAAATGGAGGTCATTGCCAAAGCTAGAGTCTTTCTTTACGTTATTGTAATTTTTTGTCTTGTCTCTTGTTTTCCATATAGATTGCCTTAAGGCGCAATCTGTCGACTTGGCTGCTACCATCTTCGGTTTTTCTGTCTTTGTGCTTTCCTAAAGCGACACTTCCGTTGGGATGCCTTATCGGAAATGACTGAGTCAAAATACTATACTATTTCGAAATCTGTATCCGACGAGATAATAGAAAATCGCTCCCAAAAAACATCCGCAGGAAGGACAGTAATTTCACGCCGAGCCGTCGTCACAAGGGCCGTGACTTTAATGTGCAACGAGCTGGCTCGACCTCCACTGTGCTGACGAACACTCGGAAACGACCCGGCTTGTGAACACGGTACGTGTGCCTCAACGTGGTACACGGGTCCGCAGCGCGCTCCAGTAGCTTTTCGTGGCAACAGGTGACGCGCACGAACTACTCAGTACACACGAGTTCTCGAAATGGAGAAGTGTAAACTAGCTGCGATAGCGTTAAGCCGTTCTCGCACGGGACGAGTCAGCTGACGGAGAGGACGCAGACGCTGAAAGCAGCTGCATGAGACACAGCGCCCGCGTTACATTAGACGTGCTGCTTAACGCGTCTGCCTTGGAGATCTGCGACTGCAGCGCTCTCCAGCGGCGGTTGTCGGCTATATCTGGCTCGCAAATCAGAGTTGGTTTACGAAATGGAGGAGGCGTAAAATTCCTAGATTAACGCTATTAAACTTCACAAAAAAAAATGGTTCAAATGGCTCTGAGCACTATGGGACTTAACTTCTGAGGTCATCAGTCCCTTAGAACTTAGAACTACTTAAACCTAACTAACCTAAGGACATCACACACATCCATGCCCGAGGCAGGATTCGAACCTGCGACCGTAGCAGTCGCGCGGTTCTAGACTGTAGCGCCTAGAACCGCTCGGCCACTCCGGCCGGCTAAACTTCACATTTCTTCCATTGTCTATATGCTAGTTATGGTTTTCTAGTTGTAGTATGCATAAATAAAAAAATTCATGATCATGTTATAAAGCATAAAGGAAATTTCCGTGACCAGTAAGAACATCAGTATGTGGAGTTCCGTTACAAATTTTATGGTACGTATTTCCAATAGCTGTCCACGTCTCACTTTTTACGAGGGTCATTCCAGAAGAAATGCACACTATTTATTTTAAAAATCCATCTTTTATTCTACATGTTTGAAAGTTTTACAGCGTGTAGATACATCCTTTAGAAATAATATTTTCATTTCTCCACATAATTTCCAACCCTCTCAACCGCCTTACGTCATCTTGGAACGAGCGCCTGTATACCCGCACGGTAAAATTCTGGACCAACCTACTGGAGCCACTGTTCGGCAGCGTGCACAAGGGAGTCATCATCTTCAAACCTTGTTCCACGAAGTCTCAGTTTCCCAAAGAGATGATAGTCACATGGAGCAAGGTCATGACTGTAAGGCAGGTGTTTGTATTGTCCATGCGAGTTTTGTGATCGCTTCTATGGTTTTTTGACTGACATGTGGCCGTGCATTGTCGTGCAACAGCCAAACATCCTGCTTTTGCCGATGTGGTCGAACACGACTCAGTCGAGCTTTTAGTTTCTTCAGTGTCGTCACATATGCATCAGAATTTATGGTGGTTCCACTTGGCATGATGTCCACAAGCAAGAGTCCTTCGGAATCGAAAAACAACGTAGCCATAACTTTTCCAGCAGAAGGTGTGGTTTTGAATTTTTTTTCTTGGGTGAATTTGCACGATGCCACTCCACTGATTGAATCTTCGTCTCTGGTGAAAAATGATGGAGCCATGTTTCATCTCTTGTCACAATTCTTCCAAGAAATTCATCACCACCATTCTCGTACTGTTACAAAAGTTCGCTGCATACCGTTTTTCTTGTTTCTTTGTGAGCCATGTCAACATCCTGGGAACCCACCTGGCACAAACCTTTTTGAACGCAAACACTTTCAGTATTCTGCAAACACTTCCTTCCCCTATCCCGACGTAGCGTGACAATTCGTTCACTGTGATGCGTCTGTCAGCAGTCGCCAGTTCGTTAACACTCTGCACATTGTCTGGAGTGTGTGCAACCTGCTTGCCCACCGACTGACTGTACTGCGATCGACAGCAGCATCTCCATATACCTTTTTCAACCTCTTGTGGATGTTTCCCATTGTCTCGTTTTCACAGCACCGGAATTCTATGACAGCACGTTGCTTCTGACGAAGGTCAAGTCTAGCAGCCATCTTGAATATGTGCTGTGACGGCGCCTCTCAAGGAACAGACTGAACTAAATTTTAAAAACAAGCGGGAAGGATGTATCTGCACACTGTAAAACTTTCACACATGCAGAATGAAAAATGTATTTTTACAAAAAACCCTAAAGTCACTCTTGCTTTTTATTTGAAAATTGGAGGTGGAGGGGGTGAGAGAAGGAAAGGGAACTGATGATATCAGGTGCATCGGGACTTCATGCGGAATCAGTAGCGACAAGTGAAAAAGTAAGCGACTGGAGCTCGAACCCAGGATCTCTGCTTAATAGCCAGTTGCAGTAACCACTGCTCCACCAAGACGCATTGTGGATCGCGAATGACCAGATTATCTCGAAATGCTCTTCGGCTGACTCAAACTACCACCCTGCACCACAACTTATCCGCAGTGCCCGTCGATGTCCTCCGTACTCGCTAATTTTAGATTCCTGCAGAAGGTCGAACGTAAATGATTGTAACTGACTGTGCCCATGGAGACGTATCAATTACATAAATGTGTGTTGTCTTCTCTTTCGGACATTCCTAGTAAGTAGGAGATCCTAGGTTCGAGCCCCAGTTCGACGCACATTTTCACTTGTTGCAGCTGATTCCACATAAGTTCCTGATTCAGCTGATATAATCAGTTGCTACCCCCTTGTCTTTTCTTTCTCTCCCGTGCACTTCAAATTTACATCACAGCTGCGGATTTCGTGTGGTGTCCGTTCTTTCGGGCACTACGCATTCATGTCTCACACTCGTATTAGAGCACTGTTTCTGTTCAGTAGCAGAATCGTTAGAACATGTTGAATACGGGATTTGAAACAAGGAAGTGCAAAATACATTACTGCAAGTAGTGCAGGCTCTTTGGTAGATAAAGCCATTCGAAGAAACTTACGCTTGATATATATAGAAAGAGAGAGAGAGAGAGAGAGAGAGAGAGAGAGCGCACACACATTTATATTTAGAAAACACGAAGATGACGATTTTTGATTTTACAACTTATAGCCAATATGTTATTAACTCGCATTCAGTTATAACAAAGCGTACCAAGAACAAAGCGTTTTTGTTGAAAATTCGATTTATCGATGCCTTGAAACGCCATACTTCCATAACACAAAAGCTGTATTGTAATACGAAAATTCATTATCCTCCAATATAGCATTTTCCATCATTTTAATGCAACAAATCGTATCAATATCGACGTGTTTTCGAGAAATCCTAAATTTGCCGGTGCTTTCAAACGGTACATAGTCATAGGACGCAAGACATAATGTAAAAGCCGTGAAGTAGGGGCTTCTACTGAAATCTAGTATGGCGTCTCCCAGCTCTGTACTGAAAAGGGAGCCCGCGTATGACATAGGTGGCCTTATTCCATCTCACTGATCTACGTTCAGATGGGCGTACAGAATATCTGACAGCTTGATACAGCTCTGTGTGTTAGTAGACTCCGTATCGTGCTTTTTCCTCACGATGGCGACAGAAATTCGGCACAGAAGACTTCTATCCCAGACCTCGAGCTTACGCAGTCTGGGCTTTTATGACGAGACATGTGAATGAGAGTAGGCAGGACGTCATCGGGTGCAGGGGGCGCTGGTGGTGACCGGGGAGGGGGGAGAGAGACCTGTGTGTGTCTTGGCTTAACCCTCCCCCCCCCCCCCTCCTCCTTTACCTGTTGCACCACTGTGAGGACGGCTGCGCAGAGCAGAACGGAAGACGGCCAGCTGTGGAGCGACCTTGGCCGTGACCCTGTAAACACGCTGCCAAGGCCTTCTGCCTGATGAATCGGAAAACTCCCGCAGCTTGAGCGCACCGGTCGTCGTTGGTCGGTCTGACAAGTCTCCCAGTATACGTACGTCCAGAACTACAGTGCGAGGATGTCAGTTTGTAATTACACTGCTCTTTTTCTTATGTAGTGTCTCTGGCTTAGGACAGCTTCCAACTGGACGCTCTCCGTGTGTCCCGTTCTGACCATCTTCCTTTATCTGTTTGTATTTCCGTCCATTTATAATGTCATCCATCATTCCCAGTTCTCTTCTTACCTCTTCCTCTTATTCCTTCCTCTTTCCGATAAATAATTTTTTGTTGCAGACAATTCCTATGCAGTTTCAATCCCAGGTAATTTTTTTCTTTTTCTGGTCACTTCCAACAATCTTCTTTCGTTCCCCTATTTTTTCATTACTACTTCGTTCTCCAGTCTGTCAGTCCACTGTCCGCAGCTCGTGGTCGTGCGGTAGCGTTCTCGCTTCCCGCGCCCGGGTTTGATTCCCGGCTGGGACAGGGATTTTCTCGTCTTCGTGATGACTGGGTGTTGTGTGATGTCCTTAGGTTAGTTAGGTTTAAGTAGTTCTAAGTTCTAGGGGACTGATGACCATAGATGTTAAGTCCCATAGTGCTCAGAGCCATTTGAACAATTTTTTTTGTCAGTCCACTTCACCTTAAACATTTTTGTCTATAGCCACATTAAAAAAATTTATAGTAAATAGCTTTCTTCTTTCTTTTGAACTGTCCATCATTCACTACTGTGTAACACTGCTCTCCAGACATAACATTTAGCTAACCATTTCTTCAGCTGTGTTGGAACTATCAGTAACTCTTCACATTTTTTCAGTGGTATCTTTCTCATGGGTACCTTCCTCATTATTTCTTCTCTGTGGTTGAAGTATGGTTGTTCCTGGGAAGAAATTACATTGTCGTGCTGCGCAAAATATGGCGCGTTTTTATCGAATTGATTCACATTTTCTTAGCTACTTAAGGACCCTACATTTTAAGATTATCTACGAAGTCTGCTGACTCGTGTAGAAGGTGCTGCAGTTCAGTTCACTGCTGTTTATTATGTAAAGCAAAAATTCGTAATTCTGTAGGTAGGAATATGAAAGTTCTTTAGACTACTACTGTTGCAGAACATCTCTAGTGCAGAGCATTGTTGCACAAGCACAAATAGTTCGGAGGAAAATGATATACATCTATTCAGAGGCTACTTTTATAAGTAGGCTCTTTCATTGAATATGCCCCCACCCTTTTTTTTTATAAGCACTCACATAAGTGTAAGTGCCTCCATGATTATAATGTAATTTAGGTTAAGCTTTTAACTGTCTATGCGTGACACTTGAAAGAATTACGTACAATTAGCGTGGTCAGGGAGAAGACTCGCGTTTGTCACACTACAGCGAGAGATGTATGTAAAAACATACTCACTGAAATTGCAGCAGAAGAGAAAACGGTAATTAGAGTCGAGCAGTTCCCGCAAACATATCTATAAAAGATGCGTAAAATCCTTACAGATAGTGTTAATAGAGATTAATTAACTACTTGTTGACTGAACGTTACGAATTGGCCTAGTTGTTCTAAACTTTTGTTCACTCCGTTCAGTCGTTTAAATAGCAATTTTCATTTCTGTCTATTGTTGCAATATGTTCGTCTGCTGCTTCGTTTATCATCCCGTGAATGTGGAGCGTATTAAAAGTCATCATCTTAAAACAGCAGTATATCAACTTTTTGCTTCTCATTTTTTAAATTTTACCAATTTTTGTGTCTTGTTCGTTTTTTTGTTGCTTCCTAATTTTTCCTTCCTTTCTTCCTTTCTAAGTTTCCCTTGCTTCGGAAATGATTGCTCTACAAATATTTCCTCCTGTCTTCCCAATTTTTTATTACTTCTAATATTTTAGCATGGCTTTATTTCGCAGTTTATTTCGTACATTTTTATATCACTTAGCTTGACTTCTGCTATAATCGATTTAGTCACAGTTACAATTTGATATAGGCGATTACCTGTTTCAACTCTCATCGACGTCCTTCAGGTTTTACAGCTTAGTCAATTTTACAGCTTAGTCAATTTCGTCGCCACCTTCTGCTGCGTTAGGTAATGCTAAAATTTAGTACAGTGCGACAAAACTGTGAAGTTCTGAAGATGGCCGACAGCGGCTGAAACAGGTAATCGCCCATATTAAATCGCAAATGTAACTGGAGTAAATGATCGTTTATAATTGTGTAAAAAGTGCTGCATCTCTCCTCATACATAATGTCTGTCCTTGCCGGCTTCCACTAGTCGTTCTGAAACATGTTGGCTCTACATGTTGTACCACAGTGCGGCGTTATACTAACAAGAGACTCCGTAAGCTCATGCGATCTTGAGAGGCAAGCACCTCTGAGAGTATAGCAGGAGCTCAGGCTAAGCCGCAACCTCAGTTTTGTTACAGCGAAGGTATTCGCTTGCTGTGAGCCTTTGTAGATTTTGTAAGGAACGGACAGCAGCATATTAAAAGTTGGAGCTTCGAGTCTGTCCTTTAAGCTTGCTCGAATAGTGCGTCAGATTGTGCACGGCTTCGCCATAGAAAGGGATCCGAGCTCGAATCCTAGCCTGGCACACAGTGCAGACTTGCATTTTTGATCAACAAAGCGTATATTCAACATAAAGTGAGTGAATTCAGTCTGGAGAAAAGAATGAATTTGAATGCCTGCAAGACGCGCAGTGCTTAAGAGTGCCAATGATTTTTGCTAATGATGAACAAATGAATAGAGCTCTAAACCCTAAAAGAAGTTCCAAAGAAAATAACCAACTTACAGGCCCTTTGCTGATCCTTATCTATATAAAAGATTTGGGAGACAATCTGAGCAGCCGTCTTCGGTTGTTTGCAGATGACGCTGTCGTTTATCGACTAATAAATTCATCAAAAGATCAAAACAAACTGCAAAACGATTTAGGAAAAAATATCTGAATGGTGCGAAAAGTGGCAGTTGACCCTAAATAACGAAAAGTGTGAGGTCATCCACATGAGTGCTAAAAGGAACTCGTTAAACTTCGGTAACACGATAAATCAGTCTAATCTAAAAGCCGTAAATTCAACTAAATACCTAGGTATTACAATTACGAACAACTTAAATTGGGAAGAACACACAGAAAATGTTGTGGGGAAGGCTAACTAAAGGCTGCGTTTTATTGGCAGGACACTTAGAAAATGTAACTGACCTACTAAGGAGACTGCCTACACTTCGCTTGTCCGTCCTCTTTTAGAATACTGCTGCGCCGTGTAGGATCCTTACCAGGTAAGTCTAACGGATTACATCGAAAAAGTTCAAAGAAAGGCAGCACGTTTTGTATTATCGCGAAATATGGGAGAGTGTGTCACAGAAATGATACAGGATTTGGGCTGGAAATCATTAAAAGAAAGGCGTTTTTCGTTGCGACGGAATCTTCTCACGAAATTCCAATCAGCAACTTTCTCCTCCGAATGCGAAAATATTTTGTTGACACCGACCTACATAGGGCGGAACGATCACCACGATAATATAAGGGAAATCAGAGCTCGTACGGAAAGATAGAGACGTTTATTCTTCTCGCGCACTATACGAGATTGGAATAATAGAGAATTGTGAAGGTGGTTTCAATAAACCCTATGCAAGGCACTTAAATGTGATTTGCAGTGTGTCCATGTAGATGTAGAAAAGACTTCCATCCATTTGTAAAAACGGTCATGGTTCGCGTCAGCAGAGTACTTAGAAATACGGTATCGATATTGGGTTCACACTAGCCAGAAAGCTGTGAGAGTATTTGAACAATGCGAAGGACTTATGGCACTCAGTAGGAGTATATAAGGTCCCTTGCGGTCAAGTGTACATAGGAACTATAAAAAGAAGCATTAACACCCGCCTTGAGGAACACTTGCAATTTTTGCTTTTTGTCAACCTTCTCTTGCGCCCACGATGCGAAAACACTTGGTTCCGGGACACTGAGGCATAGCAAGAAACGTATCAGCAGGCTCGAGGGGAAACACGGGATACAGGAAGCGCAGCTTTCGAAAGCTTTCCTCTGGGCGATAGAGGCGCAGGCGAAATTCGTGACACAACCTGCGCATTGGGCCACAAGAGTGCGTCACTTTCTTGTACCGTCAAGTCCCGCTCCAGAGATTGCACGTGTGCGATACGGTCGTCAGCAAAGCTTTTTCTGGTTAACTCGATATCAGGTACAGCACAATCTCTCGCGAAATGGATCCCCTTTCGCTGACCGCAGAGTAGCGTGACGGTCCGTCGTACAGTGGCCACCTAAAGAAACGTAAACACTGCAGCGAAAAAAAGGGCACTTGACCAACAGAATTGTGCATATCAAGAAAATCTTGAGTTAATAAGAAATAGTTACCGCAGTGAGTGAGGATATCTTTGTCTATCTAGGGCGCGCTGTTCTGCCTGGAAGAGCTCAGCGTTTAATGACGCATTATTGATACGGGACGAAACTTCCCTCATTCCCAGGGAGGCGTTTGCGCTTTGTAGATGCGATGTCACACGATAGGCACGCGGCCAGCAGGGATGAGAGTTTTGAATGAAAGTAATAACTATATGCGCTGCACATAAACGAAGAGCAATATGAGAAATGATGCTACGTATATTCTGGATACGTATTTATGGAAAAATATTATATTTATTACACAGTAGATCCAAAACTCATGTGCTATAAATTAGAAAACTTGATTAGAACGTTCCAATACGGCCGCATCGAAGCTAACTTTGTTTCATTACTAGTGTAGAATTACGGACACATTTTCAAATGTACGCGTGAAAAGGGATTTAGTTATGTATGAAAAATTGTAACAAAAAGCAAAATTGTCTATCTTTTAGGTACGGTAAGAAATATGACTGAAGTAACATGTGGTACGATGATGATGATGATGATGATGATGATACAAACACCCAGTGCCCGGGCGGAGAAAGTCACAAACCCGGCCGGGAATCGAACCCGAGAACCCGTAATAAAGTATTGATATGAATATATTCTTCACGAAAATTTGCGTTGATAAGTATGGGAGTGGCACATACAGCAGTGACTGAGTACAGGTATGATTGATTTTGAATATATATATATATATATATATATATATATATATTGAAATATAATGAAACTAAGGCACATGTAACAAAGAACTAAGCATGAACGTCTGTCAGTCATGTATCCACGCATTCAGGATATGTTGACAGAGATCTAGCTATTAAGTACTAGAAATGATGGTCTGTAAGGAATACAGTATTTAGGCATAACTCTCAGCATAAGTGCAAGAAATCACATCTTTCTCTATGTATGTTAAAAGGACCTTGATACATTAACAAGACTGTCAGTAATAATTCAATGTCTATATAGCAGTGAACGTATAATATGTGTGTTACAGACTCATATTAAGACGACTTAATACTGCAAAAACCAATGAACGTCGTCCTAGGCAATACTTAGTGACTGGTATATACAACGTTAACGAAATTCATGTAATGTGTGGAACGAAGTCTAAACGTGTGCCGAGTCGATCATAATATAAACATACCAACATTTTGTTAAGTCAATCAGCCACACACGTTTGACAAATTGACATAATTATGTCCAGCCGTACACAAGTCGTATCAAACACTCATAAATTCCGTGTTCGGAATAGACCTAGGCTAAGTATTAGTTCGGTGACAAAACGGTCTATAGGTACTTCAGTATTGCGCGTGTATTAAAAATGTGTAAATCTGTGCCAACCAAATTCTTATTAGAATATTACAACGAAATAGTAGGGTAATATGGTCATTCTGTACTCCGTGCTAACAGACTCGGAAGGCCCAACAATACAGGCCTTGGAAGTCCCAGCGGTATCGACCGACCGCCATGACATCCTCAGACGATAGACTGATATGGAGGGGCATGTGGTCACCACACAGCTCTCCTGGCCGTTGTCAATTTTCGTGACCAGAGCCGCTACTTCTCAGTCAAGTAGCTCTTCAGTTGGCCCCACAAGGGCTGAGTGCACCTCGCTTGCCAACAGAACTCTGCAGACCCGGACAGTCACCCTTTGAAGTGCTAACAAAGCCCGACAGCGCCAACATTGGTGATCCATCGGGGACCGGTGGTACCACTGCAGCAAGGACGCTGGCAAGATAGTATGATTACTTTCTGTTACAGCATTTTTATATCGTTGAATGTCAATAAGAATGACTTCCATGGTCACATACAGCAGTAAAACTAAGTGATCCACTGTATATAGATAAATATGCAATTGCAATATGGTTAATTATTGGGAAGTTTGTAAGCAGGTCACACATGAAGCCACTAGTACTCCATAAGAAACGTAGCCCGAGGTTTAGGGTATTGACTATGTGGTTTGGAGGTCCAGGTACAACCAAATAGTTGACGTAATATGATTAAATTCAAGTTAAAACATTTTCGTAGTTATTGAATGTCCACAGGACTGAATATCCTGATCAAATACGGCAGTAAATGGATTGTGGCTGCTTTGTTCCCTTTCAAATGCAGAAAACCAATCACAGCACGACAATATACTTTGTCAGCGAGCTGCGCCATTTGCTTTGGTTCCTCTAGCGGTGTTTTACAGTACTATGACACGGGGACTACAGACATGTGCAAAGAAACAAAAGATTGCTTACGTAATTTTGTTTTCTCGAAGTCACAATGAACTTCCCATCGTATATTCACGGTCAGATGCCGCGACCCCGACGTACGCTGTTAGGTAAAGAGATGCGAGACATTATTCGTAGTCATTACAATGACTTGTCGTTTATGTTGTTGTTGTTGTTGTTGTTGTTGTTATGGTCTTCAGTCCTGAGACTGGTTTGATGCAGCTCTCCATGCTACTCTATCCTGTGCAAGCTTCATCTCCCAGTACCTACTGCAAACTACATCCTTCTGAATCTGCTTAGTGTATTCATCTCTTGGTCTCCCTCTGCGATTTTTACTCTCCACGCTGCCCTCCAATACTAAATTGGTGGTCCCTTGATGCCTCAGAACATGTTCTACAAACAGATCCCGTCTTCTAGTCAAGTTGTGCCACAAACTCCTCTTCTCCCCAATCCTACTCAATACCTCCTCATTCGTTATGTGATCTACCCATCTGATCTTCAGCATTCTTCTGTGGCACCACATTTCGAAAGCTTCTATTCTCTTCTTGTCCAAACTATTTATCGTCCATGTTTCACTTCCATACATGGCTACTCTTCATACATATACTTTCAGAAACGACTTCCTGACATTTAAATCTATACTATATATGATTTATACCTTTTCTTTCAACTAAGTTTGTTAGATATGTTCCTTTGAAGTTGGTTTATTATTCATCAAAATCATTTGATTATGGTTGAGGTGAGTTATTTGGTGGTCAGGGTTTATATAGATCAATGTAAATACCCATCAACCTTTTACTGATTTGATTGCGACGTTTCTCAGGTCTTGTGATGCGGGCAGCCCGCTTGGCTATGGTGGCGTGTTCCGGCCAGCTGCTGATACACACACATCCAAGGTCGGCCCTTTCAGGGCAGCTGCGCGGCTCGGGGGCGCCCTTAAATGGCCACCTACAGGGCCTTGTAGCACCCAGACTAGCCCTGCCCTTTGTAGGCAAGTCCAAGGCCTCCATTGACTGTTCGCGTGTTCTTTGTACCTCCAGGCGTAAACGGCGACTTCTCTTCCTTGTCCTTTTACCTCGTAATACTGCTGTTTCACTGCCTTTTAGCAACATAACAAATTTTCTGTCGTACCAGTGGGCAGAAAATCATTGTCGCCACTAGTTCTGTCATGCTGCTTTTGAAAAACTGTTTAACGAACAATATCTAGAGTGCTGCGATTAATTTCTCCAGTTCTGCATGTGTCGTACTTTATCTCCGTACGAGCTGACTTGTTACAATAAATGCCCTGAATAATTCGCCTGGTATGGGGGACGTTCAAAAAGTTACCAGCCTGACAAAACACAATATTTCGGCAAACGTCTTCATCCAGGCTGGTTATCTGGGCCGGGTTTCACCCCCTCCTTTTTCTCTCTCGTCGCACTAACCAAACAAACACGTCACTATAAATCGACACACAGACGTCAGTCATCTAGACTCACTATTTACACATAAAACGCAACTCTCACTTCATGAAGTAAATGTTCCACAATGAGCGGAGAGAGAGAGAGAGAGAGAGAGAGAGAGAGAGAGAGAGAGAGAGAGAGAGAGAATGAATATCTATCCAGTTATGCGGATGAACCTGCCCTTTTGCGTTTCATAGCCTATTTTGCCATAGCACTCTTTTCTTATCCTGAAAATTTGTGCATGAAACCCAGTGACATTACAAATATCAGCTGCGAAATAATATGTGATCGCAACACACGTCTGCCTTGGCTACAACATCATTATTAGATGTTAATTTCCGTCCTCTTAAACTTTTCTAAACATCTGAGAGCAAAAGCTAGTCTCTGGGAGCCATTTACGGCGAATTCGCCAAATGTGTAGCGCTTCGAAGCAGTTTTTCCATTAAGTAGAAAGAGATTAGTGAAACAAGTAGTAATGCATGCAACTATGTTAAGATTGCTGCTTAATGAAACAGGGGGAAAATTTGGAAGACAGATGAAAATTGGAATATGCTACACAGATAAGAGGAAATAAATATGGTGGAAGGCATCTGTCCAGCCGAAAGACGGGATAAGATTTAGAATCTTTGCTTTCCCATAAAATTGTACGCGTTGCTCTTCTTACTGTCATAATTAAACAGTATTGAAGCTGTGAGAAGTATGTGTTTAATATTCTTATTTGTTTTCTGGGTTCTGCCATTAACTTCTTCTGATTCTGTAATTGCTATTTGGTCAGAGATGCATGTAGGGCGCACATCCGGAAATAGTTTTGAAATGAAATTTTTCATATACGTATGTTCTCTTGTTCTGTGCTTACAATTTTTAGATTCATGTATGTTCCATGATTCTAACTACTTCGCGTTTTCGAAAACAAATAGAACTAGCTCATTTCCATTTATTGTCACATTGTACAACTTTCATCAATGTTCCTATCGACGTGAAAATTAATTGTTGCATACAACGTCATAAAATCGTCAGAGCACTCAGACGGAAAAGCATATTGTGTTAAATTAGAAGAAATCAGCTGCTAACTGTGTTAGCAATATTTTTGCTGTGCAACTTTTCTGGTCTCGAAATGTGTAGTTCATATATGCTATATTCGTTAGAAAAGTCTTGTCATTCCACACGACAGGAAACAGTTTGGTGAATAAATGTAGTCTAGTGCTTGTAATGCCACGGTTGCGGTTGATCCTCATTTGGTGAGAGATAGTTTGGCTTGCATCGACATCGGAGGTACGATGTTTTTCATCGCTGTAAAGATGGGGGGTAGGGGAAATGGATTAGTGGTTCCTAAGGTACATCAAATTGTATTCCTCACCTTCTACACCCTCCCATTATAATGGATTTGTTTGTTATGATCAATCAGATCGTCTGACTGCTTGTGACATGATAAACAATGTTCCATCATGCACTCCTGGACGCTGTTTTGGTCCTCAGTTTTTCCAAGATCTTTCCGGCGCTTTCTTACATGTCCTCTGTCCACCTTGTCCTCAGTATTCCTCTACATCTTTGACATTACATTCACCCGAGCATTACAGCTTTAGCTAGTGAGCCTTCTCCGCTCTTCAATGCCAAATCAACTTAATTTCATCAGCAGTATTTTGCCCTCGAAATATACTTGATTTTGATTTTTTCCAAGACTTTTTTATGTTTTACTGTCTCATCCCATGAAATCCTCAATCCTTCTCCAACCGGGGCATTTCAAGAGAAAAGATTTTCTCGCGATCCACTTTCTTCATTGTCCATGACTCACATCGTAAAAAATAGGAAAAGATCAAAATTTCAGCCATTTTTATTTCTGTTAATAGTGATACTTTCTTTTCCTTAAGCAGCGTGCTTAATTTCATTATAGCTGTTTTTTCAAGCCGTATTCGTCGTTTTATGCCCTCACTGCGGGAGCTGCTCTTTGGTATCTTAGATCGTAGGTGGCAGGGGTAAAATACAGGGAGCGAAAGGCTATTTACAATTAGCACAGAAACCAGATGGCAGTTATAAGAGTCTAGGGACATGAAAGGGAAGCAGTGGTTTGGAAGGGAGTGAGACAGGGTTGTAGTCTCTCCCCGATGTTATTCAATCTGTATATTGAGCAAGCAGTGAAGGAAACAAAAGAAAAGTTCGGAGTAGGTATTAAAATCCATGGAGAAGAAATAAAATCTTCGAGGTTTGCCGATGACATTGTAATTCAGTCAGAGACAGCAAAGGACTTGGAAGAGCAGTTGAATGGAATGAATAGTGTCTTGAAAGGAGGGTATAAGATGAACATCAACAAAAGCAAAACGAGGATAATGGACTGTAGTCGAATTAAGTCGGGTGATGGTGAGGGAATTAATTAGGAAATGACACACTTAAAGTAGTAAAGGAGTTTTGCTATTTGGGTAGCAAAATAACTGATGATGGTAGAAGTAGAGAGGATATAAAATGTAGACTGGCAATGGCAAGGAAAGCGTTTGTGAAGAAGAGAAATTTGTTAACATCGAGTACAGATTTAAGTGTCAGGAAGTCATTTCTGAAAGTATTTGTATGGAGTGTAGCCATGTATGGAAGTGAAACATGGACGATAAATAGTTTAGACAAGAAGAGAATAGAAGCTTTCAAAATGTGGTGCTACAGAAGAATGCTGAAGATTAGATGGGTAGATCACATAACTAATGAGGAGGTATTGAATAGGATTGCGGAGAAGTTTGTGGCACAACTTGACTAGAATAAGGGATCGGTTGGTGGGACATGTCCTGAGGCATCAAGGGATCACCAATTTAGTATTGGAGGGCAGCGTGGAGGGTAAAAATCGTAGAGGGAGACCAAGAGATGAATACACTAAGCAGATTCAGAAGGATGTAGATTGCAGTAGGTACTGGGAGATAAAAAGCTTGCACAGGATAGAGTAGCACGGAAAGCTGCATCAAACCAGTCTCAGGACTGAAGACCACAACATCAACAGATCGTAAATGCACCCCCCTCCCCCACACACAAATTTTTATTGCAGTTTCCATATCTGTTAGACCTACAGTTATAAATACGTATTCTCGTTACAAATTGAAAAGAAACGGAGATAGTACACATATCTATGTGGACTAGGTGAAGTGTTTCATAGATAGGAGGAATGCTGTATTGTAAGGTTTCTAGCTTACTTTTGGTATTCAATGAAAGTGATGTAAGCTCTCTTTTTATTTGATGTCATCTTTCATATTTGTACACTGGATATTTTTCAAATAGAAGTCCTCAAAGTCGATATGTTACGCCACAGAGGTTCCGAGTGCTAGCAATGTGATCTTTGGTTGTCAGTACTATTGTCGTTGGCAGCGTAGCATTCAGTGAGAAGTGACAGTCAGTTGTTGGTCATGTTGCTGAGCGGCCTGGAAATAAGTAGAACAACGCAGAGGTGCAAATTCAGAAGATATTGCTTTTTGGAAATACGATTTTGTAAGGAATGATGTGAGAAGTGTGAAGGTATTAAAGTAATGATGTCGCTGCGTTGCATTCTCGTGCATGATTTGATAAGTCTGAGAATGCCAATTTTTAGCAGAATATTTCTTTAATGCTTCGGATCAGTTACTTTGATTGACGAGATGATATTAAAAGCAAATTATCTCCTCAAATGTCATGCACTTACTGATTCACCACTCGTTTATCACTTCAGTAGCTAATTTATAAGAACCGAATTTTGTAAAGATTGTAATTGTTAAGGAATCAGTTTCACAGTATAGTTTTCGAATGCTAGTCTCTTCCACATCATTCAGTAAGTTCAGTTACTAACACCGCCTCGTCGCGAAAAGTTTGTCCTGTAATTGTGTGTCGCCGCATTGCACTTAACGGAACACAGTTGCTCAAGCTTAAAGCATGAGGTGCTTAGGATGGTTGCATTTCATTGAATTGCACTTCGAGGTTTATTTTCTTTAGCTGGATTGCTGCGGCGCTATATTTTAATATTCACCACTTACGAGCAGTACCGAGTTTCCATTGCCACAAGGCAAGTAATGAAAATTTGCTAGAGCCAGTTTAATATTAGTCAGGACACAGTACGATCGTATACGATTGAGCTTTGCATTCCGAAATTATCATCAGGATCAGTTGAGGTAAAATTCATTTCAGATTTCATTTCTCTGTCAGTCGATTTCATTTCTCTGTCAGTCGGTTTCATTTCTCTGTCAGTCGATTTCATTTCTCTGTCAGTCGATTTCATTTCTCTGTCAGTCGATTTCATTTCTCTGTCAGTCGATTTCATTTCTCTGTCAGTCGATTTCATTTCTCTGTCATCATATTCTTATAGTGCAGTGTTAAATGTTCGCATGAGCATCCTTTAACGTTTGGAATTTAGTCAGTTTGCATTCATAAAATTACAGGGACTTTCGTTATGGCATTGGGGGACATTTATCCTTTCCAAATTCAATTTGTAATTTTATGTAGCATTTTTATTATGTTTGTTTCGTGTGTTTGAACTCTAAAACAAGTACTGTGGCGTCACACATTGTAGCAATGTTAATTCATTCCACAATATAATTTCACAGAATAGGCTTATTTAGTATACAGTTTTACGTTTTCTAATCATTTTTGGTAAATGTTAATTGCAGTACAGTTGTACAATTTCATATCGATTTTACGACACTTCTCATCAGATAATGTTTACGTAATTACACCACTTGCTTTGCCGGCCGCTGTGGCCGAGCGGTTCTAGGCGCTTCAGTCTGGAACCGCGGGACCACTACGGTCGCAGGTTTGAATCCTGCCTCGGGAATGGAGGTTAGTTAGGCTTAAGTAGTTCAAAGTTCTAGGGGACTGAGGGCCTCAGATATTAAGTCCCGTAGTGCTCAGAGCCATTGAACCATTTTTGAACCACTGGCATTGTTTAGGCACGCACACACGCACACACACGCGCACACGCACACACACACACACACACACACACACACACACACACACACACGTTAAGAACAGGAAACCATTTTACATACATAACTAACACAAACACACTAGTAAAATAGTTCATCCTTTCTAAGTTCATTGAAATCGAAGAACAAGGGGCAGTTGAGAATAAGAGATAATCTTGTTTACAGAGGAATAGTTTGTTGAAGGTCGTTTAATAGTGTATCGGCTTCTCTGGTGTTGGTGACTGGCTGGGATCAGAGGAGTGCGTGTTTATCCTCAGTGAATCAGCAGGAGGTGAGTGCACTTCCGCCGCACAGAGCGTTCACCCCACAGTTTCTGTTCTCGCTTATCTGCCGGCGCTGCTTCCGCGCTGACCTCGCCCATCTCTGAACCACACGTGCTCATAGTTACCTTAGTCTCGCTGGTCAGTACCCCTTCCACTTCTCATGTAGGCACGGATCTGCCTTCCATCAATCCATAAACATCGACGACCACCGACCGAGTTGTTTGCTTGCCGCAAGTTCTCGTCCTCGGCTTATTTCTCCACCTCTGCACACGCGGCGCAGTGAAACGTGTCCTATCTGTCGTTTTAGTCCTGCTGCAAAACTTTCTGGATTGCCCAGCTATCTAGTGCTCGTCACTTCATCATATGTTCCAGCAACGTCGCCTTCGTTTTGGTGAAGATATAATACAGGCTTCTTTGTTCGCCTACCTACATGAACACTCCTTTTGGTGTTCGTTTTCAGTGGAATTATACGAGGTGCGACAACAAGGTAATGAGACTGATGTGAAAAAAATGTTGCTTACTGTTTTAGTCAAGTTTAGTGTTGTCTCCTTCAAAGTAGTTCCCTTCTGTTTGCGCACACACTTTTTCCAGCCGTTCTGCCATTGATGGTAACATTTCTGGAACTCGTCTTCTGTAATATCCTCAAAGAACCTCGTCACAGCTTTTCGGACATAGAGAAAAGTCGCACGGAGCGATATCTGGTGAATAAGGTTTGAGGTTAAAAATTGCTGTAATGACAGAGCAGTATGGATGGCGCATTATCGTGATGCAGATTCCAATTATCAGCAATGTTGGCACGGACATGAACTCTTCTATGAAGTCTTCCTAAAATTTCTTTGTAGTAATACTGGTTAGCTGTTTGTCCAGGAGGCACCCACTCTTTATAAACAATTCCCTTGTAATCAAAAAGCACACAAGAATACATTTCACTTTCGACTTTGACATGCGAGCTTTTTTTTGGTCTGGGTGATCCCTTTGAGCACCACTGCGAACTTCGGCGTTTTGTCTCTGGATCGTACTGAAAAAACTAACTTTAATCACAGTGATAACACGGCTCAACAATTCTGAACTGATTTCCGTTTGCTTTAACAGATCGGCTGCCACATTTTTCCGTGTTTCTCGCTGTTGTGGTGTCAGACTTTTGGGGACCATTTTTGCACAAATCTTTCTCGTACCAAGATCTTCAGTTATCATTAGATGAACCGTTTCTCGATGGATGTTCAGTTCTTCTGCAATCATTTTCACGGATAATCTTCGATCAGATTGTACGAGTTCACGCACCCTGGCCAAGTTGACATCCGTCCGTGAGGTTGATGGTTCTGTCTTCACTAAACATTTTATTCCAACGAAAAACCTGAGCTCTTGACATAACCTCCTCTTCAAAAGCCTTCTGAAGTTGTCGCGTTTTACACCCAGTTTAACGCAAAAAGAAATGGCATACCGTTGCGCAATAGTATACGGTTCGAATTCCGTGACGAGAGACACACACATGTTAACTTATTACAGCACAACTTACGACTGATCAGTTGCATCGATGTGCCGCTTGGACTAGAAGCAGCTTATAGACCAAGGTCAAAGATATTGTGCCTACACAAGCCTTCAGGGTTGCCACATCTTGCAAAGAAAATAAGTCTCATTAGTTTATTGTCGTACTTCTTATGCTGTACCACAATTCTAAACCTTTCGGCTGCTTCTCGCTCCCTGTTCCTGCTACTCACCTTTCAGTCTGTACAGTACTGTGACAAAGACCTCATGTTATCACATTTGTTTGTATGGCAAACGCAGGCGAACGCTTTGTGCGTTTTTCCGCAAAAAAACTATTTTTTATTCCCAATAGAAGTATAATTCAAGGTATGTTCGTAACATTTTAGCGACACATTTTCTTTCCTTCGTCAGTTAATTTTCCTCATATTGCATAGCTGCCGCGACAACATATTACATTTGAGCTTCGTGCGCCTGAAAGTAAGATCTTTCACAAGAGCTAGTAACATTCATTTTTGATACCGATTTCAAGATATCCACATAATTTCCAAATGCAAATGTACCATTCTGTGTCAAACCTTTACCAAGATACTGTATGCTAATTCTTTCAAGATTATGCAATTTTGATATTCTGAAAACGATGCTGAAAATAAAATATTAAGAGTTTTGGCCGATAGGATGTTTAAACTTTCAGAATCCAGGTTACTTTCTGTGTCGTCCTAAATTTCACAATTTCACTTTCTGCACAGAGTTTATTTGTATTTGTGCAACGAACAGCTTGTTTAATAAGCCATCTAGGTAATAACTTTTGGATACGTTTGTTATTGATCCTGCATCTTCAGTCAAAATATTGCATTTCTCTCTTTAAATTCCATGCTTTTCGGAGCTAGTACTCAGTTTACCGTAGTTTGTTGAAAAATAGACATGGTAAGACCACAGCTGTTGAAAATACGCAGGTAAATTCTCGAAGAAAGAAAAGGCCACTACCAATAATGCTAAATAGAGATAAATTTGTGAGCACCATAATTTAGGTGTAAAATGAACGTGTACTTCGCTCTGATGATGAACGTATCGGTTCGAAACTAATAACGATGCTATCTTTGATTAAACAGGTGTTAACAGTTGCTGGTTGCGGTATTTTTTTAAAATCATTGTAAGAATTAACTTTGACTATATAAATATTTTGGACGATACATGCCAATTCGTCACCTTCATTCAGCCATAAAATTATATCAGTAGCGGCTAAAACGGTTACGAAGTGCTTCAAAATGTAGCTCCGAAACATTTTAACTGAAATAGCATGTTGCTAGTAAAAAATATACCTAACGTAGAAGCTGCAGTCACAGAAAGCCCAAAACGAAATTTCTGTCAAAAGTTAGCAACCACGGCAGGGAGATTACTCCACAGTAGCACCTAGCATATTTTTCCCTCCGGGTCACGTTTTTGTTTGTGATTAATTATTAGGCGCTACTCAGTCCACACGAAGACCCCCTAGTACGCGTAATACTCGTAACTGTGGGCGCTAGTTCCTCAAGAACGTGGGAATCCAGTTGCCATGCATAATAAATCAGTGTAGACTTGAGGTATCAGGTTGTAACGGGTGGTTATAATTAGTGTGGCTACTCACTGAGGCCTAGTGTGGGCTGTAATTATCGTAGCAGCGAAACGTTGTAGATACGCTAAGGCATTAATGCGGAACCCATTTACGCTGGAAAAAATTAGTTCAAATTTTGGCCACCAGGTGCAAATCTGGCGCTGTACAGCATCTCCTCTGTCTCGGGTACTCATACTGAACAAATTGATAAGCGGAGGTTAAAAATAAAATAAACATTATGGCTTTCTCACTCGTTTAACTTTTTCTGCCCATGTTTCTTTCCTTTCCTAATCCATTACACATGGAAACATTGGTATACGTTTTTCTTGCATTCACAGTGGCGGATTTGTGCCTGTTGACCAAAATTGTAACTCGTCTCTTTCCAGCGTAAATCGGTTCAGCATTGACGCATTAGAATATCTACCAATTATCACTGCCGTACGATAATTGCTGGCCACACTGGACCTCTGAGAGTTGTTGCACTTAAATTGTAATAATCTGGTGCAATCGTTCATCTCGTCGTGTAATCGTCAGTTTGATTTCAGGTATTTTTTGCTTCTGTTCCTGTGAGCACCCTATCTTCTGTTGGTCCGTGATAAGTATTCTTTATTAAATATTATGAACGTTACATTTCTTACTTACTCATTAAAATTTGGAACGAGGCAAAGATGAAATGCAGGGAGAAAAGTTATTTTCAGCTTTTTACACCCTAGTCGAAAAGGACAAGAAAGGGTAGTAGTAGCGAAGAAATGAATGGGAAAGCGTTGTAGCCTCTTCCGATGTTGTTGGATCTGTACGAAGTCGTTCTTGAAGGTGTTTCCCTGGAGTGTAGCCTTGTAGATGATAAACAGTTCAGATAAGGAGAACAGAAGCTTTTGTAATGTAGTACTGCAGAAGAATGCTAAAGTTTAAATGGGTAAATCGGATGACTAGTGACGAGGTACTGAGTAGAATTTGGAGAGAAAACGAATGTGTGGCTCAACTTGACTAACAGGAGGCATTGCTTGAGAACGTAAGTCATAGCCTGTTTGTTAATGGAGGAAAAGTGCAAGATGAAAACTGTAGAGAGAGACGAAAGCTTGTCTAATTAATGTAGAGTGCAGAAGCTGAGAGAGATGAAGACTTATGCAGGATAGACTGGCGTGGACCGACGACGACGACATAATGGTGTCATCTGAGAACCTTAACGTCTCATTACAAAATTCTCTTGCGTAAAATGATCATTCAATGAAAATTTTCGGTAGAAGAAATTCGTCTCGCACGCCAGGTGACGAACTCGCACCTTCGGGAACGTGGCCATCGCTGTTACGTCGCACAGTCCGACTTAAGAGCTTCGGGCTGTCGAGAAATACCTTCAGAGCGCTTCCATCGTTGCACAGATAAAGACAAATTTGACGGTGTTGAAGAATTACATTACAGTCTCATTTATATTTTTCCGATTATGTTCTGAGCTGCTTCAAACAGTCTAGTCCCAATAAAACACATCAACGCTACTGCTGTTTCCTGCTGTCTGCGTCGTTTCACCTATGGTTTACAGTCTACTTTTTGTCCTCAAAGCCAGTTTCCACTTTCGGCTTATGCGTCACGATGCTTCCTGTTCATTACCCGGATGCGCAGTTATTCTCGGGGACCAGACCAACATCCGGCTTGTTTGGTTTGGCGGGGCTTCCTGGAGATGGCATCTACCAGCCCACAACAGCCGCTATCGTAAACTTATCTTCCAGCAGTGGCTTCCCTTTAAATAAGAGGTCCACGCCGTTTGCCGAATCTCTCTCTCTCTCTCTCTCTCTCTCTCTCTCTCTCTCTCTCTCTCTCTCTCTCTGCGCCCACAAGAACGCCAGCCAGTCACAGTAGCTGGTCACAGGAGAGCTCATTAGACAGGAGTTCTTATTCCTAGTTCGTCTGCAATATGCTTTCCCTTACTTCTGTTTTCAGCAAGTGCTGTATCGACGACCTGGAACCGTTTTCTTTAACTCTCGAGGAGTGTTCATCGTGATTGCCCGCTTCTTTGCAGTACATTTAGTAGAGAGAAAACTTTCTACTTGAATGATGAATTCAGAATATTTGGTTAAAGTTCGAGAAACGTAGATGTGTAGTGGTTACAATTTAAAAATGGTTCAAATGGCTCTGAGCACTGAGGGACTTGACATCTGAGGTCATTAGTCCCCTAGAGTAAGCACTACCGAAACCTAACTAACGTAAGGACATCACACACATCTACCACGGCCGGCGGTTACAATTTAAACACATAATAAATGGCACCGTTAATACTTACGCATCGAAATAAGTGACAAAAGGCAGTCAAACTCCGCCTTGGTTTGGTGATACAATTCAGAGAACGTATCGAAAGCGGATAGTTCTACACTCGTTGCAAAACATAATGCAAATAAACACAAAAAACTGGCAACTCGTAGGTTTATAAGAAAGGTTATGCGTAAATTCTGCACTAATTTCCTGTGTGAATCTGGATGATGATGTTTGGCTGGTGAGGCACACAACTGCGCGGTCATCAGTGCCCGTACAAAGTGAGTGTGTGTGTGTGTGTGTGTGTGTGTGTGTGTGTGTGTGTGTGTGTGTGTGTGTTTTATTAAACTTAAGCCAGTACTTAGTATTACTCTTGCTTAGGTGGGACAGATCAGTTCACATACACAGTGATAAAGCTGCCCCTACGTATGAGTTTTATGCAGCCCGCAGTGCCTTCAAATACCAGTGCAAGATTCTCATATTCTATCGCTCACTACGTGCAAACTATTGGTCTTACAGAAAAAATACAGGCCCTTTTTGTAGGAAATTTAATATAGTTAAATTCTGTACTGGGATAAATTTTCTTTAGAGGTCGTAGTTTCATATTTATTCAAGAAACATGTACAAATATTTAAATGCGTTCTTCTTGAATAAGTCGAAAGCTGTGGTATCTGGTGAAAATATATTCCAGTACAAAACTTAAGTACATTAAATTTCCTATAAAAAGGTGTTGATCGTTTTTTTTTTGCAGGACTAGGAGTTTACATGTAGCGAGCGAGAGAATATGGTGTTTGAAGATGTTGTGAGTTGCATAAAGCAAGGAGCAGCTGAATCATCCTGTACATGAATCCTAGTACAGATTCACTGCAACACAAACTCATAAAGGACTGATATATTGATATAAGTGATCTCTGTATTGAAGAAGAATAAAGGACAGCAGCAAACTGTGATACCCTTCCTTCAATTACCAAACTCTAGATTCAAGTATATACCAGGATTGTATTTACCTACAATCAAAAATTGAATTTCGTCTCTTCGTATTTTTAGAGGAAGCAAATAAGACTTAGACTGGCTGTACGACTTTGTGGTGGAGAAGGGAAGAATCTGTCAATAAATTCACGGACGGAGCAGGCTGGAGGAAGCATTCGACAGACCCTAGCGTGCTCAGCTGCAGGTGCGTGTCGGAGCGCGGTGCATTGTGGGTGTCGGTGGCCAGGTGTGAGGACGGCGGAATGCGACACGGTACGGCTCGAGCTCCCTCGCCAGCGGGTGCTGTGTCACGCTTTCAGCTCTCCGGGTAACGAGCGGCCACCGGAGAAAGGCACCCTGCGCCAATTACCGCACCACTAAGTGACCGACACCGTTACGGTGCGACCATTAGTTTATGCTTCCTGCTTCCGCTCCGACTGAACTGCTGCTTGTTTCGAGTGGGTGCTGAGGCGTCTGAAAGAACAACGCTTCCGCCACTGATGGTGTCATAAAACTGTAATGGCCATTGCTGTACGGAAATGGACCTGAAGGCAGAGAGCGCACACACACGAGCCATACGTCGCTCTGGGTTGTCTATGAACATCTACTACAGTAAGAGTGGTACTGTTAAGGGCGCCACACGATAGCGACAGGTCGCAGCAATTTGTCGGTATGTCGCGCGATCTGACCTGAAGCCCCCTTTTACACAAGCGACTTCCTTGTCACTTGTCAATTCGTGGCAAGCGACTCTACTCCAACGCTCCTAGCGTTGCATTCCTGTACTCCCACCTGTTACGAATGGTCTTTCTCGCTTACACGTGAGCGCCAAAATTGCGTCTGTTGTGGGAGATGTCTGTTGCGCAGTTTGGCAGCTGAACGGTGAAAGTGAAGTGGTGAGGGATCATTTTTTTTCTACGAAAAAATTGAAAACAAAAATTTGTAACGAGCGGTGACGATAGATCATCAATTAACAAAGCCAAATTACGGAAGGACGCTTTTGATAATGGTCATACGCTAAACTGTCCACTCATAAAAACAGAAAAAATAGCGAGTCTATCGTCCAAACATTTCACAATATCTACATTTAACTACCCCAGAAAATATACTTAAAAACATGTAAAACAATATTTAGAAGGCAGTATATAGCTCTTTTTTTACTTTATCCTAAGTGTTCTGTTTTCTTTCTAAGTATCAGATCCCATCGAAAATTATTTTTCACAGAAAATATAAATGACGTTTTCACTGTTGTAACAGTTTCCATTAAAAATTATTTGTTTTCTTAATTACGCACAGTGTAGGCATCTTCTTTATCCAGAAATTGTAAAACATAAATACTTTTGTGTTTTCAGATATTTCGTCTCTCTAGTAGTAGAACACTAATAGGGAAAAAATACCGGACTCTCGTGCGGTCATTGCAACGTGTCACGAAAACAAAGCAAACAACAAAATCTACAAATACGAGCATAACAGTCGTTGGCTCGGCGACAGAAAGATGACTTCCTATGTCAGCAGGCGACGCCAGTGTCCTGTTTCTGCTCATCCGCAGTAGCATACTCGATATTTCAGAAGGCCACGCTCGACACAGTCGATCACTGACGTCATTGTCCCACTCGCGACTTGGTTGGCGGCTGTTTACACGCAAGCATGTGACGCGCGCATACAACGCGTAATCTATTTTGATGACAAACTCGCTTGTGAAAAACGGGCTTTAGATCGGACTTTGTATACAAATCGCAGATCGTAGCACTCGATCGCTGATAGCTCGTATTTACCAATCAATCTGACAAATCACGTGCGCAAATTGCCCGGGTGTAGCAATGTGGCTGCATGACTGTGACTCGCTTGTCTTTTTAGCAAGGGTTCAGTCATTTGTTTCGTTTGCTTATGTTCACTTGGGGTAAGGAGCTATCGTTAGCGTTTATAGGTGCACATATACGAGGGCCTTCCGTTTACAGCCTACGGTAGGCCATAAATCGGACAAACGTGTACAAAAATTATTCCATTACTGAAAATTATGTACACTTATCGACACCCTCTTCATAACACGTGGCCACCAATGAACTGAATCCTGACGTTGTTTTGAAGCTCCTCATTAATTTGGAAGCCCTGCCCTCCTAGCCACTTCTTCAGTTCAGGGAAAAGATGGGAGTCACTAGACACTAGTTCAGGACTGATCGAAAATGCCCTACCGAAAGTGTTCAAGGAGACCTTGGGTTGCACCAGAACTGTGACGATGGGTGTTGCCACGGGTCAGAAAAATTCCAGAAGTCACCATCACTCGAAGTTTTCTCCGTATACTCGGCTCATTCTACGATGAACTGCTGCTGCATTGTTCCCTTCCGCTTATCGGAAACGTGTAACACCGGGCAGTTCGCACCTAACGGGAGAATCAGTTGAGGCGGCAATGTTTATGAAACTGCACAGATAAGACCAATGCCTCAACCGTTATGATGATTGTATCGAAAGGTAACTGAAGTGTGTGTAACTTTGAGAAATAAAATAATTATGTACACGTTATTTTAATTTATGGTCTATCGGAGGTTGAAATAAAAATCGTTTTACTTACATAGGGATCACGAAACACTGAGAAAAGTGAACTTCGAGAAGCAGTTATCATTTACATGAAGTGGAGATTTTGTATAAAAATGTTGGGATCATCGTTATTCTAGAACTACAGTTACGAATCTTGCCATTTTATATAACACCCCCCCCCCCCTCCGCCAAAAAATTTACAACAGGTGTTATGGCACCCAGCAGTGCTGCTACTGATGACATTTTTACACATTTTACACGCACATCGAAATCGCAGCGTCAATATGTAGATATAAAACATACTTATTGTAATACATGGATTAAGTGTAGCTGCCAAGGCTTTGTAACAAACAATTTTATACATTGATAAGATCGCTGTTCTCCAGACACTGTGTAAATATTTGTAGTTAAGCTAAAAGACTAAAAATGAAAACGAAAATGCGGACTTCGAAGGAAATTTGCTAAACTACAGACGGGAAGGATGTGTAAAACTCCTCTGCCATTAATGAAAAGTGTAATGCATACCGCATAAGGTATAATGCATACTGTAACTTAAAAAACTTGTCCTAAACAAATTGACCTGTGTCCGTAGATTAAATCCTCCTAGGGTTGCAAACAAAATGACTGTCGCAAAGTAAGCATCAATGGACAACGGTTGAGTAAGAGCTTAACCACACTGCGAATTATATTCTAATTCTTGGCAACAGTACCAGGGCCTCAAATGTATTTTCAAGAAAAAACTGTTCTCTTAGCAGATAATGTAACTGAGAAGCCAGACAGGAAAAAGGATTCGGGAAAATAAGGAAATTTCTTTGAAGGTAACAATGAACTATTCAAACTAGCATCCAGAGTGCAGACACATACGGAAGGTTGATGATGAAATCTTCTCGGGCTTCCATCCGGGTAGCTGCGTCGAAAATCCGCGACGTTTAGATGAGAGTCATTCTCATCTTCAGGCGAAGATGATAATGACAATCATCGAAACGTCGCGGATTTTCTACGCAGCTACCCGGATGGAAGCTCGAGAAGAGTTCATCAGCAGTATACACCGGGAAAGCCTACATTCACATACGGAAGGTTGTTTTAGGCACGTAGCAGATATTTAGTTCTGAACACGTTCTTAACAGATCGTCCGAAAATTCCAAGAGAAGCGTCCCAAAACAAATTTGATACATTTCAGGTCTGGTTAAAAGATATTGTAAATAAAAACATTCTTGCAATTACTGATCGGGCAGATCACATTCTCCATAGAAGAGTACCGTTTTTCCCTTACCTTTGTTAGTTTATGGGTACGGACATAAAGCTATTGGTGGTGTAAGAAAAGCCTTTCACCCGACACATCGAAGACGTGAGGAACAATTAAATGAAGATTCTATGTAAAGTTTTATATTGTCGATGGCGTTTCCCCTTCTAAAGCTGAAACCCCCCCCTTAGAAAAATTTGTGAATGATTGTGCTGATAAACCTCTTACGTTATTTGATTTCAAACAGCTGAGCAGATCTGAACGTACTCAGACATAACTCTCTTTACTTATTCTGATCAATACTAAACTGACACACAATATTTTTAGCGCAACGCAATCTGACTTTCAATAATCCCTACAAAAGAATGGCCCTGACTAACATTAACCTATACCTTTCACGAATCACTTACCGCAAAAAATCTTCGTTACTCGAACTACTGCAATACAGCGAGCGCCAATACTGCCAGCTAAATAAAAGATTCAAACTACTGAAGTCACTAACTACTGATAGGCATAGTTAGCAAATGAAAGATTTTGATAGAGAACAATCAATGTATTTACCTTAATAGTGTTCAAAATTCGTAATATATATATATCAATTCATGACATCCAGTCTTACAATTTTACTGTCTCTGATTGACACACGTCCAGATCATCCGCTCTCAAAACTCCGTCATCTCTCTCCCCACATCCACCACTGCTGGTGGCTCACCTCCAACTGCGCAACGCTACAATAGCAAATTCCAACAATGCAAACCAGCCACAGACTGCACACAGCACAGTCAATGATTTCGATACAGAGCGCTACGTGACATTACCAACATAAAAATCTAAACAGCCTACTTACAACGCCAACGTAAGTCCAATTAAAAATATTTGTAATTAATTGATCAAAGTTTCCCTCAGAGTTGCATGAAATATTTTTGTTAGTAATTAGTTTCGAACATTTTCGTTCATTCTTAAACCATTACCTTGATTACAAGGTACAATGTTACTAACATCACATGAAATAAAAAATTTCAAATATTTTGTATGCTCAGATTACAGTAGTGCGATAAAAATTTTATTTGCATTTGTAATGTTTGACTGTACCTCACACTTTTTTTTTTCATCAGATCAATATAACAAAAGCCAGAATGAGATTTTCACTCTGCAGCGGAGTGTGCGCTGATACGAAACTTCCTGGCAGATTAAAACTGTGTGCCGGACCGAGACTCATATCAGCGCATACTCCGCTGCAGAGTGAAAATCTCATTCTGGAAACATCCCCTAGGCTGTGGCTACGCCATGTCTCCGCAATATCCTTTCTTTCAGGAGTGCTAGTTCTGCAGGTAGCTTCTGTAAAGTTTGTAAGGTAGGAGACGAGGTACTGGCAGAAGTGAAGTTGTGAGGACGGGGAGTGAGTCGTGCTTGGGTAGCTCAGTTGGTAGAGCGCTTGCCCGCGAAAGGCAAAGGTCCCGAGTTCGAGTCTCGTCCGGCACACAGTTTTAATCTGCCAGGAAGTTTCAATATAACAAAAGTTAACTGATTGTACTAATATTGTCGTGGTACATTCAAAATTACAAATTGATAAATATATTAACGTGTTGCGGTCCATTGCTGTGCAATAGATAGAAACGCCGAGATGGAACGTTACAAAAATCACCTACTTGTATTGATTTATTCGCACTGAGACTGTATGAAATACTCGTGTCATGCATAAAAAGAAGTCGTTGGCGCGGAAGAGCCGCGGGTTCCCGTTCTAGGAAGATGCTACAGCAGTCTGCTGCCCTGGAGTCTCGCCTGGACTTTATGGAGCCCGGTAATTGTGTGACTGGAGTAGGGAACGGGATGGGGCCAGAGGAGACGGAAGAGTTGGCGTGCGCGCCGTTGCTGCGACAGGAAATTGAGCGTCGCCGCCGCCGCCGCCGCCGCAGCTTCCCCTGCTGTGTGAGGTTGGCAGGTAGCCCGGCCCCTGGCAGAAATCGTTAACCCGGTGGGGGCGGGGGCGGTTCTGCACTCTGCGGCTGTGCCGGAATAGCCGGCTGGTGGGCTGTTCCAGCTTTCAGACAGCCCGGACCCCACACAGAGGTGCAGGTATGGGCGGGTTGGCTGCCAAGTGGTGCAACTCAAAAAAATTGAAAAATGGACACACTGTTTTTGTCCTTCGTAAACCGTTTCGTGAAGCCCTGCGGCTTTGAAAACAGTGGATTTGTCTATAAATAACCTCTCAGCTACCAGTCATGATTTTCTTTTATCGTGACTGATACCAGAAAAGTTACTTATTAACGAACCACGACACACACTATTATCGTTACTAGACACGCAGGTTTTCGTCAGGCAGGTGACGTAGGTTCTGATTCAACATTCCCCTCACAAAGAGCACTGAAGTTGCGCTGAACGAAATTAAGTCCCTTCCAATCAAGTGACGTACACCACTGGCCATTAAAATTGCTATACCACGAAGATGACGTGCTACAGATGCGAAATTTAACCGACGGGAAGATGATGCTGTGATATGCAAATATGCTTTTCAGAGCATTCACACGAGGTTAGCGCCGGTGGCGACACCTACAACGTGCTGACATGAGGAAAGTTTCCAACCGATTTATCATACACGGTTGACCGGCGTTGCCCGGTTAAACGTTGTTGCGATGCCTCGTGTAAGGAGGAGACTTTGACAACGATCGGATTGTAGCCTATCGCGATTGTGGTTTATCGTATCGCAACATTGCTGCTCGCGTTGGTCGAGATCCAATAACTGTTCGCAGAATATGGAATCGGTTGGTTTAGGAGGGTAATACGGAACGCCGTGCTGCATCCCAACGGCCTCGTATTACTAGCAGTCGAGATGACAGGCATCTTATCCGCACGGCTGTAACGGATCGTACAGCCACGTCTCGATCCCTGAGTCAACAGATGGGGAAGTTTGCAAGACGACAACCATCTGCACGAGCAGTTAGACGACGTTTGCAGCAACATGGACTATTAGCTCGGAGACCACAGCTGCGGTTACTCTTGACGCTGCATCACAGACAGGAGCGCCTGCGATGGTGTACTCTACGACGAACCTGGGTGCACGAATGGCAAAACGTAATTTTTTCGGATGAATCCAGGTTCTGTTTACAGCATCATAATGGTCCCATCCGTGTTTGGCGACATCGCGGTGAACCGACATTGGAAGCGTGGATTCGTCATCGCCATACTGGCGTATCACCCGGCGTGATGGTATGGGGTGCCATTGGTTACACGTCTCGGTCACCTCTTGTTCGCATTGACGGCACTTTGAACAGTGGACGTTACATTTCAGATGTGTTACGACCCGTGGCTCTACCCTTCATTCGATCCCTGCGAAACCCTACATTTCAGCAGGATAATGCACGACCGCATGTTGCAGGTCCTGTACGGGCCTTTCTGGATACAGAAAATGTTCGACTGCTGCCCTGGCCAGCACATTCTCCAGATCTGTCACCAATTGAAAACGTCTGGTCAATGGTGGGCGAGCAACTGGCTTGTCACAATACGACAGTCACTACTCTTGATGAACTGTGGTATCGTGTTGAAGCTACATGGGCAGCTGTACCTGCACACGCCATCCAAGCTCTGTTGGACTCAATGCCCAGGCGTATCAAGGCCGTTATTACAACCAGAGGTGGTTGTTCTGGGTACTGATTTCTCAGGATCTATGCACCCAAATTGCGTGAAAATGTTATCACATGTCAGTTCTCGTATAATATATTTGTCCAATGAATACACGTTTATCATCTGCATTTCTTCTTGGTGTAGCAATTTTAATGGCTACTGGTGTCCTTCAAAGTGCCCGTGGCAGTCATGTCTGCTTCCACCGCCTGATGATCTCGATTACTTCTGTGCTCCTTGTTCTGTTGTGTGTGAAATTGTGTGTGAAACGTACATCTGATGATGGAATGCCGATCACATGGAAAATTCTTCCTATAGATCTCTTAAAAGGTTTAAACGACTGACCATCTCACTCGAGACCACTAATCAGGATTCAGGAAGAGATGGTCTTGAGTGCTGAGCAGATACGGAGTCTGAAGATAACATTCAGGATCTGCCGATCTCTTTAAAAAGGCTTATAACTCCAGTAACAACCAATTTTTTATCTAAAAGGGCTCATCGTCGGCAAGGAGACCACAGAACTAATCTGCTAAATTCTTACAAACATAACATTAAAAGTAAAATCCTAGGTGAAATTTTTGAGAATCTTTTGACATACGTACAGGTGGTTGAAAAGGTGGTGGTATTTCCCCCTGCTGATTAAGATAATTCTGGACAAAGATAATAGAGAAAAGACATCCACGGTATTAACATAGGGTATATTAAATGATTAGCCTTAGCTGATGATTTACTAGTTATCACTAAGACTAAAGAAGAAAATGTATATCCCATAGGGAAGCTAAATAAGATATATGATATGGTTGCAAGATACCACTGGGGTTTTGGTTACATTTCACTCGATTCAAATGTTTGGTGATGACATAAGCGCAAGGCAACGGAAGCGAAGGATGGTCCTGCGAGTCTTACAAGAAATTAATAAATAGGAGAGCAGCATTGGGAACAGATGTCTATTGGAATAAAACGGTAATTAAGAGACCTTATGATTGAATGTAGCTTATCTCTAGACAACAACAAGTAAAGAAATTTTTTCTTAGAAGTGAGTGCAAGATCTGAGTTCATGGAAATAAGCGTCTTAAACTGCTAAGGTGAGCTGTGTGGCTCATAAAAGAACGGAGATTATTTCCGTAACAAAGCTTTTTTCAGAATCTAGTTAAATTTAATCTCGGGTCGTTCTGATAGTGATGGCTGGTAAAAAGTCGTAGCCAATAGGTCAAGAACAAAGAGATCAAAATGGACATTGTTAAAAAACCATTCAAAAGGCAAGCTACCTCAAAATATTATTGTATTCGAGATAACCGGTTCCAGCAATGTTAGCTGTCATCTTTAGGTATTAAACATTTTTTGCAGTAAAATATGTTCATTTTACTCCGAACTCAAGCAGAAGATGTCAAGTGGATAAAATTCAGCACATTATAAAAGTTTGTCTTCGCTAAAATATTTAAAAACACACAGCATCTTGTCCAAAAGGCCATTTCCATGTACATGTTTTCTTTATTCAGGACAATCGGTTTTAATATTTCGTGCGATCGTGGCTTTTGAATGGGTTTTAACAATTAAATTATCGCCTTTCAATACTCTCATAAAGAGAAAACTCAGTTAAAATGGTCCTATTCCCTCGCGAGTTTTGCTCGCTCGCCATTCTGCAGCGTAAACTTAAACAAGTTAAAACGCGCTGAGGAGAGATGATGCGGCTGCGGGTGGTGATCTGGTAAATACGCACCACCTCACTTCGTTTTTTGCTGTCTCAAGTGTCTCCGAAGAAGGCTCAGTCCATAATCTGAAGCAGCTTCCATCCCTTACGTGTCTAAAAACTTCCACTCTTCACTTCTGCCGTTGCCATGCCGCCAAAATTGCTGTAAGCCATTCTAAATTGAAGTCTCAAACTCCGCTAATGGGAAATCTTGTCTCAAAATTGGCACCTTCATTATGTGATATATTATGATCTTTCTCGGGAAGTTGGGAATGCCGGCAAATAGTAAGCCACCACTCGCATAGAATGCCAAAAAATCGTAATTCAGAATTACTTTCCCCTCCTATACTCCAAATGGGCTACGTTCTTAATAATGGCCCAGCGAGGCATCGGGAAACTTGAAAGCTAGTGCTAAAAGCGCTGGACACGGACCGCGCGTTCGAGCATTAAGCCTTATCCGCGCTGAGTTTATGGCGTCGTATCTTGGAAACAGCACGGTGGGGAGTCTTTCCGAACGTGCAGGGCAGTATCTAGCTTGACAGATGCTCTGAACGTTCGTTTGAACATTGACCAATGAGGTGGAAGAACGCAACCTCTCTCTTTAGCATAGTCGCGAGACCGCGAGACGCCATATTGGCTTTGAGCTGAAGCCGTTTCTAAGCATCAGCAAATTGAGGATCTCCAGAAAACACGTCGTTAATTGTACGATCTACTGTAGTAAAATGACAGAAAATGTCATATTGGTGGCAAAAGAAACATTATAACTTGCCTATTATGAAAATATGCCATTTCAAAGCAACGGCACACTGAGAATCGATAAGAAATACACTGTTCTAGGTACAATTATTTATAATTAAATGTCAATAACATATCTACCAAACTGTAATATGGGAAGTCTAGGCTTTAGTCCGGATTTCAGGCATCACCTCTCACCACAGACAACGCAGTGGCCGACGGCCTTCACTTAACGACCGAGAGCAGCAGCGTTTGCGTAGAGATACTGCTAACAGACAGGCAACATAGCGTGAAATAACCATAGAAATCAATGTGGGACTTACGTGAACGTAGTCGTCAGCATAGTGCGGCGGAATTTGGCGTTAATGGGCTATGGCAGCAGACGACATCGCCTTGGCTCGTGACCATATTGATTGGACCATAGACAATTGGAAAACCACGACCTGCTCAGATCAGTCCCGATTTCAGTTGATAAGAGCTGATGTTAGGTTTCAAGTGTGGCGCAGGCCCCGCGAAGCCATGGACCCAAGTTGTCAATAAGGTACTGTTCAAGCTGTTAGTGGTTCCATAATGGTGTGGGCTGTGGTCCAACTGAATCGATCATTCACTGGAAACAGTTATGTTCGGCTACTTCGAGGCCATTTGCAGGCATTCATTTGTGGAGTGCATATTCCCAAACTAACTATGGAATTTTTATGGATGACAATACAGGTTATTACAAATGATTGAAGCGATTTCACAGCTCTACAATAACTTTATTATTTGAGATACTTTCACAATGCTTTGCACACACGTACAAAAACTCAGTTTTTTTAGGCATTCACAAATGTTCGATATGTGCCCCTTTAGTGATTCGGCAGACATCAAGCTGATAATCAAGTTCCTCCCACACTCGGCGCAGCATGTCCCCATCAATGAGTTCGAAAGCATTGTTGATGCGAGCTCGCAGTTCTGGCACGTTTCTTGGTAGAGGAGGTTTAAACACTGAATCTTTCAAATCACTGCGTGAAACTTTCCCGCACGCGTTCAACCGTTTCTTCGCTCACTGCAGGCCGACCCTTTGATTTCCCCTTACAGAGGCATCCAGAAGCTTTAAACTGCGCATACCATCGCCGAATGGAGTTAGCAGTTGGTGGATCTTTGTTGAACTTCGTCCTGAAGTGTCGTTGCACTGTTATGACTGACTGATGTGAGTGCATTTCAAGCACGACATACGCTTTCTCGGCTCCTGTCGCCATTTTGTCTCACTGCGCTCTCGAGCGCTCTGGCGACAGAAACATGAAGTGCGCCTTCAGCCGAACAAAACTTTGAGTTTTTCCACGTATCTGTAGTGTGTCGTGACCATATGTCAATGAATGGAGCTACAGTGAATTTATGAAATCGCTTCAATCATTTTTAATAGCCCTGTACTTCATGCCATTAGGCCGCAACTATTCGCGATTGGTTTGAAGAACATTCTGGACAATTCGAGCGAATAATTAGGCCTCCCGGATCTCTCGACATGAATACCATCAAGCATTTATGGGAAATAATGGATAAGTGCGCAAAATCCTGCGCTGTCAACCCTTTTTGTATTATAGACGGACATGGCTCACTATTTGTGTAGGGAAGTTCCAATGACTCGTTGAGTCCTTGGCACATCTTATGACTGCACTACGCCGGGTACAAGGAAGTCCGAGACTAAATAAGGAATTATCCACCACTTTTGTCATCTCATTGTATACTTCATTCGTGAGAGCAAATTCTGCCTAGCATGTTACTGATTAAGAAAATGTGCATAATTAGAATGAAGTGCAAGACTGATTACAATTTGATAGTTTCATCGCATACCAATCTCTTCACAATCGCATCTGTTTGTCCCTTACCGAATTAATGCAGAGGGTACGTGCCACTGTCCATTATGAAATGGGTCATGTCACTTCTTTTCTTATAACATACTGCAGTTTCATTTTTTCACAATTTTCTTTGAACATTACGTTAACACGACGGCCAATGTCCTTACAGTCCAGTCTCTTTTCCATGTACTGGTTTCCAAGGCTTAAAAAGAACCTCACTGATAATTTGGTCCCTGATGGTACCCTCACCTTCACAGTGCCTTCTTCGAGCAACTAACAAAAAAACGCAGCCATACGAGCACCCGTGTCCGTAACTTCACACTTCAATAATACAGTAAAATGTAGTCATGATGCTGCTGCCTTGGTCTTCTTTTACAGAGTGAGAAACGTTTATACCATTAACACTCAGGTAGGAACGGCGGCTACAGTCCACGAACTATCCATGTGTTCGAAAAGAAAGGGAACGACTTTCAGTTTTACGAATTCGACGCATGTCCATAAACGGATTTCCTAGGTAATTTGGGGGAGCAATCTACAGTGGACGTTTCAAGCACAGCATTATATGGTAGTGAATCATGAAGGAGTTGGGTGCAAGTGTTACTCTGAGAAGGGAAGTGTCTGACCTCGAACGCCCAGAGCCTTACGAAAATGTCGGATATCAACTGTTCATCCCACAAACCGTGGTGTGAGCCATTCGCACCAAAATGTGCTCGTCTTACCACGAGAGACATTTGAATGATTATCTATTCAACGTCTAAAAGAGGAACTTCGGAAACACAAAGTAACAAAATACCGATATAATAGGCTTTCTTCGGTTGTGATCCCATCAGCTCCTTACCACTGACAGTTGATAATTTTGTCAGATGGTCCAGTGGCATGAAGGAACCACAGTAGTGAGCCTGCAATCAGTGTAAGCAGTCTTCTTGAAGCACCTCAAGATACTTTCAATTGCTTCCTAAGCTTCCTTGCTGAGTCTACACTTTAGGCCTTCTGCTGATTCCTCGATTCTGGCTTCTATGGCGTTAATTGATGGCTTATTCTTGTTCTGTAAAAATTAGTCCCTCAGCCGAGACCTGCTTCAATCTTCTCCATAAACTGCCCATACAATGATTTACTGCACACGCTGTCTGGCATTGGAGTGCGGCCTTCTGGTGGTAATAATAATAATAGGCGCTGCAATACATACTCTAGTATGAACAGGGAAGAGAGGGTGTACGTGAGTGTTTATTAACTGTATGAGTAATTTACAGGGTGAACCCCAATTCCACCGACCAAAGTTATTCGTGGATGTTTCCTGGGTATTTATTAAAGAACATCTTCTAGGCATCACGTTACTGCTATAGAGGTACATAATATAGGTAGACTTATATCACTGCTACTATCTATACTATTACCATTTCGTAGATATCGTTATACACACAGTTGTTTGTCCCTCTGTATCAGATGACGCTGATGGGGGGGGGGGGGGTTATAGACCTGAAAACTTGTTTCGGCAAATAAACATTTGTAGTACAGTTCATGGTGTATGGAAGCTGCCCTTTAATAAATATCTGGAAGCTGCGGAGTACCAAGCATTCAAGAGTTTTCTGAGTATTTTGGTTCAAAGGACCCTGTGGTCTCTGGTGCTTCTTTGCAGAGATATAGTTTAATTAAGGTTTATTGAGATTTTTACGCCATTCTCAGAAAATACCTTCTATACAGTCAAAAAGGCTCTCATATGCAATCACCAAAACGTGAAACACAAGATAGTTTCCAAACGAGACATACAGCACGTACTGTTGGTTGGGTTGTTTTTGGGAGAGGAGACCAGAGAGAGAGGTCATAGGTCTCATCGGATTAGGGAAGGAAGGGGAAGGAAGTAGGTCGTGCCCTTTCAAAGGAACCATCCCGGCATTTGCCTGGAGCGACTTAGGGAAATCACGGAAAACATAAATCAGGATGGCCGGACGCGGGATTGAACCGTCGTCTTCCCGAATGCAAGTCCAGTGTGCCAGCCACTGCGCCACCTCGCTTGGTATAGCACGTACTGTAAACATCTCCATTGTTGTTGAACAATCTCCGAAATTTGGTCGGAGTTGTTCGGGTTGACTACGTACAGGAAAGATAACATCGGTAACAATACTGAGCCTTGAGGGCACATGGGTTCGATTTACCTTGGCCTTTTTCATGCGTTTCATTATGCATTTTTAGTGCCCTACAGGCTAAGATAAAATTAATTTCGTGCCTGCGACAGACAATTCAACGTCGTTAATATCTGCACGAGTGTATCGCAGTGCTGCTGAAGTAAATAGCAGGTGGTAGTGTTAAAGTCGCCTTTCGCGATGGGAGTCGGGCGAGGGGTGTGAAGGGCGAGTAATGAGGCGGCGGGTACGCCCAGACCCGCCCAGCCCGGAGGAGAGAGTGGCGGTGAGTGCATTCCGCAGGCTGGTGGCTGAAGAGGAGAGAAGTGTGCCACGCCGGCCTCGGCCCACACAGCCGCTGGGAAACCGGTCTTTGAGGTGAGTGAGCTGGACCTTCCCTCTCCGCTGCCGCTAGTGGGCGGTCACTGGTGCACCTCTTCAGGTCTAGGTCACGAGCCGGCCTCTCGCTGCGTCTCATCTGTACTCCTGTAGTCACCTTACGGTGCGTTGCGGAGGTTACTTCTGTTCTATCCCTGCCCCTTCCATTCGCAAATGGTGCTTCAGAAGAATAATTGTTGATAAGCTCCCGTATGGGTAGCTAGCTTACATAGTTTTCTCGCGGTTATCATTTTGTTGGACGTATGTAGGAGGATGCAATATGTTCCTGGAAGATGAGCTCTTGAAATTTCAACACTAAACCCATCTACGTATGATGCGCACGGCCTCTTGCATACTTATGTGACGAAAATCGTGGGATACGTCCTTATATCGTGTCCGACCTCCTTTTCTCCAGCGCAGGGCAGCAACTCAACGTGGCATGGACTCAACAAGTAGTTGGAAGTCGCATGCAGAAATATTGAGCCATGCTGCCCCCTATAGCTGTACATAATTGCGGGTGAAGGACTTTGTGCACGAACTGATCCTTCTATTACGTCTCATAAATTTCGATGGAATTCATGTAGGGGCGGCCAAATCACTTGCTAGAATTGTGCAGAATGTTCTTCAAACCAGTCGCGAATAATTGTGGCCTGGTGACATGGCACGTTGTCATTCATAACAACTCCATCGTTGTTTGCGAACAGAAGTCCACGAGTGGCTGCAAATGGTCTCCAAGCCATTTCCAGTCACTGATCGGTTCCACTGGGCCAGGGAACTCAGTCCATTCCATAAAGACACAGCCTACACTAATATGGAGCCACCATCAGCTTGCACCGTGCCTCGTTGACGACAAATTGGGTCCATAGCTGTGTGGGTTCTGCGTCACGTTCAAACCTTACCATTAGCGCTTACAAACTGAAATCGGGACTCATCTCACCAGGCCACGGTTTTTCATTCGTCAAGGGTCCACCCGATAGACACCCTGGGCTACGAGCCTAGGGAAGGCGACGCAGACAATGTCGTGCTGTTAGCAAAGGCACTAGCGTCGGTCGTCTACTTACCACAGCCTATCAACGCCAAATTTCGCCGCACTGTCGTAACGGATACGTTTGTCGTACGTCCCGCACTGACTTTTGCGGTTATTTCACGCAATGCTGCTTGTCTCTTACGCTGGTATTACACTATCATATATCTTTGACAAAGATTTGATCAAAGATATGATCAAATATTTTTCAAATTTGACGAACATATCTGACAGGGCGCAAAAAGGGGTATACACTGTCATCATATTTTTCGTCAAAGTTTAAGATGGCTGACAACAACAACTTACTGTGCGCAGCAGTTGCATGTACCACAACTGCCATGTGTGTGCATTTCGAAGACAAGCGGGGGAGGGGGAGGGAGACAAACGTACTTGGGGTGATAAAAGCATTCAACAAAATTTGTTAAGTGAGCTTCTAGTGGAGGAGACGTAAAGTCATACATCTACATGGATACTCTCCAAATCACATTTAAGTGCCTGGCGGAGGGTTCATCGAACCACCTTCACAATTCTCTATTGTTCCTATCTCGTATAGCGCGCGGAAAGAATGAACACCTATATCTTTCCGTACGAGCTCTGTTTTACCTTACTTTATCGTGGTGATCGTACTTCCCTATGTAGGTCGGTGTCAAAAATATTTTCGCATTCAGAGGAGAAAGTTGGTGATTGGGATCTCGTGAGAAGATTCCGTCCCAACGAAAAACTCCTTACTTTTAAGGATGTCTAGCCCAAATCCTATATCATTTCTGTGTCACTCTCTCCCATATTTCGTGCTAGCCGCCTTTCTTCGAACTTTTTCATGTACTCCGTTAGTCCTATCTGGTAAGGATCCCACACCGCGCAGCGGTATTTTAAGAGGATGGACAAGCGTAGTTTAGGCAGTTGTCTGTTACATAAATTACTTAAGAATGGATGACCATACATTTCAGTAGATGCTCAGTGAAGTGAAGTGTCTAGTTATACCACAAAGCACAATACTCACATAAGAACTGCTGTATCTGCTGAAGACAGGCTCACAGTAACACTCCGATTTCTTGCTACAGGAGAGACTTACTCTACCTTACAGTACAGCACTCTAATACCACAGTGCACATTGACTAAAGTAATACCTGAAACGAGTGAAGCAATTTATAAAGCACTAAAGACCAATATCTGAAAGTAAATAAATGTTCACTATTCTTTATGTGCATTAAGAACTATTTTTATTGTAGATCAAAGTAATAATTAAATTTTGTGTGCCACAACTACAAAATTAATAGAAATGGATGATGATGATGATGATGATGATGATGATGATGATGATGAGGCGTTTTGCAACGTGAGGCATCCTGAGTACTAAATTAGATTAAGAAGACTGGAGAGCTCTCTCTCTCTCTCTCTCTCTCTCTCTCTCTCTCTCTCTCTCTCTCTCTCTCTCTGTGTGTGTGTGTGTGTGTGTGTGTGTGTGTGTGTGTGTGTGTGTGTGTGTGTGCGCGCGTACTTTTGCTTTCTCGTGAGAGTAGCTTCAGCGGAGGCTATTAATTTTCTTTTATATATCGTTACCTGTGCACCTGGACCGTACCTCACGGCTAATGATCTCCGCAATTTTTTGTAGCTCTCCAGTCTTGTTAATCTATTTGTGTACTCAGGGTGTCTCACGTTGTAAAGCGCCACATCAGCTTCATACCTTTCTGTGAATGTTGTAGTTGACGGCACATTCGAATTTAACTTCGCAACCATGTTTACAAACACACTACTGTTGACAGAACGCTGCAGCGATGCTAGCGCTCCTAGTGGCAACTAGGAAGAGCAGTTGAACGGAATGGATAGCATCTTGGAAAGAGGCTACAAGATGAACATCAACCGAAGTGAAACGAGGATAATAGCATACACTCATTAAATCAGGTTATGCTGAGTGAATTATAGGAAAGAAGACACAAAGTAGTCTATGAGGTTTGCTATTTGGACAGCAAAGTAACTGACAATGGCCGAAGTAGAAACAATATGAAGTGCAAACTGGCAACAAGCGAAGAGTTTCTGCAAAAGAGAAATTTGTTTACGCTTAATACAAATTTAAGTGGCCCAAAGTCTTTTCTGATGTATTCCTATGGAGTGAAACTTTCTACGGAACTGAAACGTAGTCCATAAACAGTTCAGATACGAAGAGAATAGACGCTTTTGAAATATGGTATTACAGAAGAATGCTGAAGATAAGGTGGGCAGACCAAATAACTAAAGAGACATTCAATCGAAGTGGGGAGAAAAATAAATTTGACACAATTCTACTAAAAGAACGGATCGGTTTACTATAAAGATCCTGAGACATCAGCGAATCTGTTCAGTAGTTGAAGGCAGCGTGTGGTGAAAAAATTTTAGACGCATGTCAAGGCATGTTACAGCAAGCAGGTTCAAAAAATGGTTCAAATGGCTCTGAGCACTACGGGACTTAACATTTGAGATCATCAGTCCCCTAGAACTTAGAACTACTTAAACCTAAATAACCTAAGGACATCACATACATCCATGCCCGAGGCAGGATTCGAACCTGCGACCGTAGCGGTCGCGCGGTTCCAGACTGAAGCGTCTAGAACCGCTCGGCCACATCGGCCGGCCAAGCAGGTTTATAGAGATGTTTTTGCTGAAGTAGTTATCTAGATATGAAGAGTCCTGTACACCATTGACCATGGTAGAGAGCTACATCAAGCCAATCTTCTGACGACGACGACGACGACGACGACACCACCACTCATAAGAAAACACTTTAATATACATAGCCGTAACCGTTTTCAACGGTTTCACCTTATTAGCATGGTTACAAGTATTTACGTTAAGTCATAACATATAGGTTAATACACTGGACTTCTTTTAACTATATAGTTTTTAACAGGGCTGAAACAGCCATCAGAAGTCACGGCGCAGTCGTTCAATAATTAAGTGGAGCTGTACTAATATCCTCGGCGTTAACTCCACTCACGGGGGCACCTACAACAAGTGTCAGAAACTTCGATACCTATTCAGTTGTTTACCGACAAGAAACGTGCTCCATTTACAATAACAGGGCATCATACAAAATTGGTTTCGATAACTTCTTACTAGTTTGAAAAGATCATTAAGAAACAACATTGAGTGTCAGGAAATTTTCTTTTACTAGTGTAAGACCTAATAAATTAACTGCTACTTATGCCTTTTTTCTTTCGCTTTCAGTTAAATCTCGCTCTCGCATAGTTTTTCCGACCGGGGGGGGGGACTGTTTTTTCTAAGACATTTCTATCTGCGAGTCAGTGACTCATTTTTCCAAGACCTTCGATATGTGAGTCGATGGAGCGCTTGTAGTGAGAGGGAGCAAATTTCACGCGAGTGAGAGGAGACTTGAACTGATCCCAAAGAAATGGCTTTCACTTCAAGGACGACGCGATCTGAATATCAAGCAACAAGTTGTTTACGCTATGAAGCCAAGAGACGGCAGGAATTTTTCACTCTAACTCAACAGCTCCAGCACTCTCTCTCTCTCTCTCTCTCTCTCTCTCTCTCTCTCTCACGCACACACACGCGCACAGCATATACACATGTTGTTGCAATTCAAAAATGTCACTTATCAAATCACATATGTTAAGAAATAATGTCACTTCATAGTCCCCGACAATGATCTGTTTTTCACTTCTGTTTTAATAAAAGAGAACCCACACGAGCGAGTTTGGCGATGTAGGCTAAAAGTCCATGTAGAGATCCGCAACCATGTTATTTTGACAACTGTTATTCCACTATCTTCAAACGTTTCTTTTTAATTTTGTAACAATTAAAACGCCATACATGACGCGTTTGGGTGATTATCGTCAAATTTGTGATAAAACAGAGACAAAAGGAAGTAAGGAACAAATAAATTCGAACTGATCTGGACGCTGTTTGTCCTGGCCGCTGAATATTAAGAACAAAGAGGGAAGTAAAAATCATACAATAAAACATAAAATGTGTTTCCGGAAGTAACGATTTCGGAAATGCAATGTCCGATATGTCTAGCTCCAACGACCATTCCGCCTTCAGAGTCTGTTTATTCCTGTCGTGCGGCCATAATCACACCGGAAACCTTTCCACAACCACCATCTAAGTACAAGTGACAGCTCCCCAACGCTTTACCCTTTTATACTTTCTGCACGCGATTGTACCGTTATCTGTTTAAGTACATATCGCCATCCCATGACTCTCGTCACCTCAGTATAAATGATACAGTAGGTAACGTCGCACGTCCCATGAGGCTTTTAGCAGACGATGTAGCTTCCCGTAGGAATACAGGATCGCAAGAAGACTAGGTACTTTCATGAAGTCCTTCAGAGGGTTGACCCTGACAGTCAATATATAGGTGAAGAAATCCATTCGTACTGAATTTCAGAATTGGCAAACAAATCACTTCATACCTTAAGCGTAGAATACGTGGGAGTAACGGTCTGGAGCGACCAGAAGTGGAATAACCATATTAAACTAAATAATACGATAAGTCGGTACCGAACTGACCAAGGACAACGCAGTGGCCGACCCCCTTCACTTAACGACCTAGAGCAGCAGCGTCTGCTTAGAGTTGTCACTGCTAAGGCCGATATTACAGTATCATATTTCTTTGTCGAAGCTGATACGTCAAATATTTATGTCAAAGAAATTTGATGGTGCAACAGGAACTTTGTCAAATCTTGCCTGCCGTCAATTAATATAATCAACTCTAGGGCCTCACTGTAGATTTGATCATAAAAGTCGCTTGTCTTCTGTTCACTGCAATGTGAAATGTTGCCACTAGGAGCGTTCTGTCAACAGTAGTCTCTGACAGAATTACAATGTCACCAGCAAACAATCACGTGTACCTCAAAGATAAAGCTGTCATTCTGAAGGATGGTTTGAAGATGACAGTGCGTTACTCCTACCTACGAACTGACTTACCAAACCAGTTATACGGTGACCTACAGTGTAATGTAGACTGCGAACGTCGGCGGAACTCGAATTGTTCGTAACATGTACACATCATTTCCAGAGCGAATGAGGAGATAAACAGTTTTCAGACCGATCAGGGATTGCTTCTGCACCTCTCACACTGACCCAGCAAGCCACATATGCACCTTTATTCTTCTGTAAAACAGGGAAAAATATGAATCGTTTGAGAAATTTTCGCCACATTCTGAAAATGGGATTCAGTCTGTGGGAAGTTATTCAGAGACATGTAATAGGTTCATTTCCGTCTTCTCCATTGCCAGTGTCTCGCGTCCGCAGCTCGTGGTCGTGCGGTAGCGTTCTCGCTTCCCACGCCCGGGTTCCCGGGTTCGATTCCCGGCGGGGTCAGGGATTTTCTGTGCCTCGTGATGACTGGGTGTTGTGTGCTGTCCTTAGGTTAGTTAGGTTTAAGTAGTTCTAAGTTCTAGGGGACTGATGACCTTAGAAGTTAAGTCCCATAGTGCTCAGAGCCATTTGAACCATTTTGCCACAGACAAAGTAACCTTAATGCTTTCAATGGGCTACAATGGGTAGTGGCTTTTGTCTCATTCCGTGTACTGATTTAACTGGGTTGTGTTGAAGGAGAAAACGTCTCTAGGAAAAAAGCAAAAATAAAAATCAAACGGAATGGTACTGTTACGTGTATCAAACGATCCCGGATGGTTGAGAGTTATGAAACAGAAATTAGATGTTGTTTACGCAAAGTATTAAGAGTTACCGATGATTTAATCAGTTCATATTAATTAAAACATGATTTCATATGTAAAACTAGTTAGCAGAATAGAGGTATCTTGATCTTGTTCTTCGAATGAAATACGTCAATTGTTTCAAAAGGCTTCAAAAAAAAATATTCAAAATTAAGATGAACAGTTTACTCATATGTCAAACTTGGACATGTCTTAGCCTACAGTCGCAGTTTTATTTGCGTAGTGTTAACATCACTGTAAAACATAAGTCCAACTGTGAAACTAAACAAATGTCACAATGAAATGAAATGATCGTATGGCATTGTTGATCCCCATTCGGGGGTGTTCGGCCGCCATATTGGAAGTCCTTTTTAGTTGACGCCACTTCGGCGACTTGCGAGTCAAAGATGATGAAAATAATGGACACACAACAACCAGTCCCCTGCGGGGAATCGAACCCGGGCCCCCTGCGTGGTACGCGTTAACGCTACCGCTACGCTATGGAGGCGGACAGTGTCATAATAATAGTTTTACATATTAAAAACACAAAATTATTTTTATTGAAAGGAAATCAAACGCCCAGAGCTGGTTTCGGCGCAGTGTGGCTATGTATTGTTTTGCAAGCGTGAGCTGACGATCTTTGTCCGTATCTCCTGTTTCATATTCATCCGTGCAGTGTCCAGTACATGTGGACGCTGGATATCTCGGGGGTGTTGCATCGCGCCTTCTCCACGCGGTTTTGCAGCCGGTCGACCAGCCACAGCCGCGGTAACAACTCCTTGTAAATAGCGTGCAATTGTAAAAGGCTGCGTCACCGGTCTTCGATATTAGGTGACCACAAAAGATCACAAACTAATTCATAGAAACGTGGTGTGGTGTGAAGGTTGTTCTATCGCGTCGCTGTAATCCAATTTTTACTTTCTGCATCTAGCAGTGCTGTATGTCTTCTAGAGATGAGACGACTGCAAGTCCATATTTACCTTGTGCATCTGCAGTTTAAAACAGTAAACGGATGGATTTAAAATATCCTGGTGCTAGTCTTTATCATCTTAAAATCAATCTTTAAGTCAACGCAACAACTGCTACCAAAAACACCTGCGACGTTCGTAAATGCCAAAGGTTTGTTTTCAAAGTTCAAATACGATAGAAGGTGACATGTTAAGGGCGGAAGTGCAAGTAAGTTCGTGTCAGGCAATCGAGGAACTGTCAGACACTCTTAACCAACCTTGGCCGACCATCCAAGAACATTTGCAGCAGACTGGTAAAGACAAACAAAGCTAACCGATCCACCGCATGGAACTTAAGGCTTCATCAGCACAATACAGAAGTTTTTTTTTCTATCGTTCTATCACTGGAGATGACAAATGGATCTTATATGATAATCCAAAACGCAAATGGTAGTGCGTCTCTCGGAATGAATCGCCACGAAGGACAGCTAAGTCAGTTTTACACACCAAAAAGGCACTTTTGTGTGTTTCGTGGAATATTCGCGGGTCATTCGTTCTGGAGTGCTCAAACCTGTACAAACTTTGACATCAGGCCTCTACTCTGAACAAGTGGATACAATAAATAAATGTTTAATTGGGAAGTGTCAACAGAAAAGACTTTGTTCTGAAAATGATAATGCAAGACCGCACTGCACAAGATGGATCCTGGAAAAAATTATTGAAATGATGTGAGAGCTGTTGCCTCACCCACCATCCTCTCCCGACATTGCACCATCGGCTTCTCATTTATAAGATTGCTACGTTTTCTAAGCGGCAAAAAAATTGAAAATGTAGATGTCCAAAATTACATTTCTAGATTTTTGCTGAAGAAGCAAATGAATTTTATCGATCCGGAATTTGAAAGTTGTACACTAGATGGCAAAAGGTTGTTGATAACAAGGGTAATTACATCACTAATCAAAAATAAAAACTTGTTAAAGTTTACCTGTTTGAATTTAATGTAAAAAAAAGTTACTTTCCGGTCCTCCTGACATTTCACATAAAAGAAATCTGGCTACCGTCGGCCTATCCGTAATGAAATAGGGTGTTGTGTTGAGGAATGCTGACGTATACAGAGATGTAACTGTGCACCTCACCGGCTAGAGGGTTTGAAATGAGGGCAAGCATTTGACTCTTGTAAGTACCGTAATTTTCAAGTATTCAGATTCACAGAAGGCAACGTTCACTCAGTAACACAAATAGCTAGGGAAGTGACGGAATGACGCATCGTATAGTCGCACAGCTGTCTGGGAGTCACTACACGCTTTCTCCCAGCCGCATGATTCAGTCGATGACCATCCACGCATTGTTTATTCTGATGCGTTTCTGCCATGACTTCACGCTTGACACAAGTATCGGCCTTCCGCGGTCCCGATAGGGCGCGTGATTCACGCATTCCACTTCCGCGTGACCGTGACGCACATCTTCTCTTGCCGACTGATAACTTAGACGAAACTATAAAAACTCCTCTCTTTCCCTTCAGAAACCCAGAGGTACCAGTACAACCGTTAGTCACATGCATTCCTGCAGAAGTGTGTCGAAAATGATATACGGTGAAATTTGGTAGGAAACTATAGCCTTACCTGATGTGCGAGTTAGGAACGAGTTCCTACTAATAAGGAACATCGAGTGTAAGGAAGGTGGTGTGAAACTCCATAGGCTCTACTCGGACCACAACGTCGCACACCTACGTTGAAACCTAAGTCTTCAGCCGCTGAAAACGAATGATTCAAGATTCCAGGGCGAAAGTACAGCGATCATGAGCCCGAAGTTTGATTTCAGTACCATGTTGCTTTGCTAAGCACACTCTCCCTGGAGCTAATTCTATATGCTTGGTTTGTTGCAGCCAGAGAACCATACCAGCCAGGAATGTTAAAAAAAAAAACCTAGGTGGGAGTAGGATTTCGCACTGAGGGTTCCGTACAAGCTTAGTTACGTACATGGACAGTTCACCCATTCCAGAAATCGAGGATCTCAACGATTTTTGCCTCTTATCGACGTTGATATTGGCAAGATACCGACCCCAGGGATTCCAAGGCTTTAGAGAACGTTTTGATTCCAAGAATGAAGCCTCATAACAAAGGACGAAAGAAATATTTTTTCGCATGATATAAGTACAGATTAGCAATTTACGAATTTTTGTCCATTTCTTGTACTCTGAAACCCTTCTTCTTGCCAAATTTCATTATTTTGCATCAAGGGAAAGTACCCTATAGGTTTTAATCAGTTTGCGAGGATCAAAATATGCGACATAAATGGCCGTACCTTTGTACTGTATTTACTTAGCGTAATATTTTTACCGCACCAAAGGACCGTAGACCACAGTATTTGACAGGTATGTCTGTCTTAAAAGACAGACCGATAGACAGTCAGATAACAAACGGAAAAAATTTCCTTTGATGTATAATTACATATTAACAATTTTCGGAATTTTCCGTTTGGCTATAGTGTGAAATATCGCTTCTTGACAAATTTAGTGATTCTAGGTCAACAGGAAGTATCCTGCAGGTTTTGATGAGTGAGTTTTCGGCTGTCAAAATGTTAGACATAAATGTCAGTATCCTTGGACTGCATTGACTTACAGGCATAACTTCTCTGCGTCGCAACAGACCTTAGACCTTAATAAATGACATAAATGTCAACTTGATACGTCTACCCGTTCCTCGGAAAAAGGGTTTTGAACAGTCGGGCAAAGTGATCCTATAAGGGTTCCGCTTTTACCCATTTTGGTAGGGAACTGTAAGGTTGAAGAAAATCGATGAGCAAAAACTTGGAAAAGTGCAAGGACTTGCCAGTGATTCTCGGCACACTGGCATTAGTGCCAAAGGATCTTAGTGCGAACTTCAAAACTATTAGGATTGATGAAATAATAATTACCAACTTATTTGGATCTGTAAGCATTAGCCGTGCGGAGTGGCCACGCGGGCTTCGGCGCAATGTCACGGATTGCGCGGCCACTCCCGCCGGAGGTTCGAGTCTTCCCTCGAGCATGGGTGTGTGTGTTGTTCTTAGCTTAAGTTAGTTTAAGTGGCGTGTAGGTCTAGTGACCGATGACCTCAGCAGTTTGGTGCCATAGGAATTCACACACATTTGAACATTTTTGCAATCATTAACCGGCAATACGTCACGCAGACTTAGATGCTTGGGAAATGTCCAGATAGTGATAAAATACGAAATAATAATAATAATAATAATAATAAACCTGACATCATACTCACCAATAAAAGGATGAAATTAGCACAACTAATCGAAATATCCATACCCAATACAACAAATAGACAGAAGAAAACAGGAGAAAAAATTGAAAAATACATACAACTGGCTGAGGAAGCCAAAGACATGTGGCATCAAGATAAAGTTGACATCATACCAATTATACTATCAACTACAGGAGTCATACCACACAATATCCACCAGTACATCAACGCAATACAGCTACATCCAAACGTATACATACAACTACAGAAATCTGTGTCCGCAGCTCGTGGCCGTGCGGTAGCGTTCTCGCTTCCCGCGCCCGGGTTCGATTCCCGGCGGGGTCTGGGATTTTATCTGCCTCGTGATGACTGGGTGTTGTGTGAAGTCCTTAGGTTAGTTACGTTTAGGTAGTTCTAAGTTCTAAGGGGCTGATGACCATAGATGTTAAGTCCCATAGTGCTCAGAGCCATTTGAACCATTTTGAACAGAAATCTCTAATTATTGATACATGTTCAATTACCCGAAAGTTCCTAAATGCAATGTAACATATACTGTACAGTTAGAAGGAAGTCACGCTTGATCAAGGTCCGCGTCACTTTCCATTTTTAACCAGATATAACGTCTGAGACAGGAAAGAGTAGTAATAATAATAATAATAATAATAATAATAATAATAATAATAATAATAATAATAATAATAATAATAATAATAATAATAGAATCGACTTAAGACTGTCTGACAACAGGCCACATTGAAAAGATTAAAAAATTAAAGTATCTGGGGGAAATAACGCTTCGGAAAAAGCTGCTATAGACGACAGGATACATGAAATTAAAAGGGCGTGTGGCATAACCTAAGACATTCACAACTAAAAATGCGTGTCTAAAAATACAAAGACAAGACAGTACAGTACAGTACAGTAGTAAAGCCAGTATACCTATAAGCAAGCGAATGTGTAGCACTAAACTATAATTCAGATAAATTAGAAATACTACAAACGCGAATTATTAGGAAAATATTAGCCCACGAAAAACTATTGGACGGTGGAAATTTCGTAATAATGATGAAATTTATCTAAACATAGGAAACGTATTAGAAATAATGAGAAAAAGAAGACATTTTTTGGACACTTACATTGAATGGAAGACAGTTCATTAACCAAAAGATCGTGCCATATTTGGGGAAAAGACGGGAACAAGAAGTTGTGCTCATGAAGTTAAAACGGATTTCGAAAAAAATTAATGTAAAACATGAAACAACTCTCGGAAGTGTTCAGGGATAATTAGTAGATACGGAAGAATTATAAGGTAGAAGAGGGGAAAAAACTGGAGTGAAATGGTCACTCAGGAAGAAAAACAGTGAATAGATCACAGAAAACGAGTAACTGAAACAGAAACGTGGTCCTTAATTGGGTCAGTCGAGGAAAAAATATTTGTGGCACGGTATAATGACGATATCATAAAAATCTTGATGAAATAATCACTTACTTACAGATGCAATCATGCTCGTATCCCAGCGAAACAATACCGGGCTATATCTGCTTGGAAAATCGTACACTGTATTTTCGATGCGCGCTTAAATGTATCAATAAGTAATGATCATTTCATTAAGATTCCTTGTTACACCTCACCACATACATTTTACAATGTTCATCATTATTATATTATTGTCCCTTTCAGAAGAAACGATTCGTTGTAACGATAAGTGTTCGGCGGAAATTAGAAAAAATTAGCGTGAGTCGAACGCAGTATTGGGCAGACTTCTATACTTTCTTTGTTCTTCTTTTTCCAAAACTCTTACATTGGGCATAAGTACAGTTAACGATAGTCTTGTGCAAAACGGATGCAGAGCTTAACACACCTTTCTAATTACCTACATTAAGCAGGAAATTGAAAAAGAATTAAAAATGACCCGGAGTTCGCTTTGTACCTATTATGAACAAAGAATGTGTTTAACTTTTCGCTGCAGAACATTTTCTCGGTGTTGTATTCAAATGTTGTTTGAATTGGTTTTTGATGTAAGTTAGAGGAATGAAACTGCAGAATTGCAACTGCACAGAATAAGCGTTATTCTAAAATAATAATTTCGTATGCGCTGCAGATACACTCCTGGAAATTGAAATAAGAACACCGTGAATTCATTGTCCCAGGAAGGGGAAACTTTATTGACACATTCCTGGGGTCAGATACATCACATGATCACACTGACAGAACCACAGGCACATAGACACAGGCAACAGAGCATGCACAATGTCGGCACTAGTACAGTGTATATCCACCTTTCGCAGCAATGCAGGCTGCTATTCTCCCATGGAGACGATCGTAGAGATGCTGGATGTAGTCCTGTGGAACGGCTTGCCATGCCATTTCCACCTGGCGCCTCAGTTGGACCAGCGTTCGTGCTGGACGTGCAGACCGCGTGAGACGACGCTTCATCCAGTCCCAAACATGCTCAATGGGGGACAGATCCGGAGATCTTGCTGGCCAGGGTAGTTGACTTACACCTTCAAGAGCACGTTGGGTGGCACGGGATACATGCGGACGTGCATTGTCCTGTTGGAACAGCAAGTTCCCTTGCCGGTCTAGGAATGGTAGAACGATGGGTTCGATGACGGTTTGGATGTACCGTGCACTATTCAGTGTCCCATCGACGATCACCAGTGGTGTACGGCCAGTGTAGGAGATCGCTCCCCACACCATGATGCCGGGTGTTGGCCCTGTGTGCCTCGGTCGTATGCAGTCCTGATTGTGGCGCTCACCTGCACGGCGCCAAACACGCATACGACCATCATTGGCACCAAGGCAGAAGCGACTCTCATCGCTGAAGACGACACGTCTCCATTCGTCCCTCCATTCACGCCTGTCGCGACACCACTGGAGGCGGGCTGCACGATGTTGGTGCGTGAGCGGAAGACGGCCTAACGGTGTGCGGGACCGTAGCCCAGCATCATGGAGACGGTTGCGAATGGTCCTCGCCGATACCCCAGGAGCAACAGTGTCCCTAATTTGCTGGGAAGTGGCGGTGCGGTCCCCTACGGCACTGCGTAGGATCCAACGGTCTTCGCGTGCATCCGTGCGTCGCTGCGGTCCGGTCCCAGGTCGACGGGCACGTGCACCTTCCGCCGACCACTGGCGACAACATCGATGTACTGTGGAGACCTCACGCCCCACGTGTTGAGCAATTCGGCGGTACGTCCACCCGGCCTCCCGCATGCCCACTATACGCCCTCGCTCAAAGTCCGTCAACTGCACATACGGTTCACTTCCACGCTGTCGCGGCATGCTACCAGTGTTAAAGACTGCGATGGAGCTCCGTATGCCACGGCAAACTGGCTGACACTGACGGCGGCGGTGCACAGATGCTGCGCAGCTAGCGCCATTCGACGGCCAACGCCGCGGTTCCTGGTGTGTCCGCTGTGCCGTGCGTGTGATCATTGCTTGTACAGCCCTCTCGCAGTGTCCGGAGCAAGTATGGTGGGTCTGACACACCGGTGTCAATGTGTTCTTTTTTCCATTTCCAGGAGTGTATATACCACAGCGTGGAAAAGGTGAGGAAAATTGGGGTTTCTGCTTAGCTTGAGTCGTCTTGACGCTAAAAAACAGAGCCCATGCTGGACCAACCGTGGCTGGTCCTCTGCGTTTGTAGCCTGGACCCTTTGCAGCCACTGTGCGACATATTGCAGAGGCTACAGGACTGAACCCTGCACACCTAGGGTCTGGAGGATAGCACCCGCCTAGCCATCCAGATTTAGATTTTCCGTGGTGTTCTAAATTTATTTGGGGAAAAAAAACACTGTCGATGTAATTCCCTATCCGAGCTCGTTTTCTGTTTGTAATGGCCTCGTCGTCGACGGCACGTTAACCATAATCTTGCTTCCCTTCTTCCTCGAGCAGCCTCCAAACACCACTGCTACCGACAGTAGTCACCAGTGGCTGCCAGCTCTTTTGTTTGGCTTTTTTCAGGACACAGCGTTTCTCTGATTAGCCGTCCGCGTATCCGGGAAGCTGTCGCAAGCAAATCGGCGACGCGAGCAGTCGGCTTAGCCAACGACGGGCAGAACTTCCTCAACCTTCGAACTTAGGCAGACATTGTGGAAACGTAAAGCGCAACCACAGAGGAAGTTTCTTTTCGAGTCGCCAGTGACGTCACATGTCAACGCCCCGAGGCCTACGAGAAAGACAGGCCGCGGCGCGTACATTACGAAGGTAGTCCTGCGCTTGCTCGCTCGCTCAAATCAGCAGACAAACTACGTTTCTACAAGTGTTAACTCGTAACTAGGCGTGTCAGTACGAACGAAAACTGAATCTTCTACTGGACTCTGCTATTATGGAATCTTACTGTTATTAGTCCAATAATGATGGGAAGCGCATGGGCCTACTTATAATTTGTTACGGCTATACTGGCGTACAATAAAATAAAATCATGCTAAAATGATTATCAGGTGGATAAGTCACCACTTCCAGCAGGTAATGAGTACTGTTAAGCAGACGAGACTAAATGCTATAAACAAGCCGTTATACCATTTATATCGAGTATTGATCTTAAATTAAATGTTGCTGTAGTACTGTTAATCAGCAAGACTTCATAACAGCATATTCCAGTGGAAGATGGAATTCACGTTAGTACTTACACGCCCAGATGCGAGTTAACAGGTTTAGAAACGCATTTTGTCTGCTGAGCTGAGTGAGCGAGCGAGCGAGTTCAGGACCACCTTCGTGACGTAAGCGCCGCGTCCTGTCTTTCTCGTGGGCCTCAGCCTCGCAACGGCCCTACCGCAGCGGTAACAACAGCTCGCGTCAGGTCACCGAAGTTACGCGTCGTTGGACTTTGCTAGTCACCGTCTGTCTGCCGAGCGCTGATGGCAAGCAGGGTACACTTGGCCACTGTGCGGCCAACTCAGGACCTACTTGACTGAGAAGTAGCGGCTCCGGTCAAGGAAACAGACAACGGCCGGGACAGCGGTGCATTCACCGCGTATCTGCATCAGGTGACGACTATTGTCTGAGGATGACACGGCGGTCGGACGGTACCATTGGGCCCTTCTGAGGCCTGTTCGGACGGAGAGAGTGAAGTCACGTAATCCGATAAAGTGATGTGCTCGCTTCGAAGGGCAGCGGTGCCCTTTGCAGCTACTTGAGATCAATTGTTAGCGGTGAGCGTTCGGTCCATAATCCCTTTTCTTCTTTCACAGATCATGACAAGTAAGAAACTGGTTGAAACGACGTCCTGAAGCGATGATACTACCCTATTTCCCGAGAAAAAATTATCAGGATTGTAAATGGTTCTGTTCAGTGCTCCATTTTTTATTAGCCTCAGTGCATAATAACGCCATAAGTTTTCCTTCGAAACAGAGGGTGTTAATACGCCGTATAGAAGAGTGTGTGCTAATGTAATATGAGATTAGAAGCAGGACAGTGTCTTCGGCACACTACAAGAGACGAACTTTCTTTTCGCTTTCGTAAGAATTTACGCTGTCTATGCAGATCGCAGAAAGGATGAAATTTTCGCCTTGCCCTTGTGGTAAGTAGGTCTTGAAGCTATTCGGAAAAATCTCGGAGAAGCTAATTGTACACAGTTGGGTAGGAATTACAGAACTTAGGTTACTGTGAGCAAGATAATTCAGTGCGTTATTTAAGTTTCAGCTTATATACTGCTGAAAGGCTGAATACATTTAAAGGCAATAAACAATAGTTCTCACCCTTATTCACAAAGTCATGGGAATAACAACGGTTCGGAATAATAAATTGAACCCATACGCGAACTCAGTCTCATTTTTCTATTTGCAACACCTGCTACTATTACTTAACTCGCGAAAACTTGCTCGGAACATTTTAAAAACAAGTTTCCATTGCCGAAAGTTCAGATTTTTTTATCAGTCTTCCACACATCGATCCCGTAGTGACCGCGCAACTGTAGTCAAACATCAGCTAAGACGGAGGTATAAAAGGAATCCTGCTCCCACACTCCATCCGTGAATAAAACGGAGAAGTCTTCATATATGGTGCTATAAAAAGCACCCTCTGCCTTCGTTGTGGCGATTCGAAATGTGTTCATGTACATCACAAACAAGACGACCAATAAATTCGTAGATGGAGGCTACTTAAGTGACGACGACGACGACTATAAATCACCTTGAGCTGTCTTAGTGCTAATGGAACTGTTACGGGCTTTTATTTTTCCTTCCAAATCTTCATAGGACGTCCCCAAAACTCGTCTGCTTTTCTTCACGAAGTTCAGGACTGCTTTTGAAATTGTTTTGGTTGTCTGCTTGACGTATTGGAGCCATTCTTACGACACTTACTGTGGTGGCAAGTCATGGGATACCTCTTACAAGGGAACCTCCCCATCGCACCCCCCTCAGATTTAGTTATAAGTTGGCACAGTGGATAGGCTTTGAAAAACTAAACACAGATCAATCGAGAAAACAGGAAGAAGTTGTGTGGAACTATGAAAAAAATAAGTAAAATATACAAACTGAGTGGTCCATGTGCAACATATGCAACATCAAGGATAATGTCGGTTCAGGAGCGGCGTGGTCCCGTGGTGAGCGTGAGCAACTGCGGAACGAGAGGTCTTTGGTTCAAGTCTTCCCCCCGAGTAAAAAGTTTAACTTTTTATTTTCAGACAATTGACGTGTGTCAATTATCAAAGTTCAGGCACTCACACGTAATCAACTTCGCTCTCCAAAATGCCAGGACATGTTCAGATTTGCTTGGACATATGCAGGATTTGACGGTCTACACGCAGAAAAAATTGGAAAACGTTAAAAACATACGTTTTGACAGAGCACAGGGAAAACTGTGCGACTTTGAAACTGTTGCATTCATTTGTTGCAGTTTATGTGACAAACTCTTATTTTTCATGACTTTTTTGGGAGTGATGATGAAATCCACAAGAAAACCTAAATCAGGCAAGGTAGAAGAATCTTTTTACCCATTCGCCAAGTGTAAAAGTTAGGTGGGTCGACAACATATTTCTGTCATGTGTCGCACAAGCCGTCACCAGTGTTTTTTAGAATATATATGACGTGTTTTCCTGTGGAGGAATCGGTTGACCTATGACCTTGCGATCAAATGTTTTCGGTTCCCATTGGAGAAGCACGTCCTTTCGTCTAATAATCGCACGGTTTTGCGGTGCGGACGCGAAACACAGACAGTAAGCTTATTACAGTGAACAGAGACGTCAATGAACGAACGGACATATCATAACTTTGCGAAAATAAATAAAGCATAATTTTCACGCGAGGGAAGACTTGAACCAAGGACCTCTCGTTCCGCAGTTGCTCACGCTAACCACGGGACCACGCCGCTCCTGAACTGACATTATCCCTGATGTTGCCCATCTTGCGCATGGACTACTCAGTTTGTATATTTTGCTTATTTTTTTCATAGTTCCACACAACTTCTTCCTGTTTTCTCGATTGATCTGTGTTCAGTTTTTCAAGGCCTGTCCACTGTGCCAACTTATAACTAAATCTGAGGGGGGTGCGATGGGGAGGTTCCCTTGTTAGTAACGTGTCGGACCTCCCTTTTTCCCGGCGTAGTGCAGCAACCCGACGTGGCATAGACTCAACAAGTCGTTGGAAGTCCCCGCAGAAATATTGAGACATGCTGCCTCTATTGCTGCCCATAGCTGCGAATGTGTTGGCGGTGCAGGATGTTGTACGCGAACTGACCGTGTGATTGTCCCATAAATATTCGATAGGAACAGCTGCGAACATGAGTAACGTAGAAGTAACTATCCTCGGAGTAGTGAAGCAACTCAAATCACTTAATAAAAGCAAGTCTTCTGGTTAAGACTGTAAACCATTTAGGTTCCTTTCGGACTATGCTCATGCATTAGCTCTATACTTAACAATCATATACAAGCGTTCGCTCGATGAAAGATCCGTACCCAAAGACTGGAAAGTTGCACAGGTCACACCAATATTCAAGAAAGGTAGTAGGAGTAATCCACTAAATTACAGGACCATATCGTTAACGTCGATACGCAGCAGGCTTTTAGAACATATACTGTGTTCGAACATTATGAATTACTTCGAAGGAAACGGTCTATTGACACACAGTCAACATGGGTTTAGAAAACATCGTTCCTGTGAAACACAACTAGCTCTTTATTCACATGAAGTGCTGAGCGCTATTGACAAGGGATTTCAGATCGATTCCGTATTCCTGGATTTCCGGAAGGCTTTTGACACTGTACCACACAAGCGGCTCGTAGTGCAATTGCGTGCTTATGCAATATCATCTCAGTTATGTGACTGGATTTGCGATTTCCTGTCAGAGAGGTCACAGTTCGTAGTAATTGACGGAAAGTCATCGAGTAAAACAGAAGTGATTTCTGGCGTTCCTCAAGGTAGTGTTATAGGCTCTTTGCTGTTCCTTATCTATATAAACGATTTGGGAGACAATTTGAGCAGCCGTCTTCGGTTGTTTGCAGATGACGCTGTAGTTTATTGACTAATAAAGTCAAACTGCAAAACGATTTAGAAAAAGTATCTGAATGGTGCGAAAAGTGGCAGTTGACCCTAAATAACGAAAACTGTGAGGTCATCCACATGAGTGCTAAAAGGAACTCGTTAAACTTCGGTTACACTATAAATCAGTCTAATCTAAAAGCCGTAAATTCAACTAAATACCTAGGTATTAAAATTACGAATAACATAAATTGGAAAGAACACATAGAAAATGTTGTGGGGAGGGCTAACCAAAGGCTGCGTTTAATTGGCAGGACACTTAGAAAATGTAACAGATCTACCAAAGACTGCCTACACTACGCTTGTCCGTCCTCTTTTAGAATACTGTTGCGCGGTGTGGGATCCTTACCAGATAGGACTGACGGAGTACATCGAAAAAGTTCAAAGAAAGGCAGCACGTTTTGTATTATCGCGAAATATGGGAGAGTGTGTCACAGAAATGATACGGGATTTGGGCTGGAAAACATTAAAAGAAAGGCGTTTTTCGTTGCGACGGAATCTTCTCATTAAATTCCAGTCACCAACTTTCTCCTCCGAATGCGAAAATATTTTGTTGGCACCGACCTACATAGGGCGGAACGATCACCACGATAAAATAAGAGAAATCAGAGCTCGTACGGAAAGATATAGGTGTTCATTCTTTTCGCGCGCTATACGAGATTGGAATAATAGAGAATTGGAAAGGTGGGTCGATGAACCTTCTGACAGGTACTTAAATGTGATTTGCAGAGTATCCATGTAGATGTAGATTCATGTCGGGCGGTCTGAGACGTCAGACAATTCGCTCGAACTGTCCAGAATGTTCTTCACACCAATCGCGAACAACTATCGCCTGTTGACATGGCACAATGTCATACATAAAAAATCCATCGTTGCTTGGTAGCATGAAGTCCATGAATGGCTGCAAATGATCTCCATGTAGCCAAACATAACCATTTGCAGTCGATGATCGGTTCAGCTGGACCAGAGGTGGTGGGTCCACTCCGTGTAAACGCAGCCCACACAATTGTGGAGCCACAACCAGCTTGCGGTGTGCCTTGTCAACAACTTGGTTCCATGAGTTCGTGGGGCCTGCGCCACACTCAAACCCAACCACCAGCTCCCACCGACTGAAATCTGGACACACCTGACTAGGCCACGATTTTGCTAGTTAGCTGGGAGAGGCGCTGCAGGCGACGTTGTGCTGTTAGCAAATGCTCTCGCGTCGGTTGTGCGCTGCCACAATCCGATAACGCCAAATTTCGCCGCAGTGTCCTAACGGATACGTTCGCATACGACTCAGTGATATCTGCAGTTATTCCACGCAGTGCCGCTTTTCTGTTAGCACTGGTAACTCTACGCAAACGCCGCTGTTCTCGGTCGTTAAGTGAAGGCCGTCGGCCGCTGCGCTGTCTGTGGTGAGAGGTGATGCCTGAAACTTGATACTCTCGGCACACTCTCGACACTGTGATCTCGAAATATTGAATTGCGCCGGCCGAAGTGGCTGGTCAGAGGGTTTCACTGCCTTCTGTCATAAAAAACTGAGTTAATCGATTCACAACGAACTTAAACGGATGTCTTACGACGTCCACCCCGAGCAGATGCAACGAACAAAAGCGAACAAAACGAGATTAAAAAAAAAGTGGCCGAGCGGTTCTTGGCGCTGCAGTCTGGAACCGCGCGACCGCTAGGGTCGCAGGTTCGAACCCTGCCTCGGGCATGGATGTGTGTGATGTCCTTAGGTTAGTTAGTTTTAAGTAGTTCTAAGTTCTAGGGGACTGATGACCTCAGAAGTTAAGTCCCATAGTGCTCAAAGCCATTGGAATCATTTTATTGAATTCCCTAACAATTTCCGAAATGCTATGTCCCATGCGTTTAACTCCAACTACCACACCTCGTTCAAAGTACAATTCCCGTCGTACGGTCATAATCACATAGGGAACCTTTTCGCAAATAGTACCCGAGTACAAACGACAGCTCCGACAAAGCATTACCCTTCTGTAACTTGTGTATGCGATACTATGTTCATTTGTATGTGAGCATGTTGCTATCCTGACTTGTCACTTCATTGCGAAATTGACTTTTGTAGCATGATGCGGAATACAGACAGTACGGTGGGTATTGTAGTAAATATCCACCTGACAAGTTCCATTTTGTGTACTGACCACGAATAAATCTCTTTCCACTGAATAGTCACCATCACCGTAGGTCCACCATTCAAGGTGTGGTGTCACCGCCAGACACCACATTTGCTAGATGGTAGTCTTTAAATCGGCCGCGGTCCGTTAGGATACGTCGGACCCGCGTGTCGCCACTATCAGTGATTGCAGACCGAGCGCCGCCACGCGGCAGGTCTAGTCTAGAGAGACTCCCTAGCACTCGCCCCAGTTGTACAGCCGACTTTGTTAGCGATGGTTCACTGACTACATACGCTTTAATTTGCCGAGACGACAGTTTAGCATAGCCTTCAGCTACGTCATTTGCTACGACCTAGCAAGGCGCCATATTCAGTTCCTACATGTCTTCTGAACAGATAATATTGTGAATCATCTACCGTCAAGAGCGACGTTCATCATTAATGGATTAAAGTTAAGTATCAAACTAGCTACGTCCACTTTCTGAATACTCATTCCTTGCCATGTTCCAGACCTCACCTCAGTATAGTCCTTCCTTTCTCATGCCAGCCTGCGTGAGCTAAAACGTATGCATTTCGGCCTCCTCTTGCAACACGGTGTTGGCTCTTCTGCCAACCCAACACAAGGTATTGTATCGGCGGATCTGAGAACCTTCTTGTACAAAATTTGCCTCCAATACAATGTTTCTTACTTTACTATTTCAATTTAATTTCATTTTAATGCGTTGCCTGGTCTGCGTGTGAGACTGAGCGCATTCTACACGGCCTGTGGCCTGCTGTAGGACGTTTGTTCGCGTAGCCACCTCTTGGCGCTCGGCTGTTAGCGACTCTGGGGCTAATTTGTGGGTGGGCCGTGAAGCGGCCATTGTAGGGCCGTTCCCCCTCCGGTGGCGCCTGGTCGCTAATGGACCACCACTACCGCCACCCACCCCCTTCGCTGCCCGCATTCCGGCCGTGTTAGCGGACCCGTCCTAACACCAAGGCCAACAGGGCTGCAGTGCACCCTCAACCCTTTCGGAATGCAAACAGGCGGGCTGGGGTGGTCTGTGTAAAGGGGACGGACGCAGAAGCCTGCCGACATCTTCACGCTCTTAACACAACCCTGACCTCGAAAACAGTTTTAAATTTTGGAACTCTTGCTATGAAATAAAGCGAAAGGGATAAGTAACATTCCTGTCCAACTCCTAAAATCTGTGACAGAAACGAAAAACAAAGCTGGTTTCTAGAATCTACGAGTCTCTGTACATACCATCAGGATATCGAAAAAGTATCATTTACAAGACCCTGAAGATAGCAAGGGCAATGAAGTGCGAAGACTGTCACACAATCAGTTTCACAGCTCAGGCATCCAAGTTACCTACAATAATATGCAGAAAGCTGGAGAACAAAATTGAGAATCCTTTAGATGACCATCAGTTCGGTTTTAGGAAAGATGAAGGCACCATGAAGCTATTTCTGACATTGTGCTTCACAGTGGAAGCAAGAGTGAAGAAAAATGAAAGCATGTTGATAGGATTTGTCGAAATAGAAAAACCATTCGACAACATAAAATGGTGCACGATCGAAATTCTGAGAAAAATAGGGGTAGTGTATAGGGAAAGACGGGTAATATACAATATGTACAAGAACCAAGAGGGAGCTATAGGAATGGAAGACCAAGAAAGAAGTGCTCGGATTAAGAAGGGTGTAAGACGGGCATTTTGTATTTCGACCCTACTTTTTAGTCTAATGCGTATAGAATATAGGAGTAAACCGAAGAAAGGAGAAAATGAGTAGCAGAAATGAGGTAAGCGATGAACATAACAGCAAAATTGGGGACCATGAAGTAAATAAAGTTCAGAGATTCTGCTGTCTTGGAAGCAAAAGAATGTGTGACAGGTGAAGCAAGGACGACATGTAAAGCAGATTAGCACAGGCAAAGAGGATATAATTGGCCAAGAGAAGCTTACTAGTATCAAACAAAAATAAGTTCCCGAGCACAGCATTATGGAAGTGGCATGTGGGTTACGGGAAAACCAGAATAAAGAGAACTGAAGCGTTTGAGATGTGGTGCTATAGAAGGATGCTGAAAAGCAGACGGACTGATAGGTTCGCCGCAGATTCGGTGAAGGAAAGACAAGAAGAACGGTCAGGCTGATAGGAAATGTGTGCATCCATCAGGAAATAACATGCATGGTACTAAAGGGAGCTGTAGAGGTCAAAAACTGCAGGGCGATGACAGAGACTGGAGTATATATAAGAAATTAATTAAGGGCATAGGATGCAACTACTAGTCCAAGATTAACAGGTTGGCTCAGGAAAGAAATTCGTAGGGCTACATCAAATCAGTCAGAAGACTGATGACTCGAAAGATTCCACTCCAAACTCATAAACTTAGATATGAACGACGACTATGATGACAATAACACAACTTCAAGGCACTCTAAAGGTTAAAGGGCAGAACAGCTAACTACAGGTGTGCTACAGCGCGTCGTGTCACGACCAATGTGCCTCCCCGACTTAAATAACTCTTAAATGAAAAGGTTAAAAAAATTCAACAGCAAAGATCACATAAAATATTTATCTAAAACAACGGGTTTCAACAGCCTATGCTGTCATTTTCAAGTCTTAAAATCTTTTGTTGTAAAACATTTTCATTTTACGCTGACCTCAAGCACAAGATATCAGTTGGAAAAAAGTAGTCCATAATAAAAGGTTTGTCATCGCTAAAGCATTTAAAAAATTAAAGCTATTCTCACGAATATGTCCACCTTGTATAAAGAGTTGTGCTATTGTGTACTGTGTTTGTATGATGCAACAAGCACCTGTCAGCAGTATGTATATGGATATAGCCTGTTGCGCAAGATGCTTCATGTTTTTAGATATTTTAGCGATGACAAACCTTTTATAATGTGCAATTTTTTTCAGTTGACATCTTTGGCATAAGGTCAGCGTAAAATGAATATGTTCTACAACAAAATATTTTAAGGCCCGAAAGACGACAGCATAGTCTGCTGAAACCGGTTGTTTCAATAAAAAATACTTTATGCGATCTTAGCTGTTGAATGATTTTTAACAATTAAACAGATAGCCCTTCTGTTCTCTCAAAATGAGAAAATTTAGTTGAAAAAGAAATTGCTTTAACAAAAAATTACGTGCAGTGAGAGATCCATCGTCGAAAAAAGTTTATCGCAGAGTTTCTGAAGCACCTTATACTATTTATCATTTCTCTTATAAGATTTGGTACCTCCAATGCCAAGTAGCTTTCTGGAGGACACGTTTCCTCCAGCAAACTCAATCAGGTGCTAGGTTTTCACCCTTCTCCCAGTTCATGACCATGCATTGAAAACGCTCCGCAGTAGTTTCTTTCCAGGAGTTGGTCTTCCTCTACTTCCGTATCCATTTCTTGGTTTCCATAACAGGACTGATTCTGGGCCTCGGTAATCTTGATGCGTAGAACACGTCCCGTCAGCTTCAGTCTTCTTTCAGCAACGATTTTGCATAGGCGGCGTAGACTAATTCGCCTCAGCACCTCATTTGACACGTGGTCTCCATAACTGATGTTCAAATTCGCCAGAAGCATCTTTCGTGAAAACATAGAGCTTGCGTGCTGATTCTTAATAAGGTTTTCCAGGCTTTACATGAGTATATGCCTCTCGGCAGGATGACAGAGTACCACCGAAGTTTTGTGGACATACATACAGAATGCGGCTGCCATGCGGATGAAATTCATTAGAAGACTGCAGAAACTTTCCAAATTTTGCTGGCAGTGTCTGCATCTAGGTCTCCCGTTATCATACATCAGGCTGCCGCGATATAGAAATCGTTCGCGATCTTGTAATATCTTCCGTTGTACTATAATCTGAGTAGATAAGCTCCACTTCCTATGCACCGTCTCACCACCATTTGCTTTTAGCGCTACACAACTGGCCATTCCACCCAGCCTGATTGACATTACTTGTAAATTTTGTGGTTTTACACCAACAACGATGTCTCCAGTAAAATCTAGACCTGTAAACCTTGACTGTTCATTTCGAAGTACGCCAATGTTGGAAATGTCCATAACTGGTCATTTTGGAGTCTAATGTAAAAAGAAATTTTTTTTTAAAAAAGTAACACAGAAAGAAGAGAGGTGTGGCTTGCCGAAGTGAATTAGTCTTTAGAATGGGACGTAATATGTCGCACCACTGACTTAACTTACCCAACTTAGTATAATGAATAAGAGGAGAGCCGGCCGGTGTGGCCGAGCGGTTCTAGGCGCTTCAGTCTGGAACCGCGCGACGGCTACGGTCGCCGGTTCGAATCCTGCCTCGGGCATGGGTGTGTGAGATGTGCTTAGGTTAGTTAGGTTTAAGTAGTTCGAAGTTCTAGGGGACTGATGACCTCAGAAGTTAAGTCCCATAGTCCTCAGAGCCATTTGAACCAATACGAGGAGACTATGCTTTAACAATTTAACCACCAGTGTTGTAACAGTCGGTTCGGAGCTGGAGTTAGTTTTCGTATATATTGCACCCTGGATGCTCACTGTTCAGCAGTGAGCACTTGCCCGGGCTTATTTCCTGTAGTAGCCTTCCCCCTGGGTTATTCGACGCTGCAGCGAGCTCGGGTTGCTGGGCGTCGCGAGGTGCACAGAGCTGAAATTCCCTTTCCATCCATCGCCCCTCACCCACCTCCCCCTCCCACTCCCCCTCCCCCTCCCCCCTCCACACACCAGGGACGGCCGACCTCTGATGGAAGCTGTTGAATAAATTAGACTGGAAACAGCGGAGTTGCATAGCTGCCTTGCATAATGTATATCCACTATACGCCTTTGCCTCGAGCCTACGCCATTGAGCACAGGTCCTAGATACACCGATGGGAAAATGCTTAAATACAGATCTCTCTCTCTCTCTCTCTCTCTCTCTCTCTCTCTCTCTCTCTCTCTCTCGTGTGTGTGTGTGTGTGTGTGTGTGTGTGTGTGTGTGTGTGTGTGTGTGTGTCCTTTTCACGTTGCACGATAATACGACGCATAGATATGCACGCCTTATTTTTTCTTGGCTTTGGTATCTCGCCAATCTCTCTTCCTAGATAGTGTCTGATTAAAATTATCCGGGCAGCTCTGTGAAATGTGGAACTGACCACAAGATGTCACAAGAAGCGCACCAGTCAGTATAAAACAAGGTAGAGAGCATTCTGTTATCAATAGGGAAGCAGTAACATCTGAGTGGGTCGATCAGGAAAGCTCAGTGATTCGAATGTGGTCTAGTCAGTGGATGTAACCTGGGTAACAAATCCTACAGCTGGCCATGTCAATTGCTGGTGACGTGATTGCAAAGTGGAAACGCGAAGACACAACCACAGCTTAACCACCAAGAACAGGCAGACCTCGTTTACTGACTGACAGGGACCATGTAGCACTGTGAACAGTAGTTGTACACTACTGGCCATTAAAATTACTACACCACGAAGATGACGTGCTACAGATGCGAAATTTAACTGACAGGAAGAAGATGCTGTGATATGTAAATGATTAGCTTTTCAGAGCATTCACATAAGGTTGGCGCCTGTGGCGACACCTACAACGTGCTGAGAGGAGGAAAGTTTCCAATCGATTTCTGGTACACAAACAGCAGTGGACCGGCGTTGCCTGGTGAAACGTTGTTGTGATGCCTCGTGTAAGGAGGAGAAATGCGTACCATCACGTTTCCGACTTTGATAAAGGTCGGATTGTAGCCTATCGCGATTGCGGTTTATCGTATCGCGACATTGCTGCTCGCGTTGGTCGACATCCAATGACTGTTAGCAGAATATGGAATCGGTTGGTTCAGGAGGGTAATACGGAACGACGTGCTAGACCCCAACGGCCTCGTATCACTAGCAGTCGAGATGACAGGCATCTTATCCGCACAGATGTAAAGGATCGTGCAGCCACGTCTCGATCTCTGGGTCAACAGATGGGGACGTTTGCAAGACAACAACCATCTGCACGAACAGTTCGACGACGTTTGCAGCGGCATAGACTGTCAGGTCGGAGACCACGGCTGCGGTTACCCTTGACGCTGCATCACAGACAGGAGCACCTGCGATGGTGTACTCAACGACGAACCTGGGTGCACGAATGGCAAAACGTAATTTTTCCGGATGAATCCAGGTTCTGTTTACAGCATCATAATCGTCGCATCCGTGTTTGGCGACATCGCGGTAGACGCACATTGGAAGCGTGTATTCGTCATCGTCATCGCCATACTGGCGTATCACCCGGCCTGATGGTATGGGGTGCCATTGGTTACACGTCTCGGTCACCTTGTTCGCATTGACGGCACTTTGAACAGTGGACGTTACATTTCAGATGTGTTACGACCCATGGCTCTACCCTTCGTTCGATCAGCAGGGTAATGCACGACAGCATGTTGCAGGTCCTGTACGGGCCTTTCTGGATACAGGAAAGTTCGACTGCTGTCATGGCCAGCACATTCTCGAGATCTCTTACCAATTGAAAAAGTCTGGTCAATGGTGACCGAGCAACTGGCTCGTCACAATACGCCAGTCACTACTCTTGATGAACTGCGGTGGCGTGTTGAAACTGCATGGGCAGCTATACCTGTACACGCCATCCAAGCTCTGTTTGACTCAATGTCCAGGCGAATAAAGCCGTTGTTATAGCCAGAGGTGGTTGTTCTGGGTACTGATTTCTTCAGGATCTATGCACCCAAATTGCGTGAAAATGTAATCACATGTTAGTTCTCGTAAAATATACTTGTCGAATGAATAACCGTTTATCATTTGCATTTCTTCTTGGTGTAGCAATTTTAATGGCGAGTAGTGTAAAATACCGCATGAAATCAGAGAAAGGAATCGCCTGTGAGCTCCGCAGTCCAGCTAGCACAGTGTGCGTGAGGAATTAAAAGGAATGGGGTTCAATGTTCAAGCAGCCCCTTCTGTCGGTACCTTGCGGCTACTGTACGAGCACCTGATCCTCCAAACAGCATCCCGTACAAGCAAACCAGTTGCGTCATTGCATGTGGTTTCTTGTACTTCAATTACTTGGGTTATACACGGCACTGTTCAAATTGGTTCAAATGGCTCTGAGCACTATGGGACTTAACTTCAGAGGTCATCAGTCCCATAGAACTTAGAACTACTTAAACCCAACTAACCTAAGGACGTCACACACATCCATGCCCGAGGCCGGATTCGAACCGGCGACCGTAGCCGTCGCGCGGCTCCACACTGAAGCGCCTAGAACCGCTCGGCCACTCCGGCCGGCCGGCTCTGTTCAAAAAGAATTACTCGATGTAGTCATAGGGTAGAGCCACGCGTCTGCTTTCATGCCCCTTAACTAATTTGCTGCAAACAACCACCTGTAGCTGTGATCCTGCAGGCAGATAGTCTGTGCATTGGCTGAAATTGCTAGTTAATGAAATACACAGAAATATGACATAGAAGTTAAATGAATAATTTATAGCAACAGTTCTATTCTAACATCTGTAACTGATGTAGACGGCAGACAATTATGGTGAATAATGTTTATTCGAGAAGGGACATCTCAAACAGGAAGGGGTCCTAAAATATTTGATTAAAATACAGACACAGTAAAGGTACATTGACGGATTTACAAGATTGGTAGCAAAATCCTCAAACTAAATAGTCATCGAAGATACACGAAAAATCACAGTACACGAAAAATTCAACAACTCAAAACAGTTAAGAGTTCAACATAATGATTCTATAAATTATCAAACGCAATACAAAGAATAGTAGCTCTTACTCAGTGCTCGGTTCCATAATACAAGCTTGTCCAGGCAAGATTATGGTAGTCAGGTTTATGGCTCAGGGCTCCTTCCACACTGCAACTATTTGACCCTGTTCACCAGTGTGGGGTGCGTGTGGCTATTGGTGCCTTTCGCACTAGTCCCGTCGACATTCCTCTCTCACAAGCAGGGATTCCCCCCCTCTACAAATAGGACGAAGCCAACTCCTTGTTTCTTACGAAATCCCCATTTGCCAATTCCCTGACCATCCCATGTACCATGTCCTCTTTGCAAACGAGGGATTGCTGGTTGGCATGCGCCTCACTTCCCTCTGTCCGTATCTCCATATCCACTCACTCGAATGCACCCTGTATATTTTCTCCTCCCCCCCCCCCTTTTGGATGGTGTCTAGACCACGGATTAGGACCGACCTATCCCAGGGTCCTAACGTCTCTGTCGCCCCTACGGTTTTCTGGCGTCATGTATGCGCCATCCTTGCAGGGTCCCAAGGTGCCACAATCTTCTACACTGATGACTCTAAGACAATCGATAAGATGGGATACGCTTTCACGTCTCCTCCTGGATTAGAAAACCATTTATTTCCGGGATCACGATATTGTGTTCACAACAAAGCTTCTAGCCATTCACAGAGCCCTCCATTTTGTTTCTCAGGCCTCCCTCTACAGTGCTTTAATTTTTTCAGACTCAATGAGCAGCTTGCAGGCTATCGACCGATGCTACTCTCGCCACCTGCTCTGCTATACATAACCTTCTCTCTGCATTTGGCCGTGCCGCCTGCTCAGTTCCCTTTCTCTGGGTCCCAAGTCATGTGGGCATCCCAGGGAATGGACTAGCTGACCGTTTGGCTAGAGAAGCAAATACTTACCCCCATTTCCTTTCGTGATTCGAGCTGCGGATATGTGACTCTACGTCAAATCTTTCTCTGCCCAAAAGTGTAATGACATCTGATGCGCTACTGCTCATAGTGATAAACTCCGCACAATCAAGGAGTCAAGTGCACTTTGACGCTCTTCCTTCCGCTCCTCTTGTAAGGAGTCCACTATTTTATGCCGTCTACGCATTGGTCATGCCAGGCTCATCCATTGTGTCCTCCAGCGTAACGAACCACTGCCACAACGAGGTTGTGGAGCCAGACTGACGGTATCTCACATATTTGCGGAATGTCCCCTTCTTTCGGCCCTTCGTGCTAAGTATAATCTTCCAGATTCCTTAAATTTAACATTGGCAGAAGATTCACAGATGTTGAACTGGTCCTCAGTTTCCTCCGTGAAAGTGGTTTTTATTTCCAGATACAAGGTTTTCTTTTACTCCTGGAGCTGGGGCAGGGTGGCTGTGTTTGGGACCTCTCTTCATGTCTTCTCCGTCTGGGACCCCATGACCACTCCCGCCTGGGAAGACCGCCCTTTTTTAAGTTTTTAGATTTGGTCTCACCTTTTATGCCTTTTGCTATGTGTGTTATAACTTCATTATTTTATAATTTGACTCCCCTGACTGGAACCGTCCTTTTATAGCGGACCCTCTTTCTTCTGTGAGTAACTTCGGAATCGTGGGGCTCACTACCTCTACGTGGCATTTGAAAGTCGTTCATTCAGAGGTTCATTGCGAAAATGTTTGTTTACCGTGAAATATTAACTTCCGTAGTTTTACAGATATTGAGAATACACTACTGGCCATTAAAATTGCTACACGACGAAGATGACGTGCTACAGACGCGAAATTTAACCGACAGGAAGAAGATGCTGTGATATGCAAATGATTAGCTTTCCAAAGCATTCACACAAGGTTGTCGCCGGTGGCGACACCTACAACGTGCTGACATGAGGAAAGTTTTCAACCGATTTCTCATGCACAAACAGCAGTTGACCGGCGTTGCCTGGTGAAACGTTGTTGTGATGTCTAGTGTAAGGAGGAGAAATGCGTACCATCACGTTTCCGACTTTGATAAAGGTCGGATTGTAGCCTATCGCGATTGCGGTTTATCGTATCGCGACATTGCTGCTCGCGTTGGTCGACATCCAATGACTGTTAGCAGAATATGGAATCGGTGGGTTCAGGGGGGTAATACGGAACGACGTGCTGGATACCAACGGGCTCGTATCACTAGCAGTCGAGATGACAGGCACCTTACACGCATGGCTGTAACGGATCGTGCAGCCGCATTTCGATCCCTGAGTCAACAGATGGGGACGTTTGCAAGACGACAACCATCTGCACGAACAGTTCGACGACGTTTGCAGCATCATGGACTATCAGCTCAGAGACTCTGGCTGCGGTTACCCTTGACGCTGCATCACAGACAGGAGCGCCTGCGATGGTGTACTCAACGACGAACCTGGTACACGAATGACAAAACGTAATTTTTCCGGATGAATCCAGGTTCTGTTTACAGCATCATGATGGTCGCATCCGTGTTCGGTGACATCGCGGTGAACGCACATTGGATGCGTGTATTCGTCATCGTCATACTGACATATCACCCGGCTTGATGGTATGGGGTGCCATTGGTTACAAGTCTCGGTCACCTCTTGTTCTTATTGACGGCACTTTGAACAGTGGACGTTACATTTCAGATGTGTTACGACCAGTGGCTTTATCCTTCATTCGATCCCTGCGAAACCCTACATTTCAGTAGGATAATGAACGACCGCATGTTTGCAGGTCCTGTACGGGCGGGCCTTTCTGGATACAGAAAATGTTCGACTGCTGCCCTGGTCAGCAGATTCCAGAGATCTCTCACCAATTGAAAACGTCTGGTCAATGGTGGCCGACCAACTGGCTCGTCACAATACTCTTGATGAACTGCAGTATCGTGTTGAAGCTGCATGGGCAGCTGTACCTGTACGCGCCATCCTAGCTCTGTTTGACTCAATGCCCAGCCGTATCAAGACGGTTATTACGGCCAGAGGTGGTTGTTCTGGGCACTGATTACTCAGGATCTACGCACCCAAATTGTGTGAAAAAGTAATCACACGTCAGTTCTAGTATAATATATTTGTCGAATGAATAACCGTTTATCATCTGCATTTCTTCTTGGTGTAGCAGTTTTAATGTGCAGTAGTGTATTATTGTCACTGTATGCAGCTCAGTTCTCTGAGATCGCAAATGTGTTTAGCTTTGCATTAATATTTGACTGTGAGTTACTGTCGAATCTCAGAGCTGTAAGAATCTTGTCTGGCACTCCGCCATTTCTTCTGCACATAGGCCTTGCGAGCGACAGCTGGCCAAATTCCCAGCTTCGGGATTCACCCACTTGCGGATACGCTACTCTCCTCTGCACTTGGCTGGCCAGTCCTGGACACGACACGACATGACCTCGACCTGGAACCACACAGCTATTCTCAGCTGCACAGGCGGGTTCTTATCAGCTCAATACCAGCCCTGAGTGTACGAATAACTCGCCTACATACTCGTAATGTTACATCATAATCATCATAAACCACACATTTCTGTAGTCACTTCCAAGTGATGCTTGACGCAGTGTAAAGAGCAATGGATTGGATTGGATTGTTTGGGGGAGGAGACGAGACAGCGAGGTCATCGGTCTCATCGGATTAGGGAAGGACGGGGAAGGAAGTCGGCCGTGCCCTTTCAAAGGAACCATCCCGGCATTTGCCTGGAGCGATTTAGGGAAATCACGGAAAACCTAAATCAGGATGACCGGACGTGGAATTGTACCGTCGTCCTCCCGAATGCGAGTCCAGTGTGCTACCCACTAAAGAGCAATGACACTGGACAATGACTGGAAACGAGTGATGTGGCGTGGTGAACTGCTGCATACCCATGGCAATCGGATGGAGGGGTTCGTTTGTCGAATGCCAGGAGAACATTACTTGCCTTCAGTTGCAGTACTTTAGGATGTGGTGTGTTTTTTCTTGGTTTTGGTGTGATGCTCTTATTGCGCTTAGGAAAACTCTAAATGTGGAGGGACATGAACACAATTTGTGTACTGCGTACAGCCTAAGAGTGCACTCTACAAATCGTAGCTTTATGACAGACATTAACAATCGTGATATGGAGAGGCCTATTCAAAGTCCTTGACCTGGACTCAATGGAGCACCTTTAAGTGAATTAGAACATCGGAGCCGCACCAGGCCCCAGCATCTAACGTCACTACCTTCTCTGATTTTGGGCTCTTGAGCAAGAATGGGCTGCCATTCGAGCCAGACACTTCACTGAGTGTCCCCAGCAGATTTTAGGCCGTCATAATTTTGAATGGTGGACACAACCCGACTTAATGTCCACTGTTAATATCCAGATTCGATCGGGGTCCTCTGGTTCGGAGTCGAGCGGAGGGTCTTAGCCAGAGGCTCCATCGATTCTGTGACGGTCATGGTTGCAGATTTCTGGACTTGCGCTATGGAGCGGAGAGTTGTAGATTTCCCGTTAACATGTGATGGGTGCACTACACAAAGGAAGCAGCTACTCTGATTACAGAACACTTGTGCAGTGCACTTGGGATATTCTTGAAGTCCTTTGATGAAAGCTCGTCCGGTCGACACCCAGAGAGCGAAATCAGATCATGTTGAAAGCACACACTATTAGATGTCAAAAATTCAACAATACTTCGTCAAACCATTCATAACGAAGTTCGTGAGCATATTACCTTCCAACAAAGTTGTCGCTCTCAAATTATTCTCGTAACCGAGAGCTGGCTGAAACTCGAAGTTGAAAGTATAGTCGAAAGATGGACATCGCATAGCGATGGAGCTTCTGGTTGAGACCCACCTCTCGACTCCAAACCAAAGGACCGCGATCGAATTTGGATGCTACCAGTGGACGGACTCATTTGTCTGCAGGAATGGGTGAAGAAATTTTCACCACCGTTTAGAGACTAGTTGTAGTAGCGCAGGCCGGCCGGTGTGGCCGTGCGGTTACAGGCGCTTCAGTCTGGAACCGCGTGACCGCTACGGTCGCAGGTTCGAATCCTGCTTCGGGCATGGATGTGTGTGATGTCCTTAGGTTAGTTCGGTTTAAGTAGTTCTAAGTTCTAGGGGACTGATGACCTCAGACGTTAAGTCCCATAGTGCTCAGAGCCATTTGAACCATTTTGTAGTAGCGCAGAGATTCTGATCGCCAGACAGAACAAACTCATAATCTTAACACATGCATATCTGAACTGTTTATCGCTCATGTTACTTCCATGCAGGGATACTCCCCAGACAAGTATCTCCAAAAAAGATTTGCTAACAGTTACTTGATGTTAGGAAACATGTCTCTTTCATAATGCAGTATCTACAAATACACAAAGTGGCTCATGCATTCTTGTGCTAACATACAGCTTAGGCGTAAACTTCCCCACCCTAAGCGAGATGATGATTCCGGGTTGTGTGGCTGCTCCCATGTTTTATTTTAGTTTCCCACCACCACGTTGCCGAACGATCTGCTGATTTGTACATTTATTCTGTTAGTCACAGCCAACATTAGGCGATCCGTGACCTGCAGACGCTATTGAGCACAGATTATCCGAAATTCGGTTCTAACAGTGGAGTGAATAGGCTCCAGACGCGTAGCCCTATTAGGAAGCACAGCGCCCGCACAACTCCAGAGATGCGTTGTGACAACTGTCAGAGGGCGGCCGGTACGAGGGCAACGTGAAAACCTTCTCTGCCTGTTACACAGACTGCACTGATTAAAATGGTTTTTATGTTGCTGCACGTTGTGCAGTAATGCGAGTAAAGTGTAAACTTCATCTTCGGAATGTACGAGGGTTGGAACTTTAATAGTGACAACTATATATTTACAGCTCGTAAAAAAAATAGATACGTGTTTTGAAACTGACCTTCAAAGTACCCACCAGCATTGTGCATAACCCGTTGCGAGCGATGTGGAAGTCGTAGGATACTCTCAGCAGTGCCAGTTGTTGACAGTTCGAGCGGCGCGGTCTATTGCCCGACGAATTTGTAGCAGTTCTGAAGCGAATGGCGTGAAGTCTTTCATTCAGTTTAGAAACTGAGTTGAACTCACGAGGGCTTAAGTCGGGGGAGTGCAGTAGGTGGTATAGCACTCAGCAGCCCCATCAGTCAAACAAATCAGTAACAAGTTGCACTGTTCGTGCTTGACCATTGTCCTGCAAGATGATGGTCAGGTTTTGCAGAAAGTTCAAATGGTTCAAATGGCTCTGAGCACCATGGGACTCAACATCTGTGGTCATAAGTCCCCTAGAACTTAGAACTACTTAAACCTAACTAACCTAAGGACGTCACACACATCCATGCCCGAGGCAGGATTCGAACCTGCGACCGTAGCGGTCACGCGGTTCCAGACTGAAGCGCCTTTAACCGCACGGCCACACAGACCGGCTTGCAGAAAGTGTCATCACTTCTGTCGCTATGTTGTTCATCTTTGGAACGCAATCGACGACCACCTTCATATACGAGAGTTAGATGTTTTTAAGGAACTGGGCGTTGAGGGGTGGGCGATTTCCGGTGGACTGTAGCGAGCAGCCATTAGGTCCTGCCATCCACACGCTAAAAGGTGCTTGATACTTTGATACGAAGAGTGTAAGGTAGAGGGAGTATTGAAGCGTTGAGCGGTGCCTGTGGCAGGCCGTGCAATGGGAGAAGCGGACGCCAGTGAGGCAGTCCGTGTCCGCGTCTGCATTGCGCAACCCGCGCTGCCCTTGGACGCGACCGGCGTTGCAGAAGAGCAGACAAGAGCAGCCGGGCTGTCGCCTGGGAAAGCTGGCGCGTCTGCGCGCTGTCTCGGGTTGCCTTTTACTGACTGCAGCAGGAGCAGCGCCGTATCCACACACCGCCAGCCACATAGTGTCGTTTCCCCGCTGATTGACTCGATACGTACAGGAAAAAAACAGTGTTTCATGTACCGAATTAACACCGTTTTCTGAACATTCAAAGACAATGTGTGTAATTGAGTTAGCTGGTACGAGAGACAGACACGGGAATCTACAACAAAGTGAGTCTATTCTAAGTAAATGATGTCGAGGACACTTTTGGTTATATTTTGCTCCTGCTTTGCTTCTCTCTTCTCTCGAATCTTTTTTTATTTTATTTATTTATTTATTTTTTTTTGCGAAATAGAAAAAGGACGTCCCAGAATGAATAAACATCTTCCATTCGAAAATACGTAGAGTGCTTTAAAAAAGTGTCACATATTCTTACAGGAGGCAGCTTTGATCAAAACTAGAAGAAAAATACGTGTAATGATACAACCGGGAACTAATACCTGTCCAGATATGGGTCAACTGTCCTCTCACTCCCGTATATCTGTTACGTACAGGGTGGCGCACGAAATGTTACCATTTTGCTTTTAAATATAAACTTTATTGTCAATACAATCTGAAAGGAACATATACTACAATGAAGAGCCGTCCATGGAGTTTCGTTCTAACTTAGCACGTGCTCAATATGTCCACAATTTCGTTCCCTAACTTCCTTCAAACGAACACTGAAGTTAGTAATTACGCTACGGCACATGTCTTCCGTAAATTCACTGCAAGCTTGAAGAATAAGTCTTGTGAGCTCCAATAAATTCCACAGCATCTTGCTACTGCTTTGCGCTTCAACACGCAGTGGTTCATGCAAGATGGAGCAAGGCCACATACTGCAAACGCTGTGTTGGAGTTTTTACACGAGCATTTCGACATGCGGATCATTTCACTCTGGTTTCCAGGTCGCTTCAATGACGCACAAAATTGGCCCCCCAATAGACCAGACCTCAATCCATGTGACTTTTTTCCTTGGGGGTACCTAAAGAAATTTTTCCCGAAACGTCCACGTGATTTATTGGAGCTCACAAGACTTATTCTTCAAGCTTGCAGACATGTGCCGTAGGGTAGTCACTAACTTCAGTGTTCGTTTCAAGGAAGCTAGGAAATGAAATAGTGGACATATTGAGCATGTGCTGAGTTAGAACAAATCTCCATGGACGGCTCTTCATTGTATTATATGTTCCTTTCAGATTGGATTGACAATAAAGATTATATTCAAAAACAAAATGGTAACACATTTCGTGCGCCACCCTGTAGAACAACACGCTGTACGCGTTACTGCATATCGTTATAACACATTCCGACACATCCTTCCCTCCATCTTCGCAGTGAATCACGCACTGATTCGAAAAAACACCTGTCTCCATTCGGATTGCTCCATATGCATTGGCCACGCGCTGCTGTAACGTCTGCACATTGCCCATGGATTGGGCACACACTAGTGCCTTAATGGGTTCAGGCCCGGTGAGAGGGGAAGAAAAGCTACAAGACCACCTCGACTAATGCATCTCCCATGAAAGGATGCGGTAAGGACTGGCGCACGATCCGTAGAAAATGGTGTTGCAGCGGAAACGTATGGGTATCGTCGCTTACATGTCAGTCGTGCAGTGAGCCGACTTTACTATCGCACCCACGCACTCTCTTCAGGATTTAGGCTATGGTAGCGCTGTAAGTACGCTTGAAGAAAACTTATTTTATTCAGCCAAACTGGCAAATGAACAAGCGTCAAAAATGAAATGAGATCGCATTGTTCATTAACCGCCGATCGCGGAGATTGGACACTCCATGGTGACCAGTGCTTCCTCCGTTCGCGTGTGCGCGGGAGGACAGTGGACGTGCCCGGAACGAAACTAACCTCTTTCTCGCGATCTGTCCCTCTCTCTCTCCATCCCCCTCCCTCCCCCCCCACGTGTGAGTTTACACATTCGTTTTTTAGTGCATGTTTGTCTACAGATTTTCCGTTATTCTGTCTTTATTCCTCATTTGAAATGACCGGTTTCGGTTTTATGCCTAACGCCGGCTTTAAACGTATAATTTTTCCAGCATATCGAGGGTAGATTTAAGTCACCACCGACAATAATTGCATGAGTGGCGTGAAATTTGACTCAAGTTTTCTTTGAACTGTTCAGAAACTACACCGTCTGAGTCGGTGTGGGGGGGGGGGGGGGGGAGGGGGTGTCGGTAAAACGATCCAATTAATGGTTTAGTCCGATTGTCAAGTATAACCTCTACCCGAAGTATTTCGCAGGAACTATCTAATTCAGTTTCATTACTAGGTAAACTACTTCTGAGAGCAATAAATACTCCACTACTAACTGTAATCTATCCTTTCTGAACACTGTTAGGTCGTCTGAACAAATTTCGTATGAACTTATTTCCGGCTTTAGGCTGCTTTCCGTACGTTTAACTATTTGAGTTTCAGTGCTTTCTATTTCCCAACACAGCTACAGTAGTTTACAACTACAATACCGATCGTTTCTACAACTACCTTACTGTGTTTCACCTGCCCCCTTTTAGACGGAAGCCCTTTCTGTGGTTTCCTGAGACCCTCTAACCTAAAAAACCGCCCAGTCCCTTCCACACAGCCCCCGCTACCCGTGTAGCCGCTTCCTGTGTGTAATGGACTCCTGACCTATTAAATCAGAACCCGGAAACCCACTACCCGATGGCGCAAGTCAAGGAATCTGAAGCCTACACGGTCACAGAATCACCTGAGGTTCTGATTCAGACCCTCCACTCGGCTCTGCACCAGAGGATCACAGTCGGTTCTGTCGACGATGCTGCAGATGGTGAGCTCCGCCTTAGTCTCGCAAGCAGGACTGGCAGTCTTTAATTATTTCCGCTAGCGCCCGAAACCAGAGAGAATCTCCTCCGATTCAAAGCGACACACGTCATTGGTACCGACATGGGCCACCATCAGCAGTTGGCTGCACCCCATACTCTTCATAGCATCCGAAAGCACCCTTTCCACATTCGAAATGACTCCCTCCTTTTCTCGCCCCTCCCCCGCAGTATGCACACGGAGTGCACACTGGCTTCCTTCCCCTCGTTGGAAGCCATGTTCCTAACGGGCCCCATTACGAATCTAACGTTGGAGCTCCCGACTACCAGCAGACCCACCCTCTGTGAACGCCCAGACCTCTGGAACAGAGACTTCGTCACCCACAGGTAACGCCCGAAATCTGTTCGTTAAATGAACTGGGGATGCCCTACGATCGGCCCCTCGGAAAGTCTTTCGCTGTCTGCCAGACCTTGGAACGATCTCCCACTAGACCACAGGTGAAGGGTCAACCTCAGTGCAGGCAGTAACTGGGGCGGCCACAGCAGTGGACCGATCGGGGGTCACATGGGTCGTGCTCGACGTCCCTCGCATCCCCGCGTCCGAACCCCCACAGTGATGCCCCTTGGCACCAGTCTCAAGTGTGTGACAGAAGCCAACACTGCCTGGAGCTGTGTCATTCATTAGATGTACCAGAAGGTACATAATTGTATTGGTTACAAGAGTAACCAGTCAACGCTATCAGCAAAATTTACATGCTACATCACAATATGAAATAATTGCTTGCTAGCGAGCGTGGCAACAACCAAAAGCTGGCATCTAGTATATTTGTCATATACAAATGAATAATGCGGATCCTACCAAACCATTTTTCATCCTGCGATGTAGCACGTTAATTTTACTGATAAGTTGAGGTCAGTTGTAAGAGCAACCCGTCCAATTCAGTACTTCGTCGTAGAAAAGATGTTTGATCGTTTGGTGTAATAATGACGTATTTCATAGAGTATTCGCTGATTACTTACTTTAGCTTGTCTACAAATCTCGTGATAGTTCTTGTTGAGTCGACATCAGCCATCATTAAATAAAATTGCAGAATCAAGACTGTCAGTAAAAGAATCCGTTTTACAGCCCGTGATTTCGGATTTTCTCCGAGGACATTATCAATTTTTGCCAAGTTTATATTCACATTTGCGTTTATTGCCGCGGGTTGACATTTGTGTTTATACTGTGTGCACCTTTACGTTTGTGTTTATTAGGAGTATTCGTGCGTGCTCGTAAGTGTGTGTTTCCATTTGTGATTGTGTTTACGAGCGTGACTGGCTTTGTGATTTGCTGCCATAAGTCACAGTTCGCTGTAATTGAAGGAAAATCGTCGACTGAAACAGGTGGTTTCTGGCGTTCCCGAAGCTACTGTTACAGATCCTTTGCTGATCTGTATCTATTCAAACGATGTAGGAGACAATCTGAGCAGCCGTCTTAAGTTGTTTGCAGATCATGCCATCGTTTATCGTCTAGTGAAGTCATCAGAAGATCAAAAACCAATTGTAAAGCGATTTAGAAGATACCGGTACCGTGAGAAAATTGGCGTTTGACCCTAAATAACGAGAAGTGTGAGGTCGTCCACATGAGTGCTAAAAGGAATTCGTTAACTTCGATTAGACGATAAATCAGTCAGATCTAAAGGCCGTAAATTCAAGTAAATAGCTAGGAATTACGATTATGAACAGCTTGAATGGGAAAGACCACATAAAAAATGTTGCGGGGGGGTGGGGGGGGGGGGGGGAAGGCAAACCAAAGACAGCGTTTTGTTGGCAGAACACTTAGAAAGTGTAACAGATATGCTAAAGAGACTGCATACACTACGCTTGTCCGTCCTCTTTTCGAGTTCTGCTGGGATCCTCAGCAAATAGGATTTACGGGGTGTATCGACAAAATCCAAAAAAGAGCAGCACGTTTTGTATTATCTAGAAATAGGAAGAAGGTCTCAGTGACATGATTTGGGGTGGACATCATTAAAAGAAAGGCGTTTTTCGTTACGGCGGTATCTTCTCACGAGATTTCAATCACCAACTTTCTCTTCCGAATGCGAAAATGTTTTGTTGACGCCTATCTACATAGGGAGAAACAATTATCATAATAAAATAAGGGAAATCAGAGCTCGCACGGAATGATTTAGGTGTTCATTTTTTCCGCGCGCTATTCGAGATTGGAATAATATAAATTGATTGTAAAGGTGGTTCGAGGAATCCTCTGCCAAGCACATAAGTGTGATATTCAGGGTATCCATGTAGACGGTTGTATGTGTGTGCGCGCGCATGTGCACTATGGCAGCAATGAAATATCGGCAAACCGTCGTAGCTGTATCTCTCAGCCAGCCACACAATAGAGAGAAAGAATGCGCTGGCGGCAGAAGAGTGTTCCGCGAAGGCGGAAGACGAGCCACGGCGGACGTGGGAGAGCGGAAGCGCAGCCAGGGAAGTGTTGGGGGGGGGGGGGGGGGGGGGGGACAGCGAGGCCGCGCAGACTTCCCGGGACGTTATCTGCTGCGCTCGCCGCCAGATAAGGCGTGCCAGCCAGCCAGGCCCCTATCTGGCCACACAGCAGCAGCTTCTCCTGTCTCCTGGAAACTGGGCCGGCCACACAGCAGCCGCACAACTGCCCGCCTCAGCTGCTGGAACAGTGTTTCCGTTCCCTTTACTTCGACGAAAACACGAGTTACAAATTCTATACGGCTCGAAAGTTCGAAGCACCACAACGAAGTCCGGCAGCATACCCCGAACTCCGTAGTACTACTATGATAAATCCATCCAAACATACGAGAACAACTACTTAGCCGATTGAGCCGTGCGTCGCTCGTGTTCGTGCCATCTCTTATTTAACATCCTGCTTTTGCCGTACTGCCACCTCGTTACGTTAGTTTCAATTACTTGTGTCACTGAGTTGCTGCTTTGCCTGCCCTTCAGCAGCAGTAGCAGCAGCGCTTATCGATATAAGCCCTGCCGTATTACGTTTGCTGGACTGCTATTACTTCCCGGTGTTCATGTGTCGAGCAGTCAGTTGGAACGCACCAGTTAGCCGATGGTTTGAATTTGTGTGCTTTTAGTTGGGTTTTAAATAATGGGCCTACAACCGTTTTAAAATTTAAAGTTCCTTACTTACTAAGTCTTAGATTGTTTGGGCCTTCAGCCTCCTTTTTTAAAAATTATTTGACGATAAAGCTTTGGGCCTTCTGCCTTTGAAAATTTATTGTAGTTATGTTTTTAAATCGTGGGCCTTCAGCCGTTTTAAAAATTAAAGAGGTTGTGCTCTTAAGCCACAAGATTGTGACATTCAGTCGATAGTTAAGCTCGGAAATTTGCGCTGTAATGTTTCGGCCGCACGTTCGAATCCTGCATGGATGTTGGTGATATGCTTAGGTTAGTTACGTTTAAGTAGTTCTAAGTTCTAGGGGACTGATGACCTCAGATATAAAGTCCCATAGTGCTCAGAGCCATTTGAACCATTTTTTTTAATGTTTCGGCAATTAAATAAAGTTGTGTGTTCGAGTGTAACTGACAGCCGCTCATTTTTGGCCCCTTTCCACAATTGCAACTACCTGTTCTGTCCTCCGGATTTAACCGGGCGTTTCATCGATATCGCTATAAAATACTTCATTGTAGATAACCTGCGTCGGTAAAAGCAGATCTTCATAAAAGTTATTACAAACACCTTGTGCCAGTCACAAACAGAATCTTTCCATTGAATTTCCATTTATTAAAACATGATATTAGCAATGCTTTGCACATCAAAATTAAAATTAGTATTTATTTCACATTTCGCCGCTTCTAGCTCAACATTAGTAAATTAACCATACAAACATCACGCAAGTTCAAAATCGCAGTGCCAACCGTCAGTGAGAGGCCAGCCAGTGCATATGCTGCAGACACCCATTCATAGTCTAACGGGACTGCCGACTCGCTCGCAGACCCGCCCGCCTGTGTATGGACACCAAGGACTGCTGGGTGAATCCTTGCTGCCTCCACCGACTGAGTGTGGGCTGCCAGGTAGCGGATGGCGGAAGCACGTATAGGTCCAGCGGTCGAACCGACAGACCACTACAGCAGACCTCACCACGGGCCCTTCGCCCACGCTGGTGGGAACGGATCGGGGCAGACCTACTCGACGGATGGGTCGGCGGATTTGAGCGCCCGTGGATCTACATCTACATCCATACTCCGCAAGCCACCTGACGGTTTGTGGCGGAGGGTACCTTGAGTACCTCTATCGGTTCTCCCTTCTATTCCAGTCTCGTATTGTTCGTGGAAAGAAAGACTGTCGGTATGCCTCTGTGTGAGCTCTAATATCTCTGATTTTATCCTCATTCTCTCTTCGCGAGATATACGTAGGAGGGAGCAATACACTGCTTGATTCCTCGGTGAAGGTATGTTCTCGAAACTTCAACAAAAGCGCGTCTCCTGCAGTCTTCCACTGGAGCTTACCTATCATTTCCGTAACGCTTTCGCGATTACTGAATGATCCTGTAACGAAGCGCGCTGCTCTCCATTGGATCTTCTCTATCTCTTCTGTCAACCCTATCTGGTACGGATCCCACACTGCTGAGCAGTATTCAAGCAGTGGGCGAAAACAAGCGTACTGTAACCTACTTTCTTTGTTTTCGGATTGCGTTTGCTTACGATTCTTCCAATGAATCTGTCTGGCATCTGCTTTACCGACGATCAACTTTATGTGATCATTCCATTTTAAATCACTCCTAATGCGTACTCCCAGATAATTTGTGGAATTAACTGCTTCCAGTTGCTGACCTGCTGTATTGTAGCTAAATGATAAAGGATCTTTCTTTCTATGTATTCGCAGCACATGACACTTCTCTACATTGAGATTCAATTGCCATTCCCTGCACCATGCGTCAATTCGCTGCAGATCCTCCTGCATTTCAGTACAATTTTCTATTGTTACGACCTGTCGATATACCACAGCATCATCCGCAACAAGCCTCAGTGAACTTCCGATGTCATCCACGAGGTCATTTATGTATAATGTGAATAGCAACAGTCCTAAGACACTCCCCTGCGGCACACCTGAAATCACTCTTTCTTCGGAAGACTTCTCTCCATTGAGAATGACATGCTGCGTTCTGTTATCTAGGAACTCTTCAATCCAGTCACACAATTGGTCTGATAGTCCATATGCTCTTACTTTGTTCATTAAACGACTGTGGGGAACTGTATCGAACGCCTTGCGGAAGTCAAGAAACACGACATCTACCTGGGAACCCGTGTCTATGGCCCTCTGAGCAGAGTGGATGGTGGTCTTCACTATGTGAGTCACTTGTTACAGCATTACCCTAACTCACGAATACACCAATGGGTGATCACAACCATGATACTAACAATCTCCATACATTCATTCGTAAAGTCTTAAAGCCTGCAAAATCTGCCATGTTAGGATCTACTTTTGCTGGACAAGTCTTCAACAAAGTTCTGAAATTACATGCCTGACACAACTTTACTGTTCCAGAAATTCAGCCTTGCAACTGGCACGACACCTTGCTGATAGGAGCTTCACCACTGACAGCAAATGCCGTGAAACCTACTCTATAAATGCTCCAGTGCAATGTCTTATTGATCCTCTGCAAAAACCCAAAGGCTTTGAATTCCTAGAACATAAGTAGATGAATATAAATCTCATCTGAGCAGGATACGGACTGTGTGCATACAGTCCCCACAGTCTGGCCCAAGCTGTGATTGTGGAGCACCGAACCAGACCACCCAGTACACTGTCGAGGAGTGTAACTTGAGGGACTACCTCGGTGATACAAACTACTTTTTGATGGCAACATCAACAAGTTGGCTGGATAAGGAGAATGGACTTTAGAATATATCAGCTGTTGGTTAGTTTAATACTGATGTCTTCTTTCTTGCATTTTTATTGTGTTTCATGTAGCGCTATACGCAAAAATAAACGTCCGCAGACATAGTTCTCCAGTGTTTCGTGGGGTATAAATTCTTCCACATATGGAAGAGGATGCACTGTAGGCAGGGTCCGCTTCGAAATGTATTACACTATGTTCACATCGGTTCCCAAATACAGTCAATTCCGTTAAACAATTTACCAACACTGCGGCTGTTTGTTCATGCATATACTCTAGTACCAATTCTCGAAGTACGGTTTTGGTTCCCTGTTTTCAGCTTCTACAAATGGTGTTTTTGCAATAAAAACAATGATGTCATATTCCCACTTCCTTTTAAAATGTTGGTCCATTTGGACGAATCGCCCTGAATGAAAGAATCTACAACTGATGTGATAACACAACCTTTGAGGGGAACGAAAGGCTGTCAGCCTAGGTTCCAGTCGGTCTGGGACCATTACCAGTTCTGATTGATTAAGGCAACAGAAGTTGTAAAGAATACGGATGCGTTTCGTTACAGGTTCCCTTAGTAAGCTCGAGACATGTAGGGAAATACTCATTGTATTTTGTATTGGCAGACGCCACGACAGCCAGTCAGAGC